>NC_064574.1:26783558-28064616 GCF_937001465.1 Orcinus orca | reverse complement strand
ATCGGCTTTCAGTTGCTTTAGCCCAGAAGTGACCACCCCTATGTCACTTCTACACACATACCATTGGTCAGAACTAGTCCTGTGACTGTAAGGGAGGCTAGGGCATGTAGGGGAGCATGGGACTTATTGGTGACGCTTGTCTTTGCCACAAAGAACATACCAGGTATAATTAATTTCTTCATTTCTGTGGTTATCTGTTTAACATCTGTCTCCTCTGTTAGACTGAAGTCCATGAGGGCAGGGACCACGTTGCATCTGTCTTGCATGGGACCTGCTCTACCGTTGGTTGGCATTAGGAATAGTTGTTGAATTGCTAGGTGAATGAATAATCGGGCAGGCCACAGCGTGATATTTTGTGTTGAGCTCCCAATTGCATGTAAAATCCCCAATTAAATTTCTAACAGTCCCTCTCTCCCTGTAATATATAAAGTAATATATATGTATTACCTTTGATATTGTAAAACTCTTATACAGCGATCATTGAACGAATACAAAGAGAACATGAAAGTCCCCACTAATTGCAGTCGGGGGTGTGGTTATGTGCATTGTATTGCTTGGTGAGAGTGGATATGTATTTTTTTTTTGATTTGCATTTTTATGTGACAGTTTTCTTGTGGCTGCCTCGGCGTGGCCTTGGCAAGAGTTCCTGCTTCAAGGCAAAACCAGGTGAGTTGTTCTCTCTGTTGTGTGGTTTTGGATGAATCTTTTGCTCTCTCTAAACCTCATTTTTCAGGAATTCAGTGGCTGTCCAGTGGTCAGGACTCCATGCTTTCACTGCCATGGGCCTGGGTTCAATCCCTGGTCGGGGAACTAAGACCCCGCAAGCCACGTGGTGTGGCCAAAATAAATAAATAGTAAACCTCATTTTTCTTATCTGTGAAATGACAAGAGCATCTGCCTCATAGAGTTGTCGTGAGGCGTAGATGAGTCTCTCCGTGTAATGCAGATAAAGACCTGCCACTTGGCAGCCCCCGTTTTCTATAAGCTGTCCCCCCTTGCCCTTGTTCCACAGGCACCAGGGAGAACACAGCTTGTGAGGGAGCTGGGGCAGGATCTATGGGAGGGTTTGGGGGAAGGGTGAAAGTTGGGGACTGCTCCATGAGACCCTAGACAGAGCTAGGCCCTGTTCTGGGTGATGCTGGGTGCACAGAGAGGAGCCTGACTTGTCCCTGTCTATATTAGTTAGCATTTGCTGTGTAACAAAACACCCTAAAACTTAATGGCTTAAAACAATGATCATTTTATTTAGCCCATGATCCTGTGGGTCAGTTGGGGAATTCTTCTGGTCTGGGTCAGCCTGACTGAACTCTGCATTTGTAGTCAGCTGGGGGGTCAACTGGTGGCTGGAGGATCTAGGATAGCTTCCTTCACCTGTCTGCAGTTAGCAGGCTATTGGCCGAGCTACTGCAGTTCTCTTCCTCGTGCTTTCTCCCGCTACCTCCTCCTTCTCAGAATTTGATTTTGTTCATTTATCACTACCCCACCCTCCCAACCCCCCACACGTAGCATGAACCTCAGGGAGGCTGCTCCCACCTACAGCTGGAGAACTGGCATGATTAATTAACATAACTGCATTTCCCTTGCTGGTGATTGGCCAGGAGGTCACAGTGGCCCAGTTCTGGCCAAAACGTCTATTAGGAGTGCTCCTGGGAAAGACCTCCCCATCCCATGGAAAAGCTAGAGAGAGAACAACTAACTCTGACTGAGGACTTGTTATGCCAGCCACTGTTTATTCGAAGTGCTTTAGCTAAAATAACCCATTTGATTCTCCTGAGTTAGGTATTATTATCCCTCATTTTACAGATTAAGAATCTGAGGTATAGAGTGATTCAGAAACTTGCCGAGGGTCAAACAGCTAGTGAGTGTTGGAGCCAGGATTTAATTCCAGGTAACCTGACTCCAGAGTACTGAGTTCTCAAGTACTACCACGCCACCCTCCTTCTTCCTCTGGTCATGGGTCTCTCTTATGTGACACCTGGGACTGCTGTAGCCATTGTACGAGCAGTTACCTGGGACAACAGAGCAAAGAGACAGAATGAGCCTAGGGAGCCAGGTCCTTGCTAACAGCTCTGAGAGCCGAATCAACCAGCGTGAAGCCCATTCCCCGCCTGTCGACCTCTTGCTTTGTGTGAAATACGTTTTCTTCTTTTCAAAGCCACTTTAACTCACGGTTTCAGTTACATGCAGCCAAAAAGTATCCTGAGACACCAAGACATCCAGAAGGAACAGAGGGAATGAGGGAAGACCTACTGGGTCTTCTGTTCTCATGAACCACTCAAGCTGAGATTGACACACAAGGCCTCTGGCCTTTCACCCTGGGGCTGGTTTGGAGGCAGACAAAACTCATGAGAGATGGGGAGGAGAAGATGGATGAAATAACCAGGAGAAATGACAGTACTTCATAATTCCTTTATTAGGCACAAGATAAAAACATATACTCATGGCATCCAAATCCCACAGTGTTGACATAGGGTCCTGGACCCCAAGTGTCCCCAGAACAGAGCTTGGGACTTTTCAGGAGGCCAGGGGACAGAACCTGCCTGATCCCGGCCCCCAACTCTGGTGCTCAGGTCAGGGGCCACTGAGGTGGACAGGCCTGGCCCTTCACTCCAAACTACTCTTTGAGTTAGATGAAGACCAGCCTCACCATTTGCACTCTTGATCTTCCAGCCCAAATCCTTGGCTCAGGCCTGGATGGAGAAGCCCTTGACCAAGAGGACAGAGCTGCTGGGAGCACAATTCCCAGCATGGTCTGGGCTCTAGAGTCCTGAGTTACAGGGGAGCGGCCTGGAGCCTTTGGCACAGGGATGCTTCCCTTTCTCTGAAAAGGTGCAAGATACAAAGGCAGCTGGGTTGTTTGTGAAAGGGACTGTCCCATGTCAGAGGTACCTGGGCATCAGCATGAGTGGATGCCGATACCTGCACTGTGGGTGCTCAGTGTAGACACTGCCCAGTGGGCATGGAAAGTGTTGTCAACTCTGTGAGCAGGAGTTTTGTCTCTGTCGTTCACTGCTGTGTTCCCAGCACTGGGAGCGGCGCTTGGCACAGTGAGCTCCCGAGGACTCGGTGAGGCACGAGCTCATGTGCACAGGTGTGTGCGTCCAGCACGCTCCACACACACCTCCTCCTCTCTCCCTCCCAGAAGGCACTTAAGGTTCGGCTCAGTTCAAAGAGGCAGGAGAGAGCTTAGAGATACCCCAGCCTCAACTGGCAGTCTGGGGCTGAGAGTCCAGTAGGGTCGCGTTAGCCGTAGAGACACACATCTCTCTCTCCCTCCTCCTCCGCCTCCTCCAGCCCCAGCCCTTCTGGGACCACCTGGTCAGCCTCGCAGAGGCTGGATCGCGAGGGGGGTGTAGGGATCACATTCTCCCGCAGCCAAGGGTGCAGCAGGATGCCTGAGGCCGTGAGCCGCTCAGCTGGCTCCCTTCGGAGGAGGCAGCAGACCAGGCAGCGGGCCGGGGCCGAGAGGCCCTCGGGCAGGGCGAAGGCCCCACGGCGGATCTTGCCGAAGAGCAGAGCAGGCTCTGAGTCCTGGAAGGGGTAGTGGCCAGCCAGCATGGTGAAGAGGGCCACGCCCAGGCTCCAGACGTCTGCCGCCTTGCCGGAGTAGGATGGCTGGGAACTGAGGATCTCGGGGCCCACATAGGCTGGGCACGCGTGCTTGTCCCACAAGGAGTCGTCAGGCCCAGTCAGCACACAGGCATCCTCCAGGTTCTCCAGCACCAGCTTTGTCCTGTGCAGGGGGAGAGACAGGGGGTCAGATAGTGGGACCTCCACGCCACCACCCCACATTGTCACACTTAATGGCATCCATTTCCCAAGTGCCTGCTGGCATTTGCCAGACATGAGCCAGTCCTGTGAGGCTGGATGATTGATTAATCCCGTATTACAGATGAGGAAGTCTAGGCTCAGAGAGATTAAGTCATGTCTTAAGGTCACAGAGCAATTAAATTTGAACTAGGACTCTGAGAGGAACACATTTCCCAACTGTCTGTGGGGCGGGGGCCCGGTGTGGGGAGGTGCGTACTCAGGTGGCTGAGGGCATTAAGCCTCTGTTAAGCCAGATGCAAACTTAGGGTCTAGGCAGGTAACAAAATTAGAAGTAGGAAGTGGGGACTGTGCCAACTATCTCAGCACAAACCCTGCCTAAAAAGGGCACCACTAACATTACAGTCAGTATTTGGAGTGTCCACCGCGAACCTGACCCTGGGCTGAGCTTCTACCTGGTGTATGTCATTTCACCCTCATACAACCGACGAGGAAGAGGCCATTTTGCAGCCATGGGAAGCAGGGCTGGGATTGAATCCTGGCTCTCTCCAGCCCAGAGCCAGCGCTATGAGCTGCTTATGTAGTTCCCAGGTGGCTCCATGGTCCCCTTTTCCACAAGAGAAGTCAGAGATCATATTTTAATGAAAAAAATCCCAGCTTTTAAAAAGTTAGCAACCAATTTTATTTATTTTTTTAATTAATTAATTTTGGCTGCACTGGGTCTTTATTGTGGTGCACGGGCTCTCTAGTTGTGGTGCAGGCTCAGTAGTTGCGGCACGCGGGCTTAGTTGAGGTATGTCGGATCTTAGTTCCCTGACCAGGGATCGAACGGGGGGCCCCTGCATTGGGAGCGTGGATAACCAATGGACCACTAGGAAAGTCCCTTTTTTTAAAATTTTTTGGCCATGCCGCATGGCCTGTGGGATCCCAGTTCCCTGACCAGGGATCAAACTTGGGGCCCCCGCAGTGGAAGCCTAGAGTCCCAACCACTGGACCACCAGCGGATTCCCGCAACCAATTTTAATTAAAAACACAAATGAACAGGAATGTGGGGCAAAAAAAAAAAGGGTGTGTAGACCACCATTTGCAACTTCTGCTTTAAATAACTCCCACGGGGCTTCCCTGGTGGCACCGTGGTTAAGAATCCGCCTGCCACTGCAGGGGACATGGGTTCGAGCCCTGGTCTGGGACGATCCCACATGCTGAAGAGCAACTAAGCCCGTGTGCCATAACTACTGAGCCTGCGTGCCACAACTTACTGAAGCCCACGTGCCTAGAGCCTGTGCTTGGCAACAAGAGAAGCCACCACAATGAGGAGCCCGTGCACCGCAACAAATAGTAGCCCCCGCTAGCCACAACTAGAGAAAGCCCGTGTGCAGCAATGAAGACCCAACGCAGCCATAAATAAATAAATTAATTAATTATAAATAAATAAATAACTCCCACCGAGCACTCTAGACTACTTTAATAGGAAGCATACTATTACCACTGCTTTAATCTTGTTCCCATGCCACCACTTCCTGGGTGCCTGTCTGAAAATGCTGACTAGTCCTGTGAATCACTGCACAGGGGGTGGGCTGAGGTGTTAGCATTATTGGCCCATTTTTCAGATAAAGAAGTCAAGGTTCGGGGCTTCCCTGGTGGCGCAGTGATTGAGAGTCCGCCTGCCAATGCAGGGTACACGGGTTCGTGCCCCAGTCCGAGAAGATCCCACGTGCCGCGGAGCGGCTGGGCCTGTGAGCCACGGCCGCTGAGCCTGCGCGTCCGGAGCCTGTGCTCCGCAACGGGAGAGGCCACAACAGTGAGAGGCCCGCGTACCGCAAAAAAAAAAAAAAAAAAAAAGAAGTCAAGCTTCAGTCAGGTGAAGCCATTGCCCAAGGACAAATTGCAAGTTAAAAAGTAGAACCAGAATTTGAACCCAGGTTTGTTTGATTCCACCATCCCTCTTCTGATGGTGCTTCTCAAACTATTGCCTTGAAAAGGGAAGAAAGTACTTTTCTCACTTCTGGGTGGTCTGGGGGTGTTGTACTCACCCTAAGCTCAAAATTATTTGAAGCTGTGTATTAGCTTAAAAATCATTATAAAATTTACATTCTACTTCTTACTAAAAGCATGTTCATTTTAGTATACAATGTAAAAGGAATTAGAAAACCACCCTTAGGCAAACATCCTAGGAATAGCTGCTACAGGCAGAATGGATGATGGCTGAAATTAGTGGGTGAAAGTTTAAGGAGAAACAGGATATTTATATGCAGAGCCCGAAAGAACCTCATAGTACAGATTAATTACAAGGTATTGCCCAAGGTATTTATTATTTTTTTTTTAATTTTAATTTTTTTTTGGCGGTACGTGGGCCTCTCACTGTTGTGACCTCTCCCGTTGTGGAGCACAGGCTCCGGACGCGCAGGCTCAGCGGGCCTAGCCGCTCCGCGGCATGTGGGATCTTCTCGGACTGGGGCACGAACCAGTGTCCCCTGCATTGGCAGGCGGACTCTCAACCACTGCGCCACCAGGGAAGCCCCCAAGGTATTTATTAATTATAAATGGTAAATTAGGAAACTTCCAGTGGAGAAACTTGGTAGGAGCCACCTTAACCAAAGATTGAGGTTAACATCACAGCAATCCGTATCAGCAGCCCATATCTCCTGATAGGATGGGCTGAGAAGACCCTATGGCTTCTGTGGTATTCTTGCCAAAAATGCATAACCTCAATCTAACTGTGACCAGAACATCAGTCAAGGCCTTATCCGTGGCCACGCTCACCTCTCCGGGTCAGTAAAGATGAAGCGCTGCAGCTTGAGGTCGCGCAGGACCAGCCCGTGCTGGTGGCAGTGTGCCAGGATGGTGGCCATCTGGCGGAAGAGAGCTGCGGCCTCGGGCTCCAGGAGGCGCCGCCGGCGACGCACCAGGCTGTGCATGTCCCCATGCGGCCGTGGGAAGAAGGCGTAGAGGTGCCGCGTGCCTGTCAGGACCTCCACCGGCCGGGCCACATGGCAGTGGTGGGGCAGCCGCAAGTATGGCTCCAGCACCGCCAGGGCCTCACAGGCCGGGTACACCTGTGGGAGCATGGTGTGAACACGGGTGGGGACCCCGTGGGGCCCAGGTCGGCCTTGCAGCCAGTCACAGCCAACTACTGTGTGCTGGGCCTCGTGCCCCAGCACTTCAGCAGCAGGTCACTCAATCCTGACCAAGCGGAGGGCCACACGGCCAGCAAGGGACAGAGCTGCGACTGAATCCCTGTTCTCCATCATCTGGGCTCTTAGCTGCGAGCTCATATGGCCTTAAACCTCAGATAATTTAAAATAACAGGTAACCTGAACAAAAATAACCCCCCCAAACAGAGGGCGTCCAAAAGAGGAGATCATGCAGAAGTAACTCATCCTTCCCTTCATCATCAATATGGCTACCATTCTCTAGGATTCACTGCCCACCCACCCTTTCCTTTATTCCACAAGCAGGCATTGAATGCCTACCTGTACCAGCCACTGGGGCGCTAACTTGACTGACAGCCATGGTCCCCGCCCTCCTGGTGCCCATAGTCCAATACATGAGACAGTAAACAGGCCAAAAAAACTAAATGCTTACAAATTCTGATAAGAATTGCAAAGGAATGCTGGAATAAAGAGCATTCTGGCAGGAGGCACCTATTTTAGAAAGTGTAGTCTGGAAGGGACTCTGAGGAAGTGACCTGAATGACTGAGGTGCCCAGGGGATAAGCTTTCTAGGTGGGAGGCACAGGAAGTGCAAAGGCCCTGAGGCAGGAAAGAACCTGAGCTGCTCTAGAAACCCAGCCAAAGATCAGTATGGCTAGAATGGGGTGGGGGAGGAAGGTGGGGCCCGTGGTGAGAGGGGGGAGGTTGTGGGGAAAGATGCTAGGGGCTTTATGGACATTAGATGGAAACCTTGCCATATTCCTGAAAGGATGTTCAGAGGAAGGAGACTTGGAAGCCACACAGCTAATCAGTGGTAGAGCAGTCTACTCACTTTGGTCTATCTGCCTTTAAACCCTTTGCTTGTTATTTTGTCTGTGACACACAGAAAGTAAAAATAAATAAATAAAGCATATACATATTTAATCCATGAAAAAATGTAAGTAGATGTGTTAAAACGAAACAGTTGGGGTGGCTTGGAGGCAATGATCCAAATACGGAGACTTTTTTAAAAGTCAGGGCAAGCGCATCCCTGCCTCTGAGCATTTGCACTTGCTTTTCCTGCCACCTGAATGTTCTCCTCTAGATACCCACAGGGCTGGCTCCCCCTGTGCAAGTCACTGCTCAAAGTCACCTCCTCAAAGAGGTCTTTCTGGACTTCCCAGCTAAGATCACCTTCACCCCCTCCCCTCCCCACTCCCTTCTCTCCCATCTCCTAGTTTTCCTCCATAGCAGTTAAGATCACCTGATGTATATTTTACTCATTCACCCCCAGCGCGAACTGTGGGGGCAGAGCTTGGTCTACTTTTGAGCCACAGCATGGTACACGGTGCATGGTGCACGGCACGTACAAGTGCTCACTGAGAGTTTGCTGAATTAATGAATAAGGCAATAATCTAGGAAGACAGGATGTAGATCTTTCTACACACCGACCAGAAAAGCCTAGGCAATGTGCAAACGGCAGGTCGGCCCCCACAGCTCACGCTGGACATAGGAACAGGCACATCCCAGAAGATTTCTTTACATGTTCCTAAATGTCCAGGGCCATGTGAAAGCATGGTGCTTCTGGCTCCAGCTTGCCATGGTCGTTCCTCTCAGCATGGACCTCCCTCCCCAGGGGAACAGAAAAAAACCTGTGGTGCTGCAGGAAGGGGACCCAGAGTTCAGGGGTTCCTTAGAGCACCTGGGGTAGCCCTGGGGACCAGCATCAGGCAGCCCAGAGCCCAGTGTGATGTCCAGATCTGGCCCTGCCCGCTGCACCCCCATCAACAGGAGCTGGAGCCACCGTTGCTGCTCCTCCCAGTTGGATGGAGGCTTCAGTCCCTCTGCCTCTCTGTGCCTTCCCAAGGGGACCCAGCCCCCTTCTACCCCTCCCTGTGTACCTGGGTCTCCCTATCCTCCTTACCCCTGCCCACCAGAGCAAACCTGCCCTGCTTGTATCTGAACCACCTGTCCTAGCATGAGGCCCACGGCTCTGGGCTTAACCTGCTTGGGCCCAATCTCAGCTCTGACACCTCTTGGCTTTGTGAGGTGGCAAGTAACCACAGCTTTCTGAACCTGAGCCTGTCCTCTATCTATAGAATGGGCCCAATAATAGTAACTGCCTCATAGACTATGTGAAGATTAGAGGAGTGATGCAGACTAGACAATCAACATAGTACCTGGTGCACAGTAAATACCTACGATTATGCTTTCTCATCTCTGTCCTTGTGAGCTGAGACCTGGCAGTGTCCTGTATGGGTCACTTGGCCCTGCCTGTTGCCTGAATTCTGCCAAGAACTCTGATTTCTGTCAGGAACCCTGGACTGTGCCCTAGGATCCAGGCTTGATGCCATGTGGCTTCATGCATGGCCCTTCTCCTCTTGACCTCAGTCTTTCCATCTGTAAAATGGCCACTGGTAGGCCCAATGACCTCCAGGTTCCCAGGAGTTCTGATGTCTACCATATCTCATCTTACTCTGTGCAAATACTTTAAATGGCTCCCCACAGCCTAGTGGGGGCTTCTTCCTAATGCTTTCACAACCAGTGGCTGCGAGCTCTCATCTGCTGGCCCTGTCTGCACCCCCTCTCCACTCCGGCCACAATGAAGTCCTTTTAATTCTCTGAAGTGCCTTGCCCTCAATCCTGTAGGCCTCTGTTTCCCCTGCCTGGAACTCCCTTCTCCCACTTTTCCCTGGCTGACTCCTACTCAGCCTTTTCTGACTCTGCCTTTGAATACACTAGAGGCTTCTCTGTGCTCTCATGGCCCCTAAGCTCCACCCCAGCAACATTTATCATACTATGGGGCCTAAGCTGTGAATTCCCCCAGGGCTGGGACCATCTGGTTTACCTCTCGGTTTCAGCCCAGCCTGGAGCTTGACAGAGAGCTGGGGATTCACTGGTTGCTTCCCCAACAAAAACAGAACTAAATTAATATAAGGGTCCCTCAGCCCTGGCAATCCTTTCCCAGCCCCCTGTGATGCTTGGGGACAGTGGTCCCTGGGGCATGTACCTTGCAGATGTACTCCGTGCCTGTGGGGCAGTGCAGGGTGCGGTAGGTCCGGCTGCCCTCCTCAGGCTCCAGGAGAACATAGGGTCCAAGCCTGGAGGCAGTGGTCACAGCAGGGGTGTGAACTGGAGCAGGGGGTGGGCTCAGGGGCAGTTGGCAGGAGGGCAGCCCGGGCTGGGGCCCACATCGAGCATGTTTCTGGGTGGGACACTCAGTGTCTAGGTCATCATCCAACTCCAACCGCTTCTTCCTGGAGGGGGCACCCTCAGGAACAGCCAGAGAGGTGGCTTGCATCTAGAAAGAAGGGGAGAAAAGCACTAAATAAGGCTGCTCGGTGTCCCCTCTTTTCGTCTGCTGGTGGGAGGATACACTGGCACAGCCTTTATGAAGGGTGACTTGGCGGTATGCATTAAATGGACAAATGCGTATACCCTTGACTGGGTGTCCCACTTCTGGGAATTTATCCTCCAATTTAAATGCCTACCAAAAAATTAAATATGTGAAAGGCTGCTAATCAGAGCCTTGTGCCTAACAGCAAAAAGCAGGAAATTCCCCCAGATGTCCAGCAGTAGAAGACTGGTTAAAACATCACAGTACAGCCACACAGTGGAATACTATACAGCTCTGAAAAAGACCAGGAACTCTCTACATACTGATGGAATGATGCAAGTACAAGGTTATCCCTACAGCCCATGTGATAGAAACAATTAAATGCCCACCATTAGGAGACTGGTTAAGTACATTATATTTCTCTATATGTGGAACAGTTGTAGCCATACAAAAGACTGAGGAAATTCTTTATGTGCTAATTGGAAGGATCTCTAGAGTGAAATGTTAAGTGAAAAAAAAGCACAGTGGAGAGGTAGATTTGATGGTTGGTGAGAGGGAGGAAGAGAGACTTTGCACTGTATCTGTTGAGTGCTGTAGTATAGGCAGCTATTACCTCTGAAAGGTAGGGAGGGATGCAAGGAGGGGGAGGGGGAGTAGGGATGATGAAGGATGATGAATCAATGAAGTGTATACTGAATTTACATATGAATGGATGTTCTGGAATGAATATACTTATTGTCAAGTGAACAAAGCTAGCTGCTGAACAGTGTACCCAAGATGATCTCATTTATGTAGAAAAACCCACCAGCATGTAATATGATGTATCTGCATATTTGTATATATAGGTGTGTAAATGCACAGGAAAAGGTCTGGAAGGACCCAGACTAAATTGGCCACAGTAGCTTCTGGCCTCCTGAGAGACTCCAGAAGAGGAAGGGATTTGGTAGGGAGGCAAGGGAATTTTCAATTTCAGTAATTTAAAATAAAGATTCCACATTCACTTAGTGCTTGAGTATTTCAAAACAGATGAGGTGTATTTCTTTTTTAAAATGTGAACTTTGTTTACATGCAGAGTTAGTCCACCAGCCAGCTCAGTTTTACCATCAGGTGAGAATGAGGCAGGGAGGGGAGGTCTCTCAAAGCCCCAAGATTCATTCATTCAACTTCAGAGGAAGCACCCCGCACCCCCACCCCGGGTACAGCTGTGTCACTGTGTGTGTGGTGGGTGGAGGAGAGGGCAAAGGCATGTCAGGGAGGAAAGGTTCTCTCCAGGACCCGTCTGCCCACCCATCCAGGCTCCAGATGAGGAACAAGGAGGCCCAGGTATGAGGTGTGAGAGGGAGATAGACTTCAGCCACGTGAAGACCTTCCCAACAGTCCTAGGCAGGATTAGGGGGAAACATCACTCAGTCAGTTCTCTGACTGAAGCCCATCTCTCCAATCATGCCAAATGCATGGGCTCCCAAATGCATGGGCTGCCTTGGGAGGGAGGGAGCCCCCATCTCGAATGAAAGACCATAATCCCATCTTGGTAAGAATGCATTAGGGGGTGACTGTAATCAGATATTCCCTGGATGTCATCCTGGCTCAGACCCTTCCTGGCTCGAGAGCCCTAGGCAAGCTCTTCAAAATTCCTGAGCCTCCATTCCCTCATCTGTAAAGTGGATGCAAACCCCATAAGATTTTTGTAATGATGAAATGAAAATACAAATAAATTAACATGGCCCTGTTGCAGGGTAGGTGTCAGGAAATGGTCACTACTGTTGGTTTGTTATTATTATTATCATTATTACTCAAAGCTGAAGATGCTGAAGTGCTACCCTTGGGAGTCTCAGAAACTTCTGCAGGGATGAGGTTAGGATGACACTCCTTACTGCACTGGCTGTTCAGAGAGTAAAGCAAGATGATCCCTGTCTGTGTAGATGCTTTGCGCCCTGCAAAGCCTGAGACTCCCTGGAGTGGCTCTCCCGTGGCCACATCGGCACCCCAGGCTGCTTTTGCCCTATCCAGGGCTCAGAGCCTGGTAGGGCCTGGGATGAGCTCCATTGGACAGATGGGGTAACTGAGTCTATAGGTGAACAAGGGAATTTGCATGCCACAGGGCAAGATTAAAATCTCTGCAGTAGGATGGAGGCAGCCCCTAATTTCTACCTCTTGCTGTTCCCTGACACTCCCAGGGGAATAAGGGCGGGTCATACCAAACACACACACACAACCCAGGGCAGACGGGTGTACACACGCCCCCCCAAAACACACTCTGTCCAAGCCAGCCAGCCAAGGCAGAGAGGGGCACCCACATTATTAAGAGACACACACCTCGCCCTCCACCGGCAAGCTTGCACGCACACGCACACAGAGCTCTCCGAACTATCATACTCACGACTGCACGACGGATACCAACAAGGCCACACGCTCAGTCTGACCCCCCGCCCACCCCGCCCCCACAGCGAAGGCAGTGGGCGGCCTCGCCCCGTCCTCGGCAGCCGGGATCGGAAGCCGTGGGAGAGGAAGCGGCGGAGGGGCGGGGGTCCCGGAGCAGAAGGTTCAGCGGAAACCGAGGGCCGGCGAGGGGCCTGGGAGGGGCGGGCAAAGGCAAGGAGGCTGGGCCCCTGGGCTGAGATAAGAGGCCTCGCCCCCACACCCCAGAATCAACAGGTACAACACACACAGTCGGCAACAACAGAATACGCGCGCATCCTACACCTCGCAAACCGGTAGCCGTCAGGCCCGTCACACCCGTGGCCCATGCCCTCACGCCGCGTCCTGGCTGCCCTTGACCCTGCGCCGCCCCCCCCCCGCCCACCACGGGCACCGCCGTCCCCGCACGGCCCGCACCTGCCGCCCGGTGCTCAGCCCTCCGCATAGCTCGCAAGGTCCCCGGAGACACAGCCCCACCCGGACCCCACTGGCCTACGCGGACCCCAGCAGATCCGCAAGGACACATTCCACAGGTAGACAGGCTCCCCCCGGCCCCCAGTGACCCCCACAGACCTCCCCGCACCCAGCCACACAACTCCCCTGCCCGCCCCACACTCACACAAATGCGGACACTACACACCCTCCGCCCCCGGGACATGCTGCCACGCCCCGTGGGCACGCATCCTCCCGCCAGCCTGATCGGTCACGCTCGGCGACCCCACGCCCTGTGGGGCCGCGTCACCTGGGCCCGGCGGGAACACTCAGCCCAGGTCGCTCCCCGGACCGTGGGTTTCCTTAAAAGTTGTGTGTGTGTGTGTGTGTGTGTGTGTGTGTGTGTGTGTGTGTACGTGTGACACGAGACAACCCCAGCCGCCCCGAGGCTCCCGGCCGCCCCTCAGCCCCTCCGGCCGCAGCCTCCCGCCCCCGCCGGGTACCCTGCCCTCGCGCGCGACGGAGTCCTGGTGCCGGCCAAGCTCAGAGTCCCCAGGCACCCCCGGGTGGCCCGCGCTGCTCCGTCGTGGCTGAGCTCGGCTCCGGGTCGGGCTCTGGCTTCGGTCCCCAGCAGCCGGACGCGTGCGGAGCCGCCGCCGCTTCCGCCGCGAATGTCTCGGGGACGCCGAGCGCCGGGCTACGGCTCCGACCCGGGTGATGTAAACCTGAGCTAATCAAGCCACTGCCTGATGCCCTCAGGCCCGGGATTGCACCATCCCCTGAGCCCCGCCCCCCGGGGTCACCTCCGCGGGCGCCCCGCCCCACCCCTTCCGTGCGGTCCACTTGCGGTCCCGGAACCCCTCCCGGCCCTCTAGGGGTGTCTTGTTTCCACCCCCGCCCCCTGCCTACCCCTCCCGCCCCGTACTCGAAGATTCAAAGCGATGCCGGTGGCTGGCTATCCCTATCACCTTGGAAAAAGCATTTTGCTTTTCTGAGTCTCAGTTTTCCCATCTGTGAAATAGAAGAACATCCTTCTTTCTCAGGATGGGGCGGAGGAGAAAAAGAGCAAACCGTGACAGTTTTCTGGGTGCCCCCCCCCCCCCCCGCGGTAATAAAGCACTTGCCCACCATTGCTTTACTAAGCGTTTAGGAGAACCCTGGGCAGGCAGGAAGCTCCATTCTCCCGCATTCTGCCAAGGGGCAGCCTGAGGCCCAGCTATGGGAAAGCAACCCAGGAGCTTTGCAAAGACCACAGACTTAGGAGCTGACTCTGGGCTCAACAGAACCACTGTGGTGCCCTGGGGAGGCCTGGGCTCTGGTGGGCTTCACAGCACTCATTTAATAGAGGCAGTGCAGCCTGGTAGTTAAGAGCAAGTCCCCTGGAACCGGCCTGCCTAAGTGTGCCCAGACCCACTGTGCTACCTCAGGAAATGGATTAAATAAGTTAACAAATGTTAAATGCTTAGAATGCGTGGCACATGGTAGATGCTCAGTAAACAGAGTGGAGACAGTGGAGGCTCAGAGAGGGACGGCACCCGTAACAGGACTTGCACCCCAGGTGTGGGAAGCCCAGGTGCCACTCACTGTTTGGTGAAGCATCCCTCTGCAGCCCCGGGGGTCCAATCCCTTTAAGGCCTTGATGTCTGAATTCGCCAGTGTCGAAAAATAACTCCTCCAGGCAGAGGTTGATGGGAGGCAGGTGGAATCACCTTTGTTTCCTTGGTTGCAGAACTCCAGGGACCAGCTCACCTGTGTCTCAGAGCCTTCAGGGCACACCAAGGGGTTCTGGGATCTCATTTAACCCTGGAGACTCCCATGCCTGGGAGGGATGAATGAACTCATTTTCTACACCAGGACCTAGACTCAGCTGGACCCTCCCACAGCTGTAGGGGGCGAGGAAAGGCTGGGATGTTGTTTTCCCAGCACCTCTCTGAAGCCAGACTGTGGCTGCGTTTGCTTATACATTCCTAACTTTGTTTCATGCTGTGTCAGACCCTGTTCTAAGTGCTGGGAACTCAGCAGTAACAAGACTGACTCATCCCTGCCCTCACGGATCTTATAAATCAGTGGGGAGACAGACCATTCTCAGGAAAATAAAATCAATAAACCAAGATCATTTAAAATAGGTCATGTGTCATGTATTTTCTTGAATAACATAAATTTATTCTCTATCAGATATGACTGAGGGCTGGCTATTTTCAGTAGGGCTCATCAGGAAGTTGATGTTTAAACTAAGATCTTAAGGAAGAGAAGGGGTGAGGAGTGCAAAGATGTGAGAGGAGACGGAGGAAAGAGTAAGTGCAAAGGCCCTGGGGCACTTAAGGAACTGTGAAAAGGGCAATGTCACTTCTATTCTATAGATGAGTCAAGGTGAGGGGCTTACCCACGACCACCCAGCTTAGTATATGAAGCAGATTTGAGATTTGAAACTGGGGCAGCCGACTCCAGTGCCCACAATGTCCAGGGACATTTCACAATCTTTGCAACCCAGAAGCCTCCTCCAAGACTTGTGGGTATGGTCACTGGAACTGTACCTTGGGCATGGACCCCAGGTTTGGGGACCTTATCACTGTTAGGGGTATCAAATCCCAATTCTCTAGACCAGCACTTTTCAATAGAACATAACAAAACCAAATATGTAGTTTCAGATTTTCTAGTTATGCATTAAAGAAGCATAAAAGGAAACAGGTGAAATTAATTTTAATAATATAGTTTATTTAATCCAATATATATAGCATATTATAATTTCAACAGATAGTAAAAATTGTTAATGAGATAACCTAAATGTTTTTCATACTAATATCTTCAAAATCTGGCATATATTTTATGCTTAGTTTGGACACAAATCAGCATGGAAGCGAAATTGTCAGTGGTTAAAGTAAAATTGTCAGTGGGTAAAGAATGTTAAAGTATCAAAACAATTAAGGTTTGTTTAATGGAGAAAATGTTTTACCTGTTTTAAAATTAAAATTAAAAAAAATGAAAAATTCAGTTCCTCAGTCACCCTAGACACACTTTTAAATGGTCAATAGCTACCTGCGGCAAATGGCTACCATACGGAGTAGCACCACCCTAGACCAAGAATCTCCGGCACAGGGTCCAGCAAGTATAGCAAAGAAGTGAAGAGCCTGTTGGGTCTACAACAAAGCTGCCAAATAGCCTTGAGCCTCAGCTTCTGCATCTATAAAATGGGATTAATTATACCTTCCTTGCATTGTAGTCTTCAGGATTAAATGATTAAATGTACTGAAACATCCTTATGTCATAGTCAAACCACATTTCCTGGGTTCAAATCTTACCACTGCCGAGTAGGGAGATTTTGGGTAATTTACTTAAGCTCTCTGTGCCTCAGTTTCCTCATCTGTAAAATGGAGATTTTAATAGTATCTACTTCATTGGTTTGTCATGAGGATTAAATGACAATGTTTGTGAAGTGCCTGGAATATAAATGCTATATAATGGGACTTCCGTGATGGTGCAGTGGTTAAGAATACGCCTGCCAATGCAGGGGACACGGGTTCAAGCCCTGGTCCAGGAAGATCCCGCATGCCGCAGAGCAGCTAAGTCCATGCGCCACAACTACTGAACCTGTGCTCTAGAGCCCGCGAGCCACAACTACTGAAGCCCGCGCACCTAGAGCCCGTGCTCCGCAACAAGAGAAGCCACTGCAATGAGAAGCACATGCACTGCAACGAAGACCCAACGCAGCCAAAAATGAATACATTTATTCTTTTAAAAAAACAAATAAAATAAATGCTATATAAGCATTTGTTTAAAAGTGAGAAAATAAAAGGAGACCAACACTCCCCCCTCAAATTAAATGCAAAAATGTGCACTTCCCTGAAGAGAGAGTTCAGCTTTCATGAATTTCCTTCTCTCCAGGCTCAGAACGTCCCTCTGCCCAGGTCCCTGAGCCAAGCAGGCTGCATTTCTATTTGCTGTAGTTCTGAGGACCCTCAGCAATGCCGGGAGGAACTCAGAAGGAGGAGAGGAGGTGAGGTCTGGGGACTGCTGTGCTTAACTTCCTCTCCACCCAGGTGTTGCTGGTGCCTGCTGTATGCCTGAAATTCCACCACTGGTGTCCTCAAAACTTTCATCTTTAGGTTTTCCCCCACAAAAGTGAAACGATGGCTTAAAAAGAGTTCTGGTTGCATTCCAGATCTGGCTGAAGCCACTCACCCTGTGAGATTGTGGGCAAGTCTTCTCCTCTTTGGGAGCCTTAATTTTCTTATGTGTAAACTAGGAAGAGAGTTGGATTAGGTCAGGGTTTTCCCAAATATGTTGCATACAGCAGTAGTAGGATGCCAGATGGTTTTAGGGTCTCAAGACTCTATTAAATAACATTGAATCATATTGTGATACACGTATTTCCTTTTGATTTTCTTCCAGTTCCTGCAATTACTGGGGGAGAAAGTCTCATTTAACAGTGTCTGTGTTCTTAACACCTCAATGTTAAGGAAGGGAGAGCAGAGCTCAGCTAGAAACAGGATTTAAGAATTTTGTTTTAAGTGAGAGAGTGACATGCACATATATACACTACCAAACGTAAAATAGATAGCTAGTGGGAAGCACCCATCGCATAGCACAGGGAGATCAGCTCGGTGGTTTGTGACCACCTAGAGGGGTGGGATAGGGAGGGTGGGAGGGAGGGAGACGCAGAGGGAAGAGATATGGGAACATATGTATATGTATAACTGATTCACTTTGTTATAAAGCAGAAACTAACACACCATTGTAAAGCAATTATACTCCAATAAAGATGTAAAAAAAAAAGAATTTTGTTTTCCTCGTATTTAATTTTACAGTTACTTCCTCTTTATGGTAAATGATAGTGGTCAGTGATTTAAATTTTTTTCGCTTTTGATGAATTTACCCAAGTTTTAAAAAATGAGCTGATTGAAAGAAAAACATTACGGAACTCATAATACAGGTGGGTAAATGGATTTGGGCCAATAAATTTGGGAAAAATGGTGGGTGATTCAATAGTTGCAGCTCTGGACCTGTACTCCTCTTGGGGAGCATTTATTAGGAGACCGGGCACCTCCCCCGTCTCTGGGGTTTTCCAGGGGCTTGGCAGAGATCCCTCAGCATCCGAATCTGGTTCAGGCTGGGCCGCAGAAAAGGCAGGAAGGCCAGTGTTTGGGCACAGCACCAGCCCAGTGGTGGTCCCGTTGCAGGCACAGCTGTGTTGGGTGATCCAGCTCTGGCCCGTGGGCCTGGGTTTTCTTCATGAAGAATGTGATTCTTGTGCCCATGGATCCAGCATGGCCCTGTGTGGGTGCCTCCCTTACATCATCTGATGCCTCCACAAACTTCCTCACCAAGTTGCTGTTTTCATCCCTGGAGGCAGATGAGGAAACTGGGGCTCAGAGAGGTGAAATCACTGCCTAAGGAGGCGGGTAGGCAGTGGGATTTCGCACCAGGTCTGGCTGAATCCTTGGGTGGTCTTCGGGTACACCGCCTCCTTGGCCTGTCCTAGCTGCTTGACACTGAGCAAGTCACTTAGCTACTCTGAGACCCAGAGTCCTCATCTACCAATGGAATTGAGGATAGATTCCTCCTGATAGGGTTACTGAACTGCTTAGTGTTATGGGGAACTATTATTGGATTAAATGGAGAGTTATATGAGTTAATTACAAGTAAAGAGCTTAGAAGAGTTCCTGGCACACGGTAAGCACTTGATGATAAGTGATTAACATTATTTCCGGGGGGCCCCGGCTTTTACCTCCACCCCCAAGCACACACCCCTTGAGAGCTGAGCACCCCCCACGTGGCACGCCTAGGCTGTGCCCTCCATCTGCTTTCTCATGTAATCCTGGCCACAACCCTGTGAGCTAAGAGTGAATTTATGCCCATTTTACAAGTGAGGAAACCAGGTGTCAGAGAGAGGAATTAGCCTGCCCAGGATCACACAGTAAGGCAGGGGTGTTGAACCCAGGTCTGTATGGCTCCAAAGCCCACGTTGGTCCACTCATTCAGGAGTCTCAACGAGAATGATTGAAAGATCCTGGGGAAGTCCCATGCCCTCCTCAAGTGTGAGGGGTCCTAACCCCCAATTGTGGTGGGAGGAGCTGGAAACCCAGGAGAAAAGCTGGTTTCTGGTTCTGACCTTGCCTCTGACAGTTGGGTGACCTTGGGCAGCCACCAGTTCTGCTCTGGGCTCAGCCACGGAATTATTACTGTTTTGTGTGTGTTGGGGGTGGCACTCTCGGAACTTCCAGGGATCCTGACTCCCTCCTTTACCTTCCTGATGCAGGGAGGAGAGAGCCCCGGATCCACCCGCTCCTGATACTGGAGTCCTGCCGAGTTGGGTCGCGGAATCATCTGATCCCTGCCCTGCCTTCTTTTTGATCTGCCTCCTTCCTGTCCTGAGGCCACCGGGGCCACGGAAGGAAAGGGATTATGTGTGTTCAATCCAGGCCACTGCCTGCCCCTTCCCTTTCTGCGAAAAGCTTGCAGGGTGTGGAGTGGGGGGTGCCGAGGTGTTCGGCCAGCAGCCAGTTGCCTCAGAAAGCCTTGCGCAAGGCGCCCTCCTGGGTCAGGAATAGAGCCCTGCCCCACAGCCCTACCCCCTCCCCACCCCTAGCCCGGGGCCCCCGGGGTACCAGAGTGAGGATGGTTAGGCCTTGTTGGAGACACTGAGCCCGACTTGGCCCCTGGGGCCTGACCTAGCCAGGGCCAGAGGATGAAGGGGAGGGTTAGGGGCAGGTGCTGCTCATCTCTCTGGGTGATGGAAATTAGGCTGGAAACTGCTCCTCAACCAGTCCAGGTCAACCCACCCGCTCAGCCCCTCCCTGGAGAAAGAGGAGATTAGGCCAGTGCCCTGGACACTGACTGAGCCCTGATCCTTGCTGGTCATAGACTGAGCCCTATTCCCTGACTGGGGACTCTGACTAAACCCTGACCTGAACCTTCAGATGTAGCCTGAGCCCCGATCACTGCCCACAGCCATGGCTAGATCCTGACCCTGGTCCCAGGCTGAGTGATGACTTGGTCGTTGACGGGGCACCCACCTTCTCCCATCTTGACCCCTGACCTAAATTCCAAGGCCAGCTCCTGACTGAGGGATAGTCCTGCAGACAGACTCAGCTCTCATCCACTACCCTTGACTCCAGTCCCCAGATAAGCCCAACTCTCACCTCAGGCTTGGTCAGAGATTCTCTCCTGAGAATCAGGAGCTGCGCTCAGGCCCGGGCATCAAGAGCTTGGCACCTGCCGGCCTCCCTTGTGGGCATCTTACCCCCTCCGAGGATGAGGATGGCCCAGGGGCTGGGTTGAACTGAGGGCCCCATGGAGTTGTCCTCTGACTAGCCCAAGACTGTGACTCAGCGGGGTGGGGGCTGGATGTGGAGTCAGGCAGGGCTACTGGGGAGGTGCTGGGCAGGTGCTGAGTCAGTGCGGGGAGAGAGAGGACAGTGTCTCTGAGGTTAGAGATACAGGTGGATTGTGGGGAGGCCCTGGGTCTGGAAACAGATGGTGTGTGTGGCAGGCTGGGACCATTAATATAAAGCACCTCAGCTCAAGTCCTATCTACCTCCATCTTCCCATTTATTGACCATTTTTCCATCGCTCATCCATATTTTTCTTTCTCAGAGCATCCTGTTCTTTCCCTTCAGAGCACATATTAGAATTTGGAATTATAGATATATTTTATTATACATAATTATTATATATTGATTATATGTATATCTGTCTCCCCCACTCAGCTGTAAGCCCCCTTAGGGTAGGCACCTGCTGGTTTGGCTCACCAGCATATCTCCAGTACTTGGTATAGTGCCTGACACATGGTAACTATTCATCCCTCATCCATCCATTTACAATTCACGTGTAACCCATTCCCCACTGTTTATCCATTCAACTTTCTCCTACCATCTCTCTATTCTTCCATCTACGCTCCATTCAACCATCACCCATCCAAACTCCCACCACCTATATATCTCTCCAGCATCAATCAAACCATTTATATATTCATTCAACAAATATTTATTGAGTACCTATTACCTGTCAAACACTGTTCTAGAGGCTGGAAATACTGCAGAGAAAATAACATGTATATATCTGATGTAACAGATGATGTAATAAAAAAGTGCTTACATCCCAGTAGATAGAAAATATGCAAGAAATAATTAACATAAGAAATACTTAAAAGTATTAGGGTATGTTAGAGGGTGATAGGTGCTAGAGGGAAAAAGTAAAAAAAAAAAAAAAAAAGAGCGGGGAGAGAATCAAGAGGGTGGGTGGAGGTAGGTAGGAGGTAGGGTAGTCCAGTGGATGCCATGAGACTGTCTGGAGGACACATTGTTCAGGCAGGGGGAGTGGCTTATGCAAAGTCTCCAAGGGGAAGCCTGTTTGGTATGGCTGGAGTGGAGCAAGTGAAGGGAGGTGGTGGTAGATGAGGTCAGAGAGGTAAATGGGGGTTCAGACCATCTGGGGCTTTGGAGGCCTTTGAAAAGACTGGAGAGAGAGGAGCAGTGTTGCAATAAATCAGCTGAAGAACTCTGGTGGCTCAGAGCAAGGCAGTAGCTATGCAGGTGGTGAGATGTGATTTGATTCTGGGTATATTTTAAAGCAACAGGCTTGCTGTTGTTTCAGATGTGGAATGTGAGGGGAAATGGTTTGTCAAGGATGCCCCCAAGCTTTGTTGGCCTCAGCAACTGCAGGTACGGAGCTGCCATCAGGTGAGATGAGCAAGGTGTTTGGGGGAAAACCAGAGATTCAGCTTTGGTTGTGCTGAGTTTGAGATGTCTTTTAGACATTGTAGAGGAGCCGTCGGATAGGCAGTTGGATGTACGCACTGGAGTTCAGGGGAGAGATATGAGCTGAAGATATAGATCTGGAGTCATGGACATGAGGCTGGATGAGAGCAGCAGTGACTGACTGCTGGACCACTCCAGCAGGCAGGGTTGGGGAGAAGCCAAGGAGTGACCCGTGAGGAGTGTCCTTCTGACAGCCAGGAGAGTGTAGAGGCCTGGATGCTAAGTGAAGAGAGAAGGTGTATCAAGGAGCAGGGAGTGTTCAACTGTGTCAGAAGCTATTGAGCAGTCAAGAAGATGAAGGTTGAGAATTGAGCATTGAATTTGGCAACGAGGTGACCATGCCAAGAGCAGTTTCAATGGGGATGAGGTGGGCAGGTAGAAGTACGATCCAAATAGATTTAAGAGAGAAGAGGAATCAGAGACAGTGAGTGCAGACAATTTTTTCAAAAAGACCTTTGCTACAAAGTAGAGTAAAAAATGAACAGTAGCTGTGGGGAAGACGGAAGGATCAAGGGAAGGCTGTTGTCCTAAAGACCAATTCATCTACCATTTATTCATAAGTCCATTCAACCACCATCTACCATCTACTTGTCCATCCACCATTCACCGTGCATCTGCCCAAACATCCATTCCTTATTCATAAGCTAAGAAGTTTGTCCTGAACCCCTACAGGGTACTAGCTCCCATGCCAGACACTGGAATGTGGGGTGGAGGGAAAGAAATGCAGAACCTAGAATCTGGCGATGGCAGCTACTCAGTTTAAGTTCGCTGAATGGGTTAAAGAGCAAAAAGACAGAGTGCCTGCTCTCCAGGTGCTTGGTCTAGCAGGAGGACACAGAATGCCAGAGCTGGGGCAATATCTGGGTGTCATCTAATATAAACCAGAGAGAGGAGGTGTCTTGCCTGAGGTCACCCGATGGGCCAGCAAGGGAACCAGGATTCACATCCGGGCTTCCTGTCTTGGCAGACAGGTTGAGACAGGTTTTTTCTCTTCCAGGATCTGTCTGGGGGATGGAATTTAACTGGGAGAAGGAAATGTGTGAGAACATGGCATTTTTCAAGAGGACGGATTTGAAAATATTTTTATTTATTTACATTTTGGCTCAAAATGCAAAAGGTACAAGGTGTCCTACTTGAAAAGTCTCCCTCCCATTCCTGTCTCCTCTTTTTGGAGGCAACCAATTTTCTTGTTTCCTTTAACACATAAGTTATGACTATTTTCCCCTTTTTACACAGATGAGAGCATACATTCAGTCCTTCAGATTACTTTTTTTCTTCCTGTTTAAAAATTTGTCTTGGTGATTATTCCTCATCAGTTCAGAAAGTCGTTCTTGTTTTTTTTTTTTTTTTTTTCAGCTTTGTAATATTCTGTTGTGGGGATGTACTAGTTTACTGCAACCGTCCTTTGTGAATGAACATGTCATTATTTCCAGTCTTTTACTGTAACAAAAAGTGCTGTGACGTTCATACACGGGGGAGTAGCGAGAAACTCTGAGCTAATTTCCTAGAAGCAGAATGGCTAAATCGAATATGTGTGCATTTGCACTTTTGATGGAAATTTCTGGATGATCGTCCATCAAGATTGTGCCAATCTACCTCCTGCGGCAGAGCTTGTGAGGACTGTTTCCCCACGAGTTCGACAGCACAGTTTTGATCTTTACTGATCTGATGGTGGTGTGGGGCGGACACTGGAAGTGTCTTCAGGCAGCTTTTGTATGTTTCTCTTGGGCTGAGGGATGAATCTTTTCCCCTTTTACAGCCACTTAGGCAGCAGATGTGGAAGAGGCACTTCTCAGGGTTGGCACCGCCCAGGCTGTCTAGGTGGTGGGCAGTGAGTGCCCCATCTCTGGGGGAGGTGACCCAGGGGAGGTGAGAGGGGGCCAGGCCATCCGCCTGGCAGGGGCTGTGCTGCCGCACACAGTTTCAGCTCCCTCTGCTTCCTCTGCTTCTGGCTCCCCACCTCCTCCCAGGTGTGCGCTGTCTCCATCACTTCCCCCATCTCTGCACCCCAACAGGCCACTCCAGGGTCCCCGCCCCCTTCCTTAGGAAGCCCTTTCCCTCTTCCTGCCATTTAGCCTTTCCTTGGCCTAGAGCTTCTGGAAGGCTGGGGGAAGGTGACAAACAGTCCTCCTACCTGGTCCCTCAAGACACCAGGGAAAACATTAGAATCTCAGGCTATCTCCACTAGTCGGGCACTCAGTGATGGTCAAGCTCACACCCCTCATTGTGGGTCAGAGTGCAGAGTGAGTGTGTGCGGATGTGCATACGTTGGTGTGAATCACCTGGATATGTCTCTGTGGCGGCGCAGACAGACCTGGGCTGGAACCCCTGCTCAGCCTCTAATCACACCCCTGCTCCTGTTCTCAGGAGCAGACCCCCTGCCCATCTTGCTGAGTCACCTCCTCCTCCCACCTCACTCCTTCCCTCCAGCCACTTTCCTTTTATTGTAGTCCTTGAAAAAACCAAATTTTTCCTGCCTTGGGGTCTTTGCCCTGCCTGCTCCATTTGCCTGGAACTTTCCCAGGCTCCTACTTCTCCTCCTTCAGGTCTCAGGTCAAATGTCACCTCCTCGAGAGGCCCTCCCTGGCCACTCACAAAGTATCGCGCCCCACCCCAGTTCCCACGGTCTGTCTCTAAGCCATAACTCCGTCTTATTTTATTTATAGCATTTGTCAAGGTTTGAAATGATCTCTGTGTATTAAATTGTCTGTCCCTCCTGCCCCCACCAGAAAGGAAGAACCCCGAGGGCAGGGATGCCACACCCCTGTGTCTAGCACACAACCTGGCACCTACTAGGTGTTCAATTAATAACTATTGAATGAACGAATGCAAAGTGCTCACGTACAATGCCTGACATAATAAAACTCAATATTGCTGGTTATTATCATCATATAAACGCTAAGGGCTAACATGGTTATTTATGAGGAATAAACAACTTCATTCAGCAATCCTTACAGTGACTATTTACTTGAGTCCCGTGTGATGCTGCATCCTGGGAGAAACAGGGACATGAGACCCAGTGGATGCTGTTGAGGAATAGACAATATAGCTGGGAAGACAAGGACCGAGGAAAAATAATCATCATGTATTGAGACAAGACTGGCAGTGGTTATTATCAACGCATTTTTTAGATTAGAAGCAGAGTCTGACACGCCTAAGGTCACCCGTCTGGTCAGTGTGTCTCCAAAGCACCTAGCACAGTGCCTGTGCCAAGAATGGGGGCTCAGTGGCCAAGGTGTCGTTCGCACACCTGCTTGGGCCTCTCTGGGGCGTTTCCAGTGCTTGGGATGCGGGCCACACGCCTGGGCACACCCCTTGCACATGGCACTAGAGAGGTGGTTTTGGGCTGCACGTGTTCCTCACAACTCTGGGGCTCCTGGTAGAGAGGTTGGCGCTGAGGGCCACTGGGGGTCTCTCTGCCGGGAGGTCTTTAGCCCTGGGGCCCAGGGTGCAGGCAGGACAGGGGCAGGTGGAGGCCTGGGAGGGGAAGAAGGAGGAAGCTGCACTTGTGCTCATGGGACACACGCACTGGCAGACACCAGGCTTCTGGGCGCTGGTGCATATACGCGTGCGCGCGCACACACACACACACATGAGCTCTCTTGCACGCTCTTGCTCCCCCAGCACGCTGAGCACTGCTCACACTGGCTGAGCCACTCTGAGGATCAAGGGTCCTCCCAGTCCCCTGGCCTGACTGGCCTCACGGGAGCTCTCAGCTTGGCAAGGCAGGACTGCGTCCGCGCTGTTCACCGACCATCCCAGTGTCCAGCCCAAGCCCAGCCCAGGGGAGGCACTCAAGAATTGTGGAGACGATAGATTCATTCCCTTCCTCCTTCCATCATTAACTTTTTACCCTTTCCTTCACTCACTCACTCGCTCACTCACTCACTCAGGGCCTCCAGGATGGGGCAGTACTGCTCCCTCCCTCACCCCTCCCTCTCATGGCCTGCATCCACGAAGTGCCCGTTAGACGCCAAGTCCTGGCAGCTCTTCTCCTGCCAAACCCAGTCCTGGACACTGCCTGGGTGCACCCCCAGTGGACATTCTGTTTTCCTCCCTCCTTCTTCCTGCCCTGACCGCACGTCCCAGGCCAGATGTTTATGAAACCCTATAAGTTCTTCCATCATCAGGCTCCTGAAGGCCTGATGCCCAGGGTTTGGCTTTGAATCATGTGCTCTGGGGCTTGGCGAAGCTCAGACTGGAAGCTCACAGCCCTCCGTTGACATCAACCCAGGCTGAGACCTGGAGCAGGACCAGAGTCACTGGGCCCATCACCACACACACCCAGGGAGCACACCTGTGAACAGACGTGTGACGGTGTGCCCTGGAACAGAACGTGACGCGTCCAAGGTCACAGGGAGTGTCCATGTAGGAATACCACCACGGCACATCTGTTCACTCATGAACACATCTGCACAGCAGTGGCAAGAAACTGCACTTCCTAGTGTCACAGGACCAGGGTTTGAATCCCAGCTATTTAGTAGCTGTGTGACCTTGGGCAAGACACCTCACTTCTCTGAGCCTTATCTTTACTTACTTACACATAGTAGATGCTCAATAGACATGGCAGCTAAAAAAACTCAATAGTAGAATACGTGCATATACACACTGAGTGTGTCAGTGTATCTACAGGATGTCATCGTAATAACTGACAGCCTGTTGGGAGTGCACATGAGTGTAGATTGGTGTGTACCCACTCATGCAACATGTTTATTCAAGGGCTTGTGTATGGGCCCACCAATGTACACATGGACACATGTGTCTGTGAGGCCATTTGGGCTGATTATTTTTTCCAATAATGCACACCATTTCTGGGCGGTTTTCAGAGGATTTTCTGAGTACCCGTCACGGCAGGAATTGGTGTTTATCTGGGTAGACACGCACATGCTTGCCTGCGTCTGTGTGGACCTGTAAGGGGTTATGAGTACAAGCCCATCCCTTACCAGGTTGGTTAGCTGGTAGAGTCTGTGGGGAT
Organism: Orcinus orca; assembly: GCF_937001465.1. Lineage (NCBI taxonomy): Eukaryota > Metazoa > Chordata > Mammalia > Artiodactyla > Delphinidae > Orcinus > Orcinus orca. The sequence continues at coordinate 28,037,799 of NC_064574.1, read as the reverse complement.
TGGGTCACTTCTGCAACTATGGATGTCAGTGTTATGGGGCATTGTGGAGCTGGGCTGTTGGGGTTCAAATCTCACCTGTGCGACCTTGGGCGGGATGCTTCAACTCTCTGCGCCTGGTTTCCTTTTCTGGGAATTGGAGGTCATGGCAAGCACCTTAGAGAGGTCTGAGGACCAAAAGAGTTAGTTAATGTGAAGTGGTGAGCACAGAGCCTGGCACAGACAAGTGCAGTGTGTGCTGTTCTTTGAATCTCCCTGCGTCTGTCCTGTGATACATTCCTCGTCCTTCAGTTACAGCACTAGTTCTATTATACTGCCATTGTCTGCCTACAAAGACTGTCCTGTCCTCTAGATTATGAGTCCCTGGAGGACAGGACCATGTCTGAGTCATCCCTAATTAGAACCCGCGCATTGCCAGCTAGCTCTAAATCTCAGATTTGTCCTCTTCCCTGACGACAGCTAGCACTTATTGGGCACTTCTAGGTGCCAGGCACGACTGTAAGCTCCTTGAGTCTTCAAACAATCTCAAGGGATTGGTATCCTTGTCCCTATTTTAGAGACAAAGAACCCTAGAGGTTAAGAAAGGCGCAGGCGCACACAGAGACCTGAACCCCAGCAGGCTGCCTCACTCGCAGCCCGCTCTCGACTTGGGATGAAGAGTTTGGGGCATGACTGCTGCTGAGCGCCCGCAGCACGGTGTTCTGGACGCCCCACGGCGGGCTCTCTCTCATCCCACATCCGCTAACACCTCCCCATTGATATGAATATCCCTTTGTTTCCCTCTCTCACCCTGGGGCATCTCAGCTCCCTGCCCTGGCACAGCGCTGCCAGAGGCAGGCTGTGTCCCCAGGTCACCCCTTCTTTGATCCAGTAGGGTGTCAGGTGGAGGAGCTCCCTTGAATCTGGGCTTGAGAAATAACCTAGACACCCGCCCACCCCCAGCGGGGATGGGGGAGGGGAGGCAAGCCCACAGGAGGGAGGGGCAGCCTTGGGGTGGCGATGCATTGGGTGCTCAGGCTCTGGGCTAAAAAGGGGTGGACCCTGCCCATGAGCTTCCCTCCCTCTCCCAGGTCTCCTCTCCTCAGAGAGGAGAGGGCATGCAGGCTGGTGGAAACAGCTTCCCTCAGGTAGAGCAGCTGAGCTTGCCATCCCCTTGCAGGAACACTAGAAGGCACCCTTGAGGCAGCTGTGGCTCTGAGGCTATTTTGGGCCCCCGTGTGTCCCTTGGGCTTCAGGAGCCCCTGAAGCCCAAAGCCTTGTGTATTCTGGTGTTGTTGGGTGGCGCAGACTACAAATGTCAATCAGGTCAAGGTGGTTGATAGTGTTGTTCAAGTCTTCCATACCCTTACTGATTTTCTGTCTAATTGTTTCTTCACTTATAGAGACAGAGAATGGAAATCTATGCCGTGGCCTGGAAACTCTCTCAGTGAGGTCAGCTGGGGTGATCGTAGCACTCCTCTCTGCATTGGTTTCCTGGTCCATTCCTTAGTTCTTCCAGGTGGAAGGGTGAACCTCATTCCTGTTACTCCATCTTGACCAGAACAATTGTATTATTTTGGTAACTTTTTAAAGAAAATAATTTTAGATTTATAGAAAGAAGATTTATAGAAATCTCTTTCTAAAAGAGATTTATAGAAAGACAGAACTGAAAGTTTCTATATACACTTTAGCCGTGTCTCCTTGCTCTCTTGCAATCGGTGACAGTTTCTTGGCCTTTCCTTGTTTTTGTGACCTTGACACTTTTGAAGAGTGCTTGTCACAGGTTTTGTAGAATGTCCGTCAATTTGGGTTTTCCCGTGATTAGGCTGAGGTTACGGATTTGGAGGAAGAACACCACGCAGGTCAAGTGTGCTTCTCATCACATCATTTCAGGGGTCCAGAAAATCAACTAAACTTGTTATTGGAGATGCGAAACTTGATCATTTGCTTAAGGTAGTGCCTGCCAGATTTCTCCACTGTGAAGTCACTCTTCTTCCCTTTCCAATTTCAGAAAGCGAGTTGCCAAGTCCAGCTCACACTCAAGGGGAGGAGAACTAAGCTTCACCGCCCGGAGGGTGGAACATCAAAGGAGCTGTGGGCATGTGTTAACCCCCCACTGGAAGTTAATAAATATCTGGAGGGGAGATACTTTGAAACGACACAAATCTACTGTTTCACCTTAAAGTTTCACCGGCTCATTTTAGCGTTCATAGGTGGGTTTCAACTGCAGCAATGATTACTGAAGTGTGTTTAGGGAGATTTCCCTCTTTCTCTCAATCCTTCCATATTTATTAATTAAAAATTCTTCTGCAAGGGAGATTTGTCTCTTCTCCCCTATTTATTAAGGGTATTCAATCAATTATATTATTTAAAAATTTTTAAGATTAATTATTTTTAAAAATGTAATAATTCACACCGTTCAAAATTCAAAATGGGTGAAAGAGCATGTGGTGCCAGGGTCCCTCCCACCCCCACCCACCCACCCAGTCCCCTCCCCAAAGCTAACCGAAGCCAAGAGAGATTTGACGCATATACCAGCAATGTCCGTAAGTATTCTTCTTTTTACACAAGTGCTTTAAAGGAAGTCATAATGTCGTGCACCTTGCACCTTTTCACCTGGCAATTTAACTTGGAGATCGGTTCAGATCAGTACATAAAACGCTTTCTCATTCGTTTACGTAGTATCCCAGTATGTAAATCCACCATGATTGATTGACTAGTCCCCTATCAGTAAACATGTGGGTTGTTTCCAAATGTTTTCTGTTACAATGCTGCAGTGTTCCAACATGTGGAATTGAACCTACAGCTCTATCTGCACAAGAGGGAGGGGTCAAAGGGCATGTGTACTTCCCATTTTGATGCTGCCAAGCTGCCTCTCTTGTACGTCACACCAGTTTACATCCTGTATTAGATTCCTAGGGCTGCTGTACAAAGTACCATAAACTAAAACAACAAAAATGTATCGTTTCCCAGTTCTGGAGGCTAGAAGCCTGAAATCAAGGGGTCAGCAAGCCATGCTCCCTCTGAGGCCTCGAGGAAAGCATCCTTCCTCGCCTCTTCTAGCTTCCGGCTGTTAACCAGCAGCCCTAGATGTTCCCTGGCTTGTAGATGCAACTCCAGCCTCTGCTTCCATCTTCATGTGGCTGTCTTCCCTCTGTCTGTGTCATATCCAAGTTTCCCTCTTCTTATTAGGACACTGTTTATTGGATTAGGGCCCATCCTAATCCAATATGGCCTCATTTTAACTTTATTATAGCTCCAAAGACTTTATTTCCAAATAAGGTCATATTCACAGATTCCAGGCGGATATGAACTTTTGGAAAACACTATTCAACTCAGTACACATCCCCACTAGCAGAGTATGAGAGTGAACCTCCTTCAACACTCTTCAAGGATTGCAGTGACATTTGGCATTATTGGGAATTAATTTTGGTGATTGGATTCTGCTTCTCCAAAACGGGATGCTCTATGGGGACAAGGCTGTGGGGAGGTCTGAGATTTATTGGGGTTACAGACAAGGGTTGGCTTCCCATGTGGCAGCTGGAGAGGAAAGCTTATGTGACATAGATATTCTGGAGTGGAGCTACCTCCGATTTCTGGGCCATTTTGTCAGTGTGAAATCCTCTCCCTGGTTCTGATTAGCTGTGAGAGCTAACCCAGAACGTCTAGGTCAGAGGTCACACACAGCAGCTCATGGGTTGAAGCTGTCCCCGGGAATATTTGTTGTGAGCAGTGCTCAGTCATATTTTGAAACAGATACTAATGTTTAAAAAGGGATACAACTCGGGCTTCCCTGGTGGCGCAGTGGTTGAGAGTCTGCCTGCCGATGCAGGTGACACAGGTTCGTGCCCCAGTCTGGGAAGATCCCACATGCCGCGGAGCGGCTGGGTCCGTAAGCCATGGCCGCTGAGCCTGCACGTTCGAGCCTGTGCTCCGCAACGGGAGATGCCACAACAGTGAGAGGCCCGCATACCGCAAAAAAAAAAAAAAAAAAAAAAAAAAAAAATTGGATACAACTCATATAAAATTTTGGATTCCTAACTTCTCAAAAAAAAATCTATTAACACTATGCTCGTATTTTCACAGAGCGACGAACATCTGGATACATTTGTGGGCACTTAATATTGTGACCCCAGCTCTGGGCCTTCAAACCAAGAGGCAACATAGTGCAGGGGGCCCAAGCTGCATTTGAATCCCAGCTATGCATTTACTTGTTGACCTTGGGCAAATGGCTTAATGTCTCTAAGTCTCACTGTCCTCGTCTATAAAATTAGGATTGATTTATTCAACACATTTCTATCGAGCATCTACTATGTGGCAGGCACTGTTGTAGGCACTTGGGATATGTCAGTAAACAAAGCAAGCAAAGATCCTTGCCCTTGTGGAGCACGTACTGTGGCAAGGGTAGACAGGTAACAAATGATGCTATAACACATAAGTAAATGATCTGGTATTTGAAAAGTGGTAAATGCTATAGGAAAGCAAAAAACCAAAGCAGAATGTTATTCAGCCATTAAAAAGGATGAAATAATGCCATTTGCAGCAACACGGATGGACCTAGAGATTGTCATACTGAGTGAAGTAAGTCAGACAGAGCAAGAGAAATACGATATTGCTTATATGCGGAATCTAAAAAAAATGGATACAAATGAACTTATTTACAAAGCAGAAACAGACTCACAGACTTAGAGAAGGAACTTATATTTACTAAGGGAAGGGTGGGGGGGAGGGAGAGTTAGGGAGTTTGGGATTGACATGTACACACTACTAGATTTAAAGTGGATAACCAACAAGGACCTACTGTATAGCACACGGAACTCTGCTCAATATTCTGTAACAACCTAATTGGGAAAAGAATTTGAAAAAGAATCGATACATGTATATGTATAACTGAATCACTTTGTTGTACATCTGAAACTAACACAACATTGTTCATCAACTGTACTCCAATATAAAATAAAAAGTTAAAAAAAAACCAACCCAAAGTACACAGGGAACAGGGAATGGGGGCACAGTCACCTTCTAAGATAGGCTGCTCAGCAGGAATTCCCTGGTGGTCCAATGGTTAGGACTCCTTGCTCTCACTGTGGAGAGCCCAAGTTCGATCCCTGGTCAGGGAAATAAGATCCCACAGCCCCCCCAAAAAATAGGCTGCTCAGGGAAGGCTCCACTGAGAAGGTGACATTTGCACAAAGACTTGAAGGAAGTGGGGGGATTGACCAGGTGCGGAACTCAGGAAGAACACACCAGCAGGGAACGGCTAGGCAAAGGCTTCAGGCAGGAGCTGTGCTTGATGCTGAAGGAACAGCCAGGAGGCCGGTCTGGCTGGAGAGGAGACAGGAGCGGGGAGAGTGGTGGGAGCCGAGGCCACAGGGGAAGAAAGTGGGAGAAGGGTGTCAGCAGATCACGTCAGGCCTTGTAGGCCACAGGGAGGATTTTGGCTTTTACTCTGGGTAAGGTGGGAGCCACGGGAGGGTTCCAAGCAGAGAGGGGACACTGTCTAACCTATGTCATCCAGGATCTGTGCGACTGCTCTGTAAAGATTAGAGTCTGTGTGTGTGTGTGTGTGTGCGTGCATGTGTGCGCACAGAAGCAAGGTGCCGGGAGACCGGGGAGAAGCTTGTGCGATAATCCAGATGAGAGCCAGGGAGCTGGCCTTGAGGATGGCGAGAAGCACTGAGGTACCGGGTGCATTTCCAAGGGTGAATTGACAGGACTGGCTGGTGGCTTGGATTCAGGCTGTGAGGAAAGAGAGGAGTCAAGGATGACTTCAAGGCTTTGGGCGGAGCTGCCACTCTCTCAGGAGTGGGCAGCATAGGAGGGGCAGGTCTGGAAGGGGAGGGGTGGAAAGGAGAACAGTTCAGCAAAGTTGAGTTGAGATTCAACATGTAGGTGAATTCAGGTGGAAATCTGGAGCCTGGGAGTGAGATTTGGGAATAACAGTCCCCACCTAGGTGGTTGTGAAGGTTCACCGAGCTCATGTCTGTGAGGCCCTGAGAACAAGGCCTGGCCCCCAGTGAGTGCTAGTGGAGGTTACCTGTTCTTATCTTCCTGGAAAAGATCCCACCTTTGGCTCCAGCTCCGGCCCTCAGAACCCCCTCCTCACATCCCTCTCAGGGATGGAGACAGAAATTTGTCAAGATGGCTGAGAAATTTCTCATCTCATCTGTAAAATGATCCACTTTCTCAAATCATCCACTTTCTCAAAGGACTATCGTGAGGCGCAAACGAGAAATAATGGATTTAAGTGCCCAGCACACAGTAGGTGCTCACAGCAGTTTCTTTCTTCCCTCCCCGGGCCCTGGTGGTCAGGGAGAAGAGAAGTAAAGTCAGTATCCATCCCAGCTGTTTATTGAAAGGCAAGGGGTGGGGGCGGGGCGGTGGAAGGGTGCAGAATGGGGAGGGGCAGTAGGGCCTGCTTTGTGGAGGAGGACTGAGGACCCTCCCAGGAGGGCTGCCCCCCCACCACCACCTTGGGACTAAAGGGGGAGGGTAGAGGCATGAGCCTTGGGCATCTCTCTCCAGCTGTCTTGGAGCTCCCCCTAGTGGTAGAGAACAGAGATGATGCATCTGGCTGGGGAGCCTGAAGGATGGAGGGGTTGGTGCCTCCAGGAGGGCACATTTGTACAGGGTGAGGTCAGGACCTGTGGGTGATGGTTTCTAGGTGGGTGGACTCGGAGGGGCAAATACATCCCAGTACTCCTGCCCCCTGGCTCTTAGAGACCATTTAAATGCATGTCCAAAGTATCTTCTGAGCCACCTGGGTCCATTAGGCATCAGCTAGTCTCTCTGGGCCGAACCTGTGCCACCCCTGCGGGTCCCCTGGAAGCCAGGAAGGTGTGGGGTCCTGCTCCCACTGTGGAACAAGATCTGTTCCAGGAGTCTACAGACGTGGGTCCGAGTTCCTGCAGACTGTCAGCCTCCCTCCGCCACCTCATCTGTAAACTGGGGTTAGTAATCGTTCAGGATGGGGTGGACTGGGGGCTCTGATGTCAAGATGTATAGAAAACACACTGTAAGGAGGAAATGTTTTTGCACCATCCTGGTCCAAGTGAGCATCTTGGACCCATCCTGAGGCCTCCTGGTGCAGCTGACAGAGGGAGGGGTCAGTGGATAAGAATGACCCCACTACCCCTCCCCTTATCTTTGCCTATGGAAAGGCAAAGATATGCCTATTACCAAAGGCATAGGCAAAGATATGCCTATTACCATACTTATATCCTGGGGAGAAAAAGAAAGTCATGGAACTCTAGAATCTGGTCCAAACCCTTCATTAGTGCAGAGGCAGGAACTGATGGTCTGAAAGGGTAAGGGGTTTGCCCAAAGTCATACAGAGGAAAGAGTGGGCATAGGTTGAGGGAGTTTTCTGCCCCTGAATGGTTTTGGAAAGGAGGAATGGGTGGGAAGTTTTGGGGTGACTCGGGGAAGGCTGGCATCTTGGAGGACTTAGGGCCCTACCCCTGGGAAGGGGACACAGAGATGTGAGCTCCAGACTTTCTGACCTGGAGTTGGGCTTTCTGGGGGCTTAGATGGAAGGAGCCCCATTGAAAGGGAGAAGTTAGGGAGACAATGGGAAGGTGGGATGCGGTGGGGCGGAGGAAGGGTCCAGACCCCAGGCCTGGCTCCTCCTCTGGCCGTGAGGGCGGCTCAAAAGTCCCTCTTGGGCTGGATGGTCTGCACAGAGGATTGCCCAAAGTGGCTGGCGGGTGGTGAGAACCAAGACCGGCCACTGGCATCATGGAAAATGGGGGACAACTGCTGCTCCAGCTCATCCCCGAAGACCTCCATGTGGCCATCGGTTTCAGTGTCCAAGGGTTCTGCCTTGGGGTCCTGGCTCAGCCAGCCAGTCGTGGCCCAGAACATGCAGATGGCCAGCAAGATCCCGGCTGCCCCGCAGAGCACTGTGCCTGCCAGGCGGCAGGTGCCCAGGGCCTTGTTGTAGTCGGCTGCCCGCTGATCCAACACCAGGAACTCGCCCTCTCCGATGCCCTCCAACTTGGGGGGCACTGCATAGCCAGTGGTCAGGGCTGCCAAACCCAGTAGCAGAAGCAGGGTACCTGAGGATAAGCTGATCTGGAGAGAAGCAGACAGTTTGGGAGGCAGTCAGGGTCAGCTGGGGCCCCAGGCAAAGGGATCACCTTGGATCCCAACTGGACTTAAAGGTAACCCCTTGGTCCAACCTTAAAAGACGGGATCATAGACACACCTGTTAGGATCTAATTGACAAGGGCACAAACTATCACGTTCTATTTGAAATCTTGAGGCCTCTGAATTAATTTCCCTTTCAGCTCCCACCTAGCAGTGGACTTCTTCTGCCAGCCTTGAGTCCCCCTGAATCATCATTTGGGTCCCATCTTATCCCCCTGTCCCATCTACCCTCTACCTCTATCCCTCTGTTGGGTTAACTTCTACACATCCCTCAGATCACATGCATCTCAAACCTCACCTCCTCAGGGAAGCCTTCCAGGATGCCCCTGGACTGGGTCAAGTCCCCAGCTCTGCACTCATGCAAACGCTGTGCCCATTTGCTCTTCAGTGCACTCACCTTGGTGCACACCTGGACGTGTACCTTGGTTACTATGTAAGTGATGTCTGTCTGCCTGCTACACTGGACTGAGAGCTGGGAAAGCCATGAGATTAGAGACTGCCTGTTTTGGCTCCCAAGGTGTCTTCCATGCCTAGCACGGTGCTGGTATCCAGCAGTAGCTGAGCGAATGTTTGCAGAATGACTAAATGAACCACAGCTAGGAGCTCCTCAAAGACAGGGACCACATCGTCTTAAATTCTGTGTCCCCAAGATCCTAGCACACTGCTTGGCAATAAGAAGATGCTCAAAAACTTAAAATACGTACTTTCTCCTGGAAGTCTTCCCTGATCACCCCAGGCACTGAGGGCATTTCCTCTCCTGCCATCCTCTGCACACCTGGCCTGAGGTTGTGCATTCTCTGTGCAGGTTGGCACCTCGCCTTCCCACTAGAGCAAAGACTTTTGAAAGCAGAGAGGAGGGACCCTCTGTCTCAGGCTTCCTATAGTATTTATCAAAGAGCATTGTAGGGACCCAGCTCACTGCCACTTCCATGCCTTTACTCACATGGTGCTCCCTAACTGACCACCCTCCATGGCTGGTATGGACATTGACTGTTCGTTTCTCTCACATTTTCTACTGTCCTGGCAACAGTCCCCCAGTAGATCTTTGGGAAGCCACAGGAAGATTTAAGTGAGGTGAACCCTTCTTCCTGCCAGTCAGCATATACCATCTCTCTGGCCACAGTAATTAGCTCAGGGCTGGGCAAGTGACCCAGTCAGAGCCAATGCAATACTTGCCAGGACTTCTGGAAGTGAAAAGCATTGTTTCTTTTCTGAAAGAAATACTGGTTGAAATTCTGATTTCCCTTGGAAGGTGTGGAGTGAGAGACTGAGGGTCAGCTTGGGAGCAGTCGTTTGGAGAACACATGGGGAGAGCCTCAAACTAATGGGCTGCAAGGATGGGGGTACCATGGGGAGCCTGAAGGAAATCTTGAGTCCTCAGTGTGATGCTTTGAACTGCTGGAGCGAACTTTGCCTGAAGGCCCCCAACCTCTGGTCTCTTCCATAAAATGAGCAATATTTTCCCTTTATTGTTGAAACTCATTTGAGTTGGGTTTCCTCTTGTTTGAACATGCAAGACCCCTAATTGCTACGCAGCCCCTTTTCTTTCTATCCACTGATCCCACCTCCTCCCTGAAACCACAGGAAATCACAGGAGTTGCTCCTCCTTCCACCTTACCTTCCAGCACAGTGAGGGCCAACGTCGGTGACGGCACAGTACAGGAGGCCCCTCAGGGTCATCGCTGAGGGGGGTACCTGCACAGTCCTCGTAGAAGAGGTGCAGATAGGAGCGGACCCCATACCACTTGCCATCTTCCACGTTGGGGCCTCGTCTGCAGCCACAGGGACGCTCGCAGCTTGGCATCCTGGGTCCCTGTGGGGTAGGCCAGGTGCAGTGGACAGAGGGAGGGGGCAGTGAGGGTTGCCCATGGTGACTCTCCAAGGCCCCCGGAATCTTTGTGCTACGTTCACCTCTCCACCCATTTTAGAGAGCTCACACTCACAGCAGAGCCTGTCCTTCTGGAATCCTGGTCTGAGTAGAGTGTGAATGGGCCAAGGCACTGAGTGCTTAGCCCACAGCCTTCGTAGGTGGCAATAAATGTGCATGTTTCCTGTAGAGGCCACCCAGTGGCTGGAACTGTGGGTTCTGGAGCCGGGACTGTCTGGATTGGAATCCAGGATCACCACTTCCCGGCTGTGTGATGTCAGACAAGTGCTTTCACCTCTCTAAGCCTCAGTTTCCTCATCTGTAAAACACAGCTGATAATCATACCTGCTTTATACAGTTTTGTGTCCGGTGCCAAGAAATGATAGCTTCTGTGACTATTATTACTGTAATTTCTTCATTATTATTTTATCCTGAACTTCTAGAGCCCCATGTCTAGAGTGAGAGCTTCTTATCCCCATCTCCTCTCCAAATCTCTTCCCCTTAATTTCCCACCTTTCAAGGTATTCTGGGCTGCAAGTGTCACGGTTGACACTCGTCCAATCGGGTGGAGCTCCCCAAGCTGCAAGGTCCTAAAAGATCCCTCCCCAGGGCTGCCCCTCAGAAGGCAACAATCTCCAAGTCCCAAGGAATCTTGACTCCACAGAAGGTGAAAGTCAGGGGTCCTCAGGCTTAGGTGTTCTTAGGCTCAACATTAGATTTCTAAAGAAACCTATCTAAGGACTTTTCTTTTCACAAATGGAGACACTGAGGCCTAGGGAATGGAAGGTCCTTGTGTATCCAAACATCCTTAGGACTAAAAGCAAAGGGGGTGGGGGTTGCTGGGGAAGGACTGGGCTCCCCCCCATGCCATGATGGCCCTCAGTCCCTCTGAGCAGTTTCAAACAAAATGAAGCAATGTGCTTACACTGAAGGATAAGACAAATTTCTAGTCCCCTCTCATTTCCAGATGTGATCCTCAAATCCCTGTGGAGAAAGACTCACCAGCACACAAACACACAGCACAGAGAAACACACACACACACCAGAGACATACACGGATAGATGCACATACACACACACAACACCACAGACATATACAGACAGGCACACATATACCACACAGAGACACACAGAGCTAGACACACAGCACAAAGACACAGACACTCAGACACACCACACACACACACACACACACACACACACACACAGCCACAGTGTGTGTTGGAGGTGGTTCTATGGACCCACACCAGCACACAGAAGTGCTGCGTTAAAGCCTGTCTATAAATCACAGCTCTCCACAGCCCTCACCCAAAACTCAGGGGAAAGAAGGGAAAAGGGGTAAGAGACAACACCCCCCACCCCCACTGACATACAATGGGGAAAGGCAGAGATCAAAAGCCAAAGACAGAAAGAAGAGGGCGAGTGGTGAGGTGAAGAGCCGGCGCTCGAGGGAATAGGGGAGGGGGAGGGGTGGGGCTCTGCAGAAGGTGTGGCCAGAGCGGGCACCGCCCCAGGAGATTTCAGCTTCCTCATCCCGGCCGGCGGGGCGGTGGGCATCAGTGCAAAGACCATTAACCGAAGATCCTAGGGGACGGGGCGGGGAGGGAGCTCAGGGATTATAGGCCAGGGTTAGCTCCTCCTCTCGTGCAGCTCACTGTCCCTCTCCTCCAAATATACATCACCCGATCCTGCTGGCATCGGAGCGGGAAGGTGACCTTGACGCTGCCTCCCCCTCGACCGGGTCCCTCCCCCTCCTTTTAGGGTTGCCGGGAGGCGGACTGGCGGTCTGGGGGAGGGTGGGAGAGGATGCTGAGAGCCCAGGACCAGGGTTGCCAAGGAACTGCTGGGGAGCTGTCCTTAGGCGGGATGGGGGAGGAGCTCCGTGAGAAGGGAGAGGGAAGAGGACGGAGCTACTGGGTCCGAGGGGTGGAGGCTGCGGCGAGGAGGCGAGCGGTGACAGCCACGAGGGCCCGAAGATGGGTGGAATCTCTCGTATTTATGGGGCCTCTCTCAGTTCTCCTTCCCAGACCCCCGGACCCGCGCACTGCAGCGTCCAGCGTAGCTCAGGCGGAAGGGACGCTGTCTTGGGGGGTGAGGCCAGAGAAATCAGGCCAACTTCCCCCGCCCCCACCGCACACTGTTTCTGAGCCGACCACCAGTTCCCCAGTTGAGATTAAGTGCATCCTTTCCCCTAGAGGGAAACTGAGGCAAAGAGGGGCGGGAATGGGTTTTCTGCAGAGGTGGGTGGGGTCTTGTCCTCTGAGGCCTCCTCCCAGCCTACCAACCCTGAAGTGTCTCCGGGCTTTGGGCTGGCGAGACCTCTGCCCCTGCTACTTCCCCGAGACCCTACCTCGCAAAGCCCGAGGCACACCAGGGCTGGGGCGCCGCCGTCCCGCCCGAGGCGGGACACGGCCGGGCTGGGGATGCGGCAGGGGTGGGGGTTCTCCAGATCCTGGGAGGAGGCGGGGTGGGGGTCGGGCCGAGCGTGGGGCAGGGCTGAGCTCACCTCTCCGTCCGCAGTCTCCGCCGAGCGGGAGCGGGAACGCGAGCAGAGCAGAAGCAGGTTGTGTTGGCGCCTGCGCCGCAGTTGGGGGGCGGGGGTGACACGGGTGGGGGGGCGCCGGCGCGCCCTGAGGGCTGGCTCTGCAGATTTCGGACCCCTGCAGGATTGCGAGCCCTGGTCCCCTTCCAAGAGTTCTCTTCTCTCTCTGAGACCCCAGGCCCCTCGCGGGGACCCCATCATATCCCTCGACCCCACCCCCTCATGCAGTCCCTCAAACTCCTCGTCTGACTGTCCCATCACTCCCTCAATCTCCCAACCCTCTGACTGAAGACCCTTGACTTCATTGAGCCTTCATTTCCGCACTGTATCCTCTGTTCCTCTCTGGGCCTCCATCCCCCTCATGAAGCCCTCACCCCAATGTACAAACGCTCATCTACTGGCTGCGCCCCCATCCTCTTCACAGACTCCTGGCTCTCTCGTTGAGCCCCACCTCTCTCCCGCCGGGTCCCTACCAGGAAGTCCCCTCCTGCCTCCATCAGGAGCCCCTTATCTGACTGCAGTCCTCACACTCTCACTGAGTCCCCCATCCTCTCTCCATTCTCTCCCTCTTCGAGCCCCTACCCCTTGCTGAGGATCAGCGCCCCTTATCTTGAGAAGGGAGCTGGGGTTGGAGAGAAGCTGCTGGGAGAGACAAGTCCTTTCCCTTCTGGAAGGATCCTCCCTTGTTCTCTCTCCCAACCTACCCCTAGCTCCGTCCTGGACAGTGTGTCCTCTGGCCCATCTCCCTGGAGAGCCAGCCCTTGCCAGGCAGCTGAGTCTACTTCATTCCTTGTCGTGTGCCCACCCACAGCCTTGGCTTTGTCCCACATTCACTCTATGGGCTTGGCAAAGTCACCACACCTCTCCAAGCTTCTTCAGGCACCATTGTGCACACGTGCTTTCGTGCCCTGAGTGTCCGTTCCGTCTCTCCTTGGGCTGTGGGCCGGGGACACAGGGATGCATAAACTCTGCAAGGTGGAGACACATCCTGTTCCTTCACTGTTGTATCCCCGAGCCTCACAGGGCCCTTGGCATTGAGCAGGCAGCTCAATAAACATCTACTGAACACAGACTAATAAAAACAGCGAATATATGATGCTGAGTGTGAGCAAAGTACTTCTCTAAGTGCTATATATGTACTACACCCATTTAACTGTGTGTGTGTGTGTGTGTGAGAGAGAGAGAGAGAGAGAGAGAGAGAGAGGGAGAGAGGAATTCCTAGAGCTCAAGACTGAAGCCCTCCCATGTGACAGGAGATGAACCTGAAGAGGCAGGCAGACGTGAAACCCTTCAGGGCCTCACAAGCCAAGGTAAGGAGTCTGGACTTCAACCCAAGAGTAGTAGGGAGCCATGGAAGCGTTGTAAAGAGGGGAGGGGTGTGATCTGATCTGCACTCTGAAAAGATCCCTCTGGCTGTCGATCCCTGGGAAGAACAGGATAAAAAGCCCAAGCGAGGTAGGAAAGAAATCCGTAAGGAGACTCCATGTCAGAGATGACGATGTCTTGGCCTAGTGGGCTTGCACAGAAATGAATGGATTCAAGAGTTGTTGCGGGGGAGGGGGCTAAAATGAAGTGCAGGAATAGCAAAAGATTGGAAACAACCTGCAGCAGTTTTAAAACATGGCTGCTAATTCCTTAGCACTTCTCCTGCAGCAAGGTGGGATCTAGGTACCCTCTTTTCGTATCTCGGGTGAGCTGAAGACTGCTTCAACCAATAGAGTATGGTGGAAGTGATGCTCTGACTTCCGAGGCCAGGACATGAAAGGACAGGCACTCCTCCTGGAACTCTAGCTCTTGGAGACCTGAGGTGCTAATGCAAGAAGTCTGCCTGCCTTGAGGCTGCCATGCTAAAAGAAAGCCAAAATAACATGGAGAACCCACAGAAGTCACCACCCTCCCAACTGAGCTTGGCCTTTGAGTCATCCCAGTTCAAGCATCAGACAAGTGAACAGAGAAGCAACCAGATGATTCTACTCCACATCTGTTAGAATCAGCTTCAGCTCCGATGATATGAGAGAGGGGATGGCTGAGGTTGGGGAGGTGATGGGAAGGGATGAGGTCAAATGTATAGTTGGATGGTCTGGCATTGAGCCAGCAGCATAGGAAGGATCCAGTACCCTCTGAGACCCGGGGAAGGAGAGGAGGAGGGCCACTGAGAAGAGATGCAGGTTGGTGTTTGTGAGCTGAATCTGGAGTTAGACAGATCCAGATTTGAATCCCTGGTTCTGCCACTCTGTGCTTACATGACGTCAATGCTCTGAGCCTCAGTTTCCCTAACTGTAAAATGGAGATAATATCAGCAATTGTGTCTCAAAGGGGTTATAAGAGTGAAATGAGGTGTGTATATAAAACACTTAGCAAAGCACCCGGAACAGAATAAGAACTCAATTCACTATTGTCATCGTTACTACTATTATTGTTACTACTATTTTTATTGTTTATGGGTGAGGAGGGTAGGAAGTTGAGTGACAGAAAACGTATTAAATTGAATGTTCTTGAGGAAAACAAGAAGCATTATCAATTAAGAAAGAGGAAGGTTTAGGGGGGGTATAGCTCCAGGGTAGAGCATTTGACCACCAAAATAGAAAGGTTTTAGTTCAACACCCTTTCAAAGGGTGGTGAAGCAGACACAAAGGCCACATATTCTATGATTCCATATATATGAAATACCCAGACTCAGAAAATCCATAAAGACAGAAGGCAGACTAGCAGTTCCTGGGGCTGCGTTAAGGGAGGAATGGGGAGTGACTGCTTAATGGGCTTCCTTCCGGGGTGATGAAGGTGTTCCAGCACTAGATGGGGGTGATAGTTGCACAACATTATGAATGTACCAAATGTTGCTAATGATCAATTTCATGTTACGTATATTTTACCATAATTTTTTAAAGAGTGGTAAAGCTTTGGAACACTCAGTAATAATGATGATGAGGATGGTGATGGATATCACTTATTGAGAATTTATTATGTGCCAGGATAATTTGACTTCTCAATAATCTTATGAGATAGGAGCTCTGATAATCCCCATTTTACAGATGACAAACCCTGGGTTTGGGAAGGTAAGTCACTTGCCCAAGGCCTGCCACAATGTGACAGAAGCTGAATTTGCTCTGATGGCTCTGAGGCCATGATCTGTGGAGACAGGGGTCTGCATAGCTGTGACTTTTTTCGGCAGTGTCAGGAGACCTGGGAGAGAAGAAGAAGGCTTCTGGTACCCCAGCTCCTGGTGAGGCAGAGGAGAGGGCGATGGGTGATGCAGAGAGCAAGGGAGAGAGCAGTTCCCATGATGGACCTCACGATGGATCCTGGCTTGTTGGGGAAGGATGCCAAGGCAGCCCAGGAGGGGAGCAGATGGATCTGGAGAAGACTCAGGGAATCCAGACTGAAGAGCTCAATGCAGTCTAAAAATAAGTGGATGGGAAGGAAGGTAGTCTGAGGTCAGAATGTGGGATCCTGTAGTTAAAGATTTTAGATGTGCAAACTCGTAAGAGATGAGAAGGTGTAAGCCAGTACCATCCAATAGAAGTTTCTGCAAAGATGGAAGTGTTCTATATCTGTGTTGCCTATACTGGCGCCATTCGCCACATTTGGCTATTAAGCATTTGAAATGTGGCTAGAGGGACTTCCCTGGGGGTCCAGTGGTTAAGACTCTGCGCTCCCAATGTAGGGGGCACGGGTTCAATCCCTGGTCGGGGAACTAGGATCCCTCATGCCACACAGAGTGGCCAAAAAAAAAAAAAAGAAAAGAAAAGAAAAAGAAAGAAATGTGGCTATTGCAACTAAGGAACCGAATTCTAAATTTTATATAATTTTAATTACTCTAAATTTAATTTTAAATAGCCACATGTGACTAGGGGTCACCATATTGGTCAACCAAGTGTCAGTGGTACAAATCTTGTTGCCAGGGCCCTACTTTGGGCATGACTACTGCCATCTCAGACCCCCACATCCATCCGCATCCCCCCAGTGCTTTTGCCCTGCCCCTAGTGGTCTCTTCTCTACATGGCAGCCACGATGATCCTTTAAACTGTGAGTCAGATTCTCTCATTCCTCTGCTCAAAACCCTCCATGGCATCTCATCTTACTCCAGGTAAAAGGGAAAGACTGGTGGGTTAAAGATGGCCACAAGGGACTTCCCTGGTGGCGCAGTGGTTGAGAGTCCGCCTGCCGATTCAGGGGACACGGGTTCGCGCCCCGGTCCGGGAAGATCCCACGTGCCGCGGAGCGGCTGGGCCTGTGAGCCATGGCCGCTGAGCCTGCGCGTCCAGAGCCTGTGCTTCGCAACGGGAGAGGCCACAGCAGTGAGAGGCCCGCGTACCACAAAAAAAAAAAAAAAAAAAAAAAAAAAAGATGGCCACAAACTCTTTGTCACTCTGCTCCTCCTCATCTGAGCTGACCCAGCAACGGCTTTAACCAATAGAATGGGGTGAAAGTAATGCTGTGCCAGCTCTGGACCTGGCTTTCAAGAGGACCAGCTTTCCTCGCATTGTGGAGCACTCAGTTGTGGAATTCTCTCTCTTGGACCCCAGTCCCCATGCAGAAGAAGCCCAGGACACACGGAGAGGCCACATGTAGATGCTCCAGTCGACAGCCCCAGCCAAACTTGCAGCTCACAGCTAGCAGCAGCTATTGTATTGGGCAGCATCATGTGAGTGAGTCATCTTGAATGTTCCAGCCCACTTGAGCCCCCAGGTGACATCACATGAACAGAAGAACCATCCCACTGAATCCCATAAACCCACAGAATCTTGCAAGACAATGAAATGGTGTTGCTATAAGGTATATGTTGTGAGACTGTTCGCTATGCAGCAGTAGATATGCTAAACCAGTCCTTACTGTGGCCTCTAATTGCCCTTCCCCCACAACCTTACTTCCCTCCTTGATCTCATCTCTTCCATTCCCTCACTTGCTGGACTCCAGCCACACTGGCCCCCTTGCTTTTCTTTGAATGAACACAGCACAGTGGGCAAACTCCTACCTCAAGGCTTCGGAGCCTTTGCACATGTTTGCTTCTCTGCCTCTCTTTCTTTTCTCTAGATATCTGTATAGCTAGTTTCTGGCTTTATTCAGATCTCTGCCCATATGTCACCTTATCAAAGAGGTTTTATTGCATCACTGTGATAGAGACATACACTGCTCACCAAATTTCTATGTGCTTCACACTGGAGGTTAGACAAAGCCATAGGATTTGTTCTGGCCAATGAGCTATGAGCAGAGTGAGGGATGCATGTCACTTCTGGGCCAAAGCATTTGTTCTGGTTGTTATTATATAACAAACCAACCCAAAACTTAGTGACTTAAAACAACAATGATCATGATTTTGCTCACAAATCTGCAACTGGCAGGCCTCAGTGGGAAGTCTGCACCACTTAGCATCGCCTGCGGTGACTTGACTGGGGGCTGGAAAGAGCCACTCCCAGGATGGCTTGCTGACATTGCTGGCAAGCTGGTAATGGCTGCCAGGTGGGAGCTCACCTGTGTCTGAGGACCGGGGGCCTCAGTTCTTCTCCTTGTAGGACTTTCCACAGTTTCTCCAGCTTCCTTGCAGCCTGGTGGCTGGATCCCAAGAATGAGTATTCCAGGAAAGAAGAGGTGAGAGCTGCAAGTTTCTCAAGGCTAGAGTCTAGAAGGTGGCTCAGTGTCACTTCTACTCTATTCTTTCAGTCACAGAGGCCAGATTTAAGAAGAGGAGACATACTCCCCACTCTCAGTAGGAGAAATGTTAAATAATGTGGGGGCCGTGTTTTAGAACTGCTAGAGCATTTAAGAGCTGGTGCATGACCCTCCAGTTATCTTTCCTCCTGCCGTGACGATTGTGGAGGCTACATGTTGACATGGTAGCATCAGAAGATGGAGGTAGACGGGATTGCTGAGTCTCAGTGGAGAAAGCTGCTTTGGAGAGCCACAATATCAGAATATGTTTAAGTAAAAAATAAGCCTTTACTATGTCAACCTGCTGATATTTCAGAGTTAATTTGTTACTATGTCATAATCCAGCCTATTCTGACTGATTAAGAAATTGGTACCAGAAGTAGGGTACTTACCAAAACCAAACTGTGTGTCACTGCCTTAGTGGTTGGGGCCACAGGCAGGGGAGCTGGCAATCCTTGTTCTACAGAACCAAAACATTTAGTTACACTTTTACTGCAGTAACTTGGGAAGCTGACTACAGGGGTGCCTTTGGCTGCATTTATTTGAATATTCAAGAGTGAGATGAGCTCAGAAGAGAATGGGCTGGGCTTCCCTGGTGGAGCAGTGGTTAAGAATCCGCCTGCCAATTCAGGGGACACGGGTTCGAGCCTTCATCCAGGAAGATCCCACATGCTGCGGAGCAACTAAGCCCATATACCACAACTACTGAGCCTGCACTCTAGAGCCCATGAACCACAACTACTGAGCCCACGTGCCACAGCTGCTGAGCCCACGTGCCACAACTACTGAAGCCCGTGCGCCTAGAGCCTGTGCTCTGCAACAAGAGAAGCCACCACAATGAGAAGCCCTCATGCCGCAACAAAGAGTAGCCTCCAGTCTCAGCAACTAGAGGAAACCCGCATGCAGCAGTGAAGACCCAATGCAGCCAGAAATTAAATAAATAAATTTATATAAGAGAAAGACAGTGCCATCTATTAAAAAAAAAAGAAGAGAATAGACTGATTTGCAAACAGAAATAAAAGGAAACATTCAGAAATTTAGATTCTTGCAGAGTTGGAAAATTCTAACGCTTCTAGACCCCAAATGGAAAGAACTGAGCTTTAAAGAGGTGTTGAGCACAGTAGAATCTATTAATTCATTAAAATGTTTCAGGGCATAGATTAAGTTAAGGGCCTTCACACCCATTTAAAAAAACTTCTCTGTTGATTAAAGTATCTTGGGCTAAAGTTAATTAGAGTAAGAGATTGAATTTTTCTTTTTCTTTTTTTTAAGAGATTGAATTTTAAAAGTGTTTGGATGAACATACTCTGTAAAACTTCTCCGATGGACAACATGGTTGAGGGCCAAGATCATATAAAGGGTGTGGCTTTACCACCTAATTATTCCTGAGAGCTGCCATTCAATCAAGAGAGCTCTTTGGAAATAGAGACACAGACGTAGAGAACAAACGTATGGATACCAAGGGGTTAAGGGGGGGTGGGGTGGGATGAACTGGGAGATTGGGATTGACACTATGTACGAAGCAGATAACTAATAAGAACCTACTGTATAGCACAGGGAACTCTACTCAGTGCTCTGTGGTGACCTAAATGAGCAGGAAATCCAAAAAAGAGGGGATGTATGTACACATATAGCTGATTCACTTTGTTGTACAGTATAAACTAACACACTATTGTAAAGCAACTATACTCCAATAAGAATAAATAAAATAAAGTAAAATAGGTAATCAACAAGGAACTACTGTATAACAAGGGAGGTCTACTCAACAGTCTGTAATAACTTATATAAGAAAAGAATCCTAAGATGAATATATATATATGTATAGGTATAAGTGAAAAAGATTCTCACAAACATTGTATATCACTGCTACTCCAATAAAAAAGATACACACAGGGCTTCCCTGGTGGCGCAGTGGTTGAGAGTTCGCCTGCCGATGCAGGGGACACGGGTTCGTGCCCCGGTCCGGGAAGATCCCACATGCCGCGGAGCGGCTGGGCCCGTGAGCCACGGCCTCTGAGTCTGCGCGTCCGGAGCCTGTGCTCCGCAACGGGAGAGGCCCGCGTACCGCAAACACTGCTACTCCAATAAAAACTAAAAATTAAATTTAAAAAAATCCAAACACATACAGACTTCCCTGGTGGGCCAGTGGGTAAGGCTCCGCGCTCCCAATGCAGAGGGCCTGTGTTCAATCCCTGGTCGGGAAACTAAATCCCACATGCATGCCACAACTAAGAGTCCGCATTCCACAACTAAAAATCCTGCATGCTGCAACTAAAAGATTGCACGTGCTGCAACTAAGACCCAGCACAGCCAAAATAAATAAATAAATATTTTTTAAAAACCCCACACAAGCCCCCCTCCAAAAAAAAGAGCTCTTTGGGGTAAGAAAAAAAGAGCTCTTTGGGGTAAGAAAGAGAAACAAAGCAAACCTAAGGACTATGTGTTGAAATATATTGTGGGTATGGTTTTGTACATGAAACTGGCTATAGTCAAATGGATAAGAAGCCTAAGTGGTTTTTTTTTTAAGACTTATTTATTATTTATTTATCTATTTTTATTTATTTTTGGCTGTGTCAGGTTTTTAGTTGTGGCATGCAGCATCTTCATTGAGGCATGCGGGAATCTTTCAATGCGGTGTGCAGGCTTCTCTCTAGTTGTGGCGTGCAGACTCCAGGGTCCGTGGGCTCTGTAGCTGTGGCACATGGGCTTAGCTGCCCCGCGGCATGTGGGATCTTAGTTCCCTGGCCAGGAATCGAACCCGCGTCCCCCGCATTGTAAGGCAGATTCTTCACCACTGGACCACCAGGGAAGTCCTGAAGCCTAAGTTTTTGAGTTAACTGTCTGCCGAAAAAAATCACAAGCCTGGGATAAAAAGCCCATGACTGTTCAAATCCCAAAATAATCCTAGGAACCTACATCCATTAGCATGGCTACTATCAAAAAAAAACAAAAGCAAAAACAGAAAATGACAAGGGTTGGCGAGGATGTGGAGGAACTGGAACCCTTATGCAATGTTGGTGAGAATGTAAAGTGGTGTAGCTGCTATGGAAAACGGTATGGCAATAATTTGAAAATTAAAAATAGAATTACCCTATGATCTAGCAACTCCACTTCTGGATATATGCCTAAAAGAACTGAAAGCAGGGTGTCTTGAAGGGGTATTTGCACACCCATTCATAGCAATAGCCAAAAGGAGGAAGCAACCCACGTGCCTGTCCACGAATGAATGGATAAACAAAATGTGGTATATGCATACAATGGAATATTATTCAGTCTTAAAAAAGAAGAAAGTTCTGACACATGCTACAACATGGATGAACCTTGAGGACATTTTGTCAAGTGAAGTAAACCAGTCACAAAAAGACAAATACTGTACGATTCCACTTATATGAGGTACGTAGTCAAATTCATAGATTCGGAAAGGAGAATGGTGGTTGCCTGGGGCTGGAGAGAGGGGTAAATGGGCAGTTATCGGATTCCTGAGCAGAGAGTTTTAGTTTTGACAGTGGTGGTGGTTACCCAACAATGTGGCTACTTAATGCCACTGAGCAGTACACCTAAAAAATGATTAAGATGGTAAATTTTATGTTATGTATATCTTACCACAATTTTTGTTAAAATATCAAAATGTTAAAAAAAAAAAAAAAGATCCTGGGGTCCCCAACAGCTTATAGGCAGGAAGTGAACTGAAAAAACCTGTGGACCTCCCAAGGGTCACAAGGCAGCTCTGGACCTTTTTGTCTTCCAGTCCATTCCTTGTTCTTTCCCTGCTCTGGAGAGCTGACCCCTGGAGGCTGTATTTCACAGCCTCCCTTGCCAGCTGGCCTCCGGCTGAGCTCAGCCAATGGGAGGCAGAGGTGGGTGGGAAAAAGGGAGAAGCTAGGGTTTTTCTGCCCTTCCTCTCCTGGCTTTCCTAGCCTCTCTTGACTGATGCAACCACCTCGTCTGAAATAGTAGCCTCTCCTCATACTTTACCACCTTCATTACATGACATTATTGTATAGATTTATCAGTTTCTTGATTGTGTGTTTCCATCCACTGGAGTGTAAGCTCCATGAAGGCAGGGATTATGTCTGTTTTGCTCATGATGAATTCCCAGTTCTTAGGACAGTGCCTGGCACAGAGTAGGCACTCAGTAAAGATCTGTTGAAAGAGTGAATAAATTTAGTAGTTGACTCAAACACACACAAGAGAACAGGGAAAGTGCCTGATAGGTGTTCATAATCTGAAATAAAAGCCAGAGATGTCAGGTAGCTTCTTTAAGTGTTACAGCAAATCATCCACTGACTCAAACCCAGGCTTCTTGCCATTCTGGGTTTGTATCCAGGTCTCCAAAGAGATTCCTTGGTCTCAGATTTTTTTGGAGGAGAAAAAGCAGAACTTGACATTCATTTAGTTAGTAGGAAACCCTGAAAACAATTGAGGGTGAGAAATTGGGTTGCTAAGAAACCTCTGAGGAAGGGGGAGAGTATTGATGTTCATTGCTAGGCAACCTGGAAGAAGCTAGACAGGCAGGTTCCATAGGCTTCTGGAAAGCCAGGCTGGATATGCTCTTAAACACTTCTAGCCCAACCACCTAACTGTACAGATGGGGAAACTGAGTCCTCAAAAGGCAAAGTGATTAGCCCAAAGTCCCTCCAATTTCTCAAGAAGAGCAAAGACAAATGGCACGATAGGGCATTTTCACTGGGTAGAGCTGATAGCTGAAGAAGAGTCTATAAGACAGTAGTCAACCGCAAAGAGCCTTGAATGCCAGGCCAAGAACTTTAGACTTTATCCTGAAGGTGATAGGGAACCACTGAAAAGTTTGCAGCAGTGGTCAGATTTATGTGTTCAGATGATCCCTTGAGCTGCAGTCTGGAGACCCAGGATAAAGTCTAAATGCCTTCAAGGCCCTTCAGGCTCTTGCCAGTCTATCTCCTCTCTCCTCCCAACCCCTCCAGCCACAACCGACTTCCTTCCATGTCAGCCTCTCTTGCCGAGTTTCCCACTTGCTCTCACTGGTGTCTGGAAAGCTTCAACCTTCCCCCGTACCTGCCTCATCCTACTATTCTAGTTTTAATTGCTGCATAACAAACTGTCCCCAAAACTGAATAGTGCAAATAACTGTCATTTCATTTTGCTCATGGACTCTGTGGGTCAGGAATTCAGGCAGCGCAAGAGGGGGCAGTTTGTCTCCGTTCCATGGTGGCCGAGCCTCACCTGGGAAGACTTGAATGACTAGGGGATGGAATCCTCTGAAGGCTTCTTCACTCACGTGTCTGGAGCCTTGGCAGTGCCTGTATTACCTGGAGCACCTGCGTGTGGTCCCTCCACGTGTTTTGGGGTTTCTTGATCATGTGACAGTCTTAGGGTTGTTGGACTTCTTACGGTGGTTCAGTGTGACCTAGCCTTGGAAACCTACAGCCTCATTCCTGCATTCTAGTAGTTACAAGTAGATCACGAAGACCAGCCCAGATTCAAGAGGGAGGAAATTTATGGGAGGAATGTCAAAGAACTTGTAGCCGTGTCCTAAAACCACAACAATGCACTGAGGTCTCAGTCACAGCTTAAACATCACCTCCTCCAGGAGGTGACCTGACCACACCCTGCTCCATGTCTGGATTAAGGGCCTCCTCTGTGTCCCCCCAGCCCCACTGTCCATCTCCATCAATGTATTTCCACCCCTGTGTTTATGGGTCTTTCTGCTCCCCAGACCTGAGGATTCAGTGAGGATGGACCATGTCTGTTTTTTTCACCTTTGTACACCCAGCACCTAGCACAGAGCGTGGCAAAGCAGGCCCTTAATAAATGTTTGTTGCATGGGTGAGCAAATGAGTGATTGAATGAGCTGAGGCATGGAGCCCAGTGCAGAGGCCATTCCTTCCTCATGAAGCTTACATACTAATTGGAGAGATACATACAAAATAAAACTTTATATGATAAATGCCAGATAGTGATAAATGCTATTATGAAAAATAAAGCAAAGTAAGGGGATAGCGTAAGGGGAGGTGATACTTTATATGAACTGTCAGGGAAGACTTTTTGAGTTAGTGACATTGGAGCTGAGACCTGAAGGAAGTGAGAGAGCAAGCCTGGGAGAAAAGCATTTCAAGCAGAATGAACAGCATGTGCAAAGGGCCTGTAGTGGGTGTGTGCTTGGCAGTTTTGAGGAACAGCAAGGAAGCCAGGGTGGCTGGAGCATGGTGAGAGAAGGACAAAGTAGCAAGGATGAGTCCCAGGGTGGGCCACATGCCAGATCACACAGGGTTTCACAGGCCTTGTTGAGGACTTTTGCTTTTAGTCTGAATGAGATGGGGGCCATTGGAGAGTTTCGAGCAGAGACGGTATATGGTCTGATTTATAGCTTAAACAGATTCCTCTGGCTGCTCTGTGGGTAACAAGACTGAATGGGGCAAAGGAGAAAGCAAGGAATTCAGCGAGGTGGCTGGTAAAGGATACTGGGCAAGAGATGATGGGGGCAGGACCAGGAGGGTGGCCATGGGAAAGGTGAGAGGTGATAGGACACAGGACACATTTTGAAGATAGAACCAATAGGCTATAAGGGATATGAAGCTATGAGGAAAAGAAGAGTCAAGTTTGCTGGCCTTAAAAGGCCAACTAAAGTAATATGTGAAGAAGTGAAGATGTGGGTGGGGGAGCAGGCTTGGGAGGATTGGGGAAACACACTTCATTTTTAGACATGCCAAGTTTCAGGTGCCAATTAGATATCCCAGTGAAGACGACAAGAAGGCAGCTAAACATAATGAGTCTGGCAGTGTCGGGATGGAGCTATAAGCTTAAGAAGCTACGGCTATGATAAGCAGAATTCTAAGGTGGCCCCCAAGATTCCCACTCCCTGGTGTGCGTGCCCAACATAAGCTCTTCCTCTCTGTGTGGGTAAGACCTGGGAGCATGACGGATGTCACTCTTGTGATTAGCTTACATTATCGGCAAGGGTGAAGGGACTTCATAAATGTGATCAAGGTAAATGTGATTAAATTAGTTGATATTTAGTGAATCAAAAGGACCATTTCCCTGGGTGAGCCCTTTAAAAGAGAGCCTTCCTTGAGCCAAGTGACTTGAAGGTGCAGAAAGATTCTCCTGCTGCTCCTTGACAAAATAAGCCTCCACACTGATAGAGGGCCTGTGAAGAAAATAACTGAGTGGCTTTTAGGAATCCAGAGTGGTACCAGCTGACAGCCAGGAAGAAAATGGGGGCCTCAGTCCTTTAACCACAAGGAACTGAGTTCAGCCCGCCACCCCGTGATTCTGCAAGAGGACACTGAGCTCCAGAAAGGAATGCAGCCCAGACAACAGTGTGACTGCAGCTTTGAGAGATCCTGAGCAAAGAACCCAGGATTCTCTGCTGGGCATGCCTGGACCCTGGGCCCACAGAGATTATGAAATAATAAATGCATGCTGTTTTAAGCGGTTAACCTTGTGGCGTTTCATTACATAGGAATAGGTGGCCAATACATCAGCGTATAGGCGTTTTTAAAGCCCTGGAACCAAGATAGCTCAAATAGCCCCGGCCAGGAACCTGACCCAGAGATGAATCCGAGAGCATGAATGGAGGGGGATTAGAGTGGGACACACCCTGCAACCTCTCCACCGCGCGCCCGCAATGCTTCCTACTCCTCTCAGCCACTAGGCGTCCCCAAAGTCCACATAAGCAGGTCTCGCCCCCACCTTTCACAGGTCAGAATTCATTTCCTTCAGAAATGGAAGGAAACAAAATAACAATAAATGGTCTCACTTCTATTCGTATTTCCTCCTCCCCCACATCACCCCGGGGGAAACTAAGGCCTACGAAGGGAGGCGCTTGCCCAAGGGCCGCAGTACTCTAGCACCGTCTCAGGCCTGGCGTTTTACACGCCCCCTGCCCTCCCCCTCCCAGGGCATCGTGAAGGGCAAACACAGACTTTTAGCCTCTCTCTCCAGCTTAGGCCAGGGGAGGGACTGCGAATGAGAATGGCATCAGCAGAGGGCCCTGAGTGACTTGTGGGCTGAGGCCGGAGTTTCTAATTGAGGCCGACTGGAAAGGGTGGAAAGCGTGCAGCCCCGAGGTTGGGGCTGACAGTGTTGGTGGAAACGAGACTCCTCCTGAGGGAGTGGGTATCAGAGGTGCCCAGCTGCAATTGCTGGGCCAGTGATCCCCTTCCCTTTGTCCAGCCCCTTCCACCATCCGCTGCAGACTGGGTTGTCCAGAAGCAGACACGGAGACTGAGTTTGGGGTGCAAGATATTTATTAGGGATAAACACCTGTGAAAAGAAGAGGGAGGAGACAGAATTGGGTTCAGGAAGCCAAACTGCGCTGCTGACCAGGCAAAGCCTCAGCCACCCTGGAGGGGCCCTGGGGTGAGGACCTGGCGGGGTGGGGGGCAGGTACTCCCTGTGTCTGTCCCACCTTGCACTGAAGTGGCAGGCTTTTACACCTGTGCTCATTCGGACACCAGATGCAGGCTGCCCTGGGTGAAGTGGCTCTCTTCCACCTTTTCTTTCTTAAAGGTTTTGTTTTGATTTGTGGTCAATCTCGCTTCCAATCAGAGGCCAAGAGGAAGCGCTCACTGTAACTCCTGAGGCCCCAAGCCCCCTTTCTATAGGTGCCCAGCCCTCCCAAACCTGCTTTAGTCCTCTTTTAAAGCATCTATGGGTATCCCAGTCCCCAAATACCCTCTGTGAATGAGACTTGCACACTTGGCCTTGGTTCTTACTGGGGAAACAGGCTTTGTCCAACCTTAGGAATTCATTGAATCTGGTAGAGGAAGAATTAGGCGGACAGGTGTAGGGGGACAAAGTTTTGAAAAGCCTTCATCTCAGTTCCCAAAACACACTGGTAAGAATCTCATGGGCAGGAATCACTGTGGCTTCTGCTGCTGTTCTTCAGTCATTCAAAACATCTACACTGGGGGCCAGTTACGTGCTAGGCATGGGGACGAACCCCACTACTCCACACCCTGAACCGCCAGCCTAACACCATCTGCAGATTCAAACAGGGAGGGAGAGGCAAGCACCCTGAAGTAACACTTCACCAGGAGACGGAAACCAAAATTTGGGGCCCTGACCTTGGCTGCTTGAAGCCCCTTTACAAGTTGCTTCTGCACCTTGACCCTAAGTTTCCTCCTCTGGACAATGGAATAATACAATTTATGGAGGACCATGTTAAATGCTTCTCACCTCGAACTTCATTTTACCCTGTGAAGCAGGTATTATCATCATCCCTGCGTTACACATGTGGAAAGAAGAGTCAGGGTGAAGTTAACATGCTCAAGGTCACACAGGTGCTCAGTGGTGGTACCAGGCTCAACCCTGATTCTTAATCTTAAGGGCAGGGTCAAACTGGCCCCCTTGGGCTAGGTGTGCCTGCACACGTGTTTCACTTGGTCCACAAGGATTTAAAAATATTTCACTCAGCTTTCATTTTGAAATTGAGATGTTCACAGAAACATCCAGATTGCCATCTTCTCTTGAAAAATCTAGCCCCCTGGCCACAGTGGGCTGCATTCCCACAGGGTCACAACGGCAGGAAGTGAGCAGTTGCTCCCTTTGAAGTGGGTCATGAAGCCAGTGTCCACCCAGACTCTCTCATTCATGTCACCTGCCTGGCCTCTGCAGGGATGAGTCTGCCATCCTTAATGAAGACCAGGAGTCCTGAGATAGAGGGAGCAGAGAGGCCTAGAGGGGCCAGGTGCCTCCTTGCCCTGGAACCCCCCCTCTTCCTGCATGGTGCTAAGTCACATGGACTTGAATCTGCCAAACTGTTTGGGGAGGGTTGAGGAAAGGCAAAGACATGTAGAAGCACAGGGCGAGATGGGGCAAATACACTTTATTCAGTCCTGGCAGAAGTCCTGCTGTGGGTGCCAGTGCCCCCTCCCCTCAGCTATGAGACTAGTTCTCCAAGACCACAGACAGTGACATCTCTTCACTCACATGACGTTTTCTGGGATTTTTCATTGTCTTTTTTGTTGTTGTTTTTCTTAAAAAAAAAAAAAAAGAGAGAGAGAGAGAAAAAGAGAGAAAGAGAGCGCGCGCAAAAAGGCCCAGAGCCGGAGCACCAAGCTTAAAGGAGGCAGCTGGTGGCTTTGTCAGCGACGGGAACGCGTGGGGCAGAGACCTGCAGAGACCCTGGGCAGGGGTCCCGGAGGACTCTGGGACCGTTTGTTCCTGAGATTTGTGTGTGTGAATGAGAGTGTGTGCACACCCAGGAGGGTGAACACACGCCGGTGAGATACAGGTAGTGAGGGCAAATGGGGCGTGGGGAGGCCGGAGGGGCGGGGCTTGAGCGGGGAGCTGGAGTAACAGGGGTAACAGCATCAGGGGCAGGGTTTCCGAGGGCACCCGAACTGGATGCAGCAGCGCTAGGCGCAAACGGCCCAAGACTACTCTGACCCTCCCTTCAGTCTCACTGGCCCAGTCGATGGTCTCTCTGAAGCCAGCTGCTGAAAAGTGGGGCTCTTCTTGCCACTTCATCTG
Source organism: Orcinus orca (assembly GCF_937001465.1). Taxonomy (NCBI): domain Eukaryota; kingdom Metazoa; phylum Chordata; class Mammalia; order Artiodactyla; family Delphinidae; genus Orcinus; species Orcinus orca. The sequence goes on along the minus strand of NC_064574.1, from coordinate 28,009,162 downwards.
CTATTACGCCTCAGTCTCAACCCCCTAGTACCAACGTGTCTCAGTTTCTCCCACTGAATACTGTAGGCAGAGGGACCTGGATGACAGGAAGGGGCGGTGGGCTTAGGAAGGAGCCCAGGCTGAGAGTGTGCCCTGAGGTGATAAGGGCACTTGGGGGGGGGGGGCGTGTGAAGCATAAGGACCCTGTCCCCAAACAAACTGTTACGTGTCTTGGTTCTGAGTTTTCTCTTTCTCTCCTGAAGGATTTCCAGAGAAAGACCCTGCCCCCAATTCCCAGGTGGGGGAAAGAAAGGTAGGCTTCTTGGAACCAAAACAAGCTGTAGAGGCAGTCATGCAGTCGGTGAGGGGTGGGTGCACGTGGGTTGGGCGACCCCGTAAGGGAAAAGGGGCTATGCCACTTGGGAGTTCCAAGCTCCACACCAACCCTTCCGGGCCGGCTAGTCTCTTTCTCCCCCTTCCGAGTGCTCCTCCCATTTAAGGCAGTGACGCCCCGTCGGGTTGAACGGAAGCCGTGGCTCCTGGATCAAAAGATTTCTCAGGATCGCTCTATATCCGCCCCCCTTCTTCCTGGATCTGACAGGGGCGTGAGGTTCGACTGGGACCAGCTCCCTCCTCCCAAGAAGCATTAAGCATGCGCGAGAAGGGGGCGGATCCCAGTGTTCCCGGGGAAAAGGAACGGGCCCCTCCCCCTCCCTGGGAGGGAGGGGCAAGGGAGGAGGGCGCGGGGCCGCCCAGCTGCAGCGCCCCCCCAAACAAGACAGGAGGCGGGCCAGGCTAAGGCGGAGGGAGTCCGGAGCAAGGGCAGGGGCGTGTCCTCCGGCCGTGAGGAAGGGCGTGTGCAAAATGGGGGAGGGGTACAGGTCTCTTGGAGAGGACGGGAGGTGTATCGGAGGGGGGGCTGGCTGCTGGTGGCTGTGCGGGAGGGGGTAAGATGGGGAGGGGCTTGGATGTCGGAGAAAGGGTGGGGGTTGGGCTGCCTTGGGGTGTGTCTGCGGGGGAAGGGCATGTCTGGATTTGAAGGGGGTTGGGCACGTCTAGGAGGGGGGAGGCTGTGCGGGAGATGGGGTGCCAGCCTCGGCCTCCGAGGGGCCCCAATACCTGATTCCTGTATGTAAACAGCTGGTTTAGGGGGCGTGCGCGCCCCGCTGACGGTGGGCTCAGTAGGTGAAAACCAGGTCGGCGATGCTAGACGGGCGCCAGTCCCCTGCGATCATCTCGGTAACCTCGGGGGTGCAGTAGTCCGGGAACTCGAAGTGCGACGTGCCCGAGGGGGGCGGCAGGTCTGGGTCGCGGTCCAGGGCGCTGCAGTCTAGGCCGGCAGGACCGGGGGGCAGTCTGGACAGAAAGCCCAGCGGCTCCTCCCCCGACGCCACCGTCTCCTCTTCGCCTTCCTCCGTCGCCGCCGCCTCCTCCTCCTCTTCCTCCGGCTCCTCGTCCTCCGACGGAGTCGGGGAGGCGGCGGTGACAGCCGCCCCCTCGCCCGACGGCCCCTGGGAACGCTCCGCTTGTCCCCGGGCGGCCCGCCCCGCCGGGACCATCCTCCACAGCTCCCGCCCAGGGGTCTCGACCAGGCGCACTTCCAGCAGCTCCTCGTCGTCGTCCTCGTCGTCGTCCTCGGGCGCCGCCGCGCCGCCCCCCAAAGGCCCTCCAGCCGCTCGGCGGCCCCCGCGGCTAGGCAGCTGCGACCCGGGCTTGAGCCGGCTGCCGCCGCCGCCGGGGGGGCGGGGCCGCGCCTTGGCGGGCGCCCCCTTGCTCTTTTTGCGCGGCCGGTACTTGTAGTCCGGGTAATCCGCCATGTGCTTGAGGCGCAGCCGCTCCGCCTCCCGCACGAACGGGATCTTCTCCGAGTCCTGCAGCAGCTGCCAGCGGCGGCCCAGGCGCTTGGAGATCTCGGCGTTGTGCATGTCGGGCCACTGGTCCATGATCTTCCGCCGTTCGTGCTGCGACCACACCATGAACGCGTTCATCGGTCTCTTAATGTGGCCGCTCGGGGTCTTGCACCAGCCGGGCTCACGCGCCCCCTCCTCGGCCGGCCCGGGCCCCGGGGGCGGCGGCCCGCCGTCCCGCTTGGCCCTCGCGCCCCTCTGCTGCACCATCGCGCCTGGGCCCGGGGCCGCTAGACGCCGCCGGGGGCCGTCCGCATCCTCAGCGGCTGGGGGTGGGGGAGGAGGCAGCAGCGACGGAGGGGCGGCCCCGCCCTGCAGCTCGGCCCGGCCCCCGCGAGCTGGGGAGCGAGAAGCTGGGCGCTCGGGCCCAACGGACGGCGGGGGGAGAAGGTCAGCGGCGCGGTCTCAGGCGGGTTCGGCGCGCCCCCGCCGCCTCCGGCAAGTTGCACCCCGCAGCACGCCACACATTGTTTTGCGGGGGCTGAGGAACTGCACTCCCAAGGCCCCCGCGGGCTCTCCTTGCAGCCTCCTGCTCGGCCGCGGCCCGCGCGCGCCTCTCTCCGCCCCGCCGCCTTCCAGTGTCTTTCTCCCCGCGCGGCCCCGCCGGCGCGCGCGCCACCCCTCCCCCTCTCCGTCTGCGGGCCGCTGCGGCGCGCGCGGGGCCGCCCCGTGTAAACACCGAGGTGCCCGCTTGGGCTGCGGCCGGGCCACGCCTCGCGCTCGGGCGCCGCGTCACCCGTTGCTGGGCAGAGAACCTGGTATTTGCATCTCCCAATCGCTGGCTGCCGAAGTGGGGCGGGGCTCGCGCTGCGGGGCTGGGCGGTCTTGTGGCTGGGATTGGGGGTGTCGGATGAAGTCGGTTTCTTTTCTTAGGCTGGGGACTAGCGGGAGAGTGGGGGGCGGGGGGTGGACGCCGAGCGTGCTTCCCTTCTGGCTCCAGAAAGCCTGTCCCCGCCCCGCGTTGCCTTTGAAATTTTAGCTTACTCAGTGACACCTGCCGCCAGGTAGGACCTCCGCTCCCTCCTCTTTCGGGGGCGTCTTTTTTAGCCGCCCCAGAACTGAAGGTGAGGAGACCTAGGCTCAGGAAAGCTCCTTAAGGGGACAAAAACCTCATCGTATCATTGATGTAGCCCCTGCCTAGTATCCAGCCATATAGGCGCTCAACAAATGTTTATGGGCCCAATGAACCGAATCCCTTTTATATTTTTCTTCTCTTTTGAGGCACCACGAGGGACCTGAGAAAGAAGGGCACATGACGCCCACTTTCCAGGTAGGAAACACCAAATATCTGCAGATTAGGGCTCGAATCCTAGGCTCGCGGTCCCAGCTCTCTTCCCTCAGCGCACGAAGGGGCCGGGGCACCTCGCCTAACCAGCCGAGGGTCCTGAGTAGGACGAACTCTCCGTTTTTCACACGTCTCAGGCGAGGTTCGAAGATGCGTGGGTGCCCCATTCCCAGGTCCCACGCCACACCTAGACCAGCCTGGTGCCAGACTAGGGCGCGATGCCCCTCCCGGGTCTGGAGAAGCGTGCGCGGGCACGGGGGCGGAGCCAGGCCAAGGGGCGGGTCCGAGGCGCACGCTCGAGGCGCGTGGCGGGGAGGGGCTGCGCGCTCCCATCTCACCACGTGTGAGCCCGCTCGGGCATTGCTGGGCGTGTGCTGCCCCTTGGGGGAGGTCACCTTCACCGCGCAGTGGGCCCGGGCGATGGGTGGGGGCGCTGAAGCGTCCCTCCACGGAATCAGGAGCTGGGAGGGGTCGGGATGGGGGTCTCTATGGTAGCATTCTGCTGGGGCATAGTGGGCAGTATCCGGATTGGAAGGTGCGTGTCTCAGGCTGTAGACCTCACCCACCCCTGGGCGGGCGGGTGCGGAGAGCCCAGCCGGAGGGTGTGGGGTGGGGGAGGGAGGACCTGCGTGCGGCTCCGCAGACGCTGGGGGCGGGGTGATTGCTCTGGGTGCCCGGGAGGGAAATTGGATCTTCGCCGGCGGGAGGGGGCGACTCTTAAAGGCACAGGGCACTCGGAAGGAGAAGGCTCCGCTCCCGACCAAATGGTTTCTCCGTTTACTTATTGGACGCTGAGATCTGGAGACCCCCGAGTTTGAATCTTAACAACGGTAGCTTGTACGGTTCATTGCTCAGTGGAGTCAGAATTTCTGTATTCATATTCCGGGTGCCTCTTTTTGCGTGTCCTTAAAATAGGAAAAAGCAGTTTCTTCCTCATATGGTTATTTTACAGATTAAATGGGATAATGGATGTAGACACATCCCTGACATCTAGTAAATGCACAACAAATATTAGTTATCAGAGACTCAGGGCACCACCAACCTAGAAACACCAACATAATAAGAAAAAAAGGCATCAAAGTAGTGATCCTGGGAAAAATAAAAGCTTTAAAAATTTTTTCTAACACTTTTACACTTTTCCTACTTAATATTTGTCTTATTTTAAATTACATAGGATGGGCACTGCCGTCTTTTCAGTGCTTAGGGCCTCTCAAAGGTCTTACTGTGGCCCTGTAGCTGCTGCCATTACTATATTAGAGTTTGAAGTACTGGCCTCCTGGATATTCCTCAAACACAGAAGGCTTGGAACCACCTCAGGGCCTTTGTACATGCTGTCTCCTCAGCCTGGTAAACTCTTCAACCCCATCCCCACATGGCTGGTCCATCTCATTCTAGCCTCAGTTAACATGGACTCTCCAGAGACGCCTGCCCTGACCACTCTCTGCTGCCACCCACCCACATTCCCCTGCATCTCAGGTACACAGAATTGTTGGTCTGTGACATTGTTATCATTGTCCATGATTGGTTCAGTTCATGTTTGTATATATTTATTTATATATAATATAGTAAAAACCAGTGAAATCAGGGCTTCCCTGGTGGCACAGTGGTTGAGAGTCCGCCTGCCGATGCAGGGGACACGGGTTCGTGCCCCGGTCCGGGAAGATCCCACATGCCGCGGGAGCGGCTGGGCCCGTGAGCCATGGCCACTGAACTTGTGCGTCCGGAGCCTGTGCTCCGCAACGGGAGAGGCCACAACAGTGAGAGGCCCGCATACTGCAAAAAGAAAAACAAAAAAACGAAAACAAACCAGTGAAATCAGCAACCCAACACAGGAACTGGAACATGGATAATAACCCACCTTTCCCTATGAACTTCTCTCCCATCCCATCCCCTGCTTTCCCTCACCTGATGTAATGTCTATCCTGAGTCTTCCTTTACACTTATAAAAAGCTTAGCAGCTTTATTGAAATACCAGAGTATTCATTCATTTAAAGTATAAAATTCAATGACATATTAAGGGAGCTGTGCAACCATCACCACAATCAATTTTAGAATATTTTCATTGGGACTTCCCTGGTGGTCCAGTAATTAATACTCTGTGGTCCCAATGCAGGAAGCCTGGGTTTGATCCCTGGTCAGGGAACTAGATCCTGCATGCAGCAACAAAGATCCCGCAGCTAAGACCCAGTGCAGCCAAATGAATAAATAAACATTAAAAAAACCCCAACAAAATATATTCCCTTGCCTCTAGCTTTAAAAAAGGGTATCATGCTGTATGTAATACTCTGGTATTTACTTTCTCACTCAATATTATAGTGGCAAAATTCATCTAAATTATTGCACCCGTGGGGGGTTCATTCATTTTCCACTGCAGGAATGTACCACAATTTTTCTATCTAGTGTCCTGTCCCTGGACATTTGTATTATCGCCAGGTTTTTGCTCTTATGAGCAGTGTTCCTGTTAACAATCCTAAATGTGTTCCTGGTGCTCAAGTGCAAGAAGGTCTCCCAGGTATTTTATGGGAAGTGTGGTAGCTGCATCTGAGGATATGTGAGTGCTAACTTTTATAAGCTGATTCGAAACTTCCAAGTTGTATCAATTTACTTTTCCACAAGCAACATAGAAGAGATCCTCTTCGTCTATATCCTGTCCAAAGTTTTGTATTGTTAGATATCTTAATTTTTGCTTGCATTCTTCTAACTCATCGCCCTTTCTATGCTTCATAGCACTCACCACATTCCGGAATTATTTTATTTGTTCACTTGTTTTTTGCCCATCTCCCCTCCACTGGAATGCCAGCTCAAAGAGGGCAGAGATTTTTGTCTGGTTTTTTTCCTGCTCTGTCCCTAGGAGAGTGCCTGGCACACAGTGGGTGCTCAATAATTATTTATTAAATGAAAGTCAGTGCTCTATGGTAAGTGTGCTCAAATTCCTCCGGGAGCCCAGAGAAGGAAGTGAAATTTTGGAACCCAAAACCCAAAACTCCAGTCTGCCACTGGGATGTGATATTTATCAGTGCACACAGGCTATCCTGAGTCCCTTCAGATGGGTGCCCCAGAGTCTAAACCTTTCAGGCCACAGGAGTTCAAGGCTGGGCTGACCACTGAGCTGTTCAATCCAGACTGTGGTAGATAGATGGTAAGGTTCTTGGAGAGATGCTGACCACTGCTGCCCCACTGGTCCAGGCCACCATCATCTCTTATCTGGGTACCTGCCCAGCCTCCTTTCTGGTCCCTGAACCCACCATATCTCCTTCCATTCCATTCTCCTCCCTGAAGCCAGAGTGATGGTGTCTTTCAGTCAAAAATCTGATCGTGCGTCTTCCCTTGTTAAAACCCACCAGTGGTTTCCCCATTACTCTCAAGATAAACACCAGACTTTCACCTGACCCACTAGGCCAAGCTTGGTCTGACCCCTGCTCACCTATCTGACCTCCTCTCCCAATTTCTCAGTCTTGATCCACTCTCTAGTCACAAAAGTCTCATTTCAGTTTGTGGAACAAACCAAGCCTCCCCACACAGGGTGTTGTGAAGTCCATTCCCTCACCCTTTCCAGCACTCCTGCCTCTGTCTGCCTCCTTAGAGCTCTCCTAACCCCATGTTCCTTTTCTGCAGTGCACAGTGACCTGCCTAGCTCATTTGACACTCAGAACAGATGGCTCCCTTAAATGACATTATTTTCAGCAGCAGTCATGAAATACAATGAATAATACTAATGATAATGGCCAGAAAAGAAATGCAGATGGTGACAATACTCTTTTATTGAACTTTGTATACATAATCATGTCGGTAAAAATAAATATTACAGTACAAAAAAGAGCATTTGATCCATACTTTTCAATTATATTACTATATTTCTTTGAAAAATAAAAGAAAAAACACACCCACACAGTGGTCTGTTGCAATAATAATTCCATTCCATTCCATTAATTACATTACAGTTTAAAAACAAATAAGAAATCACTTTAAATATAAGAATCAATTTTAATATTAAATATATGATTCTAGGGGCTTCCCTGGTGGCGCAGTGGTTAAGAATCCGCCTGCCAGTGCAGGGAACATGGGTTCGAGCCCTGGTCCGGGAAGATCCCATATGCCGCGGAGCAACTAAGCCCATGCGCCACAACTACTGAGCCCGCGCTCTAGAACCCGCGAGCCACAACTACTGAAGCCGGTGTGCCACAACTACTGAAGCCTGCGCGCCTAGAGCCCATGCTCCACAACAAGATAAGCCACCGCAATGAGAAGCCCGCTCACCGCAACGAATAGTAGCCCCCGCCACCCGCAGCTCGTGGCAACTAGAGAAAGACGGGGCACAGCAACAGAAGACCCAACGCAGCCAATAAATAAATAAATTAATTAAATTAAATTAATCTATAAAAAATATATTTCAAATTCGGTAAAACACAATTTTACTAAATAATAATAATATTATATATACTATTTTACTAAATAATAAAATTTGCAGTTACCACGCTTGGCCGTTCACTCTTTGTTTCACTGTGTTAAATTTTAAATACAACAGCTTCAAGTGGTCACATAGAATGACAGAATTGAAGCAACTCAAGTTCTGGTTCTTCAGCTTCCTAATCACTGTGCTACCATTGTTTATTTTGAATCTATTGTTTAAACACAGCCATATGTTGTACCAAAGGGGCTGGAGACACAAGTACTCAGGAAGCGAGCTTGAACAATTCTGGACTGTTACGAACTTATTCTCAAAACTAACGCGTGTAGCTGTGTCTGGCTTGGTGTGTGTTAGGGGCTGAATGTATAGCTGGGAGTGCTCTGAATTATCTTCCTTGTAGGCGATTATGTTTATTAGTGTACAAGTGATTAAAATATGCTGATTCGAAGCTTACAAATATATCATTAGGACTCAAGGTAGACCAACAACTTGATTTTCAGAGAGGAGTGTCTTACACTGACATGGTTTAGAATGGCGGGCACATGGTAATAATAAAATGCAGAGAGATGTTCAATCAGTTTTATTGTTCTGAAATTCTCCGCAGACAATACACCCTTTCATTGCCTGCAGAGCCCCACTTGGTACACCACAGCAGAGCAGAAGCTCCATGGGATCAAAGGACCCACCTAATTTCCACTCTCCCCAGCACTTAGCAGACCTTGGCACAACACAGACTCTCAATACCTGTTCAGTGAAGGGAGGAAGGAGCCAAATCGGGTGTGGGCGTGGCTGTCACAGACACCATCATGCAACTCCACCCACCCCAACTGTGTCTAGCTCTAAAACATCAGTCTTTGAACCAGCACGGTCCTCAAAGACATTCATAATAAAGAGGGAGAGCAATAAGAACAAGGTAATTCATTTCTTGATTCATCTAAATGTCTTCTTTGAAAAATTCAAAGATTATGATCGTGTGTGTGTGTGTGTGTGTGTGTGTGTGTGTGTGTGTGTGTGTACATTACAGGGCTCTTTTACTGAATAATGGTATAGAACTGCACATGGAGCTCGTGAGCACTTAAGTATGGCTACTGCAAATTGAAATGTGCTACAGTGCAAAATTCTCACTGGTTTTCAAATACTTAGCAAAAAAAATTAAAATATCGCATTAATAGTTTTGAGATTGTAACGTTTTGGATATATTGGGTTAAATAAAATATGTTAAAATTAGTTTCACCTGTTTCTCTTATTTAATTTTTTTTTTTTTTTTTTTTTTTTTTTTTACTTTGCTTGCATTATATTTCTAAGAGGCAGTACTAATAGAGAAGATGGAGGTTTTCCTCATCCTTACTTGGCAAAATAAAAAGTTGGCAATTTTTGTCCATCTCCAAATTTTCAAATGAATAGTTTTTTTCAGGGGTGAGAGGAGTTTTTTAAACTTCTCTGTGAAATCCCAAAGTCTTAAAGATCCTGACGGAATTCTGGGTTGCCAGTCCATAAGATGTAGCTTGAGACTCAGAGAAGCACAGGGCAGCAAGGAGAGGCCAGAACTGGAGGCATGTTCATGGGGAGAAGAGGACAGCATCAGGGGCATTTTAGCAGCACCAGCAGGGCTGATGGAATTGGGGAATAATCAGATTGGGGGAAGGAAGGGGACGGTGACTAGATGGAGGAACTGATTTTACCTGGACAGTGGGTTCCATCTGGTGTCTCACATCACACCCCATCGGTACATCTCCACATTTCCTAGAGTACAATTCCCACAACCTGACTCTGAAATTCATTAGACTTTTCCTTTGGAGGTGACCATATTCTTTATCATGAAAGGGGGCACTATTAATAATTATGCTGGAACAACAGTAATAAACTGGGACTGCCTGGGGAAACTGGGAAATAAGTCATTCCCACCTTATTGGCTAAATATAGAGGACTCCCATACTGGGGCTTTAAACAATCAAAGCACCCAGGATTTGAAGTCAAACTTTGTTCAATGTCATGAGTTTTTAGGGAGTTACTTCAACTGATTTGCCTCGGTTTTCTCATCTGCAAATTGGGAGAGCATATTTCAGGACATGGAGCATGGTAAAGAGTCAATGAGTTGTGGGACTTCCCTGGCAGTCCACTGGCTAAGACTCCGCGCTTGCACCAAGGAGTGCTGGTTCGATCCCTGGTGGGGGAAGAGAGATCCCACATGCTGCGTGGCACCGCCCAAAAAAATAAATTAAAAAAAAAAAAGTCAATGACTTGTAACAAGAGCAACAACAAAAGTACTCTATTGTGTGTATTCTCTTTAAAAGAAAATGTACAAAAAGGCAAAACTATAGAGACAACAAAAAGATCTAATGGTTGTCAGGGTTTGGGGTGGGGAGAGGGTTGAATAGGTGAAGCACAGGGGACTTTTCAGGACAGTGAAACTCTTCTGTATATTATAATGGTGGAAACAAGACCTTATGCATTTGTCAAAACCCATAGAACTATACATTAGAAAGAGCAAATCTTAATGCATGAAAAATTAAAAAATCATTTATGACTGGGGAGGATCCCAAAATGGAATGCAGAATGTGACAAAACAAACTGTATTACAAATGTATGAAACAGCCTCATTAAAGGGGGTGGGGGAAACGAGCTTGACTTAAGCAACTTTAGAAACGAGCGGGGTCTGTAAAACTAAAAGCAAAAGAAAGTGTACATAAAGTTGATAACGTTTCCCACAGGGGTATGGGTTAACAATGCTGATGCTGCTATACATTTTTACTGGTGAATGGTGGGAGCCAGGTTTCTCGTTGGAGTGGGAATTTACTGATGAGCAAGGGGAGGAGGCTAGAGTGATTCATGTGGTAATGGATTAGAGCTGGAAATATAAATAGGACCTTACCTTTAGCTTAATATAGATGCACATGGTTACATACAGAAATATTCTTAGATATGTTTATGTACACAGGTTAGCATATGCACATATATTTCTTTGTTCTGTTAGTTGAAATAGGATGAATCTGGACTTTTGAGAAACAGCTAATTCTAGGACTGGGGCAGGGGATATACAAGATGAGTCTGGGGCAACATATAGTGCCAGAAGGTAAGGAAGTGCTCAAGAACAACAAAAGACACACAAAGAAGGGAATATGTCAAAGGGACACAGGAGGCAACTAAAAGAGCTGCCTGCCAAAGGCCAAATCTGGACCAATTTGAGCAACAAAATTAAGCAGTACTGGATTATAACTGAAAGTATGAAATAAGTATCTATGAGTCCATTGATGTAAATAAATGACTAAATAAATAGAGGAAAAGAAACACATCTTCAGTGCAGAAAAACTCCAAATAACTTACACAGATACTCCACCCTCAAGGGGATAGAACATTACTCCCCACTCCTTAAGTGTGGGCTAAGCATAGTTACTTCCTTCCAAAGAGGAGAACACGAAAAGGGGTAAAAGAAGAGCAGCTTTACAGAGGAGAAACCTGACAGGTACTACCTCAGCCAGGTGATCAAGGTCAACACCAACAGTGATCAGTCCTGTTGATGTCTGAGAAACTGCCACAGCCAAGAAGAATCTAGGAGACATGAGATAAATGCAATGTGGCATCCCGGATGGAATCCCGGGATAGAAAAAGGACATTAAGTAAACACTAAGGAAATCAGAATAAACTATTAATGGTAACGAATGCACCATATTAAGGTAAGATGTTGATAATAGAGGAAACAGGATGGGTGGGGGATATAGGAACTTTGTATTATCTTTGCAATTTTTCTGTAAATCTAAAACTGTTCTAAAAAATAAAGTTCATTTTTAAAAAGATGGCAGGGTTTTAAAAACACATTTAGTTTATTTAGACTTTAGAGTGTTAAAGCAATTACATAGTCTGCCTTAAAAATGGAACTTCTTCAATGGATTAAGAAAAATATTCATTTATCCTATAGTTTTAATATGTTTTGTCCAATAAAAGTCAGCTACCAATTGCTTAGGTCAATGTCTCAATGACTCAGCGTCTTTCTTTTGTATGCATTTGAAATACAAACAAAGAAAGATGACTAGCTTCTTGATCATTTAAAATTAAATGAAAATACCTATATTGAAAGAAATCCACGTAGAGCAGATATCAACCCCATTGCCTAAATTTTCATTGCCTAAAATTTTTTTAGTAGAGAACGACATATATTGTTGTCTAATTGGAACAGTTTTGCTGTCTTAAATAAAATACCAGCCAAAGATTATTCAGGCTGCAACTGACAGAGGCTTTACTGCTAGTTCCTTCTAATTTGGAGAATTCCTTTTTTTGAAAAATCGAGTCTTGTTGCTTCATTGAAGCTGGAGGGAGAGCAGGACCGAAGCTCACTGGCGGTGTCACTGAGCGGAAGGCAGGACTCTAAGCTTAGGGCCCTACCCATTGGTGGGCTGCCGGGCAGCTGTGGGGCGGGGACGCCTGGGATGGAGCTCATAGCCCATTGGTTGCGTCGCTGGAGGATGGTGTAAAGGACCGCCAAGGCCTGTGCTGCCGGTTTCCACGGCAACGGAGGCTTGAAAGAGCCACTCAGATTTCGGCGTTCGTTCCCAACTCCCCCCTTCCGGAGGGGGGATGGGCGGCCTGGATTTGAGGGCTGGTGGAGGAGGCGTGGGGGCTGGGAGTTAAGGGGACAGGGCTTTCCTCCGACCAAACCAACCTAGCAAAGCAGCATCTGAACTGGGTTCGAGAAACCTGGCCTGCGTGCTCACTGGAAAAAAAATCAGACAAACAGAAAGGCGTTAAAGACGAAAGAGAAAAATGACATATAATTCCATCCTCCCTTGACCTCTCCATTGGTAACATTTTGCATGTGAACTAACACAAAGCCTAGCACAGAGTAGGAACGAGATACTTAGTGGGAGGGAGGAAGGGAGGAAGAAAGAGGAGAGAAGGAGGGAGGATCCCTGATGTGGGCAACGTGGCGTGAGACAAGTGCCCGCCCTTTGAGGCCGAAAGTCCGCTGACAGACCTGACGGGGTATGACAGCCTTCAGTATGGGGGCTTGAAGGAGAGAGGTCTCGCCGGCGCACTGGAAGGACGGAGGAGGCGGCAAACAGGATCGGGACTAGGCATTTGGGAGACCTATCTCTGTAGTAAGACCGGGTTCACATTCCCAATGGCCCCAGATGACAGTGCTTCAACTCTCCAGATACCAGTGTCCTTGTATTTGGGGAATGATAAACAGTACCCACCTCGTTGTGTTGGTGTCAGAACACAACGAGTTGAGATAATGCATGTCAACCTCTTAATACGATGCCTGAAACATAGTAAACTGCAGTCACCAGCAGCTATTACCTTAATTGTTAAGACAGAGTAGGATTTGACTAGGTGGAGAGAATAGGGGGTTATCCTTATGTGGGTGAGAAGGGAGGAGCAGTGTGGAAATCTTACAAAAGAGACCAGTTCGGATGTCATATAGAAAATCATGGGAGATGATAGCCAGAGGACAAAAAGGAAAAACTAACGATGAGAGCTACTGTTTACTGAGAGTCTGGCACTCTGCCAAGCCCTTTACATGAATTTTTATTTCATTTTCTCATCAGCCCTGATAAGGCAGTTACCATTAAACACATTTTTCTGGTAAGGAAACAGTCCCAGAGAGCTTACATTTCTTGTCTGAGCTAAGAAATGGTACAACCAAACAGGGGCATTTGCAGTGCCCAGGACAAGAGTTCAGCTGGAGGCCCATATACCACACGTCTCTGTAGTTAGAAGTGATACATCCATCATCAGTCTAAGGTGTTAAATGAAATATGTTATCTTCTCCTCCTTGACGGATCTACTTTCACAACAACCTGGAAAAGCCAGGTTCGAATTAGAATTCCAGGACCCTTGGAGGTCTGTGCCAGGGTGTGTTGGCCCAGCGAGGGCTGCCCCCTGGATCCTGCATCCAACCCCAGTCCAGCTACCTCCTATCCCATCAGTGAGGGACCCAGCACGTATGAGTGGACACCCCAACCGCCACATCCAGCTGTCTCTTGCAATACAGACCTAAGCCTCAGGTCTGTAAGGGGTGCATCAGGCAGTGCAACCTGCCCTCAGCTGAGATGAACCCAGGGTTGAGGCCACGAAGGTTCTAATTGAGCTTAGAGGTATTTTGGAAGGGAATTCTGGGGTTTCAGAGAATGGTCTGGAAAGGGAGGGCACAGACTCTGGGTGGGCAGTTCCTCTTGTGCCTACAGATTCCCTCCCCACCCCCTGAGGAGGGGCAGGGCTCAGGGCCAGAGCTACTCTTGCCAGGGATAAGGGAGTGTTTTGTTGAAGCTAGGCATTCACAATCCACTGTGCCTCACAGTGTGGGGGACATGCAGGCTAAGTCTCAGTGATATGCCCTCAGAGGAATAGGGGAGGATGGGCCTGACCTCCAGGCTGAAGGAAACCCTTAACAAAAGTGAGAAGACTGAAGGAGTGAATTCGATTTTTTCAAAAAAAAATTATTATTATTTTTTAATTGAAGTATTGTTGATTTACCGTGATTCAGGTGTATAGCAAGGTGATTCAGTTATGTATATAACTTTTTCAGATTCTTTTCCATTGTAGGTTATTACAAGTTATTGAATATAGTTCCCAGTACTATACAGTAGGTCCTTGTTGTCTATCTATTTTATATATAGTAGTGTGTATCTGTTAATCCCAAAATTTGAATTTGCTTTTTGAAGATGAATGAATAAGCCCTTATTCAATAGAGAGTCAGTGTGCTAAGGGATACTTTGAGTGTCATTTACAAAGGACAAGGAGGATACACACTACTGTATATAAAATAGATAAACAGGGCTTCCCTGGTGGCGCAGCGGTTGAGAGTCCGCCTGCCGATGCAGGGGACACGCGTTCGTGCCCCGGTCCGGGAGGCTCCCACATGCCGCGGAGCAGCTGGGCCCGTGAGCCATGGCCGCTGAGCCTGCGCGTCCGGAGCCTGTGCTCCGCAACGGGAGAGGCCACAACAGTGAGAGGCCCGCGTGCCGCAAAAAAAAAAAAAAAAAAAGATAAACAACAAGGACCTACCATACAGGGAACTACATTCAATATCTTATAATAACCTATAATGGAAAAGAATCTGAAAAAATATATATATGTAAAACAATCACTTTGCTGTATAACTGAAACTAACACAACATTGTAAATCAGCTATACTTCAATTTAAAAAAAGGAATAAAAAAAGGATAAGGAGGTACATATCCTGATCTGTAACCACAGCCAAGTAATTTCTAGATCATTCGTGCAATATATATTTATTGGACTTTTACTATGTGCCAGGCACAGTGCGAAATGTTGGAACTATCACCAAGAGCTAAAAAAGTCCTGGTCTCTGCCCTCTGGGAGTTCAAAATCGAGAGACAGAGGCAGATATTAATTAAACCGTGGCATAAATAAACATATCATTGTACCTGCAGTGACCACGAAAAGGAGGGGAGTGTAAGAGGGTTTTGTCTAGAAGGTTAGGGAAGGCTGCCGTTAGGAAGTGGCATTAGAGTTGAGCGCCAGGGAACGTAAGGGTTAACCACGGGCCTGGGAGGGTGAATTCCTGGAATGAGTAGCAGAAGCCCAGCCAGGGTGAGGGGGTGAGGCCCAGAGGAGGCTGGGCGACCAGGCAGGGCCTGGTGGGCCCCAGGGAGGACACAAAGTCTTTGAAGGTCTTTTAAGCTGGGGCTTAATGTGATCAAATTTTGTTTTGGGGACGATTTTCCTGGGTGGAAGGAGACCAAGCTTGGAAGCAGGGAGACCAGTGAGTTGGCTTGGCCGCTCTAGAGTTTTAAACTTTCCCAATCAAAATGTCTTATTTTTAAAGGTAGAGGAAATGGACTCCCGTTTCTACAGAGTCTACAGGAATTTCTTTGAAGTCTTGTGTTGTGTTTTGCATTTTTTTCTTTAATTTTTTTTTTTTTTTTTTTTTGCCAGAGATAGTACATGAAATAGTTAGAAACAAAACCAAAGAAACCCCCCAGGGATATACCATGGAAAATACATTTTCCTTCCAGCCCCAATCCCAAATATCCAGTTCTTCTCAGAAGCAAGTTATCAATTTCACTAATATCCTTCCAGATGATTCTATACATAAACAAGCATATGTATATATTTATTCCATCATTTAAAAATGTAATATATATATCAATTGTCACATGGTACACTTTAAATATCTTACAATTTTATTTGTCAATTACACCTCAACAAAGCTGAAAAAAGTAAAATTAAAATGTAAACAGTAGCATACCATACCTTGCTTTGTTCACTTTAAAATGTGTCTTAGATGGTTTTAAATAGCGTTCTTTTTAACAGCTGCATAGTGTGACACTATTTGAATGTGCCATAGCCTAACTACTATTGATACATAACTGATAGATAATCAGGTTGGTACCTTAAGTAATGCATCAGTGAACATACATAACATGTGACATATAACATCTTTGTGCACCTGTCCAAGTTTAGCTATAGATTCATTTCCTATGACTGCTGTGTTAAAGATTATGTAAATTTAAAATTTTGATAGTGCCAAACAAACTGCTTTCCAAAGATGTTGGTCCATGTTTTATTTTAAAACTCTGCAGTTTGCATTCTCCTCCATAATATATCTGTTTATTTTCATGAAACATGTCCTCCCCCAAATATTCTTAGTCACTCTGACAAGCCAGCAAGTGGTGCTGTATGGATCCACTGGCTCTGCCCACGTCTGGTAACGCTCGCTCTCGTGGAATTCCACCTTCAACTTGGTATGATCTGACTCCTTAGCTTCCTCTTATACCATTCCACACTCCATCATACTGAACTCCTGGTTGCTCTTTGTCTGCCACACCTGAAGTTGACGTGAAGTAGGGAAATGGGCACTCTGGCTGAGAATAAAGTCCCAAAGGGACCCAGAAGCCTCTTGCAAAAGGAGTTGTATGCTAGGCTGACTCCCTAGAGCAGTAGAGAGCCCCAGAGGGAGTAAAAGGGTCAGAGTGCTACATTGGCATTTTAGGAAGATTACTTGTTCCTTAGTCCACCTCTTTCTCCCAACACTCTAAAAGGCCTTCACCAATGACCTCCACATTATTCAATCCAATGGGCACTCTTCAATCCTGACTTATGAATCTTGACATTTCTCAAGGCCAATTTTACTTGACCTCTTGCAGCACTCAACACATTTAATCCCTGCCACTTATAACTATCCTCCCTTGGTTTATGTGTCTCTACACTCTTCTTTTCCTTCTCCCTTTCTGGCTGTCCTTTATTAATTTGTCACGATATCTTTTTCCATCAGGGAAAACTCTCACATGTCAGAGTTGCATAAGGTATGGTCCGAGTTGCTATAATCTTTCTCCCCTATGCTTTTTCTCATGACCCATTAGGAGATTATAAAATCAATTTCATGGGTCATATAAGCATTTATAAAAGAATGAAGCAATAGAATAGAAAAGATCAGAGCACACCACCCACAGAGATAATATTATTTCTTTCTATATATAAACTTGTTTCTATAGAAACTTGTTTCTATATATAAACTTGTTTATTTATATATAAGTATACACATGTATATGTATCTGTTGGATGGCTGCAATGTAAAATGTATACCTTCTGTGGAATGTGGTTAAAGAGTTTGAAAACCATTGCTAGAGGACACCTGTGTTTATATCTCAAGCCCAGAGCTCTCCTTAGAATTTAAGACCTGTGGATCTCGAACCACCCATCCCACACCTTCTTTTAGACATCCTCTACGGGGATCTCAAACTCAACACAGCCAAAATCAAACTGAAGACCTTCCGCCCAAACTTGGATTTTCTCCTCTATTCTACACCTCAGGGCGTGGCCCCACTATCTATCCAATTGCAGAAGCTGGAAACTTGGGTGTCATCCTTGGTACTTACTTTTCCTCCAGCCTATGTCTAAGTCTTGTTAACTTAAACTCCTAAAAATCTCTTTACCCTGCCTGCTTTTCTCTATCTGCATCATCCAGGTCCAAGGTACCCTCAATCTGTCACCTTGGTAAACTGGACTTCTCTACACCTGGGTTTCTCTCTGACCCATTCTCTACAAAGTATCCTGAATGGTCTTTTAAAAATATAACCGTGATCATGTCACTTCCTTGCTCAAAAATTTTTCAATGGCGCCTCATCATTCTTAGACTCAAATTCTAAACATGGCTGACCAGACCTCCCCAAGAGATCTCCAGTCTTATTTCGTACCATCATCTCCCTCCCCCTCTCTGCATTGTAGCCACACTGGCTGTGCCAGATGTGGATGGTCGGCAGACAGCTCCCATTCCCACTGTTAGTGTGCTTTCTGTGCTACTCATGCTGGAAAGCAAAAGCATTTCCTGACTCCCTTGCAGCTAGGGCTCCAGCAATTAGGTACACTTACATGAGGTTTGGAAGGTGGTAGTAGGCAGAAGTCAAACAATATTGGCTGATTTTGCTTTTAAGTAAGGTTGTGGAGACTCTAGTGTATGATCTCTGGCTTCAAGGGCTTGACATTCCACTGTTCCAGCAGTAGCATTGGCAGTGGCATCCTGTCCTTGAGTGGCAGCTTCCGCAGTGTGTTCTCAAACTCGGCCTTTCCAGTGATGGCCTCCTGGCTCCTTTCTGACTGCGAAAGAGGTAGTAGCTCCCCTGGTAGGTCAGTTCCATGGTGTTCTAGGAATCATTCCTAATATCCAGCCTAGAGCCCATCACTTTCCTCAATACCTAGAGTGGTTTGTTTCTAAACACTGGCTTTCATTTGGTTTCTAGAATCCACTGTGCCTCCTCCCACTATAGGGTTGTTATACTTGTTATCCTTACGCAAACCTAGGCTCATACCCTTACCACCACTTAACCCCCACCCCCACCTTTCAATTAACTTCTTATATAATCTTTTGATCTCAGTTCAAACATTTTGTCTGGGAAGTTATCCCTGACCCCCCCAAGAACAGATCAGTTTTCCTTATTAAACATGTCACTCTGTATGTTTCTTTCAATGCATTATTACAGATTATATATTTGTGTGACTCTAGAATTCCAGCCCCAAAGTGCTTGACTATTTTGCTGCAATTCGTTGCCTTGAAAGAGTTGGTGCTTAACATACGAATGTTAGAGTGTTAAATGAATGGAATGAAGGCGGCCAGAGTGGAGGGTGTTAGGACAAAATCAAGCCTCTTAATACACTGACAAACCCTGTCACTTCCTCTTGGCCTTTTCCCAACCACATCTTCCTGTGACTCTCCAGCCAGCCTGAACACACCCTGTGCTCTAGTCTCCAGGTCTTTGCACAGGCTGCTTCTGTTGCTTGAATATCTTCTCCTTCTTCACTTGACTCCTTCATTTTTCAGGTTTCAGTCGAGACATCATCTCTTCTAGTAGAACTGCATTTGAGACAATTCTATACTCTTTTCTAGAACATTAAAAAATACTTAATATTATTTTAAAAATTGCTTCCTTATTACTTATCTGTAGCTCCCTCTGCAAGTGCAGTCTTATTCACGGGCGTATGCAGAGTGCCTTTTGTCGGGTCTGGCTCTTAATGGCCTTCAGTATTGTTGTAAGCTGAACGAATGAATGTCAGCTAGCCAGCCAGCCTCAGGCTGGGGATCTCCACACACTTCCCAGGAGCCCATGAACAGTGAGGGATTGTAATTTGGGGGCTGCTAGATCAGGAGAGGAAGCTGGGGGAGGTTTGTTCTGCTCCAGCCCGTGGCTCAGTCCCCAGACTGCCAGGCTGGAGGCCCTGAAGCGGATAGGGGGGCGGGGAGGGGAAGGGCAGGGAAACAGTTTCTTCCTCTGCTCTCTCCAGTAGAGTTGGGGGGGAGGGGCAGAGAGAGGGAAGATTCCTTCCAAGGAGGCTCCTTGGCACAGTGCCTGCTAGGAGGAAGGGGGAGGGGACTATGATGAATACAGGCTTTTTCCCCCCACGTCAGGCCTCCAGCACAGTGCGGGAGGGAAACCCGTGGCAGAGGAGGGGGAGAGAGAGGACAGAGGGAGGGAGGGAAGGAAGGAGGAGGGAAGACTGTGTTTGCCTTGGGAGACAGGAAGGAGAAAGGCTGAGCTGGCTCTGAAAGGCAGGATTCTGAAGAGCCAACCAGGCCTCAACTGTACCAGATCAGCTCTGGAAATCCCCTCAAATCACTGAGTCAGAGAATCAATATACTGGGAACATTAATTCTTAGGATCAGATCATCTTATCATCTCAGGGCTAGAAAATCCCTCAGAGGGTTGTGTCTGGAGTCTCCAGGGCTAGCTTGGAGGAGTGAGTCAGCTCTATGGGAAATTTCCTGGACCCCTTCTCTCTTCCTCCCTTATAGTTGGAAGAGATGGCATTTTTTCTAAAGCCCATGAACACTTTGTATCCAATTCAGTGCACTTCCAATAACTGTTAAGATGATGAAACTGACATCCTACCTCAGTTTTTCCCACTGGTTTGTAATCTCCTGAGGGCAGTCCCTCTCAGTCATGTTAGTACCATTCAGAACTGTGGTCTCAAACCTGGCTGCCCATCAGAGTTGCTTGGGGTGCTTACTAAGAATAGTTCACTCACTCCAGTGATTCCGATTGCTGGGAACTGAGTTAGGACTTAACACTTTAGTTTTAACAGTATGCTAAGTGATTTTGATGCAAAGGTTTAGGTAACAATTCCCAAGGGCCTGGGAAAACATAGTAGGTGTTAAGTGTTGCCTGCGGGCTGGAAATGTATATGCAGAGTAAACAAATGGTGTGTGGGAAGCCTGGGTTGAACTACGGTCTGTGAACCTATGCATCTAACATTTTGAAAGGAAAGAGTGCAGCAGTGTTAGCAATACAAAAGATAAATATTTATTCAGAACAAAACTTTAAACAATCGATTTTACATTCTAAGCCACAAGAAAATAGCAAAACATAAAGGAAAGACAAAAACTAAAAGAAAAGCAGTGAACTGTCTTTTCTACTTTAAATTGATAACACTTAGTAGACCCAATGCCCTCCAGCTTGGCCTATTTCCCAAGTACATTTTAGAGTTAACAGCTCATTGGAATTCTGTTTTTCTCCTGAGAGTCCGGAGGTTGCAGATGAGCTCCAGTCGGCTGCTTCTCTGGGGACGCTAGCTATTGAGGCTAAGATGCAAATGCAAACCTTTACTCAGGAGCACCTCTATTTCTCACTGATGGCAATGAACGGGGAAGGGGAAGGCCACAAAGGAGCAGGGCCACTTTAATCCAGATATGGTACCCCAGGGGGCAATGAGTACACCCTGGATTATGTTCCTTTGTCCCTTCCGTATCTCCCAAGTATTCTGAAGCTCCTGCCAAATCTTCTACTTCCTTCCCCAGATGATTTCTTAGCATTCCCCTGGGCTTATTATTCTGGAAAGAGCAGACTTTCTGGGCCCTCAAGTGTTGAGGAAAATGTTGTGAGGTGTGAGAGGTAGTGGAATGAGCACCGGGCTTGGGGTCAGGGAACTCTACTCTAGGCTAGCTCTGGCACCAGACAGCTATGTGATTTTGATCCAGTCATTTAACCTCTCTGGTCTTGTTTCATCTGTTGGAAAACCAGTGGATTGGTCTAGACCAATTTTTAGGTCTTTTCCAGCAGGAAAATTCTAGATTCCATGATTCTGTGAAGAATGGTTTCTGAGCCACTGAAAGCGCTGTCACAAAGTCCATGCATTTTAATGCCATAAGAGAGGCCCTTGGCCACCATTCAGAGCCTATTGACTCAGGTTACATACACTTCTAACAACACTGGTTTCACAAATTCTCAGACCACATAGATTAGAAGCAGCAAATTAAAAGGGGACGGGATGAGCTGCAAAAGATAGACACCCTGACAGAAGCCAGGGTCAACAATGTTCTCAATTCAACAAACATTGATGGAGTGCCGACCATGTGCTAGGCCCCTACCTAGCACTGGGGCACAAAGATGAGCAAGGCAGCCGGAAGAATGAAAATCCGGGGAGAAGACAAGGGGTGGGGAGTAAAAAGTACCAGAAAAAATATCTCCAAATACAAAAATGAAAATAAATTTTAAACAAGGGAGGGGAGACATATCTGCACACTACAGTTCTCGGTCGGTAGTCGTTACTGATGACAGAGTCACCAAATTCAGGAAAGGCTGAAATGGAGTAAACTCAGTTTAGGAAGGCAAAGTGAGATGTCTCTTGTAGTTTTAAGAAGATCTCCTTCAAAAACGATAAAAAATGGTTTAAAAAAAAGTTTTGGCACTTAAGAGGGGTAAGCTGGCTCTGTGTTCACCCTGGCAGGCAGGCGGGTGTTCAGTGCCCGGCCACGCCGGTTAGTTGAGCTGCCACAGAATTGTGAACCGCTTTGGGACACTGGGCAAAGGCGTGTCCTCGTTTGCCACAGAGGTTACACACGATGCCCTTCCGGCAGTAAGGGCTCAGGTGCCCCTCCTCCCCGCACCTGAAGCACCTGTCCTGTGTGCAGCTGCCACTCATGTGGGTCCGGGAACCACATTTAAAGCACGTCTTGGGCTGCCCCTTGTACCAGCTGTAGCCCCTCTCGGCCCCCAGGAAGAAGGCCCCCGGCAGATGCCTGACCCCGCCCTCCCCCTGGCGCAGCTCGATCTCGCACTTGTACTCCCCGGTCCAGATCCCAAACCTGTCGGTCACTTTCACCGGCACGGCCAACACATCGCAGTGGCGCTTAAGCCAGGTCACGATGTCCTCCACGTCCACCGTCTCGTTCCGGAAGAGGATGAAGAGCGTCTTCAAGCTGGACTTGCTCCGCCCCAGCACCACAAAGTTCTCCCAGCAGTCCTCCTGCTCGCGCTTCTCCTCGTAGACGCGTAAGAATAGGGCCAGCTTCTCCGCCGAGCGGAAGCTCACGTCGAACTCCCGGCTGCCAGGGATCTGAATGACCGCGTAGATGTCGCTCGGGTCCATGCCGATGGAGCGCAGGATGAGCGCGCCCACCACGAAGTCCCGGGTTGGGCAGGCGCCCTCGTCTCCCTGGAAACAGATGCGCACGAGGAAGCGGCCCTTGCCCGGGCCCGCCGCGGGGCCAGCCGGCGTCGCCTGCTCGTCCTGTGGGGGCCGCTCGGCCGCGTCTTCGGCCGCGTCGGGCTTGGCCGGGGCCGCCATGGCCGCCACTTCGGCCTTCTTCCTCCTGCCCGCCTCGGCTGCGCCCTTCTTCTTGCGGGCGTCCGTCGCCTCGCCGGCCGTGTCTCTCCGGCGGCCCTTCGGGTCCCCGCGGCCGGCCGGGGGAAAGTCACCGAGGCCCGGCGCCGCCAGGCCCGCGGGGACGCTGAGCCCGCCGCGCGCGCCGTTACCGCCCTCCTCCTCCTCCCGCCGCGGAGGCCGCGACTCGCGGAACTCGCCCTTCTTCTCGGCCAGGTTCTTCACCACCTGGGCCCAGCCCATCTTCTCGCGGCCGCCCTCGGCCTCCTCGGCCCGGGCCGCCGGGCGCGCAAGGGACAGGAGCTGCGTCCGCCCCCGCTTCCTCTCCTCCTCCGCGCCGCCGCCGGTGGCCATTTTACCTCCTTCCCAGCATCCTCCACTCACTCCCGCAGCCAAAGGGCGCCCATGGCGCGCGCCCGCCCGCCCGCCCGCCCGGGCCTGTGGGGGTTTGGGCTTTTTTTTTTTTTTGAAATTCGACGCTTCTCTCCCCCGCCCCGCTAAGGTATTTACTTGCGGCGCTCGGCGGTCAGCGGCCGCTGGCCGGGAACCCCCTGGTAACGGCCAGGCCGCGTTTCCGTTAGTGCTCGCTCCAACCCTACCTCCTCGGCACCGAAGTGGGATGCGGAGCTTGGATCGCGTCCCTGTCCCTCGCGAGGTTTTGGCAGCCTTGGGCCTCGCTCTCGAGGATTTGGTATTTCGCAAGCGGTCCTCGATGATTTCATTCAAGCAGTTTTACTAACGGCCCACAGCCCGAAGGCGGGAGAGAGTTGAGGAAGATTTCGCCCATTTTGTTTTCATTTTTGTACCTTTTCTATTAAAAAAACAAAGACAAAACTTAGCCCTTCCTCCTCCCAGACCAGATCACAATGCATTATTTTTCCAACGTTGGATTATGGACATTTTCAAACATACAAAAAGTGGAAAGAATTTTGCAGTGAACATTTTAACTTTTATCTTTCATTAAAATTTTACTATACCTTATCACACTACGCCTGTATCCATCACTCCTTATTTTTTGATACATTTCCAAGTAAGTCATACTGAATTATTTTTTAAGAAGACCTCCATCATATTCATGATGACAATTATATTGAGCGCTTAAGTGTTCGATAGTGTTCTAAGCACACTGCAAGCTTTATCACATGGAATCTTCCAAAACAATGTTGTAATTATACCCATTTTACAGGAGGCAGGGGCTTGGAGATGGGAGTTAAATCACTTGGCCAAGTGGCAGAGTTAACAGGCAGCCTCCACGCATAGGTGGCTTATACTTCTACTTCTTTGCTCTGACATTTTGGATAAAGGACTCTTTGGATCAGACTCTCCAAGAAACGCCTTCACACAGATTCCCTAACTAAAGTTAGCACTGGACGCAATCCTTATTCCTACCTCATCTGTCTCAACTGGTGCTTCAGAAGCATTGATAAAATTTGGGTAGTTGAGGGGGTGGGATTAATACCACCTTTTGTCATCTTGTTTTCTTTACCATAGCTGCTTGTGTTTCAGGGTGCTCCAGTGATCTTTCTGGGTTTAGTGAAAGAAAAGGATTGTGGACTCAGGGAGACCCTAGTTTGAATCTGACTGCTTCAAATCTCAGCTTTGTCACGTGGGGCCAATGACCTCAGTTTTCACAGCTCAATTTGCTCATCCATAACAAAGGGATATTAATATCTGTAAGGAACGGCACCAAAGACGGAGGAGAGCTTAAACAAGCTTTATTTGGGTACGCTCCGGGACGAGGTTCACTGGTCCGAGAGAAAGGGGGCCAGAGAAGTCGCGCCCGGGCGAGGGTTTGGGCAGAATTTATAGGGGAAGAAGGGAAAGGGGTGTGGTGAATCCGGGAGGGCGCAGAGTAGTCCTTATTCGGTGGTCTCTTCGGGTATCGTGGCAATATCTGGTGCTGGTCGCATCAGTCTTGGGACCGTTAGTCCCGCCCCTCAAAAGGCGGGAAGGCTGGGCCGGGTGGAAAGTCACCAGGTCAGTTCCTGGGACTGGGTGGGTGGGAGCTCTGGGCTGATGCAACCTGTGAGTCTGATTGCGTTCCCCTGCCTCGGGCCAGTTGGCCTTACATCCCGACATCTTTGGTGTAATGGGGTGGCGTTCTGATCTCTGGCTACTTCCTACTGAATGGGGGCGTCAAAAGGGGAGTTGAGCGACCAGAGGTCCGAGGCTTAAGGGAGACCAGTGGGGGGTTCTGTAGGAAGCAAGGTGTAAGGGCCGAGGAGCATTTGGTTTGTGGCCACCCGAGAAACTTCCTCCATGTGCCTGCGAAGGAACCTAAGAAAACAGGGAGCAAGCATGAACAAGATACAGATGAGAATTAAGGGGCCTAAGATTGGTGTTAGCCAGGTATAGAGGGTGGATCGCCACCAATCGGGAATTGGGGAGGTGGACTGTTGGGTGTTTGCGTTGGAGTTCTTCGCTTAAGCGATGGAGGGCGTTTACGTTGTCTTCGATGAGTCCTGTTTCATTGATGTAATAGCAGCATTCCTCCTGTAGGAAGAGGCAGGTACCTCTTTTGTCGGCCGTCAGGAGATCCAGGGCTCGTCGATTCTGGAGAGCGACTCGGGCTATGGAGGTGATTTGGCGCTGGAGAGAGGAGATGGAGGCGGCGGAGGCTTCAATGGATAGCTGGAGTTTATGTTCTAAGTCGCGGGATGTCGAAACACTATGTGTCAGAGCTCCCCGCCCCACCCCCCCCACCCCACCCGCACCCCCCCGCCCCGAGGCCTGCAGTGACCAGGGAGGAGGCGAGAGAGATGCCTGCGACCAGAGGAAGAAAGATAGCTCTTTTCCGTCGGGTAAAGGGCGGCGTGATTAGCGAGGAAAATTCGGCTTGGCTATACAGTGTGAGTTGTGGGATGAGAGTAACGGGGATACATGAGAAGGGGGAAGAAGAATTGATCTTTTTTGTGAGGGAACCATTGCACCACAAAAACATGCCTGGTGGTGCTTCAATTGATGTGTTTACCGTGAGGGATGAACTGCAAAGAAGCCCAGTATCAGCTAGATTTGGGCGGCTGCCGTAACAGATGGTGAGATTTTTTTGAATCAAGGAATATGGGGACTTTTAACGGGGAAAAAGGTGGGTTTTGGGAGGTGTGGGAAGTAGAATTGAAGGGCTGGTCGAGTGGGACAGCAGCCAAGGGTGGCCGGCCAAGCGAGGCACATAGAAAGCAGTCGGAGATGTTACCTATTCCTGTGTGGTTGAGTATCTGTACTGCTTGACGGACGAGGGTCAACCAAGAAAAAGGATCCTCTTTGTGTTCGGGGTGGGGTAGTTGATGTCTTAGGGCTTGTTCTGTTTCCTGGATGGCAGTGACTTGTTTGCTCAACTGTTGGGTAACTTTGGGAATCAAGCTAATGTAGGAGCGAAAAATCTTAAAAGACCTTACAGGATAAGTATCAGTTGCCCATCGGTAAATTTTTCCTTGTACCCCTTGTCCCCATCTTGTATCCCAGGGATCCTTGATGTTAAGGGATAGGCTACCCCTGCCATCCTTGGTACTAGGTAAGATTGTCAGAGTAAGTCTGTAGTGCCTAATTTTGCCACGTGGATGTTACATGAGCGGTAGGGGCACCCCCCGTATGTGTCTGTCCACCAGTGACAGTAGTCTTTAGTTTGGTTGTAGGTGAAACAGACAACGGGAGATTCCTGGCCTAGCCAATTACCTTGCCAAATTAAATGTGGGAAGGAAAAGTTAACGGTCACCATGGCCTGGCATCCGCCTGGTTGGCAGTCTCCTGTCCCCAGGACCTGGGCATGGGCTCGACCATCAGCTTGCCATGTCCCGTGGATGTAGAAGCGCCATAGGGACGTCTGATGAGTCCTGGGTGGCAGGAGAAGTAGCAGGAGGAGAGGCAGGGCGGTGGATAAGCCGTAACCTTGTGGGACCCAGCGGTTGGGTTGACTAGTTTTCTGAGATTGGGGCCACTTTAAGACGGGAGACATGGTACCAGGAGGAGTGTCCTAGAAGTATGGCCGCCGTGAGGGTGGTGAGGACCACTGTATGAGGGCCTGTCCACCGTGGCTTAAGGGATTGGGAGTGTAAGTCCTTGAGGAGGACACTATCTCCAGGTTGTAGAGGGAGAGAGGAAGTTTCAGAGACAGCCACTGTCGGTAGATGACGGTCAGCATATTCGCGGAGAAGACGGCGAAGCAGGGAGAGGCAGGGAAGGTAGGAGGCTAGGGGTGGACTCTGGGTTGGTAGGTCGTGAAGGAGGAAAGGGCGGCCGTAAAGTAGTTCAAATGGACTGAGGCCAGTAGGAGTCCGAGGTGAGGCTCGGATTTGGGTAAGGGCTAGAGGAAGCAGGTCGGGCCATGAGACATGGACCTCAAGGGACAGTTTGGTGAGGTGGTCTTTTAAGATCCCATTGGAGGATTCAACCTTACCGGATGATTGGGGGTGGTAGGGGATGTGGAGTTTCCAGGTGATCTGGAGAGCCTCGGATACCTGTTGAACCACCTGAGAGACAAAGGCGGGTCCATTATCCGACTGGATGGAGACCGGCAGACCAAATCGGGGGATGATATATTGAAGCAGGATGGTGGCGACCGTGTCTGCCGTTTCTCGAGTTGTTGGATAGGCCTCGATCCAACCTGAAAAGGTGTCAATGAGAGTGAGCAGATATCGGAAGCGTTTGCAGCGGGGCATATGGGTAAAGCGTTTGCAGCGGGGCATATGCAGCGGGGCATATCTGCCAGTCTTCACCAGGCTAATGTCCACGCATCTGGTGTGTAGGAATTCAGGGCCGTAGGCCTCCTTGTGGGGAGACGGATGCGCAGGTTTGGCAGGCCATGTGAGTCTTTGAGATGGCCTCTCTAAGTCCTGGCAGATGAAAGAGGGGGTCCAAAAAACGGGACATTGCTTCTGGACCAATGTGTAAGGATTTATGGATGTCTGATAGGAGGCCAGCTGCTTGGGCCAGAGGTAGGGCAATTTTGTTGTCTATAAAAATCCATCCTTTGTTGTCTTTGTGTCCCCCTTTTGAGAGTAAGGCAGCTTCCTCGTGCGGGGTATATGTGGGTTGGGTAGGACTGGTGAAAAATAGAAGTGGAGCTGGAGGATCCCCTTTTGTAAGCTCTCGGGCCATGGAATCGTCCTTCGAGTTACCTTGTGCTATTGGGTTGGATGGGAGTTGATGACCCCTGCAATGGATAATTGCTACTTCTTTAGGAAGCTGGAGGGCCTCCAGTTTTGCAGTGAGGGAAGCGTTGACCACTGGGGATCCCTTAGTGGTCAGAAATCCATGTTCCCTCCATAGTGCTGAGTGGCTGTGTGCAATGAGAAAGGCATATTTAGAGTCTGTGTAGCTGTTAACCCTTTGGTCTTTGGATAGGTTAAGGGCTCGTGTAAGTGCGATCAGTTCAGCCTTTTGGGAGGTCGTTCCTTCTGGGAGGCTGTTAGCCTCGATAATAGTTGAGATAGTTACCACAGCGTAGGCTGTCCGTCGGCGTCCGTCAGGACCGAGTATTGAGCTGCCATCTACGAAGAGGGTGCGGTCCGGGTTTAACAGTGGAGTATCAAAGAGTCCCTCCCTCGGCGGGCTGAGGGCCTCTACGATTTGGGGGCAGGAGTGGGAAGGGGAGGTCCCGGTGTCGGAAATGGGCAAGAGGGAGGCCGGGTTTAGGCGGGGGGGGGGGGGGGGGGGGTGGCAGGGGAAGGTCAAGGGAGATAGCAGTTGTTTTCGATGAACAGCAGGTGGAATTCCTAGATGCAAGAGGGACCCGAGAGAGAGAGACTTGTGGCCTAAGAAGTCGACCAGCCGGTGGGAGGAAAACACGCTTAGTGGGTGGGCCAGGGTCAGTTTGAGTGTTTGTTTGGTCAGTTCGGCTGCTGCTGCTAGGGCCCGAAGGCATGGTTGCCATCCCCAAATGGTTGGGTCTAGCTGTTTGGCTGTAGGAAGGCCCTACAGGCTGGGCAAGGAGTCCAGTGGCTATTCTGGCCCGTTCATCCACAAAAAGGTGAAAAGGTCGGTTTGGGTTGGGCAGAGAAAGGGGAGGAGAAGATATCAGAGCGTTACGGAGGGTGAGAAAGGCCTGTCGAACGGCGGAAGGAGAGGTGAGGGGTCCTTGAGGGGTTTCTTTATTGGCTAGATATAAGGGTTTAGCGAGGAGAGCAAATTTAGGGATCCAGTGTCGGAAAAATCCTATAAGGCCCCAAAAGGAGAGAATTTGTTCCACTGTTTCCGGAGGCTGGAGTTCACGGATAATCCGGGTGCATTTGGCTGTTAGACCTTTTGTGGTAGGGGTAAGGTGGAGCCCCAGGTAGGTTACAAGAAGTTACAGATAACTGAGCCTTGGCTGGGGAGACCCGATAACCGCGAGAGCCAAGGTAATTGAGGAGATCTGCAGTGTGTTGTCTTGAGAGGCTGAGAGACGGGCTACAAAGGAGGAGGTCATCTACATATTGAAGGAGTGTGCTGGGGGTAAGGGAGCAGGAAGTGAGGTCCCGTGCCAGCGCCTGACCAAAGAGGTGAGGACTGTTGCGGAATCCCTGGGGAAGAACTGTCCAGGTGAGCTGACTGGAAGTATGAGTATCCGGATCCGTCCAGGTAAAGGCGAAGAGGAAATAGGAGTCGGGATGTAGGGGGGATAGTGAAAAAGGCATCTTTGAGATCCAGAACCGTAAAGTGGGTTGTGGATGGGGGGATATGGGAGAGCAAGGTGTATGGGTTTGGTACTACTGGGTGGAGAGGAACTATGGCCTCATTGATTATTCGGAGGTCCTGGACCAGGCGATAATCCCCAGAGGCCTTGTGGACAGGCAGGATGGGGGTGTTGCAGGGAGAGTCAGTGGGGATAAGGAGTCCCTGGTTTAGGAGTCTGGTGATAATAGGTTGTAGGCCCCTAAGGTGAGCCTCAGAGATGGGAAATTGGGGCCTTGATGGAAATTTGGAGGGGTCCTTTAGGCGGATGAGGACGGGGGAATGGTGTGTTGCTATTATGGGCTTAGAAGTATCCCAGACTTGGGGATTGATTGGGTTCGGTGTGATTGGAAGAGGGGGATAGGAGGGGGAGGGTTCTAGAGACAGGCCGAGAAGAGGAAGCAGGAGTTGGGAGGAGGGGACCTTAGGGTCAAGTCTAACCAGTTGGAGGGAGGCCCCTAAGTGGAAAAGGACATCTCGGCCTAGCAAGGGAACTGGGCAGGATGGTATGACTAAGAAGGAATGAGTAAAAGGGAGTCCTTCGATATGACATGGGAGTGGACCGGTCTGGAGTGGGAAGGATGGTTTGCCATCAACACCCATGACTGAGATCTGGCAAGGAGAAACTGGCCCGGAATAGGTAGGCAGGACCGAATAGGTAGCCCCGTGTCCACCAGAAATGAGATGGACTTACCCGCTACCTGTAGCGTTACCCTGGGCTCGGCGAGGGTGATGGGGGTCTTCGAGTCCGGGCGCCGTCAGTCGTCAGCCAATCCCAGCAGTTCGAGTGGTAATGCCGTTGGGACGGCCTGCCCCCCGCGTGGAGACGCTGAGGGAGGGCCAGTCGTAGGGCAGTCACTCTTCCAGTGGCCCGTTAGCCCGCAGCTGGGACAGGGCTTAGAAGGAGGTCGGGGATTGGGACATTGGCGAGCCCAGTGCCCCTCTTTTCCACACTTGAAGCAGGCCCCTGGTGGGGTTGCCTTCGGCGGGTTCCGTGGATGTTGTCCATGGGAGATGGCCGGCCGCAGGGCGTCCACGAGGGCTTGGGTCTGGAGGGCCACCTTCTGGTGCATCCGAGCCTGTCGGCTGATTCTGCCAAATCCTCACGGCCATTGTAGACTTTAAAGGCCATCTTTACCAGATCTCGAATAGGGGTTTGAGGGCCGTCCTCTGCCCGTTTTAATTTCTTTTGGATGTCCGGGGCTGATTGGGTAATAAAATGGATGGCTAGGACCGTTGCCCCTGCCGGGGTGTCGGGATCCAGCCGGGTGTAGAGAGTTAAGGCCTCTGTAAGGCGATTGAGAAAGATAGCTGGATTTTCGTTAGGTTCTTGGGTTATCTCTTTTAGTTTTTCAAAATTATCCACCTTATGACCGGCAGCCTGCATGCCAGCCAGGAGGCATTGGATCATGAGGTCGCGTTTACGATGGCCATCCTGGCCGTCCTGATAAGTCCAGCCTGGATCGGTGTCAGGTACGGCAGTCGCTCCGACAGGCATGGAGTTGTCGGTAAGGTGAACCTGATCTGCATGGTTTCGGGCAGCAGTTTGAATTCTTTCCCTTTCGTCAGGGGTTAAGGTAGAGGACAGAACCACAAAGATATCGTGCCAGGTTAGATCGTAAGCTTGAGAGAGGTAGCGAAATTCTTTGATGTAGCGGGAAGAGTCGGCAGAAAAGGAGCCTAGTCGCTTTTCTATTTGAGAGAGATCTTGGAGGGAAAAGGGAACATGAACTAGAAGGTCTGGGTCCTGGGAGTCGTGGTGGTGGGAGCGGGTGTGTGAGCTGACTGGCGAGGAGAGGGGTGATGAGAGAGAGACGGAGGGAGAGGAAGTGGGGGAAGGGGGGGCAAAGGGGGAGGTTGCCGGGGGGAGCGGGGGAGCGGTGGGGGGCGATGGAGTGGGCTCAGGAGGGAGAGGGGCCGGTCTAGGGTAGGGTGGGGGTTGGAGAAGAGCTCTGGAGGGGGGAGAGGCGAGAGATTCGGGACGGTCGGTTAGTGGGGAGGAATCATCGTCCAAGGGGATTGAGGTTTTGGATGGAGGAGATGTTTGTTTGGGAAGGAGGATTTGAGAGGTAGAACAATTGACGCAAAGGGAGGGGCGAGAGCGCAAAACCCAAAAAACCTGGACATAGGGGACCTCAGACCATTTGCCCGTCCTGCGGCAGTAATTATCTAGATCACGGAGGATGTTAAAATCGAACGTCCCTTCAGGAGGCCATTTGGATTGATTGTCTAGAGGATATTGTGGAATAGAAAATAAGCCGTCGGCGACGGAGATCTTGGGAGAAACCGAGGGCTGTAAAATTGGCTAGGAGACACCCCAGGGGCGTCTTAGGATCTGGTTTCGATTGTGAGGTTCCCATGATCCCCAGTCTGTCCCTGAGTGAACGGAGAGGGAGACAGGCGTCCCTGGTCTCAGTCTCCAATTCACGGCAGATCGCAGGGCGGTCAGGCGATTGGGACGTCTCCACAGTTGCCCGAGGCCCGGAGAGAGAACGGAGGAGTCCCTGACGCGGCCGTGATTAGGGACAGGAGTCCGGTGGGCAGGGACTCTGGGGGTCGGAGGGAACAAGGGAGGGGACTTACCCCGTTTTCTGCCGGATCGGGTGGATGAGTAGAGGTTCCCAGGTTGTCTCCTGCGGGAGGGGAGGAGCGGCCCGCACAGTAACCCGCGGGGTTTGGTACCCCTCCCGGGTTTCGGCACCAAATGTAAGGAACGGCACCAAAGACGGAGGAGAGCTTAAACAAGCTTTATTTGGGTACGCTCCCGGACGAGGTTCACTGGTCCGAGAGAAAGGGAGCCAGAGAAGTCGCGCCCGGGCGAGGGTTTGGGCAGAATTTATAGGGGAAGAAGGGAAAGGGGTGTGGTGAATCCGGGAGGGCGCAGGGTAGTCCTTATTTGGTGGTCTCTTCGGGTATCGTGGCAATATCTGGTGCCGGTCGCATCAGTCTTGGGACCGTTAGTCCCGCCCCTCAAAAGGCGGGAAGGCTGGGCCGGGTGGAAAGTCACCAGGTCAGTTCCTGGGACTGGGTGGGTGGGAGCTCTGGACTGATGCAACCTGTGAGTCTGATTGCGTTCCCCTGCCTCGGGCCAGTTGGCCTTAGAATATCTACTCTCAGAGGACGAATGTGGAGGTCCAAGGAGATAACCTGTGTCAAAGAGCTTAGTCCACAATGGGTTTCCAGGGAAGGTTATTCTTCCTTTCTACCGGTGTTGGATTTTTTCCTATTTCTCTTGCAGCTCTGCTTAGCATCTGGGAGTCCCTGTGAGTTCTTAAGATCTTTCCCTTTACTCGGCTTCCAGTACTAGTTTCAGGAAGACAGCATCTCCAACTCTTGTGCTATTTGACCTTCCGATTCCCTCACTTTATAACTCCTGACGTGCTCTCATCCATCCTCTCTCTGCCACACATCCCCAGGATCGTACTGGGATCATTAACCAGAAGCATCAAAGTCTTAGGTTCACACATTCCACTCTTTTATTCTTTCTGCTTGCCTGCTCAGATCTTTCCATGGTGAGGGTATTTACATAGCCAAACCAAACCCATGTATTTTAACTAATCTCTCTTCCTTCTCCTTCTTCTTCGAGGTTGTCTCAGCTATATTTGGATCCGCTGTATAAATTTTAGAACCAGCTTACTAAATTCCAGGAAACCACTTCTGGGGATTTTAATTGGGTTTGCATTGCATTTATACAGAATTGCCATATTGTAATGCTGACTCTCCCCATTAGTGACCCTCCTGGATTTCTCATTTATGTAAGTCTTATTTTATGAATTTCAATAACATTTTATAGTTTTCTTCCTAAAGATTTTGTAGGGCATTTATTCCAAGGTGCCTTGGTTGCTGTTGTAAATGGTATCTTTAGAAATCACATATTTGTTTTCAGTATTTAAAGGAAACATAATTGAATTTTTTGTATTGAACTCATATCTAGCAACAAGGCTGAAATCTTTTAAGATTTCCAATGGCTTTTGGAATCAATTTGCTTTTCTATGTTGACAATCATATTGTCTGCAAATAACGAAGGTTTTTTTCTTTTTCTGTTTAGATCTTACACTTTTTCTTGTCTTACGGCACTAGACAGGACCCCTTATGTAACCAACATATATTAGGCATTTTTGTTTTGTTTCTGACTATTAAAATATCTGTTTGTATTTTGAAAAGGTTTGATCTGTGGACTGGGGTCTGGCTCCATCTCAATTTTACTAACCATATCTTCTTCTATCATAAGATTTTGTTGGTATGGGTATGGCCATTCTTTCCATCAATGCCATTTTTCTCAAGTCAACTTTTGCAGATCCAGGTTTTCTATATTCTCTTTTTACTTTTATTTCTTGTTGATGATCACTATGAGCACTGTGAATTGGATAAAAGACTGAACACTTATATTTATTTCTCACTGAATTTATTCAAAAATTGTCAGCCATTGTCCTCAGCAGTGCTCCAGCAGTCACCTTGGTCTATTGCAGAGATCACTGAACCAGGAGGTGCGGGGCCAGGCAGGTATCCTGCGAGCAAAGCTGTGCAGATGGGCACCGAAGCCATCTGAAGATGGCAGCCTTTACTCATTTCTGGCAGATTATCACCACAGAGGGTTATCAGAATTGGTCAGTTTGGCATCTCAGTCTGGGTTCTTATGGACAGAGTTTTGGAATTTGCGCTATTTTTAAAAAGCTAGTTGGGAGACTGGGGAGGAGGCATGATTTGAGGTGGACTTTGAAAGAACAGGTTCTGAAGAGCAAGAGAGAAAAAAAGTCTGTGGGTTAGAATTATTGTTCCTATTCACAGATGAGGAAATTAGGCTCGATCATGGAAGTGAGTTGCCCAGTGTCACAAAGCTTGTAGTAGCTTAGTGATTGTCAAAATCTGAACCCCCATCAGCCCAACTCTAAAGCTTAATGGTTAGCCACTTATGTGCTTCTGCCTCATGTCTGTGAAATGGAGATAACCATGCCTACATCAAAGTTACTGTTTACTGACAACTTACATTCATGGTTGTATTAGCACACAAGCTAGGCTCCTTTTTTTTTTTCCCAGATGCTGATTACACCTGTTTAATTAATTAACAATACAACAATTTTAACAGGGTAACATGGTCCAGAGAAAACTGTTACATTATGCACTTGATATTTCATTAAAAATTTTTCCTTAAAACTAAAAGGTTTCATTATAACAGATACATTTCAAATGTACTTTATTAAATCATTGCTAATTAGAGCCTAAGCAATTATAAAGACATTACACAATGATATTCAACCAGAAGTTATTTTTTCTGGACATATAGACATATTAATGTACTTCTGTTGAAAAATTTTAATCTCCAGCAAAAATAACTGCATGTAGACATTATTCTGTTTTCTGGGAGAGATCTGGGAGGACAATAAAGGGCTGGGTGTGTTTATAAGAATAGGCCAGTAGCTGTTTCCATCAGGGAGGTGGTACTAATCAATATTGAGACTCAATACTCAGATAAATTTCAGGTTAAAAACATTTGTTAAGATAGGTGATAATTGGGCTATTTTTATATTGACAACTGAGACAAAACTATAAACTGTCAGTCAATGTTTAGGGACCCAGAACCAAGAGGGCCTTATGGTGAGGTCGGCAGGTAAATAATTAGCACATACAAATCAAAGACTCTGTTCAGGACAACCGAGCCACACCCACTGCCTGATGGACAGGATTCACCTATTAACCTCATCACTTTATAGAGTCTGCCTAACACGAGAAAGTCCTCCAAGTTCTGATAGCCAGATACTGACAAGAAAGGCTGTTGAAACTTATTTAATTAGACACATTGAAGTACTACTGCTATTAGGAGTCTGTTTATAAAGATTTTCCATCATACATTATTACAATATTTTTTCAGGTAAAAACCTTGGTTTCAACTGTTACAGTCATAAAAGTATTTCCCCTGGGATTTCCTCCACATAGGGAAGTTATCCATATAATTATTTTTAAATAGTCTTCCTAACTTTGGGAAAACTTTGCCCTCCCTCCAACACACACACACACGCCATGTGTGTGTCTTCTTCAGTTACTTTTATCAGTGTTTTGTAGTTTTCATTGTACAAATCTTTCACTCCTTTGGTTAAATTTTTAAAACATTTTATTGGCGTATAGTTGATTTACAATTTTGTGTTAGTTTCAGGTGTATAACAAAATGATTCAGTTATACATATACATATATTCATTTTCAGATTCTTTTCCCTTATAGGTTATTACAAAATACTGAGTATAGTTCCCTGTGCTATACAGTAGGTCCTTGTTGGTTATCTATTTTATATATAGTAGTGTATATATGTTAATCTCATCCTCCTAATTTATCCCCCCCACCTTTGGTAACCATAAATTCTATGTCTGTGGGTCTATTTCTGTTTTGTAAATAAGTTCATTTGTATCTTTTTTTTTTCAGATTCCACATATAAGTGATATCATATGATATTTGTCTTTCTCTGACTGACTTACTTCACTTAGTATGATCGTCTCTAGGTCCATCCATGGAAATGAGATCGTGAAATGGTCAGCCCATGTGCCCAGTAAAAATTCTAATACTACAGAAGAAGGTAGAGTGGATATTGGAGGCCATTAGCAGTCTTTACCACAATGGTGCTAGTCAGTCTTTAAAACGAAACAGTGAAGTAGGCATTATTATGCCTATTTTACTGACAAATATATTGAGGTTCAGAGAAATGAAGCAACTTGCTTAAGGGTGAGCTGGGATTGGAACCCTGACTCATGTTTGACTCACCATGTTCTACTCCCTCCCCAATGAAATTGTTCCTTTGTGAGTTTTGCTGCTTCTCTTTTGTTTCCTTCTCACTCGGTAGTGCAATGTTAGCATGGATGTCTACACTCTCTGGGCTGTGAGCCTTCCTCCAAATTCTTATTCTCTGGCATAATAATCATGTCCCAGAGGGAGAAGATCGTGGACTTGCAAAGGCTGGGTGCTGTGGGGCCACATGTGTGAGCTGTTACTTCAGTAGTTGCAACAGATGTTGGAAAGCAAGTCTATAAACTGCAACCTCTTCATGAAAGAGCAGTGTAGCCAGCCGACCCAAGAGAAGGAGGCCAAGGCCAAGAGAAGAAAAGGCCACTTGACTCTCAGGGTCTGGACCTGAATCAACATCAGCCTATTCCATGGGAATGTGAAGCTGGTAGAGTCCATGAAGGGGACATGATCAGAAGCCCAGTATTATGTCCACATGGACAAACTCTTTGACATTTTTCTGAGACCTGTCTTGGCATTGAGTGTGGCTGGTGCACGTGCATGGGGAGCGAGCTGGAATACAGGTACAAGAGCACCTTCTGTGATATCATCAGGTTGTACTGGACTCTCAGCAGACACTGCCAGCAAAGGAGCACCTTGCAGAGTATGACTTGGGGTCCAAACTGATAGTTTCCAACATGCTCAACTGAAGATGCCAAATCTATCCCATCAGCATGCAAGCAAATCCTATCAGGCTATGCACATTGATTCTGGCTCTTTAGGACTACTTGACTAAGTTTGTCCTCCTATATCCTCTCACCACCAAGTGGGTCCAGGAGGACAC
Organism: Orcinus orca; assembly: GCF_937001465.1. Classification (NCBI taxonomy): domain Eukaryota; kingdom Metazoa; phylum Chordata; class Mammalia; order Artiodactyla; family Delphinidae; genus Orcinus; species Orcinus orca. The sequence continues at coordinate 27,972,328 of NC_064574.1, read as the reverse complement.
CCTGTTGGACATCTTCACTGTGCTCAGGGAACCCAGAGTCTTGCAGACTAGTATTGATGATATTTCTTCATCCAGATTGACAAGGGCTCACACAGATGTGGCCAAGCTGAAGATGGCCCAGGAATATGACAGGGCACCGTGGCTTGCAGATGCACCACTCTGATCTCTGCCTCTCTCGTTACATGGCATTCTCACTGTGTCTGGGTCTCTCTTATCTTCTTACAAGGACATTAGTCATATTGCATTAAGGGCCCAGCCTTTGCCAGTATGACCTCCTCTTAACTAATTACATTTGTAACAACCCTAGTTCCAAATAAGGTCATATTCGGGCTTCCCTGGTGGCGCAGTGGTTGAGAGTCCGCCTGCCGATGCAGGGGACACGGGTTCGTGCCCCGGTCCGGGAAGATCCCACATGACGCGGAGCGGCTGGGCCCGTGAGCCACGGCCGCTGAGCCTGCGCGTCCGGAGCATGTGCTCCGCAACGGGAGACGCCACAACAGTGAGAGGCCCGCGTACCGCAAAAAAAACAAAAACAAAAACGAAAACAAATAAGGTCATATTCTGAAACTCTGGGAAGGACACGAATTTGGGGGGAACACCATTCAACCCAGTGCACTGTTGACGGCTTAGACGCAGAGCAATGACACACAGCACTAGCCCCAGGGTCTGTAGTTTGTTCAGATGATGAAAAACTCAACTTACCACAAGGTTATCTGCTACAGCCCCCATGAAGCCATGTTTGTCTGCAAAGCCAGGCTTGGCCTGGCAACTCCAGGTCACCCCAGGAAGTTATGCTCACACTTAGGACCGGATAGGATTTGAAGAGGGAACAGAGACAACTGAAGAATAGCATCTATGTGCAACAAGAAGACAACAGAGAGATGAGACCTGGGCGTGAATTCAATGTTGTTCTTTCACATGTAGCTTTCATTAGAATGTTTCTGGCCTGAAAGTACCAGAAAACTCAACTCACAATGGCACACTCAATAAGGTGATTTGTTATTTAACCTCCAGTACTTTCTAGATACGTGACAGGATTGGTTAATTTAATGACTCAGCATTGCTATTAAGGAACAAGTTTCTTCAACTTTCTTCTTCCATTTCCAGGATGTCCTCTTCAGCTAACTGTCCTCACAGTCCCACAATTCCAGCAATGTCACACAGATATGATGATGTCTAGTAATAGACAAGGGAATGTTTTTCTGCAATGTCTTTTTATAAAAGTGTGATGACAGTCTTTCCCCAAAGTTGCTGAGTAGACTTCCCACCCTGTCTCCTTGGTCAGACTTTTATCCCATGCCTATAACCAAACCTGTAATGGCAAGGGAAATGGGCCCACCAAGCCTAGCTCAGACCAATCATGACTACCAGAGCTGGAACTGGAGCTGGAACTGGGGCTGGGGCTGGGACCTGCCTCCTCTAAAGCAAGTGAGCACCTGAACAAGATGAGGGTCCATTAGCTGGGATGAAGGGGAGGAATGGCTGTTGGGTAGACAACCCCCAGGTCTACCACATACTGCTACCTCCTCCTTCTTATCGGTTTCCTGGCAGAACCTCCCTGCTGCAGTGCTGTGGCTCTGCAAATGGGGTGCCTGACCTAGTGCTTCCCTCAGCCCTAGGGGCAGCTGGGAGGGTCTTGAATGCCCAGAGTATCCATGCTGATTGCTTTTGCCATAGCAGTCCCTTCTGTTGACCACAGCGTGCAGTGCTATTTATAACATTTTCCTATGATTTTTAAGAGGGGGAGAAGGTTGGGAGCTCTGGCCTTGTGGTCTATAGTAACATTCCTCTATTAGAGTGTGAGTGCTTTTAAATTATTTGCTCCCTCCAATTTATTTTTTAAATTAATTAATTTCCAATTTATTTTTTAAACTGGAACGCACTTTAAAATCTGTGCTCTATCTAGCAAATCTGGGGTGTGGAGAGAGAACTGGAGTGGGGTAAGGGTGGGAGCTGGTACTGTAGTCCCAGAGTGAAAGTGGGGTATATGTTTGTACAGGTGGTGGTAGTAGTAAGTGGTCTTATTCCAGATTACTTTGAAGGTATTGCTGACAGATTTGGTTGTGGGATGAGGATGAGTCAAAAGATGAGTTAAGAATGACTGCAGGGGAATTCCCTGGAGGTCCAGGTCCAGTGGTTAGGGCTCCGCGCTGCAGGCAGCATGTTTGATCCCTGGTGGGGGGAAATAAGATCCCTCATGCCGTGTGGTGCGGGAGAGTGGGGGTGGAGAATGAAAAAGAATGACTCCAGAAAAAGAGTTGCCACTTTGAGTTGGGGAAGAATGCTTTTGGGGAAATATTCAGTGTTAGAGTTGCCCCTTAGGCGCCCAGGTGGAGATGTTGAATAGGCAGTTGGATGTATGCGTCTGGAATTCAATGGAGAGGCTAGAGAATTGAGTCTGGGAGGCATCTAGAGTTGGCATCTGAAGTCACAAGACCGGAAGGGAGCACAAATGTAGTGAGAATGGACAGAGAAAAAGAGAGGGCTCGGTCTGAGTCCTGGGGCGACCTGGGAGTAAAGGGAGAAGAGGAGAAACCAGGAAAGGAGAAGAGAAGTAGGTAGGAAGCAACACAAGAGAGTGGTTTGCTGGACACCGGTTTAGAAAGTGTGTCAAGGAGGGAGTGATCTGTTGTGTCAAATGCTGCAGACAGGCTGAGTAAGATGAGGGCTGAGAGGTGACCGTGGGGATTAGCAAAACGGAGGTCACTGGTAGTGTTGACAAGGGCAGTTCCAGAGGAGAGGTGGAGAGTGAAAGCCTGACTGAACAGGCGGAAAGGAATGGGAAACAGTAGGCAAACCTCTCTAGAAGTTTTGCTGTAAAGTGAAGCAGAAATAGGAGGGTAGCTGGATGCTAAGTGGTCACTTTTTTTAGGAGAAATTAAAATATGTTGGTAAAGCGATGAGAATAATACAGAGGAAGGGGTGATGGAGAAAACGGGGAGAATTGCCCAGGGAATATCATAGAGAAAATGAGTGAGGACAGGATTCAGTGCACAATTGTAGGAATCGGTGTCAGTAGGCAGTTTACACATAGTCTCAGGAGGGAGGCATGTAGGTGGGTAAATGAAGTGATGTGAAATTATGAGTTTACTGAGCCCCGTGATTTTCCTCGTAAAATAGGAAGCAACGTCATTAGCCAAGAGTAAGGATGGAGAAGGAAGTGATGGAGGTTTGCTGAGAGGAGAAATATGACTTGATTCTTTAGCATGATAGGCTGGGCCAGCTGAGGGGAATTTGAAACCACGATGAGAAGAATGTGGAGAGAGCTACTTTTTCCCTTGCGATATTCGTTCCTCTAGGCGCTCGGTAGTCTGCGTCCGTTTCCTTGGAGACCAAGACAGGCAAGAAAGCGGCAGGTCTCGCTGGGAAGTTTGAGTGGCCTTGGTTACCGCGCGACCCACGCTGAGACAAGGAAGTTGGAGAAGCCGAACAAATAGGCATCCCAAAAAATCGGGGCCCCGAGGCCTCCGGACTCTTCTTCTACTCCCCCTAATGGCGCGCGTCTTGCCGAAGTACGTAAAAGGCGTATGTAGGGGCTGTGGACCGCGCATGCGTGCGCCCAACCTATCTCTGGCTGGGTCCTCGCTGGGTGTTGTCCCAAGGCCTTTTGACCCCGCCCTCCCCCCCGCCCCATCTCCCTAGCCCCGCCTCTCCCTCGAGCCCCTGCTTGGCTTGTGTCCCTAGTGGGTGAGATTTCGGCTTCGAGACCCCATGCCAGTTTCACGTTTGCTGCTTGCATCCCGTGGGTTGGGAATGATGGGAGTTCTTTCCCGCCCCAACACTTTCCAGACTCAACCACGCTGGGATTTGCTCCACAGTCCCCCAGTTCCAGGTTCTGGTGAGTCCAAGAGGGCTAGGGAAGGTATGTGGGTGGGGCTTGCTGACCCTGGGCTTGCAGTCAGCTTGCTCTCAACGCCCACGGCGGTGACTGTCCTGGGCAATAGAATCCAGAAACCTGAATTCCAGGCCCGGCTCTGTCATGCATTTGCTGTGGGACCCGGGGCGTGGCTCTGAAGCTCAGTTTTCTCACCACCTATCAGGATGTAAGGGTGTATTATGCTGCTCTCTTATTTATCTCTGATTGCTTTCCTGTTGGGTCTTTTCCATGCCTTCTGTTTCTCACAGTTCTTAGCACCTCCCAGCCGATGTGCTTAGTAAATTCTGGCTGGCTGCTGAAAAAGTGATAGCTAACACTTATGGAACACTTACCACATGCTTTACAAATATCATCTTTTGGAATTTTTGTACCAACCTGTGGAGGTAGCTTTTATAATTAGATCCAGTTTACAGATGAGAAAATTGAGGCTCAGAGAGGTAAATCCACTTGATCAAGTTTACAGATATCTGTAAGGGGGTAAGCTGGGATTTGAGCCCATGAGTTGTGTGACTGATTTGTGTTATGTCTGGTAGGATTATGTTCCATGGCAGCGGTCCAAGCAGAAAGCCAAGCCATCTACTCTGCCTCCAATCCCACGAGCTGTCAACACTCAGAAAAGCAAAATGAAGACCTGGACTACCGTCCAGCCAGGTGGGCAGAGGCACTTGGGTGCTGGTGGAGTTGGGGACAGGATGGAGTGGGTGCTCTTGGCCCTTGGTGACAACATTTATATCAGGGTAGGCTAACTGCTATAACAAACAATCCCCAGATTTCAAGTATTGATACAGAAACATATTTCTCATTTATGTCGAAGTACATTTGTGGATCTAGTGGGGAGGGAGTAATCTTTTTCATGTGATCATTCAGGGATCTAGGCTCCTTCACCTTGTGACAATGACATTTTTTAAGGCCTTGAAGTCCTCTGCTGGGTACTTTTGCATCCAGCAGAGAGAGAAGAGAGAGAGAAAGAGTATGGATGATCCTGTGGGTATTTCTTTTTCAGGGCATAGACTTGAAGTGACACACATCACTTCTACTCATATTCCAGTGTCCATAACTCAGTCACATGCCTACCCTTAACCACAAGGGAAGATGGGAAATATAGTCCAGCTATGTGTCCAGGAGGAAAAGAAAACAGGGTTTGGTGAACTTGGGATAATCTCTGCCACATCACTGTCATGCCTTCCAGGGGAGTTCTGAGGCCTTGGCTCAGGCAGACACGGGTTCAGACCTTGGCTCTCCCATCTGCTCTCTTGGGAAAGTGAGAGAGATGAATGAGTTTTTGTTTTCTCATTTGTAAAATGAGGACACTAATCCTTACCTGATAGGATTGTTGTGAGAATTAAATGAGAAGATCTGTGTAAAGCATTGTTATTCAGACCCAACACTCCTTTTAATGACAAATATTACAAATATTTTGTAATATTCCTTTAGTATCCTGAAATAAACTTCATAGATAATATAACCTACCTACATATATAATTTTTAAATATTAATTTAATACCATAACTGTAAAGGAAATAGAAAGTTATTTATAGTTAAATAAAGTATATTTCAGTATGTAAATGCTCAGGATGGAGTCCATTAGAAGACATTAGAAAGTCTTCAGAAGCTTACTCATAGATGTGGAGTCATGGTGAACGTAACAGTTGCAAATGCAGAGTGACACACGGTGGGACATCAGGGACTCAAAATACCAAGAGGGATTTTTCATTGCAACTGTGATTTCCAAAGTGGTGCCCATCTCTTGGTAAAGTTCTAAACAAAAAAAGCACAATCTTCCCTTGATTGTAGCTGCTTTCTTGGAAAATTCAGCATTATAGTAAAACCCTGAAAAATATTCTTTGTGGCTATATGTAAAACAGAGTCAGGTTCTGGGATCAGATTGTTATAAATAGGGGTTTTACCTATGTCATATCTAGTAGGACTTAGGAGAGTTATGCAGGACAGGAGAATTCTATGTTCTATGGGGTTGTCCTGTTCTGGGGGATATCTCGTGTCCCTGGCCCCCACCTATAGATGCCAGTTGGGCCCCCAATGAGAACTCACAGATCCCCCACCCCCGCCAATATATCTAAAACACCCTTGTTGAGAGTCATTGATATAAAGTGATGAGCACAAGACCTGGTGGTAGTTTTTGTTTTTGTTTTTGTTCTTTTTGCTGTACGCGGGCCTCTCACTGTTGCAGCCTCTCCCGTTGCAGAGCACAGGCTCCGGACGCGCAGGCTCAGCGGCCATGGCTCACGGGCCCAGCCGCTCCGCGGCATGTGGGATCTTCCTGGACCAGGGCCCGAACCCGTGTCCCCTACGTTGGCAGGCGGACTCTCAACCACTGCGCCACCAGGGAAGCCCAAGACCTGGTGGTAGTGACAGAATTTTTGTCTTTGGTCCTAGACCCTATTCAAACAGCATCTACAAGGAAACTCTTGCCCTTTTCTTTCACTGGGGAAGCGGTGAGGTATGTAACAGACACACCCACAAACAGAACAAGAGCAGTTACCGTATACCAAGCACTTACTATGTGCTAGATACTGTTCTCAACACTTTACACCTGTCACTTCATTTAATCTTCCCAACAACCCCATGAGGTGAGTGCTGTTGTTATCACCTCCTCTTACAGATGAGGAACCTGAGGCACAGACAGGTGTAACTCCCAAGGTCACAGGTAGGATGGGCACATCCAGGCTGTGATATTTGGCAGTTTGGCTCCAGGACCCACAGTCAACCACTGGAGAAATGAAGTAAAAAATAAATGTAAAATGTAAAACAGTAAAACTTTTAGAAAAAAACATAGGAGAGAAAAATCTTTGGGACTGATGGCCAAGTGAAGAGTTCTTTGACTTTACACAAACAGCTGGATCCATAAAAGAAAAATGAAATAAATGGACAAGTTGGACTTCATCAAAATTTAAGACTTTTGTTCTTTGAAAGACTCTGTTAAGAGTATGAAAAGACAAGCTACAGACTTGGAGAAAATGTTTGCAAACCACATATCTGACAAAGGACTGCTTTGTAGAATATATTGGGAACCATCAAAACTCACTAGAAAAACAATTCAGTTAGAAAATGGGCAAAAGACATGAAGAGGCATTTCACCCAAAGAGGAAATACACATGGTAAATAAGCACGTGAAAAGATGTTCAACATCATTATCCATTAGGGCTATGCAAATTAAACCACAATGAGGTGTCACTGCACACCTATCAGAATGGGTAAAATGGAAAATAGTAGTAACACCAAATGTTGGCAACGAGGAGAAACTGGGTCATGCATACATTGCTTGTGGGTATGTGAAATGGAGCTGCCATTCTGGAAAAGAATATGGCAGTTTCCTATGAAACTAAACACACATTTCCCATAATGATCCAACAATTGCACTCTTGGGCATTTGTTCCAGAGACGTGAAACTTATGGGCACACAAAAACCAGTGCAATAGCATATCCAAAAGGATAAAATACCTTAGGTAGGAATAAACCTACCTAAGGAGACAAAAGACCTGTATGCAGAAAACTATAAGACACTGATGAAAGAAATTAAAGATGATACAAACAGATGGAGGGATATACCATGTTCTTGGGTTGGAAGAATCAACATTGTGAAAATGACTATACTACCCAAAGCAATCTACAGATTCAATGCAATCCTTATCAAACTACCACTGGCATTTTTCACAGAACTAGAACAAAAAATTCCACAATTTGTATGGAAACACAAAAGACCCTGAATAGTAAAGCAATCTTAAGAAAGAAAAATGGAGTTGGAGGAATCAGGCTCCTTGACTTCAGACTATACTACAAAGCTACATTAATCAAGACAGTATGGTACTGGCACAAAAACAGATATATAGATCAATGGAACAGGATAGAAAGCCCAGAGATAAACCCACGCACATATGGTCACCTTATCTTTGGTAAAGGAGGCAAGAATATACAGCGGAGAAAAGACAGCCTCTTCAATAAGTGGTGCTGGGAAAACTGGACAGCTACATGTAAAAGAATGAAATTAGAACACTCCCTAACACCATACACAAAATAAACTCAAAATGGATTAAGGACCTAAATATAAGGCCAGACACTATAAAACTCTTAGAGGAAAACATAGGCAGAACACTCTATGACATACATCACAGCAAGATCCTTTTTGACCCACCTCCTGAAATGGAAATAAAAACAAAAATAAACACATGGGACCTAATGAAACTTAAAGGCTTTTGCACAGCAAAGGAAACCATAAACAAGATGAAAAGACATCCCTCCGAATGGGAGAAAATATTTGCAAATGAAGCAACTGACAAAGGATTAATCTCCAAAATTTACAAGCAGCTTATGCAGCTCAATATCAAAAAAACAAACAACCCAATACAAAAATGGGCAGAAGACCTAAACAGACATTTCTCCAAAGAAGATATACAGATTGCTAACAAACACATGAAAGGATGCTCAACATCACTAATCATTAGAGAAATGCAAATCAAAACTACAATGAGGTATCACCTCACACCAGTCAGAATGGCCATCATCAAAAAATCTACAAACAATAAATGCTGGAGAAGGTGTGGAGAAAAGGGAACCCTCTTGCACTGTTGGGGGAAATGTAAATTGATACAGCCACTATGGAGAACAGTATGGAGGTTCCTTAAAAAACTAAAAATAGAACTACCATACAGCCCAGCAATCCCACTACTGGGCATATACCCTGAGAAAACCATAATTCAAAGAATCATGTACCACAGTGTTCATTGCAGCTCTATTTACAATAGCCAGGACATGGAAGCAACCTAAGTGTCCATCGACAGATGAATGGATAAAGAAGATGTGGCACATATATACAATGGAATATTACTCAGCCATAAAAGGAAACGAAATTGAGTTATTTGTAGTGAGGTGGATGGACCTAGAGTCTGTCATACAAAGTGAAGTAAGTCAGAAAGAGAAAAACAAAGACCGTATGGTAACACATATATATGGAATCTATAAAAAAATAAAGGTTCTGAAAAACCTAGGGGCAGGACAGGAATAAAGATGCAGATGTAGAAAATGGACTTGACACTGGGAGGGGGAAGGGTAAGCTGGGACAAAAAGAGAGTGGCATGGACATATGTACACTACCAAATGTAAAATACATAGCTAGTGGGAAGCAGCCACATAGCACAGGGAGGACAGCTTGGTGCTTTGTTACCACCTAGAAGGGTGGGATAGGGAGGGTGGAGGGAGACACAAGAGGGAGGAGATATGGGGATATATGTATATGTATAGCTGATTCACTTTGTTATACAGCAGAAACTAACACACCATTGTAAAGCAATTATACTCCAATAAAGATGTTTAAAAAAAAAAAGACGATGTGGTGTGTATACACACACAGACGCACACACACACACACACAGGAATACTACACAGCCTTAAAAAAGAATGAAATAATGCCATTTGCAGCAACATGGATGGACCTAGAGATTACCATACTAAGTGAAGTGAATCAGAAAGACAAATATCGTATGATATCATTTATATGTGGAACCTAAAATATGATACAAAAGAACTTATTTACAAAACAGAAACAGACTCACAGACATAGAAAACAAACTTATGGTTACCAAAGGGGAAAGGTGGGTGTAGAGATAAATTAGAAGTTTGGGATTAGCAGATACAAACTAGTATATATAAAATAGATAAACAACAAGGTCCTACTGTATACCATAGGGAATTATATTCAATATCTTGTAATAAACTATAATGGAAAAGAATATGAAAAGTATATATATATAACTGAATCACTTTGCTGTACACCAGAAACTAAGACAACTTGTAAATCAACTGTACTTCAATTTTAAAAAGTGAAAAAAAAAAAAAAAGTGCATGAAAGTTCCAGAGTAGCCTTATTCATAATACCCCCAAACTGGAAACAATCCAGATGTCCTTTAATGAGTGAGTAGTTAAACAAACTATGGTGGGCTTCCCTGGTGGCGCAGTGGTTGGGAGGCCGCCTGCCGATGCAGGGGACACGGGTTCGTGCCCCGGTTTGGGAGGATCCCGCATGCCGCGGAGCGGCTGGGCCCGTGAGTCATGGCCGCTGAGCCTGCGCGTCCGGAGCCTGTGCTCTGCAACGGGAGAGGCCGCAGCAGTGAGAGGCCCGCGTACCGCAAAAAACCCCCAAACAACAACAACAACAACAAAAACCAAACGATGGTACATCCATTCCATAGCATGTAGTACTGTTCAGCAAGAAGAAGGAAAGAACTTTTGATACATTCACTAACTTGGATGAATCTCCAGAGAATTATGCTGAGTGAAAAAAGCCTATCTCAGAAGTGACATACTGTATGATTCCATTTGTATAGCCATCTGGGAATGACAGAATTTGTAGAAATGGAGAACAGATTAGTGATTGACATAGGTAGGGGGAGCATGGAAGGGGAGGAAGTGGTTGTGGCAATAAAAGGCAGCATAAGAGATCCTTGTGGTTGTGGAAATGTTCTGTCTTTCAGTGTTCTGGTTGTGATATCGTACTTAGTTTTGCAAGATGTTACGGTCGGGAAAAATTGGGTTAAGGGAACATAGGGTTTCTCTTCATTATTTCTTAAGTAAATGTAATCTGAATTTATTTAAAAATAAAAAGTTTAATTACAAAAATAATAAATCAGGGCTACCACCATTAATGAAAAGAAATACTCCTTATTAAAGCAATAAATCTTGCTAAGTATTTAAGTTCAGCTTACAAATGTTATAATTTTTAACAACCCTTGTGAAGGGGGTTTTGGAAGTTGGTTAATTAAATTCTCCTAAATCGTTTAAGCCACCTTTAAAATTTAATATATTCACTTTCATTTTCAAAGAGTTCACTTGTTCTGATGAACAAAACCATTGGGTATTTAATGTAATTCTTGTATATCTAATAAATAAACTTCTAAATATGGATAATCTTATGTTCATTTAAAAATTGTAATTTATACACATTTAATAAGAGTGTATTAAACCTTTCAACTCAAAACAAATCTAAATCAAAATCTCACTTACACATTTTAAATTAGAACCACAAAATTAATCTATTAATCACTCCATCTCTCAAACAATACAATTCAATACCAGATACATACAGATAATTCATAACTTTAACACAAAATTACTCTAATTTTACTTTGTCACTTCAACACTTAATACTAAATTAAGGATATTGATCCATAAAAGAAATAATATTTTTCAAAAATGAACTGGGTTGCACCTCCAACAGAGATGTCGGCAGGGGCTGACAAGGCAGCAGTAGCGTTTGCGATCATCTGTGTGATTTGCCTCATAACTGCGCAGGATGCGTAGAGAGGAGGCAGGCATTCTCAGAACATGCCCTCCTAATGCCTTCTTCCGATCTGAATTATTTTCGTGTACTTCTCATCCGGCAGGACCACAGCTTTTACAGGTATTCCGGAGACAGCTGGTTAGCATTTTGCACGGCTCCTGTGCCTTTATCTGATGCTGTGGTCCTGATCCCAATTCTCAGGTCATTGGTAATAACAGTGACAGCTAGTAATTTATATTTAGCACTGAATATGGGTTAGGCACTATTCCAAATACTTTATAGTAACTTCTTTTTTAATTTCACTACAACTCTGTGAGGTAGGCATGATGATTATTTCTGTTTTACAGATGGGAAAGCTGAGGGACAGAGAGGTCATGTGACCTACCTAAGGTCATATAGCTAGTAGAAGGCAGAATTCAGATTCAAACCCAGGCTGTCTGCTTCATTAGTTGTTGCTATTAACCCCTACCCCTTCTGAGCTTGCCACCGGCCAGCTTGGTGGGAGAGATTGGGGATGTCTGGCCATCTCCTGCTGCTACCCCTCTCCTCCCCTCTGTTCAACCCCACCGTCACTGTGGTATGTGGAAGTCTCCTGGGCTTCTCTGTCCGTTATAACAAGGCTCAGAGTGGGGCCTGGGAGCTAACTGATGGATGTGAGCTTCATTCCTCAGTCTCACTGTCGTACATTATAAGGACATGAGTGGATGGCATTGGGGTTTCTCATGGCTGGTGCCTTCTCTGGGACCTGACCCCAGACCTGCCTCTACCCTCACACTCTCTCTGTCCTTTCCTATACCCTAGGGTTGCAATCCAAGCCCACCTTGTGGATGACAAGTCAGCCGAGGAATCCACTAGAACTGCGCAGAGGAAAGTTGGACTCGGGGAAGACACAGACCAAAATCCGACTAGTGAGAGTATGACGAGCATCTTTCCGCAGGCACCAGGGCCCAGGGCAGGGGGCGGGGGATGGTGATAGCAAACACGCACTGAGCACTTCATGGGTGCCTGACTTGACCCCTCATCCTCACAGCAACCCCGTGGGCACGCTTATCATCATCCCTCTTCTACAGATGGGGAAACCGAGGTGCAGGGAGATGACACAGACCACGCAGCTAGAAAATGCAGTACCAGGGGTCAAAGCCAGTTAGGCAAACAGTAGTTTGCCTTTGTTTTTGTATTTTTTGGCCGCGCTGCAAGGCATGTGGGATCTTAGTTCCCTGACCAGGGATCGAACCTGCGCCCCCTGCATTGGGAGCACAAGTCTTTTTTTGGGAGCACAGAGTCTTAACCACTGGACCACTAGGGAAGTCCCTTGCCTTTGTGTTTAAGACTCAGGAAAATGATCAGAATCACTTTTTTTTTAACATTAATGACTGCAATGCATTAAAACATGAAATATATGAACATCTATGAAAGAACAAATAAAACCAACTCGCTGTTCACCTTTGGAGGATCCCAGGGAAACAAATCACTAATTTTTTTTTTTTGACTTAAAACAATAGAAATTTATTGTCTCACAGTTCTGGAGGCCAGAAGTCCAAGATCAATGTGTTGGCAGGACTGTGCTCCCTCTGAGCAGAATCACTTTTTATTTTACTGCATTAGGAACACAATTTAGTGGCTTGTTCATTTTAAAATTTCCAGTAAATTAGCCTTTTACGGAATACAGTGCATCTTAAAGCAAGGCTTAGGAGCTTACTGTTAAAAATTTTCACATCAACTAATAGAACTTTTGATAATTGATTTTCTTACCATCCATTGTTTTTTTATGGCTTCTGAACATTGTTTCAAAGTATTTGAAATGACTAGAAGAAGAGGGGGCTTTTGTGTCCATAGGAGAAAGTAAAATACCAAATGCTATAAATACTACAAAATACTATAGAAGAATTCTTAACTTCTTCAGGAAAGTTTTTAATATGAGTCAATGAACAATGACTGTTATATAAAGAAATAGGGAAAAATGTATTTGCCTTGAAACCTTTTTTTTCCTTTAACCTTCAATTTTGCAAAAATGGTTTAGAGGCAGCCCTGCATTCGTAAAGTAGGAACTCATATTTCTGATGTTATTTTTTTTATTTTTATTTTTTTGCGGTATGTGGGCCTCTCACTGTTGTGGCCTCTCCCATTGTGGAGCACAGGCTCCGGGCGCGCAGGCTCAGCCGCCGTGGCTCACGGGCCCAGCCGCTCCGTGGCATGTGGGATCTTCCCGGACCGGGGCACGAACCCGTGTCCCCTGCATTGGCAGGTGGACTCTCAACCACTGTGCCACCAGGGAAGCCCTCTGATGTTATTTTTATCCTGACTTTAGAAGGGTTTATGTGTTTTTGTTTGAAACATGAACTTGGACAATTGGCTCTAAAAGTTGTGCTCCTAACCAGTTCCTAATACTGTCTGTTGTAATCATTCATTTGTTTAGTCAACAAATATTTGAGCACCTACTATGTGCCAGACCCTGTTCTAGGTGTGGGGATTCACCAGTGATGTGGACTCTGACCTTAGGGAGCTCACATTCTACTCGGGGAGACAGACAATAAGTAAGACAGATAAAAATGTAATATGTGTAGTGAGGGTTAAGAGCTATGAAGAAGTGTGAAATAAGGTTAGGGGCTAAAGAGGCACAGAGGATGGAGTGGCCATGACTGTTTTAGGAGGGTGGTCAGGGAAGGCTGCTAAGGTGGTGACATCTGAGGGGGAATGTTCCAGGCCGAGAAACTGGAAGTGCAAAGGCCCTGAGGTTGGTGTGAGGTCAGTGATGGGCCAGGTGATGAGGAAGAAAGATGGTGGGCTGTGGAGGGAAGGAGATAGCTTGTATACAGCCCTGTAGTCCATGATCAGGCTTTGTGTTTGCATAGAGTAAGGCAGGAAGACCCTGGAGGATTCTGAGTAGAGTGGGGAAATGATCTGACTTAGATTTTCACAGGAGTCCTTGGGCTGCTGCTGCTGTGTGCAGAACGGGCTGTGGGGACAAGGGGGAAACAGAGCAAGGGAGTAGAAATGACTCAGTTGGTGTGTTCTTGGATATGAAGTAGGATCCTGACTCTGCCCCTCAGCCTTAGGACAGTCACTTACTCGATCAACAACTCCTGAGAGAATGCCTACGATATGCCAGGCACCAAACCGGGTGTTGGAGACACAGCCGTGAACACAGCCCTTAGAATCTGTGCTATGATGGAGCTTATACTTTAGTGGGGAGACACATAATAAATGAGTTTAAACCCCCAAGGAATAGTACTCATCAGTTTATTCAACCCATACTTATGGAGCTCCAGGCACTGTCCTGTGTCCTGGAGATACATACAGCTGTGACAAAACAACCAAAGCCCCTGCCCTCCTGGCTGTAAAATTCTAGTTGAGTAGACAGACACGAAACAAGATAATAAGAAAAACATGTTATGTTTGGTAGTGATGAGTCCTAGGAGAAAAATAAATTGGGAAAAGGGGAGACATAATTACAAACTGTAATTATGTAATTACAAATTGGGTAAGGGTCAGGACGGCACAAAGTAGGGTTTCTACCCTAGAGCTGGTGGTCAGGGAAGATCCATTTCTAGAGCAGAGGTCATTAATTCTACACTTTATCAGAATCACCTGGGAGTGGGGCTCAGTGGGCCCGAGACTCAAGAGACTGGCATTTTTCACAAGATGCTTCTGGTCCCTGTGGGCCATATTTGGAGATGTTTTGGTCTGGAGATGTGAAGGCAAGATGGTGGAGTGGCTAGGAGCCCAGACTTCAAGGACAACGGCTCTGCGATGGGTGACCTTGGGTAAGGTACTGCATCTCTCTGACCCTCAAGTTCTGCTTCTCTAAAGTGGGGATAATAATCGTCCCAAGTAGGCTTCTCTGGTGGCGCAGTGGTTGAGAGTCCATCTGCCGATGCAGGGGACACGGGTTTGTGCCCTGGTCTGGGAAGATCCCACATGCCGCGGAGCGGCTGGGTCCGTGAGCCATGGCCACTGAGCCTGTGCGTCCGGAGCCTGTGCTCCACAACGGGAGAGGCCACAAGAGTGAGAGGCCCGCGTACCGCAAAAAAAAAAAACAAAAACCAAAGCCAAAAATAATAGTCCCAAGTGAGGTAGGGCATGGGAAGTGCTTAGCATACTTTAGAGTTCATAATAAGTACTTTGTGCATTTGCACTATTACTCATTATTCTGTGAGGAATATGGCAGCTGAGGGCTAGGAAGAGGTAGTTTCTAGCAAAGGACAGAGAAATGAAGAACAGAAGGAATAAAGCAGAGAGCACATAGCCTGGCAGAGGCAGAGGGTGAGAACCGGTGAGAATGGTGACTCGTCACTGAGTGTGCGAGACGCGCCACTAAGCGGCTTGATTGTGAATATTACCTCATCTGTTTTTTATAGCAGCAGCTCTCTGAAGCCGGTATTAGTTTCCTAACATACGGAATGAGTATAGCAGGGTTCTGGGAGGCTAACTAACGTGCCCAGGTTCCCTTAGGTGGGAAGTGGCAGAGCTGGCATTTGAACCAAGGTGTGTCGAGGCCTAACATCCAAGTCTTGATCACTGTGAGGTTCAGCCCGCCTTGCAGCCTTAGGCCCACTCAGCTCCTCATCTTAATGTAGTGGAAAGATAGACATTGGGAGTCGGAAGTCTGCCTTTCGAGTTCCGGTGCCACTACTTCCTGTCTGTGCAACTTTGGGGCAGTCATGTAACCCGCCTGAACATCCATCCACCTATCAGTAAAATAGAGCTGGGGAACAGAGGGTTGTTGGAGGGTAAGCTGATACCCTGAGCCGCCTGCTGAGTGAGGCACCCTCAGCGATTGTTCTTGTTGTTATTATTATTGTAGGTTATGTGTACCTGCTTGGGGGCCCTTAGGCAAGTCCCTTAATCCCTTAGAGGCTCCTTCTTTCCCCAGGGGCTGTTGTATGAAACAGTCCTCACTCAGCTCAGCTGCCTGACGAGAAATGGTAGCGATTATCATCCACTCTGCCTCTCCTGCTTCTTCTCCAGACAAGGCCCATATCCTCGGCCATCTTCTTTCCTACTTGGGCGTTTTCTATTATTGCTAGTACTATATAGTTCATCGATTCTAAGAAGCCATTGATAATAAGGTGTACCTTTATCTTAATTACCCACTAATAAAATATTTGTCAATTAGACCGTAACACGCCACCAACTGTAAGATATATCCCCACCTCAGAGTGTAAAATTATGGGAAAATGGGTGTTTCAGAAAGGATGAAATAATTCAAGGTGCTCTGACCCGCAGACAATGGGGAACCGCCGCCCAGCTCGGGTGGCATTTACCAGTCGAGGCCACAAGGGGGCGGATTGCGGCGGGAGGGAAGTGGTCCCTAGGCTCCCGGAGGTTCCGGCCAGCTCCGCGCATCACGTAACACTGCCCCCTTTCCCTGTTCCTCCGCTTGCAGACGATGCTCAGGAACCGGCGAACCGCGCACCAGGAGCTCTGCAACCACGAGGACTTCCTCACCAAGCTCTGTGGGGAACTGATCAAGACCATCCAGGACACGGACGACAGCTCGGCCCTGAAAGTGCGGGTGATGCTGCAGCAGGAGGACGTCTTCACGGTGAGCCCCCACCGTGGCCCCGCAGCCCTGCCTCTGCCCTGCGTTGCGGTCCAGCCCGCGACGCCGCCCTCCTGAGCGCTTGGGCGCCCTCTCCTGCTTTCTCCCGGCCTCTCCCGGCCCATTGCGCAAGCTGCTTCCTCCATGTGGAGGATACATCTCTTACACACTCCGGGCCCCCCACCCCACCCCCCGCCCACCTACCTGGGCTTTGGAATCAGACTGGGGGTGGCGGGGGGTGGGGACTCATCCCCATCAGCACTTACTAGCTGGAAGAGTTTGGGTTAACCTCTGAGCCCTGTAGAACTGGGGCACAACTGCACCCACCCCGAAGAGGAGTTGTGCCTGGCACACAGTATGTGTGGGGTTGGGTTTGGAGACTCCTCTGAGGAAGTGCTGAGTCCTCTGACAGTCCGTGCTTTGGCTGCACCAGTGGAGGCTTGGGGTGAGCTGACCCCCCTCCCCACCCCCGACTCCCACAGACCATCGCTGACATCTTGGAGTACTCAAACAAGAAGAAGCTGCACCAGATGAAGTGTGAGCTTCAGGAATGGGAGGAGAAGGAGGAATCCAGGATACACAGTAAGGATCCCTGGGGCTGACTCCCTGACCCTCGCCTGGCCCTCTGTGGAGGTCAGCCGCCGGGCATTCCCCTTGCACCTCCCTTTCGGAAACCATCAGGCCCATCACCTCCCTTCTGCTAAGATGCACAGCTGACAGCTTACTCATCAAGCACTTAGCGCTTGCAGGCCCTACGTGCTTTGTTTTTACGGGCTCACTCTCCGTCATTCCGACTACCTGTAAGGCAGGGAAGTTTTCCTTTTCTCCCATTTTACAGATGAGGCAACTGAGGGTAAGGGAAATGAAGGTTATACAGCTAGGAGCCAGCATCCAATCCCAGCCTCCCTCTCTCTTGCCAGCGTCCCTCTGGGAGTCAGTGGCTGGAATAGGTCACTGGCCACAGACCTGCTGAGCCTGTGGTTTCTTTCCCCTGAGCAGACTAGAAGCCTTCTGAGGGGAGGGGCAGTGTGTCAGGCAGCCTCAGACGCTGGGGATCCCCTCCATGGAGGGTGGCAGGATAGACTGTCTTAATCCTGCCCTGGTCATGTCTTGGGAGCCAGTGTTGCCCCATTTCACTGGGCTCATTGCCTTGGGAGCGTGTGTGTGAGGGGACTGAGGTCCAGAGAGGGAGGGTCTTGGTGAGGGTCATGCAGTGGCATTGGCAGAGCCGGGATCTTGCACTGGGATAGTTTCTTTCCTACCCGGTACTGCCTCTTCTCCTGTAAAGGTAAAGAGCTCTCTAGGGGCTTAACTGTCCACCACCTCCCAGCCTTGTGTGACCTTGCTTCAGCCCAGACCCCAATTCATTGGTCAAGGAGAGCTTTGCCTCTTGGGTCTCCCCAGGGGGGTTCTTGAGGGAGGATCCTGCCTTCTGTCCCTCCTGATCTCTTCAGACCTGGAGCAGCAGGTGGAACAGCTGGATGCCAAGATCGAGAAGGTCCACAAGAAAGTGAGCTTCATGAGCACTTACATGGACCGTGAGTATCCCATCAAGTCGGTCCAGGTTGCCAACCTTGTGCGCCAGCTGCAGCAGGTGAAGGACAGCCAGCAGGTAGGTGAGCCCATGGCCTTGCCTCGCCAGACCATGTGGGAGGCAGGGCTGGTGGCCAACACCCTCCTGCTGACCCCCAGGATGAGCTGGATGACCTCAGTGAGATGTGCAGAATGGTCCTGGCATCTATGTCCAACCAGATTCAGAATAAGAAAAAAAACCTACTGAGGTCTCTGGTGGTGGTGAGTAGCCAGCCACTGTGGCAGGTATCCAGGTCCTGCCCCCAGCCCTGCTTTTTTCCCTGTCCTCTGCCTCCAGGCCCCCCCCACACCCACCATGCTACCCAGTGCATGGTCGCCCCTGGGGCCAGACTTGGGGGCCAGACCTCTCCTTCCTCTGCAGAAAATCCAGCGTGCTCATCAGGAAACGCTCCTGCACAAGACTTGGAATAGCCAGCTCATACTGAAATACATGGACAAGTTCCGAGAAGTGAGTGGGCAGCAAAGGTGGTCGTCACCCCTGTGCTAGAGCAGGAGGGTGGGTGGTCCCCAGGACCTGTGGGAGTCAGGCTTGTCCTGATGTGGCGCTCATGAGGTCTCTGACTCTGGTGTTAGCCTTCCTGCTTGGCAGTGCCATTAATGCCACTTGTCATTCATCTGAGAAGGGGATTCGTGCTGGCCTAGGGTTTGCCTCAGTAACCAACACCGCCAGCCATGACCCAGCAGCACCATCGCCAAGCATCACCACATGACCATCACTTTAATTTCACTACCCAGCCCCGGTCTCCACCTCTTTAATTCTTGTCATTGACCGTCACTCATGACCATGTTAATGAAATCCACCATCACCACCCTCTCGCGGTAATTTTCGTGATCTTGCACCTTCATCAGTTATCCGAGTGAATGGCCTTCATCACGTCCACCAGCCCCCGTTAATTCTCACTGTCAAGCGCTGCCACCCATTTGCAACCTGTCTCCCTTCTCCACGATCCCCTCACCCTTAACCGGAACCATCAAACATCGTCGGTAACTTGTGAGCCAGCCCTGCCCTGCACAGCGAGGACCCCCGTCTGGAGTCCGGAAGTCCCAGTGACAAAAGTGACAAAGCCCAGGCCATTTCTGTAGATGAATGAGCAGTAATCCTTGTTCACTTTGCCCTTTTCTCCCTTTGGTTGGGGAATGTTTCGTTTCTCACTTTCCCCTGCTCTCCTCAGCTCATAGACCATTTTGAGGAGGAAATACCCGTATTAAGGGCTGAGGTGGAGCAGCTCCAGTTTCAGATCTGGGAACCCCGAGAGACTGTGTTTGCGGACGTTCTGCTTCGGAGATCCAAGTATGTGACCCTTGTGTAGCTACCTCTTAAACTAGCCACGCTCTGGACTCGAAGAAGCTCTCTGTTCTCGGGGAAGGCAGCCTGGTGGAGGAGGCAGGAGGCTGGGTTTTTGCCTTGGCTTTGCCCCTGACTGTGTAGCAGATGTGACCTTTCCCATCTTTGGGCCTTAGTGTCCCATCTCTGCACAGCAGGCTGAGTTAGGTTATCTCTCTGGACCCTTCCAATTCCACATTCCACGTTTCAACCAAGTGGGTCCGCCCCTAAGCTCCTGGGGTGTTCAGGAAGACAGTGTTGAGTGGCGTGGGCGGCTCCAGAGACGAATGGCCTGGAAGGCACACTGCAGGGAAAGAAGGGTGTTCTCTCCGTGGGGCAGAATTCTAGGCCCCAAAGGAAGGACTTCCCTCCTTCCAAAACCAGTTCTCTGCCTGCCCTCCCTTGGGTCAGGCCCTCTGGGTCTGAGGGTGAGGATCCCACCAGGCCACGCCTCTCTATGTGGGGCAGATCTTACCATCTGCAAATTATTTTTCTTCTTCTTAGCTTCTATGTCTATCTCCTTCTCTTCCTCTCCCCTTCTTTCCTCCTCCTCTACCTCCTATTCTTCATTCTCCTCTTATTTGCCTTAAAAAGTACTGTCAAGTTTATGATGTGCCTGTGGAGTGCCAGGCACTGTGAGTGCCAGTAACCCTGGGCTCTACCACCATGGAGCCAAGGAGGGGACCAGACATTAATCGATAACGAGCCACCGACAAAGGTCCCGCGGCAACTGACCCCAGAGCTGCTGAAGCAGAGGCATAGACGTGGCGCTGGCAGAGCGTAGCCCGGACAGAGAGGAGTCTGGAGGGTCAAGACAGGTTTCCCTGAGAATGTGACAGTTTAAACCAAGGTCTGAAGGATGATGCATAGAAGTTCACTGGGCAAAAGGGGCCGAAGGGGGAAACTGAAGGAAGAACATTTCCAGGTGGTGGTGCTGGCGTCTTGGGGGTGTGGTGAGTAGGCACCGTCGTCCTTATCTGAGCTCTGAACACATTGAAATAAGACTGAAAGGAGCAAGGCGGACACGGGCCAGACGCTCACTTTTATTCTGATGAAGCTGATTTTAGAGAATGTAGCAACAGCTTCTATCTCCAGATAGCTTGGCTTCTGAATAGTGAACCCAGAATTGGGCAAATCGAGCTCCTTGGTCAGCTGTGTTGGAGCCGAGGAGAGTGTCGTCCTTGCAGGCTGCTCGTGGCTGAGAGGGAACAGGGCACCCATGCCCCATCCTATTCTCCAGGGGCACAGTGAGTAAAGCGAGGCCAGGAGCAGTATGCCTGCTGCTGCCCCTCCACGGGCAGGGAGACACCGGGAATGGGAAGAAGCTTTCTCCTCCTAAAATGTGGGAGGGGCGCATCCCTAGGCAGAGATTCTCCAACCAGAATGTGCACAGGAATCCCCTAGAGATCTCGTTACAAAGCAGATGCTGAACCGGTAGGTCTGGAGTGGGGCTAAGGAGTTAGCATTTCTAAGAAGCTCCTGGGTGAGGCTGATGCTGCCAGTCCCTGGGTCACAAGCCGAGCAGTGAGGCTGTGGAGCATGTGTGGTGGGAGGGAACTTGATGTTTACCAGGGGCTGAATGAGGCTGGAATGCAGAGTGGTGGGGAGAGTAACGGGGAGGAAGCAGGACAGCTCAGCTCCTAGGAACCGCCATGCAGGGCCCAGTAGACCGAGGGAAGAGTTTGGTACTTGACCCTGAAAGCAAAGAAATTGTAAGCTGAGTGGTGACATCAGATTTGCATTCCAAGAAGAGTTACTTTGAAAAGAGGGTGGAGAAGATATTGGAGAGGGGCCAGAGGAGGTGCTGGGAGTCTGGTTGGCAATCGTGTTGGAGGGGGGGGTCGGGAGTGGCTTGGCCAGGGTGGGTGGCAGAAGAGAGAGGAGAGATGGATGGAGTGGAGAAGAATTGAAGAAGGTAAACCCGTAGGCCTTGGTGATATTTGGATGTGGGAAGTCAAGGACAGGGAGGTGTCAAGAATGACCCCTGGGTTTCTGGCTTTTGTCACAGGGTGGGTAGTGGTACCAGATCCAGAGAGAGGGAAGGCTGGGGCCGGGGGGTGAAGGATGCTTACGCAGGTCAGTCTGCAGTTGACTGGGACACTGAGTTTAATTTACAGAGACCTCAGCGTGGAGCTGTCAGGTAGGCAGTTGGGGGTACGAGTGTAGATATCAGAAGACAGATACTGACTGGAGATGGAAATTTGGGTATTGCCAGTACAGAGATGCATTTTTTTTTTACTATTATTTTGAACAATTTCAAATATACAGAAAAGTCCAGAGAGTATTATGATGAATACGCAGTTACCCATCTAGATTTAGAAATAGTTATATTTTTGCCATATTGGCTTCATCTTCATTTCTTCCTTGTTCTTTCTTCTGAAATGTTGTAAATTGCAGACATCCTGACATTTCATGTCTAAATCTTTCAGCGTGCGTCAGTATGTACCATGAGAGTGGGTGAGAGAACTGGGAGGGAGAATGTAATCCTGGAGCCTTGGAAATGTTCGTGCTGGTCACTGAGATGGGAAGATAGTGCAGATGGGAACCCACTGCTCTTGCTACTGTTACGGAAAGAATAATGCCTGTCATTTACTGAGCACTTATTACATGCTGGCCTGGTCTCATTTAATCTTCCCATCAGTGACTGAAGGTGGACCCTCCCCCCTTGACAGATGAGGAAACGAGGCTCGCCTGGGGTCTGTCACATAGTGAGTGCTTGTTACATAGGTGCCCAGTGATGTCCAGAGGCTCAGAGGGGAGAAGCAGTGTGCTCAAGGTGACACAGAGTTAGGCTTCCAAACCAGTCATCCTGACTCCAGAGAGAGCGCTCGTCCTGAGGGGCCCCAGCACTTCAGAGCTGAGCTCTTGTTTCCTCTTGGCCTCAGAGCTCTGTGGGGCAACATGAGTCCTGCCAAACCAGTTCCTTTTCCATTTTGACGCGCGTGTGTGTGTGTGTGTGTGTGTGTGTGTGTGTTTGCTGTAAGGTCACAGGTTGTGTTCCTCTGAGGCCGTGCTCCCCTACCTGCAGCTCTGGCGCCCCTGCTTGGTGTCTCACACCCTTCTTTGCTGTTTCCTACCAGGTGCACCCCTAACATGGACATCATCCTCAACATCCCTGTGGAAGAGCTGCTGCCCTTCTAGATGGCGGGGCGATGGGCCACCCCTCCCTCCCTGGTCTCTTCCCCACACCCAGAGCCTTGAGCTCTCTCCTTCCAAGCCCACGTCCCCATCCGGATGCTGGTCTGCAGTTCCTTCCTTCCTCATGCTCCCTCCCTCCGTCCTTTCCTCCCTTGCGTGCTTCCTGTTTCCTTTCCGCTTCCTGCGTCCCCCTCTCCCTCCATGCTTTTGGTTGGTGCTTCTACCTGAGCCAGGTAGGAATTCCTAGTCAAGTCCTTTTTACCAATAAAGCTGGGTTTGCCTTTTGCCAGTGCCTGGGGCTTCCTGAGAAGCCTAGGCAGAAGTGGATTTTGTCTTAAGATTAGGGGTGGGCAACTGTGCTGCCTGCATCTGGGGCTCCAAACTTCTTGAGAAGTGCTGAAGCGCCGCCCCCTGCCTGAGTCTCCATGGTTCTGTGGCTCCGGGCCACCCCCTCCCTGGTGCAATGCGACTCCAGTTTCTCACCTGATTTGTGCCCAGACCTGTTGAGGCCAGTTCCGGGGTGGAGGGGGGATTCCTTGAGTTTGATACACCTGGGAACTTGCTGGACCTTCACTGCTGCTGGCCGTCTCTTTTCCAGTCCAGCCGTCTGTCTGTCCACCGCTTCTACCCCAACGGTGTATGGACGTGAACACCAGCTCATCCTCAGGTGCCTAGTCAGGCGCTGTTCCCTGCCACATACTCTTTCACGATGGACTTAAGAGGGGTGCTGCCTGGACCCCTCTCCAGCAAGGGCTTTTGCTCCGGTTACCAGGAGGGCCACTGGCAGGTGGCCTCCAGCTGCCAGTGCCTTCGGGCTTTGCCTTTGCAGAGAGCCGGGCCTCTTCCCACCTTCCATGATGCTTAATGTGCCAACACCAAAGGCTGTTCTGGCCCAGGGCTGCTTGGAGGGTTGGCTGAAACTGCCCCTGGACCGGCACTGCAGCTTGACTCCTCCCTCTGCCCAGCCCTGTGCACCTCTCTCTCCTCCCTCCTTCAGCCGGTCCCAAGGACACTCAGTAGTCAATGTCCTGTACCCTATGCTCTGTCTCAGAATTGGCCTCCCTGAGGACCCAGACTGTTCCCACTCCCAGGAGCCTCTGGCCGCTCACAGATCCACTCTGTGTGTTGGGAGACTTTCGGTTACAGGTAACAGAACATCCAAGTCAAATTGGCCAAAACAATAAAGGGCTCAGGTACATAAACGCTCTAGGTGAGGCGAGGCTTTAACCAGAAGTCAAGCGACGGCACCGAGGGCCTAGTTTCTCTTTCTCTCCTTTGTTCTCCAGGGTGTTTCCTCTTGCTGAGGTCGGCACTCCCTGTGGTCCCAGTATGGCTGCCAGCACCTCCTGGGGTGTAGGATTCCTTGTTCTTGTCCTGCTGGAAATAGGCAGGGTCTCTGTCCCAGAACTTTCAGCCCAAGCCTTAAGATTGCTGTGACTGGACAGGCTCATATCACATGCCCACCGGGAACCAGCCTAGGAGGTGGAGAGTGCCTACTAATTTAGTCTAGATCATGTACTGGACCCCTAGAGCAGGGGAAGGGGTTGGGGGGGTAAAGCACATGACCCAGGCTAAGCCAATAGGCACCCCCAGAACCATATGGATCTTCAAACAGAAATGGACAGTGTTGAACATCATAATAGCAAATGCTTATTAGCTAGAACTTACTTATGCTTTACGTCTATGAACTCATCATACCCTCACAGGAACAACCCTAGGAGGTAGGTCTGTTAGCATTTCAATTTTACAGATGAAGAACCCAAAGCATGAAGAGGTGAAGTGACTTTTTCGAAAGTCACCAGGCTAATGTCTGTAAGTGGTGGACAGAGCTGAGCCACCAGGTGCCATAGGAGCCAATTAAGACAAGTCCAAATTAAAGGAACAGTCAGGCTTCAATCGTTCACTTCCACATGTAAGGAAGAGGCCAAACTGGAGAAGCACTGACATCCCTTCCTTGGATTTTCCCCTTGGAACGAATGGCACCATCCCATCAGGTGGATCGAAGCTGGGGATGCTCTCACTGCTGGGGGAGCCCCGAAATAAAGGCTCCTTCAGTTTTAGGGATCTGGGGGCCACGGGGAGGGGGGGGATTGGGGTGGGGAAGGGAGTGTGGGAAGGGCTAGGAGCAAGAGGGTCCTGACTCCTGAGGCAGAGTGGAGATGTGTCTTCCAGGTTTCCCCCGCCCCCCATAAGGGTGAGGTACCCGAGGAGGGCCTCGGCCGAAGGCAATCCCCTTCCCACTAAAGGTCTCTGAAGAAAGCTGGGATAGGAATGCAGGTTGGGGCAGGGGCTTGAGTCCTTGGCTGTGACCCACGGAGAGACCGCGTGCACTGGCGGTGTACCACGCTGGTGCGGGGAGGCTAACCCTTCCTGCCAGGCCTGCCGGGGAGAGCCTTTGTAATGGCCTACGGTTGTGCCTAAGAAATGAACAGATACACACTACTATATATAAAATAGGTAAACAACAAAGGCCTACCCTGTAGCACAGGGAACTATATGCAATATCTTCTAACAACCTATAATGGAAAAGAATCTGAACAAGTGTATACGTGTATATATGAATCACTTTACACCTGAAATGAACACAACACTGTAAATCAACTATCCTTCAATCAAAAAATACTTAAAAAATCAGACATAGGTTTTTGGCCGGAAGCTGGATTCCTTATAGTGAAGGGATTACTGAGTTCTGAGGAGGAAAACCAAGAAACGACCTAAGAGCACACAGATTCCCTCACATCACACACAGCCATCGCGCCTCCAGATGTGATGGAGAGTAACCCCACACGTGCACAGCTGTACATGGATGTGCTCCCACTTTTCAGAGTTGCACGTGGGTTTATCCTCACATGCGCAGGTATCGATGCATGTGCACGCGGGTACGCACCAGGACTGTGTTCGTCGATAAAAGAAGGACTGATTGCGTGTCTTGTCAGGAATTCTCTGTATTAGTCGCTTTAGCCCCAATAACACTGCTGCGTGAGAAGCAGCTGCAGAACTCAGTGGATCACAGCGGTAAGAGTTTATTCTTCACTCGGGGTCCTCAGGTCGACTGCACTTTCGCTGAACTCAGCTAGGCTGGTTGGGTGGCTCTGCTGTAGGTTGCGGGTCAGCTGGGCTTGGCTTCAGACTCTGGGTTAGGCTCAGGGGTGCCCTTGGGCTCTGGGGCTCTCTCGGGTGTGCTTTTCTCAAGGAGGATCACAGGAGCAAACGAGTCAGGCCCACACTTAAGACCTCTGCTTGCATACGTGCTAGCATTTCACTGGGCAAAGGAAGTTAAACGTCCAGGGCCCAAATCAATTAGACAGAGAAGTAGCTCCCCCGCCCCGTGCACCTCCCCTTACCTGCCCATGGGAGGGTAAGGGCAGTGGATGTTTGCTGCACAGTAACCCGAACGATGGTGCTTTTCTGCTTATAGAGGCAGGGACTGAGCTCCTGGTATTAGTTTTCCATTGCTGCTATGACAAATTATCACAAACTGAAATAAAACAACACAAATATATTACCTGAACTATCTGTAGGTCAGAAGTCTGACAGATCTCAGAAGGCTAAAATCAAGGTGTCAGCAGGGCTGTCTTCTTTCCTGGAGGCACTAGAGGAGAATCTATTTTCTTGCCTCTTCCAGCTTCTAGAGTCCACTTGTGTTCCTTGGCTTGTGGGGCCCTCCTCCACCTTCAAAATCAGTAACTGCAGGTTGAGTCTTTCTCCCATCACATCACTCTGGCCTCTTCTTCTACTTTTAAGGACTCTGTGATGACACTGGCCCGACCAGGATAATTCAGGGTACCCTCTCTTTTTTACGGTCTGCTGATTGCCAACCTTAGTTTTGTCTGCAATCATAATTCCTCTTTGCCATGTAACATAACACACTCCCAGATTCTGGGGATAGGATGTGGACATCTTTAGGGGCTATTAGTCTGCCTATATATAGTCTGCCCCAAAGATTCATGTCCACCCCACAGGCAAAATACATTCACCTCATCCCAAAATCTCATCCCATTATAGCATCAACTCAAAGTAAAAACAACTCATCTAAATCTTATCAGCTCAAAAGTCCCAAATATCATCTAAACCAGGTAGACGGAGGCTATGAGAAGTCTTCATCCTTGGGCACAATTCCTTCCCACCTGTGAACATGTGAAACTCAAGAAACAAGTTATCTGCCACCAAAATGCAATGGTGGGGTGGGCATAAAAGTTATAGAGTCTCCCTTCAAAAGGGAGAAAATGACAGGCAAAAAGGGTCACTGGTCCCAAGGGATTTCAAAATTCAGCTGCTTTCTAGGCCTGGGAATAGTCCTCTGGGCTTGTGTCATCACAGAGACCTTAAAAATGGAAGAAGAGGGGGCTTTCCTGGTGGCGCAGTGGTTGAGAGTCCACCTGCTGATGCAGGGGACACGGGTTCGTGCCCTGGTCCGGGAAGATCCCACATGCCGCGGAGCGGCTGGGCCCGTGAGCCATGGCCGCTGAGCCTGTGCGTCCGGAGCCTGTGCTCCGCAACAGGAGAGGCCACAACAGTGAGAGGCCCTTGTACTGCAAAAAAAAAAAAAAAAAAAAAAAGGAAGAAGAGGCCAGAGTTTTCAGGCAGGCAGTGGCAGGGGTGTGCGATCGGCAGTCAAGTGGTCCTTGGTATCCTGCAAAGAATGGGAGGTAGAGGAACAAAAGTAGTGGAAATTCTTAATTTTTGGAAATCATCCACCAGGGACAGAAGGGAGCAGCAGTTGGTTTGCTCTTTAAAAGGAAGGGAGGTGGTGGTCACACCTATCTAGATAATCTAGAGGATCTAGATCTGCCTCCAAACATTTTAAAGCCTTTAGGTCTTGTGGGGTAGATCTGTAAAGCAGGTTTGTGTAAAGCACTCTAGCAGGGAGTCATTAGCCTGAGTGGGTCTGCTTTTTCCATTGTCCTCTCTCTGCCCAGGGGCTGTTGCGTCCATGGGGGATCCCATTAGGGAATTCTGTCTTTCAGAATTTTGCACCAAAGAGGCACTGAACAGAAAGGCAGGACAGCGAGCTACCCTGGGTGGGCAGGCAGACACATCTTCAGAGGCTAAGTGCAGAAGCCAAAGATTAAATACACAACGGTCCAATGCACCAAAGTGTCACTATTTATCTGGGCAGCAGGGCTGCCGGACAGTTGTGCCGGGACTCTACCTGTCTTAACTGAGTGTATTTGTGCTGGCGTGTGGCAGGGGCCATTCCCCATTGCTAGAGACGTGGGACATGCTCGACGGGTTGTGAAAAGAGCCCGGCCAATCTAACTGCTGCAGTGGTCCCAGGGTGTCATCTGGTGGGAAAGCCCAACAGGTAGAAGATCCTGTGAGGAAAGAGAGGGCTTGCACGGGGCGCTCGAGAGGCAGGGTCGTTTTTGTGCCAAAGTCCAAATTAGGGTCCCAGCTCAGGGTGGGGTCCTAGGCAATGCTGTGTCCTGTGGAGTCTTCTGGAGGGGTGATGTCACCTTAGGTGAAATCCTATGGAGAGGGGATGTCATCTCATGTGCAAGGTTGGACAGGTCCTGAATGGAGGCCATTAGGGCCTGGTTGAGCCCAGGTGTAGTAATAATGGGAACTGGCCTCTGAACGACCTTGAGACATAGAGTCTTTGTTAGACAGGGAGTCACAGACCCAGGCACACTTAATCCGCATGTTAATAACCTTCCCATTTGTCTGGGAGGTCACTCTTGCATTCAGGCTTGTGGAGTTCCTAGTGTGGGTGGGAGGAGCCCATCTACCTGGTAGAACTGTTTCCAGAGAGTGGCTGGCCCAATTAACCTGCTGTCAAATGAGGATGAGAGATGACCCACTGACCTTAGCAGTTTGGTTTGGGACTGTCCCAAACCCATGCCAGGAGCCAAATGAGACCCAACACAGCTAAGCATAGCAAAAAAGGCATTTTCGTGGCCTTGGACATTGTAGGGGACTCCCTCCTTCTTTCACTCTTGTCAGGAGCATGGGAAGGGGCCAGGGGAGTCACCCAGGGCTCCAGCAGGAGTGTGGATCCCGGGTGACACCACTTTGCAGGGAGGGTCCAGATGATATCATTTGAGGATATTTCTCACATGTGTCAGTTTTAAGTTATTCTGCTTCCTAATCACTAGCCCTAATCACTGGGTACAATTCCCTCCACCTCCTGTGAAAGTTCGTCGTTATTATAAGCTATGAGTGGCCCTTGTATCCTGGAATTTAGGCAAAGCTTCTACCTTAGGCAGATTAGGATTCCAAATCAGCACACTTGGGGTGGTGGTACTGGTGGGAGGAGGTGGTCCACCATCCTTTACTGGAGTATTGGAAGGCGACAGGAGTGAGAGAATAGGTGTATGGGGATCCGGAGGAGGAGGGGAAAATGAGGACTAGATTTCACCTTTGAGGGCAAGAACAGGCAGTTGGGGTGTCTCCAGAGCGTTTTGCTAAGGTGCAGAACGCCCGGAAGGGGGAGAATTTAGCATAGTAAGTATTGCGGGCAGCCACGAACCAGGTGCTATTATATGACCAGGGACTATTTTTTTTTTTTTGCGGTACGCGGACCTCTCACTGTTGTGGCCTCTCCCGTTGCGCAGCACAGGCTCCGGACGCGCAGGCTCAGCGGCCATGGCTCATGGGCCCAGCCGCTCCGCGGCATGTGGGGATCCTCCAGGACCGGGGCACGAACCCGCGTCCCCTGCATTGGCAGGCGGACTCTCAACCACTGCGCCACCAGGGAAGCCCAGGGCATTATTTTTTAATTTTAATAGGAGCTGTTTGAAAAGCCTATTCTGGTGCTCAGTGAGGTCAGTTAATCGGATAAATGGAAGTTTCCTGTTCTCAGGCCCAACTTTGTGTATCTTGTAAAGTGCATTGTGACCCTTGATCTGAATCCAGTTTAGGGCACCAGTAGGAATTAGGCGGGCCCTGAACAGTGGCGTCCCACCCGAAGTGTCAGGTATATGCCCGCCTTAAGCCGCTGTGTTGACCACGGCCTGGGCATGCCGAATACTGCCAGCAGATGGCGGTAAAGGCCCAATAAAAGGAACCTGTTAACGACTTGTAAGAGCGGGCTCTCCGGGAATGAAACCCCAGGTTGTAAATCGCCCTTGGTGAGTTTTTACAATTGGACATTTGGGCTGTTAGTGTGGTGATGGGAGGCTTTCGTTATGCGCCCATTGCTATGGCCTGCTCCCTGCCTACTTGAGCTGGCCTGCATCCTCCTTTGTCTCCATTTTTCTCGCGTCCCTATTTGTAGTCCCACAAGCCTTCCTTCCTCCCGCCAAACAAGCTCATTTCCTGCTCAGCCTTTGCACTGGCTGGTCCGCTGCTCTGAAGGTTGTTCTCAGGGTCGGTCTTACCTGACCACCATGTCTAAGGTAGTTCTTTATGTCGCATCACTCTGTTTTATTTTCTTTATAGCAGCAGTTACTATCTGGTATTCCACATTCATTTACTTCTTTTTATGTTTGTTGTCTGATTTCCCCAACCATAAGGTGAGTTGCATGAAGGTAAACAATTTGTCATGCTTGTTTACTGCTACCTGTGGTGTGGGGAGCACTTCCTGGCACATAGTTGGTGATCAGTAAATATATATTACATTACCTAATGGGTGAATGACTCTATCTATTGTAAAGCTAGGTTTCTGCAGAGACACTCACATCGCCATGGAAATGAAGCCCCCACCCAAGGAAAACGATCCAATGAAGAGGCAAAATGGAGTATATGGCTAAGATACTGTCTTAGAAGATTGTCCCCATTCTGTGAGCTTGTGATGGCAGGCTGGTTTTTGGTCATGCCTCCCATTGTGCTGAGGCAATGAACAGAACACTTGTGACCCTGAATTGTCCCTCATCTTCTCAGCGGCTTGTCCCTGTGTTACACATTGCAGAATCTTTTTTGTGCAGCTTTTTTCCCTGCTTGGATTGAACCTATGAATCGTCTCCTGAGAATGAAGCTGCAACTAGTGCCCCACCTCCTCCCTCCCACCCCCAACCCGGGCAGGGTTCAGTTACTTCCACCTCCTGTGAATGTTCATCATTGTTATTAGCTATGAATTGGCCCTTGCACACATGGAATTTATTCTGCTTTACGCAAATTAGGATTTGTGTAGGAGGATAAATAGAGGAGATAATGCAAGAGGGAAGATCAGCAGATACAAGCTCTTGCTGCTTAAGACGGTGATTTGGTTATTACTAGTCAATATCTTAGGGCTGGGTGGATTTGTTTTTTTTTTTTTTAGAAGGGGAATATTAAAATTATAGATTAAAAATAAGTGTTTAAATAACTAAAGTTTTATGTAGATGTGCATAGTTATGGGCAGAGTCGTTTTGAACAACTCAATGAGAACACAGGTATAACATTGACTAGACAATTTTATCTTTCGAATGTTTACTGTAAAAACAATTCTAAATGAAAAACAAATCAGAACACTTAGCTCTCACAGTCCTGAGTCACTTCTGAGGGCAGTGGGGTGTATTCCATCATGATGCATCTCAGTGTGACTCCAGACTCGTGTCCCTAACACTGGCTATCAGCCTTGATTTCAGTTTTTTCATGAGAGATAAAAAAGGTGCTTTAGAGAGTCAGTTGAACACAAACACAACCAGAGATTTCAGGATGGTTCTTCACTTCATATCTCATTTCCAGGTTTCTGGGACACAGTATGTGCTCGGTGGGGGTAGCTTGCTCTCTGCTTGTACCGGACATGTGCTGCTTTTGCTGTCCAGCATCTATTCTACTCCCTTGGTAACAATTCCTAAATTTCCATTTGGGGAATCCACCCCGACCCCATTCTCAGTCCATGAAGAAGCTGATTCTATTTCTGGGTTTGGGGGTGGGGTTTATGACCAAGACTGAGGCCATCAGAGCATTCCATTTCCCAGTCACTGACTGGTTCAACGATGAGCACATGACCCAAGTCAGGCCAGATAGGGCTAATGAGGTTCAGGTCTTGGACTTCCACTGGTGAAGGGAGCTGTCTTTCCCACTGGGTTTGATATTAGAGTTGATGTGTTCTTGTAGCTTGAAGCATCATGTATAGCCTGACAGTGAATCCAATACAGCAGGAGGTAGCATATTACCTTTGGAGGTGAAAGGAAGATGGGTTTATTTATTTTTATTTTTTTATTTTTAATTTTTTTTTTTGCGGTACGCGGGCCTCTCACTGTTGTGGTCTCTCCCGTTGCGGAGCACAGGCTCCGGACGCGCAGGCTCAGCGGCCACGGCTCACGGACCCAGCCGCTCCGCGGCATGTGGGATCTTCCCGGACTGGGACACGAACCCGTGTCCCCTGCATCGGCAGGCGGACTCTCAACCACCGCGCCACCAGGGAAGCCCGAAGATGGGTTTTAATGACATCATGTGAGCCCTGACCAGCTGCCCTTGAAGACTGTCCCTGGCCTTTCAGTTGTGTGAACCAATAGATTACCTGAAGAGCCTTGACTGATCCGTAGCTTAATCACTCCCTTGTGTAATTATGCCTGCAAGTTGATAGCAAGCACTTTCTACAGTTTGCATTCTTAAGAAAGGAAGATGCAAAAGTTTAAAGAAGCATTCTTACTTATCAAAATACTTGAATAAATTCTGAAAGTGCAGCTTCATGGCTATGACATTCTGTGATTAATCCAACCAACGTTATGAGCCTCCTCTATGACAGTGCTAGGTTCCCATTTCAGCAAGGTCAGGGCGCCTCAGCCATAGGAAATAAAAGCAGTCCCTAAACGTTTCTTTTTTTTCTAAAATAAATATTGATTTATTTATTTGGCTGCACCGGGTCTTAGTTGCGGCACATGGGATCTTTTAGTTGTGGCATGCAAACTCTTAGTTGCAGCATGTGGGATCTAGTTCCCTGACCAGGGATCGAACTCAGCCCCACTGCTTTGGGAGTGCAGAGTCTTAGCCACTGGACAACCAGGGAAGTCCCTCTAAATGTTTCCATTTGCTTAATTGGCGTGCCAACTCAGTCCGAATGTCAGCACCCCCATGAAGAAGTGAGCAATTTTCACCACTACGATGGCTTCAAGTTCAGATCTTCTGATTTGTCACATCAGTAAAAATAATTACCTCGTTAACCATGGGAGTCAGGGCTGGCTTCATGGGTGTCTTGTGAAGTCACACAGGTCCCCATACTGAAAAGAACTCTCTGCTTGGTTTAATATTCTACAATAGCTGTCTTGAAATACTTAATAATTTTAGAACAAGGGAGCTGCATTTTATTTCGTATTGGGCCCTGTGAATTATGTATCTCGTACTGATTGGAATCCAACAAGTTGAATCTCATATTCTTTTTTTTTTTTTTTTTTGAATCTCATATTCTTTAAGTCCCCCCATTTGTTGATTTGCAGAAGCAGCTCAATGCATTCTTCATCAGATTTATGCCATCAGCCTGCAATTCTACCACCTGGTTCTATGAAAATGAGTGAATTTCTGTGTTGTGTTTCATAGCCTCAGGACATACTGGATGATGATTAAGGGCACGGGCATAGAGCAATGTCACATCTCTCACTTCTTTCATCATGTTGCTTGACTGATAAATGATGCTGTGGAAGAAGAGCTTGAATAACGGCTGGAACATTCTCTTCTGGTTTGCATTGCTCTAGGGAACTCAGCTTTTCACATTCATGCTAAATTTAGTAATTATTTACGGCATGCCCAAAGAGTTATGGGTGCTAAAATAAGGCCCAAAGCTTTTGCTAAAAATATCAAGATGGGCACACTTTGTTCATAGTTCACAAGTTGGATGCTTCTTAGAGAGATCCTTTGTCTAAGTAAAAATGGCACCAATAATGGGACCTGGGAGAGTTTGAATGCCAGGTGAGAGAATGGTTCTTTCTAACTGTTAGATACATGAGAGGGACTCCCCAAGCACCCTCCCCTCCTTCACAGAGTTGTTTTTGGAAGCCATGACATCTTTTGTAAGGGGCAGTGATCAAAGGCAGCTGCCCAGGAGGCACAAGTAAAGAAGCGGAAATGCCTTAGGAGACATTCAAACTCCTTTTGACGTGAAAGGAAAATATACTTGTGACTGAGAAATAACCTCACAAGTGGTTAGCTTATTCAAAGCCTTCATTTAATACGAGATTCAGTTCCTACAACATTTTCTTATGAAAAATTTCAAACATAGAGTAAATTTGAAAGAATTTTATGGTGAACACCCTTTCTCCACCACCTAGATTCTACTCTTGACAGTTTACTCTACTTGCTACCATACTGTCCGTCATCCATCTGTCCATCCACCCATCCATTCATTTACTTTTCATGATGAATTTCTTTTATTTCAAATTAATTATGAATTAAAAGAACAGTTAAAAACACATAACATAAAATTTACCATCTTAACCATTTCTAAGTGCACAGTTGAGTTGTTTTAAGTATATACACATTGTTGTGCAACTAATCTCCGGAACTTTTCAACTTGCAAGCTGAAACTATATACCCATTAAATCACAATTTTCCAAATTCCCCTCCCCCCAGCCCTTGGCAAACACTATTCTACTACTGTTTCTATGAATTTGACTACCCTAGATATATATCTCAGTTAAGTGGAATCATACAGTATTTGTCTTTTCTGCAACTGACTTTTTTCACTTAGCATAATGTCCTCAAGGTTCAACCATGTTGTAGCGTGTGTCAGAATTTCCTTCCTTTTCAAGAATTAATAATATTCCATATGGTATGTACATACCACCTTTTGTCTATCAGTTCGTTGGTTGATGGACTCGTGGGTTGTTTGCGAATGGTGCTGCTATGAATATTGGTGTGCAAATATCTCTTCAAGATCCTGCTTTCAATTCTTTTTTTTTTCGAACTTCATTCAAGAATAATTGACAAATATAATTGTATATATTTAAAGTGTATTAAAATATGTTTTCTATTTCCTTAATCCATTCATCATTCTATCTAGAAGGACCATGGCAAAGACAGATTCTCTCTTTCCTTAGTAGCAGAACCCCAACTTTTAGCTCGACACATTGCCTCTAGGAATAAAGACAACACTTTCTAGCTTCCCTTGAAGCTGGTGTGACCATGTAACTAAGTTCTAGAGAGTGGTATGTAATCAGAAATGTTGTGTGGGAATTTTGGGAAGGTCTCTTAAAGGGGTGGTGATAAGGACCCATTCTCTTCCATTCCTTCTATTCTTTGTAACAAAAGTGTGATGGCTGGAGACCCAGCACCCATTTTGTGTCATGAGATGATTTTGAGTATGGAGGCTATTCATCAGGGATGGTGAGAGAACAAAGTAGCAACCTGGGTTGTTGATGACATGGTTGGCCTGTCAAATCATTCCCTTGATTGATTTCTACAGAATTATTTTGCATAAGAGAGAAATAAACTTCTAATTGCTTAAATCTTTTTGATTTCTCCATTATATGAAGTTGGATTTAATCCTAACAATAAAAGGAGCTTTCCCACATCCTATCTATATCTTTTTTATAACCTCAATTTTTTTCAAACAAAAATCTGTAATAAAGTTCATACTTTTTAAAATCTAAGGTTTAAAACATCATTTTAATATTCATATTTTCTATAATGACAAAAATTTTGGTGTATGCGCCTTGTGGTAGTAATTAGGTAGGTTTTTACTTCTTTGTCTCTTGTGGTTGGTGGAACCAAGTGACTAGTTCACAATGAATTGTGAGAAGTGCCTGCAGCCACTTGAGCACCTGCGCATTTAAGTGCCAGGGTGAGGCTCTGCAGAGCTCCTTTTCCTTCTGGAATGGTAGTTGGCAATATTAACAACCAGCCTGGGTCCAATGAGGAGCAGAGCACCCCACTGACATGTGTTGGACATATCACATGAGCAAGAAAGAACCTTTTTCTTTAAGACCATTGAGATTTCAAGATTGTTGTTACTACAGCATACCCTAGCCTAGCTGTCCTCAAAGTGTGATCAGTAGACTTCTGAGGGCTCCCCAAACCCCTTAAGGTGGTCCTCAGAGGGACAAAACTATGTTCATAATGACACAAAGACATTATTTGCCTTGTTTTGCCTTGCTGACATTTGCACTCATGGTGCAAAAGCAATAGTGAATAAAACTGCTGGAGCTATAGCATGAATCAAGGTGGTGGTACCCAGCTCTATTCTTCACTTCCTTCCCAGTAAAACAAATAAGCAAGCAAAACACCCAAACAAACCCAAAAAACTAGTTTTACTTAAGAATATCCTTGATGAAAATGATAACTTTTTAAAATCAAATTTCATTCCTCGAGTATACATCTTTTTAATATTCTGTATGATGAAATGGGAAGTACATCAAAAGCAACTTTGAAATATAATGGTGTTTCAAGGACAAAGCCCTTGTGCCACTGAGTGGTGAGCTGGACTAGCTGCTCTGTTCATGAAACATCATTTTCACTTGGATAAATGGCTTGCAGACAAGCCCTGGCTATCCAGAATTTGGTATTTGCTAGACTATTTTTTTTTTTTTTTTACGAATGATTCAAGTGAGCCAGTCACTTGAAGGGCAATGACAGATAGTGTATGTTGGTCTTGACAAAATCCAAACTGTATCCACCACTATGAATTTGAAGCTTCTCAGGTCTTAAAGGCTTTTCTGATCAGTGTTGATATTAACAAATATAAAAAATTTTTTAATAGCTTTATTGGACTATAATTGCTTTACAACGTTGTGTTAGTTTCTGTTGTACAACAACGTGAATCAGCTATAACTATACATACATCCCCATATCCCCTCCCACCCTCCCTATCCCACCCCTCTAGGTCATCACAAAGCATTGAGCTGATCTCCCTGTGCTATGCAGCAGCTTCCCACTAGCCATCCATTTTACATTTGGTAGTGTGTGTATGTCAATGCTACTCTCTCACTTCATCCCAGCTTCCCCGTCCCCCTCTTCCGTGTCCTCAAGTCTGTCCTCTACATCTGCATCTTTATTCCTGCCCTGCCACTAGGTTCATCAGTATCGTTTTTTTTGATTCCATATATGTGTGTTAGCGTACGGTACAAATATAAAATTTTGATAGTGTATAATGAAACATATCAGAATGTGGAAGACCTGTATAACTCATTAAATCAATCTTTTCCAAATGACCAATGCATGAAGTGACCAAATCTTGCATGGGTAACAGGTCCATTTAAAGAACAAAATAGACCAATGCATTTTAATGTAACAGAGTACAAGAAATTTCTTTGACATGGTTTCAGACTCCAAGTTACAAATAACTTTTAAGAAACTACCACTTGTTTGGGTTTGTATGTAATATCAAAGAAGACTATCTACAAATGAAAATGAAAACCAGAATGAATACAGAAACAAATATGAGAGTACTGCTGTCTTCTATTAAATCTAGGAAAGAGATTTGTAGAAATTAAAACAAAACCATTTTTCTCCTTCAATTATTTCAAAAAATTCATATTTTTCATAATATATTTGTGTTAGCAAGTAATGAGTTTATTATTGCTATTTAAAAATCAATTAATAAAGAGATATTAAAAATTTCTTAGTTTTAACTTCAAATGTGGTCATTATTGATAGACATAACCCATATAAACAAAAGCTCTCTTTTAGGTCCTCAATAATTTTTGGTCTCTGGACCAAAAATATTTGAGACCTGCTGCCCCAGCTTATCCTGACTGATAGGATTATAATTTTTAGTTACATTGTTTAAATATTCTTTTATTTGATCCTTTACATATTCATTTAACAAATATTCATTGAGCACTACTACATGCCAATTATTCTTCTAGGCCCTGGGGCTTCAGCATTAAATAAAAGAGATAAAACCATTCACCCTTATGGGGTT
The DNA here is from genome assembly GCF_937001465.1 of Orcinus orca. Taxonomy (NCBI): domain Eukaryota; kingdom Metazoa; phylum Chordata; class Mammalia; order Artiodactyla; family Delphinidae; genus Orcinus; species Orcinus orca. Next base: position 27,934,841 of record NC_064574.1, on the reverse strand, counting down.
TACATTCTAGTGTGGAGGGGGGAACAAAAAATAGACAAAACAAATAGGTAACATCTCTAACATGTTAGATGTCATTAAAGCTATGGGAAAAATGTGACAGGAAGAGGGAATAGGGAATTCATGGAGTAAGGGTATTTGATTTTACATAGGGCAGTCAGTGGGGGCCTCACCAAGGTGACATGTGATCAAAGACCTAAACGAAGTGAGATAGGGAGCCATGTGGATGCTTGGAACGGTCACTTTAGTAACAAGGAAGTGCAGGAGCTCACTGGTTATGTTCAAAATACCCAGGAGCCCAGTGTGGCTGGATTGGTTTATTGCAATCAGCATTATAGGATAGTTTACCATTATTAATAATATACTTTATGTAATTTTTCCTTGTCTTCCTGATAATCTACTGGTCCTAGGTATGGATCCTAACTTTTTCTCTGGTGTAATTTGGTGTATGTAAGCTATTTTGCTGGATACTTTTGGCTGGTATCATCTTCAGAATGTGACCTATAGTGTTTCTCTCTGGCTGTTTAATTACTACTCATATTATCTCAGACAACAGGTACTGTCATCATGAAGATTTATCCCTCAGTTTTATGAGGCAAGTGAGAGAAGATCCAATACTTAGAAATATTAAAGGCTTTTGTATATGGATGTTACAGTTGGAAGAAGGTATTCATTCATTCATTCAACAAACACTTACTATTTGCAAGGCCCTGTTCTAGGCTCTTGAGATATACCTGTTAAGAAAACAGATGAAGATTCCTGCTCTTGTGAATCTTGATTATTAAGTAAGTGGAGGTAGAGAATCAATGATAAACATCACAATTAAGTAAATTATATGTTATATTAGAAGGTAATATGATGGAGAAACCTATGGCTTTTATTGTGATGATGATTTCAAGGGTGTATACTTATCTCCAAACTCATCAAGTTGTACACATTAAATATATACAGCTTTTGTATGTCAATTATATCTCAATAAAGTGTTTTAAAAAAAGGTGATAAATGCCATGGAAAAAAAGAAGAGTAAGGAGGTTTATTTTTTATAAACACATTTTTATTTGTTTTAAAAAAATATTTATTTATTTATGGCTGCTTCAGGTCTTAGTTGCAGCATGCAGTCTTCTCTCTAGGTGGGGCGCGCCATGTGGGATCTTATTACCCTGACCAGGGATCGAACCCACGTCCCCTGCATTGGAAGGTGGATTCTTAATCACTGGACCACCAGGGAAGTCCTGAGTAAAGAGTTCTGCTTAAGTCTTTGTAACTTCTACACATAAGTGCAACATTAAATAAAAATTCTTTACTTTTAAAAATTCTGTGCCAAATGCTCTTTTATTTCCAAATTTAGACTCACAGAATCTCCCGAGATAGTAACCTAGGAAGATTGATGCGGTCACTGATGATTATCAGGGTAACTCATTTTCTTATGTCTAGGTAATCTTAGTAACTGTTATTTGAAGGCTTTCTTCTTTGACAGAGGAGAGATTAGTGCTGTAAATATTTTGTCTCTGTATCTTGCCTTATGTGGTAACATTAGCTTGTATAACAAACAAATTCCCCAATTCAGCAGCTTACTTCTCACATACATCCTCATCTGCATTGTGAGGGGTGGGGTTTGTTCCTCTACTCAGTCACTCAGGGACTCAAGTGGATGGAGGCTCTGCCGTCTTCAAGTGGCTGCCAAGGTGACCCCAGGTATCACCATCCTCTGGAAGGATATTCGATGAAAGAGAGTGGGATATAACACAGGAGGATTTTACAGGTCACCAAGAAGTGGTATAACTCACTTCCACCTGTATTCTCTGGGCCAGGACTCAGTCACATTAGCCCCTTAACTGCAAAGAAGTCCTTGAGATGTAGTCTAGAGGTGTACCCAAGAGGGAAAGAAATTAGTTTTGATGACTAGTTAGCCTGATATTGTCACTTTTCCTATGGAAAAAGTTAATTGTCATTTTTAGTAGGAAAAGGGGGCTGTGTATTCCTTCTGCTCTAGGAGCTGTAACCTCACTTTCAGCTGCCCTGTGATTAAGTCAGTAACTGGAGAAACAGATACGGAGGTGATGACGTTTCATGTGGTCAGAGGCTGCAGGTGGCTGTAGTTATCCCATGTAACTACACTGTCATATTTTCCTTGAAAAAAAAGAATGAGTACCCAAACTTCTGGTTACAAATAAAAAATGTCCAAATATTAAAGCTTTTCAATTACTTTTTTTTTTTCTGATTTTTCGCATTCTTCCTCTCACTTATAACTTCTATTACTATTTTAAACCTTAGGTACTATCCTATTAGCGTCTTAATCTTATCTAAATTGTCGTATCAAAGAATGTGTTTAAATTATAACGTTATTTAAAACTTGAAAACAATCTTAATTAAAAACACAATTAAAGCTAAATTAAGCATATTATTGAGATAATACCTACAATGCACTATTTCTTTCTGGGTTTTATAAAAGTCAGGGTGATTATATTTAGACTATATATACTGATAAAGCTTACCCAGAGACATGGGGTTACAGTATATCCTTTTCTTTTAACTTTTTATAATTTGATCACTTTAGAATTAAATTCCAATTAAAAAATGTCTTTAGATATACACAGGTACTTATCACTGTATTTTATTAAAGTCTCAAAGGCATTTTTAAAAAAGCAGAAGATACAACATCCCAATGCAAATAATATTAATTGCAAATCTGTTTTTCTTTGCCATTGCTACATAACAAATGACCACAGACTTAGCAACTTAAAACACCCTATATATTTATTAGTTTACATTTCTGTGTGTCAGAAGTCCAGGTGGGCTTGGCCGAGTTCTGTGCTTGGGGTATCACAAGTCTGAAATCAAAGTGTCCGCTGGGCAGGCCTCTTATCTGGGAGCTCTCATAAAGAGTCAGCTTCCAAGTTCAGTCATGTTGTTGAAGCCCCTGTTTCCTTGTTTCCTTTCTGGTTGCTACCTGGGGACGGCTTTCAGCTCCTAGAGGCCACCCACATTCTTTGTCTTGGCCCCCCTCCATCTTCAAGCCGGCAAGGCTGTGTCAGATCCTTGTCATGCTTCACAGCTCTCTGACTCCTGCTACCAGCCAGAGAAAACTCTACTTCTAAAGCCTGGCCTGACTGAATAGGCCCATATGAATAATCTGTATATTAAGGCCAACTAACTTGGGACTTTAATTATATCTGTACAGTCCCTTCGTAATGGTACTTATGTCAGTGTTTGATTGAATAACCAGGGGACAGGAATCTTGAAGGGGGACAACGTTAGAATTCTGTCACAAAATCCATTTGCATTACGTTTACATATCCTTGAGTGTCATTTTAGGTAATGGAAAATCTCAAGCTTTATAGAAAGGCAAAGGAAAAATGTTTGTAGACAGCTTTGCTTTAGTGTTAAAAGCTAATTAAAAAAAAGAAAGAATTAAACATGCCATGTCTGTACTTTCAAAACTTTTTACATTGTGTAATCAATGCACCTTCATAATTGAAGCATGTCTATATTTATTTTTCTCAAAACAGTTACAACTATTTACCAATAGGTATTTTTCTTTTTGCCAGTTGGTAAAATTAAGTATTGAAATACCCAAACTGAGTGTTATGGACTTTTGTATCTCCCATCCCCCATCCAAATTCATATGTGTCTGTTTGCAAACTTGGGAATTTCCAGGGTGAAATCTGACCCTGGCCCCAGTACACAGAGGGCAGGGAGAGACCAGAGAACAAGGCAGCCCCTCCAGATTGGTAGGTGGCAGGTTAAATAAGCAAGGGAACTTACATTTGAGGCTTGTCTTGAGTGGCTGCAAGACAAGTAGGTTTCCACACCTACCTGCTGGAATCTTAAAAGTTTGTGCAGAGGCCTTTATGGGGTTCAGTCTTGTACACAGTCCAGATGGCCTCAACAACACATTGCTCTCAAGGTTGCAACCATGAAATGGCTCCAGCTAGGGGAATGGTGGACTGAAGGTACATTCCAAGTATGGGGAGAGTGTGGGGAGCCTCCGACTGCCTGGCTCCAGCTCAGGGTCAACTGACGGTCACGTCCTCTCCATGATCTCCTCCAACACTGGGTTGAAACTGTAAATCCCACCTACCCCCCACCATTTGACTATATCTGGAGATAGAACCTCTAAGGGAATAATTAAGGTTAAATGAGGTCATAAGGGTGGGGCTCTGATCCTTCAGAATTAGTGTCATTATAAGAAGAAACACAGGAGAGCAATCTCTCTCTTTCTACCTCGTGTGGACACAACAAGAAGGTGGCCATCTACAAGCCAGGAAGAGAGCACTCTCCAGAAACTCACCCTGACACCCCTTGATCTGGGACTTACAGTCTCCAGAGCTGTGAGAAATATATTTCTTTTGTTAAGCTACGATATCTTGTTTTTTTTTTTTTTTTTTTGCGGTACGCGGGCCTCTCACTGTTGTGGCCTCTCCCGTTGCGGAGCACAGGCTCCGGACGTGCAGGCTCAGCAGCCATGGCTCATGGGCCTAGCTGCTCCACAGCATGTGGGATCTTCTCGGACCAGAGCACGAACCCGCATCCCCTGCATCGGCAGGCAGACTCTCAACCACTGTGCCACCAGGGAAGCCCAAGCTATGATATCTTGTTATGGCTGCCTGAGCAGATGAATGTACTAAGAAATATTAAAATTTACAGTATATTTCATACATTTTATTATTTGCCTTTAAATTTGGAAATAAGATAATTATTAAAATTAAGAAGTTAATCTATACATAGGCTATATTAAAGAGTGGTAGCTTATTGTTTTCAACTTAAATACCAGGGCCATTACATGTACTTTTTAGAAAAGGAAAATAATCATTTTCAAAAACCTCAGCATTTCAGCCTTAGAAAAGAATGTCTTGAGACACAGATGTAGAGAACAAACATATGGACACCAAGGGGGGAAAGCGGGGAGGAGGGGTTTGTGGTGGTGGTGGTGGGATGAATTGGGAGATTGGGATTGACATATATACACTAATATGTATAAAATAGATAACTAATAAGAACCTGCTGTATAAAAAATAAATAAATAAAATTCCCCCCAAAAAAGAGAGAAAAGAATGTCTTAACAGCAGCTACTGTGCCATTTTTCTGGGCATAATGCCATGGCAAATGCCATGTTTTTATCAATTTCATGACTTGTTGCCAATTTGCAGTTTGATAACTCACAGGATCAATTTTCCCTGCAAATACAAATAGCATTTTGATTTATTGATTAAAATTCATCTTGAAGTAGATTAATAGTACAACCTCTTAACATATTTTCCCTCCTCCTCCCTCTTCCTCCCTCTCTCCTTTTCTTCTTGGCCAATCATCATATAATTAGTTTTGAAATTAAAAAATTTAGAATTTGATTTCTTCTTTTTCTTTGAAAGGCAGAAAACTAACCAAGAAATAGGAGCAAGCCAAGTACATACCTATTCAGTTATGAAACTGAGCATAGTTAAACCTCTATTTCCACATTTTTAAGCATTCATGCTTGTCACAGTTACTATTTTAGTAAGTCTTAAGACTGTTCTTTGTAGCAAAATGAGAAAGGGAGAGGAAAAGAGTCATCAAGTCTTTTCATAGGAGAATTGTTTGCTTAAGTTATAGGTAGAAGTTTAAGTTATAGCTCTTGAGAATTTATATTTTAGTATTTTATAAATATTTTATTTTATGAGGGACAAGTTTATATAAATTAAAATGCTTTATTATCTTGGTATACCAAAGAAATTTATCCCCCCAAAATGGCATTTTTGTGATGGTGTTTTTAACTATTTAATTTCTAAAATTAACATTCAGTTAATCACTATATTTTGGGTGGACAGTGGTATGAGTTTTAACTACCACCAAAATCAGGATACAGAACACCTCTATCACCTCCCCCAATTCCCTTGCTATCCTTGACTATCACAGAAACGAATTCTTTCATCTCCTGCCCAGGAAATCTAAGCCTGGCAGGCAGCCCAGTTGAAGCAGAGAAGGGGAAGGAACCAGCCCTCTTACCATTAGTTAATAGATGTTACTTCAGTCCTTCTATTTTAGTATGTTTTTCAGCTCAGCTCCAGCATTTCCTTGTTCATACTGTCTATGAAGTAGACATTTGTTTTTCTCTTTATAATTAATTTCATCTTATTTTGCTCTGAGTAAAGACTTCAATGTGTTTAATTCCTGTTTTTAATTTTATTTTAAAAATTTTGATTGCAGACTTCCCTGGTGGTGCAGTGGTTAAGAATCCGCCTGCCAGTGCAGGGGACACGGGTTTGAGCCCTGGTCCAGGAAGACCCCATATGCCACGGAGCAGCTAAGCCCGTACGCCACAACTACTGAGCCTGCGCTCTAGAGCCCTCACGCTACAACTACTTAAGACCACAACGAGGGAAGCAGCCACCGCAATGAGAAGCCCGTGCACCACAACGAAGAGTAGCCCCTGCCCACCGCAACTCGAGAAATCCCGAGCGCAGCAACGAAGACCCAACGCAGCCAAAATTAAATAAATAAATAAATATTAAAAAAAAAATTTGATTGCAACCTAAAATGTTGATAATCCTTATGAATCTTCCACGGGCTTTTGAAAGAAATGTTTATTTTTTTTTTCCCTAGACATGCAGAATGTTCTCTCTGTATTAATTACTTCAAGTTTGTTAATTGTTTAGTAAAATTTCTCTATGTCCTTATTTTTTCATTTTTGTTCTTGATTTATTGATTTCTAATAGAATTAGTGGTGATTTACCTGGAAGAAATTTTAGGGCAGACAGTCTGGCTGGGAAAAACGTTATAAGTAGAAATATTACAACACCTTCTCTCGTATTCTCTCAATTCTGTCTCCCTCCCCACTCTGTGGGTGAAGGGGGTAGAAAAGAGCTGTAGTATCCTATCTTGGGGGTTTTGTCTTAACCTTTGATTGTTCACCATTGATAGTACCACAAATAATTTTGGGATTGTGCCGTGAAGAAGTAATTTACCTAAACTGCATGTATCGATGGAACTGTTCCTTTCTGTAGTTATATTTGCGGTACGCGGGCCTCTCACTGTCGTGGCCTCTCCCGTTGCGGAGCACAGGCTCCGGACACGCAGGCTCCGAGGCCATGGCTCACGGGCCCAGCCGCTCCGCGGCATGTGGGATCTTCCCGGACCGGGGCACGAACCCGTGTCCCCTGCACTGGCAGGCAGACTCTCAACCACTGCGCCACCAGGGAAGCCCATGTAGTTATATTCTTTAATCAATTATTTGGAATAACATAAGGACAATGAATATATATTTATATATATATATAGTTTTTTGGGGACATTTGTAGCCGTTCTGCTCCGTGGATCCTTATGAATCCTTGACAGAGAGTAGGGGAATGAGTAGAAAGCTGGAGGATACTTGGCCAATTTGAGTTGTGATGTGCTTTATAATTATAGTTGTGCTTCTGAAAGAATATTAGAATATTAAATTATACATATAAATAATTAATAAAAAACACCATTCATAATCCCATATCTTTGTATCAATTTAGGGCCTCTTGCTATCAGAAATGTATTTATATAATAAAAAAATTATTTATAATCCATGTTATTTTCTAAAAAGATTAGACACTAAGAAATTTATTGTTTTCTGACCTGGTCATGGATGTAAGGATGTGACTAGGAGAAGCAGAGAGAGGGCAAAATGGCAGAAAGAGGGGGAGACTCAGAGGTGGGGGAGGAGGACTGAGGGGAGGAGTAGAGTGACTTTGAGACCCAGAGCCCATGGGCTGAGGTGTCAGTGGCTGAAAAAGAAATTGAAAACAAAAGGCAATTGTTATGAAGATTTGCTGGATAGTGGTGATGCAAAATTTCTCCTACATCTCCCCAGAATAGCTAAATGCCCACCAGAATTTACCCATTTAACCCTAAATAGGAGTGTCTGATGATGAAACTTGTTTCCATTTATACTTTGTCAAACTTGGGTTTGCAAATCTTTTGACTATCTGACTAACTGATAGATAAAAAACGAGATCTTGTTGTACTTTTAATTTGCATCAATTTGATTACAAGTAAGATGGATTTTTTCCCCCATATTTTTTGGCTATTTTAGCAGTTAAGTTGCTAGTTCATGTCACTTATCCATTTTCTGTTGGGGTTTCATGTTTTCCTTGTTACTTTATGATAACCTGTTATATTTTAAAGGTATCAACACTCATCTATGTCTCAGTTTGTCTTTTATCTTTTAACTGTTTATGATACTTTAGTTTTTCTGTTTCACTTTGAGATTTATTTTAACAGCTTTAAAAAAACTTATTTATTTATTTAGTCACCACACAGCATGTGGGATCTTATTTCCCCAACCAGGGATCAAACCTGTGCCCCCTGCAGTGGAAGGGCAGAGTCTTAACCACTGGACCACCAGGGATTTCCCTTTAAAGTTTTTTGTTTGTTTGTTTGTTTTTTTGAGGTATCATGGACATACAATACACTGCACACATATAAAGTGTACTATTTGGTAAGTTTTAAACTTATGTATACCTCTGCTAGGCCTTCACCACAATCAAGATAATGAAATACCTATCACCCCTCCAAGTGTCCTCATGCCCCTTTGTAATCCCTCCCTCCAGTCCTCTCCACCCACCCCTTATATCCCCAGGCAACCTCTGATCTGCTTTCTGCCCACATAGCTTACTTGGAATTTTCTAGAATTTTGTATAAATGGAATCATACACAACACACTTTTTTTTGGTAATTAATTATTAAAGAAATGCAAATTAAAACCACCATGAGATACCACTACACACCTATTAGAGTGGCTAATTTTTTTTTTTTTGGCTGTGTGGCATGCGGGATCTTAGTTCCCCAACCAGGGGTGGAACCCGTGCCCCCTGCAGTGGAAGCACGGAGTCTTAAACACTGGACCTCCAGGGATGTCCCAGGAGTGGTTAAATTTAAAAAGACTGACTATACTAGATGTTGGTGAGGATGAGGAAGAGCTGGAACTTTCATAGACCGCTGGTGGGAATGTAAAATGACACATCCATCTTGGAAATCAGTTGGTATTTTCTTAAAAAGTTAAACATTCACCTACCATGTGACCCGGCTATTCCACTCCTAGGTATTTACCTGAGAGAAAAGAAAGCATAGGTTCTTGCAAAGACTTGTATATGAATGTTCACAGAAGATTTATTTGTAATTGCCCCAAACTGGAAACAACCCAAATGTCCATCGACTAATCAGTGGATGAATAAATTGTGGTATATTTATACAATGGAATAGTATTCATAAATAAAAAGAAGTGAACTATTGATACATGCAACAATATGGGTACATTTCAAAATGATATCTTTTGTCATACAGAAAGCTAATATTTTATGCTATGTAAGTAGATTATTCGTATCAGTTTTGCCTTTACAGTCATACTTAGAACTTTCTCACTCTCAAATTAAATATTTAATGCTATGATCTTTTATTACTTTTATTTTTCACACTGTCATTTTAAAACCACCTGGAATTAATTTTGGTCTAAGATATGAGGTAGGGAATTGGTATTTAAATTTTTTTGGTATGGGGGGTTGGGGGATGGGACTGGAGGGACACCAGCAGCACTGGTCTCAGCTGACTAAAGAGATCCAGGGCCTGTGCTATCACACACATCCGACGACCCTTAAGGCAGAATCGAGGGGGCCAGTTAGAGGAGGTACTTGCTGCCTCAAATTGTTACCAGTATTATATATTCTCTTCTGGTAATTACAGTGTGTTGAGTCAAGTTCTATGTTCTATACATTACATCCTTGTTGATTACCTATTTTGTCTATGGAAGGGTTCTCTTAGATATCTTACCCCAAGACATTTTTCGAGAATAGGTGTCATTTACAACTCTGCAGGCTTTGTGACTTGCAGTGCCCCTGAGCACCAGTTTTCAACCTGTTGTTTAAGAACCGGCCACAGAGAGGGACCTTCAAGATGGCAGAGGAGTAAGACATGAAGATCACCTTCCTCCTGACAAATACATCAAAAATGCATCTACACCTGGAGCAACTCCTACAGAACACCTACTGAACGCTGGCAGAAGACCTCAACTTCCAAAAAGATGACCTCAGGCAACCTACATGCAGAGGCGGGGCCAAATGCAAAGCTGAACCCCAGGAGCTGTGCGAACAAAGCAGAAAAAAGGAAATTTCTCCCAGCAGCCTCAGGAGCAGCAGATTAAATCTCCACAATCAACTTGATGTACCCTGCATCTCTGGAATACCTGAATAGACAACGAATGATCCAAAAATTGAGGCAGTGGACTTTGGGAGTAACTGTAGCCTTGGGGTTTGCTTTCTACACCTAATTTGTTTCTGGTTTTATGTTTATCTTAGTTTAGTATTTAGAGCTAATTATCATTGGTAGATTTGTTTATTGATTTGGTTGATCTCTTCCTTTATTTTATTTTTAGTACAGTTTTTAGTGCTTGTTATCATTGGTAGGTTTGTTAGTTGGTATGGTTGCTCTCTTCTTCCTTTCTTTTTTAATTACTTTTTTATTTTTAATAATATATTTTTTATTTTAATAACTTTATTTTATTTTATTTATTTTCTTTATTTTTTCTCCCTTTTCTTCTGAGCAATGTGGCTGACAGGGTCTTGGTGCTCTGGCTGGTGTCAGGCCTGAGCCTCGGAGGTGGGAGAGCCGAGTTCAGGACATTGGTCCACCAGAGACCTCCCAGCCCCACAGAATATCAAACAGTGAGAACTCTCCGAGAGATCTCCATCTCAATGCTAAGACTCAGCTCCATGACCATCAAGTTACAGCGCTGGACACCCTATGCCAAACAACTAGAAAGACAGGAACACAACCCCACCCATTAGCAGAGAGGCTGCTTAAAATCATAATAAGTTCACAGACACCCCAAAACACACCACCAGATGTGGTCCCACTCACAAGAAAGACAAGATCCAGCCTCATCCACCAGAATACAGGCACCAGTCCCCTTCACCAGGAAGCCTACACAACCCACTGAACCAACCTTACCCACTGGGGACAGACACCAAAAACAATGGGAACTACGAACCTTCAGGCTTCAAAAAGGAGAGCCCAAACACAGTAAGTTAAGCAAAATGAGAAGACAGAGAGATACACAGCAGATGAAGGAGCAAGGTAAAAACCCACCAGATCAAACAAATGAAGAGGAAATAGGCAGTCTACCTGAAAAAGAATTCAGAGCAATGATAGTAAAGATGACCCAAAATCTTGGAAATAGAATGGACAAAATACAATAAATATTTAACAAGGACCTAGAAGAACTAAAGAGCAAACAAACAATGATGAACAGCACAATAAATGAAATTAAAAATTCTCTAGAAGGGATCAATAGCAGAATAACTGAGGTGGAAGAATGGATAAGTGACCTGGAAGACAAAATAGTGGAAATAACTACCACAGAGCAGAATAAAGAAAATAGAATGAAAAGAATTGAGGACAGTCTCAGAGACCTCTGGGACACCATTAAATGGACAAACATTCGAATTATACGGGTCCCAGAAGAAGAAGAAGAAAAAAAAAAGGGCGAGAAAATATTTGAAGAGATTATAGTCGAAAACTTCCCTAATATGGGAAAGGAAATAGTCAATCAAGTCCGGGAAGTGCAGAGAGTCCCATACAGGATAAATCCAAGGAGAAACACATCAAGACACATATTAATCAAACTATCAAAAATTAAATACAAAGAAAAATATTAAAAGCAGCAAGGAAAAACAACAAATAACATACAAGGGAATCCCCATAATATTAACAGCTGATCTTTCAGCAGAAGCTCTGCAAGCCAGAAGGGAGTGGCAGGACATATTTAAAGTGATGAAAGGGAAAAACCTACAACCAAGATTACCCAGCAAGGACCTCATTCAGATTCGACAAAGAAATTAAAACCTTTACAGACAAGCAAGAGCTAAGATAATTCAGCACCACCAAACCAGCTTTACAACAAATGCTAAAGGAACTTCTCTAGGCAGGAAACACAAGAGAAGGAAAAGACCTACAATGTCAAACCCAAAACAATTAAGAAAATAGTAATAGGAACATACATATCAATAATTACCTTAAATGTAAATGGATTAATTGCTCCAACCAAAAGGCATAGACAGGTTGAATGGATACAAAAACAAGACCCATATATATGCTGTCTACAAGAGACCCACTTCAGACCTAGGGACACATACAGACTGAAAGTGAGGTGTTGGAAAAAGATATTCCATGCAAATGGAAATCAAAAGAAAGCAGGAGTATCAATTCTCATATCAGACAAAATAGACTTTAAAATAAAGACTATTACCAGAGACAAAGATGGACACTACGTAATGATCAAGGGATCAATCCAAGAAGACATAACAATTGTAAATATTTATGCACCCAACACAGGAGCACCTCAATACATAAGGCAAATACTAACAGCCATAAAAGGGGAAACCAATAGTAACACAATCATAGTAGGAGACTTTAACACCCCACTGTTACCAAAGGACAGATCATCCAAAATGAAAATAACTAAGGTAACACAAGCTTTAAATGACACATGAAACAAGATGGACTTAATTGATATTTATAGGACATTCCATCCCAAAACAACAGAATACACTTTCTTTTCAAGTGCTCATGGAACAGTCTCCAGGATAGATAATATCTTGGGTCACAAATCAAGCCTTGGTAAATTTAAGAAAATTGAAATTGTATCAAGTATATTTTTGGACAACAACACTATGAGACTAGATAGAAATTACAGGAAAAAATCGGTCAAATATACAAACACATGGAAGCTAAAAAATACACTACTAAATAACCAAGAGATCACAGAGGAAATCAAAAATACCTAGGAACAAATGAAAATGAAAACACGACGAGCCAAAACCTATGGGATGCAGCAAAAGCAGTTCTAAGAGGGAAGTTTATAGCAATACAGTCTTACCTCAAGAAACAAGAAACAAGAAACATCTCAAATAAACAATCTAACCTTACAACTAAAGGAAGTAGAGAAAGAAGAACAAAAACCCCCCAAAGTTAGCAGAAGGAAAGAAATCATAAAGATCAAATCAGAAATAAATGAAAAAGAAATGAAGGAAATGATAGCAAAGATCAGTAAGACTAAAAGCTGTTTTGAGAAGATAAACGAAATTGATAAATCACTAGCCAGACTCACCAAGAAAAAAAGGGAGAAGACTCAAATCAATAGAATTAGAAATGAAAAAGGAGAAGTTACATCTGACACTGCAGAAAAACAAAGGATCATGAGAGATTACTACAAGCCACTAGATGCCAATAAAATGGACAACATGGAAGAAATGGACAAATTCTTAGAAAAGCACAACCTTCTGAGACTGAACCAGGAAGAAATAGAAAATATAAACAGACCAATTACAAGCACTGAAATTGAGACTGTGATTAAAAATTTTCCAACAAACAAAAGCCCAGGACCAGATGGCTTCACAGGTGAATTCTGTCAAACATTTAGAGAAGAGCTAACACCCATCCTTCTCAAACTCTTCCAAAATATATCAGAGGGAGGAACACTCCCAAACTCATTCTACGAGGCCACCATCACCCTGATACCAAAACCAGACAAAGATGTCACACAAAAAAAAGACTATAGGTCAATATCGCCGATGAACATAGATGCAAAAATCCTCAACAAAATACTAGCAAACAGGGGCTTCCCTGGTGGCGCAGTGGTTGAGAGTCCGCCCTCTGATGCAGGGGACACGGGTTCGTGCCCTGGTCCGGGAAGATCCCACATGCCATGGAGCGGCTGGGCCCGTGAGCCATGGCCGCTGAGTCTGCGCGTCCAGAGCCTGTGCTCCGCAGCGGGAGAGGCCACAACAGTGAGAGGCCCACGTACCGCAAAAAAAAAAAAAAAAAAAAACAACTAGCAAACAGAATCCAACAGCACATTAAAAGGACCATAAATCATTTTTAAGTGGGGTTTATCCCAGGAATGCAAGGATTCTTCAATATACACAAATCAATCAATGTGATACACCATATTAACGAATTGAAGGAGAAAAACCATATGATCATCTTAATAGATACAGAAAAAGCTTTCAACAAAATTCAACACCCATTTATGATAAAAACCCTCCAGAAAGTAGGCATAGAGGGAACTTACCTCAACATAATAAAGGTGATATATGACAAACCCACAGCCAACATGATCCTCAATGGTGAAAAACTGAAACCATTTCCTCTAAGATCAGAAACAAGACAAGGTTGTCCCCTCTCACCACTATTATTCAATGTAGTTTTGGAAGTTTTAGCCATAGCAATCAGAGAAGAAAAAGAAATAAAAGGAATCCAAATTGGAAAAGAAATAGAAAAGCTACCACTGTTTGCAGAAGACATGATACTATACATAGAGAATCCTAAAGATGCTACCAGAAAACTACTAGAGCTAATCAATGAATTTGGTAAAGTAGCAGGATACAAAATTAATACACAGAAATGTCTTGCATTCCTATACAATAATGATGAGAAATCTGAAAGAGAAATTAAGGAAACACTCCCATTTACCATTGCAACAACAACAACAAAATACCTAGGAATAAACCTACCTAAGGAGACAAAAGACCTGTATGCAGAAAACTATAAGACACTGATGAAAGAAATTAAAGATGACACAAACAGGTGGAGAGATATACCATGTTTTTGGATTGGAAGAATCAACATTGTGAAAATGACTTTACTACCCAAAGCAATCTACAGATTCAATGCAATCCCTATCAAACTACCAAAGGCATTTTTCACAGAACTAGAACAAAAAAATTCACAATTTGTATGGAAACACTAAAGACCCTGGATAGCAAAGCAATCTTAAGAAATAAAAATGGAGTTGGAGGAATCAGGCACCCTGACTTCAGACTATACTACAAAGCTACAGTAATCAAGACAGTATGGTACTGGCACAAAAACAGAAATATAGATCAATGGAACAGGATAGAAAACCCAGAGATAAACCCACGCACATATGGTCACGGCAAGAATATACAATGGAGAAAAGAGAGCCTCTTCAGTAAGTGGTGCTGGGAAAACTGGACAGCTACATGTAAAACAATGAAATTAGAACACTCCCTAACACTGTACACAAAAATAAACTCAAAATGGATTAAAGGCCTAAATGTAAGACCAAACACTATAAAACTCTTAGAGGAAAACATAGGCAGAACACTCTATGACATACATCACAGCAAGATCCTTTTTGACCCACCTCCTAGAGAAATGGAAATTAAAACAAAAATAAACAAATGGGACCTAATGAAACTTAAAAGCTTTTGCACAGCGAAGGAAACCATAAGACTAAAAGACAACCCTCAGAGTGGGAGAATATATTTGCAAATGAAGAAACTGACCAAGGATTAATCTCCAAAATATACAAGCAGCTCATGCAGCTCAATATCAAAAAAACTAACAACCCAATACAAAAATGGGCAGAAGAACTAAATAGACATATCTCCAAAGAAGATGTACAGACTGCCAACGAACACATGAAAGGATGCTCAACATCACTAATCATTAGAGAAGTGCAAATCAAAACCACAATGAGGTATCTCCTCACACCAGTCAGAATGGCCATCATCAAAAAATCTACAAACAATAAATGCTGGAGAGGGTATGGAGAAAAGGGAACCCTGTTGCACTGTTGGTGGGAATGTAAGTTGATACAGCCACTATGGAGAACCGTATGGAGGTTCCTTAAAAAACTACAAATAGAACTACCATACGACCCAGCAATCCCACTAGTGGACATATACCCTGAGAAAACCATAATTCAAAAAGAATCATGTACCACAATATTCATTTCAGCTCTATTTACAATAGCCAGGATATGGAAGCAACCTAAGTGTCCATCAACAGATGAATGGATAAAGAAGATGTGGCACATATATACAATGGAATATTACTCAGCCATAAGAAGAAACGAAATTGAGTTATTTGTAGTGAGGTGGATGGACCTATAGTTTGTGATACAGAGTGAAGTAAGTCAGAAAGAAAAAACAAATTCTGTATGCTAACACATATATATGGAATGTAAAAAAAAAAGTGTCTGAAGAACTTAGGGGCAGGACAGGAATAAAGACGCAGATGTAGAGAATGGACTTGAGGAAACGGGGAGGGGGAATGGTAAGTTGGGGCGAAGTGAGAGAGTGGCATGGACATATATACACTACCAAATGTAAAATAGATAGCTAGTGGGAAACAGCCGCAGAGCACAGGGAGATAGCTCGGTGCTTTGTGACCACCTAGAGGGGTGGGATAGGGAGGGTGGGAGGGAGACTCAAGAGGGAGGAGATATGGGGATATATGCATACCTATAGCTGATTCACTTTGTTGTACAGCAGCAACTAACACAACATTGTAAAGCAGTTATACTCCAAAAAGATGTTAAAAAACAACAACAAAACAGTCACAAAGCATCAGGATTGCCTCAGGCCCTTTTCTGGTTATTGGGGCAACATGATCCTTTAGGAAATTCCTCTTCCTGATTGGAAATTACAGTGGCATATGCCAGTCCAAACAGAAAAAAAAAAATTTTTTTTTTCGTATGATTGGCTGATTTCCAGGATTGCCTTGGATTATTTAGGTCTGAGTGTCGTGGTTTGTCCTTCTCAGGTGGAATTTGGTAGCTGTTACATAAATTTTATACAAAATTAATAATTAATTAATTAATACAAAATTAATAAGTGTAAGAGGAAATTTATTCAGGATACTGCTTTCCAACCAAATAAAACAGTCATAATTTTCAGTGTATCACTTGCAGAGACAATTTTGACATAATGGCGACTATAGTATAAAAGCTATTTTGAATAATGCTATACATTTCCTTTTGCCCATACTTATACATATTCTTAGTATATAGTATTTCATCACTTAAAAATTTCCCATTTTCTTGCCATTTAAAAAACTTTGTATTGAGCTTTTTTGCTTCTTTTGAATAACTTACATTGGATAGATTCCCAGAAGTAGCATTAACTGGATTGAATGAATAGAAGTCCTGTTTCGTTGTACATGTTTCCACTCAGCCTTCTGACAGGTTTATGCCAGTTTTATATTATGGCTGGGCACATCTGAGTCACCAAAGTCATTGCCTTGCTTTCAGAGGGTATTACCAATGTTGGATCTATGTATGTTGTCCATTTTATTACACAAATGAGTAAGTGAGAACCTCATCCGTCAACCTACGTGGCAGGCTACATACACACGTTCAGTTCCTTTCTCTCTCTCTTATGCTCTGTGGCAGCCATGGGGTATACCACTCAGATTTCCCTTCAGGAGAACTGCTTTGAGGATGTAGTTGGTGGAGAGCCTTCAGCTGCCGTAATTCCAGATCTACAATAGCCTTCTCCCAAGGTCATGTTCTCCAGGGGCTAGCCAGTGACTGAACCCAGTGCCTGGTCAGCCCTGCCCTGGGTGGGGCTCCTCTGAGGAGCAATTCTTGTTTGGGACTCTCCACTGGCCCGGCTGAGACTTTCCTAGGTCTGCAGCCTCAGGCTCCTCCTATCCAACGCACCTTCTGTCTGTCTCTCCTTTTACAGGTATCAGACCAGCATTGCAGACTGGAGCCTCTCCCTGCCTACTGCTGCCTACTCCTGCTTCCTCTCATCGCCCTCCATCACAGGTGTTTCCCCTTAATAAATCTTTTCGGGTCTAATTCTGTCTTGGCATTGGCTCTTGGAAGACCCAAGCTGACAAACAGCCCATGGATGAGTCCAAATGGCAATCATTCTTGTAGGATAGATACAAATTGTTTATTGAGTGAATGACAGAGAGATATAAAAAACAGGAGCTTTGAGGCTGGTCATAAGTTGAAGCCCCAGAAGGAGGAAGCCCAACAATTTATGGGGAAGTGATAGTACTCTGAATCCTTGGAGATTCTAGGGGTTATATTGTTGTAGAAATTTTTTGCTTCTTGTTTTGGCAGGCTGTGTGTTTTTTGTACGGCTTCTTAGGTTTATGGACAGGTGGTGGCACCACGGGTTCTGCCACGAAGAGGCCTCTGACACAGCAGTGTTTGTACCTGTCACACATGAACATTGTTCTTTCCAGGGAGCCGCACTGCAGCCTACAGTGTCCTGGGATCTGGTGCCCACAACTTGTCCCATGCCCAGTGGCTGCAAGGGAGAGGAAAAGATGAACAATTCAAGGTTAGAAACAACAGAGGGACTGTCAGGGGGTTTGGGCTTTTTTTTTGGCCACACTGTGAGGCGTGCGGGATCTTAGTTCTTAATCAGGGATCAAACCCGCTCCCCCTGCCGTGGAAGGGCGGATTCTTTTTTTTTTTTTTTTTTTTTTTTGCGGTACGCGGGCCTCTCACTGTTGTGGCCTCTCCCGTTGCGGAGCACAGGCTCCGGACGCGCAGGCTCAGCGGCCATGGCTCACGGGCCCAGCTGCTCCGCGGCACGTGGGATCTTCCCGGACCGGGGCACGAACCCGTGTCCCCTGCATCGGCAGGCGGACTCTCAACCACTGCGCCACGAGGGAAGCCCAGAAGGGTGGATTCTTAACCACTGGACCACCAGGGAAGTCCCTAAGGGCTTGGGGCTTTTTATCCTCAGATATATGCTTGAGATATCAGGCAAATGAGACTTGAGAAGGACTCTGAAGAGGAGACAGAATTTCCCTTGATGGACGGCCCCTGGGAACGCTGAAGAGCTCTTTGTCTTTGTCAGTGTCTGCACCTTTGCAGCTAGCTAAGCCCTGTCATTTTGCTATAGTTGGTACCACAGAATGTATGGGTGAAAATGGGGGTTGGGGAGCCAGGTGTTCCTTGTCGGGGAGGAATTTGAACATTTGAATGGGGAATTGGGGCTGTTCTTGTTCATCCCACATCTTCTCTTTTAATGGTGTTTCTGCCTCATTTGTTCTCAGGGAATATAAACTCGTCAGTATCAGTCAACCCAGGGCAAAAAAAAAAAAAAAAAAAAAGTCAAATCCTTCTCCAAAAGCATTAAAGGGAAAATAATGGTTGCTACTGACAGAGTATTTTGCATTCATACACCAGGGACCACCTTCTGATCAAATCTGAGGACTTTGTCTCAGCACTCTGTGTCCGCCATGGGCCCACATGCGTGCCACAACTGAGAGTTAGCATGCCGCAACTAAGAGTTCTAATGCCAGAACTAAGGAGCCCGCCAGCTGCAACTAAGACTGGGTGCAGCCAAATAAAAATAAATAAATATTTTTTAAAAAACCAGACTATAGAATATAATAGAACACTATACAGTCATTAGAAATGATTGCAAAGGATAAAAATATAGGCTACAAAATATACATCTAGTATGATTTAATCTTGGAAAAGAAGCATCTGTTTATATGTCTTTCTCTATATAATGTCTGAGTTTTGGGGGAAAGGTTATGTGCACTTTCATGCTTGGAAAAAGAGAAGCTGTTTCTATAGGAATATTACTTTTTGCCTAAGTTTCAATATGAATACTCTCATTGAAACTGAGCAGAACCCTGAGGGGCCTTCCCAGGTACAAAGCCCCTGTCCCCCATTTCTTCTTTTTTTTTTGCAGTACGTGGGCCTCTCACTGTTGTGGCCTCTCCCGTTGCGGAGCACATGCTCTGGGCGCAGGCCCAGCGACCATGGCTCACGGGCCCAGCTGCTCCGCGGCATGTGGGATCTTCCCGGACCGGGGCACGAACCCGTATCCCCTGCATCGGCAGGCGGACTCTCAACAACTGCACCACCAGGGAAGCCCCCCACCATTTCTTGTTTACAAAAAAAAAAAAACCTTTATTTTCCTAGGCCTTTCCTGAGTTCCAAAGAGCAGGCACAGGCAGCTGCTAATTAGGGAAGGGAGGGAATGCAGAAACAAAGGAAAAACAGAAAAACTAAAAGTATTGACAATAGTTCAGCAATAAAACAGAGTCCTAGTTCCTCCTCAAGCGTTATACATATCAATCTAGCACATATCTTGGAGTAGTTCTTCTGCAACTAAGACGGACCACACACACTCCCCCAGGTGCCACCCAACACCCCATCCCTGACTCTTTTGTTAATCTTTATTTTGATTAATCTGCCCAACCTCTGTCCCAAGAGATTGTGGGTCAGGTTTCCCATTGTAATATCTGCCTTCCAGCTTTTAAAATTTCTCTAAACTGGGGTAAATAGAGCAGACTTGTTTGGGGTCTTTAATGTTGGGAGACCAGCAGGGGGTCCCTTTGTCTCACCCAGCCTTTGGTGGTGCTGCATTAAAGCCTTGGTTTTAACTCATCAATGTCCATTTTATTCATTCCATTTATTAATAACCATCTAAAGACTTCCACGTGCTGGGAGGAGTCCCGAGACTCTCCCCTTTCTGTTTCCTCTTTGTTTTGTGGCTGTCAGTATTTGCTTGTTCACCTTATTTCTTAAGAACGCTTTAAAAAATTTAACCTTGTTGGGAAGAGTTCCCAGACTCTCCCCTCAGCCTCTCCCCATTCTCTTGTTCATTAATCGAACATTTTAATTATTATCTGTAATACCTATGAGGGGAAACTGAGACAGCAAATTTGAACTGGTTTCTGGTTTTGCAACTAGCTTATATGGGGTGTCCATGTGAAAAGGGCGCCCTTAACCACAACATTTACCATGACCTGGGCAATCTGCAGGTGAATATCCCAGTCAATTTAAAGCCAGTCCCACATGGCTTTCATACAAAACATATCAGCTGCTTCAGCTGGTATTCCACTTGGCATTCACAGGGGGAGGGGGACAGTTCCCCCTTCTCAAGGTAAACAGACCTTACTGTGTCTTTTATCCAGTCCACCCGGCTGGCTCTTCCTTCAGGAATAAACTGCTTTGTGTCTGGATCACATATAACCATCTGTGATTACTCTGTTGGGGATGAAAAATAATTTTCCCTCTACCTTTTTTGGTTTTTGGCTGAGACCCTCCCCTGTAATAAAAAACACATTAACAGGAGAAAAAACACACTGAAGTTTAATAACACATATACCTCCTATATACATGGGAGGTGTCCAGGAAAACAGAGTAACTCTTGGAAATGGCCCAAGACACCACCTTAAATACCATCTCCAGCTAAGGACCAAAGAAGATGTTGGGAGTGGGGGAAGCCAGCTATAGGAGATTATCAAATAAAGCACAGTAAACAAGGATAAGGTTGTTGTGCAGATTTAAGTCATTGTCTTGTCCATTGATAAGAATTTCTAGGTTTAGAGTCATCCATCTCTTACTGGTACAGAGAGGGAAAGACCCTTACAAATGGTGATTTCCCTTATAAATGTAAATGTCTCTTACAAAAGGGTAACTTCTCAGTTTTCAGAGCTTTTCCTGTGTCTGCTGGTTTCTTAAAAATAATCAGCCTAAAGTAATCCTGCCAAAGAGACATTCTGGGGTAGCAAGCTCTGCTCCCCTTCAGTTCCATAGTGAGCTGTGGGTCCTTGATCAACCCAAACATACTCTTCCACTCTGCACCATTCAAAACCAAAGACACAGCTCCTAAGTTAGTATTCTCATAATCCATTTTAGTAGAGGTTCCTCAGGAAGCTGGTAATACTGATTCACAATGAAACAACTTCTTACACTGTACCCCCTGTTTTCAACAGTTGCTTGGTTCTGTCCTCCTCCCACCAAGGGATTGAATATTTTGCCTTTCTCTTATTTGTTTATATTTCCTTATGCAATCAGTGAATGAACTCCCTGGGAATTGGATTTATCTCTAAATTCCACTGAAAACTTTTACCTTTAGTAACAGATTGTGGCACAGCTGCTTCTCTATACCATGGGTGACCACACGGCCACCCAGGAATCAAAAGTTCCTCGTCCCCTGTCCTTTCATCCTTTCTCTTCCCAAGCCACATGTTTTCATGATCTAGGGCTGTTCTGACACCAATTGTGTGTTTTCTAATACCACCAAGTGAATAACTCATTTCTGACGCTCTCTACCTGGAGATAGCATCAGGTCTCATAGGTTAAGGGCTCAGTCCCACAAAACCTCCCCCTCCATCCCAGCACATACAACTCACAAGTCCTGGTTGTCACCTGTGCTTCTGACTGACCAGCTATACATCAGAGGTTCCCATGACCCCCTCTTTGTGTTTGAATAATTTGCTAGAGTGGCTCACAGAACTCAGAGAAACATTTTACTTACTAGATTATCAGGTTTTTTCTTTTTTATTAACTAAACCATAAACTTTATTCGGATTTCACCAGCTTTTCTACTAATGTCCTTTACTGTTCCAGGATCCAATCAGGATGGCATTCATTTAGTTGTCATGTCTTCTTCATTTCAATCTGTGACACTTATTCAGTCTTTCTTTGTCTTTCATGACCTTGAGACTTTGAAGCATCCTGGCCAGTTATTCAGAATGTCCCTTGGTTTGGTTTGTCTGATATTTTCTGGTATTGTTTGATATTATACCTAGATTGAGGTTATGCATTATTCGGGAGAATACCATAGAAGTAATGTCTCTTCTTAATGTATCATATTGGGGTACATGATATAGATACGTCTTATTAGATGTTTACCTTGATCACAAGGTTAAGGTGATATCTGCCAGGTTTCTCCACTGTATAGTTACCATTTAGTTACTGTTTTTGCCTTTGCAATTAATATTTTTTTTGTTGGGATTGGGAAAGCGATAATTTGAGACTATGCAAATATCTTGTTTCTTCTTAAACTTGCACCCATTAATTTTAGTATTGATTTGTAGATCATGCCTACAGTGTTTATTACTCTGATGTTCTAATGATGATCTATTTCCCTAATTTCTCCTAAAAGGAGAAATATATAAAAGGATATAACTCAGGAATAGCCAGATGGAAGCGATGCATAGGGCAAGGTATGTGGGAAGGGGTGCAGAGTTACATGCTCTCTGAGTATACTACCCTCTTTGAATCTCCATGTGTTCACCAACTTGGAAGCTCTCTTTCTCTTTTTTTAAACACAGAAATTTATTTTCTCACAGTTCTGGAGGCTGGAAGTCTGAGATCAAGGTGCCAGTATGGTTGGTTTGTGGTGGGAGCTCTCTTCCCACCTTGCAGTGAGCTGCCTTCTCACCATGCCCTTGTGTGGCCTTTCCTTGGTACTCATGCATGGAGAGAGAGCAAGCAAGCCCTCTGGTGTCTCTTCTTTTTTTTAAAAAAAATATATTTTTATTTATTTATGTATTTATTTTTGGCTGCGTTGGGTCTTCGTTTCTGTGCGAGGGCTTTCTCCAGTTGCGGTGAGCGGGGGCCACTCTTTATCGCGGTGTGCGGGCCTCTCATTATCGTGGCCTCTCTTGTTGCAGAGCACAGGCTCCAGACGTGCAGGCTCAGTAGTTGTGGCTCACGGGCCCAGTTGCTCCGCGGCATGTGGGATCTTCCCACAACAGGGCTGGAACCCCTGTCTCCTGCATTGGCAGGCAGATTCTGAACCACTGCACCACCAGGGAAGCCCCTGGTGTCTCTTCTTATAGTTCACTAATCTATCAGATCAGGACCCCGTCCTTATGACTTCATTTAACCTTAGTTACTTTCTTAGAGGCCCCATCTCCAAATACAGTCACATTGGGGGGTTAGGACGTCAACATATGAATTTTGGGGGGACACAAGTATTCAGTCGATAACACCCAGTAAGACCTATTTCAGTTTCTCTTATCTCTTTAGCCTCCTTTAATTTGCAATATTTCTACAGTCTTTCTTTGTCTTTTATAACATTGTAATTTTTGAATAATACAGTCCTTCCTATTTTTGTTTTAAGAGAATGTTCCTCATTTGTTTCTGTCTGATGTTTCCTTGTGATTGGATTGAGGTTATGCATTCTTAGTCAGCGTTTTGTATAGGTGATATCCAATGCACCAAAAAAAAAAAAAAAAAAAAAAAGCAGCAAACAAAACAAACCTAAGACTTTACTCACTCTTTTTCTGACCACTGCTTATCAATGAAAAAATCTAAGCATTTTTCTTTTATTTTCTTTTTTTTTGCAGTACATGGGCCTCTCACTGTTGTGGCCTCTCCCGTTGCGGAGCACAGGCTCCGGGCGCAGGCTCAGCGGCCATGGCTCACGGGCCTAGCCGCTCCGCGGCATGTGGGATCTTCCCAGACCAGGGCACGAACCCGTGTCCCCTGCATCGACAGGCGGACTCTCAACCACTGCGCCACCAGGGAAGCCCTATTTTCTTTTTTGAGAGTGCTTCATTTATGGTGCGTGTGCGCCCAAGTATTCCCTAGGGAATAAGCATTTTTCACACGGGCTTCTGCTAGACTCTCCCTTTTCTTCCTGTGGATGATTTTTAGCTCTAAGTCCAAGGGTGTTTCAATTACTCTTTTCATTTTGTTGGGTTTTGACCACCGCTAAAGCTAATTGAGATTTCTGATTCTATCTTCTTGCATATTCACTATTCTTTCCAACTCCAGGTAATCAACAAATTTTATAATTGTGCTTATTCTTGCTTTTTAAAAAACACTAATAAAAATGTGAAATAAAAGATATCCATCTAAAGCCCTTTACCATACCTAAAAATTTTTGAGAACCCCATACAGTATTTTTTATAAATTAAAAAATTATTAACTCATTAAAAATTACAATTAATTAAAACAACTGAGAGATCACTGTGTACACTACTCATTACTTAGAACATGCATGAGGCATGGTGACTGTTTACAAATTTAGGACAATACAAATTTGACCCTACATGCAGCCATTAAATAGCAGTGAAATGCTTATTGAACAAAATATTGGAATTTGAATTTAACTAAGCAAGGAATGGAATTTCTTGTTTAAAGAAAAAACTTCTAGAGACTTCCGTGGTGGTCCAGTGGTTAACACTCCACACTTCCAATGCAGGGGGCATGGGTTTGATTCCTAGTTGGGGAACTAAGATCCCATGTGCCACGCAGCAAAAAAAAAAAAAAAAAAAAAAGAAGAAGAAGAAGCAACTTCTAAGGGAAGATTAAAATTGTTCAGAATTAAAAAAACTATAATAGACCCATTACACGGTAAGATAAATAACATAATTTTAATGAACAACTGGTTTTCCAAAACAAATTTACTGAGAATGGCATTATTTTACCTTTTCTCAAATCTGTTTAAAATCTGGCTAAATAGAAGACAGCTGGATTCTCATACCTACTTGTGCTTTATAATCTATTGCGACTTCGCATGCAATGCAGTCCCTGGAGAACCCCACTGGGAGAAAATGAGAGTGAAAATGGCAAACAGTGTGTTAGTATTCTTATGAAAATAGTTTTGATCTCAAGGACCTTCCGAAAGTATCTTTGGAACATCTGGGAGTTCCCAGCTATATTTCGAGAACTGCTGGTTTAGTGCATAGATTAATAATAATAATAATAATATTAAGAGACCAGATGTCATAGAGATGAGAACTGGCTCATCCTTGGGATATGTGGCACCCACAACTAAAAAAGGATGTCTTTAAAGGTGTTCAGAGGCTCCAGGGAGACAGGTTGCCTGCGGACCCTGCTACTATTGGCATCAAAAAATGTGCCTGTCTCTAGATGAGGTTTGACTATCAAAAGTGATATCTCTCTGAGAGAGCAGAGCAGAAAAGCACAGCAAATTGTGTTTCCTCGTTTCCTTCTCTGTCCCACACAGAGAGGAGGTCCTAGGAGCAAGAGAGCCTTTGGCATAAAGGAAAGCAGAAAAGTCCTGTTCCGTGAGTACAGTCTGGTGTTGGGTGACTAGGAGGGGTGGGAATGGTTGTGTGCTTGGCCCTGCAGGGAGCTGAATTCCACATCTCAGAGGAAAGAACGGCAGTGACGGAGGAAGGAGAGGCTGTAAAGAACTATGTGCTGTCCACAGCAACATGGTTATTTTTCCATTTTGCAGTCCTTAAGGTGCCAGTTCAGGGGCCTGAGATACTACAGAGGGTCCTCCATAATGCATTCGGACCTGACTGGAAGCATATAGCAGAGCTTCACTCACTAGGTGGACAGCTCACTAAAGACACCCTAACAGTCTTGCTGTTCCTATTAAGAATGTGTTAGATTGTAAGAAACAGAAAACGCAACGGATAGTGGCTTAAGCCATAGGAATATTTATTATTTATCCAACAAGAAGCAAGGGAGGGATTTTGTGGCTGGATGAAGTCATTCTTGCATCCTTCTCTCTGCTACCCTCAGTATGTAGATGTGCTTCCTCAGCTCCAGATCTATCCTTTGCCCTGCTTTGCGATACTAGATCTGGACCTTGGAAACATGGCTTCTTTTGCCGTGTTAGGCTTCATCAATAGAGGGTGTTGGAGGTACACTGGCAGGATGATGGCAGAAAGCTACTTCTCTTCTCAATTCCACTTCTCCATTTGAAATTCAGCTCAGGAGCCCTGCGTTTCTCACAGGCCAGCTCCAGCCCCACTCTCAGGCCATGCCCTTCCCGCCTGGTGGCCACTCCAGTAGCAGCCCTGGCTGCACCCTCAGGCAGCTGCTCTCCCTCCTGGGGCCACCTCTACTGATCAGCTCTGGCCAGCTCCCCCTGGTGAGTTTCTCCATCACTGCCCTGTGCAGCCCGCCCTCTTTGAAGAGAGTATGTGAGGTCCGTAGGCAATCGTCCACTCTCCCTCAGCCTGGAGGTTGCTTTTTTCCCCATCTGCTGTTTCTGGACCTCTTAGTATCCTTTTTTACCCCTTTTAGTAGTTAAGTGCTAGAGAACAGTTCTTCATATTAAAAGTTCCATGTTCACATAACTGCTGTGGTTTCTCTCCTGACTGATTGAGTCAGCCATATCTATTCTCAAGGTTACAAGTTGGCTTCTAGCACTTGAAGCATCTTGTCTGCACAGGAGAACATCCAAATAAGAGGATGGGAGGGGCGGCTAAGGGAGACTTCCTTTTCCACTCCTGGCCCTTTATCAGGCTTTCCTAGAAGCCACTGGACAGATTTCCTCATACATTTAAAAGTGATCAAAACGAAGTCCCCTGTCCACTGCCACACCAATCAGTGTAAAAGGGCGGGACACCTTGATCACCACCCCAAATTGCCTTTCTCTTAGTAAAGAACAAGGATCTCTGACAGGTTTTTCCCAGCGGCTCCTAACATTATCTCCTTAATTGCATATTTACAACCATGACTCACAATTACTGAGCATAGACCTCGTAGCAGACACTGTGCCAAGTGCTTTAGTGGACCATCATGTTTAGTCTTCTCAGCCACCCTGTCAGGTAGATCTGGTGCTGTCCACAATGTTCATTGCATCTCTATTTACAATAGCCAGGAGATGTCCATCATCGGATGAATGGATAAAGGAGATGTGGCACATATATACAATGGAATATTACTCAGCCATAAAAAGAAACAAAATTGAGTTATTTGTAGTGAGGTGGATGGACCTAGAGTCTGTCATACAGAATGAAGTAAGTCAGAAAGAGAAAGACAAATACCATATGCTAACACATATATATGGAATCTAAGGAAAAAAAAATGTCATGAAGAACTTAGGGGTAAGACAGGAATAAAGACACAGACCTACTAGAGAATGGACTTGAGGACACGGGGAGGGAGAAGGGTAAGCTGTGACGAAGTGAGAGAGTGGCATGGACATATATACACTACCAAATGTAAAATAGATAGCTAGAGGGAGGCAGCCACATAGCACAGGGAGATCAGCTCGGTGCTTTGTGACCACCTAGAGGAGTGAGGTAGGGAGGGTGGGAGGGAGGGAGACGCAAGAGGGAAGAGATATGGGAACATATGTATATGTATAACTGATTCATTTTTGTTATAAAGCAGAAACTAACACACCATTGTAAAGCAATTATACTCCAATAAAGATGTAAAAAAAAAAAAAAGAAAGATAATGTATTGACATAGATGGTGGTGGAAAGAGGGTAGAAAGAAAAAATATGCTAATTATATCATTGCTCCAGCGGGGAGCTAGTAGATACTGGTTAAAAAAGAGAGGGATGTCTGCGGGTACTGTAACCAAGCAGGACCCTATGGGGCCTTCCCAGGGCAGGCTCTTCCCCCATATCCTCTGCTTTAGCTCCTCTCTGAAGTACCTAGACAACAGTATCTGATGCACATTTCCTGAGTTGTTTTACAGATGTGAAATCACCCCCACCCCACCCCCACCCCCAATGGAAGATGTTAACTACTTAATGACCTTGAGCACATAGCCCCAGGCCTCCTGGAGCCTAAGGACTGATGATGTTAACCCCTGTGACAGCACCCTGTTCCCTCACCATCAGCCAATCAGAGAATTGTGCACAAGCTGATCACACAACGGGTGACCCCCTTCCCTCACTTAGCCTTTAAAAATACTTTGCTGAAACCCTCTGGGGAGTTCAGGATTTTTTTTTTTTTTCCTTTTTGGGCGTGGGCCACAGGTCTCCTTGCATGGCCCTGCAACAAACCTTTCTCTGTTCCAAACTCTGACGTTTTGGTATTGTTTGGTCTCACTGTGCCTCAGGCACACGAACTTGCATTTACCAGCAGTACTCTATAGTTAGAAAGACGATCACTCAAAAGGCCAAATCTAATTGAGTATCTTTTACCTAAATACCAGAAAACCATACACACACACACACACACACACACACACACACACACACACACACACACACAGTTACTGAATTGGTCGGCCAGATCCGCGTCGGGGTCCTAGCCTGGGCCAAGACCTTTTGTCTCAGCCAGGGAGGTTCTCTTTCTGATTGAATTCACTCAGCCAATAATGAAACCCATGCTGAGACTGGAACAGCACAAGCTTTACTCAATGGCCAAACAATGGCAAAACAGGAACCTAGTTTGCAAATCAACTTCTCAACCCAGATCAGGCAGAGATACCAAATATATAGGAGGATCGAGGTAAAAGGGAGGGAATTGGAAAGAGTGGGAGGAATGTTCATGAGTTATGTGAAAATAGGGGTGAGGTTTGGACCCAGAACTGATGCAGCTCTCCTTTTCAGTCCTTATATGGGTTTTTCCAGTTGTCTTGGTAATCGTCAACTGTCATGGTGCTGGTGGGTGTGTCATTTAGCTAATGTATTACAGTGAGCGTATAGTAAGGCTCAAGGTCTACTGGGAGTCAAATCTTCCGCCATCTTGGGCCTAGTTGGTTCTAACCGGTTCTTATTTTTTCTCTTTGCAGCTTCCTCCTGACACTTAGATAGGAGTAATTTGTTTCTATTTGAGGGAGGGGCAGGGGTATGTTTCTGGGGCAAAGTCTCAGTAAGAAGACCACATAGTGAACAATTTTTTAAAAACATAAAAAATACTTAAAAATATTGCAGAATTCAGACTATTTATCTGCCCTATCAATAAATGTAAATGCTTAAATCATTTATTAAAAAGTTTCCAATTAGATCATAAAGCAAACCCAACTCTATGCTATATATGATACAACACCTAAAATTTTTGATATCACCAGTCATCAAGTCTCTTTGATAAAAGAGACTTGAGAGTTACAAGTTAAAGGATTCCTCTAGGGCTCCAAAACTACAGGTAGGAAGTAGGATAAGATAAATATATCTTATCCTAGACATATATATACATATGTCTCACAAGGTGAAGACATTATATATATATACATATGTCTCACAAGGTAAAGCCAAGTGCCCAGAGGGTAGAGCTAACAGTAGAAGTGAAAAACAGATTAGGGAATCATTCCTAGGGCACAGAACTGCTTACTAATCAAGAACATTCCCTGTTCCCAGAATGTAGGGAACTGTCAGTCTGTGCCTGATTGGATTTAAAAATTGCTTTGGGCCAGTGACTGCTGTGTATATCTCATCCTGCCACCCTCTCCCTTTTGAACAGGAATGTCAATTGTGACTATCCCATCCTTGTGTCTCCACTGTACTTCAGGTGAAGAGTAGGTGTGAAGTGGTCAGACAAATCACCTTTTTAGTTCATAGGTCTCTGGATCAAGAGGATCAAGGTGAAGGAGCTTCATCCATACTTGGACCTCTAAAATCTAGATGATGAGATCTTAGTCTTCATTCCTAAGCTTGATGTCATAATGTGATGAGAGTTTGGGAGTCTTGGGAGGGAGTGATTATATTTTTTGCATGTGAGAAGGGTATGAATTATTAGTGCCTAGAAGAAAGAGTGTGTTAGACTGTTACTTGAATGGTCCCCGTGGAATCATGTCTCCCAGTGTTCCCATCCTTGTGTTGTCACTCCAACATCAAATATGTTATGCTACTTGACTTGCTCCAGCCAATGGGTAATTGATTCAAAAGGAGGTTTGATAAGTATTTGTGCATTGGGTTTTGCCCTTTTGGAACCCAGTTTCTATGCAAATAAAGTGGTCTTCCTACTGGTGGATGAGAGGCCTTAAGGAGGAAAACCAATGCTCCAGACCTGTGGATGAAGCCTAGCCCAGTCATCAGCTGAATGCAGCTGCATGAGTGAGTCTAGGTGAAATTCACAAAAGAATACACAGAATGTGAGAAATAATAGGTCATTGTTATTTTAAGCCACTAAGTTTTGAGGTGGTTTGTTATGCAGCCATAGATAATGGATACATTCAAATTTCCTATTGCTATGCTCCATGGCTCTTATTGTGTGTTTTTAAAAAAAGTGTGTATTTCTGTTGGTGGGAATGTAAACTGGTACAGCTACTATGGAATATAGTATGGAGGTTCCTCAAAAAATTAAAAATAGAGCTACCTTATGTTCCAGCAATCCCATTTCTGGGTATACATTCAAAGGAAATGAAATCGGTATCTTGGGACTTCCCTGGTGGTCCAGTGGTTAAAAATCTGCATTTTAATGCAGGGGATGCGGGTTCGATCCCTGGTCAGGGAACTAAGATTCCACATGCTGCAGGGCAACTGAGCCCATGCTGCAACTACTGAGCACGTGTGCCACAACTAGAGAGCCCATGTGCCACAACTACTGAACCCATGTGCCACGACTAGAGAGAAGCCAGTGTGCTGCAACAGAAAGATCCCACATGCCGCAACTAAGACCCGATGCAGCCAAAAAACAAAAAAGTGAAATCAGAATCTCAAAGAGATATCTGCACTCCTATGTACATTGCAGGGTTATTTACAATAGTCAAGATATGAAAACAACCTAAGTGTCCATCAACAGATTGTTAAAAAAAATAGAATTCGGCTGAATAAATTTTAAAGATCTTATTGGCTTTATTCAATGGTTCATGAATTGGGCAGCATCCCATCTAGCAGGTAGAAAGGAGCTCCAAGGAGCTGTACTGAATAAAAGACTTTTATAGGCAGAAGGGAGTTGGAACAAGGAAGTTATACTAGCAAAAAGTAAATTAGTTGTGGCAAGGTCACTTTCCTTTATGGGAAGGAAGGGATGTATCAGGCAGATCACCTCAGTAGGTGACCAGGTGATTCCTGATTGCCTGGTTTAAGGTTTCATTTCTGAAGAGGTTGGAACTGTAATTAAGTCAAGTCTTGCTTTGGCGACATGGGGCTTAGCATAAGTGACTCCATTTTGGGCTTGTTGTCTTATTTTTAACATAATGGATAAAGAAAATGTGATATATATATATATATATATATATATATATATATATATATATACTTTAATAATATAATAGCCAGTAATTTCACCAGCAAAAGTGAGTTTATTCAGGAATAGCCAGAAGAATTGCAATTCAGGATATGCCATCTATGGTAAACCACAGGCAAACACAGAAAACCAGGAAGGGGGACTTTCTTTTATAGGGAAAAAGGAGGAGTTGGGAGAGCCTGTAATAACCAAAGAGTCTATTGGAAGAATCTGGGAATCCAAAGGATGGAGGTTTCTCATTGGTTGGACTGCTACAGTCTCTGATTAACTGGGCTGTCCATTGGGTGGAGAGAAGTTTTCTTCTTCCTGCTGGATAGTAAAGTAGGCAACACCTTCTTGTTGGAGTTGTAGGCATGTGTCTCTGTTTGGAGTAATTGATGATGCATGGCAGAGTATGAGAGCTTCCCCTACAAGCCTGTCCTGACCCCAATTTTAGCTGAGGATTTTTAAATTAATTATACAATATATATTCCAATTATATATCAAGTTTGTTCCAGGTTCATCAGGCACCAGTAGCTTTCAAGTGCATGTGCTGTTTGGTCTTGAGTGAGTGCAGCCTAGCACATGTGCACAGACTTCCAGGCTTCCTCACATGAATGTGATTCTAGTAGGGTCCTTGCAAGGTGTCTCTTTCTCTGCTTCTCATTGTTAAACTACTGGTTGGTTTGCTCTTTCTTTGTTGCTACTAGTTTTCTGGAGCTATTACCCTTCTTTTTTTTTTTTTTTATCATTTGTCACTAGGATCTTTATTGTTTCCAATGGCATGAATTCCCACACTCTGTTCCAAATAAAGATAGCCCTCTAAGCAGAGATGCAGGGCTGCCAGTACTTCTGTCTCGTCCCTTCCCTTGGGTGGAACCTGGAACAAATCGGCTTCTCCTGGAGGGACACCACTGCCCTACAGGAGCTTGTGTTGGGGAAATGGCAGCCTTTGTTTTTTTGGCTTGCTCCTCTTGGAAACTCTGCCTGTGAATGGGAGCTGGGGAAGGAGGGTGATCACAGTTCAGACGTTCAGCCTGATGCTCCTGGGGTTGAACCTCCATCCTAGAGATGGGAGTTAGGTAGGGGAAGGAAGGCCCAGTCTTCCTGACTGTGCTTGCCTTGAATAGAGCTGGGGTGAAGGCTGGGGTGAGAGACCCCCCTTCTGGGGTGAAACTATGACCCTATGACTGTGGCTAGGGGGGAAAAAGGGTCACTGTCTTATAAGCTGCCCCTGCCAGGAGTAGTTGGACCTGTTCTGTGTGTGTGTATGTGTGTGTGTGTGTGTGTGTGTGTGTGTGTGTGTGTGTTTGTGTGTGTGTCTGTAGGGAGTAAGTGCTGGCCCCAATGCCACAGACTCTCACAGTCTCACTGAGATTTAAGAGATTTTCTTGAATCCATGCTTCTCGATTTCCTGTATACCCTTAGGTAGATTTCCAGGGACTTTGTTTAAAAATTTTTCCCCCAGAGACTTTAAATGATTGTTTAAAAATTTTCACCAGTGAAATGGTAACGATGGAGAGGGTCCACCAGGTTTCTCACATAGCCATTCTGAAGTACTGTCTCTATAAGGGGTTTTTAATCTGATATTTCAGAGACTCTTGAGCGATCAGTTCAGTGCAGTAGTCCACCCACTTCCACATGCACTCACCTGTAAGGACCCTCCCGATTTTACCGGTGGTTCTCAGATCGATTTGCCCAGTCCAGTGATTCTCAAACTCTGGCATGCATTGGAGTCACCCAGAAGATTCATTAAAATACAGATTGCTGAGCCCCAACCCAGAGTCCTCGATTCAGTGGCTCTTGGGCAGGCCTGAGAATTTGCATTTCTAAAACATTCCCAGGTGATTTTGATGTTGATGGTTCAGAGATGTAAAAAGTTAATAAACAGAAACCTCAATTGAGCAGAGTTGGGAGAGCAGAAGGGGGAGCTCTCATGTCCTGTGATGATAGCAGAGCCCAACAGGAAGAAGAAAGACTTCTCCTCTTTCCTGGCAAGGACTTAGCCAATGAAAAACCATGGACTCATTTTTTTTTTTTTTTTAACTATATCCCTCCCAACTTCATTTCCCCATCTATAAAAGCATTCTCCTTACCTTGCTGTGGGTGGACTTGTACGGGGCTCACCATGGTTGCAGACCCTGAATTGCAATTTTCTGCTGATCCTGAATAAACCCATCTTTGCAGGAGAAATTTCTGGCAGCCTATTTGTTTCAAGTCAACAGAGACTGCATTTAAAACATTCAAAAATTGAGGTTTAATTGAATACAACATTATATCAGTTTCAGGTGTACAATGATTTTTTCATATGTATTTTGAAATAATCACAATAGTCTAGTTAACAACTATTGTCATACATAGTTATATAATTTTTTTTCTTATGATGAGGACTCAAGATTTACTCTCTTATTAGCAACTTTCAAATATTCAGTACAGTGTTATTAACTATACTTGCCATGCTGTACATTACATCCCCGTGGCTTATTTATTTTGTAACTGCAAGTATGTACCTTTTGACTCCCTGCACCCATCTCACCCAAACATCCGCCCCTCCCCCCACCTCTGGCAACCACCAATCTGTTCTCTCTGTACCTATAACTTGTTTTTTGCTTTTTGTTTTCTAGATTCCATATATAAGTGAGATCATACGGTATTTGTCTTTGTCTGACTTATTTCACGTAGCATAATGCCCTCAAGGTCCATTCATGTTGTCGCAAATGGCAAGATTTCATTTTTTTAATGACTGAATAATATTCCATTGTATATATGCACCCCATTTTCTTTATCCATTCATTTGTTAGTGGACACTTACGTTGTTTCCATATCTTGGCTCTTGTAAACAATGCTGCAATGAATACGTGGGTGCAGTTATCTTTTTTTTTAAACATCTTTATTGGAGTATAATTGCTTTACATTGTTGTGTTAGTTTCTGCTGTATAACAAAGTTTGAGTTAGTATTTTTGTTTCCTTCAAATAAATACCCAGAAGTGGAATTGCTGGATCTATTTTTAATTTTTTGAGGATTTATCTTTTTGCGGATCAATTTTTAACTTTTTGAGGAATCTCCATACTGTTTTCCTTAGTGACTGCACACATTTACTTTCTGACCAACAGTGCCCAGTCTTCATTTTTGGAGACCACACTTTGAGAACAACTGGTTTAATCTTACATTCAAGGCAGGCAGGATATTCTCCTTGCTGGGACACTTGTTAGTGTTTTTATTGTTGTGCTTGTAGTTTTCTTTTATTTCTTTCTATTCTTTTTTTTTTTTTTTTCTGGTGATCATAGGAATTCCTTTGCACCTAGTTTTTTTGATTATGTGTGTGTGTGTGTTTGTGTGTTATGTATGTGTTTGCTATTGCTTTTATATGATTAAAAATAAAATCTCCTCTCATCCCAGATAACTTCTTCACTAAGGTAGAAGAGAAACAAAACAGCTTTGTCACTGAGTAAGCGTTAAACCAGAATGTGATGCATGTGGCAGACAATCTGCTAAGAGATTGCAAAGACAGAAATCTTACGTATTTATGCAGATAAGCAGATACAATCCATTATATACATGTTCTCAAGATAAACAGTAACTAGCCCTGAAGTTAGAGGACCTGACAAAACCATTTGTTATACACAGTTTATCTTAAATTCACCTGATAATTAGAGTGGCCATCTGTGTTTGCTAATTTGCTTCATCCAAAGGAAAAACAAAATTCTCGTATCCTTGTGGCAGGAGGTAATTTTGCACTTTGGAGTGAGGAGCCTGAGGAATCTGCTGAAGGTCCCTACCTTCCCACAGAAAAGGGGGTTTAGGGGCACCATCTCCCTTGATGATTACATTTCAACAGGATGACTCCCAGGTCTTTGAGAAAGACATTCCTGGGTTGTAAAACTGTCAAGAGTCTTATTTAAATTTTAAAAAGGTTTATTCATTTTAAAGAGAGAGAAAGAATTTACAAGTTTTCTAAAGAAAATCCTCTAAGAAACGGGCGGGGAGGGTAAGTCTCTTATTTTCAATAGGGAGAATTTAAGATATTATTTTAAATTTGTACTTGATTTGTAGTTATGCTATCCTGTTTGCTGTTTTTAGGGAAGAATTTGGTCGTGTTACAAACTATTCTTATTTTGTGTGTGCCTTCTAAATTAAAAAAAGTTAATTTTGATTTTTTTATGGCTTCTTTAATTGCTTGTTCATCTTTATTTTCTTTTTTTTTGCATTTGCTTTGTTTTAATTACACAAATAATATGTAATATACTTTCAAAATTCTGTGAGTTTTGAAAACAATTGTATCACTGCACCCTGATAAGAATTACTCAAATAAAAATTCTTGACAACACCAATTGCTGGCAAAGATGTGGTGCAAATGGAAATCTCATTCATTACTGGTGTTGACCTAAAACAATAAAACAGCCAGTTATTTTACAAGCAAAATGGGTCTATTCAGGAACAGCAAAGAATTGCGATTTGAGACATGTAAATCTATGGCAAACCACAGGAAGTCCAGAGAGCAAAAGTAGAGAAAAAGTTCTTTTATAGAGGCGAAGGGAGAGTTGAGAGAGGCTGTTATAACCAGTTTGTGGGAGGAAACTGGGAGCTTGAAGTGGCTTTTCATTGGCTGAATAGTGACAGTCTTTCATTGGCTGGGCTATAGCCAGGCAAGGAGAAATTCCTTTTTCCTCCTGCTGGGTAGTAAAGTATTAACCTTCTTCCTGTTGGTAATGCAATTGAGGTTGAGTGGTAGAGTGTGAGAGCTCCCCCTTCTGAATTCCCGACTCCATTTTATCAATACATGAGGTTTCCATTGATTAATTTTCAGGGGTGGAAATGCAAAATGGCACAGTCACTTTGCAAAATGGTTTTCAGTTTCCTTTAAAGTTAAACATACATTTACCATAGAACCTAGCAGTCTTACACCTGGGTATTTACCTTAGTGAAATGAAAACTTATGATCGCACAAAAATCTGTAAACAAATGTTTATAGAAACTTTATTTGTGTTAGCCAAAAAACCGGAAAGAAGCCAATGTCCTTCAGTGAGTGAAAGGATAAAAAACCAGTACTGTATCCGTAGAATACAATACTATTCAGCAGTAAAAAGGAATGTGTGGGCTTCCCTGGTGGCTCAGTGGTTGAGGGTCCGCCTGCTGGTGCAGGGGACGCGGGTTCGTGCCCCGGTCCGGGGGGATCCCACGTGCCGCGGGGCGGCTGGGCCCGTGGGCCATGGCCGCTGGGCCTGCGCGTCCGGAGCCTGGCTCCGCAGCGGGAGAGGCTGCAGCGGTGAGAGGCCCGTGTACCACAAAAAAAAAAAAAAAAAAAAAGGAATGTGTTATTGACGTATTTGGAAACTTGAATGAATCTTAAAGACATGTTAAATGAGAGAAGCCAGCCTCAAACATTCCATTTATGTGATATTCTCAGAAAAGGCAAAAGTATAGTGATTGTGGTGTGCTCCAAGGACAAAGAACAAGATAAAGGGCCAATATTGCTGGAACAAAGAGTTACAGGACTCCTATCACTCTGTCACAGTGTGACCACTGTAATGTCCCAGAGCTCTCCCAAGCCGCATGCCCTGTCCCGTTCCCATCCCATATAAGGAAAGATATTTGCCCCGTTTTTCTCCCGCTCAGTACACTGAAGGTATACATACTCTGCCCAGTCAGCAGATGACTTACAGTTTCCCTGGCTATAAAACCCGACAAGCAACCCATGCTCATTGTTGACTCTCCCTGGCTACCAGGAAGTCAGCCTGCTGTTCTTGCAGCAACCCTTCTCTTTAATAAATTCTATCTTTCTTACATTCTGCCTTGTGTTTGGAAATTCTTTTTTAGCCTGTGCTCGGGCCACGACAGTGATGAAAAATACATCATTGGTTACCAGGAATTATGGTGCAACGAGAATTTGAATACAAAGGAGTACTTTTAGGATGATGAAACAATGTTCTGTTTGTGGTGGTGGTTACATGAATCTAAAGATGTTAAAAGTCATAGAACTGTACACTGGAAGAAAAAAAGCCAAATTTACTCTATGATATTAACAAATTATAAAAAGTAAATAATAGTATCATCCTGTACTTATGTGTTCTTCAGCTTCCTTTTTAAAATTTAATATGTTCAAGAGCACAAATGTAGATCTCCATTATTATTATTTTTTAATTTTTATTATTTTTTTTGCGGTACGCGGGCCTCTCACTGTTGTGGCCTCTCCCATTGTGGATCACAGACTCCGGACGCGCAGGCTCAGCAGCCATGGCTCACGGGCCCAGCCACTCCGCGGCATATGGGATCTTCCCAGACCAGGGCACGAACCCGTGTCCCCTGCATTGGCAGGCGGACTCTCAACCACTGCGCCACCAGGGAAGCCTAGATCTTCATTATTTTTTGCTAATTTTACATAACTTCACATATATGAACATACAGTGGTTTAGTTAAACCCTATTGATGGACATTTATTTTATTTTTCCCATTTTTTTCCTTTTACAAACAAAATGGGAGTGATTATATCTTGTTACTTCAAATCGCTCTTCTATTTGTGGTTATGCCATCAATTCAATACACATTTTACCTACTTATATTAGGTAAAATACTTAAATAATTTCAAAGTCAAATCTTCAAAACAGGATATATTCAGAGAAGTCTAGCTTTTTAAAAAAACCTCTCCTTTCTCTCTTGTTTCTTCCTCCTCCCATATATGTGCATTTAAAAATTTTCCTTCCTTTTAAAAATAGATGTATCTAGTGCTTTTGTTTCTGTCTCCCCTCCCCTCCATCACTCTCTTCTCAATTTGAAGAATTTCAGGTTACTTAAAGTTACTGAAGCCAGAAACAAGAGAGCAGCAAAAGCCAGAGGCAAGAACTTCATGCCTGAAGGATGGAGACATGCCTGGGGAGAGTGCAGTGGGGTGGATGGGACAGCTACCTGTGTCACTTGCCTGGAGCTCCAACCTTTATTAGACTTCAAATGAGATCAGAAATTAGGCAGTGGGCAGATGATAAAGCAGAAAGCTCTGCCATCAGGGCAAACAGATTTGATTAGACTGTCTAATTGCCTACTGCATAAATTTACCGAGTATTCACAGAACATCTAGAAGACTAGCCCCAGTCTTTGCATATACGCTTTCTGGCTACCGTTGGCAAAATGGTAGAGGCAAAACAGGGACAGCTGTGTACTGTTCCTGTGATTTTAAGTTGATACCATACATTTTGGAGACCAGTTTTTTGATAAATATCCAACCTCCAAAACAAATTAAACAAAACAAAACTATGCTTGCCGTTTTCAGAATTCACACACACAGAATAAATAAATCATGAAATAAATAAATCATAAAGATGTAAGTACTATATTTTCTTCTTAGCATTACTCATAATGAGTATGTGAGTCTTAATGCCCATCAATAGAGACTGCTAATTTATGACACATGGCACATTAGAATCCCATGCAACTTTAAGCAATGGTGATAACTGAGGATTTGTGACTTAAAAAGCTCTCAGTGATATATTAGTGTAAAAGGAAAATTATGAGAAAATATATATAGTATGATATAGTCTTTGTTACACACAGACACAGACACACACACACATATACACATATATATCTGAAAAGATATATACCAAAAATTTTAAGGGTTTTTATCTTTGAGAAGGATTATTTGTGATTTTATTTTATTTTCCATAATTTTATGTTTCATCTAAATGTTATAAAATGGCTACATGTAACTTCACAATGAGAAAAAAAATTAAGCTATTTCCATGTAGGAAAAACATCTGTTTTGAAAAGTTCTTTTTTTTTTAACATTTATTTCTGGGCCATAAGTTTTTGTTTCTTCTTTTTTTAAAAATATTAAATTTATTATTTATTTATTTATTTAGGCTGTGTCAGGTCTTAGTTGTGGCACGCGGGATCTCTTTAGTTGCTGCGTGTGGGCTTCTTAGTTGTGGCATGCATGCGGGATCTAGTTTCCCAACCAGGGATTGAACCTGGGTTCCCTGTATTGGGAGTGTGGAGTCTTACCCACTGGACCACCAGGGAGGTCCCCTGTTTTGAAATAAATATATTCACACAGAAATATTTGCTTTCTTTCTTCACTAACACAAGATTGATTGGATTCAAATCAGATTCACAGGAATCAGAGATCTTTCTCAAATTAAACTTTGGTAATAATTTCAAGGATACAAGTAATTATGAAGCACAGTTAAGACAGGCACAAGTATGGGGTGTCCACACCACTTCTCAGGTCCTTTCCTTGCCTAATTAGAATGAGCTGTGGATTGGGTTTAATGTTAGAGATCTCTGTCTGAGTGATGCATGTGAGTACAAAATGGGGGCTATTTCAATGAGAAACTTCTCCATTTTATTCTCTGAAAATTACGTAGTATGAAAAATACATGACATTTTTTCAAGGAGCCATGCCCTGTAATCCATAGATTCCAGGTTTTGTTTACCAGAAACAATGCTAGATGGAGCAGACGCATTCTGCTAGATAAAGATTATGCTACTAGTTAATACAGTTTAGTGAGTTTCTGGAGTTAGCATGTTTATAAGGGAAATCTGATGCAGTCAATTTTGTTTTCTTCTTTCCTTCCAGAGGCATCCCTGGTAAATGGAGAGAACTGATTGTAAGACTGTTGTTTCTTTCCCATTTCTTAAAATGAAAGCATTGAGATAGCAAAGAGATGTCATCACTGAATTTATGACTTACAAAGATTGTGTGTTTTTCTTTTTGAATTTTATTTTATTTATTTATTTTTTATACAGCAGGTTCTTATTAGTTATCTATTTTATACATATTAGTGTATATATGTTAATCCCAATTTTTCAAGAGTGTGTGTTTCTTAATGGGAATTTTGAGCACTTTCATTTCATAACTCCTATTCTGTACCCTAATTCCATGTTTTCTAAATTCCTTTTACAGTGTGGTGCCCAGAAATAAATACAATAATCCAAGGGTGAACTAACAAGGTCACTTAAGTTTGGTAATTGCAGGAGCTGTTGAAGTCCTTTAGGATTATGGAGTCTTTTAGGATAGGCATATTCATTCCTCCCCCTCCTTATACTGGGTCACTAATAGATGTAAGAATCAAGACTTATATAGCTTCTTCCACATCATTTCTCAAAGTATGAAATGAGGTTATCCATGTAGATGCCTTATTATAGAACTGGCAGTGGGCACATGCTCCAAAGCTGTTGCCACTGGGAGCCAAGGTAGCATGGCAACTATGTGTAGCGGCTCTGATGTTAGAAAGACAAGAATTCAAGTCCTGGGTGTACAACTTATCTGTGACCTTCAGCAGTTTAACTTACACCTCAGTTGTTTTATTTGTGTATAACGTTGTTTTAAGGACTAAACGAGATAATGCGTTCAAAGCCCTCAGTACTGTACCTGACACTTGAAAATGCTCTATCACTCTTAAATATTCTCATTATTAATATTGCTTCTCTATAGATCTTCCTCCAGGTTGCTATTCTTTCTTTAATACCCTTTGGTATTGTCACAGAGCACTTATTAATTCAATGGATTGCCTGTGAATTGAGCGTCTATTTATTGATCTTGTTCACCAGGATCAATTTTCAATTCTCAGGTTCTCTGAGAGTTAGACTGCATCATCAATAAGCCCTGGATACATGGAATTGAGAGTTATGAGGTGGTTTTGCCACAGATGCATAGAATCTCTAGAGCCAAAGTGATCTTACTATTAGCATCAAATGGTACTTTTGTCATAATTATGCATTAGTTTCTTCAACTGTGCTCAAAAGTTCAAAAGCTAAGAAAACGTTTCTTTTCCCAGAGTCAAGACAGGGAGAGCATCCAACAGTATCAATGGCTCCTGGTCATGCAGTTCTTAAGCAGTTTGTTTTCACCTAGTAGAGACTATTGTGCACTCTCATTATCTTGTCTTAAATTTTTTCCATAATTTGGATCCACAGGAAACTTGACAATCTTATCATTTCACAGAATATCACACATGTCCACAGGGTGGGCACCAGACCTGATGGAGAGAAAGTAGGTGATACTCTAGTTACCTGCTGGATATAAGCCAAAAGATGCAGCAGAAACTCCATGAAAAGGATGGAGGCTTCCATTTTAGCAGAGTTGCTGTAGATCCAAAGAGGAAGACAACCTGCTCCTCCTGCACGCTTACGTGCTAGCTAGCTCAGCCTTTTTGAATTTTTGAGGCATGTTGAGAGTGTTCTCTGGCCTCTGTCTTCAAGATTTTACTGGGGTCAAGAGCAGGCAAAAGCTTTCCAGCTGGTCCAGGCTGCAGTGCAAGCTAATTTTTCCCTTGGTATCCATCCCTCTCACTCCCACCAATTAAAAAAAAAATCCAGCTATTGAATTAGTCACTTTCCTCCATTCACGACACAGAATCATTGTATTGTATGTCTTTCTTATTATTATTTTTTTACTCAGAGCTATAATAGCTCTGTGTCTATTGAATCCATTGCTCTTAACCTATGTATAGTATTCTAAAGTGTGTATCTATGTAACCTTACGGATCCACTACGCCAGAATGGCTACCCAGAGTGCCTTAGAATGCCTGCCAATAGCAATAATGCTGCAACTAACAACGTAGTACAATACATGTTCTCTTAGGACTTGCATAAGAATATTTTTGGGATATATTGAGGAGTAGAATCCTTGGATCATGAGATCAGTGTATAATAAATTTGAATAAGTAGTAGCAGTTTGTTCTTAAGAGGAACTGTCCATACTTCTAAAAGCAATATTTGAAGATTCCCATATTCCAACATCTCCCCTAACGTGTGCCGTTACCCAGTTTTCTAATTTTACCAATCCCATTGTTGGTTTAATTTGCTTTTCTCTTATTACCAGTGAATTTAAACATCTCTTCATGTGCTTTGTCGACTGTAGAGTCAACACAATCCTTATCAAAATTTGAACAGGATTTTTTTAGAAATTGAAAAACTGATCTTACCATTTATATAACAAGGCAAAAAATAATCAACACAATTTTGAAAAAAGAACAAAGTGGGAGGACTTTAACTTTCTGATTTCAAAACTTACTATAAAATGACAGTCATCAAGATACTCTTAACACAACGGGAATAGAATGCAACTCCCTTAATCTGATAAAGACACTCAGTCAACAAGCTAAAACCACACAGTCTAAGTGTTCCCTCCTCCCCAACAAAATGATTCCTAAAGTAATTCTTCCCCTAAAATATGTCTTATCCCGTCCTGTCCTTTCAATGTATTGCTTCTATGATCACTAAAAATCACTCATGTGGATCTCTAGAAGTTATCTAGAAAGACAAAGACTGACAGGGAGTTATCACTCCAATTTGATAAATCTCAAAGTTGATGATGACATGGACCACAGATCTGGATAGCAAATCCCAGGAGCGTAGAGGAAGTCCTTTAAGGACCACTCACCGACTTACTCTCCCTGCTCCCAAATTAAAACAAAATAAAGCTGAAAATGTCAAAGCTGTTCTCTTTCTCAGAACAGGAGTTTACTTAGAGGGCTCATCACTGCAAAGAAGGAAACTACTACTCACTGGGAAAGGCTGTTGTGTGTGAAAGTCAAGAGGAGTCTGGCTGGACCCGTGAGGGCAGTGCAGGGAGCTACATGTGGTTGCTAACTTTGGAGGGCTTGATGGCAACTTTGGGTGCTTCATCAGAGACAGTTTTGGGTTTAGGCCCATAGTGTTACCCTGAAAAGAGACATTTCTAATGTTGGGCAGCAACAAATTACTCTTGGGCCCTGTTCTTCTTTCCAGGGATTGTTGGATGCTGAGGGGCTCCATGGTTAGGCTCATCCTCTCTCTCCCATGCTTTGCTTTCTCTTACTTCCATGTTTTTCTGACCCCAACTAAGCTTCTTGGGGTCACATCCCGATGGGCAGCCAAGATCAGGAGAGAAAGCTTCATGATAGGGCGGCACTCAGAGGGGCTGGACTCATGTACCTTTAGACTCTCCCTTCAGCATTCATATTTCTTCAGAGCTCAAGAGAGCCATGGCTGATGGAGGTACTGATTTACTTTGGAGTCTGGAGCAGTCAGCTGTGAACCCTGTGTGAGGTGGTCCTTTAGAGCACCCTGGAGAAGTCTCAAGAGACAAAGCCTCTTGCATCCTTGCACTGAGAGGTCCTGAAGGGTATAAATGATGTCTTTTCCACTTTAACTGTCAGCCCAGCTTGGCATTGGTAGGCACACTCAAGCCTGGGGGAAAGAGAAAACAGTGTGGGTCTAAGAACGGACACCAGGCTACTTCTCCATGCAAATTGGGATGGTCACGGTGGCCTTTGCTGGAGGGTCAGATGCACTCCACCGAGGGACCAATTAATAAACAA
The DNA here is from genome assembly GCF_937001465.1 of Orcinus orca. NCBI lineage: Eukaryota > Metazoa > Chordata > Mammalia > Artiodactyla > Delphinidae > Orcinus > Orcinus orca. Next base: position 27,891,190 of record NC_064574.1, on the reverse strand, counting down.
GGAACTGAAAGTGGATGGAAGAGAACAACTTCCTATGTGAAAGAAATTCATGCCCAAGAGAACAAGTTTCAGAGACCCAGGGATGGAAGGAAATGTTAAGTACTACCTTACATAGTGTCACATGCATTATCTTATAACAACAAACTCATGTGAACTTGGGTCTGCAGTAAACCTAAAATATGGAACAAATTAAAGGACCTGCTTTGTTTTCAATCATAATGTATTAATTTATTTTTCATTTTATGTCAGTCCTCTGCCATTAGAATGTAATCCCCATGGGAACAAGACCTTATTTATCTTGTTCACTTCAGAGCCCCAAGGGTTTGCCACTTATCTGACACATACTAGGTCCTCATTAAATAGTCAAATGAATGAATGACAGACCAGAAACATAAAGTGAACACAGAGCTGTCATGATTTATGACATGGAAGGAAAAGGAATAATTTCTATTGAGTATGACTGTGGGCCACAGAGTGTTCCAGGTGTCTTATTTAAGTTATATCATTTAACATTTTTTACCAATTATTCAAGGCAAGGAATATTCTCTCCATTTTGCAAATAAGGAATTGGAGGCAATTCGAATTCAAGTTTCTGAGCAGAGGTCGTACAATAAGTGGCAGAAATAAAATTCACACCAGTGTCAATCTGATTCCAAGGGTTGTGTGTTTGAAAGTCTGGCACCTCAGCAGGAGGAGGAATGGTGTCAAGGCCATGATAGAGGCAATTACAATTATGTTTCAAAGTGAGGCTGCAGCCAGAGGGTACATTCAGGAATTCTTTTATTTTTCACTTTTAGTGACTTTTATTGTTTTCTTTTTATCAATAACTTTACAAGCAATACATGTTTATTGCAGACAATTAGAAATACATAAAAGCATAAAGTGAAATATAACAATCATGTATAATCTCCATCCCCCAGAGATAACCACAATCTGCATTTTGATGCATTTCCTCCCAGTGTCTACATATTTTTTTTAATTGAAATATCATTGACCTACACGTTACGTTAGTTCAAGGTGTACAACATAGTGATTCGACAATTCGATACATTACAAAATGATCACCATGATAAGTCTAGTTACCATCTGTCATCGTAAAAGAATATTACAATATAATGACTATATTCCCCATTCTGTACATTTCATCACTGTGACTTGTTTATTTTGTAACCAGAAGTTTGTACCTCTTAATGCCTCTCATTTATTTCACTCAACCTCTCACCCCCTCACCTCTGGCAACCACTTGCTTGTTCTCTGTATCTACGAATCTATTTCCATTTTGTTATGTTTGTTCATTTGTTTTGTTTTTTAGGCCCCACATATAAGTGAAATCATATGATAACTGTCTTTCTCTGTCTGATTTATTTCACTTAGCATAATACCCTTTAGGGCCATCAGTGTTATCACAAATGGCAAGATTTCATCTGTTTTTATGGCTTAGTAATATTCCATTATACATAAACATATTACATTTTCTTTTTCATTCATCTATTCATGGACATGTAGGTTATTTCCATATCTTGGCTATTGTAAATAATGCTGCAATGAACATAGGTGTGCATATATCTTTTTGAATTAGTGTTTTTGTTTTCTTTGAAAAAATACCCAGAAGTGGAATTGCTGGATCATATGGTAATTCTATTTTTAAGTTTTTGAGGAACCTCCCTACTGTTTCTATAGTGGCCACACCCATTTACATTCTTACCAACAGTGCACGAGTATTCCCTTTTCTCATAATCCTTGCCAATGCTTGTTATTTATTGTCTTTTTTGATAATAGCCATTCTGACAGGTTTGAAGTGACATCTCATTGTGGTTTTGATTTGCATTTCTCTGATAATTAATGATGTTGAGCATCTTTTCATGTGCCTGTTTGCCATTAAAATGTCTTCTTTGAAAAATGTCTATTCAGGTCCTCTGCCCATTTTTAAATCAGGTTGTGGTTTTTTTTTGTTGTTGTTGTTGTGTGTGAGTTCTTTGTATACGTAGGATATTAATCCCTTGTCAGATGTATTATTTGCAAGTATCGTCTCCCATTTAGTGGGTGGCCTTTTCATTTTGTCGATAGTTTCCTTCACTGTGCAAAAGCTTTTTAGTTTTGATGAAGTCCTATTTGTTTATTTTTGTTTCCCTTGCCTGAGGAGAAATATCCCCCAAAATATTGCAAAGGCCAATGTCAAAGAGCACACTACCTATGTTTTCTTCTAGGAGTTTTATGGTTTCAAGTCTTACATTTAAGTCTTTAATCCATTTTGTGTTTATTTTTGTAAATGGTGTGAGAAGGTAGTCATTTTGATTCTTTAGCATGTAGCTCTCTAGTTTTCCCAGCACCACTTATTGAAGAGGTTGTCTTTTCCCCCATTGCATAGTCTTGCCCCCTTTGTCATTCATTAATTGACCATAATAGCGTGGGTTTATTTCTGGTTTATTGATGACTGTAGCTTTTTAGTATAATTTGAAATCAGAGAGCATGACACCTCCAGATTTGTTCTTCTTTCTCAAGATTGTTTTGGTTATTTGAGATATTTTGTGTTTCCATACAATTTTAGAATTATTTGCTGTAGCTCTGTGAAAAATGCCATTGGAATTTTGATAAGGATTGCAATGAACTTGTAGACTGCCTTGAATTAACAATATTATTTATTCCAGTCCATGAGCAAGATATATCTTTCCATTTGTTCATGTCATCTTCAATTTATTTCATCAATGTCGTCTTCTTTTTTTTTTTTTGTTCCGTACGCAGGCCTCTCACTGTTGTGGCCTCTCCCGTTGCGGAGCACAGGTTCTGGATGCGCAGGCTCAGCAGCCATGGCTCACGGGCCCAGCCGCTCTGCGGCATGTGGGATCTTCCCGGACCGGGGCACGAACCCGTGTCCCCTGCATCGGCAGGCGGACTCTCAACCACTGCGCCACCAGGGAAGCCCCCTCTTCTTCTTCTTCTTATTTTGAGTACAGGTTTTTTTTACCTACTTGGTTAGATTTATTCCTAGGTATTTTATTCTTTCTGATGCAATTGTAATTGGGATTTTCCTCCTTAATTTCTCTTTCTGATAGTTTTATTTGTATATAGAAATGCAACAGATTTCTGTATTATATTAATTTTGTATCTTGAAACTTTACTGAATACAGTGATTAGCTCTAGTAGTTTTCTGGTTGTCTCTTTAGGATTTTCTATGTATAGTATCATGTCATTTGCAAACAGTGACAGCTTTACTTCTTCCTTTCCAATTTGGATTCCATTTATTTATTTTTCCTGTCTGATTGCTGTGCCTAGGACTTCCAATACTATGTTGAATAAAGTGGCAAGAGTGGGCATCCTTGTCTTATTCCTGATCATAGGGAAAATGCTTTCAACTTTTCACTGTTGAGTATGATGTTAGCGGTAGGATTATCATATATGGACTTTATTATGTTGAGGTATGTTCCCTCTATACCTCACTTTCTGAAGAGTTTTTTAAAAATCATAAGTGGATGTTGAATTTTGTCAAAATCTTTTTTTGTGTCTATTGAGATGACCATGTGGTTTTTATTCTTCAATTTGTTAATATCACAGTGATTAATTTACAGATATTGAACCCTCCTTGCATCCTGGGGATACATTCCACTTGATCATGGTGTATGATCCTTTTAAAGTATTGTTGAATTTAGTTTGTTAATTTTTTTTTTGTGGTGTTTTTGTCTGGTTTTGGTATTAGGGTGATGTTGGCCTCATAGAATAATTTGGGAGTGTTCTTTCCTCTTCAAGTTTTTAGAATAGTTTGAAAAGGGTAGATATTAACTCTTCTCTAAATGTTTGATACAATTGACCTATGAAGCTGTCTGGTCCTGAACTTTTGTTGTTGGGAGTTTTTAAGTTACTTATTTAATTCCATTACTGGTAATTTGCCTGTCCATATATATATATATATTTTTTTCCTGCGGTACGCAGGCCTCTCACTGTTGTGGCCTCTCCCGTTGCAGAGCACAGGCTCCAGACACGCAGGCTCAGCGGACATGGCTCATGGGCCCAGCCGCTCCGTGACATGTGGGATCTTCCCGGACCGGGGCACGAACCCGTGTCCCCTGCATCGGCAGGTGGACTCTCAACCACTGCGCCACCAGGGAAGCCCGTCTCTTTATTTTGTAAACAAGTATGCACCACAATGTTTCAAGTAAGGTGAATGGCATGAATATGAAACTTGCAGTCTGCAGTATCTAGGATCCAGGGGAAGTGAATTAGATAGAAGTGATAGTTATTCTAATTAAACTGTCAGGTAACATCATGACAAGTTGATCTGCAGCATTTCAGTTTCTTTTTCTTAAAGATTAGAGGTCCCATGTGGTCTCTACTCTCTTATTTATTTATTTATTTATTTTTATTTATTTATTTTTGACTGTTCCACATGGCTTGTGTGATCTTAGTTTCCCAACCAAGGATTGAACCTGGGCCCTAGGCAGTGAAAGCGCTGAGTCCTAACCACTGGACTTCTGGGGAATTCCCTCTAGTCTCTTTGTTGTGTTTTATGTGAGACACATCACAGAATGGGAAATTTTCAGATCTCCAATAATGGCAATACACACCTTTATTTTCTAAATTCTCAAGCTAAAACATGTACTGTCTTGAAGTTGTCTTTCTGGATATGAAGGCTTACCATAGATTTGCTGCAGTGATCTTAACATAAAATCTTTTGTAAGACAGATGACCAATTGCAACTGTCCCAGCAACAATGGTAACTGCTGTGATCCATTCAACTCATACGCTGGAATTAGAAGTCAGACTTATGGTGCTGTCACTTGCAAAGTATGACACTAAGCACAAATGGACTCCTCTATTTTCCCTCTAAAATAGCAACTTTTGGTATTTATTAGTAAATTCAAACCCAGTTTGTATGCAAAAATTCAAATTATTTGACAATGATTAAATAATCATTCCATGCTTGTTGTCTTTTAGTATGCATTCCGTGGCTTTTATTCTCAGAGTTTACAATAAACAGTCATGTCTGACTATAACTTTATATAAACTGATATCTTGGGTTTGAGTATACAAATGCTACTAAGGTTGCTCAGTTTTCCTTACTGACAAACTCAGAATGAAGGCAGAGAAGTCTTGGAGTGTTTTAAGAGGAATGTGTTGTTCCTACCTCTTTATACCCAGAGCTCAGAAAGAAGGAGAAAAAGGATATCATCTCCTTTATGACTCACTCATTAGTCTGCTCTGGCTGCTAAAGAAAAATACCATAGCTTGAGTGGCTTTAACAACAGAAATGTATTTTCTCACAGTTCTGGAGGCTGGAAGTTTAAGATCAAAGTGTTGCCAGGTTTGGTTTCCCCTGGGGTCTCCTCCTTGGCTTGTAGATAGTCTTACATGGTCTTTCCTCTGTGCGTGCGCACACTTCATGGCCCTTCCTCTTCTTATAAGGGCACCAGTAATATTGGATTAGGGCCCAACCATATTACCTCATTTAAATTTAATTACTTCTTCAAAGGTCTTTTCTCTTAGTATAGTCACATTGGGGGTTAGGGCTTCAACATATGAATTTTTGAAGGACACGATGCAGTCCATAACATGGTCCTTCGAACATTTAGTGTGTTGTCAAAGGAGGTAGATAACGTCTGTCTTCCATGGGAACTGGCCAGGCCAGAAAAGTCTCTGGCTCTCTGAGTAGATGAGTAGAGAGCAGGGAAGTCAGCCATGATGCTGTTTCCTGCTCAAAGTTTTCTCCACTCAGTTGGGTACAGGCTGGAGCCTAGATAAGCAGGGTCAGCTGCTGTGTGCCTCCCTTGTCCTCCAGGACCATCCGTTCCCCTTCCTACTTTCTGAGCCTCAGTTATTGACAGAGGCCTTTTACTTTAATTAATATTTTTCTGGACATTATCTCCAGCTCCCAAATTGTAATCTGTAGTTTTGTGTTCTCCCATTATCTTAGGTTTTTTATAGGTCAGCTGGATCTGTATATACTTATCATAGTCTCAAGCTTTATAATTTTTACAAGTGATAGTTTGTGTTCATAGACAGTATTTTCAAAGTAGTTTTGGACTGGAAATTGGGCTATTGTAAGTGATGTGGGTAGTAAAAGGAAAGTCTTCTAATAAGTTAAGGTTCTCTCTCAAACCCTCTTTTCCTATTAGTCCTACCCTGTATTCTCGCCTGCCATAAAAGCAGCAACTTCATCCTTACATATGGGATTAACCTGCTACCTGGCAAAGTAGGAAGGATTCAACTTCATACATAGTTCGGGGTAGGGAAGCAGTTTACTGATTGATTGACTGATTGATTGATTGATGGCTCACTGTAAAGTGCTCTATAGAAGCAGTGCTAGCTAGTGGAATGTTCATGGGCTTCTAATCTGGTCAGTCTGGGTTTGAAGATTATCTCTGAGAAGTTAAAAAATTCAGAGTCACATAGCCCCTGAATGGTAGGGGTTTGGGGCATCACTGGATGTGTCAGGGTGAATCTTAACATTTTTGAGTGGTGGAGTCTGGGGATTGTACTAGGATGTGCTATGGTGAATCCCAGGGGAGAACTTGCGGTCACGATGGGGCTCCCAGGGCTTAGAAAAAGGCTCCTCTCTGCCTTTAAAATAGAAAATAAGATGTTTTCACCAAGAATATTAATGAATAATTGCAAGGGTCGTCATTTCTGGCTTCTCTGTATTTTTTTTTTTTTTTTTTTTTGCGGTACACGGGCCTCTCACTGTTGTGGCCTCTCCCATTGCGGAGCACAGGCTCCAGACGCACAGGCTCAGTGGCCATAGCTCACGGCCCCAGCCGCTCTGTGGCATGTGGGGTCTTCCTGGACTGGGGAACAAACCAGTGTCCCCTGCATTGGCAAGCGGACTCTCAACCACTGCGCCACCAGGAAACCGTGGCTTCTCTGTATTGAAGACTGGTCAATTCTGTCTGGGAAATGTAACATTTACTCTGACTGGCCTTGGCTCAAGCTAACATTAGGAGGGTTCTACTACTGTAATGAAAGGGGAGGACAGTTATTGGAGACTTACCATAGTTGTGGTTGTGGGATTTCTCTAAGGAAAAGGATATTCTCCAGTATCATTCATCCTGAGAAGAGAAGGGTGAGTTCTATGATAGGAAATGAGGACTCAAAAGAAGCCCTTAAACTTAGGTGAGAAGGAAACTTTCTATTCTTCTGTGAGTGGAAAATGAAGAGGGCACTCCAATTATGAGAAGATAAGCTGGACTTTGAAGAGTTTGGCAAATAGCTGTAGCAGGGAGAAAATCTAACACTCATAAGATATACCTGGGGTTGTTCTGGGAACATGTATTTAGCAGGAGTTCAAATTATTCTTTGTGTGGAAACACTTTTATTGTTGTACAAACAGTTTGAGACACATATCTTAAAAAGTTGCGCTCTAGTATCACTGTGGGGCATTGTGGGAAAATCTTTGTCTTCCTTAGGGTGAAATTGTAGTAAAGAACCAGTAGGTTAAGGAAAGGTGGTCTTTAAGTTGAAGGAGGTGATGTGTAGCAGAGAGGAATATGTTAAAAAAAAACTGGGCTAGTGGTCCATACCATTGTAATTTGAGCAATAAAATGAAGTGTGTCCTGGGATATAAAGAAGCAGATTCTGGAATATAATATATAATGTTTACATCTCCATTTTGTAAACAAATGCTCATATGTGGATAAGTGATTTGTTCAAGGCCACACAGCTAAAAAGTGCCAGACCCAGAATGTTAGCCCAGGAGCACTGGATCTGTATTTCTATACTCTTAGATTCTGTACCACAGCCCTCAGAGATATGGCTGTCTTCTCTAGATCAGCATCATCACATTTGTCTAACAGCCCTAGAGCTACTTGTGCCCTCAAACTCTCTAACCTAGTGCTGTCCAATATGGTAGCCACTAGCCGCATGGGAATACTGAGCACTTGAAATGGCTAGTATGATGCAATATGCTGTAATAGTAATATACATATGAGATTTCAAAGACATAGTACAATAAAAGAATGCAAATCTCTTAGATAATTTTTACATTAATTGCACATTGAAATGATAATGTTTTGTATTTACTGCATTAAGTAAAATTTATTATTAATATTTATTTCATCTATTTATTTTTACATTTAAAAAACATCTTTATTGGAGTATAATTGCTTTACAATCTTTATTGGAGTTAGTTTCTGCTGTATGACAAAGTGAATCAGCTTGAGTTTATTTTTATGTATGGTGTTAGGAAGTGTTCTAATTTCATTCTTTTATATGTAGCTGTCCAGTTTTCCCAGCACCAGTTAGTGACGAGGCTGTCTTTTCTCCATTGTATATTCTTGCCTCCTTTATCAAAGATAAGGTAACCACATGTGCGTGGGTTTATCTCTGGGATTTCTATCCTGTTCCATTGATCTATATTTCTGTTTTTGTACCAGTACCATACTGTCTTGATTACTGTACCTTTGTAGTATTGTCTGAAGTTAGGGAGCCTGATTCCTCCAGCTCCATTTTTCTTTTTCAAGATTGCTTTGGCTATTTGGGGTCTTTTGTGTTTCCATACAAATTGTAAAATTTTTTTGTTCTAGTTCTGTGAAAAATGCCCTTGGTAGTTTGATAAGGATTGTACTGAATTTGTAGATTGCTTTGGGTAGTATAGTCATTTTCACAGTGTTGATTCTTCCAATCCAAGAACATGGTATATCTCTCCATCTGTTTGTGTGATCTTTAATTTCTTTCCTCAGTGTCTTATAGTTTTCTGCATACAGGTCTTTTGTCTCCTTAGGTAGGTTTATTCCTAGGTATTTTATTCTTTTTTTGCAGTGGTAAATGGGAGGGTTTACTTAATTTCTCTTTCAGATTTTTCATCATTAGTATATAGGAATGCAAGAGATTTTTGTGCATTAATTTTGTACCCTGCTACTTTACCAAATTCATTGATTAACTCTAGTAGTTTTCTGGTGGCATCTTTAGGATTCTCTATGTACAGTACAATGTCATCTGCAAACAGTGACAGGTTTACTTTTTCTTTTCCAATTTGGATTCCTTCTATTTCTTTTTCTTGTCTGATTGCTGTGGCTCAAACGTCCAAAACTATGTTGAATAATGGTGGTGCGAGTGGGCATCATTGTCTTGTTCCTGATTTTAGAGGAAATGGTTTCAGTTTTTCACCATTGAGAACAATGTTGGCTGTGGGTTTGTCATATATGGCCTTTATTATGTTGAGGTAAGTTCTCTCTATGCCTACTTTCTGGAGAGTTTTTTTTTTTTTTATCATAAATGGGTGTTGAATTTTGTCAAAAGCTTTTTCTGCATCTACTGAGATTATCATATGGTTTTTATCCTTCAGTTTGTTAATATGGTGTATCACATTGATTGATTTGCATATATTGAAGAATCCTTGCATTCCTGGGATAAATCTCACTTGATCATGGTGTATGATCCTTTTAATGAGTTGTTGGATTTTGTCTGCTAGTATTTTGTTGAGGAATTTTGCATCTATGTTTATCAGTGATATTGGTCTGTAGTTTTCTTTTTTTGTGGCATCTTTTTCTGGTTTTGGTATCAGGGTGATGGTGGCCTCGTAGAATGAGTTTTGGAGTGTTCCTCCCTCTGATATATTTTGGAACAGTTTGAGAAAGATAAGCGTTAGCTCTTCTCTAAATGTTTGATAGAATTCACCCATGAAGCTATCTGGTCCTGCGCTTTTGTTTGTTGGAAGATTTTTAACCACAGTTTCAATTCCAGTGCTTGTGATTTGTCTGTTTATATTTTCTATTTCTTCCTGGTTCAGTCTTGGAAGGTTGTGCTTTTCTAAGAATTTGTCCATTTCTTCCAGGTTGTCCATTTTATTGGCATATAATTGCTTGTAGTAATCTCATGATTCTTTGTATTTCTGCAGTGTCAGTTGTTACTTCTCCTTTTTCATTTCAAATTCTGTTGATTTGAGTCTTCTCCTTTTTTTTCTTGATGAGTCTGGCTAGTGGTTTATCAATTTTGTTTATCTTCTCAGAGAACCATCTTTTAGTTTTATTGATCTTTGCTATTGTTTTCTTCATTTCTTTTTCATTTTTTTCTGATTTGAACTTGATGATTTCTTTCCTTCTGCTAACTGTGGGGGGTTTTTGTTCTTCTTTCTCTAATTGTTTTAGGTGTAAAGTTAGGTTGTTTATTTGAGATGTTTATTGTTTCTTCAGGTAGGATTGTATTGCTATAAACTTCCCTCTTAGAACTGCTTTTGCTGCATCCCATAGGTTTTGGATCATCATGTTTTCATTGTCATTTGTCTCTAGGTATTTTTTGATTTCCTCTTTGATTTCTTCCGTGATTTCTTGGTTATTTAGTAGTGTATTGTTTAGCCTCCATGTGTTTGTATTTTTTACAGATTTTTTTTTCCTGTAATTGATATCTAGTCTCATAGAATTGTGGTCAGAAAAGATACTTGATACAATTTCAATTTTCTTAAATTTACCAGTGCTTGATTTGTGACCCAACATATGAGCTATCCTTGAGAATGTTCCATAAGCACTTGAGAAGAAAATGTATTCTGTTGTTTTCAGATGGAATGTCCTATAAATATCAATTAATTCTATCTTGTTTAATGTGTCATTTAAAGCTTGTTTAAAGCTTATTTATTTTCATTTTGGATGATCTGTCCATTGGTGAAAGTGGGGTGTTAAAGTCCCCTACTATGATTGTGTTACTGTCAATTTCCCCTTTTATGGCTGTTAGCATTTACTTTATATATTGAAGTGCTCCTATGTTGGGTGTGTAAATATTTACAATTGTTATATCTTCTTGGATTGATCCCTTGATCATTATGTAGTGTCCTTCTTTGTCTCTGGTAATAGTCTTTATTTTAAAGGCTATTTGGTCTGATATGAGAATTGCTACTTCAGCTTTCTTTTGATTTCCATTTGCATGGAATACCTTTTTCCATCCCCTCGCTTTCAGTCTGTATGTGTCCCTAGGTCTGAAGTGGGTCTCTTGTAGACAGCATATATACAGGTCTTGTTTTTGTATCCATTCAGCCAATGTGTGTCTTTTGGTTGGAGCAATTAATCCATTTACATTTAAGGTAATTATTGATATGTATGTTCTTATTATCATTTTCTTAATTGTTTTGGGTTTGACATTGTAGGTCTTTTTCTTCTCTTGTGTTTCCTGCCTAGAGAAGTTCCTTTAGCATTTGTTGTAAAGCTGGTTTGGTGGTGCTGAATTCTCTTAGCTTTTTCTTGTCTGTAATGGTTTTAATTTCTCCATCGAATCTGAATGAGATCCTTGCTGGGTAGAGTAATCTTGGTTGTAAGTTTTTCCTATAAAAGTGAAAGCATCACTTTAAATATGTCCTGCCACTCCCTTCTGGCTTGCAGAGTTTCTGCTGAAAGATCAGCTGTTAACCTTATGGGGATTCCTTTGTATGTTATTTGTTGTTTTTCCCTTGCTGCTTTTAATATTTTTCTTTGTATTTAATTTTTGATAGTTTGATTAATATGTGTCTTGGCGTGTTTCTTCTTGGATTTATCTTGTATGGGGCTCTCTGCATTTCCTGCACTTGATTGACTATTTCCTTTCCCATGTTAGGGAAGTTTTCAAGTATAATCTTTTCAAATATTTTCTCAAACCGTTTCTTTTTCTCTTCCTCTTGGACCCCTATAATTTGAATGTTGGTGTATTTAATGTTGTCTCAGAGGTCTCTGAGACTGTCCTCAATTCTTTTCATTCTTTTTTCTTTATTCTGCTCTGTGGTAGTTATTTCCACTCTTTTGTCTTCTAGGTCACTTAACTGTTCTTCTGCCTCAGTTATTCTGTTATTGATTCCTTCTAGAGAATTTTTAATTTCATTTATTGTGTTGTTCATCATCGTTTGTTTGCTCTTTTGTTCTTCTAGGTCCTTGTTAAACAACTCTTGTATTTTCTCCATTCTATTTGCAAGATTTTAGATCATCTTTACTGTCGTTACTCTGAATTTTTCAGGTAGAATGTCTATTTCCTCTTCATTTGTTTGGTCTGGTGGGTTTTTATCTTGGTCCTTCATCTTTTGTATACTTCTCTGTCTCCTTATTTTGCTTAACATACTGTGTTTGGGGTCTCCTTTTCACAGGCAGTGGGTTTGTGGTTCCCATTGTTTTTGGTGCCTGCCCCCAGTGGGTAAGGTTGGCTTGTGTAAGCCTCCTGGTTGAGGAGACTTGTGCCTGTGTTCTGGTGGGTGCAGCTGGATATTGTGTTTCTGGTGGGCAGGGCTGTGTCTGGTGGGGCAATACTTTTTTAAAGCATTTTTAAATGCTTTTTAGCTTTTCAGACCCTATTTTTACATTTTTTAATGTGGCTACTAGAAAATTAAAAGTTACCTACATGATTTGCATCTGTGGTCTGTATCCTGTATCTATTGGAAGCACCGCTCTACCTATTTCCCGTTGTCTCACTGGGAATCATGTTGAAAATGCCTTGGCTCAGAGATAGAAGTCATATATCTTCTCCTTTCCCCTCTTCCCTCCTCTCATTCCCCCATATTTTTATCTTAAGTGGGCTCATGAATTTAGGTTATGTTCTTCTGTGGAGAAGGCAGACTTGCTCTCCCCACATTCTATTTTGCATATGGTTCTTTCTGTGGGAAAAAGCTATGAAAAAAGAAAATATGTCTGCTGTTTTCATTCCTGTTGCCCCAAGAAAAGCACATAATATGAGAACCATAAATCTTCATTACAGAGGCTTATTTTGGGCCATCCATGGGCCAAATTCAATGTTGTAGTCAGCATTCCTGGTGCTTGCTTTCTCCTGGGTACGTAAACTAAAATTCTATCTCTTTCTAGCTCTATCTCCTCTGTGAGGCTCCTGAGAGAATGATAACATTATGTAAACTGTGGGTGCTTAAACAGTGTTTATTGAATGATGATAAAGGAAACAGTTCTATGTCTCAGTTTATAGACAGCAAAGATAAAGAGGAACTTGGTGTTTTAAAGGAAAGACCCACATCCCTGCTCATCTGCTTCTTCCAGCTCCAGTCATGTTGTCGGCAGTGTCTATGGTGGTGGCGCTGGTGGTGGGGAGTCAGTGGCTGAATCTCTTCTTTTTTTGGTGTCACTCTTGGTAGAAGTAACGTGTGTATTATCTTTCCTGCAATCATGGGGTTGGTGGTGACAGACTTCACGGTGGTGACATTTGGGATGACGCCGGTGTTGATGTTAGCAAAAGTGTTGACACTTTTGAATTTGGGCAGAAGAGCTAAAATATGGTTTTTTGTTTGCATCACAACACTAAAATTCTTGGTAATTTTTGGCACTTCCTGAGAGTCCTCTTCAAGTGTGTGGAGCATTTCATTTTGTATGAAGCTTTTTATCAATTGAACCACTTTTGGTCCAATACAACATTTTTTCTTTTTGCATTTATCTACCTCTTTTTCATCCATGGCACAGTGGTCTTTGCATCTCCCAAAACCCATTACACATCTTCCCAAGCCAAAGTATTCTGCACAAAGAAAAGAGAAAACCAAAGTGCTAAGGTTAATAACTAGATATGATGTTAAAATTTCTGGAACAAGAGGGATAGAGGCAGAGGGAGTTGTTAATGCTAAATTTTAAGTACAGTGTTTAGGGATGTTGTGGAGGCAACTGGCAGGCCAAGAGAGTCTTTGTACACCTCTGAAATCCAAAATAAATCTCTAGTCTCCCTTCATTGAATAACTTGAAACATCTAAAGAAGAAAAGGGAATGCAATTATTTGCTTCAGGGTAAGATTTTAGACCTCTAATCGTAGACACTTGTAGAATATCACTATATCTCCCCATGATCCTAGGAAATACCAACAAGAGTAAAATCTATCATAAAACTAATTCAAGAAAGAATTTCAAAAGAGAATCAATGGACTTTCAGAAGTTCTGGGCTCTTGCCAAACTCACTGTTCCATGACCTCACTCCCCTTGACAATCGCTTGACCTGTGGTTCCTGGGGCATGGTGTTCTATCATTTTCAGCCTCTCTGGACACTATGTCCCTCAGAGGTCTTATTTATTATCATAGACTTAACCTCATCTCTATGAAGATAACCCCCACATTGTTATCTATATCTCTGAATTCCCTGCTTAGAGTAGTACATGACTCATCTTCATCTGCTGGATGATTTTTCCATCCCATTGTTCCATTTATTTCTGTTTTTCAAATCAAGAAGCTTCTCCCTCACTCAACAATTCAACTGATTTTCTATAAAGCACAAGAGATTTATGTAGCACCTAATGTTCACATACATTTCAATATTGTTTCTCACCGAAGACAACACTGTAAAATTCTTGTATTTTAAGCAGCTACACTGATTAACCCTACTATCTTATGTGGAATTTGAGGCTCAAGTTTGACTTTACCCAAGATGACACAGCCATACTGGCTTATATTATAGCCCTTCTCTTAAGGTCCCAAGATAAAAAAAAAAAAAAAGAAACATCTTTGACTCTTTTTCTTTCCCTTCCTAAACCCATTGCCAATTTAATATCTGGATGATTCTTGTATATTGAAACAAGTCTCAATGTTTCTATCTTCTTTTCAAAAAACAGTGACCAATGCTCTGATTCAGCTTTTTGCCATGATGTGTTCCTAGATGCTCCTGTGGGTAATTTGGGGATTTCTAATAAAACAAAGCTGAGAGAAGGAATGAAATTCTATAAAAATCTGAAAAATTTGAGATGGAGAACATAGACCTGTTTACTGGATCCTGAGAGGAGATTTTCTGAGTGTAAAGTTAAGGACTTCCTCCTTATTATACCAAGGTACAAACTGATAGGAACCTTTACTTCAAGAGATGATTTAAATTAGAAAAAGAGCAAAAATGAGGTAGACTTGGCATGAGTCCCAGATGACAACTATTAGAGGGCAGGAAGGCAGTTTTATATGCTGGATAATTTCTGAGTACACAAACAACACCCTACTTTCTCTGTAGCTTCCTGTGTTTACCCATCAGACACAGTCTGGGATTGGAGCCTATGGGGATATGTGGGGGATGGTGTATGACTGATGCAATACATAAACTTTTCAGCCATATCTTGGGCATCTCATTTTTTAGCTTCTCTTTGGGTTCCCATTATTATGGACAGCCAAATCCCTCCTTCCTCAAACCGCTCCCTCTTAAACCTAGGATTTCACATTACCTGTGTTCACTTGGTACTGTAGCATGAGGTTGGCAAAGATAGGAAAAAGGAGCTTCATGGCTGGGTGCCAGAGAGGAAGCCTTGGATCTGGGTTCGTGTTCTTGAGCTCCAGCCTTTATTGGCATCTTCATGGCCTTAGGCTATGAGCAGTAAAGTGCAGCCAAATCTCACAGCAATTGTGTTTTCTATGATTCTGTTTGAGAATAGCCTTTCCTGAACACCTCATGCAACAAATTTCCTGTTCTTGATCCTGGGGGTGGGAATATAAGACACATAAGATATGAAAGAAAATCTAAACTCTTTACACCTCTCCTTCTTAAGGTTTACTCAGGGCAAGAGTAATACATCTGCTTCACTATCTGTGAGCCTAGTTTTGCCTAAGGCATTTAGTGTATGAGATTCAGAAGAGCAGAACTTGCTATAACCATAGACTACTGGAGGATAGAGACTCTGTCTTTTTTGTATTCTTGTTTCCAATGGCCAGTATGGGTACTGAATCAACATAAGAACTCAATATATGTTTGTTGAATAAGTTTGTGGGAGGCAGTTCTTGGCATGACTCTAACTTCTTAAAAAAACGAGATATAGGGCTTCCCTGGTGGCGCAGTGGTTGAGAGTCCGCCTGCCGATGCAGGGGACACGGATTCGAGCCCTGGTCTGGGAAGATCCCACATGCCGCGGAGCAGTTGGGCCCGTGAGCCATGGCCACTGAGCCTGCGCGTCCGGAGCCTGTGCTCCACAATGGGAGAGGCCACAACAGTGGGAGGCCCGCGTACCGCAAAAACAAAACAAAACAAAAAAATGAGATATAATTAACATATAACATTATATTAATTTCAAGTGTATATCATAAGGAGTCAATATTTGTATATATCCTCAGAAGTGGATTTGCTCGATTATATGGTAGTTCTATTTTTATTTTTTTGATGAACCTCCATATTATTTGTATAGTGACTGAACCAATTTACATTCCTACCAACACTGTACATAGGTTCCCTTTTCTCCTTACCTTTTACATCCTCGCCAACACCTAGCTCAGCTTGATGATAGACATCCTAACATGTGTGAGGTGATATCTCATCATGGTTTTGATTTGCATTTTCTTGGTGATTAGTGATGTTGTACATCTTTTTATGCACCTGTTGGCTATCTGTATGTCTTCTTTGGAAAAATGTCTATTCAGATCCTCTGATCATTTTTTTTTTTTTTTTTTTTTTGCAGTATGCGGGGCCTCTCACTGTTGTGGCTTCTCCCGTTGCGGAGCACAGGCTCCGGACGCGCAGGCTCAGCGGCCATGGCTCACGGGCCCAGCCGCTCCGCGGCATGTGGGATCTTCCCGGACCGGGGCACGAACCCGTGTCCCCTGCATCCGCAGGCGGATTCGCAACCACTGCGCCACCAGGGAAGCCCCTCTGATCATTTTTTAATTGATTTTTTTTGCTATTGCATTGTATGAGTTCTTTATATGTTGATAATTCAGATATTAACCTCTTATCAGATATATGATTTGCAAACATTTTCTCCCATTTGGTAGGTTGCCTTTTCATTTTGTTGATGATATTCTTTGCTGTGCAGAAGTGTTGTAGTTTGTTGTACTCCCACCTGTTTATTTTTGCTTTTGTTAACTTTGCTTTTGGTGTCAAATCTAAAACAATCATCGCCAAGACTGATATGAAGGAGCTTACTGCCTATATTTTCTTCATGGAGTTTGATGGTTTTAGGTTTTACATTCAGGTCTTTAATCCATTTTGAGTTAATTTTTATATATGATGTAAGATAATGGTCCAGTTTCATTCTTTTGCATGTTGCTGTACAGTTTTCTCAACACCATCAATTAAAGAGGATGTCCTTTCCCCATTATATATTCTTGGCTCCACTGTTGTAAAATTAATTGACCATATATGTGTGGTTTTATTTCTGGGCTCACTATTCTTTCTGTTCAATTGATCTACATGTCTGTTTTTATGCCAATGCAGTACTGTTTTGATCACTATAGATTTGTAATGTATTTTGAAATCAGGGAGTGTAATATCTCCAGCTTTCTTCTTTGTCAATAGTGCTTTTCTATTTTGGGTCTTTTGTGGTTTCACAGAGGTTTTAGAATTGTTTGTTCTAGTTCTGTGAAAAAAGCCATTCGAATTTTGATAGGGATTGCATTAAATCTATAGATTGCTCTGGGTAGTATGGACATTTTAATAATACTGATTCTTCCAATCCATGAGCATGAACATATCTTTCCATTTATTTGTGTTTTCTTCAATTTCTTTCATCAATGTCTTATAGTTTTCAGTGTACAGGTTTTTCACTTCCTTTGTTAAACTTATTCCTAAGTATTTTATTTTTTGATGCAATTGTAAATGAGATTGTTTTCTTAGTCTCTCTTTCTGATAGTTCATTATTAGTGTATAGAATCAACAGATTTTTGTTTATTGTTTTCTGCAATTTTACTGAATTTGTTTATTAGTTCTACCAGTTTTTTTTTTGGTGGAGCCTTTAGGGTTTTTAAAAATATGTAATATCATATCATATGCAAATCTTCACAATTTTACTTCTTCCTTTCCGATATGGATGGCTTTTATCTCTTTTTCTTGACTATTTGCTCTGGCTACAACGTCCAGTACTATGTTGAATAAAAGTGGCAAGAGTGGGCATTCTTGTCTTTTTCTTGATCTTACAGGAAAAACTTTCAGCTTTTCATCATTAAGTATGATGTTAGTTGTGGGCTTGTCGCATATGGTCTTCATTATGTTGAGGTACATTACCTCTATACACACTTTGTTGAGAGTTTATATCTTAGACGAATGTTGAATTTTGTCAAATGCTTTTTTCTACATCTATCGAGATGATCATATGATTTTTATCCTTCAGTTTGTTAATGTAGTGTAACATATTGATTGATTTGTGAATGTTGAACCATTCTTGGGTATCTAGAATAAATCCGACTCAATCACAGTTTATGATTCTTTAAATGTATTGTCGAATTTGGTTGGCTAATATTTTATTTGGAATTTTTACATCTATGTTCATCAGTGATATTGGCTTGTAATTTTCTTTTCTCATGGTGTCCCTGTCAGGTTTTGCTATCAGGGTAATGTTGGTCTCATAAACTGAGTTTGGAGGTGTTCCCTCTCATCTATATTTTGGAAAAGTTGAGAAGAATTGGTATTGATTTTTCTTTGAATTTTTGATAGAATTTACTGGTGAAGGCATCTGGTCTTGGACT
Organism: Orcinus orca; assembly: GCF_937001465.1. Taxonomy (NCBI): domain Eukaryota; kingdom Metazoa; phylum Chordata; class Mammalia; order Artiodactyla; family Delphinidae; genus Orcinus; species Orcinus orca. The sequence goes on along the minus strand of NC_064574.1, from coordinate 27,872,910 downwards.
TTTTTTTGTTGGGAGGTTTTTGATTACTGACTCAATCTCCTTACTAATTGGTCTGCCCAGCTTTTTTATTTCTACCTGATTCAGAATTGGTAGATTGTATGTTTCTAGGAATGTGTCAATTTTTTTTTTCTGGATTGTCCAGTTTGTTGTTGTATAACTTTTCATACTGGTCTCTTACGATCATTTGTATTTCTGTGGTATCAGTTGTAATGTCTCCTCTTTCTTCTTCTGATTTTATTTACAGTATTTAACTCTACTCTCTTTATTTCTTGGTGAGTCTAGCTAAAGTTTTATCTATTTTATTTATCTGAAAAAGCCCAGATCTTAGTTTCATTAATCTTTTTTATTGTCTTTTTAGTTTCTAATTTATTTCTGCTCTGATTTTTATTATTTACTGCCTTCTACTAACTTTGGGCTTAATTTGTTCTTCTATTTTTAGTTTCTTGAGGGTAAAGTTATGTTGTTTAGTTGAGATCTTTCTTGTTTCTTGATGTAGACATTTATTTCTATGAATGTTTCTTTTAGAATTGCTTTTGCTGCATCTCATATGTGCTGGTGTGTTGTGTTTCCATTTTGATTTGTCTCAAGGTATTTTTTGATTTCACCTTAAAAAAATTTTTATTGGAGAATAGTTGATTTATAATGTTGTGTTAGTTTCTGATATACAGCAATGTTAATCAGTTATACATATACATATATCCAATCTTTTTTTGTTTTTTTAGATTCTTTTCCCATATAAGCCATTACAGAGTATTGAGTAGAGTTCCCTGTGCTATACAGCAGGTTCTTATTAGTTATCTATTTTTATATATCGTAGTGTGTATATGTCAGTCCCAATCTCCCAATTAATCTCTCACCCCTCCTTATCCCCTGGTAACCATAAGTTTGTTTTCTACATCCATGACTCTACTTCTGTTTTGTAAATAAGTTCATTTGTACCTCTTTTTTTTTAAAGATTCCGCATAAAGTGATATCATATGATATTTGTCTTTCTGTGTCTGACTTACTTCACTCAGTATGACAATCTCTAGGTCCATCTATATTGCTGCAAATGACATTATTTCATTCATTTTTTTTTCATGTATATACTGCAATTTTATTTCAATCGCACAAACGAAGTTAGCATGTAGGAAATTTAAATGAAACAGTACGGTAAAAATAGCAGAGAATCAAAAACTCTAATAAGGAAGTACACCTAGGCGAGGAGAGGGGATTAAGAACGCTGCTTGAGAGAGCTCCAGGGACGGGCGCGAGCCGCGGCTAAGAGTGCGGAGCCCAGAGACGGACATGGGACGCTAAGGCCGCTGCTGCCGCCGCCAGGAGGCCTGTGTGCGAACACAGGTCACTAGCCACACGCCCTTCCGGGGAGCCTGTGCGGCCCGCCACTGCCAGGGTCCCAGGATCCAGTGACAACTCCCCCGGGAGAACGCACGGCGCGCCTCAGGCTGCAGCGTCACGCCGGCCTCTGCCGCTGCAGGCCCGCCCCGCACTCCGTGACCCTCCCTACCCCCCGGCCTGGGTGAGCCAGAGCCTCCGAATCAGCGGCTCCTTTAACCGCGTCCTGTCTGAGCAAAGAACAGACGCCCTCCGGCGACCTACACGCACAGGCGGGGCCAAATCCAAAGCTGAGCCCCTGGGAACTGTGAGAACAAAGAAGAGAAAGGGAAATCTCTCCCAGCAGCCTCAGAAGCAGCGGATTAAAGCTCCACAATCAACTTGATATACCCTGCATCTGTGGAATACCTGAATAGACAAGAATCATCCCAAATTAAGGAGCCCTGTGGATGAAAGGCTCTTGGTGCTGCAGCCAGGAGTCAGTGCTGTGCCTCTGAGGTGGGAGAGCCAACTTCAGGACACTGGTCCACAAGAGGCCTCCCAGCTGCACATAATATCAAACAGCAAAAATCTCCGAGAGATCTCCATCTCAACGCCAGCACCCAGCTTCACTCAACGACCAGCAAGCTACAGTGCTGGACATCCTATGCCAAACAACTAGCAAGACAGGAACACAACCCCACCCATTAGCAGAGAGGCTGCCCAAAATCATAATAAGTCTACAGACACCCCAAAACACACCACCAGACGTGGACCTGCCCACCAGAAAGACAAGATCCAGCCTCATCCACCAGAACACAGGCACTAGTACCCTCCACCAGGAAGCCGACACAACCCACTGAACCAACCTTAGCCACTGGGGACAGACACAAAAAACAACAGGAACTACGAACCTTCAGCCTGCAAAAAAGGAGACCCCAAACACAGTAAGATAAGCAAAATGAAAAGACAGAAAAACACACAGCAGATGAAGGAGCAAGATAAAAACCCACCAGACCTAACAAATGAAGAGGAAATAGGCAGTCTACCTGAAAAAGAATTCAGAATAATGATAGTAAGGTTGATCCGAAATCTTGGAGATAGAATGGACAATAGAATGGACAAATTGCAAGAATCAGTTAACAAGGACCTAGAAGAACTAAAGATGAAACAAGCAACGATGAACAACACAATAAATGAAATTAAAAGTACTCTAGATGGGATCAATAGCAGAATAACTGAGGCAGAAGAACGGATAAGTGACCTGGAAGATAAAATAGTGGAAATAACTATTGCAGAGCAGAATAAAGAAAAAAGAATGAAAAGAACTGAGGACAGTCTCAGAGACCTCTGGGACAACATTAAACGCACCAACATTCGAATTATAGGGGTTCCAGAAGAAGAAGAGAAAAAGAAAGGGACTGAGAAAATATTTGAAGAGATTATAGTTGAAAACTTCCCTAATATGGGAAAGGAAATAGTTAATCAAGTCCAGGAAGCACAGAGAGTCCCATACAGGATAAATCCAAGGAGAAATACGCCAAGACACATATTAATCAAACTGTCAAAAATTAAATACAAAGAAAACATATTAAAAGCAGCAAGGGAAAAACAACAAATAACACACAAGGGAATCCCCATAAGGTTAACAGCTGATCTTTCAGCAGAAACTCTGCAAGCCAGAAGGGAGTGGCAGGACATATTGAAAGTGTTGAAGGAGAAAAACCTGCAACCAAGATTACTCTACCCAGCAAGGATCTCATTCAGATTTGATGGAGAAATTAAAACCTTTACAGACAAGCAAAAGCTGAGAGAGTTCAGCACCACCAAACCAGCTCTACAACAACTGCTAAAGGAACTTCTCTAGGCAAGAAACACAAAAGAAGGAAAGGACCTACAATAACGAACCCAAAACAATTAAGAAAATGGGAATAGGAACACACATATCGATAATTACCTTAAATGTAAATGGACTAAATGCTCCCACCAAAAGACACAGATTGGCTGAATGGATACAAAAACAAGACCCATATATTTGCTGTCTACAAGAGACCCACTTCAGACCTAGAGACACATACAGACTGAAAGTAAGGGGATGGAAAAAGGTATTTCATGCAAATGGAAACCAAAAGAAAGCTGGAGTAGCAATTCTCATATCAGACAAAATAGACTTTAAAACAAAGACCATTACAAGAGACAAAGAAGGACACTACATAATGATCAAGGGATCGATCCAAGAGGAAGATATAACAATTGTAAATATTTATGCACCCAATATAGGTGCACCTCAATACATAAGGCAAATACTGACAACCATAAAAGGGGAAATCGACAGTAACACATTCATAGTAGGGGACTTTAACACCCCACTTTCACCAATGGACAGATCATCCAAAATGAAAATAAATAAGGAAACACAAGCTTTAAATGATACATTAAACGAGATGGAGTTAATTGATATTTATAGGACATTCCATCCAAAAACAACAGAATACACATTTTTCTCAAGTGCTCATGGAACATTCTCCAGGATAGATCATATCTTGGGTCACAAATCAAGCCTTGGTAAATTTAAGAAAATTGAAATTGTATCAAGTATCTTTTCTGACCACAACGCCACGAGACTAGATATCAATTACAGGAAAAGATCTGTAAAAAATACAAACACATGGAGGCTAAACAATACACTACTTACTAATGAAGTGATCACTGAAGAAATCAAAGAGGAAATCAAAAAATACCTAGAAACAAATGACAATGGAGACACAACGACCCAAAACCTGTGGGATGCAGCAAAAGCAGTTCTAAGGGGGAAGTTTATAGCAATACAAGCCCACCTTAAGAAGCAGGAAACATCTCGAATAAACAACCTAACCTTGCACCTCAAGCAATTAGAGAAAGAAGAACAAAAAAACCCCAAAGCTAGCAGAAGGAAAGAAATCATAAAAATCAGATCACAAATAAATGAAAAAGAAATGAAGGAAACAATAGCAAAGATCAATAAAACTAAAAGCTGGTTCTTTGAGAAGATAAACAAAATAGATAAACCACTAGCCAGACTCATCAAGAAAAAAAGGGAGAAGACTCAAATCAATAGAATTAGAAATGAAAAAGGAGAGGTAACAACTGACACTGCAGAAATAAAAGAGATCATGAGAGATTACTACAAGCAACTCTATGCCAATAAAATGGACAATCTGGAAGAAATGGACAAATTCTTAGAAATGCACAACCTGCCAAGACTGAATCAGGAAGAAATAGAAAATATGAACAGACCAATCACAAGCACTGAAAAAAAAAAAAAAAAAAGAATGAGTCATTGACCTAAATCTTGTTTCCAAGACTCATATGTCCATATCAGTAAATCAGCAAACATTTGTCAAGAGCCTACTCTAAAAATTACCAGCCTTCATTGTGGAAAAGAATCATCTGGGCAGCCTGTTTAAAAGACAGAATCTTTGTCCTCACACACAGAGATTCTGTGTATTGTAAAACTAACATCCAAGGTGATACTGAAGCAGTCACCTCTGGGACTGTGTTTTGGGAGCTAGTGGCCTGCCATGTACCAGGATGTATCTTAGCGGACGGTGGTGATAAGGCATCATATCAACGTTTCTTCACGTCCACCCTTTTGGAGCCAATATAGAATATCTCTGGTCATACATGCAGCAGCTGGACTCCAAGATATCTGCAAACGAAATCGAAATGCTTTTGATGAGGTTGCCACGCATGTTTAAACAGGAATTCACAGGCGTGGGAGCAACGCTGGAAAAAAGGTGGAAGTTGTGTGCCTTTGAAGGAATTAAAACTACCTAACTGTGAAGAGCAGCAAAGTCTCTGGGTATGAAACTGCCTGAACCCAGCCAGGGCTGTGCAGTGAGCGCCCAGGAGGTTTGGGGCTGGTCCAGCGCAGGACCTTTATGGGGCCATCAGAGCCTGACTTTAGTTACATCTGTGGCATTCTCTCGTGAGTGGAAATGTAATTGTGTACCAGTTCCCTAAAACAAACAAAGCTTCATACTGTGACAGATCTGTTTGCTACGAAAACCAACGATTCCACGGTCATGATGGCAAAACCTTAAAATATGCTACGTTTGAGAATAGCTCACCAAGTAAAATATTTAAAGTTAATGATGGTGTGGCAATGGTTGTTGCTAGGCTACAGAGTTGTTGTATATGTAATCTATAGCTGAAATCATTCAATGACATTTTCCTGAAAGTCTTTCTGTTTTAGTAAAAAAAAAAAAAAAAAGAGAGAGAGAGAGAGAAAAAAAGTAATTTTACAGTGAGGAAAATAAATCATACCAAAAGAAAACTTGAATATGTGTCTGAACAGTTACTGTATTTTGTAAATTAAGTTATATGCTGTTATAGGGACTTCTGCCTTATTGAAGAGGCAGAAGATGTGATTGTACTCCTTGAGAATGCTTTACCAAGAATATTATTTTTCTAATGTAACAGTTCTCCATCATAAGTTCTTTTAACATGGACAGCATAACAATTTTCATAAAATGTAAATAAAAGAAAAACTAGTGCTAAAAAAAAAAAAAGGAAGTACACCTAAAGCATGAGACTTCAAAATTCATTAGTGTTTCATCTTGTTTTGATTGACACTTGATGCTTGCAAATTTTGAAACAAACTTTGAGATCATGATGATTACTCTGGAGAGATTTCAGCACCAGCACTAAGATTTGTACATTCAGTTGGTATGCAATTGACTTGTTAGCCATTTACATAGTGTATAGTACGGATTCGTCACAGGTCAGACCACAGTGTTGAAGGAAAGAAGTACCTTTCTGTAATTAGAAAGGATCCCCTAAACTGCACTCAGCTTAAGACATCCAATGTACAAGAGCACGAAAACCATCATAATATTGTGGCTCCAAGGAACATAGGTTTTTTTTTTTTTTTTTGCGGTACGCAGACCTCTCACTGTTGTGGCCTCTCCCGTTGCGGAGCACAGGCTCTGGACGTGCAGGCTCAGCAGCCATGGCTCACGGGCCTAGCTGTTCCGCGGCATGTGGGATCTTCCCAGACCGGGGCACGAACCCGTGTCCCCTTCATCGGCAGGCGGACTCTCAACCACTGTGCCACCCGGGAAGCCCGAACATAGTTTTGGTAAGAAAAATAACCTAAGCTTCTGTTTCCCATTTTAATTACTGAAGTCTCTAACAATGACAAAACTGTCACATAGGAAAGCAAATATATACAGTAATTCAATCAAACTTCTTGGAAAGAAAACATTTAGCAATCTGGGATAATGCAGAACGACAGGAAATAAAACGTGATTCAACACTGGTTCCTTTTGTCATTTTACACAGACATCATGTTAATATTAGACCAAGGCACAAAACGTTTAGTGCATAAACCAGTTTCTTTCTTAAGATCTAGCATTTTTACCGTAGTCTTTTATCTTACTTTGGATCACTTGTACCCAGTACTCTATCCTACTATAGACCGTTTAACTTAATCAACAAAATCAAAAGTGATTTCTGACCAGATTTATGGGGGACATAAACATTTGTATCATCAGTGTTTGCATAACCAAAAGTACAATAGTAAGATGAAAATGCCTCCTATTTCTTTTAGAAAATAATACTTCATAAGCTTGCTGCGTCTTTAATGTCTTCACTATTGGATGACAATGAAGAGTTGATAGAAAAAAAGAACTGTATACTTGAATTATGATAGCTCATCCATCAAAGATCTAAAACTGAAGTTTCTACAGAAACAGGAACTAGTTTAACAAGGGGAAAAAATTCCCTCATTCAAACCTCTTTGAAGTGGTAATGGCTGAAAATTTGCAGCACTTAGAGAACTATGCTATCAACAAGTTCTGTCTTATGAACTTAGATTAAGAAATCTAGAAAACAGATGAAGGTGGATTATTTCTTCAAAATTTTAGTAAAACTACTGATAATCAAAGGTTTCAAAGCAAATATGGCACATAACAACTCAAGCATAAATCAAGATGGAGAGCCTGGAGAATTGTGATTTCCTAATATTTCAAAAAATTCTATCATTGCAACATACAGGATTTCTCCCCTATTTTAATCTTAGAAGTTTCAAAGAAAAGGGAGTGGATAACATACACACACGTGAGTGCCCACACAAACACGCACGCACGCACACACATGGTGGTAAGTAGAGTATCTAGTTCCTTCTTCCCACCACCTAAGTCTCACTTTATTTATTAAAAGAAAATTATGCAGGACCCGCCTCGTTGTTTTCCCTTTATCTAATGATTTCTGTGACCTTAATTGCTGCCATGATTGTTACTTTTCTAGTATTTCAACATAACAATGTTCAAAAGCAGCTTTGTAGTCAGGAACATGTACCTGAATACCTGTATAACTGCAGGGCGCCTAGATAATAACAACTGCCAAATTCAGGGATGGAACTTTTGAGTTCCACAGTAAGATGTAATCCATGTGAAGCTCAGAATCATGTTTCAGACCACTGAACTTACTCAAGTTAAAATACAAATAGCTGAAGACATGATGTAAAAGATTAAGTACTCGGTGCTGTTGACATATTTACCAATTAAAGTCACAAAATATTCCTCAGAAATTAACTTTAAAGAAAAAATTATTCCTTCCCTTCCTCCCGCTCCCCTAAACTCTACAAAATGTTTTCCCTGGGACTAGGCCTTGAAAAGGCCACTACATATTAGTTTGACATGCATGACTGTCTGCAATTTAAAAAGCTAATTTTGTGGTGGTTGTAATTACATTATAAAAATGTCCACGTGCATACATCTAAAAAAGGTTGAAAACCTACAGTGAATCTACAATATACTGTTTTACATTTGACCACTGGTTTGTATTATGTAGGAGTCACAGATTTGGTAAAGCACTGTAACAATTTAGGAAGGCACCTAAATCTTTAAATTCTGGACAAATTTTATGTTTGAATCTACAAAATTGCATGAAGCCTAAACTCGAGAGACTTCCTATCATCCTAAAATTCCTCACTCTGAACAAATCATTTTTAGGACACTTTTTTATAAATATCCCTTTGAAAGCACATACAATTCCATTTGTTCCACATTTTACATTCTTTTTTATGGCTGAGTAATATTCCATTGTATATATGTACCACCTCTTCTTTATCTGTTTATCTGTTGATGGGCATTTAGGTTGCTTCCATGTCTTGGCTATTGTAAATAGTGCTGCAATGAACATTGGGGTGCATGTATCTTCTTTTTTTAACTTTTTATTTTATATTGGAGTATAGCTGCTTAACAATGTTGTGATAGCTTCAGGTGCACAGCGAAGGGACTCAGTCATACATATGCATGTATCCATTCTCTCCCAAACTCCCCTCCAATCCAGGCTGCCACAAAACATTGAGCAGAGTTCCCTGTGATATAAGGTAGGACCTTGTTGGTTATCCATTTTAAATATGGCAGTGTGTGCATGTTGATCCCAAACTCTCTACCTATCCCTTCACCCACAACCCTTCCCCACTGGTAACCATAAGTTCGTTCTCTAAGTCTGTGAGTCTGTTTCTGTTTTGTAAATAAGTTCATTTGTATCATTTCTTTTTAGCTTCTGCGTATAAGGGATATCATATGATATTTCTCTTTCTCTTTCTGACTTACTTCAGTCAGTATGACAATCTCTAGGTCCATCCATGTTGCTGCAAATGGCATTATTTCATTCTTTTTAATTGTTGAGTAATATTCCATTGTATATATGTACCACATCTTCTTTATCTATTCCTCTGCTGATAGATATTTAAGTTGCTTCCATGTCTTGGCTATCATAAACAGTGCTGCAATGAACATTGGGGTGCACATATCCTTTCGGACCATGTTTTTCTCTTGATATATGCTCAGGGGTGGGATTTCAGAGTCATATGGTAGCTCCATTCTTAGTTTTTTAAGGGAGCTCCATACTGTTCTCCATAGTGGCTGTACCAATTTATATTCCCACAAACAGTACAGGAGTGTTCCCTTCTCTCCACACTCTCTCCAGCATTTATTGTTTGTGGATTTTTTTTGATGATAGCTATTTTGACTGGTGTGAAGTGATAACTCATTGTAGTTTTGATTTGTATTTCTCTAATAATTAACAATGTTGAACATCTTTTCATGTGCCTCTTGGCCACCTGTATGTCTTCTTTGGAGAAATATCTATTTAGGTCTTCTGCCCATTTTTTTGACTGGGTTGTTTGTTTTGATGATATTAAGCCTCATGAGCTGTTTGTAAAATTTGGAGACTAATCCCTTGCCAGTCACATCATTTGCAAATATTTTCTCCCAATCTGTGGGTTGTCTTTTCATTTTGTTTATGGTTTCCTTTGCTGTGAAAAGCTTTTGAGTTTAATTAGGTCCCATTTGTTTATTTTTGCTTTTATTTCCATTATTCTGGGAAAATGATCTTGCTGTGATTTGTGTCAGAGAGGGTTCTGCCTATGTTTTCACTAGGATTTTTAAAGTGTCCAGCCTTACATTTAGGTCTTTAATCCGTTTTGCGCTTATTTTTGTGTATGGTGTTAAAGAATGATCTAGTTTCATTTTTTTACTGTCCAGTTTTCCCAGCACCATTTGTTGAAGAGACTGTCTTTCCTCCATTGTATAGTCTTGCATCCATTGTCATAGATTAATTGACCATAGGTGCATGGGTTTATCTCTGGGCTTTCTATCCTGTTCCATTGATCTATATTTCTGTTTCTGTGCCAGTACCATACTGTTTTGATTACCATAGATATGTAGTATAGTCTGAATTCAGGGAGCCTGATTCCTCCAGCTCCATTTTTCTTTCTCAAGATTGCTTTGGCTATTCGGGGTCTTTTGCATCTCCATACAAATTTTAAGATTTTTTGTTCTAATTCTGTGAAAAATGCCATTGGTAATTTGATAGGGATTGCACTGAATCTGTAGATTGCCTTGTGTAATACAGTCATTTTGACAATATTGATTCTTCCAATCCATGAACATGGTATATCTTTCTATCAGTTTGTGTCGTCTTCGATTTCTTTCATCAGCGTCTTATAGTTTTTGGAGTACAGGTCTTTTATCTCCTTAGGTAGGTTTATTCCTAGGTATTTTATTCTTTTTGATGTGATAGTAAATGGTATTCTTTCTTGAATTTCTCTTTCTGATCTTTCATTGTTAGTGTATAGAAATGCAACAGATTTCTGTGTATTAATTTTGTAACCTGCAACTTTACCAGATTCATTGATGAGCTCTAGTAGTTTTCTGGTAGCATCTTTAGGATTTTCTATGTATAGTACCATGTCATCTGCAAACAGTGACAGTTTAACTTCTTTTCCAAATTGGATTCCCTTTATTTCTTTTTCTTCTCTGATTGTCATAGCTAGGAATTCCAAAATTATGTTGAGTAAAAGTGGCGAGAGCGGACATCCTTGTCTTGTTCCTGATCTTAGAGGAAACGTTTCAGCTTTTCACCATTGAGTATGATGTTAGCTGTAGGTTTGTCATATATGGCCTTTATTATGCTAAGGTAGGTTCCCTCTATGCCCACTTTTTGGAGAGCTTTTAATCATCAATTGGTGGTGAATTTTTTTTTTAACATCTTTATTGGAGTATAATTGCTTTACAATGGTGTGTTAGTTTCTGCTTTATAACAAAGTGAATCAGTTATACATATACATATGTCCCCTTATCTCTTCCCTCTTGTGTCTCCCTCCCTCCCACCCTCCCTATCCCACCCCTCTAGGTGGTCACAAAGCTCGGTGCTGAATTTTGTCAAAAGTTTTTTTACATATATTGCGATGATCATATGGTTTTTATTCTTCATTTTGTTGATGTAGTGTATCACAATGATTGACTTGCAGATACTGAAAAATCCTTGCATCTCTGGGATAAATCCTACTTGATTGTGGTGTATGATCCTTTTAAAGTATTGTTAGATTCGGATTGCTAGTATTTTGTTGAGGATTTTTGAATCTATGTTCATCAGGGATATGGGCCTGTAATTTCCTTTTTTTATGGTATTTTTGTCTGGTTTTAGTATCAGGGTAATGGTGGCCTCATAGAATGAGTTTGGGAGTTTTCCTTCTTCTGCAATTTTTGGAAACAGTTTCAGAAGTATAGGTGTTAGCTCTTCTCTAAATGTTTGATAGAATTCGGCTGTGAAGCCATCTGATCCCAGACTTTTGTTTGTTGGGAGTTTTAAAATCACTGCTTCAATGTCAGTGCTTGTGATTAGTCTGTTCATATTTTCTATTTCTTCCTTGTTCTGTCTTGGGAGGCTGTACCTTTCTAAGAATTTGTCCATTTCTTTCAGGTTGTCCATTTTATTGGCATACAGTTGCTTGTAGTAGTCTCTTATGATCCTTTGTATTTCTGTGGTGTCCATTGTAAATTCTCCTTTTTCATTTCTAATTTTATTGATTTGAGTCCTCTCCCTTTTTCTCTTGATGAGTCTGGCTAAAGGCTTATCAATTTTGTTTATCTTTTCAAAGAACCAGCTTTTAGTTTCATTGATCTTTCCTATTGTTTTCTTTGTCTCTATTTCATTTATTTCTGCTCTGATTTTTATGATTTCTTTCCTTCTACTAATTTTAGGTTTTGTTTGTTCTTCTTTCTCTAGTTGCTTTAGTTGTAAGATTAGGTTGTTTATTTGAGAATTTTTTTGTTTCCTGAGGTAAGATTTTATTGCTATAAACTTCCCACTTAGAACTGCTTTTGTTGTATCCCATAGGTTTTGGATCATTGTGCTTTCATTTTCATTTGTCTCTAGGTATTTTTTGATTTCCTTTTTGATTTCTTCAGTGATCCATTTGTTGTTTAGTAGCATATTGTTTAGCCTCCACGTGTTTGTGTTTTTTTTAATAGTTTTTTTTCTTGTAGTATATTTCTAATCTCATAGCATTGTGACTGGAAAAGATGCTTGATATGATTTCAATTTTCTTAAATTTACCGAGGCTCAGCTTGTGGCCCAGCATGTGTTCAATCCTGGAGAATGTTCTGTGTGAACTTGATAAGAATGTGTATTCTGCTGTTTTTGGATGGAATGCTCTGTAAATATCAATTAAGTTCATTGGTCTAATGTGTCATTTAAGGCCTGTGTTTCCTTATTGATTTTCTATCTAGGTGATGTGTTCATTGATGAAAGTGGAGTGTTAAAGTCCCCCACTATTACTGTGTTACTGTTGATTTCTCCATTTATGGCTGTTAGTATGTGCCTTACACATTGAGGTGCTCGTATATTGGGTGCATATATATTTACAATTGTTATATCTTCTTCTTGGATTGATCCCTTGATCATTATGTTGTGTCCTTCTTTGCCTCTTATAACAGTCTTTATTTCAAAGTCTATTTGTCTGATATGAGAATTGCTACTCCAGCTTTCTTTTGATTTCCATTTGCTTGGAATATCTTCTTCCATCCCCTCACTTTCAGTCTGTATGTGTCCCTAGGTATGAAGTGGTTCTCTTGTAGATAGCATATATATGGGTCTTGTTTTTGTATCCACTCAGCCAGTCTATGTCTTTTGGTTGGAGCATTTAATTCACTTACATTTAAGGTAATTATCAGTATGTGTATTCTTATTGCCATTTTCTTAATTGTTTTGGGTTTGTTTTTGTAGGTCTCTTTCTTCCCTTCCTCTTTTGTTCTCTTCTCTTTTGGTTTGATGACCATTGTTGTGTTTGGGTTGCTTTTTCTTTTTTGTGTGTGTTTCTATTGCAGTTTTTGGGTTTGCTGTTTCCATGAGGTTTTGATATAGCAGTCTATATATGTACAAGAGTTTTTTTTTTAAGTTGTTAGTCTCTTTTCCCCCTAGAGGGGTTCCTTTAGCATTTGCTGCAAAGCTGGTCTGGTGGTGCTGACTTCTGTTTGCTTTGCTTGTCTGTAAAACTTTTTATTGCTCTGTCAAATCTGAATGAGATCCTTGCAGGGTAGAGTATTCTTGGTAGAAGGTTCTTCCCTTTCATTGCTTTAATATATTGTGCCACTCCCTTCTGTCTTGCAGAGTTTCTGCTGAGAAATCAGCTGTTAACCTTATGGGAGTTCCCTTGTATGTTATTTGTTGTTTTCCTCTTGTTTTTAACATTTTTTCTTTGTCTTTAATTTTTGTCAATTTGATTACTATGTGTCTTGGCATGTTCCTCCTTGGGTTTATCCTGTATTGGACTCTCTGTGCTTCCTGGACTTGGATGACCATTTCCTTTCCCATGTTAATTAATTTTTCAGCTATTATCTCTTCAAATATTTTCTCAGGCCCATTCCCTTTCTCTTCTTCTTCTGGGACCCCTATAGTTCAAATGTTGGTTCAACATTTGTTCAACATTTAATGTTGTTCTAGAGATCTCTTAGGCTGTCTTCATTTCTTTTCATTCTTTTTTCTTTATTCTGTTCTGCAGCAGTGATTTCTACCATTGTCTTCCAGGTCACTTATCTGTTCTTCTGCCTCAGTTATTCTGCTATTGACTCCTTCTAGTGTATTTTTTCATTTCAGTTATTTTATTGTTCATCTCTGTTTGTTTGTTCTTTAGTTCTTCTAGGTCTTTGTTAAACATTTCTTGCATCTTCTCAATCTTTGTATCCATTCTCTTTCTGAGATCCTGGATCATCTTCACTATCATTATTCTGAATTCTCTTTCTGGAAGATTGCCTATCTCCACTTCATTTAGTTGTTTTTCTGGGGTTTTATCTTTTTCCTTTATCTGTGACATAATCCTCTGCTTTTTCATTTTCTCTAACTTGCTGTGATTGTGGTTTTTGTTCTGCAGAGTGCAGGATTGTAGTTCTTCTTGCTTCTGCTGTCTGCCCTCTCATGGATGGGGCTATCTAAGAGGCTTGTGAAAGCTTCCTGATGGGAGGGACTGGTGGTGGGTAGAACAGGCTTTTGCTCTGGTGGGCAGTTAAAACTTTAATCCATTTGTTTGCTGATGGGTGGGTCTATTTTCCCTCTCTGTTAGTTGTTTGGCCTGAGACGACTCAGCACTGGAGCTTACAGGTTGTATGGTGGGGCAAATGGCAGCCTCTGGGAGGGATCACGCCAATTAGTACTTCCCAGAGCTGCTGCTGCCAGTGCCTTTGTCCCCACAGTGAGCCACAGCCACCCCCCACCTCTGCAGGATACCCGCCAACACCAGTAAGTTGGTTTGGTTCAGCCTCCTATTGGGTCACTTCTCCTTTCCCCTGGGTCCTGGTGTGAACAAGACTTTGTGTGTGCCCTCCAAGAGTGGAGTCTCTGTTTCTCCCAGTCCTGTGGAAGTCCTGCAATCAAATCCTGCTGACCTTCAAAGTTGGATACTCTGGGGATTCCTACTCCCATTGCTGGACCCCCAGGCTGGGAAGCCTGACGTGGGTTTCAGAACCTTCAGTCCAGTGGGAGAACTTCTGCAGTATAATTATTCTGCATTTTATGGTCACCAACCTGGAGAGTATGGGATTTGATTTTATTGTGATTTTTCCCCTCCTACCATCTCATTGTGGCTTCCCTGTTTTCTTTGGATGTGGTGTATCTTTTTCGGTGGGTTCCTCTCTCTTCCTGTCAGTGGTTGTTCAGCAGTTAGTTGTGATTTCGGTGTTCTTGCAAGAAGAGGTGATTGCACGTCCTTCTACTGTGCATCTTGATCTAAATCTGCATGTATCATTTTGAATTATGGTTTTCTCCAGGTATATGCCCATAAGTGGGATTGCTGGGTCACATGGTAGCTCTATTTTTAGTTTTATAAGAGCCTCCATACTGTTTTCCATAGTGGCTGTATCAATTTATATTCCCACCAACAGTTTAACAGAGTTCCTTTTTCTCCACACCCTCTCCAGCATTTGTTGTTTGTAGATTTTCTTTGGATGCCCATTCTAACTGGTGTGAGGTGATACCTCATTGTAGTTTTGATTTGCATTCCTCTAATAATTAGTGATGTTGAGCAGCTTTTCATGTGCTTCTTGTCTATCTGTATGTTTTCTTTGGAGAAATGTCTATTTAGGTCTTCTACCCATTTTTGGATTGGGTTGTTTTTTTTAAATATTGAGCTGTATGAGCTGTTTATATATTTTGGAGATTAACCCTTTGTCCATTGATTCATTTGCAAACCATTTCTCCCATTCTGAGAGTTGTCTTTTCATCTTGCTTGTAGTTTCCTTTGCTTTGCAAAAGCTTTTAAGTTTCAGTAGGTCCCATTTGTTTATTTTTGTTTTGTTTTTACTTCCATTACTCTAGGAGGTGGGTCTAAAAAGATATTGCTGTGATTTATGTCAAAGAGTGTTCTTCCTATGCTTTCCTCTAAGAGTTTTATAATGTCCGGTTGTACATTTAGGTATCTAATCCATTTTGAGTTTATTTTTGTGTATGGTGTTAGGGAGTGTTCTAATTTCATTCTTTTACATGTAGCTGTCCAGTTTTCCCAGCACCAATTATTGAAGAGGCTGTCTTTTCTCCACTGTATATTCTTGCCTCCTTTGTCATAAATTAGTTGACCATAGGTGTGTGGGTTTTTTCTCTGGGCTTTCTATCCAGTTCCATTGATCTATATTTCTGTTTTTGTGCCAGTAACATATTGTCTTGATTACTGTAGCTTTGTAGTAGAGTCTGAAGTCAGGGAGTCTGATTCCTCCAGCTCCTTTTCTTCCCTCAAGAGAGCTTTGGCTATTCGGGGTCTTTTTTGTCTCCATACAAATTTTAAGATTTTTTGTTCTAGTTCTGTAAAAAACGCCACTGTTAATTTGATAGGAATTGCATTGAATCTGTAGATTGCTTTGGGTAGTATAGTCATTTTTACAGTATTGATTTTTCCAATCCAAGAACATGGTATATCTCTCCATCTGTTTATATCATCTTTAATTTCTTTCATCAGTGTCTTATAGTTTTCTGCATACAGGTCTTTTGTCTCCCTAGGTAGGTTTATTCCTAGGAATTTTATTTTTTTTTGTTGCAATGGTAAATGGGAGTGTTTCCCTAATTTATCTTTCAGATTTTTCATCATTAGTATATAGGAATGCAAGAGATTTCTGTGCATTAATTTTGTATACTGCAACTTTACCAAATTCATTGATTAGCACTAGTAGTTTTCTGGTGGCATCTTTAGGATTCTCTATGTATAATATCATGTCATCTGCAAGCAGTGACAAATTTACCTCTTCTTTTCCAATTTGTATTCCTTTTATTTCTTTTTCTTATCTGATTCCCGTTGCTAGGACTTCCAAAACTATGTTGAATAATAGTGGTGAGAGCGGATATCCTTGTCTTGTTCTTGATCTTAGAGGAAATGCTTTCAGTTTTTCACCATTGAGAATGATGTTTTGTGGGTTTGTTGTATATGGCCTTTATTATGTTGAGGTAGGTTACCTCTATGTCCACTTTCTGGAGAGTTTTTGTCATAAATGGGTGTTAATTTTGTCAAAAGCTTTTTCTGCTTCTACTGAGATGATCATATGGTTTTTAATTTCAATTTGTTAATATGATGGATCACGTTGATTGTTTTCCATATATTGAAGAATCCTTTCATCCATGGGATAAATCCCACTTGGTCATGGTGTATGATCCTTTTAATGTGTTGTTGAATTATGTTTGCTAGTATTTTGTTGAGGATTTTTGCATCTATATTCATCAGTGATATTCGTCTTCAATTTTCCTTTTTTTTTTTTTTTTGGCGGGGGTACGCAGGCCTCTCACTGTTGTGGCCTCTCCCGTTGTGGAGAACAGGCTCCGGATGCACAGGCTCAGCGGCCATGGCTCATGGGCTCATCTGCTCCATGGCAATTTTCGTTTTTTGTAGTATCTTTATCTGGTTTTGGTATCAGGGTGATGGTGGCCTCATAGGATGAGTCTGGGAATGTTCCTTCTCCTGCAATTTTTGGAAGTGTTTGAGAAGGATGGGTGTTAGCTCTTCTCTAAATGTTTGATAGAATTCACCTGTGAAGCCATCTGGTGCTGGACTTTCTTTGTTGGAAGATTTTAAATCACAGTTTCAATTTCATTACTTGTGATTGGTCTGTTCATATATTCTATTTCTTCCTGGTTCAATCTTGGAAGGTTATACTTTTCTAAGAATTTGTCCATTTCTTCCAGGTTGTCCATTTTTTTGGCATAGAGTTGCTTTTTGTAGTCTCTTAGGATGCTTCGGATTTCTGTGGTGTCTGTTGTAACTTCTCCTTTTTCATTTCTAATTTAGTGATTTGTGTCCTCTCCTTCTTTTTCTTGATGAATCTGGCTAAGGTTTTATCAATTTTGTTAATCTTCTCAAAGAACCCACTTTTAGTTTTATTGAACTTTGCTATTGTTTTCCTTGTTTCTATTTCATGTATTTCTGCTGTGATCTTTATGATTTCTTTCCTTCTACTAACTTTGGGTTTTGTTTGTTCTTCTGTCTCTAATTCCTTTAGTTGTAAGGTTAGATTGTTTATTTGAGATTTTTCTTGTTTCTTGAGGTAGGCTTGTATCGCTATAAACTTCCCTCTTAGAATTGCTTTTGCTGCATCCCATAGGTTTTGGATCATCGTGTTTTTATTGTCATTTGTCTCTAGGTATTTTTTGATTTCCTCTTTGATTTCTTCAGTTGTCTCTTGGTTATTTAGTAACATATTGTTTAGCCTCCATGTGTTTGTGTTTTTACGTTTTTTCCATATAATTGATTCCTAATCTCATAGCGTTGTGGTCAGAAAAGTTGCTTGATATGATTTCAATTTTCTTAAATTTACTGAGGCTTGATTTGTTATCCAAGATATGATCTATCCTGGAGAATGTTCTGTGTGCACTAGAGAAGAAAGTGTAATCTGCTGTTTTTGAATGTAATGTCCTATAAATATCAATTAAATTTATCTGGTCTATTGTGTTATTTAAAGCTTGTGTTTACTTAGTAATTTTCTGTTTGGATGATCTGTCCATTGGTGTAAGTGAGGTGTTAAAGTCCTCCCCTATTATTGTGTTACTGTTGATTTCCTCTTTATAGCTGTTAGCAGTTGCCTTATGTATTGAGGTGCTCCTATGTTGGGAGCATATATATTTATATTAGTTGTATCTTCTTGGATTGATCCCTTGATCATTATGTAGTGTCCCTCCTTGTCTCTTGTAACTTTATTTTAAAGTCTATTTTATCTGATATGAGTATTGCTACTCCAGCTTTCTTTTGATTTCCATTTGCATGGAATATCTTTTTCCATGCCCTCACTTTCAGTTTGTATGTGTCCCTAGGTGTGAAGTGGGTCTCTTGTAGACAGCATATATATTGGTCTTGTTTTTGTATCCATTCAGTGAGCCTGTTCTCACGGTTGGAGCATTTAATCCATTCACATTTATGGTAATTATCGATATGTATGTTCCTATGACCATTTTCTTAATTGTTTTGGGTTTGTTTTGTAGGTCCTTTTCTTCTCCTGTGTTTCCCACTTACAGAAGTTCCTTTAGCATTTGTTGTAGAGCTGGTTTGGTGGTGCTGAATTCTCTTAACTTTTGCTTGTCTCTAAAGCTTTTGATTTGTCCATCGAATCTGAATAAGATCCTTGCCGGGTAGAGTAATCTTGGTCGTAGGTTCTTCCCTCTCATCACTTTAAATATGTCATGCCACTCCCTTCTGGCTTGTAGAGTTTCTGCTGAGAAATCAGCTGTTAACCTTATGGGAGTTCCCTTATATGTTATTTGTCATTTTTCCCTTGCTGCTTTCAATAATTTTTTTTGTCTTTAATTTTTGCCAATTTGATTACTATGTGTCTTGGCATGTTTCTCCTTGGGTTTATACTGTATGGGACTCTCTGCGTTTCCTCAACTTGGGTGGCTATTTCTCTTCCCATGTTAGGGAAGTTAGGGAAATTTGAAAAATCTCTTCAAATATTTTCTCGTGTCCTTTCTCTCTCTCTTCTCATTCTGGGACCCCTATAATGCGAATGTTGTTTCATTTAATGTTGTCCCAGATGTCTCTTAAGCTGTCTTCATTTCTTTTCAATCTTTTATCTTTGTTCTGTTCTGCAGCAGTGAATTCCATCATTCTGTCTTCTAGGTCACTTATCTGTTCTTCTGCCTCAGTTATTCTGCTATTGATTCCTTCTAGTGTATTTTTCATTTCAGTTATTGTATTGTTCATCTCTGTTTGTTCTTTAATTCTTCTAGGTGTTTGTTAAACATTTCTTTCATCTTCTTGATCTTTGCCTCCATTCTTTTTCCAAGCTCCTGTATCATCTTCATTATCATTATTCTGAATTCTTTTTCTGGAAAGTTGCCTATATCCACTTCATTTAGTTGTTTTTCTGGGTTTTTATCTTGTTCCTTCATCTCGTACATAGCCTTCTGCTTTTTCATTTTCTCTATCTTTCTGTGAATGTGGTTTTCGTTCCACAGGGTGCAGGACTGTAGTTCTTGCTTCTGCTGTCTGCCCTCTGGTGGATGAGGCTATGTAAGAGGCTTGAGCAATTTTCTTAATGGGAGGGGCTGGTGTTGGGTAGAGCTGGCTGTTGTGCTGGTGGGCAGAGCTCAGGAAAACTTTAATCCATTTGTCTGCTGATGGGTGTTGTTGGGTTCCCTCCCTGTTGGTTGTTGAGCCTGAGGTGACCCAACACTGGAGCCTACCGGGCTCTTTTTGGGGCTAATGGCGGACTCTGGGAGGGCTCACACCAAGGAGTACTTCCCAGATTTCTGCTGCCACTGTCTTTGTCCTCACAGTGAGACACAGCCACCCCCCGCCTCTGCAGGAGAGCCTCCAACACTAGCAGGTAGGTCTGATTCAGTCTCCTATGGGGTCACTGCTCCTTCCCCTGGGTCCCAATGCACATACAACTTTGTGTGTGCCCTCCAAGAGTGGAGTCTCTATTTCTCCCAGTCCTGTCAAGGTCCTGCCATCAAATCCCCCTAGGCTTCCAGGTTTGGAAGCCTGACATGGGCCTCAGAACCTTCACTCCAGTGGGTGGATTTCTGTGGTATAAGTGTTCTCCAGTTTGTGAGTCCCCCATCCAGCAGTTATGGGATTTGGTTTTATTGTGATTGCGCCCCTCCTACCATCTCATTGTGGCCTCTACTTTTTCTCTGGATGCGGGGTATCTTTTTTGGTGAGTTGCAGTGTCTTCCTATCGATGATTGTCCAGCAGTTCGTTGTGATTCCGGTGCTCTTGCAAGAAGAGGTGAGTGCACATCCTTCTGTTCTGCCATCTTGAACCAATGTCTCACACCCATTATTTCTTAAAAACTTTTTTCTTCCTCATATTTTCTTTCTCCTACTTCTGGCATTTCAATTGCATAAATGCCTCATAATTTGGTAACATCTAACAGGTCTATGAGCTTGTTCATGTTTAAAAATATTTTTCTTTCTGTTTTTTCACCTTGGATAATTTCTATTGATCTATCATCTTCAAGTTCACTTCTCTTTCCCTATTATATTTATAAAGCTGTTAGGTTATTTAGGACATTTTTTAACTTCATAAATTGAAGTTTTAATTCTAATATTCCATTTGGTTTTTATTTGGTAGTTTCTAATTTTTTATGTTGAGACTTCCCATTATGTGGCTGAGGTTTTCATTCATTGAAAACATATTTTGCTTTGCTTTCTTGTGATTAGTTATAATAATTGTTTCAAACTCCTTGCCTTTTACTTCTAATGTCTGGTTTTCTCATGTCTTGTTCCATCTGATTTTATTTTCTCTTGAGAATGTGTTGTATTTTTAAAATTCTTTATAAGCTGGGCAATTTTGGATTGTATTATGCACATTATTGTATTAAATTTTGGAGATTTTGCCTTCTGTTACTTTTAATTTTTCTTCAGTGAGTAATTTTTCTTTATTTTACCAGTAATTTTCCTGGCTGGATTTGAGCTGCAAACTGTTTCTTGTGCAGTAGCTCTAGACTCTTTTCTGTTTTTTCATTTCTCTCCCCACTTTTCCTCTCTCTTTCTAGCTGAGCTATTCTGAGTTTGTTTCATGCATGGATGGTTCAAGGATCCATCAAACAGAGTTTGGGGATTCCCCTTTCTGGTCATTTCTATCACAGGATTTGACCCCTCACATCAGCATTCATTGTTTTCTGGCTTTATTTTTCTCATTACACATACCAGAAATACTGTGAGTTTTCCCACATGCATTCTTGTCACCACCATGCATACCACATGGTTTCACTTAGCCCCAGGCTAAAAACCGCAGAGCTAGAGACTTGTATAAATCCATGACGTCCCTCTTCCAACAAGCATGAGCTCCTAACCAGAATCTTTCTACCATTATTCATTTCAGTATGTTCAGACAGTTTATTTTTGTAATATGTTCAGATTTTATGGTTGTTTTCTCTGAGGATATGGTCTTTGTCATGTCTGGAAGTAGAATACCATTAATTATTCTGTGTCTATATATATATATATATATTTTAAGAGCATTTTCCTTCCAATTTTTTTTGGTCTTTTTTTTTTTTTCCTCTTTGGCCATGCTGTGAAGCATACAGGATCTTAGTTCCCTGACCAGGGATCAAATTGAACCTGTGCCCCCTGCAATACAAGTGTGGAGTCTTAACCACTGGACCACCAGGGAAGTCCCTGTGTCTGTGTAGTCTACATACACATTATTCTATATAAAAGGTACATAGCACTCCACAGTATGTATCCATCTACTTTCCTTTCTTTGTTCTTCCTTCTCTTTCCTATCTTTTTCTTGTCTTTTTGACTTCATCTCTTCCTGATTTTGTTGTTTATTAAGTTAATTAGGTACATAGTTTAGAGATTCAAGTGGCTTCTGAAATTTTCATTAAAGAGAGTTTCCTCCAAGTCTTTTATCTCTCATACTGCCTACTCAGAGTCAACTGCATTCATATCTTTTATCTGATTTTTTTGGGGGTAATTTACCTCTATGTGCCCAAATAATATGATTCAAAAAAATTATTGCTATAATCTTCTCTTTTGATTTTCCTTTCTTGAGAATTAGTGCCTTAAAAATACTTTTTAAGAATTATTTTTTTAGTTTTGTTTCTAGATAGATGAAAGTATGTGTGTGCATGTTCAATCTGTCATCTTTATGTGGAAGTCTCCATTATATACATAAGAAAAAATACATATATATGATTATATATTTTGTATATCCCCAGTTGATATGAATAGAATAAAGCATTGAGAAATAGACACAGATATATGTGGTCACCTGAGTTTTTACAACAGTGGAAAGGCAATTTGGAGGAGAAATAATTTTTAACAAATGATGCTGGAACAAATGGATATTCATATGCAAAGCCTCCCTTAGGTCCACCTCATATTGTATATAAAAATTAACTCCAAATGGACCATAGACCTAAATATAAAACCTAAAACTATAAAACTTCTAAATGAAAACATATGAGAAAACCTTTGTGAATCTGAGCTAGGCAAAAATTTCTTACATTCAATAGCCAAAGCATAATCCATAAGAGAAAAAAATTATCAATTGGACTTCATCAGGACAAAAAGCCTCCTCTTTGAATGATACTCTTAAGAGAATGAGATGACAAGCAACAGACTGGGAGAAAAATATTTGCGAATCACATATCTGATAGAGAACTTATAGCCAGAATACATAAAGAACTCCCAAATAATATTTTTAATCTGTAAAAGAACTACAAATAACAATATAAAATAACCCAAGTATAAAATGGGCAAAGGATCTGAATAGATACTTCACTAAAGAAGAATTACAGTGGTAAATAGAACAGGAAAAGAATCTCATTATCATTTCTCATTAGGGAAATGCAGATTACAACCATAATGAGATAATACTACATGCCTACTGGAGTGTTTAAAATTAAAAAGATTGATCATACCAGGATATAGAGACACTGAAAATCTCATACACTATTTGTGACACCTAAAGTGTTACAGTCATTTTGGAAAAATAGTTTGGCAGTTTCTTAACAATTAAACAAACTCTTATCATTTGCCCCAGCCAATATATTCCTAGATATTTACCCAAGAAAAACAAAAGCTTATGTACATGAATGTTTACCACACTTTAATTTATAACAATAACTTATAATAATTTATAATAGTAATAAAATGTAAACAACCCTAATGTCCATCAACAGGTGAATGGAGAAATAAATTTAGTATTTAGTAATAAAAAGGAATGAATTATCAATATGTGCCACAGCATGGGTGAATCTAAGAATAATTATAATGAGTTAGAGAAACCATATTAAAAAAATATATAGGGCTTCCCTGGTGGCACAGTGGTTAAGAATCTGCCTGCCAATGCAGGGGACACGGGTTCGAGCCCTGGTCCAGGAAGATCCCACATGCCGCGGAGCAACTAAGCCGGTGTGCCACAACTACTGAGCCTGCGCTCTAGAGCCCGTGAGCCACAACTACTGTGACTGTGTGCCACAACTACTGAAGCCCCCACGTCTAGAGTCCATGCTCTGCAACAAGAGAAGCCACCTCAATGAGAAGCCCGTGCACCACAGCAAAGAATAGCCCTTGCTCGCAGTAACTAGAGAAAGCCCGTGCGCAGCAACAAATACCCAACGCAGCCAAAATAAATAAGTAAATAAACAAACAAATTAATTAAAAAAAGAATACGTACTGTACAACTCTATTTATATACAATTCTGGAAAATGCGAACTAACCTATAATGACAGAAAGAAGATCAGTGGTTCACTGGATGGAAGGTGGGGGAGGTCAGGAGAGAGGAATAACAAAGGGGCAGGGAGAAGATTTTTAGAGGGATGGGTATGTTCATTATCTTGATGATGATGATGGTTTCACAGATGTATACATATGTCATACTTATAAATTTGTGAACTTTAAATAAGTGCAGTTTATTGTATGTCAATTATATTTTAACAAGCCTCTTTTTTTTTTTTTTAAACAAGGCTCTTTTTAAAAAAAGCAGACCACCACCATTACCAGCGGCAACAAGAAACAGAATTTAGTGCACTCAGATTTTTCTGAGAAGCATGTTCAATGTCTGTTTTCTAAAAGACTTACATTATTGTACAGTCAGGTCAGCCTTCTCCTTAATTTTGTTTCCATTTATTATTTTTTCCTTAACCAGCCCTTTTAGTGTATATGCTTTTTGTTGTTAATTTGAAGCTGCTTTATTTGGCCTCAGATATATATTTCTTATCTCCAAGTAAAATGTCTCTAATATAGCTTGTGATACATACATTGTGTCCAGTAAATAGTCCATTTTTAAAATAACATTTCTAGGACTATGACAGATAAGATTTCAGTAAAAAAATAACATTCTAAATAAATGGTGGCACAATATTTCAAAAAGTGTTCAGCTGGTTGGAATATTTTCTTTTTTTACCCTTCTTTTTGGAACTTGCCCCCATTATTCTTTGCTGAAATATTTCAAGGTAAATTATAAACATTGTGATATTCCATTTCTATATATCCTAGTAAACATTTTTTGAAAATTGTTATTTTCCAAAATAATATTATCACACTTAGCAAAATTAATAAAATTTCCATTATATTTAACAGTTACTATTCAGTCTATTTTCAAATATCTCTAATGTCCCAATGTGTTTTTCTTTTTTTAACAGCTGCTTTGTTCAAACTAAAATTCACTCCAGGACCAGTCAATTTGAAGCTTTCTTTTAACATCGCATTTGCTTGACAGAGGTGTGTCAAGAAGTGTGGTTGGGAAAACTTGCCTCTTCATTGAAGTGACTTTTTTTTTTTTTACTTTTTATTTTTTTGGCTGCACCACATGGCTTGGGGGCTCTTAGTTCCCCAACGAGGAATTTAACCCGGGCCCTCGGCAGTGAAAGTGCTGAGTCCTAACCACTTGACCGCCAGGGAATTTCCTGAAGTGATTTTTAATTTCGGAAGATATTGTGTACATACACTTTTTGAGAGTTGCCTGCACAAGGTAAAAACTATAATAGTCTCTAATTCCTCTTGAATTTTTAAGGTTCTCCTTGATACTAGAGAATTCTTTGGTCAATATTTTGAAGTCTCTAGATGTATATGGACCTTAGAGAACAATTACAGAAGTGTGATGTTCATCATTTCCTGGGAGCTATCTTGAAGTTTTGGAATTTGGAATATTACGACAGCTAGAAAGAAAATTTGCTTTGTCCACTAGGTGGTACTTGAAATCCAGAATACCTGAATTTAACACTTGAATGGAAGACAATGAAAACCGGGGCTAGCCATTCCCAGGGCTTATGATTGAAGAAAAGGAGAAAGATGCATGGCTGCAATGGGTTTTTTCAAAGGCTGCAGGAATATCAAATGGAGTATTTCAAAGGGGAAAAATATGCCTAATATCTTCTATTGCCTCTTGGTCTGATATGATGGGAATAGTTAAGAACACACTTTTGACTAACCTGAAAGTTTATCCATAATTTATGAGGTATATCAATTTTATTGCTCCAAACATTTTAAATTATCTGTAACTATTGCTTTATACCTAAAATGATCAGGAGTAAGTCTAAATGAGGTAAGTATTTTGTTGAGCCTTTCCTTACATACTTAGTTTTCTCTCAATGGATGCATTTTCAAAATACCCTTTTTACACTAAAATTTTTATAGAAAAAATTTTTCTTCATTTTTCCGGACATCTGAAGGTGTATGCGGTCCTTCTGGGAACATAAGCTTTCCTCACTTGGTAACTGGCTGTAATTTGGCTTACAGATAACTTTGATCTCTCTGGAGTGTCTTATCAAAGAATGAAATGCATCTCTGGTTTAGAATTTAAAACCTTGAAAAACTCTCAAGAAAAATCCCTGAAACTGAGTTATCACACGTTTTATTTTCTGGGCTAGAAGATATCAGTTGTCCTCTGTGAATAGAGTCTCAGTTCAGGTTTGAAAGCTTGTTGGGAAAGTATTTTCCTTTCTGACAGTACATGCCTTTTTACTATCATTTGGCCAAGTCATGAAATTTTTCTAGATCATTGTAAGGACTGCTGACATCTTGGTATGATACTGAATATTGTATTAGTTTCCTATTGCTGCTGCCACATATTACAAAAAAAATTTAGTGGCTTAAAACAACAGAAATTTATCATCTTATAGTTTTGAAGGTTATAAATCCAAAATGAGTCTCACTGGGTTTAAAAGCAAGATGTCAGCAGGGCTGTATTCCCTTTGGAAGTCCTAGGGGAAAATCTTTCCTTGTCTTCTCCAGCTTCTAAGGGATTGAATTTTTTGGCACATGGACACTTCCTCCATCTTCAAAGCTAGCCAGGTAACCTTGTCAAACTTTCCCTGATACTGACTCTCCTACCTCCCCAATGATCCTTGTTATTGCATTGGACCCATCCAGATAATCTAAAACAATCTCCTTATTTTAAGGTCAGCTGATTAGCAACCATAATACCATCTACAACCTTGATTCTCTCTTGCCAGGTAACATCACATACTCACAGGTTCTGTGTATTAGAATGTGAACATCTTTGGGGGACCATTATTTCACCTACCACAAATATTAACACACTTTGTTTTTCTACCTTTAGAACTGGCTCAAAACTGTACATATAATTTGTTTGTTTTTACTGTTGTAAATTTTTTATTGTTGAGGATGGAAAAGAAAAATATTTAACTGAGCTCAACTTTGGTTTAGATGTATAGAGGCTGAAACATGAAGGCATCTGGCATGTCACTTGTTGATTGACAGGTCTGC
The DNA here is from genome assembly GCF_937001465.1 of Orcinus orca. Classification (NCBI taxonomy): domain Eukaryota; kingdom Metazoa; phylum Chordata; class Mammalia; order Artiodactyla; family Delphinidae; genus Orcinus; species Orcinus orca. The sequence goes on along the minus strand of NC_064574.1, from coordinate 27,846,109 downwards.
TTTCTTCATGTTTAACTAGAGTCCAAAATACAAGAGTATTTAGACCACTGGCCTTGGGCACAGCATACCCTTCATGGACCTATATGTGATTTTTCTCTTCAAGTCATACCATAAACAGAGTCAGTCTGAGTCACCCAAGACTCTTTGAGCTTAACTTAAAAAAATCACTTTGAGGTTTTCAATCCTTAGTTATTACTGGAGACCTGTTCTGACCATCTCTAAGGCTAATCTGCTGAAATCAGATTCACTAAGTATGAATTAACCATTTATTTCTCATTACTAACATATTATCTTTCTCTTTGGCAGTTTTCATCCACCAGAAACAGTAAGTATGAGGCAGACATTGGAAGACACACACATACACACACACACACACACACACACTTCATCTTATCTGGCAAAAATTCTCATTTTGTTATGCTATGGAATGCTGAATCAAGGCCAGAGGTGCTACCTCTTCTATTTTAGATCCACCTATCATGGTATTACTTAACTATCAAAAAAATATCAAAAACAAATAAAACCTCTGATTCATTTTGATTTTATAAAATAATCTGAAACACACTGCAGCAAGGAGACAAGACCATGACATTGTTTATTTCAAAAAGTTTAATTTTTTAATTGCTTTGGAAAAAAGGAGAACAATAGTTAAATGGCATACTTAAAGCTAATTTGCTTACATCTTTAGTGTTTAAGCAAATACAGTTTATAAGCTAATATTATTTCTCACCCTAGACATTTTTATATTTTTGTGTAGTGTTTTACAATTATTGTCCAAACACAAAAATAGAGGTCTAAACATACTTTTCATAAAGTATAAGACACATTCCTAGCATACTTTGGTCTCAGGAACACAGTGGAATGAGAAGGAACAGTAATGGAGAGCAGATTGCAACCCTAGCTGGGTCCCTCAATCTTAACCTAACAAATCCATTTTGTGAGACAATTTATGGATAAAAAGCAGATTCTCTTAAAAGAATACTATATTTCTGAATTTATATCAACCTGCTGAATGAGGTGCTTACATGTTTTGTTACTATAATAGGTCATTTGTCATTTTCTTATTGATTTGTAAACATTCTTTATATATTATGGATATTAATCCTTTCATGGTATATAATGCATTTATAAATTTTATTGAACTTTGATTGCCTTTAAATTCCATACTGGCTTGCACCTTCTCCTGCATGCATTTTATTATAAAGTTGTTATGCATTTTATATAGTCAAATCTGTCACTCTTAACATTTTTAATAATTCTTTTCTGTCTTCAGCATTAGCTTTATTTCCTTTGAAGTCACTTATTCTTATGGTTTATTTAAGTCTTCCTCTTTTATATTTTTTATTTTCCTGAAACTATCTGGGGATATATATTTAGACATAAAGGTAGATTAGTAAAGGCAGCTCATATGGGGTTCCTCTGCACTGGTGTATGTCTGTTTCGCCAACAGGCCTCTTTCTTGAATTGGAGCGATGAATGTAGACTTTACATGTATGAGGGTGTGTGTACTCAGGGAGTGTTGATTAGCAGGATTTATTTTAAACTGAATGGGTGAAAAGCAAGTTACCTCACTTTGCTTCATCTTACCTCTTACCCAGCTGTCAAAATAAATTACTTTTGGAGACGAATATTTAGAAGGTTAAACACCAAAATGTTCACAGAGAGGTGAGATTATGAGTGGTTTCTGTTTTCTCTTTTTGTTTACCTGTATATCTAATTTTTCTAGCATGAAATGTTAATTCAACTTCCTCTCATCCCTAAGTAAAGAACAACAAAAGACTCTTGCTTGACTCCCCCAGTGTTTGTAAGAGGGAATTAGTAATCTTATTTCTGGCCTGGATCAGTGTGTCCAACAGTTTGGAAAGATAATATCTTAAGTAGAATTCAGAGAATATTTCTAAGTAATGAAACACATTTAAAGTTCATTTATAAGCAAGGTATGAAAAGCAATTTTTACCGCTATGGATCACAGTGGGAGATGCAGTAACAAATGTTGATGGGTGATTTTTTTTTAACTGATCATGACTAAAAAGCAACATTTCCATTCCATCATCTATTCCAGCCTACTAAAATGGAAACTCTATTGCTTAGCCACAAAGGACTTTGAAAATGAGGAGATTGTGGGCATCTTGTGCCTAGCCAAGATTGCAAAAAGACTCTCTGATGTTAAAGAGTTGACACAGATGAACAGACAAGCAAACAGACTTAGGAATCTATTGAAATAGGCAGGCGATACTACTTTCAGGAAATAGTAATGTCATCTGTGGAAATCATAAATATGAATTCTCTCAATACAGACTTTTCTCTCAATATAGCAGCTCTCTGAGTTATGAGTAAGATGTAAAGAGGGGGGTGGGGGGAGGATGCCAAGCCAAGTGTATTACCAATAAATTTTGTGAACAAAATAAAATCTTTTATTTGGATGTTTTGTCTTCAATCTTCCAAAGATTGACCCAAAGGAGGCAGCTGGAGAGGTAGGTTAGCACGATGGCTAAGACCTTTACTTCAAGGTTTATGTAGACCTGTGTAGATCCTAGCTCATTCCTTACTAGCTGTGTGACATTGGACACATTACCAATTCCCTAAATGGTGGTTTTACAATTTAAAGAAGAGGTATTAATTCCTACATTATAGTTTTCTTGCAAGGATAACAGTAAGAAATGCATATAAAATGCATTTGTCATCTAGTAGACACACATTAAGAGGTCATGAATGGGACTTCCCTGGCAGCCCAGGGGTTAAGACTCCACACTTCCAGTGGAGGTGGTGCAGGTTTGATCCCTGGTTGGGGAATTAAGAGCCCAAATGCTGTGTGGCATGCCCAGAAAAAAAAAAAAATGTTATGGAGCTGAGAAATGAACTGAGACCAAGTGGGATACTGGTGGGGCTAATCTGGAGGGGCCACTGGTCAATTCTCATTCCTCATGTTGACATATCAGCAATATTTGACACTCTTTCCTCCTTGACAAACTTAATTCCCTCTGGTTACTGGTAAACATAATAAGCTATATACAATATTTATTTCTAATCCTAACCCTGTATTATGATACTAGTTTAATCATCATCAACAAATATTTATATAGCCTTCACAAATTCCAAAATTCTTCCAGGTACTGTCATAAAAAGATATTTGGATGGGCCCTAATTACTATAAATTCAAGGTTCTGGTGTCCACAAATTGTAAACAAGGTCAACAGAATTCTTTAGGAAATGTCTAAATTAACTTTATTACTGTCTTTGGGTTTGTTTGTTTGTTTTTGTTTTTTTTTGGTTGCGTTGCGTCTTCATTTCTGTGTGCGGGCTTTCTCTATTTGCAGCGAGCGGGAGCTACTCTTCATTGTGGTGAGGCTTCTCATTGCGGTGGCTTCTCTTGTTGTGGAGCATGGGCTCTAAGTATGCAGGCTTCAGTAGTTGCAGCACGCAGGCTCAGTAGTTGTGGCACGAGGGCCCTAGAGCATGTGGGCTTCAGTAGTTGTGGTGCGTGGGCTCAGTAGTTGCAGCGAGCAGTCTTTAGGGTACGTGGACTTCAGTAGTTCTGGCACATGGACTTAGTTGCTCCGTGACATGTAGGATCTTCCTGGACCAGGGATCAAACCCGTGTCCCCCGCATTGGCAGGTGGATTCTTAACCACTGCAACACCAGGGAAGCCCCTGTCTTGGGGGTATTTTATTTAGCAATAATTTTTTCAGTACTTTGAAATCATTCTGTAATTATATACTGCAAATATAGGGTGAGTTTTGTGCCATGTGTTAAGGTCTTCAAACTGAATTAGACCAGTGGCCTGCCTTTAAGGGGCTCATAGATTATTGCAAATAATTAGAACATGACATGGTGTGACCACCAACAAAAATATTTACAAGATACTGTGGTGGCACAAAGAAGAGAGTTTGCAGCTCTATTTAGTTGGGTTAGGGAAACTTTCACAGATGTGGAGATAATTGAACTTGGTTTTGAAGGAAAATTAGGAGCTCAACAGGGCCAATTAGGTAGATGGGATGGGGGGTGTAATATTTGTAAAGAGGGATTTAAATGTACGAAGAAACATGTTATGGAAGTAAGTTGGGTAGCAGCACCCACACTAATTGGCAGAAATAAAAGTGGTTCCATATAAAAACCCAGGAGAGGTGAGTGGGGACCAGTTCATAGTAAGTTGGACACTGTGCTAAAGAGATTTGATCTTTTGAAAGATTTTAGTTGTGGAATTGAGCTTTACTGGATGGGTAAGACTTTATGGGAAACTCCGAAATAACATCCATTTATCTAGCCAAACCTAAAAGCAATCTTTCTCTTAGAGGATTTTCTGGAAGTCTCATACATTAAAAACATGATTATTGGATGTGCTTATGTGTTTACATGGATTAGTTAATGATTCAGTTATTCTTCCAAATGGATTACCCTTGTGAGTGAAAAGTGGTACTAGCTGGATTGGATATTGGGAAAGTAGGAATAAATTAAGACAGTCCCACACAAACCAGGACACATGGCCAACCAACCGTGACCCAAGTGGGTTGATGGCGCAGGTGGAGAAATCATTGTTCCTGCTCTCTGGGAGCTCATATCCTTGAGGAAGGAGGAGTAAGTGTGATGTGATCAAATGTTCTGTGATGGTGATCTCCATATTTGGGAATGAAAGTGGGGGTGGACTTGGATTTCCTGTCCTTCCATGTGGATTAAAATGAGAGCTCAGAACCCTGATAGCACCCAAAACTCTGTCTCATCTTGAAAGACTCTTCGTGACTGTGTGACACAGGTCACTGGACAAAGAAATTCTGCTGCCTATTTGTCTTGGGAAGTCTGTAAACATGAAGCTGTTTCTGGTTCTCATTATTCTGCTGTTTGAGGTACCCAAAGGTAATGTGTCTAAATGTACCATGAAATTCTAGGAAATATTACTAGTCACAGGAATGGGGGCAAGGCCTTCAAGATTATTGATATCTTGCTGGTATCATCAAAAGTACTCACTGTCTTCAGACCCTGACTTGAGTCTGTGCCTTAGAAGACAGCACCCAGGGAGGTAAGAAATCAGGGTTGTACTATCAGAAGTCCTCTCCAAAGGCAGGAAGGAATCCATCATCTAGAATTACCTTTACAATGTTGAACATAGTTTTCACCCAGGAATCTGGCCATCTCTTTTTCCATTTTCCAAATTCATTTTCAGCCTACACTACAACAGTAACGTGAATAGTACAAGCTTTGGAGTCATGTAGATGTGAGGTTAAAATATGTCCTCATCATTGTCTAGTTGTGTGAAATGAGTTAATTATTCCCTTTGAAAATCAGTTTTCTCATCTGTCAGGTGAGTATAATGACTCAATTTCATAATGATTTTATTTCATGTGAGGATTACATGAGCTTACAAATGTGAAGCACCAACTTCATGGTGAGAGCTCTGTCAGTGAGAGATCCCTTCTTCTTTGCTATTGTAGGAAGGTAGGTTGTCTTTTTGTGGTCTTAAAAATATCTTTTTGTAAATAGATCTACAGTGAACATTGTGGTACATGACTCTTTTTGAATTATGGTTTTCTTAAGGTATACGCCCAGTACTGGGATTGCTGGTCGTATGGTAGTTCTATTTTTAGTGTTTTAAGGAACCTCCATACTGTTCTCCATAGTGGCTGTATCAATTTACATTCTCACCAACAATGCAAGAGGGTTCCCTTTTCTCCACACCCTCTCCAGCATTTATTGTTTCTAGATTTTTTGATGATGGCCATTCTGACTGGTGTGAGATGATATCTCATTGTAGTTTTGATTTGCATTTCTCTAATGTTCATTGCAGCTCTATTTACAATAGTCAGGACATGGAAGCAACCTAAGCGTCCATTGACAGATGAATGGATAAAGAAGATGTAGCACATATATACAATGGAATATTGCTCAGCCATAAAAAGAAATGAAATTGAGTTATTTGTAGTGAGGTGGATGGACCTAGAATCTGTCATACAGAGTAAAGTAAGTCAGAAAGAGAAAAACAAATACAGTATGCTAACACATATATATGGAATCTAAAAAAAGGTCATGAAGAATCTAGGGGCAAGATGGGAATAAAGACGCAGACCTACTAGAGAATGGACTTGAGGACATGGGGAGGGGAAAGGGTAAGCTGGGACAAAGTGAGAGAGTGTCATGGACATATATATACTACCAAAGGTAAAATAGATAGCTAGTGGGAAGCAGCCACATAGCACAGGGAGATCAGCTCGGTGCTTTGTGACCACCTAGCGGGGTGGGATAGGGAGAGTGGGAGGGAGGGAGACACAAGTGGGAAGAGATATGGGGATATATGTATATGTATAGCTGATTCACTTTGTTATAAAGCAGAAACTAACACACCATTGTAAAGCAATTATACTCCAATACAGATGTTAAAAAATATATCTTTTTAACCTTCAAAGATGCTCCTTGGTTCTGGAATTTAGAATAAGGAGAACCATGTCTTTTTTCTTCATCTTTATTCTGTGGGCTTGTTCACATTTGCATACAAGGGTAAAGAAAGAATTGGAAAAGCAGATTTAGGACCTCAATGCAATGCTCTGAATAGGTAACATTTTGAATGTCTGGGAAGACAGGCATACATGGAATTGAGTTTGATCCCTGGACAACATGTTTATCTGAGATCAAAAGGAGGATGGAGAGAGAGAGAGAGAGAAAGAGAGAGAGAGACAGAGAGAGAGAGAGAGAGGGAAAGAGAGAGAGAGAAGAGATGGAAGAGTCAGGTTGTGAAAAAATCATAGAGGCTGAATGAGGGAAGTTTTCAACAGCAATAAATGCTGAGACCCCTGAGGTATTGGCAAAGGGAGTTTTCTGCTGTCCACTTCAGTGAGTGTGAAACCCAATTACACTGTTAACTTTAAACGTTCTATCTGTGATGTTCTTTCAAAAGTTAATTTGGCTTTGAATTGTGCCATGGTGACAAGTTGGTACTCTCTGGGGACACTGGACTGTGGTAGGGCTGACAGGATGTTGACTTTGGGTATTGGCTAGGAACCTGGGGTTTTGGATGTCTTAACTTGGGATGATTTTCAAGGAGGAGGCTCTGAGTTTTCTCTTAGCATAAGGTTCACTTTGGGACCACAGGATGTCATAGTTTGTGGGGAACCACCTAACTTCTTCTCTGCCTCAGGAACTAATCTTGTTCATTGCTGTTTCCTGTGCATAGATGAAGCACGACACAGAAGATGCTTTCGTAGCATATCAGGTTACTGCAGGAAGAAATGCAACCTGGGAGAAACATATGAAATAGCATGTGTGAACGGAAAATTATGTTGTATTAATGACGATGCAAAGAGACAATATCAACAAGTCACAGAGCCACCTGAACCTTCAAGGAAGCCTGATCATAACTTGGACTATGCTATCTTACCCACTGTCACACTTAGCACAATTTCACTATAAACCAAGCGCTTGTACCATCGGTCTCCACTCTTCTTAAACCAAAAGTGTCACCTAATCCAACAGACAAGGGCAAAAGATTTATCGACTTCTTTTGTGAACTTGATTCTCTACGTAATAAAGTCCTATGCTTTTCCCTGGCTTTATTTGTTAATGTAGTCACTCATTTTCTAACACTTCAAACATAAGTGAATATTTTTCATGTTCTAGGCATTATAGTAGCAACATGGGTGATACAGATATGAAGTGAACACGTTAGTAGAGGTGGCAGTTAGCCCCTCCATTTTCTATTTGAGGTAATATTTCATAGCATTTCATGTTACTCCTCTTTTTAATGAAGCTTCTTAGGTCTAAGCAGATCTGAACGTCCTGGCTTTGTGTGTGTGGGCATGAATACAGAGGGTTTGGCTAACAACCAAGAATTCATTAGGGGAAGGCAAGACATTTGAATATTTTCACAATAGTTATTGGGGCTGGTCTAATGGGCAGTGATGACAGCTAGTGATAATTCCAATACATCATTTGGAGCTCATTTAACATGCATGCTTTATCTCCTTTTTTAGTAGCAATTTGAACTAAGTTGTGTCCATTTGACACAATTAGGCAAATATTACTCGTAGGATCTTTGAAATCATTTCATAGTCTGTTTGTTTCAATAGTGTGAAATTTATAAACTTTTAGCTATTCAGATGAATAAGGTCTGGGGTTCTAATGTAAAATATGGTGACTATAGTTGACAATCCTGTATTCTATAATTGAAATTTGCTGAGAGAGTAGAACTTAAGTGTTCTCACCAAAACAAACAAACAAACAAACAATTTGAGGTAATGGCTGTATTAATTAATTAGATGGGGGAGATTCTTTTCATAATGTATACATATATCAAATCATCGCGTTGCACACTTTAAATACCTTACAATTTTGTAAGTCAATTATACCTCAATAAAGCTGAAATTAAAAAATTAAAGAAATAGTGTGAAATTTAAAGCCTTATAAATTGAGGACATATTTAAAAAGCTCTTCAGGAACTAGATAAAATTTCAGTAAGTCATGACCATAAGAAATGCTCTCCAAATGAACAGAACCGAAACTTTTGTGGTGATATCCATTGATGTTCCTTGCTTGAAGTATTTGTCATAAATAACTTTCATGGAGCTAACATTTACTCATCTTGGATACAGAAATCAATGAGCCTTATCCCTCTATGTGCAGCTCACCAATTGTTTCACTGAGAGGACAGAGAGACAAATATTTAGATGGATATGTCACTATTTTAAGAGCCCACAAGGACCTTCCTTTTAGTAGTTGTGGCTTTTGAGAATTCTGGAGAAGTATGTAGCAAACAAAGACTGGACTGGATTATAAAATTTTAGAATTTTTTGTTGATTTCAGCACCATGGAAGCTAATACATGACCATATCAACCTAATTCTCAGAGGAGTTTTAAAAAAGGCTTTAAAAAGCCCTTTCTGTATGGCAGCACTCCACAAGCTCCTCTGTTTTTCAGTCTTCCATCACTGTGGATCATCAGAGGCATTTTTAGGGAGGGTCCATTTGGGCACTATAACATGAAGATGGGTCTTACCCATTGTCTTTATATGTGTCCTCTACTCTGCATAAGTCCATTGATAGATTAGATACAAGAATCTATTTTGGCTTAAGGTGGTATCAGATCAACCAGTGAAGTGTCTTCTGAGTTGGGACAGTGGGGTATAATAAACAGAACAGATAATTAAGCCTTGAATTCTATTTTGATGGGATGGATCTACTTTTTGCTTTGACTTTTGCCCTATTATCCTCCTTGTATCCCTGCCATACTCATAGGAGAAGTGGATGTGGTTTGTATTGTTAGATGCATGTTTATTTGTCTGCCCTATTTTTATATGCAAAATTCAATGAAAATCCCATGTTTTTGTTATGCTCCCTTTGGTATAGGCTGTATTATGGGTACCTTGTTTTTCTTGGATCTGTCTTATAGCACTCTCTAAAATCTTATTCACAGAACATTTTTAAATTGCCAAATGTTCTAGGTAAAGTTTTCTACTTAGTGTCAGCAATTGGAACCACCCATCTCCCTAGGAGTCTTGGACAATACTCATGAAAGCTGTCAGAGATATTAATCATTTCCTATCCACACTCACCTCTTCTTAGAAAATTTGCTCATAGCCCTCCTCAGGGAACATGTAACCAAGCAGGACCTCATGGGGCCTTCCTGGGACAGACATCCTCTTCCATGTCTTCCACCTGCCCTTTATTTGTAGAAAAACTTTAGCCTCCTAAGCCTTCCCTGAGTTCCAAAGAGCAAGTTTAATCAGAGAATTGGGAAAATGCAGAAACAAAGGAAAACAGTCAAGCAAGACAAAATAATATTTTAGCCATTAAACAAAATCAAGGACCTTTAATTCTTCCTCAAGGGCTATAGATAATATTCTGAGCCATATTCTTGAGCTGTTTTGCAGATGCTGAAATCTCCACCAGGTGGAACAGTAGTTTGCCCACAAGCATGTAGATCCCAGACTGGCTGGAACCAGAAGGTTGATGATGTTGACTCCCAGGTGCCTCACCACCAACCAATCAGAAGAATGTCCATGAAAGCTGATCAAACACCCTCCAACCTTCTCCTTCACCCAGTCTTTAGAAACCTTTCCCTGAAGGCAATCAAGGAGTTTAAACATTTTATGCATACTCCTTGCATGGTCTTTCAATAAACGTTGCATTTTCCTTCACCACAACCCCATGTCAGCAGACCCAAGTTTGGTTTGGTAACAAATCTATTTCTATGGGCCCTGTCAAGAAAGTAGATAATCCTGTTACCTTGGCTATATGTAGCTGAATTATGGTGTGTCACTAAATTAAAATATAGTCAATGACTTTGAAGTAGTAAAATAAAAATTTAGCAAAATATCTGTATTCTTTAGTGAAGAATAGTGGCATGGTAAGCCTTACCATGCTGGGAAAGAATGAAAAAGAGCATATTTCAAGTAACACAGTTGATGACTTGCACAAACACACATCACATTCCCCAGAGTTTGCATGTAGCCTATCTTTATTTTTTAAGTCTTTATTTTAAAAGAGTGCAGTGAATAACTGGACATCATCAAAATTGAAAACTTTTGTGCTTCAAAGGACACCATGAAGAAAGCAAAAAGACAATCTACAGAAAGGGAGAAAATTTTTTGCAAATCATATATCTGATAAGGGACTTGTATCTAGAATATATAAAGAACTATTGTAACTCAATAATAAAAGACAAATAACCCAATTTAAAAATGAACCAAAAATGGCCCCCATCTTTGTCACACTTGTTAGCCAGCAGTGACTCTGGGAAGTCCACATATTGCCATACGTTACTGTTAGTGATCACGTGCCTGGCATGGCTCTGGAAGACAGGGACCTTAAAGAGCCACAATGGCTAAACATGGTGATAATGAAAAACTGGCTGCTCTGGAGGCCAAAATCTGTCATCAAATTGAGTATTGCTCTGGTGATTTCAATTCACCAGGAGACAAAATTTTAAAGGAACAGATTAAATTTGGATGAAAAGGGCTTCCCTGGTGGCACATGGTTGAGAGTCCACCTGCCGATGCAGGGGACACGGGTTCGTGCTCTGGTCTGGGAGGATCCCACGTGCTGCAGAGTGGCTGGGCCCATGAGCCGTGGACGCTGAGCCTGCGCGTCTGGAGCCTGTGCTCTGCAACAGGAGAGGCCACAACAGTGAGAGGCCCGCGTACCAAAAAAAAAAAAGAAAAAAAAATTTGGATGAAAGCTGGGTACCTTTAGAGATAATGATATAATTCAACACATTGAACCATCTAACAACAGACTTTCATGTAATAGTAGGAGAGTTGAGCAAATGAAAAAATGTACAACATCACTAGCCATCAGATAATTACATACCAAAACCACACTGAAAAATGGGCAGAAGACCTAAATAGACATTTCTCCAAAGAAGATACACAGATTGCCAACAAACACATGAAAGAATGCTCAACATCATTAATCATTAGAGAAATACAAATCAAAACTACAATGAGATATGATCTCACACCGGTCAGAATGGCCATCATCAAAAAATCTACAAACAATAAATGCTGGAGAGGGTGTGGAGAAAAGGGAACACTCTCGCACTGTTGGTGGGAATGTAAATTGATACTATGGAGAACAGTATGGAGGTTCCTTAAAAAACTAAAAATAGAACTACCATCTACCACTACCAGAACTACCACTACCCAGCAATCCCGCTACTTTGACTTTTGCCCTATTATCCTCCTTGTATCCCGAGAAAACCATAATTCAAAAAGAGTCATGTACCAAAATGTTCATTGCAGCTCTATTTACAATAGTCCGGACATGGAAGCAACCTAGGTGTCCATCAACAGATGAATGGGTAAAGAAGATGTGGCACATATATACAATGGAATATTACTCTGCCATAAAAAGGAACGAAACTGAGTTATTTGTAGTGAGGTGGATGGACGTAGAGACTGTCATACAGAGTGAAGTTAAGTCAGAAAGAGAAAAACAAATACAGTATGGGGCTTCCCTGGTGGCGCAGTCCGCCTGCTGATGCAGGGTACACGGGTTCGTGCCCCGGTCTGGGAAGATCCCACATGCCGCAGAGCGGCTAGGCCTGTGAGCCATGGCCGCTGAGCCTGCGCGTCTTGGAGCCTGTGCTCCGCAACGGGAGAGGCCACAACAGTGAGAGGCCCGCGTACCGCAAAAGAAACACCAAGAAACAAAAAAAACAAATACAGTATTCTAACATATATATATGGAATCTATAAAAACAAACAAACAAACAAAAATGGTCAGAAGAACCTAGGGCAAGACGGGAATAAAGATGCAGACCTAATAGAGAATGGACTTGAGGATATGGGGAGGGGGAAGGGTAAGCTGGGACAGAGTGGCATGGACAGAGAGAGTGGCATGGACAGATATACACTACCAAACGTAAAATAGACAGCTAGTGGGAAGCAGCCGCATAGCAAGATCAGCTTGGTGCTTTGTGACCACTTAGAGGGGTGGGAGAGGGAGGGTTGGAGGGAGGGAGATGCAAGAGGGAAGAGATATGGGCACATATGTATATGTATAACTGATTCACTTTGTTATAAAGTAGAAACTAACACACCATTGTAAAGCAATTATACTCCAATAAAGATGTTAAAAAGAAAAACCACATTGGTACAGCACTTCACACTCACTAGGATCACTATAATCAGAAAGGCAAATAATAACAAGTTTTGTCATGGATGTGGAGAACCTGGAACCCTCATACCATGCTAATGGGAATGTAAAATGGTGCAGCCATGTTGGAAAACAGTCTAGCAATTCCTCAAATGTTAAGCATAGATATACTATATGATCTGAGTGTTTCACTCTTAGTTATACATGCAAAAGAAAGGAAAACATATGTCCACACAAAAACTTGTACACAAATGTTCATTGCATCATTATTCATAATAGCCTGGTCACATGCCTGTACCCTAGGAGCAACTTTGGAATGTACAGACTCATTCCTACTACCAAAATAAAACAGTGTGGGAAAAGTGTTGAGAAGCCTGACAGATGTCCACTACACCAGCTTTGAAATAAGAATTCAGGAGCAGAGAACCTCTTCCTTTAATATTGCTGGAGCTAAAGATTTTCAGGGGCAGATTCAGACTAATTGGCCTGTTCTTAGAGATGCTACTAAGGTGGGACCTGCCTAACTAGGGAATATGGGCTAAGATGTTCAGGCTTGGGGAAAAAAATGAAAAGTGAAACTACAGACTTATCTTTTAAACATCTTTGGAGTTGACCTTGTAGGAAACTTGAAAGGTTTGAAATAGATAAAAGCATAAAGTTTTATTATATAAATGTAGTTCAGAGAATAGTGTAGGGGCCAGATGAGAGAAAGACTTCTGGAGGCAAACAGAACAGGAAGGAGCTGCAATCATCTGGTAAGATATGATGCATGCCTGTTTGCAGGCAATGTTAGAAAATATATGGAGGTAAGGCTAGATTTTTAAAATAATTAGAAAATAGACTCAACCAAATTTGTTGATTACTTGGAACCAGAGAATGGGAAAGAGAGGATTTAAGCATTCCTCTTAGGTTTCTATCTTGGGTCACTGGGTAAATGCTTGTATATTTCAGGAAATAGGAGATTCTGATAGAGCTTCCAGTGTGTTAGTTAGTTCAGTGCTTGTCATCCTTATAGTTTCCTTGTAGCTGTAATTGTTCTACTCATAGCCTTCCCTCTGGAAGGCAGCATTAGGCTATACCTTGCACAGGGATGGGCATCTGACTCAATGCAGTTCATCCAAGGGCTGCCAGGTGTAGAATGTGTTACTCAGCAGAGACCATCAAGGGGGTTCTTTCTGAAATTCTGACTAGGAATTTGGGTAAACTGGTAGTTGAGAGCAGTGAGGGAACACAGCATTAACACTGATGAAGAGAAATGCTTTGGGACAAAATTGAGGACAGCCTCTACTAAAATTTATATCAGGACTAAATAAGACCACAAACGGGTTATGTATCTGGAGTACAACACTTTGGTCCCATGGAAGCTCACTTTTATTGCATTGCTTGACCAGCATTCATTCATTACGTGGTGGACTTGTTCTGATCCACACATTAAGATAATGCATGCAACTCTGTTTCCTGCTACAGGTGTATTGTGAAGACACACTGCACTACAACCTACAGTGTTCACTTAGTGATAAAAAATGGAGACACTTCTTTTAGGTCACAGTCCAAGGAAAAAAATCTGCATTTCTCAGGGCATTGACTCAGCTTCAGAGAGCCAATTCATCTCCAATCACACCTTATTCCTAGACATAGAAAAGACAGTCTCCTTTCTCTCCACGAGTGGGCTAGATAAGGGGGAAAAGTGAATTGGGGTATGAAATGATAGCAAGGTCAGTGGATTCTGGGAAGAGGCAGTAGATGACTTTGGTGACTATATTGAAGAAAGCAGAATCAGCACCATCTATAGTCATTTAAATAAAGAAAAAAGTATTTATTATTTCAACAGAGTTACTATGTGCATCAAATGTAGGATCCTACTGCCATCTTGGTATATCGTTAGGATCTCACTGAGCACTCACTATCAACTCTATGTGCCATAATAGTTAAAACTACACTACAGGTTCAATCCATAGCTTCCAGAATTCATTTAAGGGGCTTCGAACAGAAGCTGGAGTTGTGATAATGAGGAAACACAAGGATATAGACTATCCTTCAGTGAATGATACCACCATAACCCAGTTTCTCATATCACTGTGGGCTGAAACCAGGGAGTTAGTCATCCTCACTCCCACCACATCCAATGATTATTGCTGCTAAATAGCTCTTGAATCTACCCACTTTGTTCCATCTTCACTACCTTGATTCTGGTCCAAACCACCTCTCACCTGGCCCATGGTGATAACCTTTGCTCTGTTCTCTCCATATCTACTCCCAGTTTCAACACATTTATGAATTCAGTACAATGTGATTTAAAAAGTGCAGACCTGAGCACATCACTCCCTGCTTAAAATATTTAATAGCTTCTGATTCCTCTTCAGTTAAAGATCAAAAGCTTTACCATGGTCTATTAGCCTAATAAGTAACTCTCCAACATCATCCTTTCTCTTGTTCTTTGCCCACAAGTCTCATTTTGGGGGAATATACCGTATTCCTTCTAATTCAGGGCCTCAGCACAGGCTGTTTTCTATGCATTGAATTCTCTCTCTGTATCCTTTCCCCATAGAGTCCTTTAAAAAACCCTCTACTTATTATTTAACTTAAGCACCACTTTCATTTTTAAGTCAGTTCAAGCATGTGTTAATTGCTTCTTCAACTAGTAGCAAGAGGGTTTGGGGAGACAGTGACTGGCAGGACTTTATGAAGCAAAGGGAACATTAATAGGAGTTGACATTGCATTATTGGAAGGTATAATGAGTGTGCCATGGCAAAAAAAGGTAGTTTATTAAAGTTTCTCATAAATGTTTTTATGTCATTATATATGTGTATATATATGATTTCTTCCTAACTGAGCTATATTAAATTCTCCTTTTATGCTGGGTAGTGTTTCCTGACAACTTATGTCCTGGTTGGATTCTACAAATTTTTGTCCACTTTTTTCCTTTTCCAAAATTCCGGTCTTGTATCCAGTTCAAAGATTTTATCCTTCCACCTCCCTGTGCAGGCTAGAACTATAACTCTAGTGGCTTGAAATGGAGGAAGGGACATCTGACTCTAGGACACTTTCCCCTCTAAGACTGCCTCATGTGATTGTTGTTTTCAACCCATTATTGCACACAAGATCACACACATTCAGAACTTGCACATATTCACTGACATGCTTAGGCACACTTTAGCCCCCAGTCCTGACTGCATCCCAGGAGTTTTCTGAGGTCACTTCTTTCATTCACTCACTGTTTCCTCAGGCTTGATTCCCAACATGCCCTCCAGACTTGGAACCTAATGTGATTGCCTCACCTGGGGGGTGGGAGTGAATGAGGATTGCGTGTGCTGACCACATGGTATGCATCCTGGCATCCAGGTTGTGTAGGAGTGCAGTTAACACTGCTGTCTGCCAGGCTCTGGAAAGCTCCTTCAGTCAGAGGAGGCAAGAGGCCATGTTCATGCAGCAGCAGCAGCTTCCTGGTTCTTAGTGACACAGGCGCTGACTGCTGCATTAGCATACTGGGTAGCAGTGTGCTGGTGTTGGCTTGTACTGAGTACATAGAGCCCACTGTGAGCATCTCTTTCCAACTCCATATTCAGTGACTTCACATTATAGCTTGAAATAAACTACGTGGGAGATTTTACACAAGGAAATTAGCAAATACTTTAAATCAGGTCCGCATCCCCACCTTGGGAGCTGGTTTATCAGTGCACTGTGGTTGTTCAGATTGTGCAATAAAGTACTAACATTTTTTTTAACTTGATGAAAAATGACTTTTTTTGTGGTTCACTTTATTAACCAGTAGGGAAACTGTTGGTCATATTGGTCAGCCTTGGTGCAGGCAATAAAGAGACACATTGTCTGTAGGTTTTCTCATAGATAGATATTGAATGTTTCAAACACTTTTCCTGCATTTATTTAGAGGCTGTACATTATTGAGATAAAAAGCCTAAATTTTTAAAAAGAAAATTAAATGCAAGTAAAGCAGGAGGAAGGTGATGATTAAGAGGAGAACAAAACGTTGAGAAATATAAGGAGAGAAGAGTGTTGAAATCCCCAAATATAATTGAGGATTTCTCTATTTCTCTATTTTAGTTCCACCAGTTTTTATTTTGAAGTTCTATTCTTAGCTGCATTCACATTTAGTGAATATATTTTCTTGGCAAATTAACTTCTTTATGTCCCTCTTTATCCTTGCTAATATTCCTTGTTTTGCAATCTACCTTGCCCAGTATTAATATAGCCACTTCAGCTTTATTTTAATTAATGTTATATGTAATTAAAAAAATTTTATCTACATTTTTTTTAATATTTAAAGAGCTTTTTTGGTAGTCAGCAAATAGTTAGGCCTTCTTTTTTAATGCAATCTTTTTTTTTTTGTTTGTTTGCTTGTTTGCAGTACGCGGGCCTCTCACTCTTGTGGCCTCTCCCGTTGCGGAGCACAGGCTCTGGACGCACAGGCCCAGTGGCCATGGCTCACAGGCCCAGCCACTCCGCGGCATGTGGGATCTTCCTGGACCGGGGCATGAACCCATGTCCCCTGCCTTGGCAGGCGGACTCTCAACCACTGAGCCACCAGGGAAGCCCTGTGCAAAAGCTTTTAAGTTTCATTAGGTCCCATTTGTTTATTTTTGTTTTTATTTCCATTTCTCTAGGAGGTGGGTCCAAAAGGATCTTGCTGTGATTTAGGTCATAGAGTGTTCTGCTATGACATAAATCACAGCAGAACACTCTATGTCATAAATGTCAGTTTTAAGTCACATAAAAGTTCATGTCAAGACAGAGGATCATAATGAAAACAAACTGTATGAAGGACAAGTGTGTAAACGTTTCTGTGTATGATATGTTGTTTGTTTTAAGTTTTGATGTTTAGTTGATTTTGTTTACATAGAATTAAAGCAACATTACTGTATTTGTAATTACAATTGAGAAAATTTCATGGTCAATATTTGTCCCCATAGTCCTCATGTAATCTAAGTTCTATTTATGTACTCTTATCTAAGAAAAATGAGAAGGTTTTTAATATAATAATGAACATACTATATGCTAAAAATTTGTGGGATATTGCTAAAGCTTTGTAGAGAGGGAAATCTATAGCTTTAAAATGTTCATGTATGTGGGGCTTCCCTGTTGGCACAGTGGTTGAGAATCTGCCTGCCAATGCAGTGGACATGGGTTCGAGCCCTGGTCTGGGAAGGTCCCACATGCCACAGAGAAACTAGGCCCGGGTGTCACAACTACTAAGCCTGCACTCTAGAGCCCATGAGCCACCACTACTGAAGCCCGTGGGCCTAGATCCCGTGCTCCGCAACAAGAGAAGCCACTGCAATGAGAAGCCTGTGCACTGCAACGAAGAGTAGACCCCGCTCACTGCAACTAGAGAAAAAGCGCGTGTGCAGTAACGAAGACCCAACGCAGCCAAAAATAAAAAAATAAACAAATTTTTAAAAATGCTCATGTATGAAATGAAGAAAGGCTAAAAATAAGAGAGGTAAACATCATCTAACAATGTTAGAAAAAAGGGCATATTAAAACTAACAAAGTAGAAATAAGACATATTACACATTTAAAACAGGTGATTTTATTGCATGTGAAGTTGTTTGAAAAATAAGTGAAAATAAAAACATTAATAAAGACATTAAAGAAATGGAAACTAAACAAAAATTAATAAAGAAAATTTGGTTTTTGTAAAGACTTATCAAATTAAGTGAATAGTGAGACATCAAGAAAAAAGCGAAGACACAAACAATGGTGAAATGAAAAAGTAGACATCACTATATATCTTACAGACATTAAAAAGAAAAAGAAGACTTTACAAATTATTTTAGGGAAATACATTTGAAAATCTTAACAAAATGGGAAAAATAATAAAGCAAAAATACAAAAGCTAACTAAAAGAAATAGAAAATGAGAATTGTCCTTTAAGTCTTCAAGAAACAACCTATAATTTGTATACTTCCTATAAAGAGTTGAATCTTAGTTGATTCTATCAAATGTTTAATGACGGTATAATACGAAGGCTCTTGGATAAATAGGAAAACAGAGACTCCTGCCAAATTGATTTTGTGTTTAGTTTTTTAATTTAAATAAACTTTTAATTTTAGAACAGTTTTCTATCTATAGAAAAGTAATACAAAGATAATACAGAGAGCTCCTGTATACTCCTCATCCAGTTTCCCTTATTGTTAACATCTTATAAGACCATGATGCCTTTGTCACAGTTAAGTACATTGTTATTAACTAAGCTCTGCCCTTATTATAATAGTTTTTCTTTAACCTCCTTTTCCTGTTTTAGGAGACCATGCAGAATATCACATTACCTTTAGTTGTCATGTCTCTTTATCTTCCTCTGGTCTGTTACAGTTTCTCAGAAATTTCTTGTTTTTGATGAGTTTGACAGTTTTGAGGAGTATTGGTCAGATATTTTGCAGAATGCCACTCAGTTTGGGTTTTTCTCATTGTTAAACTGGGTTATGGGTTTTGGGGAGGAAGACGACAAAGGTGAAATGCCATTTGCATCACATCACATGTTCAGGCTATCCATATGATTTTTCCATAAACTCTAAAACATGATTTTATGAGGTTTACCCATTGTAAAGTGACCCTTTTGCTCCTTTCCGTAGTCTACTCTTTGGAAGGAAGTCACTAAGCACAGCCCATATTCAAGGGAGAGGGAGGTGAAGCCCCACCTCCTTGGGGAAGAAGTATTTACATAAATTACTTGGAATTCTTCTGTACAGAAAATCTGTCTCTTCTCATCCATTTATTTATTTATTTATTCATATCAGTATGGACTCATGGATGTTCACTTCTACCTTGTATTATAATCTAATGTTATGTTATTTATCTTACTGCTCAAATTGTCCCCATTTTGGTCATTTAAAGCTCTTTCAAAGTGACTCCTATGTCCCATTAATATGCGCCATCCTTCTGATTTTTTTTAACATCTTCATTGGAGTATACTTGCTTTACAATGGTGTGTTAGCATCCTTCTGATTTTTAAAGCGTGTCCTTACTTTATGGCACTACGAGACACTTTAGGCTCATCTTGTATATTCCCCTGCCCCAGCCCTAGGACAGGAGATAAGAGGATAATTAAGAGAACACATACCATAAATTCATGATGGATACTACAGTGGTGAAATAATATAAGAAACAAAACTGAAAAATAAGTGTGAAAAGTAGTTGGAAAGAAAATTTTCATGTTAATCACATCCAAAAGGTATAATTTTAAGAATTAGGTTGAGTATATAAATGGATAGTCATTATGTCATCTTGCATAGCAAGACAGCAATAAAATCTCATACAATACTGCAATTCAGACCAGTTCCTAGGTCCTTTACATTTCCTCCAAACACCTAAGGGCTCCAGTCACCTCAGTAAAGGATGCGTTACTAGCGGTAACACATTAAACAACGACAACAGCAAAGAAACAACTAAAAACTTTGTCTTGGAGTTACATATTTATGTCTGCCTCCACCTTATATGGTGAGCTCCATAACAGTGGACTGTTATTCTTGTCTATCTTCCCAGCTCACTGCTTTTACACAGGAACTAAAGAAATTAGACTTCCCCATAGTTCAACTTTGGGTACTCTATTCTTAAACCAAACAAAATGCATGTATATTCTCCTAAAATGTCCTGTCTTTTCTAATTTCCTTCCATTTGTTGATTTCATCTTTTTCACTCAAAGTATCTTCTCTACTAACACTCACCTGTTGAAATCCTACACATTTCACAAGGCACAACTTTAATCCTAAACTCACTCACATATTTTTGTGAATACTCAACTTCATATTTCCCTCTCCTGAATTACAGGTCTACTTTCCTGAGTTTCTCCTTCCAGTCTTCCATGTTATAGATTTTTTAGTGTACTGGTTGTATCCCCTTTTCAAGGGGAGGTTCTGAGTTGTCCTTATCAATTCATCATTTGATATATTGAATGTTCAACCTCTGGTTAAAGAGTAATGAGTCAGAAAACTGGCAATGAGATTTATTAGACTGAGATCTAGGAACAAGAAGGGACAGGATGTGGACCTCTTCACCTCAGTTTATTGGAATAGGTTGAGAAATAAACTAACAGAAAATTGTGCTTGATTTATGTAAACGTTTTGTTGGAGTTTGTATAATTCTGTTCATCTGCATAATACTCTTGTGGAAAAGTAAATGCATATGTCACTTGCTTTGGACGAGGTGGTCTGGTAATTTTTTTACGTGCTTCCAGTTCCATGATATTGAGGCAACAATATCTCCCATTTTCACATAGTACTTCACGTATTTGTGTTGTTTTGCATATTTTCCTGCAGAATCCTCGTATGTATTCACCTCAGCATTTCTTAAGTTGTTTGGTTACTGTGCACATAAAGAACAATAGGCCAAGGTCACTGTTTGAAACAAAAGGCAACTTTAGTCATAGGGAAGACAGAGAATGTTTGTAGGGATAAAGTATATGGGAGACCCAGAGAACATATACCAGTAATATTCCACAGAGGATTCTCCAAGAGGGTGAACTTCAGTGTTTATGTCTAACTGATCACTCATATTTTATTCCTCTAAGGTTTTGGGCTTCCATCCTACATCTGATGGACTTCGCCAAGAGCAACAGATCTTATTTGGGAAAATAAAGGAGCTGAATCCTTGATTTCAGGCTATGGATCTATGCTCCATCTGAGAACCTCAGAAAATCTGCCTCTATTTGAATGCTTCCAGAGTACTACTTCCCTACCACTGCTTGGAATACAATAATTTGTTACTAGGTATTTATGTCTGAATCAAACTCTGCTCTTGGGTTCATACTTGCTACCATGGTCAAGAATGACTTTTTTTTTGGTCCAGTCAGATATTTTTACCCTCAACTTTCTTCCTCCCCCATTACTTCTCCGTATTGTACATTTTTGTCAATGCATATCTTCTTTTGGCTTCTATGTCATCACAACAATCTTGGGTTTGTTTTATCCCTCTATGACCTCTCATTCTCTTTCTATCTCCAGAGGAAAGAATTTCTCCAGACCTTTGCTCACCTTGATATGTCTACTTTAGTGATCCTAAATATTTTCAATAATCTAAGAGTTTAGGATGTTCACATTTTGGCTTCGGCGCTTGTACTATCCTCTGGAATAAACCCCAGAGGATGAGACTGAGAACAAAGACGCAGCCTCCAACACCAGGTTCTAGAGATTCCTTTGATTCTTAGGAGTTTAAGGGGCTACAGATAGACCATTATTATTTCTATAATAAGGGACAAATATAAGGGGTCTGATTTTGAAAGAGGAAAGGAAGCTAATTTTTAAGTTTTTAGTATGTGCCAAGCCCTGTGCTAGATGTTTTACACGTTTTTGTCATTTAATAAATCCCCTATGAGCCAGGTGTCATTATCCCCACAAATGAGGAAATTAAGGCTCAGCCAGTCTTCACCTTTTATCCAAAGTCGATAAACTAGTAGATGTTGAAGGCATGTTTCTAAAACCTGAATCCAAAGTTTGTTCTCCTTCCACTGTTCACACACTGTAGTAAAATAGATTAAAATATATCTACAGTATGAGATTGGAAGAAAATATGGCTGGGTGCCAGAGTAAAATCTGTATCCAAAGAAATAAGGGCATCCCCAGATATTGGTCTTATGTCTTTCTGTAATGAGTCCTTCTCAGAGGAAATTATGACCTATTTCAGCTCTATGAATACTCCTTTTTTAAAAACAGTAGCATAGTAGAAGGGCTCAGGAAGAGGGAATTTCTGATGACATTGGATGGACTTCAGCCATCCTTAGGGCCCTATCTCTTCCTACTGTGAATTATAAAATTCTCTTGGGTTCTTGAAAGTACTCCATCCATTGTTGATTTGAGTGAGCCCCTGGAAGGCAGCTACGCTCACCTCTATAAAACCAACGTGGTCTGAGTCAGCCCTTGGAAATCTCTGGATTACCTGTGAAGATCTGGAACAGCAGAATTGCAATGATCAGGAGGAGCCTCATGGCCAGGCTTCCAAGAGGAGGTGACAGCCAAGGCTCTTTGTCCACTATGTCATCTCCCTCAGAGACTTAGATTCTTATGCACTGAACCAGAACAGATGCTATGATACAAAGCGTGTCCCTAAACTTCTGAACTGTGGACTTTTTATCACGTGGGCAGGCACAGGAAATATGTTTACCCACTTTACCCACACATGGAATTCAGAGACACAGTGTGTTCCATCCCATCACACCTGATGCCATTCTGTAGGCTGTAGACTGCTGGTGAGAAAACTCTGTGCTTTCTCTACTTTGGCTGTCTGCTCAGATAGACCAAGGTAGACATGTAGTCACTTCTAGGAATGAATAAGGAAATAGAATAAATGAAGCCTATTCCATTGACTGCATTCAGCTAAGTCTAGGTCTCTAGGTATTGTGTCTATCACTTCAACCAGTCCAAATGGTAGCCGATTTTTATTCTTATATCCTAGCTAAATTTACAGACAAGCGATATACAATGATGGAAGATTAATAGGATGACTACAATAAAATTTTCATTTAGAAATAGCAAAAAGGGGAGAAAATACAGAGCTAACATAGCATAAAGCATCATCCTGATGGACCAAAATAACAATGGTTTATTTCCTGCCAGTGTAGAGAATTCTTTAGTTAGTTTGTATCTTTCTGGTCTGCTCTCTGGGAAGATTTGCTTGTCCATTGATTTCAGTGGACATATCTTGGAGGAGGTTGGGAGAAAATTCTTCTGGGGATTGTTCTACTTTGACAACACATTTCTTATTAATGCAGGTTTAGGAAACTATGTGAATGATTTTGTTACTCAGGCTTTGATTTCTATGGCATTATACTCCTTTTGAAAGATTATCGGAAGACTAATAGACTTTCCTTTGAATTGCTTTCAGTCATTTTCATGTCTAAGACCAATCCAGAAATCCGTTTGAATCAAGGCAGCTCATTTTAGATCCAAACCAGGACACTAATATCATCTATGGAATAAGCTTTTGGAGATTATACTGTCTCTATCACCTTAATTTAACAACCTCTCACTCTGGCTCTGGCTGTGAGCAGTTCAATACAATAACCTCTGGACAGTGTAGATGAACTAGTTGAGATTGATTACCATAAATTTACATAGTATCAATGTATTTTTTGTGTAATGCCACCAGCAACATTTGTCTATCTAAATACAGAAATGTACACAACAGATAGTCAGGTCAATACAGGTTTGTGGTGTGCCCAAGGACTTAAATGACTAAAAGAAGAGGAACAGAAGAGTTCTAGTTATTGAAGTAAATCATGGACTCTATTCTAGATAGGATGAGAAATACAAAGAGGGTAGGGCTGAAAAATTGATCTTTGAGTTTTGAAGATGAAAGAGTTTATTTATATTAACAAAATGTATTGCCTCTACAATGAGGAGAACATTCTATATCTAACCTGCACTGTCTTCTTCACCAACTCTTGGATTAGAAAACTCACATTCCTTTGTCCCACAGATAACATTAAAAGAACATCTTAGAAAAAATTGTGTCTATTTGCTCCCACTTCAGTAATGTGTGTGTGCTTGCATGTGTGCATGCATATGTATATGTGTATGTCTATTCTATCCCCTGCTGCCATAGAGTCTATGAGCCTGGAAAATCTCCTAGATTGATCCCATAAAGTAGGGAGTAGGTGTTCCCATGAGTAAGATGGATGAATAAAGAACATGATGTTTCTTAAAGAGGAAGAAATCACTAATCAGTACTTATTGCTAAATCCAAGGACCTCAAAGTCCACCGGCAGTTTTAAAAGTACAGATTGTTTTAGTATATTACTTATAAAAGGATGTAAGTGTGATAAATTTCTGGATAACTCACCCACCAGGCTCTATTGAGTTGAGGAGTTGAGAGCAAATTATTTATTTAAGTGGGTCAGGCAGGAAGCATGTTTATTTGAAAGTTTTTTGTTTTATTTTCCTTTTAATGTCAACTAAAAACGGTATTTAAAAATAGTTTTATCGTGTAGCTTGTACACTATTAACAAGAATCTGGAAATACAAAACAAAAGAGAAGGAACAAAATAACGAGTAGCATTACTACTATCTAAAGAAAACATCTGGGAACACATTGTATACTATTCTAAATTTTTTCTTTAGCTGAATTAAAATTGCTTTATTGTTTATCCCAGATATCCGCTTATGGGATTTTCCTGATTCATAGGAAGGTTGTAGTAAAACTGTCTCAAACTTCCACCAATTGCATGACTTTTGAAAGCCTAGGGTCTTTCAAACCTTTGCTAATTCCAGAGATGTTTACATTGTCAGGGATACACTGGCCTTCAGAATTCTCTGTCTTCATAGGTTAACTCTGATTTGCACAATATCCACCCTCCCTGATGCAAAACTCTTCTTTAACTTCTAACAAAAATCAAATCATATACTAAGCATTTTGGAATTTAGCAGAATTTATACAAGACTCTAGGAAGCAGGGCTACTGAGAAGGTGATCACTTGGCAGTAACACAAATAACTTTCAATAGGACCAGAAGACATCATTGAACTATTTTTTTAACCTGACAGCTTTATTGTCATTTTTTAATTTAAAAAAATTTATGAAGCTCTTCCTTCCTTCCTTCCTTCCTCCATCCTTCCTTCCTTCCTTCTTTCATTCCTTCCTTCCTCCTCCCTCCCTCTTCCTTCCTCTTTCTTTCTTTCTTTCTTTCTTTTCCTTCTTTCTTATTGAAGTATAATTGACTTACAATATTATATTAGTTTCAGGTGTACAACATAGTGATTTGATATTTTTGTACATTACAAAATGATCACTGTGATAAGTTTAGTTACCATTTGGCACCAAAGTTACTACCATATTATCCTCTAGTCTGTACATTACATCCCTGTGACTTACTTATTTTATAATTGGAAGTTTGTACCTCTTTTTTTTGTGTGTGGTACGCGGGCCTCTCACTGCTGTGGCCTCTCCCGCTGCGGAGCACAGGCTCCGAACGTGCAGGCTCAGCGGCCATGGCTCACGGGCCCAGCCGCTCCGTGGCATGTGGGATTTTCCTGGACTGGGGCACGAACCTGCGTCCCCTGCATCGGCAGGCGGACTCTCAACCACTGCACCACCAGGGAAGCCCGGAAGTTTGTACCTCTTAATCTCCCTCACTGATTTCACTAATCACCTCAACTCTCTCCCCCTCTGGCAACCAATAGTTTGTTCTTTGTATCTGAGTTTGTTTCTGTTTTGTTAGGTTTGTCCATTTGTTTTTTAGATTCCACATATGAGCAAAATCATAGGTATTTGTCTTTCTCTGTCTGATTTATTTCACTTAGCATAATACCCTCTAGGCCCATCTGGCTTGTTGCAAATGGTAAGATTTCATTGCTTATTATGGCTGAGTAATATTCCTTTGTATAGATATACCACTTCTTCTTTATCCATCGATTTATTAATAAACACTTAAGTTGCTTCTATATCTTGGCTATTGTAAATAATTTTGCAAATAATCCTGTAAATAATGAAAATAGGGGTGCATATATCTTTTTGAATTAGTGTTTTTTTTTCCTTTTAAAAATGCCCAGAAGTGGAATTGCTGGATTGTATGGTAGTTCTATTTTTAATTTTTGAGGAATCTCCATACTGTTTTCCATAGTGGCTACACAAATTTATATTCCCACCAATAGGAAACAAAGGTTCCCTTTACTCCATATCTTAGCCAACACTCATTATTATCTATTTGATAATACCCTTTCTGACATCTGGTGTCTTATTGTGGTTTCAATTTGCATTTCCCTGATGATAGCGTTGTTGAGCATCTTTTCCTGTGTCTGTTGGCCATCTGTATGTTTTCTTTGGGAAAGTGTCTATTCAGGTCCTCTGCTCAATTTTTAATCAGGTTTTTTTTTTTTTTGGTTGAGTTGTATGAGTTCTTTATATATTTTGAAAGTTAATCCCTTATTGGATATATGATTTGTAAATATCTTATCCAATCGGTAGGTTGTCCTTTTGTTTTGTTGATAGCTTCCTTTGCAGTGCAAGAGATTTTTAGTTTGATGTAGTCCCATCTGTTTATTTTTACTTTTGTTTCCCTTGCCTGAGGAGACATATCCAGAAATTATTGCTAAGACCAATGCCAAAGAGAGTACCGCCTATGTTTTCTTCTAGGAGTTTCATAGTTTCAGGTTTACATCCAAACCTTCATTTTGAGTACATTTTTAAAATATGGTGTGAGATAGCGTTTCTATAGTTTCATTCTTTTGTGACTGTCCAGTTTTCCAAACACCATTTGTTGAAGAGACTATTCTTGCTCCACGGTATGTTCTGTGCTCCTTTGTCATAAATTGTCCATATATTTGTGGATTTATTTATGGGATAACAACTCAGTTCCATTGATCTAGGCATCTATATTTCTCTCTGCCAATACCATGCTGGTTTTTTTTGTTTTTTTTTTAAACTTTTTTTTTGCGGTACGCGGGCCTCTCACTGTTGTGGCCTCTCCCGTTGCAGAGCACAGGCTCCAGACGCACAGGCTCAGCGGCCATGGCTCACAGGCCCAGCCACTCCACGGCATGTGGGATCTTCCCAGACCCGGGGCACAAACCCGCGTCCCCTGCATCAGCAGGTGGACTCTCAACCACTGTGCCACCAGGGAAGCTCTACCATGCTGTTTTGTTTTTTTTTTTTATGAAAGAAAAAGAATATTCATTTATTTTTAATGACTTATTGGAACAAATACCTATAGATATCATTATATATATGATATATAAATTAATTATACAATATATCATGTATTAATTATTAAAACATACTCTGGTAAATATTATATATTCAATATGAACCAGGAGGAAAGGGGGCAGGGCACAACCTTTAAAAGAATTACATAGCCCGAGGACACAACATAAACTGATTAGAACAAAATAGGTCCAAGATGGCGGACGAGTCTACTTCCACTAGACCTTGAGCCTCAGTATACACTCATTGTAACACATCAGCAAGCTAAGCGACACACCCACAGGTGCCACGACAGTTCCAAGGATGACCATAAAGGTCAAAAAGTGGGCGGTGGCTCAATTCCTAGAAATCCCCACCCCTTCCCCAAAATAGCTGGAATACTCCTCCCACTCATCAGCATATGAAATTACTCACCCCTATAAAACTAACAACCCCATACCCTGGTGCTGCCCTCGCCTTCTTTTTTTTTTTTTATTTTTTTATTTTTTTTTATAGGTATACCTGGATTTAATTCTCACTTCTACCGCTTGGTAGCTGGGTAGCCTTAGGCAAGTTTCATACCTCCCTGAAATTTACTTAATTCAGTCTGTAAAATGGCATAATAACTTATTATAGCATCCTTTTAGGAATTTTAAATCAGTTCTTGAAATAAAAGTACACAATATATAGACAAGTATGGATTCCTCAATAGATGTTTGACCTTTCATTTCTCCAGTATCCCACCCGCATCAAATAAAGAAAAATACTTTTTAAAATTCACGAATATTTCATTGTTGTAAAGTTAAAGCCATAAAAATAATCAAATGGCCTACTATCATCCCGTTAGAAGAAGAAAAAAAAAAGGTGTTCATGAGAGTTCCATATTAGAATACAAGTTTTCCTTAGGCACCTGTTTATGTATGCTATTCTGCTCTTTACAATAAATAATTAAATTTAAAAGACTTAATTCCTCACTTTTAAGACCTTATTAGTTTACAAATTACATATTGACCTATGCTAAATTTTATACCGACCCATGCTAATGAATTCAGTACAGAAAACAAAAAACACTGCACTCAAGCAAACTACATATATATATATATATATATATATATATATATATAACTTATATGAGAATTGCTACTCCAGCTTTCTTTTGGTTTCCATTTGCATGAAATACCTTTTTCCATCCCCTTACTTTCAGTCTGTATGTGTCTCTAGGTCTGAAGTGGGTCTCTTGTAGACAGCAAATATATGGGTCTTGTTTTTGTATCCATTCAGCCAATCTGTGTCTTTTGGTGGGAGCATTTAGTCCATTTACATTTAAGGTAATTATCGATATGTGTGTTCCCATTCCCATTTTCTTAATTGTTTGGGGTTTGTTATTGTAGGTCTTTTCCTTCTTTTGTGTTTCTTGCCTAGAGAAGTTCCTTTAGCAGTTGTTGTAGAGCTGGTTTGGTGGTGCTGAACTCTCTCAGCTTTTGCTTGTCTGTAAAGGTTTTAATTTCTCCATCAAATCTGAATGAGATCCTTGCTGGGTAGAGTAATCTTGGTTGCAGGTTTTTCTCCTTCAACACTTTCAATATGTCCTGCCACTCCCTTCTGGCTTGCAGAGTTTCTGCTGAAAGATCAGCTGTTAACCTTATGGGGATTCCCTTGTGTGTTATTTGTTGTTTTTCCCTTGCTGCTTTTAATATGTTTTCTTTGTATTTAATTTTTGACAGTTTGATTAATATGTGTCTTGGCGTATTTCTCCTTGGATTTATCCTGTATGGGACTCTCTGTGCTTCCTGGACTTGATTAACTATTTCCTTTCCCATATTAGGGAAGTTTTCAACTATAATCTCTTCAAATATTTTCTCAGTCCCTTTCTTTTTCTCTTCTTCTTCTGGAACCCCTATAATTCGAATGTTGGTGCGTTTAATGTTGTCCCAGAGGTCTCTGAGACTGTCCTCAGTTCTTTTCATTCTTTTTTCTTTATTCTGCTCTGCAGTAGTTATTTCCACTATTTTATCTTCCAGGTCACTTATCCGTTCTTCTGCCTCAGTTATTCTGCTATTGATCCCATCTAGAGTACTTTTAATTTCATTTATTGTGTTGTTCATCGTTGCTTGTTTCATCTTTAGTTCTTCTAGGTCCTTGTTAACTGATTCTTGCATTTTGTCCATTCTATTTTCCATTCTATCTCCAAGATTTCGGATCAACCTTACTATCATTATTCTGAATTCTTTTTCCGGTAGACTGCCTATTTCCTCTTCATTTGTTAGGTCTGGTGGGTTTTTATCTTGCTCCTTCATCTGCTGTGTGTTTTTCTGTCTTTTCATTTTGCTTATCTTACTGTGTTTGTGGTCTCCTTTTTTGCAGGCTGAAGGTTCGTAGTTCCTGTTGTTTTTTGTGTCTGTCCCCAGTGGCTAAGGTTGGTTCAGTGGGTTGTGTCGGCTTCCTGGTGGAGGGTACTAGTGCCTGTGTTCTGGTGGATGAGGCTGGATCTTGTCTTTCTGGTGGGCAGGTCCACGTCTGGTGGTGTGTTTTGGGGTGTCTGTAGACTTATTATGATTTGGGGCAGCCTCTCTGCTAATGGGTGGGGTTGTGTTCCTGTCTTGCTAGTTGTTTGGCATAGGATGTCCAGCACTGTAGCTTGCTGGTCGTTGAGTGAAGCTGGGTGCTGGCGTTGAGATGGAGATCTCTCGGAGATTTTTGCTGTTTGATATTATGTGCAGCTGGGAGGCCTCTTGTGGACCAGTGTCCTGAAGTTGGCTCTCCCACCTCAGAGGCACAGCACTGACTCCTGGCTGCAGCACCAAGAGCCTTTCATCCACAGGGCTCCTTAATTTGGGATGATTCGTTGACTATTCAGGTATTCCACAGATGCAGGGTATATCAAGTTGATTGTGGAGCTTTAATCCGCTGCTTCTGAGGCTGCTGGGAGAGATTTCCCTTTCTCTTCTTTGTTCTCACAGTTCCCAGGGGCTCAGCTTTGGATTTGGCCCCGCCTGTGCGTGTAGGTCGCCGGAGGGCGTCTGTTCTTTGCTCAGACAGGACGGGGTTAAAGGAGCCGCTGATTCGGAGGCTCTGGCTCACTCAGGCCGGGGGGTAGGGAGGGTCACGGAGTGTGGGGCGGGCCTGCAGTGGCAGAGGCCGGCGTGACGTTGCAGCCTGAGGCGCGCCGTGCGATCTCCCGGGCGAGTTGTCCCTGGATCCCGGGACCCTGGCAGTGGCGGGCTGCACAGGCTCCCCGGAAGGGCGTGTGGCTAGTGACCTGTGTTCGCACACAGGCCTCGTGGTGGCGGCAGCAGCGGCCTTAGCGTCTCATGTCTGTCTCTGGGCTCCGCACTTTTAGCCGCGGCTCGTGCCGGTCCCTGGAGCTCTCTCAAGCAGCGTTCTTAATCCCCTCTCCTCGTGTACCAGGAAACAAAGAGGGACGTAAAAGTCTCTTGCCTCTTCGGCAGGTCCAGACTTTTCCCCGGACTCTCTCCCGGCTAGCCGCGGTGCACTAACGCCCTGCAGGCTGTGTTCACGCCGCCAACCTCAGTCCTCTCCCGGCGCTCCGACAAAAGCCGGAGCCTCAGCTCCCAGTCCCGCCCGCCCCGGCGGGCGAGCAGAAAAGCCTCTCGGCTGGTGAGTTCCGGTCGGCCCGATCCTCTGCGCTGGAATCTGTCCGCTTTGCCCTCCGCACCCCTGTTGCTGTGCTCTCCTCCGCGGCTCCCAAGCTCCCCCACTCCGCCTCCCGAAGTCTCCACCCGCGAAGGGGCTTCCTAGTGTGTGGACACTTTTCCTCCTTCACAGCTCTCTCCCGCTGGTGCAGGACCCGTCCCTATCCTTTTGTCTCTGTTTAGTTTTTTCTTTTGCTCTAACCAGGTACGTGGGGGGTTCCTTGCCTTTTGGGAGGTCTGAGGTCTTCTGCCAGCGTTCAGTAGGTGCTCCGTAGGAGTTGTTCCACGCGTAGATGTATTTCTGGTGTATCTGTGGGGAGGAAGGTGATCTCCGCGTCTTCCTCTTCCGCCATCTTCCCGGAAGTCCTCCTACCATGCTGTTTTGATTACTATAACTTTGTAATATAGGAATTTTAAATCAGGAAGTGGAATACCTTCAGCTTTGTTCTTTTTTCTCAGGATTGCTTTTGCTTTGGGGGACTACTGTGGTTCCATATACATTCTAGAATTTTTTGTCCTATTTCTGTGAAAAAAGTCCTTGGGATTTTGATAGGGATTTCATTGAATCTGTAGATTGCTTTAGGTAATATGGACATTCTTATCCTGTTAACTCTTCCCATCCATGAGCATGGAATATATTTTAATTTATTTTTGTCCTCTTAATTTCTTTCAACAATATCTTTTCATTTATTTTTGTCCTCTTAATTTCTTTCAACAATATCTTTTTTTTTTAGGTTTCAATTTTGTTTTTATTTTTATTTTTTAAACATCTTTATTGGAATATAATTGGTTTACAATGGTGTGTTAGTTTCTGCTGTATAACAAAGTGAATCAGCTATACATATACATATATTCCAATTTCTCCTCCCTCTTGCATCACCCTCCCAACCTCCCTATCACACCCATCTAGGTGGACAAAAAGCACTGAGCTGATCTCCCTGTGCTATGCAGCTACTTCCCACTAGCTATCTATTTTACATTTGGTAGTGTATATATGTTCATGCCACTCTCTCACTTCGTCCCAGCTTACCCTTACCCCTCCCTGTGTCCTCAAGCCCGTTCTTACATGTGCGTCTTTATTCCTGTCCTGCCCCTAGGTTCTTCATAAGCTTTTTATTTATTTTTTTAGATTCCATATATATGTGTTAGCATATGGTGTTTGTTTTTCTCTTTCTGACTTACTTCACTCTGTATGACAGACTCTAGGTCCATCCACCTCACTACAAATAATTCAATTTCATGTCTTTTTATGGCTGAGTAATATTCCATTGCATATATGTGCCACATCTTCTTTATCCATTCATCTGTTGGTGGACACTTAGGTTGCTTCCATATCCTGGCTATTGTAAATAGAGCTGCAATGAATATTGCGGTACATGATTCTTTTTGAATTATGGTGCTCTCAGGGTATATGTCCAGTAGTGGGATTGCTGGATCATATGGTAATTCTATTTTTAGGTTTTTAAGGAACTTCCATACTGTTCTCCATAGTGACTGTATAAATTGACATTCCCACCAACAGTGCAAGAGCGTTCCCTTTTCTCCACACCCTCTCCAGCATTTATTGTTTGTAGATTTTAAAATTTATTTATTTTTGGCTGCATTGGGTCTTTGCTGCTGCATGCAGGCTCCCTCCAGTTGCGGCAAGCGGGGGCAAGTGCAACAGGCTTCTCATTGCAGTGGCCTCTCCCGCCGCAGAGAATGGGCTCTAGGCATGCAGGCTCAGCAGTCATGGCCCATGGGCTCAGGAGTTGTGGCTCGTGGGCTCCAGAGTGCAGGCTCAGTAGCTGTGGCGCACGGGCCCAGCTGCTCTGCGGCATGTGGGATCTTCCCAGACCAGGGCTTGAACCCATGTCCCCTGCACTGGCAGGTGGATTCTTAACCACTGTGCCACCAGGGAAGCCCTGTAGATTTTTTGATGATGGCCATTCTGACTGGTGTGAGATGATATCTCACTGTAGTTTTGACTTGCTTTTCTCTAATGATTAATGATGTTGAGCATTCTTTCATGTGTTTATTGGCAATCTGTATATCTTCTTTGGAGAAATGTCTATTTAGGTCTTCTGCCCATTTGTGGATTGGGTTGTTTGTTTTTTGATATTGAGCTGTATGAGCTGCTTGTAAATTTTGGAGATTAATCCTTTGTCAGTTGTTTCATTTGCAAATATTTTCTCCCTTTCTGAGGATTGTCTTTTCGTCTTGTTTATGTTTTCCATTGCTGTGCAAAAGCTTTTAAGTTTCATTAGGTCCCATTTGTTTATTTTTGTTTTTATTTCCATTTCTCTAGGAGGTGGGTCAAAAAGGATCTTGCTGTGATTTATGTCATAGAGTGTTCTGCCTATATTTTCCTCTAACAGTTTTATAGTGTCTGACCTTACATTTAGGTTTTTAATCCATTTTGAATTTATTTTTGTGTATGGTGTTAGGGAGTATTCTAATTTCATTCTTTTACATGTAGCTGTCAGTTTTCCCGGCACCACTTTTTGAAGAGGTTGTCTTTTCTCCATTGTATATGGTTGCCTCCTTTATGAAAAATAAGGTGACCATATGTGCATGGGTTTATCTCTGGGCTTTCTAACCTGTTCCATTGATCTATATTTCTGTTTTTGTGCCAGTACCATACTGTCTTGATTACTGTAGCTTTGTAGTATTGTCTGAAGTCCAGGAGCCTGATTCCTCCAGATACATTTTTGTTTCTCAAGATTGCTTTGGCTATTCAGGGTCTTTTGTGTTTCCATACAAATTGTAAAATTTTTTTGTTCTAATTCTGTGAAAAATGCAATTAGTAATTTGATAGGGATTGCATTGAATCTGTAGATTGCTTTGAATAGTATAGTCATTTTCACAATGTTGAACCCCCCAATCCAAGAACATTTTATATCTCTCCATCTGTTTGTATCATCTTTAATTTCTTTCATCAGTGTCTTATAGTTTTCTGAGTGCAGGTCTTTTACCTCCTTGCGGTAGGTTTATTCCTAGGTATTTTATTCTTTTTGTTGCAATGGTAAATGGGAGTGTTTCCATAATTTCTCTTTCAGGCTTTTCATCATTAGTGTATAGGAATGCAAAAGTTTTCTGTGCACTAATTTTGTATCCTCCTACTTTACCAAAGTAAAGTGTATGATCTTTTTTTTTTTTTTTTTTTTTTGCAGTACGCGAGCATCTCACTGTTGTGGCCTCTCCCGTTGCGGAGCACAGGCTCGGGACACGCAGGCTCAGCGGCCATGGCTCACAGGGCCAGCCGCTCCGCAGTATGTGTGATCTTCCCAGACCAGAGCACGAACCTGTGTCCCCTGCATCAGTTGGCGGACTCTCAACCAGTGCACCACCAGGGAAGCCCAGTGTATGATCTTTTTAACATGTTGTTGGATTCGTTTTGCTAGTATTTTGTTGAGGATTTTTGCTTCTATTTTCATCAGTGATATTGGTCTGTAATTTTCTTTTTTTGTAATGTCTTTTTCTGGTTTTGGTATTTGGGTGATGGTAGCCTCATAGAATGCACTTGGGAGTGTTTCTTCCTCTGAAATTTTTTGGAATAGTTTCAGAAGGATAGGTGTTAACTTTTAAATGTTTGATAGCATTTGCCTGTGAAGCCATCTGTTCCTGGACTTTTGTTTGTTGGAAGTTTCTTTGTTTTTTTTTTGTTTTTTTTTTTTGCTGTACACGGGCCTCTCACTGTTGTGGCCCCTCCCGTTGCGGTGCACAGGCTCCAGACGCACAGGCTCAGCGGCCATGGCTCATGGGCCCAGCTGCTCCGCGGCATGTGGGATCCTCCCGGACCAGGGCACGAACCCGTGTCCCCTGCATCGGCAGGCGGACTCTCAACCACTGCACCACCAGGGAAGCCCGGAAGTTTCTTAATTACAGTTTTAATTTCAGTTCTTGTGATTGGTCTGTTCATATTTTCTATTTCTTCTCGGTTCAGTCTTGGAAGATTGTACCTTTCTAAGGATTTGTCCATTTTCTAGGTGGTCCATTTTATTAGCGAATATTTGCTTGCAATAGTCTCTTATGGTCCACTGAATCTCTGTTTTGTCAGTTGTAACTTCTCCTTTTTCATTTCTAATTTTATTGAGTTGAGTCCTCTTCCTTTTTTTTCTTGATGAGTCTGGCTAAATGTTTACCAATTTTGTTTATCTTCTCAAAGAACCAACTTTTAATTTCATTGTTTTTTGCTAATGCTTTCTTCATCTCTATTTCTTTTATTTCTGCTCTGATCTTTATGATTTCTTTCCTTCTAATAACTTTGGGTTTTGTTTGTTTTTGTTTCTCTAGTTGCTTTAGGTATAAGGTTAGGTTGTTTATTTGAAATTTTTCTTGTTTCCTGAGGCAATATTTTATAGCTATAAACTTCCCTCTTAGAACTGCTTTTGTTGCATCCCATAGATTTTGGATCATTGTGTTCTCATTTTTATTTGTCTCTATGTATTTTTTGATTTCTTCTGTGTTCCATTGGTTGTTTAGTAACATATTTTGTAGCCTCCATGTGTTTGGTTTTTTTACATAGTTTTTTTCCTGTAATTGTTTTTTAATGTCATATCATTGTTGTTGGAAAAGATGTTTGATAGTATTTAAGTTTTCTTAAATTTACAAAGACTTGATTAGTGGTCCAAGATGTGATCTATTTTGGAGAACGTTCCATGCACACTTGAGAAGAATGTGTATTCTGCTGCTTTCAGAGGGAATGTCCTATAAATATCAATTAAGTCTATCTGGCTAGTGTGTCATTTAAGACTTGTGTTTCCTTATTGCTTTTCTGTCTGGATGATCTGTCTGTTGGTGTAACAGGGGGGTTAAGGTCCCCCACTATTATTGTGTTACTGTCAACTTTCCCTTTATAGCTGTTAGCATCTAGTGTGTCAAAATTTAGTAAAATATCAAGTAATCATACTTCACTTGTCTGTACATGTATTATACTTCAACAAAGAATTAAAAGTGAGTGTGAATTCATGAATTTTTATATCAACAAAAAATGAGAGAATTCATTACCTGTGACCCTGCATAAAAAGAAATATTTAAGGGAATTCTTTAGGTAGTAAGAAATAGAGAAAAAAGAGACATAGAAATGCAGGAAAGAATAAGAATACTGTGTTAATAAATATAGTATGTACAAGAATACTAGTGTTTAAGTATATTAAACTTACAATATAGAATAACAATAAGACTACAATTAAGGTGTCCTAATGTTGTATTATATGGGAAGGTGTAAAGATATTTTATCAGTTGCTTATAAGTCATGGATACATGTTATACTCACAGGGTAAATATTTAAAGAATACTAAAAGGTTATATAACTAATTAGTTAATACAAGGGAAAATGGAAAAATGTCTTAAAAGAGTAATCTAAAAGAAGTAAGAAGATAAGAGGAATAAAAACAAGTAAGTCAAATAGAAAAAACCAGTAGTATAGTAGTTATAAATCAACTGTATCAATTCTTACATCAAAGGTAAGTAGAATAAATATTCCTATAAAGAGGCTATGTCTATAAGGTTGAATAAAGACAAAACTCCATACTGCTTAAGAGACATACTTTAAAGAAAACTTTGAAAGTAAAACAAAAGAAAACAATACTCTGGTGTATCTATGTTAATGCCAGAACAAAGTACACTTTAAGCCACAAAACATTACTTGTGATAAAAAGAGGAAAAAAACATTAATATAAATGGGGAAAATAAACTAGACTCTATCACAATTTAAAGTCCATATGTATCTAACAATATGGCTGTAAAATATCTATAGAAAACCCCACAAGGACCAAAAGAAGAAGTAGAAAATTCAAAATTATAATGAGTTTTTAGTACATCTCTCTACAGTTGATAGAATAATTAAGGTAGAAAAGCACAGTAGATCTGAACAATGTGATTAAGAAACTTTACCTAACCGGCATATAAAACACTCAGTAATGATATAATTAATCTTTTATTGAAGGACATATGGTACATTATCAAGTGACCATATGCTTGGCCATACATTAAGCCAATCTCAACAATTTCCAGTGATTAAAATTAAATAAAAAGCGGGCTTCCCTGGTGGCACAGTGGTTGAGAGTCCGCCTACCGATGCAGGGGACACGGGTTCGTGCCCCGGTCCGGGAAGAT
Organism: Orcinus orca; assembly: GCF_937001465.1. NCBI lineage: Eukaryota > Metazoa > Chordata > Mammalia > Artiodactyla > Delphinidae > Orcinus > Orcinus orca. The sequence goes on along the minus strand of NC_064574.1, from coordinate 27,809,156 downwards.
CCCACATGCTGTGGAGCGGCTAGGCCCGTGAGCCATGGCCACTGAGCCTGCGCGTCTGGAGCCTGTGCTCCACAATGGGAGAGGCCACAACAGTGAGAGGCTCGTGTACCGCAAAAAAAAAAAAAAAAAAAAAATTAAATAAAAAGCTAATTGGTTTAAAGGATGTACATCATCTGTGTATTCTCTGATCAAAATGGAATGATGTTTGAAATAAAAAATAAGAAAATAACTAGAAAATACCCAATTACCTGGAAATGAAAAATTTATTTCTACATAATTCATGTGCTAAAGAAGTTACAATTGATAAACATTTTGTACTGAATACTAATGAATCCACAACACATAAAAACGTGCAGAACACAGCTAAAAGAGTACCTTAGAGGAAAATTAAAAGTTTTTATTAAATGCAAATCCTGGGGAAAAGGTGGAAAAATCAATAATCTGAGTTTCCTTTTCAAGGGGCCAGAAAAAAAAAAACAAAAAATAAAAATTAAAAAAAAAACAACTGCAGCAAATTAAATTCACGAAATGTGGGGGAAATAAAAGATAAAATTAGAAATGAAGGAATAGCAGAAACACAACTGAGAATAATCAATAAAGTCAATTTTTTAAATAAAGAATAAAATTGATAGTTCCTTAGTAAGACTGATTATAAAACAGGGATAAAATTTCAAATAAGTATAATGAAAATTAGGGTCTCAGTAAAGATACTTCAAACATTTGAAGATTTAAAACAAATTTAAGAAAAATTTTACATTAAGAAACTGACAATTTAGATGAAATAGGTAATTTCTTCAAAAAAACAATTTAAGAAAACTGTGAGAAGGAAAATATAAAATCTTAATACTCCAATGTATTTTAAATAAATTAAATGCATTATCGAGACCTTTTCCAAAGAGATAACCTAATCCAAGATGGCCAGTTAATTTTTTTTTTTTTTTTTTTTTTTTTTGTGGTACGCGGGCCTCTCACTGTTGTGGCCTCTTCTGTTGCAGAGCACAGGCTCCGGACGCACAGGCTCAACGGCCATGGCTCACGGGTCCAGCCACTCCGCGGCATGTGGGATCCTCCCAGACTGGGTCACGAACCCATGTCCCCTGCATCGGCAGGCAAACTCTCAACCACTGTGCCACCAGGGAAGCCCGGCCAGTTAATTTTTTAAAAATCTTTAAGGAAGCAATATTGCTAATCTCACACAAAGAGTTTCACAGACTATGAAAAGAGGAAGTATTCTCTAACTTCTTTATGAGGACAGCATAATATTAATACTAAAACCTGTCAATAATATTATAAGAATAGGCCATTTAAAACTCATTTTTTATCAACCTAGGACCAAAGGTTGTAAACAAAATATTGACAAATCAAAACAACCTGTATATAAAAAGAATAATACATCATCATTAAAAAGGGTTTATTCCTTGAGTATATCACTTAATATTTAAAAATTAATTAATGCAATTCAATACTTTAAATGAAAAAAGAGAAATATGTTGTGATTATCTCAAAAGATGTAGCTCAAGCATTAAAAAATTTCAATAGCAATTCATGATGAAATATCTCTTAAAGTAAGAATAGAAGGGGAACTTTTTAGTCTGGTAAGGAATAGCTTAAAATAATGTAAGGCATAATACTTCATGGTTAACTACTCAAAGTTTTTCCTTGATATCAAGATCATTCAAGAATTATATTGGGGATACTATGTTATGTAATAATACAATAAAAATAATTTAAAAGCATATGTTTGGAAAGATAGAGACAAATCTTTCATAGTTTCTTTAACAACATGGTTATATATACAGAAAATACAAAAGAATTTGAAATTATTAGAATTTAAAAGTGAATTTTGTAAGGTTGCTAGATATAAGATCATTATAAAATAATCAACCTGTTTTACGTATCAGCAACAAAAAATAGAAAATGAATTTTTTATAAAAACACAATTTATAATGGCTTCAAAACCATGAAATTCCCAAGAACAAATCTAACAAGATGTGTTCTAAATTTATATACTGAAAACAACAATTATTTTGAGAGGAATATAAAAAGACCCCCCAAAATGGGGTATATAATTTGTTCATGAATTAAAACATTCAGTATTGCAAAGATAAGTTATTCAAATGGACTTGTCTAATCGTGTGTGTGTATTTGTGTGTGTGTGTGTGTGTTCCTGTGTGTGTGTGTGTGTGTGTGTGTGAAAGACATTGCGGGGGGAGAGAGAGAGAGAGAGGGAAAATGGTTGTTCAGGAATAAAGAGAAATAGAAAAATAAATATTTTTATTTATATTTATTTTTATTTATAAAATATAAATATTTTTATTTATATTTAAATATAAAAATAAATAAATAAAAATCAATATTACACAAAAACAAATTGCAAGTGGTGACCATAATTTCAGTAATATTAATATTTACATTACATTTTAGTGGATTAAGCACTCCACCTGAAAAGTAAATATTTGAATTTCATAAAAAGGCATGATCCTAGTATGTACTGTCTAAAAGAACATAGATATATCTTATCAAGATAGATAACAATTGGAGACAAACAGTTTTGCATGGAAAAAGCTATACTATGCAAAGAGTAAGAATTAGAAAGCTGGAGTGGCTATATTAATATCAGACATAATCGACTCTAAGACAACGAGTGTTTACTAGAGATAATGAAAACCATTTACTAATGATGAAATCCATCAGACAGACATGAAGTAGCTGATAACAGATCCGAAAAATACATGAAGTAAAAATTGACAAAACTAAATTGAAAATAGACAAATCCAAGTTCATGGTTGGAAATTTTATCATTCACTGACAATTACTGATAGAATAATTAGACAAAAATTCAATCAGAACATAACAAATCTGAATAATACTATTAGCCACCTCAACTTAATTAATATTTATTGAACTTTACATCAAACAGCTGCAGAATACACATTCTTTTCACGTACACATGGAATCTTCACGGAGACAGATGGTGATCCTTAAACTAAGTTCTTTAAGTGTAAAAATATTGCAGTAGAAATAAGTTAAAAATGTTATCCAGAAAAAATTTCATAATTAAGTTGGAAATCAATAAAAATAAGGTAAGAAAAACACAAAATATTTTGAAACAAAACAACATACTTCTGGGCTTCCCTGGTGGCGCAGTGGTTAAGAATCCACCTGCCAATGCAGGGGACATGGGTTCGAGCCCTGGTCCGGGAAGATCCCACATGCTGCGGAGCAGCTAAGCCCATGCGCCACAACTACTGAGCCTGTGCTGTAGAGCCCGCGTGCCACAACTACTGAAGCCCGTGTGCCTAGAGCCCGTGCTCTGCAACAAGAGAAGTCATCGCAATGAGAAGCCCGTGCACTGCAACGAAGAGTAGCCTCTGCTCACCGCAACTAGAGAAAGCCCGTGCACAGCAACAAAAGACCCAACGCAGCCAAGGTAAATAAACAAATAAATAATAAAAAACAAAACAAAACAAAACCCAAAAAAAAACATACTTCTAAGTAAGCCATGTGTTAAATATATCATAATAAATATAATATTAATATATTTTATATTTATATAAATATATATAAATATAATATAAATTATCATAAGGATAATTTACATATGTTTTGAACTAAATGATAATGAAATATCAAACATAAACAACTTATTAAAATGTGTAGAATATAGCTATTACTGTGCTTAGAGGGAAATTTATAACTGTAGATGCATGTATCATCAAAGAACGGTTTAAAAACAAAGATCTAATTTTTCTACCTAAAGAATGAAGAAAAAAGACAACCAAATTACATTCAAGGTAAGTTGAAAGAAGGAACTAATAAATACATGGCCATAAATCAATGAAATAGAAAACAGAAAAATAAGAAAATTAGCAAAAGAGAAATTAAGAAAATTAAGCTTAATTTGCTTTGAGCAAATTAAGAAAATTAACATTGCCCTAGCAAGACTGATCAAGAAAAATTTCTTGTTTCAGGAATTAAAGAAAGGTTATTATTATAGATCATATCAACATTAAAAGGATACTGAAAGTATTATTAATCACTTTATGTCAATACATTTGACATGAGATGAAACGTCAAGTTGTTTGAAAGACAAATATGACCAGAAAAAAGATTAAATAGAAAATCAGAACAGTTCATATCTGTTTAAGAATATGAGTAAATTTTCCAAAATCTCAAAAATAAAACTCTAGCCCCAGATAATTCAACTAGTGATTCATATCAAACATTTAAGGAAGATTTTCTCATGAAATTTTAAAGAAAAGATAAGAAGAGGAAACACTTCTTAACTTGTTTCATGTAGCCATCGTAACATATACCAAAATCTGACAAAGACAACATGAAAACTACCGATAAATATCCCTTATAATCATAGACAGTCATCTTAAACTGGTATTAGTAAATAAATTCAAGCAATATGGAAATAATACAATGCACCAATGCTTAGTAGGTTTTTTGCTGGGAAGGAAAGGATATAGAATTGTTTATAGCATTTCCTTCTCATTTTGATCTCTGCAGTTTCTACAGTGCTATCTCTTGTTCCATTCCTCATATTGAAAATTTGTGTTGAAATTGCTAGAAGTTTGCCAATTGTATTGATCTTTTCAAAAAAGCAGCTTTTTGTTCCATTGATTTTCTTTACAGTTTTTCTGTTTTCAATTTCATTCATTTCTACTCCTGTCTTTATTACATCCTTTATTCTCCTTGCTCTAGGTTTAATTTGCTCTACTTTTCCTAATCTCTTCAGATGAGAGCGTAGATGAATGATTTGACACATTTCCTCTTTTGTAATGTAAGCATTTCATACTCTAAATTTCCCCTTGAGCACCTATTTAGAACAAATTCTGAACAAGTTGAATTTTCATTTTTGTTCACTTAAGTGTGTATTTTATTTCCCTTGAGATTTTCTCTTTTCCTAGAAGTGTGTTGTGTAGTTTCTAAGTGTTTGGAGATTTTCCTGTTTTGTTTCTGTTATTGATTTCTAGTCAGATTCCATTATGGTCAATCATACAGGGAACAAACTCTGTATGATTTTCAATTCTTTCTAATTAGTTGAGGCTGTTTTATGGCCTAGGATATAGTCTGTCTTGGTATAAGGTTCATGGGAACTTGAAAGAAATTCTTATTCTGCTGTAGTTGGGTAGAGTGCCCTATAAAGGCACTTGCAACTTTGCTGTTTGGAGCACACACATTAGGATTGCTCTGTCTTCTTGGTGTATTTGCCCTTTTATCATTAAGTAATGACGTCTATAATCCTGATAATTTTCTTTGCTCTGAAGTCAACTTTATCTGATATTAATACAGTCACTCCTGCTATATTTTGATTAATGTCTGCATGGTCTATTTTCCCCATTCTTTTACTTACAACCTACTTATATCATTATATTTGATGTGAGTATCTTGTAGGCAACTTATATTTGGTGTTATTTTTAAATACTCTCTGACAATCTCCATTTCTGTGTATTTAGATCATTTAAATTTAAATATAATAATTTAAATGTAATTACTTATATGTTAAGGATTAAATATTTTTGTATTATTTTGTTTCCCTTTTTTCCTCTGTCTTCTTTTTCCTGTGAGTTACTTGGACATTATTTATAATATCATTTTGATATATCTAAAGTATTTTTTAGTGTACATCTTAACATAGGTTTTATAGGGTTTGCTCTCAGTATTACGTTTATATCCACAGTTAATCAGCTTACTGGTGCATCATTTTACCAGTTCAGGTGAATTTTAAAACATTATATCCCTTATGTCTCTTTGATCTTCCCCATTTAAAAAAATCTACAAATACTTCTCTACATACGTTGAGAACTACAATAGAGTGTTAGAATTTTTGCTTCAACTCTCAAACATAATTAGGAAAACTGCAAAGTAGAAGGAAAGTCTATGGTATTTACCAATATTTTTGTTCTTTCTGTTCTATCTTCCTTACTGATATACCAAGATTTCCTTTTTTTACTTCCTTTCTGGGTGGAGAACTTCCTCTAGTCATTCTTTTAGGTTGGTCTACTTGTGATCATTTTTTTCTTCAACTGAGAATGTATTTATTTGCTCTTTATTCTTGAATGATATTTTCTTAGATATAGATATCTGGGTTGACAATGTTCTTTCAGCACTTTAAAAATGTTGTGTCACTTCCTTCTGGCCTCCGTAGTTTCATGTGAGAAATCTTCTGTCCTTTGAATTGCTTTTCTTCTTTCGGTATGAGTGTTTTCTCTCCAGCAGTTTTAAAGACTTTTTCTTTGTTTTCAGTTTCAGAAAAGTTAATTTGATAAGTCTTGAGGTGCATATTTTTAAGATAACTATTTTAGTCATCTTCTTGAATCTGTAGGTTTATCTTTTTTCAAACTGGAAGACTTTTGACCATATCCTTGAATCATTTTATAGCCCCACACTTTTCCACTTTTTTTTTTCTGGAATTTCCATGACACAAATGTTATATCTCTTGTTATAATCTCATAGGCTACTGAGGCTTAGTTCATTTATTTTTCAGTCTATTTTCTCTCTTCTGTTCTATCTTCAAGTTTATTGAGTTTTTCCTCTGTTCCCTTCATTCTGCTATTGAAACTGTCTATTGAGTTATTTACTTTGAATACATATTAATTTTTTTCAGTTCTAAAATTTCCATTTGATTCTTTATACAGGCACACATAAAAGATATTCTGGGTTTGGATCCAGAACACTGCAATAAAATGAATATTGCAATAAAGTGAATCATACAATTTTTTTTTGTTTCCCAGTATACATAAAAGTTATGTTTATACTATACTATAGTCTACTAAATGTTCAGTAGCATTACATTTAAAAAACAACATATGTACCTTAATTAAAAAATATTTTATTGCTAAAAAATGTTAACCCTCATCTGAAGCTTCAGCAAGTCATGATCTTTTTGCTGGTTGAGAGTCTTGCCTCAGTGTTTATGGCTGCTGACTGAACAGGGTGGTGGTTGCTGAAGGTTGGGGTGGCTGTGGCGATTTTTAAAAATAAGACAACAATAAAGTTTGAGGCATTGATTGACACTTCTTTTCATTAGAACACTTAGAGTCCATTGTAAGGTGATTTGTTGGCCTAATTTCCATATTGTTGTGTCTCAGGGAGTAGGGAGGCCCAAGGAGAAGGAGAGAGATGGGGGAATGAACAATTAGTGAAGCAGTCAGAACATACACATAATATTTACTGTTTAAATTTGCTGTCTTATATGGGCATGATTTTTGGTGCCCCCAAATAATGACAATAGTAACATCAATGATCACTGATCACAGATCACCATAAAAAATATAATAATTATTAAAAGTTTGAAATATTATGAGAATTACCAAAATGTGATACAGAGATACAAAGTGAACAAATGCTGTTGGAAAAAAATGGTGCCAATAGTCTTGCTTGATGCAGGGTTGATACAAACCTTTAAATTATAAAAAAAAATCAGTGTCTGGGCTTCCCTGGTGGCGCAGTGGTTGTGAGTCCGCCTGCCGATGCAGGGGACACGGGTTCATGCTCCGGTCCGGGAAGATCCCACATGCCGCGGAGTGGCTGGGCCCGTGAGCCATGGCCGCTGAGCCTGTGCGTCCAGAGCCTGTGCTCCGCAATGGGAGAGACCACAACAGTGAGAGGCCCACATACCGGGAAAAAAAAAAAAAAATTCAGTGTCTGCAAAATGCAATAAAGTGAACTGCAATAAAAAGTGGATTGCCTATATTTTCTATTTCTTTGCTGAAGCTTTCTATTTGTTTATAGTCTTTCTTTCCTTTTAATGTGTTAATAATTGTATGTTGAAGCATTTTTATGATGGCTACTTTAAAATTCTTGTCAAATAATTCAAACATCTGTTCATCTCTGTGTTGGTATTCATTGATTCTATTTTCATTCAAGTTGAGATCTGCCTGATTATTAGTATTTTGAATAATTTTTTAGTTTGAAACTTGGACAATTTGGGTATTATATCATGAGGTCCTGGATCTTAATTATATCTTTTTTTCAAATCAGGCCTCCTCTGATACAACTGCATTGGCATAGTCTCATTTCTACCTGGTGGGGGTGGAAGTCCAGGTTCTTCACTTGGTCTCTGTCAACATGAAGGACAGGAGGAACTCCTCATTACTGTTGGGAAACAGAGGGATTTCAGGCTTCCCACAAAGCTTCCACTGATACAACTCTGGCTAAGAGGGGGACAAATATCTCATTACTTATTCAAACATGGCCTGATTTAACTGACTTTGACTCTGTGTGTGTGTTTGTCTGTGTGTGTTCGTCTCATTACCCCTGAGTAGTGGTGAAAGTAATGACTAAAATTTTTTGACAGCAGTGGGTAGGAAGGGTGCCCCCTTACTGTCAGATAAGGGTGAAAGTTCAGGCTCTTAACATTGTCTACTGATACCATGGTGTGAGTGGTTTCATTATCACTGAGAGGTAGTGAAAGTCCTGATTTCCAATAGCCTTACTTTGTCACAAATCCCTGTATTTTACTGAGATAATTTCCTTCTATTTCTATTTTGTGGAGTGATTTTAATCATGAAAGTTTGTTGTATTTTGTTAGATGAATTTTATGCATCTAGAGATAGAAACATGTGATTTTTTTTTTTGCCGTACGCGGGCCTCTCACCACCGTGGGCTCTCCCGCTGCGGAGCACAGGCTCTGGACGCGCAGGATCAGCGGCCATGGCTCACGGGCCCAGCCGCTCTGCGGCACATGGGATCCTTCTGGACTGGGGCACGAACCCGTGTCCCCTGCATCGGCAGGCGGACTCTCAACCACTGCGCCACCAGGGAAGCCCCATGAATCATGTGATTTTATCTTTTATTTGTTAATGTGGTGTATCCCATTGATTGATTTTTGTATGTTGGGCCATCCTTGCATCTCAGTGATAAATTCCACTTTGTCATGTTGCACAACTCTATTGTGCTGTTGAACTTAGTTTGGCAGTATTGTTGAAGATCTCTGCATCCATGTTTGTTAGGGATATTGGCCTGTACTTTTTCTTTTACTGGCTTTGGTATCAAGGTAATGCTGGCCTTGTAAAATGAGTTTGGAATGGTTTCCTTTTCTTCAAGTTTTTTGGAAGAGTTTGAGAATGATTAGTATTTATTCTTCTTGAAAATTTGGTAGACTTCACCAGTGAAGCCAGTTGGTCCTGAGCTTTTCTTTGTTAAGAGTTTCTCAGTTACTGAGTCAATCTCTACACAAGTTATAGGTCCACTCAGACTTTTTATTTTTTCATGATTCAATTTGTAGGTTTATGTTTCTAGGAATATTATCCATTTCCTCCAGGTTATTCGTTTACTGACATATAATTGTTCATAGTAGTCTCTTCTGATCACTTTTATTTCTCTGGCATCAGATGTAATCCCTTTTCTTTCATTTTAAAAAATATGAGTCTTTTCAAAAATCATCTCTTAATTTCATTGATTTTTAAATTGGTTTTTTTTTTTTCTGTTTTCTTGTTCATTTATTTCTGCTTGATCTTTGTTATTTCTTTCCTTCTGCTAAATTTGGGCTTAGTGTGTACTTATTTTCTAGTTTCTTGAGGTGTAAAGTTAAGTGTTTATTTGAGACCTTTCTTCTTTTTAGATGTAAGTGTCTATCGTTCTAAACTTCCCTCTTAGTATGGCTTTAGCTATGTCTCATAAGTTTTGGTGTGTTGTGTTTTTGTTTTCATTTGCCTCAATATATTTTCTAATTTTTCTTTTGATTTCCTCTTTGACCCCTTGTTCAAGAGTGTGTTGTTTAATTTTCACAAATTCATGACTTTAACAATTTGCTTTCTGCCATTAATTTCTTTTTTTAACATCTTTATTGGAGTATAATTGCTTTACAATGGTGTGTCAGTTTCTGCTTTATAACAAAGTGAATCAGTTATACATATACATATGTATGTATGTATTGTACTGAAAGTAACAGAGACAGAAACAAATGAAAGAAGACCTTTGGACTCCCAAAATTCTATGGGCAGAGAACAAGGTGATAAAATTACTCAGCAGTAAATATATGCTATCACTCATGAAAAAGGAAAGATGGGTCTTATCAGTGAAAATAATGGAGTGGGTAGTTCCAAGTGCCCATCCCTACATCGACACATTGAAAACTCAAGCAAAAAGTGTCAGAATTAACTTTGTCAGAACTCTGGAACATAGTCAAAGGTTAACAGCAACCAAGTGAACACTGAATCAAGAAAAAGGAAATGTTAACATATTAGGAAAACTTTGCAGCATTTTTACTTGTCTTTCCAGTAACTCCTTACTCAGCAGTGGTCTGAGAGATGGCAGCCTGGATTTGTAGCGTGTGAGCCAGTGTCTCGTTCCAGAGAGAGCAGGGCAGACCTCATTCTCAAAGCATTATGTTTATTTGTTCTAACCTATCAGGGGTATACCTCGACTGGCACAATGTATTCACCATTATTTTACTTAACTCAGAACCCACTCAAGGCAGAAACTGCCGGCACTCACTGAAAACTTTGAAAGGAAAATGAACAATTTGCTGCCTCCTGGTGGCAGAAGTTACAGTTGAGGCTACCTTTATTTAGGTGTTGAAAGCCTAGCAGGAAAAGTTGCTTTGACAAATCAAGGAGTTCAAAAATCCATGTGTATACTGGGAATTCAGGAAGCTACACACATGCAGAGGGAAGGACACATGCCCAGAAAAGTTCCTTTTCTTATTTTAATGTTGGAGTGACAACCTCCAAGCTCCTTTCATGTTAAGGCTGAAATAGGAAATCTGGCTTGGCATATAATAATTGGGTGCAACACTTCCTCACAGAAGTCTGTGTATTCTCCTTTATTTTAGCTATAAGGTGTGAGATGTTGGTCTAATTACTTTTTTCCTTTGTTAATAATTTGTTTTTTCTAATTAGAGGCTTGGACGTTCTTCTCTTACCCTAGACTTCAGGAATTTTACCTGGATTTGCTTAGGAAAGTGACATATCACCAACCTATCCTGGATCCAATGACATTTAAATCTGCAGACTTAAGTCTTATTTTTAAATTTTGGAATTATTTTGTTAAAATTTTTTTCTCAATTTAATTTTTTATCCTTTATGCATTCTTCTGAAACTGTTGATGTTTTTTGGATGACTCCTCCGGGTTCTCATCTACTCCCTCATTATTTCCATCCTTTGGGTTTTGTTGATGCTTTAAGGCATTTTTAGCACTTTCTTATCCAGGTTACTAAATTGGGTCTGAGTAGTGGTCATACATTTTTGCCTTGAATATTTCATTTGGGAAATCATGGTTTTAAAATTAAGTTAATCTTTTCTCTGCATGTGAATTTGAAGCAGCCCTTCTATTCCATTTGGCAATGTATGAGTAAACTGTCTGCCAGTTTTTTGTGGATTTTTTTTTGTTGTGAGAAACCTTTACAGCTTACCTGAACCTATGCATTCTCAAGCTAAAATCAGGGAGAGGTTGGTATACTCATTCAACTCCTTTTTTAATCTCTTTGGTGGACATAAGCCTCATACACTCATGTGGGACCAAAGTTGACTCTCCACAGCCTTCACAGGTCTCTGAAAACTGGGAAATTCTTAAGGACTGCCAGGAATTTCTCTACCTCAGTCAAGGGAAAAAACCTCACAGCATTTCTCTTTGCCTGTAGCCCAGTAGAGCTAAGTCTTTACCTGTGCACCTGCCCAGAAGTATTAACAGCTCCTTGACACAGGAGAATTAGATACATTGAAATTCAGAGTAGAGGAGCAAGGAATGAAAGTCAGGTCACCAACTTCCAAGAATCCCTTGAGACACGTCTTCTAACATTACAACAGAAATGACAGCCCTGACCATGTAAGCATAATGAATAATTGACAAAGTAGGTAGAGATGTTGGGTGGAGGAGAGGAGGTGTATTTAACGTCATGAGGAATCCAAAGTGACGTCTAAAGTTAATAGATGGTAATAAAATATTTGCATATCTAATTTCATATTATAAAGCTAACTAATAGGAGAACTAAAGAATAATATTACTGGGCTTCCCTGGTGGCGCAGTGGTTGAGAGTCCGCCTGCCGATGCAGGGGACACGGGTTCGTGCCCCGGTCTGGGAAGATCCCACGTGCCGCGGAGCGGCTGAGGCCGTGAGCCATGGCCGTTGAGCCTGCGCGTCCGGAGCCTGTGCTCCGCAATGGGAGAGGCCACAACAGTGAGAGGCCCGCATACCAAAAAAAAAAAAAAAAAAAAAAAAAGAATAATATTACTAACAAAAAGTGGGGCTAAGTTAAAACCTCCTACATAAGTGAAAACAAGGAGCTCTAGGTACAATTTTAACTTCATAAGTAAAGAAAAGGTTTTATACTATTCAGACATGAAGAGAACCATTAGAATATCAGACTTCGGAAATCTTCCTTTTGAGGGATGTTTCAGGGGATTTTTACTTCATATTTTATTTCATTCAATAATATTTGAAAATGTTTCATCACGTACATCTATGGCTTAGAATTAATAACTCTTTGTGAAATAGTTACATAATGAAATGTAATGGGATAAAGTATTTGGCCAACACAGGCTCAGTTAAGACTAGATTGGATTTTGTTTACTTTTGATTACCGGTCTGTTTTTCTTTGAATGTGACATTGTAGCAAGACAGAGTGACATAAGGGATATTATATAACTTATAGTTTAGTTGAATAAAGACCATATATATATTCATGTATTTTTATATACTTGTCCTGCTTTTCTATTAGCCATTGTGAATTAACTTGTGTATTGACCATTTTTTGTCTCTGTAATTTCTGTTTGCTTAGATATTCTATTCTCGTCTCATCTCTTTCTTTTTAAAACTTTATCATTATTATTATTATTTTGGCTGTGTTGGGTCTTCATTGCTGCACTCGGGCTTTCTCTAGTTGCGGCAAGCGAGGGCTACTTTTCGTTGTAGTGCGTGGGCTTCTCATTGCGGTGGCTTCTCTGGTTGTGGAGCACAGGCTCTAGGTGCAAGGGCTTCAGTAGTTGCAACACGCAGGCTCAGTAGTTGCAGCACGCAGGCTCTAGGGCACGCGGGCTTCAGGAGTTGTGTAGCGTGGGCTCAGTAGTTGTGACACACAGGCTTAGTTGCTCTGTGGCATGTGGGATCTTCCCCGACCAGGGATCAAACCCATGTCCCCTGCATTGGCAGGCGGATTCTTAACCACTGCACCACGAGGGAAGTCCCTCATCTCTTTCTTAATAAAAAACTTGCTCTATTGAAAATTTGTGTTGTATTTTGATTTCTTCTCTTTATTTTTACTATTTATCTTATTTGCTGTATTTGTTTGATGTGCCAAATTTTCTCTACTCTTTCAACATGAATCTCTAAAAATTTATTTTAAACTTATGTCCTTGTCTAATATATGGATTGAATGGTATAAATTTTCCTCTAAGAACTCTAGTTGAGGGACTTCCCTGGTTGCGCAGTGGTTAAGAATCCACCTGCCAATGCAGGGGACACGGGTTCAAGCCCTGGTCTGGGAAGATCTCATGTGCCATGGAGCAACTAAGCCACAACTACTGAGCCAGTGTGCCACAACTAGTAAAGACTGTATGCCACAACTAGTGAAGCCTGCACACCTAGAGCCTGTGCTCTGCAACAAGAGAAGCCACTGCAATGAGAAGCCCTCACATCGCAACAAAGAGTAGCCCCCGCTTGCTGCAACTAGAGAAAGCCCACGCACGGCAGCAAAAGACCCAACGCAGCCAAAAATTAATTAATTAATTAAAAAAGAACTCTAGTTGATATGTTATATCTCTAATATAATTTAATTCAGAAGATTTTATCTTATCAGCTTTGTTGGGTATGATTGATAAATAAAAATTGCTCTTATTAAGGTATAAAACATGATGTTTTGATACATATATACACTGAGCAGTGATTATCAAAATCAAATTAATTAACAAACCCATCACTACACATACTTACCATTTGTGTGTGTGTGTCTGATGAGAACACTTGAGATCTACTCTATTAACAAGTTTCAAGTATAAAATGTACTATTATTAACTATAGTTACCATGCTGTACATTAGGCCTCCAGAACTTATTAATCTTATAACAGAAGATTTGTACCCTTTGATTATTTTCCTTTCCCCCCACACCCAGCCTCTGGCAACCACTATTCTATTCTACAGCATTCAACTTTTTTTTTTTTTTAAGATTCCACATGTAAGTGAGATCATGTGATATTTGCCTTTCTGTGTCCGGCTTATTTCACTTATCATACTGTCCTCCAGTTTCATTCAGATTGTTGCAAATGGCAGAATTTCCTTCTTTTTAAAGGCTAAATAATTAGGTTCTTACTATTGCCCTTTTTGTTCATTGTTTTCTGGGTGTTTTGAAGATCTTTTGTTCCTTTTTTCCTCTTTCGTGATTTGATGATTTTCTCTAGTGGTATCCTTTGATTCCTTTCTCTTTATATTTTGTGTATTTTCTACTATAGGTTTTTGCTTTGTGGTTGTCATGAGGCTTGGAGTCAAACTTTTAAATATCATATTAGGATCAAATACCAATGAACACTGAAATTGAATTCTCATTTAATTTATTTAAGGCAAAAACTTATTCAAAGGCACTAGAGCCTGCATGCACACAGATATGAATGCACATTTGCAGAGCTCATTCTTTTCTTCCTTTTTCCAAGTTTATTGAGATATAATTGACATATAACATTGTGTAAGTTTAAGTTGTACAATGTGATAATTTGATATATGCATATATTGCAAAAGAATTACCACAATAATGTTACTTACCACATCCATCACCTCACAGCTCCTTTTCTTTGTGGTGAGAACTTTTAATATTTACTTTCTTAGCAACTTTCAAGTGTACAGTACAGTATTCTTAACTAAAGTCACCATGCTGTACATTACAACCCCAGAACTTGTCCATCTTATAACTGGAAGTTTGTACCCTTCACCAACATTTCCCTATTCGACTCCTGCCCACCCCCCCCATCCTCCCGCCCTGGGTAACTGTCCTCTACTCTCTGTTTGCAGAGCTTATTCTTGAGGACTGTATGGCTATGCAAGATGAAAAGCTAACAGCTAGAAGTCAGCTTTGAAGATATCTTCAGGATTAGCATGAGATGAATTAGAGATATGTGGCCTTGGAGCAGGCAGAACCACTTCCCAAATGTGTTTGTCCCTTCTTGTTCAAAATCCTTTCCTCCACGAACTCAGATTTTAGATATTTTAAATGGTAATAACCTATACCTCACATACCTTTTTATTTTATTTTTTGGTTTTGGCTGTGTTGGGTCTTTGTTGCTGCGCACAGGCTTTCTCTAGTTGCGGAGAGCGGGGGCTACTCTTCATTGCGGTGTGTGAGCTTCTCGTTGTGGTGGCTTCTCCTGTTGTGGAGCACGGGCTCTAGGCGCTGGGCTTCAGTAGTTGTGGTGCACGGGCTTAGTTGCTCTGTGGCATGTGGGACCTTCCTGGCCCAGGGCTCGAACCCATGTCCCCTGCATTGGCAGCCGGATTCTTAACTACTGCATCACCAGGGAAGTCCCTCACATACCTTTTTAAAGCCTACATTTCTTAGCGTTTCACAGGTGCCAGAGACTGTGCTCGGTGTTCAATATACCTTATTTTATTTAATTGTTAGAATCATTCTAGGAGGTATGCGTGTGATTATACCTTTTTCACCATTGAAGAAATTGCAGTGGAGACCACATCATAAATAAAAGTAGTAGAGAGAGAACCTAGATATGTTTTGCCCAGTTTTGTCAGACTTAATCATGTGATCATAATTATTATATAATGCTTTTGTATAAAGAGATTGTGCGTCAATTTGCTTGGCACATTGTGGGTTCTAATACAATGTAGTTTCCTTTTCTCCCCCAAACTGCAAATCAGGGAAAGGTTATTCCCACCTAAGTTCAAGGATGAGATGAAGAAGAATGGTACAAGACAAGAAGACAGGAGAGTAAAGATATAGCTCTAAGATTATATTCTTCTTCTATAATCTCAGTGATCATAGCTCTATGATGATTTCAAGGTAGTGATCAAGGTGATTACTGAGGAGAAAGCACAGTGAGTTCTACCAGGAACCTTTAAAACACCATCTGGCTGTTCAAAGAGATCCTATGAGCCGAACCTCTGTCACACTCTTCTCTGCATAGTAATGAACTTTCCCACAGGTGAAAAATGGCTTATAATCACCCATAACCATGCAGAGCAAAGATGGGCAGGGCCCTCAGGAAACTTGCCTTTTTGCTTTTCATCCAGGAATCATCAACTTGTTACAGCCAAAATCCCTATAATGTGAGTAAATTTGAATATACTACCTTAGTATCTCAAAGTACCCTGAGTGGAAGTAAGTGTTTTCTCTATTCTTCAAGTTCATAAACTTAGGCTCAAAGATGAGAAATCAATTGTCCATAGTTCAAGACTGAATACATGGTGAGACCATGAATAACCTCATATATGTCTGACCAAAAAGCTCATGGTTTTTTCTACTACCCTCCTTTGCTGAAATGACCTGCCTCTGTCCTCCCACCTTCCTGTGTGAGCTCAGGAGTTCTACCTACAGTGATAGACATGAGTATAAAAGACCATGATGTCCTACTAGTTGAGATAATCCATTCCTCAAATCTCTTCTACTAGATAATGATATATCATAGATGTATCTCTTGAAGGAGATGCATCAGAAACATATGTAGGGCTTGTTTCCTGGTGAAGATAGAATAAATGAAGGTGATATTTCATTCTGATTACCTTCTCTGACTTATGTGGGGAGAGTTCTTACGAGAAAAGTCCTATGGCTTTTAAGTCACAGTACAGAACTCTTGATCTCCCTTCTATCCTCTTTAAGTTTGCAATTTATATGAATGTAGATTTCCAGGGAGGAAAGAGAATTGCATACTATCAAAGTGCTCTTAATCGTCAATTAAGTCTGTCTCAGTTCTAATAGCTAAAAATCAATATTTCTCTCCTCTGAAGTTGAGGTCCCAATATCTACATCGTAAGTTTGTTGTAGGAAATCCAATAAGAGAATGGATATGAAGGCACTCTGTAGAAATGCTTTTGTATTACTAGCCACTTCAAAAGTATGTAGCGAATGCCTTCGATCTGTAGGAGGAGACCTTCAATCATTCTATATTACAGATCAGTGGTTCTCAAAGTGTGGTCCTTTGACCAGCAACATCAGCATCACCTGGGAGCTAGTGAGTAATGCTAATTCTCAGGCTCCACCATGGAATCAGAAACTGGAAATGAGGACCAGAAATCTTTTTTTTTAATTTATTTTACAGCAGGCCCTACAGATGTTTCTGATGCATTTTAAAGTTTGGTAATACTGCTAAGGCAGGTTGGGAGCCTATGGGCTGGGAACTGTTTTCAAGGTTGACACCATTTCTGTCCATTAGTCTTAATGAGTGTTTCGGATTAACCTTCACTTGTGCCTGGCCTCTATTTTATTTTCATCCCTACCCTGGAACTGCTGGTGCTATGGAAATATGATGCTCTTCCAAACATTGTTGAATGGAGAGACAATGGGAAAGAGGTTATAGAGAGAAGACTGACCCCAGATTAAGTTCCTTTGCTTTAATGAACCAGGCATCCTAGGTATAAGCACTGATCATCGTTACTTTGGTTCATTTCCTAGTTGATAATTGATTCTAACAGTGGGGTAGATGTTTTATTACTGGAAGCTGAGGGTTTAAAGTTGTGGTTGATAGCCAGAACAGAGCTCACCTTCTGCTTGCCACATTTCCCTTTAAAATGATCTTTCTGAAACTCTCCACTTTTGCATTTCTTCTTGCAATATCTGATTTTGTTTTCACACTTTCTCAAAAGTAAATTCTCTGCATGAAGGAATTATATAAATCATTAAGCCAAAGATATTTCTCAAAATAAATTTAAAACAGCAAGCTTTTTTTTTTTTTTGCGGTCCGCGGGCCTCTCACTGTTGTGGCCTTTCCTGTTGCGAAGCATAGGCTCCGCGGCCGTGGCTCACGGGCCTCTCCGCGGTATGTGGGATCTTCCCGGACCGGGGCACGAACCCGCGTCCCCTGCATCGGCAGACAGACCCTCAACCACTGCACCACCAGGGAAGCCCAACAAGCTTTTCTGAGCATTGACTATTCAAGTCTTTACCAGTTGCTTTCTTATATTTGTTCTAATAGTGAAAACCTCCTCTGAGGAATAAATGAGATTTCACCCACACATAAATATGTAGATATATGTATGGACTTACCACTCCTGAAATCAGAATTCTGCATGCCAGCTTTCACCAGAATCCTATTTCTCTCTCTCTTTTTTTTTTTAACCACATGGGAAAAATATAACACATCATTACACATCAACACAAAATTCCCAACCAATTTCCTAAACTGTAACCAAAACACACTTATACATCTAGATAGAACTCACAAGCTATCATCTTAAAATATAAAATGTTTAAATTATTGTTGTAATGATTCTTAACATTATCCAAAACACACATGGCTTATTTTGACACTTGGTGGGAGTTTCAAAAGGTCTTTACATGTTCGTGAGGTCTTACAAATTACATTTGGAATGTAACTCTATGCTTGCCTTATATATTATATTAAAATGTATTGAATGATAGACAAGTACATATAAACTTTTTATGTATAAACATGGATTATATATAATATTGAGATATATGCACATTTTTGGTAATTTTAGGAATAAAATATACAAGAGGCATTTTACTAGGAATATATTAATCAGAGAGACACTCTTCAGGGTGTGCCTGTAAATATATATATATACTGTATACATATATAAAATCTCCCGTCACTTGGCTTGACATATAGAAGGGCTTCAAGAGATGTTGGAGCTCTTCTTGCCTTTCTCTATGTTGAGTCCATTTATTGTTTTATTCAATATATATATATGAAATCAATCCCTACTGAGCAGGACAGACAAGGCCAGGCACTTACATTAGAAAGGAGGAGAAAGAAAATAAACGAGAAAATAAATAACTACAGATTGATATAAATATAATTATGGAAAGAAATAATGTGATGTAACACAGAGTAACTGAGTAGAGCTACTACTGACAGGGTGATATAGGAAATTATCCCTGAGGGAGTGACATTCAAGGTTAGACTTGAGAGATGAAAACGATCCAGCTATGTGAAGAGTTAGAAGAAAATTGTTAAAAACAAAGGGATTTTGTATTTGCAAGGCCATGAGCTGGTGAAAAGCTTGACGTATTTGTTGAACTGTTGTTTTAATGACTCTTCTTCTTCCTCTTCATATTCTTCTGCACGCTTCAAGGCTCCCCACAGTGGTCCTTGGACTTAAAAGTTCCTTTCCAGCTGCTCCATCTATTATCCACTTTTTCCTCACTGTCACAAACATCTCTATGAATGTGACACTCAAGTGTCTTTCCTCAGCTGGGAAATCTGGATGGAGATCTAAGATCAAGTCTATATTTTCCGTCTTTCCACTCCTAATGTTCCACATTTTTTTGGGTTTTGTTTTTTTCCCCATATATCCTTCCTAAGCATTCCATTTATTTTTCTTAAAAGGCTCATTTATTTATTTTAATATTTATTTATTTAGCTGTGCCGGGTCTTCTTTGCCGCATGTGGGAATCTTTGTTGTGGCATGTAGGATCTTTAGTTGTGGCAGGTGGGATCTTTTAGTTGCTGTATGTGGGATCTAGTTCCCTGACCAGGGATGAAACCCACACACCCTGCATTGGGAGTGTTGAGTCTTAGCCACAGGACCACCAGGGAAGTCCCAGCATTCCATTTCTAATGCTACCAGATCTTGGATGGATTGGTTAATCTCAGAGAATAATTGTGAATTGCTTGTATTTGTCTAGAAAGGGAACCTGAGTGTTCTCAGGGCCTTCAGTTTAGAAGTAGAACACCCTGTGTGTATGTGATGTATGTCATCAATGTCCCAGAGGCAGAGAGAGAAATCATGTAATCTAAACTTATAGAATTTCAAAGATACTGTAGACCAGAAGCATATTCTGAGGCAACTTTCATACTATTATTAATTTTCTCTTATCCATCAATCTGAACAGTCTTCTATTATAAGAGAACAAAATCGATCTCTAGATGCAGGCTGTAGGTTATTGAACAGCTCTCTTTCTGTTAGGAAGTTCTTTCTCAAAATCTAGTTTGTCACTTTGTGCCAGGTATTTTTTATTTTAACATCTTTAATGGAGTATAATTGCTTTAAAATGTTATTTTAGTTTCTACTGTATAACGAAGTGAACCAACTATATGTATACATATATCTCCATATCCCCTCCCACTTGCGTCTCTCTCTCACCCTCCTATCCGACCCATCTAGGTGGTCACAAAGCACTGAGGTGATCTCCCTGTGCTATGCAGCTTCTTCCCACTAGCTGTGTATTTTACATTTGGTAGTGTATATATGTCAATTCTACTCTCTCACTTCGTCCCAGTTTACCCTTCCCCCTCCTCGTGTCCTCAAGTCCATTCTCTATGTCTGTGTCTTTATTCCTGTCCTACCCCAAGATTCATCAGAACATTTTTTTTTTGATTCCATATATATATGTTAGCATACGGTATTAGTTTTTCTCTTTATGACTTACTTATGACAGACTCTAAGTCCATCTAGCTCCCTATAAATAACTCAATTTCGTTTCTTTTTATGACTGATTAATATTCCATCGTATATATGTGCCACATCTTCTTTGTCCATTCATCTCTCAATGGACACTTAGGTTGCTTCCAGGTCCTGGCTACTGTAAATAGTGCTGCAGTGAACATTGTGATACATGTCTCTTTTTGAATTATGCTTTTCTCAGGGTATATGCCCAGTAGTGGGATTGCTGGTTCATATCGTAGTTCTATTTTTAGATTTTTAAGGGACCGCCATACTGTTCTCTATAGTTGCTGTATCAATTTACATTCCCACCAACAGTGCAGGAGGTTTCCCTTTTATCCACAACCTCTCCAGCATTTATTGTTTGCAGATTTTTTATGATGGCCATTCTCACCCGTGTGAGGTGATATCTCGTAGTTTTGATTTGCATTTCTCTTATGATTAGTGGTGTTAAGCATCCTTTCATGTGTTTGTTGGCAATCTGTATATCTTCTATGGAGAGAAGTGTCTATTTAGCTCTTCTGCCGATTTTTTTTTTTTTTTTTTTTTTGCGGTACGCGGGCCTCTCACTGTTGTGGCCTCTCCCGTTGCGGAGCACAGGCTTTGGACGCGCAGGCTCAGCGGCCATGGCTCACGGGCCTAGCCGCTCCACGGCATGTGGGATCTTCCCAGAGCGGGGCATGAACCTGTGTCCCCTGCATTGGCAGGCGGACTCTCAACCACTGTGCCACCAGGGAAGCCCAATCTATATATATATAGATATAAAGATATATAAAGGAAGACAGCAACCAAATCAATAAACAAATCTACCAATGATAATAAGTTCTAAACATTAAACTAAGATAAACATAAAACCAGAAACAAATTAGATGCAGACGGGATACCCCAAGTCTCTAGTTGCTCCCAAAGCCCATCGCCTCAATTTTGGGATGACTCGTTGTCTATTCAGGCATTCCACAGTGGCAGGGCACATCAAGTTTATTGTGGAGATTTAATCCGCTGCTCCTGAAGCTCCGCAGAGAAATTTCCCTTTCTCTTCTTTGTTCGCACAGCTCCTGGGGCTCTGGTTTAGATTTGGCCCTGCCTCTGCGTGTAGGTCGCCTGATGGCATCTGTTCCCCACCCAGACAGGACAGAGTCAAAGTAGCAGCTGATTAGGGGGTTCTGGCTGACTCAGGCTGGGGGAAGGGAGGGGTATGGAATGAATGGCGGTCACGCAGTGGCAGAGGCCGGCATGATATTGCAACAGCCTAAGGTGCGCCATGTGTCCTTCTGGGGAAGTTGTCCCTGAATCACGGGACCCTGGCAGCGGCAGGCTGCACAGGCTCCTGGGAGGGGAGGTGTGGATAGTGACTTGCGCTTGTACACAGGCTTCTTGTTGGCTGCAGTACCAGCCTTAGTGTCTCATGCCCATCTCTGTTGTCCGCACCGATAGCCGCTGCTAACGCCCATCTCTGGAGCTAGTTTAGGTGGTGCTCTGAATCCCCTCTCCTCGTGCACCCCAAAACAATGGTCTCTTGCCTCTTAGGCAGTTCCAGACTTTTTCCTGGACTCCCTCCAAGCTATCTGTGATGCACTAGCTCCCTTTAGGCTGTGTTCACACAGTCATCTCCCTGGGATCTGACCTCCAAAGACTGAGCTTCAGTTCACAGCCCCCACCCACCCCAGTGGGTGAGCAGACAAGCCTCTCAGGCTGGTGATTGCTGGTCGGCACTGATCGTCTTTGTGGGAATCTCTCCACTTTGCCCTCTGCATCTCTGTTGCTGTGCTCTCCTCCATGGCGCTGAAGCTTCCCCCCCCACCCGGCCCCCATCTCCACCAGTGAAGGGGCTTCTTAGTGTGTGGAAACTTTTCCTCCTTCACAGCTCCCTCCCTGAGGTGCAGGTCCCATCCCTATCCTTTTGTCTCTGTTTATTCTTTATTTATTTTTTGCTCTACCTGGGTACGTGGGGAGTCTCTTGCCTTTTGGGAAGTCTGGGGTCTTCTGCCCGTGTTCAGTAGGTGTTCTGTAGGAGTTGTTCCGCATGTAGATGTCTTTCTGATGTATTTGTGGGAAGGAAGGTGATCTCCACGTGTTACTCCTCTGCCATCTTGAAGGTCCCCTCACCTCCCCAGACTCTGGTGAGGCATGGTTGTTATATTAAGTCCAGAGGTTTTGGATGAAAGAGGGAGGAATGGGATACTCCAGCTTGGTTGAATTGGAAGTCAATATTATTTATTTATTTTTGTTTCACTTTTTCCTATCACACTCTTTGTGGTCACCTTCAATTACAGAACTCATTTCTCTGTATATATCTTTAAATTTCTCTCTCTCTCTGTTTTTTATTTTGTCCACTGATTTAGAACAATATACTGGCACTGGTCACCTGTCAACTGAGCTCTTCTATTTGCCCCATCTCTAGCCTGCTCCTTTCATAGGTTGTGGTCTGCACATGCAGTTCCTCCCCTGACCCTCTGTGATGTTCCACAAAACTCGTGGTATGCCTGCAAGCTATCAGCTCAATTAGATCTTGATGTTCGAAGAAAGGGATCATTAGTTTGGCCCTGCAGGTTGTGCCAACATTCTTGGAGAACTGAGTGTGCTACCTGAGATCTGATGAGGACTGAGTGTTCTCTGGGCATTTCCATTTATTTGCTCCTTATTACATCATATTGTGTCTGAATCATAGCTCAGTGCAACAATATGGCCACGTAAACTTCTTTTCCAACCTTTGCAAACACACGGCAGTGGAATGTGATGTGATTATGGCCAATGATATTAAGCAGAATATTTTTGGTGGAGTATCTGGTAAGATACTTTAAATGAGAGGGGGCAAAGATTCAAGTCATGTGTACCCATTAGCTTTTTAAAAATAGTTAATTAATTAATTGATTTTTAACATCCTTATTGAAGTATAATTACTTTACAAAGGTTTGTTAGTTTGTGCTTTATAACAAAGAGATTCAGCCATACATATACATACATCCCCATATATCGTCCCTCTTGACTATCCCTCCCACCCTCCGTTTCCCAGCCCTCTAGGTGGTCACAAAGCACCAAGCTGATCTCCCTGTGCTATGTGGCTGCTTCCCACTAGCTATCTATTTTACATTTGGTAGTGTATATATGTCCACGCCACTCTCTCACTTCATCTCAGCTTTCCCTTTCACATCCCCGTGTCCTCAAGTACATTCTCTATGTCTGTGCCTTTATTCCTGTCCTGCCCCTAGGTTCTTCAGAACCGTTTTTTTTTTTTTTTTAGATTCCATATGGTATTTGTTTTTCGCTATCTGACTTACTTCACTCTATATGACAGACTCTATGTCCATCCATCTCACTACAAATAATTCAATTTTGTTTCTCTTTATGGCTGAGTAATATTCCATTGTATAAATGTGCCTTTCTTCTTTATCCATTCATCCGTTGATGTACACTTGGGTTGCTTCCATGTCCTGGCTATTGTAAATAGTGCTGCAATGAACATTTGGGTACATGACACTTTTTGAATTATGGTTTTCTCAGGATATATGCCCAGTAGTGGGATTGTTGGGTCCTTTGGTAGTTCTGTTTTTAGCTTTTTAAGGAAGCTCCATACTGTTCTCCACAGTAGCTGTATCAATTTACATTCCCACCAACAGTGCAAGAGTGTTCCCTTTTCTCCACACCCTCTCCAGCATTTATTGTTTCTAGATTTTTTGATGATGGTCATTCTCACCGGTGTGAGGTGATATCTCATTGTAGTTTTGACTTGCGTTTCTCTAATGATTACTCATGTTGTGCATCCTTTCATGTGTTTGTTGGCAATCTGAATATCTTCTTTGGAGAAACGTCTCTTTAGGTCTTCCACCCATTTTTGAATTAGGTTGTTTGTCTTTCTGATATTGAGCTGCATGTGCTGCTTGTAAATTTTGGAGATTAATGCTTTGTCAGTTGCTTCCTCTGCAAATATTTTCTACCATTCTGAGGCTTGTATTTTTATATTGTTTATGATTTCCTTTGCTGTGCAATACTTTTAAGTTTCATTAAGTCCCATGTGTTTATTTTTATTTCCACTTCTCTAAGAGGTGGGTCAAAAAGGATCTTGCTGTGATTTATGTCATAGAGTGTTCTGCCAATGTTTTCCTCTAAGAGTTTTATAGTTTCTGGTCTTACATCTAGCTCTTTAATCCATTTTGTTTTTATTTTTGTATATGTGTTAGTAAGTGTTCTAATTACATTCTGTTACATACAGCTGTCCAGTTTTCCCAGGACCACTTATTGAAGAGGCTGTCTTTTCTCCACTGAATAGTCTTGCCTCCTTCATCAAAGATAAAGTGACCATATATGCATGAGTTTATCTCTGGGCTATCCATCCTGTTCCATTGATCTATATTTCTATTTTTGTGCCAGTAACATACTGTATTGATTATTGTAGCTTTGTAGTATAGTCTGAAGTCAGGGAGCCTGATTTCTCCAGCTCTTTTTTTCTTTCATGGACGCAACCTAAGTGTCCATTGAGAGATGAATGGATAAAGAAGATGTTGCACATATATACAGTGGAGTATTACTCAGCCATAAAAAAATGAAATTGAGTTATTTGTAGGGAGGTGGATGGACATAGACTCTGTCATACAGAGTGAAGTAAATCAGAAACAGAAAAAATAAATACTGTAGGCTAACACATATATATGGAATCTAAAAAAAAAAAAAAAAGTTCTGATGAACCCAGGGGCAGGATAGGAATAAAGATTCAGATGTAGAGAATGGACTTGAGGACCCAGGGAGGGGGAAGGGAAAGCTGAGATGAAGTGAGAGAGTGGCATGGACATATATACACTACCAAATGTAAAATAGATAGCTAGTGGAAAGCAGCTACATAGCACAGGGAGATGAGCTTGGTGCTTTGGGACCACCTAAAAGGGTGGGATAAGGAGAGTGGGAGGGGCCCGTGAGAGGGAAGGGATATGGGGATATATGTATATGTATAGCTCACTCACTTTGTTATACAGCAGAAACTAACACAACATTGTAAAGCAATTATACTCCATTAAAGATGTTAAAAAAAGAAAAAATACTTAAATGAAGTGACAGGGGCACACATGTCCATGGATAGGAAGACTCAACATAGTAAAGAAGTCATTTTTCTTCAAACTACAACACAGCTGTAACTCAATTGCTTTCATATTCCCAACAAGATCTTTTATAGATATACTCAAAACTATTCTAAAATTTTTATTGAAAGGCAGAGGAACTGGGGGAGTTACAACAATTTTCAGAAAGCAGGATAAAGCAGGAGGTATCCCTACACTATCTCAAGACATGTTATACAGCTACAGTAATCAAGAATGTGTTGTACTGGCAGAGGAACAGGTACATAATCCATGCAATAGAATAGAGCACCAAGTATGGCCAACTAATTTTTGACAAACCTGCCAAAGCAATTCAATGGAGGAAGGATAGTACTTCCAACAAATGGTTACTGCAAAAATTGGATATCCATAGCAAAAAAAAAAAAAAAAAAAAAAAAAAATCCATTCAAAGCAAACTTCACAACTTATAAAAAAATTGATACACAATGGATTGGGGCATCACTCAGATGGAGAAGGGGATAATCTACGGGGTATCATAAGCTTACTGGTCCGAAACAAATTGGATCATGATATAGCATTCTGCTATCATGGCTATATACACAGTGTTGCATACAGACAGAGGAGACATAACTGGCTCCATGCAAGGTTAAGGAGGACTTTATTGGGGAGTTGTTTCTTTCCATCAGACCCTACACATCCTTAGGATTATACTTCATTTCATAAGGCCTCAGTTTCCTATAACAGTTTCTAGAACAGAGCATTATTTTGTCATGCACACTCAATGGTGCAAGTTAATCATCTGGTGTTCTGGGTGGCATAGCGTTCTCCTCCTCTCTGGTTCATCACCCATGATAGGCCAATAAAGGTGACCACTCAGAGTCCTAACTGTGCAAAGTGTTCTTCATTCCTCAGGACACAGGGCTCCCTCTCTCCCAGAAGCCATGAATCTCCTGATGCTGACCTTCGTGATATGTGGGTTACTAAATCTGGTGACCAAAGGTAATGGAACCCTACAATGGAGAGGTGATGGAACTAGGATGAATTGTTGACCCTGGGCTCCCAGGTGTCTTGAGGGGGAAAGAGGTCCACAGGAAGAGCCTTGGGCCAATAAAGAGCAGCACAAATGCTCTTATGATGGCATGCTAGCAGCTCCATGTTCCTGCTCTCTAAGACTCTGTTAGAGGCACCTATGAAACTGGGGTGTCTTCTGAAACATTTCTCCAAAGGAAGAATTTCCTCAGTCTTCTGAGCAACTCTCTCTGTCTCTCTCTATAACTAACCACTGTTAACTCAGCCTGACTTTGCTTCTATTTTAACAATTTCATTGTTGCACCTGTTTTATTGTTGTGTCTCATTAGTCCAACTCTCACTACCATCTTGAATTCTCTTTTGTCGTGAAAGTGCTTTCAAAGGAGGTGTTCGTTTGTTTATGTTCTGAGGTATGGTGAACAAGTTCATCACACTTTTTGTAGGATCTGCAGAGCTGTCATCAGAAAGATAACACAAATTTAAGTTAGAAGTGGGGATAAGTTAAGACAGAGTAAAAAGGTAAGTGACCAATAGGGACCTTCTGCTAATAGATCAATAATGAATGAGCTTATTCCCTCTTTTTAATAATGTTACTTTGGAAACTTACCTACTTTTATTGGAAAGTAATACTTGCAATTGATTAAAAAGTATCAAGCAATCAATAGGTTTATATGAGTTTAAGGAAAAGGACTCTCCTACCCTGGAATAACAGTACTTCAGTCTTCTCTTTCAGAATCTCTGAATCATTCAATGAAGTAATCTTACCAATTAGTTGTATATCCGAGTAGATTCAAATATCTATATACCTTAGAATTTTAAAAACCCAATGTAAAGAGATATGGGAACATATGTATATGTATAACTGATTCACTTTGTTATAAAGCAGAAACTAACACACCATTGTAAAGCAATTATACTCCAATAAAGATGTTAAAAAAAAAACCAATGTAAATTAATCATACAGATTCTTCTAAATGTAGTAGCACAATATCTCGGAGACTTCTTATCAGTGCCTGAACCTACTTCATTATTTTTAATGTATACGTAGAATATATGGGGGTGAGGTTGTGAATTTCCTTTCTTATTTTAATTGGTCTGCTAAGCAGGAAACTTTTAATTATCAGAAAAAATTCAGCTAGGAAAATTAGTAAACAAATGTATATCTTTCCCCTTATGCCCACACACACACACACACACACACACACACACACACACACGCAAGATTGGCAAACAACTGACCGAATGGACTACAGTATGTGCACTCTTATCACTTGTGTGTGATAGTGTCAGCTTCCCACACACTGATCACTCCATTTTTTTATCACATTCTTTCGTGTATTACATTTCAATGTGTGAAAATGTTGCCTCATCTTTGTTTGAATTCATCACGCTTCAATTATAAATGAGTTTGAACATCTATTCCATTGTATTTCTGAACTCTTTCTTATTGATTTTTAAGAGTTCTTTATGTACTAAGAAAATGGGCTCCAAACTTGGAGACGTTGTATCTTGCTTAGAAAGGTAATCACTACTGTGAGATGGACATACATGTGCCTATGTATCTATATCTTGATTCACATGGACACATGTAAGTGACGTAAAGAATTATCACCTACACTCAATTCTGATTATGAACTATTCACCGAAATTTTGGAAAGTTTTGAAATAATAAAGAAGTAACAATACGGTTTTGCTCTTTTTCTCTCCCTGAGATTCCTGGATAACATGTGGGGAAAAAATGTATGTCCTCCTTTAAAATTTTCTAAAACATGATGAGTATTCTCCCACATATTAAATATTCTCCAAAAACTGAACTTTTAATTATTGCATAAAATTTCATGCAATGGGTGCTCTGTACCTTTTTAAAAATCAATTAATTTTAACTAATTTAATGGCTACGTTGAATCTTCATTGCTGCACGCGGGGTTTCTCTAGTTGCGCCGAGCGGGGGGCTACTCTTCGTTGCAGCGCGTGGGCTTCTCATTGTGGTGGCTTCTCTTGTTGTGGAGCATGGGCTCTGGGCGTGTGAGCTTCAGTAGTTGTGGTGTGCAGGCTCAGTAGTTCTGGCTCGCGGGCTCTAGAGTACAGGCTTGGTGGTGTGGCACACAGGCTTAGTTGCTCCGTGGCATGTGGGATCTTTCCAGACCAGGGCTCGAAACCGTGTCCCCTGCACTGACAGGCGGATTCTTAACCACTGCACCACTAGGGAAGTCCCTCTGTACCTTTTTTATCCAATTTCATATTTGGACATTTATGTGCTTATCATTTTTGCTAAGAAGTGTATTTATGTTTCATATACAAGTATATTCTATACAACCATTCATAGACATAAACCATTCAACATAAAATTCCTAGACATGCACCTTATTCCTGTCTGCTTAGTGCATTGTCAAATTCTGAATATTGCAAATGTTTAAAATGAAGGAACATATCTAAGTTTATAATATTTTCTATTTCTTTGACTATGGAGAAGTCAAACTTCAAATATATATTTATCATGTGCTTTGATTTTTCTATAAAGTGTGTGGTTCTGCTTATTTTCCTCTTTTATTGTGAGGGCGGTAGATTTGTTTCCTGCTGATTTATAAATTTTTGCTTATAGGTTCTATTTTGCAACTTAACTATTTAATGTTTTGAGTGTATTTTTCTGTTTTAAATTGAGATGGCACCTGAGGGTTTTGTAAAGAAACATTTTACCAAGCCAAACTGTCCATCGGTGGAGTGCTGTTAACAGCTGTATTTAAGTTGATGCTATCTGATTCCACATCTGTTTTCTTTCTTTTTCTTTTTTTTTTTCAGAGAGAATTCACACAAGGGATAATATTTTGGCTAGATGGCTTATGTGCCTGAATTAATACCACTGTAATTCATATTTTTTAGATTTATGATTTTGAAATATTGGTGATGGAGGTCACAAGTCCTAATGACATAATAATTCCAGACTGAGGAGCTTTGAAATAAGTGATGGCTGTCATTCTAAAAAAAAAAAAAAACATTAAGTTATAGATTATTCCCAGTCACCATCCTTGTATTGCTTAAGCCATATTCTTGGAACTATCTTTGATATTCTAAGCTGTGATATCCATATCTACCAGGAAATCTCTTACATCTACCTGCAAATTATGTCTAGAACCAACTGATCTCACCGCCTCCATCCACTGCTACTGCTCTGATTCAAGTCACTATCATCTCTCACCTGTTACTGCTTCTTATAGCTTCCGCACAGGTCTCTGTCCCTCTACTCTTGCCTCCTGCTGTCTTCTGTCAAGATAGCATAGAGTGTGATCTGCTCACACTGGAAGTCAGACCATGTACCTCTTCTGCTCAAATCTCGGCAGTGGCCCCCTCTTCACTCAGAACAATAACCAGGGTCCTTACAGTGACCCACCAGGCCCTCCATGATCTGGTGCCTATGACCTCTCTCACCTCGTCTCCCACTACTCTAGTCCTCTAGTCCTTGCTCACTTTGTCAGAGCCACACTGGCAAAGTGTGGCTTTCCACAGTGCCCTTCCTCAAACATGCCAGGCTTGCTCAACCCACAGAGTTCTGTTTTTTCCTCTGCTTAGAATGCACTTGCCCTACATACTGGTGTGACTAATTCCTTCACCACCTTCAAGTCATTGTTTAATCATCACCTTCTCTCAAGACCTCTGCTAACTGCTGTTTAAGAAGCTGTCATCTGTCCCCATGACACACCAAATAGATTCCACTTAAATCTATTCTCTCTTATTTCTGAAAACTACTTATCATCCTCTCACATACAGGATAATTTACTCGTTTTCTTTACTGTCTGTTTTCCCCTGCTAGAAAGTAAGCTCTATGCGATTTTGTCTGCTTAGTTCACAAATGTACCCCGAGCACCTAGAACAGAGTCTATACCATAGTTAGGGGCTCAAACCTCTGTTGAATGATGGGCTGTACCCGAAATTTTAACTCTGGGGGGAATAGTTGAAAAGGAGTAGTGAGCAATGCAAGTGAGAGGCAAATTTAAAGAAGAATTGAGAGAACAAGATGATTTAACGTGTTTGGGAATGGAAGAGAAATGCTGACAGGACTCAGATTTCGAGGATGGGTACCCTGGAGGAAAAAGAAAATACATAGAGAGGTAATCTTTGTAGAAGTTAGGAATGAGGAAGCAATGTTAGACTTTGTCCAGGATGAAAGATGTGGTACGGCTACCCTCGAAACTTGCAGAAAATTCTACCAAGGGCAATAGAATTGGAGCCAGTAAAATAATAAGAGAACAATGAATCATTGGAGAAGTTGGGATAAAGCCAACATCCCCAGGGGAGGAAATAGGAGCCAAGTTTTCGTTGTGCTCTCTCTCTATCTCAACCCACGAAAGGTACTTTTCATACTTTATCAAGTTAAATGCAAAAAGGGTTGTTTTGAGAATTACTTGACCTTCTTCATACATCCTTGGCTTCCTCCAACATAGAGCCTTTGCACTAGCTGTTTCCTAGAATACACCAACCTTGGTACTTCTCGGGTGGTTTGCTGAGAAAGATGGTCATATAGTTGCTTGATAAATGATCATACAATGGAACAGACTAGTTTCACGGTAGATGCCTATCCTCCCTCCTCCAATGAATTAACACGCTGCTTCGTAATCCTACTGTATTTCTTGTGTGAGCTCATCTTTCCTCTTTCCTAGGCCACCTTTTTGCACTGACCTTTCTTTCTTTTCAATTCTCCTGCTCCACTCCTGTCTGTGATGTTCCCTCCCAGCTTAGGACTTTACCCCACATCTCAAGATTTCAAAAATTCAAATGGCACTTTTTACCGCTGCCAACACTCATACCAGTATGGCTTTTCACCCATCTTCTCTTTCCCTCTTGACATAGCTGAGGAAGTGTGCTTCTCCATATCACATACAGTCAGATGCTGTATGTGTTCTTAATCCTTGTCACCTAATCAAGGACTATGCCCTTCTTTTGCCTCATTTCCCTCTTCTACGTTAATCTCTCCCTTTCTACTTGTTCCTTCTTAATATTTGCAAACATGGTCTCTTATTTCGCAGCCTTCAAAACAAACCTGAAAAACCTTCCCTTGACTCCATATTGTCCTCCGAGCACTTCTCTATTTCTCTGCTCTTCCTCACAGCTAAACTTCCTAAGAGTTTTGTCTCCAGGTGCTATTTCCGCTTCTCATTCACATGTCAACCACTTCACTTCTGTTTCTCCTCTTCTTACCACTCTGAAGATTACCAGTGACACTCATCATGTTAAATGCAGTGGAGGCTCCAGCTCCTGCGTTATCTCACTCAACCTCACAGCAGTATTTGCCTACAAGTGTCCACGTGTTCCTTTAGGAAACGTTTTCCTCACTTGCGTAATCTAGTCATACCTGATACAACTTTCTTTGTATCCCTTTGGCATATGCCATTTTCATGCACACCAGCCTGACCCGCACCTGGCAGTATCCTCAAAGCATGGTCGATTGCTTGCAAATCAGTCCTGAACGCGGCAGTCTGGAAATGACAGGGAATTGTCAGCTCACTCTGGTATCATCTATCAACTACTGGATGGTGGAGAAATATTCCAGCTCCTCTGACCCTCAAGAAGGATAACTTGGACCTTTATCCTAGCCATACACTAGTTGCTGGATTTCCCCATGGGGTCATGCTCTAGTCAATCACAGTGGTAACTAACTGTATAACTCTCCTCTCTTTGGCTGTCTTATTTCCATAACTTCCCCATTTCCAAACTGATTTGGCGATGTGGGGAGTGCTGAATGCCCTCAACTCATTTATTATACAGTAGTCAAAATTTATCCCAAGGTCTGCTTTTGGGAAAACTAATCTAATTCTCTAGTGTCTCAGTCTCCTGTTTTGCTCTAAGTATCTGGCTGTTCCTTCTGAGCCTTCTCCTCCTATCTGAGCTCTCAATATTGACACTCCCCAGAATTTAACTATGGCCCCCTTTTATCTCACATTATTCCAACACTATATGTACTTTATCTATAACTGTAGTTTTAAATACTATCCATGGCAATGATTCCACAATTTACATCTACAGTCCAAACTTGTCTACCGAGTTGCTACAGCTATATCCTACTGCCCTCCGGACATCTGAGGTATATTGTGCTATATACCCCAAAACAAGTACTTGTAACCACCTTTTTCTCTTCCCTCCAAATTGTGTTCTTTCCTCTGTTTACTATTCTATGAATAGCAAGTATCACGAATCTCCCCTGTATCAGCTCAGAAATGTACTAATGTACTTGGATTTCTCCATCCTCCGCTGACTTATATCCAAACAATCGATGTCTTTAATCTGTTCTCTTCTTTACAACTCTCACAGCCCTGGTTCCAGCCATCTTCATGTTTTACTTGGCCAAAGCTTCTAACGTGTCTCCCAGATTCTATTCTTCCTTTTCCCTTATCTAATTTCCATGTGAAATCCCAGCTAACTGAAGTAAATTAACTCACATAATGGTTTGGAATAAATAAAAATGCTTAATAATGGCCAAATTGATTAGGCAATGGCATGGTTACTTCAAGCTCATTTTATCTCGTGCTCCTTTGTTCTTTGCACATTATACTTCAGACTCTTCAGCCTTCTCTTAATACCTTAAAGACACGATGCTGTTTCTCCACACTGGGACTGAGCATTTGATGGTCCTTTCCTGAAATAATCTTTGCCTCCTGTGTATCCTGTAGCCTCCTTTCATCCTTCTTGCCTTGCCATGGCTTAACTATTAGCTTTGCATATGTCTATCCTCTCTGTCTCATTTTCTTCCTCCTCCTCCTCTTTCCTTCTTCTCTGGTCTTTCTCCTGCCCCCTCCCCTCTCCTTCTCTCTCTCCTCTCCCCACCACCAGCAATTTCCTTGATAGCACATGTCACAGTTTTTAATATACAGTTTTAGTTTTCTTCTTTGTCTCTCCAAATGGCTTGTGGTATATGTTATCATATTACTTTAGATGGCAATAGTAGTAGTTGTCAAACTTTGGAATTAATGTTTGTTGTCTTGTGGCTAGAATTTAAAAATTGACTGCTTGTTTAACCCTGCAGCTGGCTGGTTTGTTGAAAGATGCTGGAAGAATGGTGTAGGACACTGCAGAAAACGATGTTTACATCTCGAAAGGTACAAACTTCTTTGTATGAACAAGCTGTCATGCTGCATTCCCCTAAGCAGTGACGATTCTTACACTCCATGGCCAATACGTCCCACATTCGGTGAAGATGTAACTTTTGGATTTGGTACTCACGATGGCTTTCCTTTTTCTCCCGTACCTGGGTTTGATGATGAGGTAACAATTAAAACAACTAAGACTCAAGAAACCACAGTAACTGGGACGACTGCTTCCGAGAGAGATTCTACCCAGACTTTGACAACTATTCCTCAGAGCGTTGAGGGTACAACATTTTCTCATGAGCCTGAGACAGCAGATCTATATAAGCATTGGGACTAATATCCAGGGAGCCAATTCTACAGATGTTATTTCACCGGGGACAGTTCAATTGAGAATTGGATGACATAGAGGTGGACATAATGCTACTGCCAAGGCAAGAACTGAGA
Organism: Orcinus orca; assembly: GCF_937001465.1. Classification (NCBI taxonomy): domain Eukaryota; kingdom Metazoa; phylum Chordata; class Mammalia; order Artiodactyla; family Delphinidae; genus Orcinus; species Orcinus orca. The sequence continues at coordinate 27,775,043 of NC_064574.1, read as the reverse complement.
GAGTTACCTCACAATTAGAAATGTATAAAGAGAAGTGTATAGAAGATATAGGGATTCTTTATTTTGGGCTTAAATTTTTTCTTTGTTTTCCTCTGATATACTAATATACATGTGCTAATATTTGGCATCAGGTGATATTTGTGTGTGTATTTTTCCATAATAAACAAACAAACAAACACATAAATAAATACCACAGTTTGGAGTTGCCTGTATAGTTGAGCCTGAAATTTTGATTTTAGTAATACCTGAAACACTTACCATCATATATGGAAGAACCTATGAAGGCACATAAAAAGTTCCAGACAAGTCCTCCCTTTCCTGTCCCTCTGTCCTCACCAACATTTATTGTAAGTGCTGACTTTAAATCCCTGTTTGTATCATGAGGTCAAATTTTGTTTAATACTTCAACCAGAAACAAACCCAGTTTTAGTTAGAAACTACCTCATTCACCACAAACACTGATTTAACTAGATAGAGGTGCACATGGGACTTGCCTTAAGAGTACATCATATTAAATTAAGAGCTACATCACAAATTCTACTTATCTTTCCAATGCTCTTTCCACTCAAAAGTCTACTCAAAACTTCCAACTGTGGTGGTCTCATTGCGTGCCTCTCCAGATGTTCATTTTGTCCACAAATACTAGTTGTGTGTAGGGGGTCTATGCTTTGTCTGCCTCTGTGCGTGTGAGTGCTGTTTGCACAGCAACTGGTGGATCAGCGACTTTACTCTCTGATATCACAGAGAAGTAGTTACTCACTCTAAGGTTGACTAATTGTTAATATGCTGAACTAAGGCTGGTGTGCTTCTGAGAGCCACAGTCCCAGATGCTTAAATGTCTCAGAATCAAGAAGGTTTATTCTCTAATTCTTTTTATTTTCTTAGGGTCAAGCTGCCAGTGACCCCAGCTGTAGATTTGATATTGGCCATCAGGCCACTGACCTTTAAGTAGGCATCATATTCCAATAGATCTTGGGCCTCTTGTTGGCTGACAAACTATCCTACTTTGCTTGGGACTGAGGGTCTTCCCAGAACATGGGAATTAGAGTGCCAAAACCAAGAAAGTCTTCAGCAAACCTGGACAAGGTGATCGCCTTCTTTCTAGTGTACCTTGGCCTAAATTGCTCTTCTCCATTTCTTTGTATGGCTGACACCTCTTCACAGAGGCATTCTTTCACCATAAAGACATCCCTAGGCCACCAGTCTGCCTCAGCCTAGAGTACTCTTCTTGTATACCTTTGCCTTAAATGTCACCTCCTCAGAAATAATCCTTGGCCACAAGACCACTCCTCACACTACTCTGCATTATTTTCTTCCTATCATTTAAATTCTTTGAAATTATTTTGTAGATTTCTTTGCTCTCCTTCTAAATTATTTTATCATTTACTTACATATAGCCTGTCATCACTACTATAATGTACATAGGGTCCTTACACTGTGGTCCTGTTCATGGCTGCATCCCAAGCTGCTAGACCAGTGCCTTGCACATGGTGGATGCTCAATAAAAATTTTTGCACTTGTTCATGAAATCATCTCAATCAATATGAGAAGATCTGAAAATATAAAGTAGTAATCTTCGGGCTTCCCTGGTGGCGCAGTGGTTGAGAGTCTGTCTGCCCGATGCAGGGGACACAGGTTCATGCCCCGGTCTGGGAAGATCCCACATGTCGCGGAGTGGCTGGGCCCGTGGGCCATGGCCACTGAGCCTGCGCGTCCGGAGCCTGTGTTCCGCAACAGGAGAGGCCACTACAGTGAGAGGTCCACCTACCACAAAAATAAATAAATAAATAAATAAATAAAGTGGTAATCTTCAAACTGGAATACTGGTTGCAACATTTTTTCCCAAGATATGCATGTTGATAATTTAAGGGAAATATTTTTTGACCCTTAATTTTTTAATATCTTGTGATACTCAGAACATTCTTTTTTTTTTAATTCGGTTATAGTTGCTTTACTATAGTAAAGTGTTTACTATAGCATAGTGTTGTGTTAGGTTCTGCTGTACACCGAAGTGAATCAGCTTTATGTATACATATATCCCCCCTTTTTTGGATTTCCTTCCCATTTAGGTCACCACAGAGCATCGAGACTAGTCCCTTGTGCTATATAGCAGGTTCTCTTTAGTTATCTGTTTATATATAGTAGCGTATGTATGTCAATCCCAATCTCCCAATTCATCCCAACCATCCCCTTTTCCTGTTGGTGTTCATATGTTTGTTTTCTATGTCTGTGTCTCTATTATTGCTTTGCAAATTAATTCATCTATACCATTTGTCTAGATTCCATATGTAAGCATTAATATATGATATTTGTTTTTCTCCTTCTGACTTACATTACTCTGTATGATAGTCTCTACATCCATCCACATCTCTAGAGATGACCCCATTTTGTTCTTTTTTATGGCTGAGTAATATTCCATTGTATATATGTACCACATCTTTTTTTTTTTTTTTTTTTTTTTTTTTGCCATACGCAGGCCTCTCACTGTTGTGGCCTCTCCCATTGCAGAGCACAGGCTCCATACGTGCAGGCTCAGCAGCCATGGCTCATGGGCCCAGCCACTCTGTGGCATGTGGGATCTTCCCAGACCGGGGCACGAATCTGTGTCCCCTGCATCAGCAGGCAGACTCTCAACCACTGCGCCACCAGGGAAGCCCATGTACCACATCTTTACCCATTCATCTGTTGATGGACATTTAGGTTGCTTCCATATCACTTAACAGGCTCTTCTGTCTCCACTTTGTAAATTTTTGTTCTTTAACTTTGAAAGAAAACTTACCTCTCACCTCTTCTTTTTCTGCCAATCATGGATTGCTCAGAGTGGAAAAAGGTCCACGTGTCAAACCAGTTGATAATTGAAAGATTGGTGCTGGTATTCAGAAAGTAAGTAATCATAGACTTTGGATAACAAATCCTTTAGAAATTCAAGTGACTTTGCATTTTTCATTTACCATAGCAATGACAGCAGGGCAAATCACCTGGTGGGTGATAGATCTTTGTAAATAAAATTTAGTGATAGCTTACTATGGGATTTGGGGCATATAAATTGCAAGGACTTAAAAGAACTGTGTACTCTCTCTCTCTCCCCATGTATCTATCATTTATCTATCTACCACCTAATCTTTAAACTTTCACATTTACCTATTCGTGTGAATAAGATGTCTCAGTGATTACATTTAAAAAAATAAAAACTGGGAAGAAATTTGGTACTGACTCTCATCTCATCAGTAAAAAATAATATTCATCTACTACACATAAGCTAATTGAGAGAAAGCAATATGTATTTACTAAGAGGATGCATTTGTAGTACAAAAAATGTTATTCTTCATAAATAAATATTTTTCACATTTTATAATACATTTATGTGGTTTTAATCAATTTTGTTCCAAATATTGCAATAATGACTCAGTCTTGAATATGCTGTTAAATATTTAGAGCCTTATATTTACACAGATTTCACAATAAAAATTACAATATATATCCACATTTTTGCAGAGAAATATGATAGAATTATCAACAGTAGAGTTTCAAAGACTAAAATATATTACATTAAGGTCTAATTTTATGGGTATGTTGGAATAAAAACGAACAGCTGAAATGAAAGTTTAAAGAGAAAAAATGATGTAATATTGCTAATTGTTAAGGAAATGATTCCTTGCATATTTATTAAATGGATTACTGTCAATAACAAATTCTATGCAGCAGATTGAATTGAAAATTTAAATTGTAATTTTTTACGTGCCAATTTTTATAATATACCAGTAATCACATCATCTTATTATATAAATTTATGATGAAATATTTTATATCTCAATTTAAAATTGTGTAAGAAAAAACACACCCTCAAAATCCAAAAAATTCAGGTTCGGACTGATGATTGTTTTTCCAATACTCTGATCATTATGTTTTTTTAAAAAATTCCTGTATATTCCATTTCCATGATTATAGGTTTCACCATCATGCAGCATGATAGCTTTTGCTTTCTTTTTTAAAATTATTTTTTAATAAATGTTTATTATACCTATGTGAACTGCTAATTTTTAATCAAAAGCTCAGAACAGAAGACACTTGTTCAGGACCTCATGGTTATAAAGGACAAGACAGAGAACAGAAGAAAAGGGAAAGCACAGGGAGGAAGAGCACAGATGAAATTAAACAGATGTGACCTTGACTTTCAAGTCTACCACTTAGAAGTGACTTAATTTTGGGTGAGTTACACACCTATATGAGCCACAGTTTTCTCATCTCTAAAGTTGGAACAGTATCTACTTTTCAGGGGTCTTCTGAGGATTCAAAATTGTTCTTTTTCTTTTATTGGGGTATTGTTGTTTTAAAATGTGTTTGTTTCTACTGTATAGCGAAGTGGAGTTCCCTGTGCTATACAGCAAGTTCTCATTAGTTATCTATTTTATACATATTAGCGTATATATGTCAATCTCAATCTCCCAATTCATCCCACCCCCACCTTTCCCACCTTGGTGTCCATATGTTTGTTCTCTACGTCTGTGTCTCTATTTCTGCCTAGCAAACAGGTTCATCTGTACCATTTTTTTAGACTCCACATATATAAGTTAATTTATGATATTTATTTTCCTCTTTCTGACTTACTTCACTCTGTATGACAGTCACTAGGTCCATCCACATCTCTATAAATGACCCAGTTTTGTTCCCTTTTATGGCTGAGTAATATTCTATTGAATATAGTGGTATCTGTACCACGTCTTCTTTACCCATTTGTCCGTCCGTGGGCATTTAGGTTGCTTCCATGACTTGGCTGTTGTAAATAGTGCTGCCATGAACACTGGGGTGAATGTGTATGTTTGAATTATGGTTCTCTCTGGGTATATGCCCAGTAGTGGGGCTGCTGGGTCATATGGTAAATCTATTTTAATTTTGTTTTGCTTTAGGATTTTTTCTTTCTTTCTTTTTTTTTGCAGTACGCGGGCCTCTCACTGTTGTGGCCTCTCCCATCGCAGAGCACAGGCTCCGGATGTGCAGGCTCAGTGGCCATGGCTCATGGGCCCAGCCGCTCCGCAGCAGGTGGGATCTTCCTGGACCAGGGCACGAACCCACGTCCCCTGCATCGGCAGGCGGACTCTCAACCACTGCGCCACCAGGGAAGCCCTCTTTTTCATTTTATTGATGGTATCTTTTAATGTGTAAGTTTTAAATTTCTATGAACTTCCTTTTGTTGTCGCTTTTGCTTTTGGTATCATATCTAAAAAATCATTGCTTAATTCAAGATCATGAAGATTTACTCTTGTGTTTTCTTCTGAGAGTTTTAATTCTAACTCCTACATTTAGCTCTTTGATCCATTTTAATTTAATTTGTGTATGATATAACACAGGAGTCTTAATTTGTTCTTTTGTGTGTGGTTCTCCAGTTTTCTCAACTCTATTCATTAAAAAGATGATTCTTCATTGAATTGTCTTGAAACCCTTATAGAAAATCAGTTGACATAAGTATTAAGATTCATTTCTAGACTCTCAATTCTATTCCATTGTTACATATGTCTAGCTATTTTGGAGTGTCCCCATCACCTCTCAGGTCTGATGATTCACCAGATCTAGATAAGCTCATGTGTACAATTTATTACCTTTAAAGGATACAGACTGAAATCAGCAAAGGAAAAAGACATAGAAGGAGTGTAGAAGAAACCAAGTATAAGATTCCTAGTTGGGTCACATGGGCCCAGCTTAATTCTCCCAGCCATGATGTGTGATAACATATGCACAGTGCTGCCAGCCAAGGAAGCTTACTGGACCCTCGGTGTCTAGGGTTTTTACTGGGGATCAATCATGTAGGCATGGAGCACTCACATGCATGAAATTACCCATCTTCAAATCCTGCTTCTAGAGTTCAAACTGATACAGCTTAGCCTAAAATCATATAAACCAGGTATTCACTGTATATCACATGGTTAGGACAAAATATCTGGCATGGTCCAAGTCAGGAATGCAAAGACACTTTCTCAGGTGGGATATTTTAAGGGTTCAAAGGTTATTTGCCAGATGCTGGTCATCGAACAATTCTGATGATTTTTGAAATGTGTAGATTTGGTCAGCTACAAGTCTGCTGTTAGTGATTTATTTCATAGTTTACACCCATGGCCTTTTGCCTAGGTTCTCTCAGAGAAAAATGATCCTGATTGAGCATTTACATTTAGTATAACATTTATGTAACATATATAGCAATAGTATCAGGGTGAATATGCATAACTTTTGGAGAAGCCAGTGTGCGGTAGGAATAGACTTCAAGAAAACTTATCTACTATATAAAGCCATTATATACATTTTACATGTTTTTTTACACTATAATTTTTTTTTTAAAGAAGATGTTAGGGGTAGGAGTTTATTAATTAATTTATTTATTTTTGCTGTGTTGGGTCTTCGTTTCTGTGCTAGGGCTTTCTCTAGTTGTGGCAAGTGGGGGCCACTCTTCGTCGCAGTGCGCGGGCCTCTCACTGTCGCGGCCTCTCTTGTTGCGGAGCACAGGCTCCAGACGCGCAGGCTCAGTAGTTGTGGCTCACGGGCCCGGTTGCTCCGCGGCATGTGGGATCCTCCCAGACCAGGGCTCAAACCCGTGTCCCCTGCATTAGCAGGCAGATTCTCAACCACTGCACCACCAGGGAAGCCCTACATTATAATTTGATTACTTGTTTCCCCCTTGATCTACCATTTTACCTTATGATAAATGTGTGCAGAACTACTTAGTATAGAAATTAGTTTATTGTTGGGCAGAGCCACGAGTGACTATCTCATATACAATTATAACAAAGAGAATAAAATACGTAGGAATGAATTTAACCAAAGAGGTGAAAGACCTGTACCCTGAACACTATAAGACATTTTAAAAATTGAACTAGTTGATTCACAATGTGGTGTTATTTTCTGTTGTACAGCAAAGTGATTCAGTTATGTATGTTTGTTTTCTGTGTGTCTGTTTCTGTTTTGTAAATAAGTTCATTTGTATCATATTTTAGGTTCCATATATAAGTGACATCATATTGAGGCAGGAGATAGAAGGGTTCCAGGTTAAGCATGTACAACTGGCCTCCTGTTTACATTTCATGGGGTAGGAAAAGTGTGTGCTTCAGGCTGGACACTTAAAACTAGCCTCCTGTTTGCATTGCCTGAGACAAGAGATAGGTGGGCTCCAGGTTAGGCATTTACAATCAGCCTCCTGTTTGCTCTCCGAAATGGAAGTAACAACAGAAACAGGGTAAATAGCCAGGTTTCATCTCCTATGGACACCTTAAGATAGCTGTCATGGCAGGAACAAAGAGGGGCTAAACCCTGCTTGAGTAAAGGATCAAGAGAACACATATTTCCCCTCCTTGGGGCAAGGGAGACACTACACATGCACAGAAAGCCTCCTTGCAGGTGAAAATTCAGGGGATGCCAGGCCATAATAAAAAAGTTCACCCGTGCATATTTCCGCATCTACTCTGCTTTTCCAATAAACATTTTACTTTTCTCTTTACCTTCTGCCTCCTCATCAGAATTTTTTCTTGTCAAGGTAGGCAAGGACTGGGGATTTAGGCCCTAGCTGCTGGCCCCTGTGATCTAGTGATTAGGACTCCTGATCAGGAAACTAAGGTCTTGCTTCCAGATACTACTCACTGCTGCAAGCCTCCAAAATCAATATGATTTTTGTCTTTCACTGTCTTACTTACTTCACTTAGTATAATAATCTCTAGGTCCACCCATGTTGCTGCAAATGGCATTATTTCATTCCTTCTTTATGGCTGAGTAGTATTTCATTGTATATATGAACCACAATTTCTTTATCCATTCATCTGTTGATGGACATTTAGGTTCCTTCCATGTCTTGGCTATTGTACATATTTCTGTCATGAACATTGGTGTGCATGTATCTTTTTGAATTAGAGTTTTCATCTTTTCTGGATATATGCCCAAGAGTGGGATTGCTGGATCATATGGTAACTCTATTTTTAGTTTTTTAAGGAACCTCCATACTGTTCTCCATAGTGGTTGCACAAATTTATATTCCCACCAACAGTGTAGAAGTGTTCCCTTTTCTCCACATCCTCTCCAGCATTTATTGTTTGTGGACTTTTTAATGATGGTCATTCTGATGGGTGTGAAGTGATACTTCATTGTAGTTTTGATTTGCATTTCTCTGATAATTAGCAATGTTGATCATCTTTTCATGTGCCTATTGGCCATCTTTATGTCTTCTTTGAAGAAATGTCTACTTAGGTCTTCTGCTCACTTCTTGATTTTTTTTTTTTTTTTGAGTTGTATGAGCTGTTTGTATATTTCGCAAACTAAGCCCTTGTCAGTTGCATCATTTGCAAATATTTTCTCCCAGTCCATAGGTTGAATTTTTGTTTCATTTGTGGTTTTCTTTGCTGTGTGAAAGGCTATAAGTTTGATTAGATCCCCTTTGTTTGTTTTTTCTTTTATTTCTATTGCCTTGGGAGACTGACCTAAGAAAACATTGCTACAATTTATGTCAGAGAATATTTTTCCTGTAAAACACTGTGGAAAGAAATTGAAGACACAAATAAATGGAAAGATACTCTGTGTTCATTGATGGAAAGCAGTATTATTAAATATTGTACAGCCACTATGGAAAACAGTATGGAGTTTCCTCAAAAAATTAAAAATAGAACTACCATATGATCCAGGAATCGTGCTTATGGATGTAATAAAATCACTATCTTGAAGAGATATTTGCACTCTCATGTTCATTGCAGTATTTATCACAATAGTCAAGATATAGAAACAACACAAATGTCTGTCGACAGGTGAATGGAAAGAGAAGACGTATATATGTATGTATACACACACACACGCACACACACACACACACCGTGGCATATTAATCAGCATTTTAAAAAGAAAGAAATCTGCCTTTTGTGACAACATATATGGACCTGAAAAACATTATGCTAACTTAAATAAGTCAGATGAAGAAAGAAAAACACTTTATGATTTCATTTGTTTGTGGAATCTCCATATTTAAACTCATAGAAGCCGAGAGTAGATAGTGGTTACCAGGGTCTGTGTGGAGGGGGAAATGGGGAGATGTCAGCCAGTGGTACAAAGCTTCAGTTATGCGAGATGAATAAGTGCTGAAGATCTATTGTACAACAATGTTTCTATAGTTAACAATGTTGTATTCTTCAAATTTGCTAAAAGAGTAGATCTTGTTTTCACCACAAAAAAGAAACAAATAACTATGTGAGGCAATGAATTAAAAAAACATGAAATGGATTAAAAGAAAAAGCATAGACTGAGAGATATTATTTACAAAAAAATATCCAACAAAGAACTCATATATAGAGTTTATAACATTTAGAAAGTGGGGAGATGAAAAGACATTTCACCAAAGATGATATGTGGATGGCAAATAAGTACATGAAAAGATGTTTAACATCACTGGCAATTAGGGAAGTGCAATTTAAGAACAAGATGAGATAGTACTACATATCTATTGCAATAGCTAGAATTAAAAACCATGACAGTATCACACAGTGATGAGGAGAAACTGAATCTCTCACACATTGCTGGTGAGAATGTTGAGTGGTGCAGGCACTCTGAAAAATAGTTTGGCAGTCTTTTAAAAAGCTAAATTTACAAATATCATGGAATCCATCAATCAAACCCCTAGGCATTTATCCAGAGAAATTAAAACATATGTTCACAAACAAACCTGTATGCAAATGTTCATAGCAGCTTTATTTGTAATAACCAAAATCTGGAAACAACCAAAATGTTCTATAATATGTTAATGGTTAGATAAACTGCAGTACATCCATACTATGGAACACTATGCAGCAATAACAGGAACAAACTATTGATATACACAGTGATCTCAGAAGTCATATTCTGTATGATTCTATTTATATAACATTCTCAAAATGACAAAATTAGAAAGATGGAGAAAAAATAGTTTGTTGCCAGGGGTTAGGGTAAGGAAGTAGGGGGTTGAGTGTTACTATAAAGGGGCAGCACAAAGAAAATCTTTGTGGTGATTGAATAGTTTTGCATATTGATTGCTTACACTAATCAACACCTGTGAAAAATGACATTGAAATATACATATATATTGTACCAATGTCAGTTTCCTTGTTTTGACATTGTACTATAGTTATTCAAAATGTAATATTTGGGGAAACTGGGTAAAATGTACACAGAACTTCTTTACTATCTTTGCAACTTCTTGTTAATCTATAATAATTCCAAAATTAATAAAATAAATAAATAAAGACATAATTACAGCCAGAAGACTTATGTGTTTGGTGAGACAATATTCTCTGTTGTAAGGAGCAATGGCTTTGGAGTCAGGTGGACTAAAGTCCCATTCCTGACTCCATGGCTTACCAGCTGTGTGGCCTTCAGAAAGTTGACTGACCTCTCTGGCCTTCAGTTTTCTCTTCCAAAGAATGGTCTTTTTCAATTTTGTAGCCCAAACGTTAGCCATTTATATATCATCTTACAATTTTTTTGCATTATCATCTATAAGCTGTAGAATTATTTACTTAATATTTTTTATAGAAACCAACAGACCATTTTCTTAAATCTGTATTTGATCACATCCTAAGTGATGTTATCTGTAAAATCACCAGATCAAGGTCTAGTGATTTTTTTTCTCAAATAAGCATTAAAATAAAAGTTATGAAAAACACATACTGCCAGTGACATGGGCAGTGACACATTCCAGAAAACACTTGTTTAGCCCAAATACTGTACTTTCACAGATGGAGAAAGTGATGTCTTACAGGCAAAAAGACAAAAACAAACTTTCAGATTTAAATGATCTCTTAAAATGTAAGTCACAATTCCCTATCATATATCAAATAAATTACAAAGTACTTAACAGAGACCTACAAGATCTGACATACTACAGTTCTGCCTGCCTGTATGATTCTCGCTTCTTTTATTCATCCCCTCAACTCATTCTACACTTGACTTTTGCTCTTCCTAACACACTTAGCACTTTCTTTCCTTAGAGCCTTTGCTCTTGCTGTTCTCTCTGCCTGGAGATTCTAGATATCCATGTGTCTCACTTCCTCAGTACATGTAGTTTTCTACTCAATATCACTTCCTCAGAGAGTCCTTCCCTGCACAACCTGTTCAAAATACACACACACACCATATATCATATTATTCTGTATCCCTTATCCTGCTTTATTTTTCTTTATAGTACTCGTCACCATCTGGCATTATATGTTTGTTGTCTCTCTCCCTAACCAGAGCGGCAGGACATTGTTCTCTTCTCCTTTTAGACCCAGTGCCTAGAACTGTGCCTAGTAAGTAGATCCCTATCCAGCGAACACAGCAGTGCTTCCTACAGAATCTGAGAGAAGTGGTCACACAGGCTCAGTTTGCAGCATTTGGACATTGGGAGCCACCACTTCTCCCAGACTGTCCAATTGTTTCTGGATGACTTCAATCATCAGAGGTCTTTCCAATTAGCTTAACCCTGCTCCCCCGCAGTTTCCACCCAGAACTTTTAGTTCTGCCCTCTAGGCTTGCACAGAACATGCCTTTTCGGAAGATAACAACTGTAACTCTCTTCAGCCCATTACTGCTTTTCAGGTTAAATGGGCCTCTTCTTCCTTCATTACTCAGGCATTGATCCTCTGGGATGATAGAAAGAACATATGCTCTGGGGACAGGTAAACCAGATCTAAATCCATAGTTCACTCTAAACACTATGTAACCCTGAGCATATCGCATCTACCTGTCAGGGATCCTGTGAGGATTCTAAGGGGTCAAGTATGTAAAGTTTTTATCACAGTTACTGAGAAACAGTGAGATTCAGTGGGTGGCTCGATGCTCACTGCTTTCCCGGACAGCATGCTATCTGGATATCAAGGGAAAAAGACTTCATGAACCCCATCATGTTTCCCCTAATACCTGCCAACTTTACAAAGAAGAGACTATAATAGAAGAACACTGGACGTATTAAAAGATGTAAAACAGCCATAAGACATACCAAGGAGTCAAAAAAAATCCAGTGGACTCACAGACAGACGTCCTGAAGGAGCCAAGGGATGCCCCCTTCTATACCGTCTTTGTTGCTCCCTTCTTCGGAGCCAGAGTCCAAGAAAGGCCTCAAAGCACTAATATCAAGGATTTGGAGTAGGTAATAAGGAGAAAAATGCAGTTAAAAAGAGCTGGACTACGAGTTGGGTTATGAGGGCTCTCAGTCTTTTCTTTCTTGCCCATAGTGTAACTTTAGACAATTCTTTCACTCTGTGGGCCCGCATTTTCTTAACTGAGAAATGCCAATTCTAAGATCTATGTGGCTATAAGGGAATACCATAATGCATTTATTCATTCATTGTTTTCAACAAGTGTTCACTGCACAGTCTGGACATAAAGAAATCACAGCCAGTCCCTACTTTCAGAGGTCTCGTGGTCTGTAAAAGTTGCCAGTGTCATCCAATAGAGGAGATAAATTAGAAAAATACTTAGTTCCAACTTATCATGATAAACATTATGACAGAAAAAAGGAAGCACAGAGGCTGTGAGAATATAAGGGAGGGGGCTCAACTGCCCAAGGAGAGGAGTGGGAAAGGCTTCTTGGAAAGTGGGTCCATTCTCTCCACAATGCCACAGACTTGCAGGACTTGTATGTCCTCTGCTAATGCCTTCCACCTTCCCAGATGATGTCAAGAGAAGGACTCAATACTGGATGATCAATTTACATTGCTGACCTATAGGTTGATGTCCTGGGTAGTGGAACATTCTGTCCTTCTCTGATTTACTGTCCGTGATTCAGCCCTACCCAAGTCAATAAAACACAGAGTGAAAACCTACCCTCCCAAGCACAATCAGTATGCTGCTGGATGGTTCCTCACCCCTCTCGGGATATAGCAAACTCTTGTTCCTGGCCTTAGCTGTCCTTGTGGTCCTGACTCAGGCTTCCCCAGGTAACGAGATCATGGAGAGGAGGGAAAAAGGAGTAACAATGGGGTTCAACTCCTAGAATCATTGGAAAACTAAACATGTATGGGAATGAGAACAGCTCAGAGGGATGGTACAGATCTGGTGAAAAGCCTTATAATGAATATGCCCCATTGTAAAGGCAGACTGTAACCGTGACCATGATGGTGCTTCTCATAGGGGAACCTGGCAAACATCAACAGAGTCCAGGATTTCTTTTCTTTTTCTTTTTAATTGGAGTATAATTTCTTTACAATGTTGTGTTAGCTTCTGCTGTATAACAAAGTGAATCAGCTATGTGTATACTTATATCCCCATATCCCCTCCCTCTTGCCTCTCCCTCCCACCTTCCCTATCCCACCGCTCTAGGTGGTCACAAAGCACCGAGCTGATCTCCCTGTGCTATGTGGCCGCTTCCCACTAGTTATCTATTTTACCTTTGGTATTGTACGTACGTCAATGCCACTCTCTCACTTTGTCCCAGCTTACCCTTCCCCCTCCCTTTGTCCTCAAGTCCATTCTCTACATCTGTGTCTTTATTCCTGTCTGGCCCCTAGGTTCTTCAGAACCATTTTGTTTTATTTAGATTCCATATATATGTGTTAGCATATGATATTTGTTCTTCGCTTTCTGACTTACTTCACTCTGTATGACAGACTCTAGGTCCATCCACCTCACTACAAATAACTCAATTTCATTTCTTTTTATGGCTGAGTAATATTCCATTGTATATAGGTGCCACATCTTCTTTATCCATTCATGTGTCGATGGACACTTAGGTTACTTCCATGTCCTAGCCATTGCAAATAGTGCTGCAATGAACATTGTGGTACATGACTCATTTAGAATTATGGTTTTTTCAGGGTATATGCCCAAGAGTGGGATTGCTGTGTCGTATGGTAGCTTTATTTTTAGATTTTTAAGTAACCTCCAAACTGTTCTCCATAGTGGCTGTATCAATTTACATTCCCACCAACAGTGCAAGAGGGTTCCCTTTTCCCCACACCCTCTACAGCATTTATTGTTTGTAGCTTTTTAAAATGATGGCCATTCTGAGTGGTGTAAGGTGATACCTGATTGTACTTTTGATTTGCATTTCTCTCATGATTAGTGATGTTGAGCATCCTTTCATGTGTTTGTCAGAAATCTGTATATCTTCTTTGGAGAAATGTCTATTTAGGTCTTCTGCCCATTTATGGATTGGGTTGTCGGCTTTTTGGTATTGAGCTGCATGAGCTGCTTGTATAATTTTCAGATTAATTCTTTGTCAGTTGCTTCTTTTGGAAATATTTTCTCCAATTCTCAGGGTTGTCTTTTTGTCTTGTTTATGGTTTCCTTTGCTGTGCAAAAGCTTTTAAGTTTCATTAGGTCCCATTTGTTTATTTTTGTTTTTAATTCCATTTCTCTAGGAGGTGGGTCAAAAAGGATCTTACTGTGATTTACGTCATTGAGTGTTCTGCCTATGCTTTCCTCTACAAGTTTGATAGTGTCTGGCCTTACATTTAGATCTTTAATCCATTTTGAGTTTATTTTTGTGTATAATGTTAGGAAGTGTTCTAATTTCATTCTTTTACATGTACCTGTCAAGTTTTCCCAGCACCACTTATTGAAGAGGCTCTCTTTTCTCCACTGTATATTCTTGCCTCCTTTATCGAAGATAAGGTGACCATATGTGCATGGGTTTATCTCTGAGCTTTCTATCCTGTTCCATTGATCTATATTTCTGTTTTTGTGCCAGTACCATACTGTCTTGATTACTGTAGCTTTGTAGTATAGTCTGAGGTCCAGCTGCCTGATTCCTCCAGCTCCATTTTTCTTTCTCAAGATTGCTTTGGCTATTCGGGGTCTTTTGTGTTTCCATACAAATTGTGGAATTTTTTGTTCTAGTTCTGTGAAAACTGCCATTGGTAGTTTGATAAGGATTACATTGAATCTGTAGATTGCATTAGGTAGTATAGTCATTTTCACAATGTTGATTCTTCCAATCCAAAAACATGGTATATCTCTCCATCTGTTTGCATCATCTTTAATTTCTTTCATCAGTGTCTCATAATTTTCTGCATACAGGTCTTTTGTCTCCTTAGGTAGGTTTATTCCTAGATTTTTTATTCTTTTTGTTGCAATGGTAAATAGGAGTGTTTTCTTAATTTCACTTTCAGATTTTTCATCATTAGTGTATAGGAATGCCAGAGATTTCTGTGCATTAATTTTGTATCCTGCTACTTTACCAAATTCATTGATTAGCTCTAGTAGTTTTCTGGTAGCATCTTTAGGATTCTCTATGTATAGTATCATGTCATCTGCAAACAGTGACAGCTTTAATTCTCTTTTCTGATTTGGATTCCTTTTATTTTTTTTTCTTCTCTGATTGCTGAGGCTAAAACTTCTAAAACTATGTTGAATAATAGTGGTGCGAGTGGACAACTTTGTCTTGTTCCTGACCTTAGAGGAAATGGTTTCAGTTTTTCACCATTGAGAACGATGTTGGCTGTGGATTTGTCATATATGGCCTTTATTATGTTGAGGTAAGTTCTCTCTATGCCTACTTTTTGGAGGGTTTTTATCATAACTCGGTGTTGAATTTTGTTGAAAGCTTTTTCTACATCTATTGAGATGATCATATGGTTTTTCTCCTTCAATTTGTTAATATGGTGTATCACATTGATTGATTTGCATATATTGAAGAATCTTTGCATCCCTGGGATAAACCCCACTTGATCATAGTGTATGATCCTTTTAATGTGCCGTTGGATTCTGTTTGCTAGTATTTTGATGAGGATTTTTGCATCTATGTTTATCAGAGATATTGGTCTGTAGTTTTCTTTTTGTGACATGTTTGTCCTGTTTTTGTATCAGGGTGATGGTGGCCTTGTAGAATGAGTTTGGGAGTGTTCCTCCCTCTGCTATATTTTGGAAGAGTTTGACAAGGTTAGGTGTTAGCTCTTCTCTAAGTATTTGATACAATTCGCCTATGAAGCCATCTGGTCCTAGGCTTTTGTTTGTTGGAAGATTTTTAATCACAGTTTCAATCATAGCCCTGTCAGTCACATGGCTCAGAAGAAAAGTGAGAAGAGAAAGAAAGAAAATACAGTAAAATAAAGTTATTAAAATGAAAAAAAATTAAATTATTAAAATTAAAAAATTTAAGAAGTAATAAAAAAAAGAGAGAGCAACCATACCAATAAACAAATCCAGCAATGATAACAAGTGCTAAAAACTATACTAAGATAAACATAAAAATCAGAAACTGATCAGTCGTATACAACAAACCCCAAGTCTACAGTTGCTCCCAAAGTCCATCGCCTCAATTTTGGGATTATTAGTTGTCTATTCAGGTATTCCACAGGTGCAAGTACAGCAAGTTGATTGTGGAGACTTAATCTGCTGCTCCTGAGCCTGCATGGAGAAACCTCCCTTTCTTTTCTTTGTTCGCACAGTTCCTGGGTTCAGCTTTGGATTTGGCCCTGCCTCTGCATCTAGGTTACCCTATGGCGTCTGTTTTTGCCCAAACAGGAGGGGGTTAAAGGAGCAGCTGAGTAGGTGGTTCTGGTTCACTCAGGTTGGGGGGAGGGAGGAACATGGAGAGAGCCTGCTGTGGCAGAGGCTGATGTGTTGCAACAGCCTGAAACGTGCAATGTGTTCTCCGGGGGAAGTTGTCTCTTGATCACGGGACCCTGGCAGTGGTGGGCTGCACAGGCTCCTGGGAGGGTTATGGATAGTGACCTGTGCTTGCACACAGGCTTTTTGGTGGCTGAAGCAGCAACCTTAGCATTTCATGCCAGTCTCTGGTATCCACGCTGACAGCCACGGCCCCCGTCCATCTTTGAAGCTCATTTAGGTGATGTTCTGAAGCTTGTTTAGGTGGTATTCTGAATCCCCTCTCCTCGCCCACCCCGAATCAATGGCCTCTTGACTCTTAGGCAGTTCCAGACTTTTTCCCGGACTCCCTCCCAGTTAGCTTTGGTGCACTAGCCCCCTTCAGGCTGTGTTCACAAAGTCCTCTCCCTGGGATCTGAACTCCGAAGCCTGATCCTCAGCTTCCAGCCCCGACCTGCCCCAGCAGGTGAGCAAACAAGCCTCTCAGGCTGGTGATGCTGGTCGGCACTGATCCTCTGTGCAACCATCTCTCCACTTTGCCCTCTGCACCCCTGTTGCTGCACTCTCCTCCATGGCTCTGAAGCTTCCCCTCCCCACCCACCCCCTGTTTCCACCAGTGAAGGGGCTTCCTAGTGTGTGGAAACTTTTCCTCCTTCACAGCTCCCTCCCAGAGGTGTAGGTCTTGTCCCTATTCTTTTGTCTCTGTTTTTTTCATTTTTCTTTTGCCTTACCCAGGTATGTGGGGGAGTTTCTTGCCTTTTGGGAAGTCTGAGGTCTTCCAGCGTTCAGTAGGTGTTCTGTAGGAGTTGTTCCACATGTAGATGTATTTTTGATGTATTTGTGGGAAGGAAGTGATCTCCACGTCTTACTCCTCTGCCATTTGAAGGTCCTTCAAAAATGATCTTCTAGGGCTTCCCTGGTGGCGCAGTGGTTGAGAGTCCGCCTGCTGATGCAGGGGACACGGGTTCGTGCCCCAGTGCAGGAGGATCCCACATGCCGTGGAGTGGCTAGGCCCGTGAGCCATGGCCGCTGAGCCTGCGCGTCCGGAGCCTGTGCTCTGCAAAGGGAGAGGCCACAACAGTGAGAGGGCCGCGTACCGCAAAAAAAAAAAAAAAAAAAAAAAGATCTTCTACAGCAGGCTTATCAGGCAAAATAAAGAATCTGAGCAGGGCTTCCCTGGCGGCGCAGTGGTTGAGAGTCCGCCTGCCGATGCAGGGCACGCGGGTTTGTGCCCCGGTCCGGGAAGATCCCACATGCCGCGGAGTGACTGGGCCCGTGAGCCATGGCCGCTGAGCCTGCGCATCCGGAGCCTGTGCTCCGCAACGGGAGAGGCCACAGCAGTGAGAGGCCCGTGTACCGCAAAAAAAAAAAAAAAAAGTATCTGAGCACTTGAAAGTTGATCTCTTGATACTAGTTATGAAGGGATCTTTATAGTCCTTTCTGGTGTCCAAGGTCTTCTGCTAGTTTTCAACTGGTGTTCTGTGAGAATTGTTGCATCTATAGATGTATTCCTGATGTATCTGTGGAGAGAGATGAACTCCATGTCCACCTACTCCCCTGCCATCTTGAATATCTCCAGTGTTTCTTGAATGAATCCCCTTCCATATGCAGAAGCAACCCCCAAATTCCTAGTGTCCTTAATATCCTGTCCCAAATGTCAACATGTTCTCATCCCAGGCATCTATCACTTCCAATTGATACCACTTCTGTACCGCATCTTGCAGTAACCAGTCCCATTACTTTGCCTCAAAATTTTGTAGGTTGATGTTGGTTATCTACAGGTTTGTAAAACAGGCTCAAGCTGTGGAGCTTGGGCTACGACAGAAGATTCTGGATTCCAGATTGAACGTGGCCAAAGCACTGTAACAATACAACAGACTTCATGGCCAAGTGGTGAATAACTTTCTAACAAAAATGTTTTCCACTTGGGGCTTCCCAGGGGTTCTGAAGCTTATGATTTCTAATTCCATGATTTCCCTTTGGGTCATTGCTGTTGGAAGTTGCATCCTCTCTTGATTCACCTTTTCAAACTGAAAGTATTTGTTAATCACTCATTTGTTCTAGAAGCAAAAGAAGATAATCATGGGCTAACCCTGAGTTGGCTTCAGCCTGCCTTAAACTACAGTGAGGGCAATTGGAATGGATGAGGGAGTGCAGTCATCCTGACTCTGATTTTTTTCCAGTCCAGATATCCTAGTGAGAAAGAAAAAATTGGGAGTTATCTCCCAGGAGGGGAGTTTGGAGGAAAAAACAAGTAAAGGTAATCATAATTTAAACCAAGATATTATGGTCTCTCAACTGAATTTAATGTGCTGAGGAAGCTGGGTCTATACTCTGTGTTTTATTGACCTATGTAGAGCTTAGAACATCTGCCTGCTGATCAGCAATACAAATTGATCACTCAGTGTTCAAAGTACTGCTCCAGACGTCATCTGGGGCATACACCTAGAACAGTGCCTGGCACATGGTAGGTGCTCAAAACTCACTGCTGAGTGAATAATGAATGCAGAGGGAAAAAACAGGTAATTGAAGGCATAATCTCATTCCTTGGCAAGCATGTAGATTTGGGAACAAGGAGGAACCAGTGTTGGTGAGACTGAAAATTGACGGAGATGGAAATATCTTAAGCATAAAAATAAAGTCCAATTAGATCTGGTTGGAGGAAGGGCAATAACTACTCATATCTAATACATATCAAGACCAGCAGTAAGCATTCTACATGCACAGCTTTATTTGACATTCCCAAGAATGCCATTACACTTCAATAGTTTGTTCTAACCATTATTACTACAATTACCAATGTCTTTAGTATAATTGTCTTTACTTTTTCATGTGTTTGTTTATTTTGATAGATGGATGGGCCAGAAAGTGTGGTTATGGAACTGGCAGGTGCAGGAAGCATTGCAAAGAAAATGAGAAGAAGAAAGAAAAATGTGGGTTAAGAAAGCTTTGCTGCATCCCAGCAAAGCATAAACCATCAGAACCTGCCAAGAAAGAAGAGATGACCTACAGGGCTATGGCAAGTACAGCTAAGTATCAACTTAAGACTTCTGACAAGAGAGTTCTGGCAGTAACTGTAATGAGTCAGTAAGGTGGCCATCCAGGTCACCTGCATGGTCCTTAGATCTTTAGTAGCTAAGGATACTGGGTCCTTACATGATCCATTAAAAAATATATGCTCGGGCTTCCCTGGTGGCGCAGTGGTTGAGAATCTGCCTGCTAATGCAGGGGACACGGGTTCGAGCCCTGGTCTGGGAGGATCCCACATGCCGCGGAGCAACCGGGCCCGTGAGCCACAACTACTGAGCCTGCGCGTCTGGAGCCTGTGCTCCGCAACAAGAGAGGCCGCGATAGTGAGAGGCCCGCGTACCGCGATGAAGAGTGGTCCCCGCTTGCCACAACTAGAGAAAGCCCTCGCACAGAAATGAAGACCCAACACAGCAAATATAAATTAATTAATAAACTCCTACCCCCAACATCTTCTTAAAAATATATATATGTATATATATATATATATATATATATATATATATATATATATATGCTCATTCCAGCTATCATTCTTTCTTGTCTCTCCAGTCCTCTATAGCTTAACATCCCTAGGTTGTCCCAGGGTATGACTGGGATATCAGTTCTCATGGTAAACCAGTTTTATAGAATCTGAATCCTGAATTCCTAAGCCTCTAACTAGTTGCTGTAGGTCTCTGAATGTGGAAGTTTTCCAGGCTATTGCAAATTCCACCGTGGTCACACATTCTTATCTAATGTCTCATCCTGGATTGTTGAGACAGGCCAGTGTGATCCAGAAATCTTTTTTTGCCTCTTTGGCTCAAGGTTTACCCCAAGGCTCTGCCTTATTGTCTCACTCTTGGAATCTGTCCTTTACCCCAACCCCTTAATCACACTTGGCTGTTAAAAGATTGGCATGCCTTCTGACCAGGAGACAACAATTACCTGTCCCAAACGAGTGGAAGGGGAAAATAGTAAAACAAGAAAACTAACTAACTAAACAACAAAAAAACCCTCAAATTTTACTGAGAACTTACTGTGTGCAAGGCCTTGTCTTAATCACTTTACATATATAACTTCATTTTGCCCTAACAATA
Organism: Orcinus orca; assembly: GCF_937001465.1. Taxonomy (NCBI): domain Eukaryota; kingdom Metazoa; phylum Chordata; class Mammalia; order Artiodactyla; family Delphinidae; genus Orcinus; species Orcinus orca. The sequence goes on along the minus strand of NC_064574.1, from coordinate 27,754,416 downwards.
GCTCCATGAGGTAGGAAATAGTATTGTGTCCTTTGGTCAGAAGAGGAAACTAAGTCACAGAGAGTTTAAGTGACTTGCCCCAAGTGGTACAAATATCTAGCTCAGTAGCAGGACTTTGAACCCATGATGCCTGAACTCAGACATTATTCTTCCTTAAGGTGGAAAAATGATTGCTGCAGTAATAAAAGCTTCCCTTTACTCTTCCCACCCAGGATCTACTTCCTCAATGTGGAAGGTGTAGTGAAAGGGAAAGTTTTGTGAGCCTCCTTGTGGTTAAAATGTGTAACAAACCCAGCACTAAACGGTATATCCAGGCACAAATAGAAATTATCCCCAGTTGCAGTTAAGGAGGAAGTTGTTCCCATTTAGCAGACAGTCTTGGTTTGGAGGCCAATGCCAGTCAGGTCTAAAGTTGAATATTAGCCCTAGCCTCTGTTGACATAATAACTGGAGAATGTACACTGAAGACAAGCTACATAAATCATCAAATAATGGCAATTTCTAACCCTTCAACTCATTTCTCAAAGTACTTTCACTTCAGTTCTCTAGTTTTTTCCCACTGTGATAATGTGCAGTAACATTCATGTCCCAAACCTTAAAGGATGTCCTTGGGATATCTGGGGAGTGGCTTAGACACTGGATCTCAGATTACCTAGGCACAGTGATTCCAATTAACACTTCAATTCCAACCCAGACTACACCAATGGCTGCAGATAATACCTACAAGCCTACCTGTTCTTGAACTAAGTGTTTTAATGTATTTTCTGGCTAGAGGAATTATGCCCACAAGTAGACCCAGGAGTCTTAGAGAGTTTCATAAACATGACTCCATGTCCACAGTCCCAAAGAAGTGAAAAGGATGCAGGGGAAATACAGATATGTTAATAGGATGGGACTAAGTCACCTTACTACTTACTTTGTCCAGCCCCAAAATGGAAGTATTAGATTATAAAATCCATATGCCTTTCAACTCTTAAAGCCATTTTCACTCTTTAAATTATGGTGAAGATCCATTCTTTACCTATGACTTCAGAAGATGCCATCTTAGATAGCAAAGGCATGAAGAATGAAAAGAGACTGAGAAAGAGGAGAGTGCTCTCAACATAAATACTCAAACCGTAATCCTAAAATACATCCTAGATACCTTCTTCTTCCTCACTGCTCCCTGCCCCCGCTCATCATGTCAGCCACAAAGAGCTTCCAAGTCTGCCTCCATAGCACCTATTCTCCATCCCTACCTCTACTATTCTAATTCAGCCATCATCTTTCCTTGATCATTGTTATGGGCTGAATCGTGTCCCCTCAAAATTCATATGTTGAAGTCCTAATCCCCAGTACCTCAGAATGGGGCTGCATTTGGAGATAGGATAAACAGGTAATTTAAAGAGGTAATTAAGTTAAAATGAGATCATTAGGGTGAATCCTAATCCAAATGACTGACATTTTTATAAGAAGAGATTAGGAAACAGACACACCACAGAAGGAAATCCATGAGAAGACACAGAGGAGATGGACATCTACAAATCAAGGAGAGAGACCTCAGAAGAAATCAATCTCACCAGCACCTTGACTTCTAGTTTCCAGAATTGTGAGAAAATTAAGTTCTGCTGTTTAAACCACCCAGTCTGTGGTCCTTTATTATGGCAACCCTATCAGATTAATGCACACATACTATAACATTTGCATCCTATTGACCTCCTTGTCTCTCTTTATGCCTTTGACTCACTCCAATCTTTCCATACAGTTGCCAGGGAATCATTTCTAAAACCCAAATCTGACATTTTTGTTTTTCCTCCCAAACCCTTCAAAATCTGTACAGTGATTACAGGAATCAATTCTAAACTCCCTTTATGATAATCCCCTGCTCACCTCAGTAGTGTCCCTTTCAATGCCCACCATGGACCTCACAAGCAACTTGTGTTCTTGGGAATTAATATATTTCTTGCCCTTTTTTATACATGTCCCCTTTTGCTGAGAAGGTTCTTCTTGCAAACCAGACTTATGCTTCTCTGTAAGCAACACCCGAACAGTTCTTCTATCTTCCCTAAGCCGTATATATTCATTCCTTTTTTTCCTCAAGAGGAATCTTTATTTACATTTTTACAAATAAAAATTGTATATATATTTAAGATAACATCATGATGATTTGATATATGTATACATAATCGACTTAATTAACACAGCCACCACCTCATATTGTTGCCCTTTAAAATTTTTTTTTCTTGAGGTATAGTTGATTTACAATGTTGTGTTAGTTTCTGGTGTATAGTGAAGTGATTCAGTTATACATATATATATTCTTTTTTATATTCTTTTCCATTATAGTTTATTACAGGATATTGAATAGAGTTCCCTGTGTTATACAGTAGGGCTTTGTTCTTTATCTATTTTATACATAGTAGAGTGTATCTGCTAATCCCAAATTCCTAATTTATCCCTCCCCCACCCTCTTTCTCCTTGGTAACTATAAGTTTGTTTTCTATGTCTGTGAGTCTGTTTCTGTTTTGCAAATAAGTTCATTTGTATCATGTTTTAGATTCCACGTATAACTGATATCATATGTTATTTGTCTTTCTTTTTCTGACTTACTTCACTTAGTTTCTCTAGGTCCACCCATGTTGCTGCAAATGGCAATATTTCATTCTTTTTTTATGAGTAACATTCCATTATACACATAGCGCAGGTTTCCACTAGCTATCTATTTTACACATGGTAGTGTATATATGTCATCCCAATCTCCCAATTCATCCCACACCCCTTCCCCACCATGTCCACATGTCCATTCTTTACATCTGCATCTCTATTCTTGCCCTGCAAATAGGTCCAGCTGTACCATTTTTCTTTTGATTTGCCTTTCTCTGAAAATTAATGATGTTGAGCATCTTTTCATGTGCCTTTTGGTCATCTGTATGACTTTTTTGGAAAAATGTCTATTTAGGTCTTCTGCCCATTTTTTTGATTGTCTTGTTTGTTTTTTGATATTGAGTTGTATGAGTTTTTTATATATTTTGGATATTAACTACTTATCAGTTGTATGGTTTTCAAATATTTCTGGAGATTGCCTTTTAACTTGGTTGATTGTTTCCTTAATTTGATGTAGTCACATATTTAATTTTGCATTAGTTGCCTGTACTTTTAGAGTCAAATTTAAAAAAAACATTGCAGGACTAATTTCACATAGCTTTCTACTATGTTTTCTTCTAAGAATTTTATGGTTTCAGGTCTTACATTTAAGTCATTAATCAGTTTTGAGTTGATTTTGTGTATGGTGTAATATGTCTTTTTTTCCCCCCTTGGTTAAGTTTAGCTAAAGCTTTGTTATTTTGTTTATGTTTTAAAAAAATCAACTCAGTTTTGTTGACGTTTTCTATTGTCTTGCTAGTCTCTTTTTATTTCTGCTGTAATCTTTATTATTTCCTTCTTTCTGATAACTTGGGGCTTAGTTTGTTCTTTTCCCAGTTCCATGAGCCATAAAGTAGGTTATTGATTTGAGATCTGTCTTTTTTCTTAATATAAATAGTTGGCACTAAAAACTTCCATCTTAGAACTGCTTTTGCTGCATCCCAAGACTTTGAGTATGTTTAGTTTTCATTTTTGGTTGTCTCAAGTACTTTTCAATTTTCCTTTTGGTTTCTTCTTTGATCCATTGGTTCTTCTGGAATGTGTATTTAATTTCCACATATTTGTGGATTTTATAGTTTTTTTTCCTGTTACTTATTTCTAGTTTTATTCCATTGTTGTCAGGAAAGCTACATGGTATAATTTCTATCTTTTTGAATTTGTTGAGCCTTGTTTTGTGGCCCAACATATAATTGATCTGTCATGGGAAATTTCCACATGTACTTTAAAAGAATATTTATTTTGTTGCTGTTGAGTGGAATGTTCTATTAATGTCTGTTAGGTCCATCTGGTCTATCATATTATTAAAATCCAGTTTTCTTATTGATTTTCCATCTGCATGATCCATCTGTTTTTAAAAGTGAGGTATTTAAGATCTCTACTATTATTGTATTGCTGTATATTTCTCCTTCAATTGTGATAGTATTTGCTTTATATATTTGTGTAATACAATTTTAGGCATATATATTTATAATTGTTATATCCCTTTAATTGATCCCTTATCATTATGTAGTGACTACCTTTGTTTCGTTTGACTAATTTTTACTAAAAGTCTAATTTTTCTGATATAAATAGAGCCAGCTCTACTCTCTTTGGCTACCACTTGCATAAAATATCTTTTTCCATCCTTTCACTTTCAGCCTATGTATGTTCTTAAAGCTAAAGTGAGCCTCTTATAGACAGCATTTAGTTGGATCTTGTTTTTCAATCCACTCAGCCAGTCTGTGTGTGTGTGTGTGTGTGTGTGTTTGAGAATTTAATCCATTCACATTTAATGTAATTACTGATAGAGAAGGTGTGCCCAAGATGGGAGAGTAGGAAGACCCTGAGCTCACCTCTTCCAGTGGGCACATCAGAATCACAACTGTTTACAGAATAACCATCTATGAGACAGACCTGGAGACTAGCAGAAAAGATTTTCCACAACTAAAGATTTAAAAAGGGAACCACAGCAAGATGAGTGGAAGGGCAGGGACACAGTATAGTCAAGATGCCTGATCCCAGGTAGATGACCCACAAAAATGGGAGTATAAACACAATTGCAGAGGTATTCCCAAGGAGTGAAGGGTCCAAGCCTTATAACAGGCTCCTCAGCCTGGGGTTCCTGCACTGGCAAGATGAGCCCCTAGAACATCTAGTTTTGAAAGCCAATGGGGCTTGCATATGGGAGAACTGGATAGCTGTAAGAAACAAATACTACACTTTTAAAGGGCACAGACAAAATCTCACAGACTCCAAGTCCTGGCACAGAGGAAGGAATTTGAAAGGAGCCTGGGTCAGACCCACTTGGAGAACCTCCCAGAGGGGCAGGAGGCAACTTGGACTCCCTCTGGGGACATAGATGGTGGTGGCAGCCATTTTGGGAAGTCATTTTACCACAGAGACACTGGTTCTAGCATCACCATTTTTGAGTCTCCCTCCTAACCTATTACTGCTGGGGGCTTACCTGCCCACTATTGGGCCAGCTTCAGCCACAGGACTCACTGGCCTCTGTTCAGCACCCCTAGACTTCTCACTGTTTTCATCCATTTTTATCCTGAGTTCATTGAGCATCTTTATGATCATTACCTTGAACTCTATCAGGTAGACTGCTTATCTCCATAAAGTTCTTATTCTGAGGTTTTTGTCTTGTTTTATCTTTTGGAAAATAGTTCTCTGTCTCCTCATTTTGCTTAATTCTCTGTTTTTATTTCTATGTATTAAGTAGGTCAGTTACATTTCCTGAATTTGGAGAAGTGGCCCTGTGTAAGAGATATCCTATGGGACTCAGCAGCACATTTTCCTCTGGTTAACAGTGGGATATGCTCTAGGGGTGCCTTCTATGTGGGCTGCATTGGCCATTCTGCTGCAGGAGGGCTGACTACTGTGGGCATGATGATAGGCCCCTGGCCTGGTTGGCTGTCATGCTTTGTCTCATGTGGAGGCTGCCAGCCCACTGATGTGTGGGGTCAACTCCTGGTTTGACTAGCTCTGTGGCTTGGGGTGACCAGGGTTGTTGCTGGCCCACTGGTGTGTGGGGCTTGGTCCCAGCACAGCTGGAGTATCTGAAGCTGGTGCTCACCCACTAGTGAGTGGGAACAAGTCCTAGTGTGGCTGGCTACCTGGCCCTTGGGGCCCATGGCTGGTGCTAGCCTGCTGGTGGGTGGAGATGGGCCCGAGTACAGCTTGTTTGGGGGGCCTGGGACACCTGGGGCTGTTGCCAACCCACTGGTTGGTGGAACCAGGTCCCAGGGTAGCAGGCTGTAAGGCAATTTACATTCCCACCAACAGTGTACGAGGGTTCTCTTTTCTCCACATCCTTGCCAACATTTGCTGTTTGTGTTCTTTTTAATGTAGCCATTCTGACAATTGTGAGGTGATATTGTGGTTTTCATTTGCATTTCCCTGATGATTAGCAAGTTGAGCATCTTTCCATATGCCTCTTGGCCATCTGCGTTACCTCTTTGGAAAAAATGTCTTTTCAGTTTTTCTGCCCATTTTCAACTTGGTTGTTTGTTTTTTTGATGTTGAGTTGTATGAGCTATTTATATATGTTTGTTTTTACTATTAATTCATTTCTGGTAATGAGAAGAGAGAGAGAGAAATGGTACTTCTATGTTCCTTGGGGTCTTTCCAGCAATAGGACATCTTAGGATGTCCCATATGTTAGTGGTTCATTTTAAGGACACTGAAAGAAGGGCAGAAGCAGAAGGAAATACCTTGATAGCTCCATGGCCGTCACCACTGGAAACTAAAATGTCAACATTTCTGAAGTGGGATAAGCAGGAAGATCACAGACCTTACTTTTAACAGCACAAGTTTAATAAGAACAAGTAGCATCCTTGTAGGTAGCAGAGAAAAACCATTTACCACTATTGTGGTATTCCTTATAATGTATTGCAGATTGCATTATTGACCCCAATCCTTCACCCCTACTTGAATCCACACTTTTGTCAAGGTCTCATCCTAAAAGGAAGGCACTCCCTGTCCCTTCATTTTTATCCTGGCTGTGTGACTTGCTTTAGTCAATGAAGTATGGGCAGAAGTGACAGTGTGCCAGTTCTGAGCCCAGGCTTTAAGAGGTGATGAATGTTTTCACTTGCCCTTTCGTGCCTCTGCCATCACCATGAGAAGAATATGCATTGATGGTGCAAAGACAGTGAGAGATACATGGAGCAGAGAGCAGAGGCATTCCAGATGACCCACAGATCTACAGTGAGAAATAGAGCTGCCCCTGTCACTCCAGCCTCAAGCAGAGTAATCCAGCCAAACTCCAGCTAGCTGCTGACATATGAACGATAATAAAGGATCGCTGTTTTAAGCCAAAGTTTTGGAGTGGAGTGTTACATAGAAATGGCGTCCTAATCCATAAGGTCAGCAGTTAGATCAGAAAAGAGCCAAATGCTTTTTAGCACAATGATGGCAGGGTCTATCATTTCAAAATGGGTAGAAACAAAGACAAACTAACAAACTATATCAGAAACTATTCCTTCCGATATAGAATAGGACTGTCATCTCCCAGAAAAATTAATGCTCTAGACTAGGGGTCTTCAGACATTTTCTGTCAAGGCCCAGGTAGTAAATATTTTAGAGTTTATAGGGCACACAGTCTGTCACAACTACTCAACTCTGCATTTATAGCACGAAAGCAACTATACACAGTATGTAAATAAATGGGTGTGGCTCTGTTCCAATCAGACTTTATTTATAGACACTGAAATTTGAATTTCACATAATTTTCATGTCAAAAATTATTATTCTTTTGATTTTTATTCAACTACTTACAAATGTAAAAACCAGTCCTAGCTCATGGGCCATGCAAAATCAGGCAGCCAGCTAGATGTCGACTGGCAAACATTAGAAGGATGAATAATGCCAAATAATGTCAGGGACATGGGATAGAGGAATACTCACATGCTGCTGGTGGGATGTAGATCAGAGACAAAACAACTGTGAGGGTTTAGGGCCCCTCACTTGCTTGGACCCATGTGAGTGATGGGAATTCTAAAATATTCTAAGTAAAGAAGGAAAACCAGGTTGCAATCAGGAAACATCGGTAAGTAAGCATTTCAGGTAAATTATCTTAAGAGATCCCAATAATCTATTGTAATTTCTTAGCTTCTTCTAAATAAATATTAACTTTTGGACCTAACTTTGAATTTTTAATTTTGTGTTCTTCTTAAAAAGAATCCCCAAATTGTAAAGGTATAAGGCCCCACAACACCTAGATCTTCCTCTGAGATAGAGGCAGCCATTCGGGGTAGGAATCTAATGACCTTCAGTCCAATTAAGTGTAAGCATTTGTTCTAACCTAAAAATTCTACTCCTGGGTACATGTCCCAAAAAAGGCTACACACATGTCCATAAGAGAATATGCACAGGACTTCTGTTAAAGAAAGGTTCATGGTGACAGGGATTTGTAGATAATCTGGACTCCATCACTGGGAGAGTTGAAAGGTAAAACGTGATGGACACACTCCATAGAGTGTTATGTAGCAGTCGTACGTTAGAGAATTGGGTGTATACAAATAAGTATGGATGGATGTTTAAAACTAGTGCTGACTGTAATGGCATCACCACTTGGAACACAGTTTGACAATTTCTTATAAAGTTAAACATACACTTATCATAAACCCAGCAATTCATTCCTAGGTATTTATTCCAGATAAATCAAGTCATGTGTCCCAGACACATGAATTTTCATAGCAGCTTTATCCATCATAAGTAGAAACAACCTAAATATTCATCAAGTAGTAAACAATAAATGATGCTATAGCCATACAATAGAATACTACTCAGCAATAAAGAAGAATTAACTGCTGCTACACACGATCTAGAGGAATCTAAAAAGCATTTGACTGAGTAAAAGAAGCCAGATGAAAAGGGAATTCAGTAAGTCCCCTACATATGAACATTCAAGTTGCAAACATTCAAAGATGCGAACGTGCGTTGGCATGTCCAATCACGTAAGTTAGTTCATGTGTCTGCCGTATGTTGTCACATGAGTGCACCCTCTACAAGTGGTTGTGCTTTAGTGTACTTTACTGTACAGTACTGTATAGAGTGCAGTATCTTTATTTCAAGCCCAGGATGTCCGGAAGCAAGCTTAAGAGCAGTGGTGATGTAGCAGGTACTGCTAAGAAGCGCCAAGTGATAACGATGGAAACAAAAGTGAAAATAACTGAGAAAGTGGAGCAAGGTGAAAAGATGGTAGACATTGCTTGTTCTTATAACATGAATCATTAAACCATCAGCACAATTCTAAAGAACAGGACAAGATCACGGAACACGTGAAGTCTGCTGTGCGATGACGTCGACAATAATATCGAAGAAGCATGGAAAAGTGATGGAGGAGATGGAGAAACTTCTCAGTGTGTGGATATAGGATCAGCATCAGTGTCGAGTCCCGCTCAGCTTAATGCTGATTCAAGAGAAAACTAAAAGCCCTTATGAAGACTTGAAGAAGAAACACGGTGAAGAATCAGAGGGCACATCTCTTAATGCCAACCATGGCTGGTTTCATAGGTTCAAGGCTAGAACCAACTCTCACAATGTAAAATAAGTGGCGAGGCAGTGAGTGCAGATATGGTAGCTGCCCAGGAATTTCCTGAAACACTTCAAGAAATTATTGATGAAGGTACTTATTTACCTGAGCAGGTTTTTAATGTGGATGAGATAGGACTGTACTAGAGAAGGATGCCAGACCAAAGTTACATCAGTAAGGAGGAAGAGTTGACGCCAGGCTACCAAGCAGCAAAGGATAGGCTAACTGTGTTGTTTGGTGGCAATGCTCCCAGCAATATGAAGCTGAAGCCACTCTTAATTTATCATTCAGAGAACTCAAGAGCCCTTAAAAACATAGCCAAGGGCTCTCTTCCCATTGTGTGGAAGAGTAACCGCAAAGCCTGGGTTACACAGGCCGTTCTCCAGGACTGATTTTTCCACCACTTTATCCCGGAGGTAGAGAAATATTACTTGGAGATGGACATCCGATTCAACATTCTTTTGCTGCTCGACAGTTCTCTGGGCCACCCCCCATTCATGGACAACTTTCATCCCAACATCAAAGTAGTGCATCTGCCACTATATACTACATCACTCATCCAAATTATGGACCAGGGAGTTACAGCGACTTTCAAGAAATATTATTTACATCACACTTTTTGTCAGGCAGTAAAGGTGAGTGACGAATCAGGAAAAACCTTGCGACAATTTTGGAAGGACTATAACATCTACAAGGCCATAAAAAAACATTGACTTTGGGCTTCCCTGGTGGCGCAGTGGTTGAGAGTCCGCCTGCCGATGCAGGGGACATGGGTTCCTGCCCCGGTCCGGGAAGATCCCACATGCCGCGGAGCGGCTGGGCCCGTGAGCCATGGCCGCTGAGCCTGCGCGTCCGGAGCCTGTGCTCCACAACGGGAGAGACCACAACAGTGAGAGGCCCGCGTACCGCAAAACAAACAAACAAAAAACACATTGACTTTGTTAGGCGTGAGGGTTACGGTTGTCACTATGAATGGGGTTTGGAAGAACATTTGTCCACATTCAAGATTTTCATGGATTTGAGAAGGTGGATGAGGAGTTCAAAGAGGTCTTCAGCAACTTACTGACCCTCAGCGAGAAGCTGGAGCTAGATCTGCAAGAGGACAACTTCGTTGAATTCCTTGCTGTGCAACACGATGGGCTTGCTAATGAAGACCTGATGGAATTGGAGGCTCAGAGAAAGGACAAAGAGAGACAAGAGAAGAAGAAGTAACTGAAGAACCGAAGAGATTCACCATGCAGGAAATGGCAAGAAGATTTTCTTTATTTGAGGAGGGATTGTTAGTTTTTGAGGCACAGAACCCAAACACAGAACGGTACACAAAGGTTGCAGCTGCTGTTCAGAGTGCAATCCAGTGTTACCATGTCATCTATGACGAGAAAAAAAGAGCTACTACCCAGATATCGCTGGATCATTTTTTCAAGAGGGTAGATAGAATTGAATCCAGCAAGGAACCAGAACCTGTACCATCAGTGTCAGATGTGAGTGAAATTGCAGCTCGCCCTCCGTCTCTTATTGCTGACGATCCTTCAGCTCTACCATCTCCCACCTCCTCTCCCTCCTCCAGTCAGTGACTCTTCTTGCCTTTTCACTAGATGCCAGCCCCTGTATGCCAGCTGTTGTACTGTACTACTGTACTTTTCAAGGTACTGGACTGTAATATTTAAAATATTTTCTTTATTTTTGTGGTTGTTTTTCATGTACTATTTGTGTAAAGTATTATAAACCTATTACAATAGCCAATTGTGTGAGTTGGGTACCTAGGTTAACTTTGTTGGACTTACGAACAAATTGGACTTACAAACATACTCTCAGAACGGAACTCGTTCATATGTAGGGGACTTGCTGTATACTGAATAAGTCCATTTGTGTAAAACTCTAGAAAAGACAAATCTAATCTACAGTTATAAAAAAATGTATCAGTGGTTGCCTGGAGCTGGTGAGAGGAGACGGACATTGAGTAGGATGGGTTCTGAGAGAGCTTATCTTTTTCAGTTTTATTGAGGTATAATTGACAAATAAAACTGTCAATTTTTATTCAAAGTGTACACAGTGATGATTTGATATACACATACCTTATGAAAGAATTCCTACAATCCAGTTAATTAACACAGCCACCCATCATCTCACATCTCAACACCTCACATCTTTACCATTTTTTTTTTTTTGGTACAAACATTTAAGTTTTACTCTCTTAGCGAATTTCAATTTTACAATGCAGTATTATCAACTATAGCCACCATGTTACACATTAGCTCTTCAGGCCTTATTTATCTTATAACTGAAATGTGTCCCTTTTACCAACTTCTCTTGATTTGACCCACCACCCCGTCCCCAGCCCTTGGCAATCACCATTCTATTCCCTGTTTCTATGAGTTGGACTTTAAAAAAAAAAAAATTTTTCAGATTCCACATATAAGTGATACCATGCAGTATTTGTCTTTCTGTGTCTGGTTCCCCAAATCTTTTTTGTGAGGTAACATTGGTTTATAACATTACATAAGTTTTACGTGTATTTAAACTTCTGTATACACTACACCGTGCTTACCACCAAAAGTTTTGTTTCCATCATCACCATACAGTTGACCCACTTTACACATTTTGCCCTCCCCTCCACATTTTGCCTCTTCCCTTTTGGTAACTACTAAACCGTTATGAGAGAACTTTGAGGATGATGAAAATGTTCTAAACACAGGTGTCAAAACTCATCAAACTTTACACTTAAAATGGGGGTGTGTGTTTTATTTTGTGTAAATTATACCTCAGTAAAGTTGACTTCTTTAAAAACTAGAGCTGTTTTTTTTTTAAAATAAGCAATTAGGGCTTCCCTGGTGGCGCAGTGGTTGAGAGTCTGCCTGATGATGCAGGGGGCACGGGTTCGTGCCCCGGTCCGGGAAGATCCTACATGCCGCAGAGCGGCTAGACCCGTGAGCCGTGGCCGCTGAGCCTGCGCGTCCGGAGCCTGTTGCTCTGCAACGGGAGAGGCCACAACAGTGAGAGGCCCGCGTACCAAAAAAAAAAAAAAAAAAAGCAATTAAGAAAAATAAGAATGAGATATATGACAGAAAACCACACATGTAAAATAAAGAGATATGCACACTAAAATATACATAATAAAACATAGGAAGAGATGCCTATGCAGAACATGGGTGGGAGTTGATTACGGGGGTAAAAATCAATAAATCAGTAAAATAAAACAAGAGAAAGGCTTTGTATAAGACCAATGATGACAAATTTGCCATAATAATTAACTCAACCCTTGGGAAAAGAGGACTAAAAGAAAGGAGAAAAAGCTCTATTGACAAGGGGCTTACTTCTAAGGATTAGTAGTGAGGAAATCAGCCCTGGAACTCATCTGCTCCCATTCCAGAAAGGGCTGTAGAAAAGAAACCTGAGGTGCCATTTGAGTTTACAACAAAGGGCACAGATTCCTCCATTCTTGAGGAACGAAGTTGTTTCTAGCTAGACGGTAGGGTACCCAGCTGAGAGTCTTGAAGGACTGGAAAGAGAGAAGAGGAGAAACTCACGGAGGCACCATTCTTACAGAAGCTTTAGTCTAGAAAGGACTTCCTTTGTACATCCAAAGAACCCTTAGTGGCACAGAGTTTCCCCTAACACTGAACCACTGTTTTGAGATCTACTTCTCCTCCGGTAAAGAACTCCATCATAGCCTTGAATGTTTGTTCTTGTGATCGCTGATTAGCAGAATAAGGTGGCCTAATGAAGGGATGACCTGAATCCATTATGTGCATTATTTAACAGAATCAACACTGGTTTTCAGCAATAGAGGAGACTCTTATAACAAACCCTTCCCCATCTGGAGTAAGGTACTGCAAGACAAAATGCCTGATTTCTCCACAGGCTAAAAAGGGACTCCCCCACACCTGAGCTATTCATCTCCATCTCTGGGGTGTCCAGCATTCTTAAGCTTCAGCATCTCCACTTCCTCATTTCTACTGATAACCAAATATTTTGCCATGGCTCTCATTCAAAGCTCTCCAAGAAAATAATCTGACTGGCTAAAAAGAATCTGATTTATTAGCTAATAGAGATAAACTATTGTGAAAGGACAGAAAATAATAGAACTGCCTTCCTTACTGATATCTGCAAATCTGAGCTTTTCTTTTTTGGCAAACATGAAGTCATATGTACTTGATGAGTGAGGTGAATGCTTGTCAGTAAGAAAAGAAAAGGAGCAAAGAAAATTATGGAAGCGGAGTGAAAAAAAGAGAGAGAAATGAATAAAGATTAGAGGTAATCTTTGTGAGAATGTGTGCTTTCCAGATAAAATTATGGAATTAGAAAGAAGGAGTCTAGGAAATTCCCTGGCTGTCCAGTGGTTAGGACTCCATGCTTTCAGTGCTGAGGGACTGGGTTCAACCCCTGGTCAGGGAACTAAGATCCCACAGACCATGCGGCACAGCCAAAAAAAATGAGTCTGTAAACGGTCCATTGAGAAGATTATCTGAGGATGTGGAAAAGTAGGAGGCATTCAGCAGGAAGGGGTTCACACTGATGAGTGGACTTTGCTATGAAATGTTCAGGAGCCCAAAGTCCCCATACTGAAGGTGTAGTCAGAAACCTGGCCCTGAGGCCAATTGAACGTGCTTGACCTCTTTAAATATGCTCCTGCAGTGCTGTGGCCTTTACTCAACACGATTTACCTCTTCCTGAGCCTTAAGTGGGTACTGTTGCCATCTCTGGCCTAGTGCAAGGTAAGGTGGTGTCTGAGATTCAGAAAACTCTGCATCTGTTCCCTGCCTGGCCATCGACTCTTGCTTTGGCCCAGCATAAACCATAAGCCTCCCTAGTTGGAGTGGGCCTAGCCTAGAAAATGAACTTTCTTATGTTTCCAGTGGATTCATCACATCTTGCCCAGGACCCTTCCACTCCTTTCTCAGATTTCTGCCACCAGCCCCTGGTTTTTCCTGCTTCTATCACTGCATCGAAGCGAAGTAAATAATCTACATTTCACTTCTTTAGTTTTTAGGGGTAGGGGATATTGGAGGGGAGTGATGAAAGAAAATGAAACTAACTGGTCCAAATAAGGCTTAGAAATTTTCTCACTTTCTATTACATTCCAACTCTCTGACTCCTGGTACTAAATGTAATTAGCAATGGCAATAGATAGGCTGGGGTTGGGGGATGGGCATGGTTCATGTTACTTGAAATGATGTTTGACGATCTATCACCAGAGGCTGTGCGGGGTAATGAAAATAACATGAGCTTTGGAGACAGACAAGTTTGGGTTCAAATTCTCACTTGGCCACTTATTAGCCATGTGATGCTGAACAAGCCAATTGGTGTATCTGAACCTCAGTTTTGTCATCTCTGATAAGGGGACAATGTTACTGACCTCAGGAGGTTTGCTGTGAAGATTAAGAGGTCATGTCTGTAAAGCACACAGAGCAGTACCTGGTAGACAGGAAGCCCTCAATGTTATTCACTATGAATGTTCACCTTTCTTGATTTCTTGAAGCATCTGACTTGACTTCTTTCCTCCCTGAAGCTCCCCTGTTCTCCTTCTTGTGAGATATTCAATATTCAATATTCAATAAAAGGGACAAGGATTGTCAGTGATTCAGAGACCTCTCTGCTCACTGTGCTTTTCCAAATCAAGGTTGAAATTATCAAAACTTTGGGTCTCAAGTCTAAGTGATTACTTAGAATCCAAGCTCAAGGACAGATCTCTCCTCTGTGTCTGGAGTGTATACGATGTAACTCTGTTTGAGCTCTAGTGAAAGATGATAAGGAAGGGTCCCAACATTTTATTAGAGAGTGTCTCCAAGCTTATCCCTGTTCCAGCTCTCCTTGTTCCTCCCAGGATGTCTTCCCTGGTTTCTTATCTTTACTGTTGCCTAAACTTTTCTAGAAGTTGCTCTTTCCCTCAATACTTCATTTCACTGTCTTCTTTCCCAGGAACCATACACTGATCTCTCCATGTCAGGTCATATTTTCATCCCTCCTAGAATGTCCTTCTTTAACTTCACCCCATCCAAAACTACCCAGGCCATTTTGAGTTTCTTGTGGGCTAAGGACTAAGGCGCTGGGGAGGTGATGGGAGAAGAACTGTCTAAGAGGGTTCCTGTCCTTAAAATGCTTACAGCTTTTTTAGGAAAAGGAAAGCAAACATTTTTAAATGAACTTCATATCCTTTCGAAAACGTTCAAGAAATGTTTGCCAAATAAATTGAATCTCGATTAAGCATATACTAGGTATTAGGGTCCTCTATTAAGCACCAGAAATACAGAGCTGTATAGGTTAGTGTCCCCTAATATCCAATATATTAGGATAAACTAGGTTATGATGCAGTAACCGAAAAAAGAATCTTGGTGGCTTATAGGAACAAAGGTTTAATTTTCACTCATGCTGCATATCTATTGCAGGTTTGCTAGTGACACTTCTCCATATCTTCTCACTCTGAAACCCAAACTGATTGAATAGCCACTCAAGTGTTGCTGATCACCATGGCAGATGGAAAGAGAGTTCTGGAGGGTCTTGCACTGGCCGTTATAGGCCCTGACCTTGGAAGTAATGCATAGTTCATAACTCACTGCCTACAACAGTGACATGGCCCCATACAACCACAAGAGGGCCAAGAAGTGAATCCTACCATGAGCCTAGAATGCAGAAAGCCAGACTTTTTTTTTTCTTTTTTTTTTGAGGTACGCGGGCCTCTCACTGTTGTGGTCTCTCCCGTTGCGGAGCACCAGGCTCAGCGGCCATGGCTCACGGGCCCAGCCGCTCTGCGGCATGTGGGATCTTCCCGGACCGGGGCACGAACCCGTGTCCGTTGCATCGGCAGGCGGACTCTCAACCACTGCGCCACCAGGGAAGCCCTGGAATCTTCTTTAAATTAATTTTTATTGGAATGCAGTTTACAATGTTGCATTAGTTTCTCCTGTGCAGCAAAGTGAATCAGTTATACATATAACCAATCTTTTTTAGACTTCCTTCCCATTTAGGTCACCACAAAGCATTGAGTTGAGTTCCCTGCGCTATGTAGTAGGTTCTCATTAGTTATCTATTTTATACATAGTAGTGTATATATGTCAATCCCAATCTCCCAAGTCATTGGAATCTTGATAGAGACTGCATTGACTCTACAGATGAACACTGTTATGATATTTATTCTTCTGATCATGGACAAAAGATATCTTTCCATTTGTTTGTATCTTCTTCAACTTCTTTTATCAAAGTCTTGTAGTTTTCAGTGTACAGATCTTTCACATCCTTTGTTAAATTTATTCTTAAGTATTTTATTGCTTTTGATACTATTGTAAATGGAATTATTTTTCTTTATTTTTTTTCAGATAATTCATTCTTAATGTATAGAAACACAACCGATTTTTGTATATTGGTTTTGTATCCTGCAGCTTTGCTCAAATCATTTATTAGTTTTAACAGTTTTTTGGTGGCATCTTTAGGATTTGCTATAGATCATGTCATCTGCAGACAGAGAAAATTGTGCTTCTTTCCAACTTGGATCCCTTTTATTTCTTGTTCTCATCAGGTGGCTCTGGCTAAGACTTCCAGTACTATGTTGAATAGAAGTGGTGAAGGTGGCCACCCTTTTATTGTTCCTGATCTTAGAGGAAAAGCTTTCAACTTTTAACAACCGAGTGTGACATGTTCTGTAGTTGGAGGGATAGAGGGATTGCATCAGGCTAGACTCCATGGTTGGATGGACCTGCTGGCTAGGCTCTGCGTTCAAGCAGGGCTGATGGCTGTGCTCTGTGGTAAGGTGAGACCACAGGAAGGGCTCTGCAATCACTTCTGGTTGTGCAAGTTCTCATGCTGTGTTCCCTGGCAGGGAGGTGTCACGAGTTGTACTCCACAACTGGGAATGGCTACAGACTAGGCTCCACAATTCCTCCTGGTCAGGTGGGGTCTCAAGCTGGGGTCCTCAACCAGATGGTGTCACTGGCTGGACTCTGTGTTCAGGTGGGGTTACAGGCAGAGCTTTTTCATCCAAGGAGGCCTCAGGCTGTGCTCTGCAGTCAGGTAAGTCTATAAGCTGTGTCCCAAAGTTAAGCAGGGCCACAGGCCTGGGCTTCACAATCAGGTAAACCACAGGCTGTGCTCTGCTGTTGGGGCCTACAGATGTATCCCACAGTTGGATGAGACTAGAGGCAGTGCTCCTTGGTTGGGTGGAGCTACATGCTATGCTCCATGATTGGGTGGTGTCACTGGTTAGATTCCCTGCCCAGGCTGTGTTCAGCAATTGGGTAAGGCCATAGGCTGGGCTGGGCTGCAGGGCAGAGCTGTAGGCTAGACTCTGCCCTAAGTTGAATTCCAAGGCTGCCCAGGGTCACTGTTCAGCCTCCCTGGTTATATGGGCCCAGAGGCTATGCTTAACAGTTGGGCAGAGCTGCTGGCTTGGCTCCCTGCCCTAGCGTGACTGTAGAATGGGCTCTGTGGCTTCCCAGGATCTCTGGCCAAGCTTCCTGATCAGGGGGACTGGAGGCTGTGCTCAGCAGTTGGGCAGGGGTGTGAATTTGCTTCCTTGCCTGGGTGGTAATAGAATGAGCTCACGGCTGTTATGGCTAATTGGCTGGGGACCCAAATCAGGCAGAACTGGCAACTGAGCTCCCTGGCCACATGGGGTCACATGCTTGGCTCTGCAGATGAGCAAAGCTGCTGGCTGGGATCCCTGCCCAGCTTCTGCTGCAAGCAAGAATGTGGTCCACCAAGATCTGAGCACTGGTTGCTGTAAGCCCTGCCTCCTTTCTCCATCTCTATCTGATCCCCTGTAGGCAAGCTCTGCAGGTTACCTCGGTGATCTGCTCATCTCTGCTGGGATAGTAGAGTGATGACTATCCCTCTACTATCCCAGCAGAAAACTAGAGTGTTACTGTCTGAGGAGGCTAATACGAAGAGTTTCTGGTTAGAGGCACAGGGGACACAATGCCAGTTGAGAGCAAGGGTATCATACTGAACCCAGGAGAGTCAAGTAAAATTTTATATATAAAGTTAAAACCCAGCTTTCTTCCCCATCTCAACCTTGAGGATAGTGACAGGCAAATGTATACCTTCTGAGCAGGATTGTGGAGGATTCTTCCCAGGGAAATTGGCACAATCTCAGAGAAAAAACCTGAAGACACAGATACCGTGTTTCTTAATCTGTTCAGGCTGCTGTAACAAACTACCACAGACTGGGTGGTTTAAACAATAAACATTTATTTCTCACAGTTCTGGAGCCTGGGAGGTCCAAGATCAATGCATCAGCGGATTCAGCATCTGGTTCATAGGTGGCCTTCTCACAGCGTCTTCACTTGGCAGAAGGGGTAAGAGAGCTCTCTGGGGTCTCTTTTAAAAGAGTACTAACCTCATTCATAAGGGATCTGCGCTCATGACCTAATCACCTCCCTAAAGGCCCTGCCCCCTAATACTATCACACTGGAGGTTGGGACTTCAATATATGAATTTAGAGGGGGACACATTCAATGTATCAGGATTGTAGAGGATTCTTCCCAGGGAAATCTGGCCAGTACAAGAGAGAAATCATGAAACAAGAACAGGATGCTACTTTTTAAAGAAGAAAAAAGAAGGAATGAGAGGGCTTCCCTGGTGGCACAGTGGTTGAGAGTCTGCCTGCCGATGCAGGGGACATGGGTTCTTGCCCCAGTCCGGGAAGATCCCACATGCCGCGGAGCAGCTGGGCCCGTGAACCATGGCCACTGAGCCTGCGTGTCCGGAGCCTGTGCTCCACAACGGGAGAGGTCACAACAGTGAGAGGCCCACATACCGCAAAAAAAAAAAAAAAAGAAGAAAAGAAAGAATGAGAAAAAAACTTTAGAGAATCAACATACAAAGACAACATACAAAGAAATGTCTAGAGATAAGAATAAAGTGGCAGAGAAAAAAGCAATGGAGAAAAATATAAGAAAATTAGAGAATCAGGGAATTGTACATTTGAAAAATAACAATTCCAGAATAAGGAGCAGGAAAACAAAGGGTGGGAAATCATCAAAGAAATAAGTCAAGGAAAACAATGTCCTAGAATTCAAGTTCATGAGTTTCCAGATTGACAGGGCCCATTGAGTACGCAGCAGAAAGCGAGTGGAGCTATGCCTTCAAAATTCAGAGAGAAAAACACTTCCAATATGAAATGAGCAACCAAACTACTAACCAAATGTGAGATTAGTACATGAAGTCAGACATTTTCAGGAAGCTACCAGGAGATGCTCTACCAAAATAAAGGAGTAGAACAAGAAAGACCTTGGATCCAAAAAGCAGGGCATTCATCCATGGGTTCTCAAAGGAACCCCAGGATGATGTAAATGGAGATCCAGGATGGCAGCAGGTCACCAGATATAGAATCAATCCACTCAGAGTAGAGCAGGTCCAAGTGCCCAGGGAGACAGGCTGCCAGGAAGATAAAATTGATGAAATAAATAACTAATGATTCTGAAAGTATTCAAAAGAGATGAAAGACAGCTAAATTCTCATCTTTCATAGCAGGAATTCAATGGATAATACCTGAAACTGAAAAAAGAAATAATAAGTAGCAATACAGGTAAGCATATTACTTATAAATATGGAAATAGAATCCAAAGAAACAAACAAAAGATGTGAAAGTGGTTTTCTTTGGCGAGCAAGAAATGGAGAAAGAGAAATGTGTGACTTCTATATTTTATTATAATTTCTTATTCAAAGTTGACTCAAAATCACGTGGATGAATGGTTTTGGTTTTGGTTTAAATAAATTGAATTTTTAAAATCATGTGGATGTATGACTTTGATGAAAATTTAAACTAAATATAAAAAAGAGAGAAACAATGGAGTGAGAATTCGGCCTGGGGATTAATTTTCCTGCTTAACAGTTTCTTTAACAATCCCAGAAAATAAGACCCCATTATAATGCTATCTACCCCCAGTTTTCTATTAGAGAGATTCAAATAAATACAATATGCATTTGTATTAATATTCATGATTGTCCAGGAGGCAGGGAGTTATTTGCAAGCCTATATTCAGGCTAGTATGTAATCCCATCACCTCCTCATGTTAGTTATGTAACTGGCATTGGGTAAATCACTTCAACAGCCTGAGCCTCAGTTTCCCCAACCATAACCTGAAAACTCCAAAAGTTGTCCTGATAGCCTTAAGCTCTTCTCCAATCTCTTTTTACTCATAATGTTTCTAACTTGACATGTCCACTTGAAAGTCTAACGTGCATAAGTTGCTTTTAAAATATAATTGAAAGTTTTTTGAAATGCCTCCCATCAAGAGAAGAAATTTCCATCTCCTTGACTCTGGACATATATATAGTTCTGCAAAAGTGACGCTTCCAAGACTCAGTTATAAAAGGCCATAAAACCTACTGCCAGTTTGCTGGAGCATTTACTCTTGGACCCCTGAGGTCCCATGTAGGACTTCAGTGAAGCCCAATCATATGGAATGATCACATAGATGCTTTGGTTGACATTCCCAGGTGAGCCTAGCCTTCAGGTGCCAGATGTGAGTGGAAAAGCTTCTAGTCTTTCCAGATGAAGCCCCAGGCATTTTTATTAGATGCTGTTTTCTCTACAGTTTGGGATTAATTAAGTGATTATTATATGTGATAGAATGGTCATTAACAATTACTGAGAAGTTACTCTATTTCAAGTATTGTCCTAAGAACTTTATGTATTTAATCATTTAATCTTTTTAACAATTCAGTGAGCTAGATAACATTAAGATCTCTTTTTATCTGTGAAAACCTTAAGCCCATAGAGGTTAAGTTATTTATACAAAATCAGAAAGCTTACAATTTGAAGGTCAGGGACTCAACCTAAGTCTATCGGACTTAAAAGTTCATGATCCTGGGCTTCCCTGGTGGTGCAGTGGTTGAGAGTCCGCCTGCCGATGCAGGGGACACAGGTTCGTGCCCCGGTACGGGAAGATCCCACATGTCATGGAGCGGCTAAGCCCGTGAGCCATGGCCGCTGAGCCTGCGCGTCCGGAGCCTGTGCTCCGCAACGGGAGAGGCCACAACAGTGAGAGGCCCATGTACCGCAAAATTAATTAATTAATTTTTTTAAAAAAAGTTCATGATCCTGGACTAGTATACAGTAGGGGCTCGATAAATTCAAAATAGAGTGACATGAGTGGAACAAAGGAGTCAATCACAAGAAAATCAGGAAGAATATTTCAGCTGACGGGAATAGCAAGCACAAACAGGTTTAGTGTGTTCAATGGAAAGAATAAAGGCCAGCATGGCTGAAGAGTAGGGAGTGAGAGGGAATTTGTATGAGTTAAAGCCAGAGAGGTACACAGCAGCTGTATCAGGTAGGCCAGCGAGAAGAATTTGAATTTCATCCTAAATTACAAAGGATAGTCATCAGATAAACCAACATTATCTGATTTATATTTTTAAATGATGATTCTGATCAGTGGAGAACGGAATGTCCAAAAGCAAGGTTAGAAGCCCTGCCTGAATATGAGAGTGAAGGAGAGGTGGTTCCCTAAAGGAAAATCAAGGGGCTGTGACTAGAAGAAAGGGACCTCACTGCTGAGCATGCCGATGGCCACTACACAGGCCGGGAAGTGAAGTTGTTGGAGTGCAGGGCATGCACATTTTAAGGATTTTGGTATTGGCAAACACGCTTCCAAAAAAGTTGCACCAGTTTGCATTTTCATGATCAAGATATTACTCTTTCCCTATATCACAGAAAATTCTGGAATTGTTAATAAAATTGAATTCTTGCCAATTTGGAGAAATGATACCTCACTGTCATTTGAATTTGTTTTTCTTCGATTCCTGGTTAGATTGGGAAGTTGGTCTTCCTGACTCACCACGGACAGGCTATGATGTCAGAGGTGTGCCTAGGGGAACACACGTGGTAGAGCCTTCCCCTCCTCCCTTGTCCTCTGTGACTAAGATGCTCACTGTGGTTACACATATTTTGGCGTCCTCAGGAGGCTAACAAAGGCTTCAAAACCAGAGCTAAAGTAGTACATTGACTATGCAAGAAGCAGGCCCAGAGGCAGACTGTGGTTTTTGCAAGAGCCACACAGTGTATTTGGGAGTTGGGGTCAAGGGAAAAGACCTCTGACCTAACTGTTTCAGAGACTTGGAGACTGAAGGCAACCCAGACTACCCTCAGGTGCAAACCCAATTACCTTGCCCTGTTTGGGTGTTTAAAACATAAATTCCCGCATTCTCTTACTTTTTATGTCATTTCAGGATCTAGAGAAGTATACTTGATGATTCCCTACTGCAGATCTGCCCCAAATACCTGACCGAAGAGACTGAGGCCCAGAAAAAAAAGTGATTCTCCCAAGATGACACAGAAAGTTAGTCACAGAGTCAGGACTGTATATTTTCAGCTCTGCCTTCCCCACCCTCCACACCAAAATCCTATATATATCCAGGCTTTTTTTTTTAATGCTTATTTTATGTATTTATTTAGTTTGGCTGCACCGGGTCTTCGTTGAGGCATGTGGCATCTTTTAGTTGTGGTATGTGGGCTCATAGTTGCAGCACGCCAACTCTTAGTTGCAGCATGTGGGATCTAGTTCCCCGACCAGGGATCAAACCTGGGGCGCCTGCACTGGGATCACGGAGTCTTACCCACTGGACCACCAGGAAAGTCCACTATCCAGACATTTTAGACAGTAGAGTCTCTTCTCTCAGGGAGGAAAGATTCCAACAGATACATTTCTGCCCCATTCCCTAGCCACCAGAATAGAAAATTGCATTTTGCAATTTTTTATAGCTTTGTTGAGTAGACAAAAAACTGCATATATTGAATGTATACAATTCAATGAGTTTGAACATATGCATTTGGTGATGTTTCTGTAGCACAGCCTGACGGGTACTCAGACAGCCCAAGCCAGAATGAAATTACATTTTACAATTCCTTTCCCTGTATGGAATTGAGTTAAGCTTTGCCACAAACTCTTTTCTTTTTCTTTCTTTCTTTTTTTTTTTTTTTTTTTGCAAGAGATTGGGGAGGTGGACACGAAGCAGCATCCTTGTGCTCTGAAGGTTGTCATTGGTTAGAGGTGGTGAGGGGTGTCTGCGGGTTTCAGTCTATCCTTGCTGTTCTCTGCTGCATGACTACTCTCCTTCCCAACTGTCAGCCCTGTTGACCAAGCGACCAGGGCCCAGACCCTCCACTAAACACTTCTCTATGAACTCAAACAGGCAGTAGTTTTGAAGAGCAAACAACCTTTCACGGACTTCTACACCAGCTCCTTCAGTGACCCCACTACCACCCAGAAAGATCTTTACTTTCCCAGCTCCTCCCACAATTGAATAGAATCTCATCCTTATAATAAATTCCTTGTTCCATAATGCTGATAGCAGTTCTGCTGCTTCCCTGATTGAGCCTTAATTATGTTTGAAAAAATGAGCCTCCTTAACAGAAGTGAACGACAGTCATGGATTTCCAGGCCTTAGGCACTGAGTCCCTTCCTAGCTACTGTCTCCTCTTCATTGTAAAGCTTTTAGAAAGAGTTCTTTACACTTCTCTCTTTCACTTACCTTTCAGTCTTCAACCTCCTCAATCTGTTTTCTGCCCTTACAGAAATGGTTTTCAATGTTATTTTGTCTTGTAAGCCTTATATATGATTTTATACCCTTGACCTCTGTATCAAATAGGGTCCAATCAGGAAACGGAAGCCACGTAGGATATTTAATATAGGGAATTGGTGACACTGTTGTCGGAAGGCAGAAACAGCAAAAAGAGGACCCTGAGGAAACAGATATTAGTAACCACAGAATGCAGCTAGCACCCTCAGGCTGCAGGAATTGAGGGAAGAGAACGGATTTTCAAAACCTAAGAGTTCAGAGGAGGGACCCCTCCCAATAGCTGGTTCTTGGACCTCCGAGGAAGGGGCACAGCCTGGCGCCCAGAAGGCCTGACCCCATGGGTCAGATGACAGGGGGCTGTGGCTGCTAGTACTTCTGAGACGGCACAGCCAGGCTGGTCAGGGGAGCTCATCTCTTACTACCGTTCTCCTGCCGGTTTTCGCCCCAGTTACATCATACTTCTCATATTCAACACCAACAGAAGCCTTTGTACAGACTTTCCTTTGCCTGGAACACCGTTTAGGCTCATCTGCCTGGCGTTTTTGTATTTATTCCTCAAAGCACGGTTCAGTGCCATCTTCTCGGCGAAGTTTTTCCGGACCTTCCGGACTCCGTGTGCGTGGCGCCCCCTTGTGGTCCCTTGGTTAGAGGTCGGACCTTGTTGCTTGACCTAAATGAAGAAAAGAAAGCGTGCCACTTCAGGACGTGTGGCTGCACTCTGTGGGGCTCAGGGGGCGCGGGGGCTGTACCCACGGGCGGCTGAGGGCACGTGCGGGTGACATCTGTTCCGGTTGGACCAAGGGAACGGGAGCCAGAGAGGCCAGAGCTCTCCCCCGTTAGCTTCGCCATCGCATCGGACTTGCAGCTTCACTAGGCCACTTCCAGCCATGAAGCTCCTTTTGCTGACTCTGGCCGCACTGCTGCTCTTGTCCCAGCTCACTCCAGGTAACCTGGACCTCTTCAGGGGAGGGGGCGGGTGTGGAGAGTGTGGAGAGTGAGACCTCGTCACGGAATCCCACGGGCGGGGGGGATGAAATAGCATTTACAACCCAGAGTGCCGTGAGCTGTGATAGAGGGGACCTAGGGTCCTGGGGTGCACATGGGAGGGACCAGCCCAGGCTGAGGACCAAGAGAGTCCTCCTGGAGGGATACTCTTGAGTCCTGAAAAGTGGTTAGAAATTAGAAGGGGAAGGAGAAGAGGTGGAAGTAGGAAGGGTGTCCTGGGCAGAAATCCTCTAATGCAAAAGTCCGGATGTGGGAGAGAGCACTGTGCCTTCAGTGAGCTGGCACAGAACGGAGGGGTGGGTTAAGGGTGCGGCAAGGGGTAAGGCTGAGGAAGCACTCAATGTCCAGGTCTTGATGAGCCTTGAATGCCAGGTGGGGGAGCCATGGGAAGGCTGTAGCAGAGGGGGGCCATGGTCAGACTTGCCCATTCCACCAACTCTAGCATACCTCCCTGGCCCCTCTTGCTCACCTGGCAGAAATTTCTGCCCAGCCACGGCTTTGAGCTCACCTGTCCACAGGGTCGGAGGGTGTGCATTTCCTCACCTCAGCCCTTGTATTTTGCCTGTGGCAAATGCCTGAAACACCACTCAGCTGGGGATAGACAGGAAAGCCTTAGAACCCAGGTTAGAAACTGCTCAACCATTTTCTAACTCTGTGACCTCCAGCAAGCAGCTCAGCGGCTCAGAACTGCAATTTCCTCACTTCTCAGTCTGCTGCAACAAAGGCGTGTATATAGTAATATCAGTTTGGGGGCACAACATTGAACACACTGAAATTTTGGTATGCGAAAACAAGTGTAACTTCTTCATTTTATATAACTCATCTAAATTTTCCCAGGAACTTCCATCCGGCTGATGGGACAGTTTAGGGAGAGGGGTGGTGGAGGGCACTTAGGGACTGTACCTAAACTCAGCAGTTAAATAAATATTCATCAGTCCTGGTTTAAAACCATTTCAAGTTAATTCAGTCTCTTTTGAATAAATACTCAGTCTTTGAGCACTTCTCCTTCTGCTCCCCTGCTCCTTCCCAGGATAGCCCCTGGGTTCAGGAGAAGGTAACTTGATACGTCATGATTTAATTTATTGGTTCATTCAGTAAACATGATTGAATGGATTTCATGTTCTAGGCACTCTGATAGGTGCAGGAGGTAGCACAGTGAACATATCAGAACAAAACAAGGTAAGCAAAGTCTTCAGCCTCTCGGAGTTTACATTCTACTGAGAGAAACACAAAAAATTTTTTAAATAACTGAAACATACAAAATGTCAGGTGGTGAGTATAATGAGCAGAATAGGTGAGAAAGGGGATAGCAAATACCGGGGGATGCAGATTTGCTGTTTTAAAGGGGTGCTCATGGAATGGGTCACTGTGACCTGAGGGAGAATAAGGGGTGATCCATGTGGATTTGTGGAGAAGAACATTCAAGCTGGAGGGAACGTGAAGTGCAAAGATCCTGGGGCAGGAGCGTGAGGAGGTAGGGCTCGGCGCTGGACCTTCACTGACTTCTAGGACGATGTCCCTCATTGTGTGTGATCCCGTGACTGATGAAACCTCTTGGTCCTGTCGAGAGCCCCACTGACTCAGCCCTTCATCTCAGCCAAATCTTCCATCCGATCCCTAGGTTTAGGCTGTTCACACACAGCCCCTAGGGATCTACTCCTGACGGGTCTCTCAGGCTCGCAGCTCATCACTGGTTTTCCTGTCTTCACTAGAGACACAAGGGAACTTGGGGACCTTCTGGGTCTATTTTATGCCACAGGAGAGGAGAGGGAGAAGCTCAGCCACTTCCCTCAGCCATTTCTAAAACCCCCTCCAGGTGGCACCATAATGTGCTGTGCCGATGCTGTTAGCAATTTTCCTGGGCTGCAGTCTGAGGGCAAAAAGTAAATGCCCTCTTCTCTGGCAGTTTCTCCAGACCAATCTGGGTGTATGTAGCAAGAGATTCTCTTGCCCCTGTCCTTCTCATATTACTTATCTCTACTTCCTAGATGTTCAGGTCGACCAGCAGGCCTTAGTGGGGGAGGGGAGGAAGGCCTCTGTCTCTAGCTTGCTGGTGGGTCCATCATCATCCTGGCTGGCAGAGGCAAGGTGTGGGCTCTGGTGGAGCTCTAAGGCCTCCTCCTGCTGCTGCTGCAGGAAGTGGATTTAAGCACTCCAGTTTCCCCTAGGGAGAGTATTTCCCTCTACTTCCTATTGGGTATGGTGATGGTAAAGGATATTAAATGGAAGTTTCTTTGGCCGGACCCTCAAGCCTTTGCCTCCTGTGGCTTATGGTGAGGTGATATTATCTGAATCCACCAGGCTCAGCTAATAATATATAAAGGAGCTCTTTGAAATTTGGAAATCCCTGACCTTTCTAGATAAATTTCGGTTCTTAAAAGTATTATCTTGTGGGCTTCCCTGGTGGCACAGTGGTTGAGAGTCCACCTGCCGATGCAGGGGACACGGGTTCGTGCCCCGGTCCGGGAAGATCCTACATGCCGCGGAGCGGCTGGGCCCGTGAGCCATGGCCGCTGAGCCTGCGCGTCCGGAGCCTGTGCTCCGCAGCGGGAGAGGCCACAACAGTGAGAGGCCTTCGTACCGCAAAAAAAAAAAAAAAAAAAAATTGAGATTTCATTGTTAAATGGTGGGGACTTTTTTCTTACCTTTTTTGTAAAATAAAACACAATTACAGATCCTGAAAACCACATAAAACAAATGTGCAGCTTAATGAACTGTTATAAAGCGCACACCCTTGTAACACCATCCAGGTCAATAAACAGAACATTGACAGTCACCTCAAAAACCCCTCCACCTATGCCCCATCACAACTGTCTCTCTCCCCAAATTAAGTACTATCCTGACTTTTATAGCGATCAACTATTTGCGCATCTTTATAATTTCATTGCCAGGGCTGCATCCCTAGAAACCCTATTTTTGCCATGCCCACTTTTAAAATCTAATATTTCTTAAGATTTTTAGTTTTTTAATTTACTGGTTATATCTTCTTCCCTTTCTTGTCTCTATAATTTATCTGTTGGGTCATTTGACCCATAGTTTCCCACAGTACAGATTTTGCTAACCGCATATTCAAAGTGAATTCAACGTGTTCCTCGGACCTCTGTATTTCCTGCAAATTGGTGACTGGATCCAGAGGTTTGATCAGGCTCAAGTTCTAGGCTTTTTGGCAAAACGTTGGGGGATGGCATTTGCCTTTTTCATCAGAAGGCAAATAATATGTTTGTTATCTCTCTTTCAGTGACAAATTAATGCTCAAAGCTGAGATGCGTTAATTCTTTGCCTATTGCAAAACGGTGATATTCTATTATGTGATTTTCACTAGTTAGCTGGAATACTAATATAATAAAGACACTCCTCATCATCTACTATTTGGTTATGCAGCAGTACAGTTCATGTAAGAAAGACAGAATAAATGCTTGGCGATTTTTCTTTACATATGAATCTGCAAGATAATGATTTCTTTTCCTATCATCCACCAAATGTGACAAAATAGTTTTTAATATCATCATAAACTCATAGATTTAAATATATTTGATGACTTTTCATTCATTGCAGTCTTTTTTTCATAAGTTTTTAATTTTATTTTATTTTTGGCTGCTTTGGGTCTTCATTGC
Organism: Orcinus orca; assembly: GCF_937001465.1. NCBI lineage: Eukaryota > Metazoa > Chordata > Mammalia > Artiodactyla > Delphinidae > Orcinus > Orcinus orca. The sequence continues at coordinate 27,726,138 of NC_064574.1, read as the reverse complement.
TAAACGCGGGCTTTTTCTAGTTGCGGCGAGCGGGAGCCACTGTGTTGTGGTTTGTGGACTTCTCGTTGCGGTGGCTTCTCTTGTTGCGAAGCACGGGCTCTAGGTACGTGGGCTTCAGTAGTTGTGGCATGCAGGCTCAGTAGTTCTGGCGCACGGGCTTATTTGTCTTCCCGGACCAGGGATCGAACCGTGTCCCCTGCATTGGCAGGCAGATTCTTAACCTCTGTGCCCCCAGGGAAGTCCCCACTGCAGTCTTTATTCTTACTGAAACTCAGCCAGTGGAAGCCTAAGCCTTATTTTACGTATCCCTGTTAGTCTTTGGTAGTTTCCTTGTGATAAAGTCCATCTTATAAACACCACGAGGGACACACCTGCGGTCTGACAAAGTTAAGCATATTAACTTACTGAAGCAAAGGAAGATACACACCAAAGGAACTGTGGAACATCTCACCAAATGAAGGAACAAATAAGGTTATTATAGGACTAAGGAGAATAGCAGAGTTTTAGATAAAATGTAAATGAAGCAGAGTTTGATAGACTTCAAGGGCCACAGGATGGTGTGTAAAGAGGTTAACATCTGTTCTAGGTCCCATTTCCATGGGAAGTACAAAATTAAGAGAGATGTGGAATTTTATATCCCCAAACTCTTTCTCTGACACTCTGTCCCTGGCTCTGAAATCAAGGTTGTCTTCTGTATAAAAAGACTTGATTCCTCAGGGAAAAATGTAACGTTCCAGCCTTGCCGATATGGTTTCAGATACAAAGATTCCGATAAGTGTGATTTGAGAAAACAGGGTTTCTTAGCACTTCGTCCTTTTATTAATTTACAAAAGCAGTTTCACTGGTACACAACTGGTTATCTGGTGTGACAAGATATTCTGGGCTTATCTTGTACAACTCCTGCACCAGACCTTGAATTAGCCATTTCTTCAAAAGGCCCTAATTTTTTAAGTAGGAAAATGGTATTTAAAAACTGTGATCTAGATGCTAGAGACATTAATGCTACTAAATTAGCCCTTCTTTCTATATCTTTTCAGAGCAGGTGAGAAAATCAACACATTGAATATATGTGAAATACCTCATGATTTCATATTGATAATTCCTATTCAAAGTGAGGACATCAGGATTTGTACTTAAATATTCCATATTACTTCTGTATGTTCTTTCTTCCGCACCAATATTCTCAGATATACTGTGTACTTCTTCGGAATTTTCAAGTCATCTTTTATTTGAAGAAGGTTTTCTTGAATTATAGTTTGTAGTATTTTTTCTGACATCTTGCTCTGATTTTCTTTCTCAAGGCCTCACCTTGTCTCTGTTGAATCTCCTTTCCCTATCCTCAGTATTTGTCACCTTCTATCGATTTTTCTCACCTTCTATCGAATTTTTTCCTTATCATTTCTTTTTCACCAGTTTTATTGAGTTATCATTTACATAAGATTAAATGTCCACATTTTTAAAAATTTATTTATTTATTTTTGGCTGCGCGCGCGCTTTTCCTAGTTGCGGCGAGCGGGGGCTGCTCTGTTGTGGGGCGTGGGCTTCTCATTGTGGCGGCCTCTCTTGTTGGAGCACGGGCTCTATGCACGCAGGCTTCAGTAGTTGTGGCTCGCGGGCTCTAGAGCGCAGGCTCGGTAGTTGTGGCGCACGGGCTTAGTAGCTCCGCGTCATGTGGGATCTTCCCGGACCAGGGCTTGACCCCATGTCCCCTGCATTGGCAGGCAGATTCTCAACAACTGCACCACCAGGGAAGCCCTAAATGTCCACATTTTAAGTATACAACATGAGTTTCAACAAATGTATACATCCATGTAGCCACTACCACAGTTGTAGTATAATACACTTCCGTTACCCCAAAAAGATCTCTCATGCCCTTTTGCAGTCGCCTCCCCGGTCCCCCAGCCACCAGCTATGACTAATCTACATTGTGTCACTTTAGTTTGGCTTCTTAGAATTAAACAACAGGATGGCTTTTGTGCCTGGATTCTTTAACTTAGCATAATGCTTTTGCAATTCATCCATGTTGTTCATGTATAGATATCTTGTTACCCTATGTTGCTGAGTAGTATTCCATTGTATGAATACATACCACAATTTGTTTATCAATTAACTAGCTGTTAGATATTTGAGCAGTTTCCAGTTTTTAGCTATTATAAATAGAGCTACTATGAATGGTCCAATGAAGTTTTCATTTCTCTAGAGTAAATACCTAAGGGTGGAGTTGCTGGGTTGTATGATAAGTCTATGATAAAATTTATAAAAAACTGCAAACTGTTTTCCAAAGTGGCTATACTATTTTGCATTCCCATTTGCAATAAGAGATTTACAGTTGCTTCACATCATTGTCAACACATGGTATTATCTGTCTTTTAATTTTAGCCATTCTAGTGGGTATGTAGTTTTAACTGTTGTTTTACTGATGGCTAAAATACTTAATGACTAATCATATTAAACACACTTTGATGTGCTTATTTGCCATGTATATGTCTTCTTTGTTGTAGTGCCCACTTTTAATCAGGTTTTTTGTTGCGTTGTGTGTTCTACATATTCTAGATAAACATTTTTTAAAAGATGTATGCTTTGTAAATATTTTCTTCCAGACTGTAAATTACCTTTTGATTTACTTAACAGTGTCTTTTGAAAGGTAAGAACTTTTAGTTTTGAAGAAGTCCAATGTGTTCATTTTTTCTTTTGTGGCTAATGTTTTTGTATCTTATCTAAAAAAAATCTTGCTTGACACAAGGTCAGAAACATTTTCTCCTATGGTTTCTTCCAGGTGTTCTATTGTTTTAGCTCTTACATTTTAGGTCCATGATTCATTTTGTGTACAGTGTGAGGTAAGGTTTGAGTTTCACTTATTTACATACGGATGTGCGGCATCATTTAATGAAAAGAATTTCCTTTTCCCCCTTTGAATTACCTTGGCACCTTTGTTGAAAATCAGTTGACCATATAGGTTGGGATTTGTTTATGGACTCTCTCTGCCATTCCACTGACCTACATGTCTATTCTTATGCCAATACCACATTGTCTTGGTTACTATGACTTTGCAGTAAACCTTAAAATCAGGTACTGTGAGTCTTCCAACTTCATTCTTTTTCAGATTGTTTTATCTGTTTTAGGTCAATTGCATTTTCATATAAATTTTAGAATCAGCTTTTCAATTCTACAAAATAGCCTGCTGGAAATATTCTTGGGACTGCATTGATCAATTTAAGGAGAATTGAGATCTTATCAAAATTAAGTCTTTGAATCCATGAACATGGTATCTCTCTCGATTTCTTTATGTCTTCCTTTCTTTCTCTGAAATGTTTTGTGGTTTTTATATTTTGCATATTGTAGTAGGCTGAATAATGACTCCCCAGAGATGTCCAAGTCCTAATCCCCAAAACCCATGAATATGTTACCTTACATGGTAAAAGAGATTTTGCATGTGTCTTGAGATGGGGAGATTATCTTGGGTTTTCTGGGTGGACTCAATGTAATCACAAGAGACCTAATAAGAGGGCAGCAGGAGATCAGATTGTGGAGGAGAAGATAAGAAAATGGTTGTAGTAATGTAAGGAAGTGGTTATAAGCAAAAAATTACAGGTAGTTGTTAGAAAGTGAAAAGGGGAAGAAAATAGCTTCTGCCCTAAGAGTCTCCAGAAGGAACCAGCCCTGCTGGCACCTTGACTTTAGCCCAGTGAAACAATAAATTTGTGTTGTTTTAAGGCACTAAGTTTGTGGTAATTTTGCTACAGCAGCAATACGATATGAAACTAATACACATATATTTTGTTAAATTCATCACTGTTATGTATTTTTAAGCTGTTGTAAATGATATTTTTAAAGGTTCAGTTGTTTGTTGCTAGTGTATTGAAATACAGTCTATTTTATTGAAGTAGAATTGATTTACAATGTTGTGCCAATCTCTGCTCTACAGGAAAGTGACTCAGTTATACACATACAGACATTCTCTTTTTTATATTCTTTCCCATTATTGTTTATCACAGGATATTGAATATAGTTCCCAGTGCTATACAGTAGGACCTTGTTGTTTATCCATACTGTATATAATAGCTTGCATCTACTAATCCCACACTCCTAGTCCATCCCTCCCCTACCACCCCCTCCCTTGACAACCACAAGTCTGTCCTCTATGTCTATGAGTCTGTTTCTGTTTTGTAGATTGGTTCATTTGTGCCATATTTTAGATTCCACATATAAGTGATATCATATGGTATTTGTCTTTCTCTTTCTGACTTACTTCACTTAGTATGATAATCTCTAGTTGTATCCATGTTGATACAAATGGCGTTACTTCATTCTTTTTTATGGCTGAGTAGTATTCCACTGTATATATGTAGCACATTTTCTTTATCCATTCATGTGTCGATGGACATTTAGGTTGTTTCCATGTTTTGGCTATTGTGAATAGTGCTGCTATGAACACAGGGGTGCATGTATCTTTTTGAATTATAGTTTTGTCTGGGCATATGCCCAATAAAAAGATGGGCATAAGACCTTAACAGACAATTCTCCAAAGAAGACATACAGATAGCCAGTAGGGACATGAAAAGATGCTCAACATCACTAATTATTAGAGAAATGCAAATCAAAACTCTAACGAGGTACCACCTCAAACTAGTCAGAATTACCATCATTAAAAAGTCTAGAAATAATAAATGCTAGAGAGGGTGTGGAGAAAAGGGAACACTCCTACACTGTTGGTGGGAATGTAAATTGATACAGCCACTATGGAGAACAGTATGGACATTCCTTAAAAAACTAAAAAAGAACTACCATACAACCCAGCAATCCCACTACTTGGCATATACCCTGAGAAAACCATAATTCAAGAAGAATCATGTACCAAAGTGTTCATTGCAGCTCTATTTACAATAGCCAGAACATGGAATCAACCTAAGTGTCCATCGACAGATGAATGGATAAGGAAGATGTGGCACATATATGCAATGGAATATTACTCAGCCATAAAAAGAAACGAAATTGAGATACTTGTAGTGAGGTGGATGGACTTAGAGTCTGTCATACAGAGTGAAGTAAGTCAGAAAGAGAAAAACCAATGCCATATGCTAACACATATATATGGAATTTAAGGGAAAAAAATGTCATGAAGAACCTCGGGGTAAGACAGGAATAAAGACACAGACCTACTAGAGAATGGACTTGAGGATATGGGGAGGGGGAAGGGTAATCTGTGACAAAGTGAGAGAGTGGCATGGACATATATACACTACCAAACGTAAAATAGATAGCTAGTGAGAAGCAGCCGCATAGCACAGGGAGATATGCTTGGTGGTTTGTGACCACCTAGGTGGGTGGGATAGGGAGGGTGGGAGGGAGAGAGACGCAAGAGGGAAGAGATATGGGAACATATGTATATGTATAACTGATTCACTTTGTTATAAAGCAGAAACTAACACACCATTGTAAAGCAATTATACTCCAATAAAGATGTAAAAAAAAAAAAACTACAATGAGGTATCACTTGCTCTTATTTTTCTCACTTCTTAAGATATAAGTATTGATCATTGATTTAAGACCATTCTATCTAAAATACGCTTTTTAAAGTATAAATCTCCCTCTAATTACTACTTTATCTTGGTTCCACAAATATTTTTATGTATTGTACTTTTAATTTTAGTCAATTCAAACTTCTCGAATTTCTCTTCTGATTTCTCTTTTACCCATTAGTTATTTACCAGTACATTGTTCAATTTTCTAGTATTTAGGGATTTTCCAGTTGCATATCTATTATTGATTTTTAGTTTAACTTTATTGTGGACAGACATCACCTTTGTAAGACTTCAATCCTTCCATTTTTATTGAGATCCTGTATTACCCAGAATACATGGTATATCTTGGTATATCTTGAGATATACCACCAATAATATATCTTGGTATATCTTGAGATATACCACCAATGGTATATCTTGGTGAATATTCTGTGAGCACTTGGAGTGTTCTGTAAATATCTATTAAGTCAAGTTAGTTGATAAACTCATTAGTTCAAGTATTCTATATCTTCTATTAACTTGTTCTATCAATTGTTGAGAAAGGAATGTTGAAATATGAAATTATAATTGTGAATTTGTCTATTTCTCCTTTCAGTTCTTTCAGCTTTTTGTTTCATGTATTTTCAAGCTCTGTTTTTTGGTGTATTTGATTTAGGATTAATATGTCTTTTTGATAAATTGAGACTGTCATCATGAAATGACCTGTTTATACTTAGTAATTTAGTTGGTTCTGAAATCTACTTTTTAAATATTAGCATAGCTAATATGTTAATAATACTGCAGCTTTCCTTTGATTAGTGATTTCATGGTTTTTTTTTATCCTTTTACTTTTAATATAGCTACGTCTCTACATTTAGAATGAATTTCTTATAGACAGCATGTGATTAGGTCTTGCTTTTTCATCCAATCTGACAATTTCTGCTTTTTAATTGAGATGTGCAGATCATTTATGCTTAATATAATTATCAATATGGTTGCATTTAACCTACCGTCTATTTGTTTTCTATCTGCCTATCCTTTCTTTGTTCACTTTATCTTCTTTGCTTCCCCTCTTTCAGATTACTTGACTCTTTTTATGATTCCAATCTGTATCCAGTATTGCCTTAATAGTTATACCTCTTTTTTTTTAATGGTTGCTCTAAGTTTTATATCTTCATGTTTGGATGGTTGCCAAATTGGTGTTTTTGTAGGAGGAGAGTAGTAATATTGCTGACATTACTCCTCAAATCTTCTTAGTTTTTAAAAATCTGAAAAAGTATATTTCTCCATTTGGGGAGGATTTTTGCTGTGTAAAGAATTCTGGATTGTCTTTTTTCCTTTTGTTGTTTTAAAGATATCTTTCTACTGTCTTCTTGTGTATGGTTTCTGATAAGAAGTCTTCTATTATTGTTACCGTTTTTCCCACGTACTTAATGTGTCTTTTCCTCTAGCTGGTTTTAAGATTTTTAACGTGATTTTCAAAAATTTGATTATGTTATGGCTTTGCATAGCTTTCTTTTTTTTTTTTTTAATGCGGTACGCGGGCCTCCCACTGCTGTGGCCTCTCCCGTCGCGGAGCACAGGCTCCGGACGCGCAGGCTCAGCGGCCATGACTCACGGGCCCAGCTGCTCCGCGGCATGTGGGATCTTCCCGGACCAGGGCACGAACCCGTGTCCCCTGCATCGGCAGGCGGACTCTCAACCACTGCGCCACCAGGGAAGCCCGCATAGCTTTCTTTAGATTTTATTCTGCTTGGGGTTCACTGAGGTTCTGGATTCTATGGGTTTATAATTTTCATCAAACTTGAAACTTTTCAACCAGTATTTCTTTAAAAACTGTTTCTGCCTCAGAATGGGAGAAAATATTTGCAAACGAATCAACAGACAAAGGATTAATCTCCAAAATATATAAACAGCTCATGCAGCTCACTATTAAAAAAACAAACAACCCAATCCAAAAATGGGCAGAAAACCTAAATAGACATTTCTCCAAAGAAGACACACAGATGGCCAAGAAGCACATGAAAAGCTGCTCAACATCACTAATTAGTAGAGAAATGCAAATCAAAACTACAATGAGGTAACACCTCACACCAGTTAGAATGGGCGTCATCAGAAAATCTACAAACAACAAATGCTGGAGAGGGTGTGGAGAAAAGGGAACCCTCTTGCACTGTTGGTGGGAATGTAAATTGATACAGCCACTATGGAGAACAGTATGGAGGTTCCTTAAAAAACCAAAAATAAAATTACCATATGATCCAGCAATGCCACTACTGGGCATATACCCAAAGAAAACCATAATTCAAAAAGACACATGCAGGGCTTCCCTGGTGGTGCAGTGGTTGGGAGTCCGCCTGCCAATGCAAGGGACACGGATTCGTGCCCCGGTCTGGGAAGATCCCACATGCCGCAGAGCGGCTGGGCCTATGAGCCATGACCGCTGAGCCTGCGCGTCCAGAGACTGTGCTCCGCAATGGGAGAGGCCACAACAGTGAGAGGCCTACGTACCACACACACACAAAAAAAAACCAAAAAGACACATGCACCCCAATGTTCATTGCAGCACTATTTACAGTAGCCAGGACATGGAAGCAACCTAAATGCCATTGACAGACTAATGGATAAAGAAGATGTGGTACATATATACAATGGAATATCACTCAGCCATAAAAAGGAATGAAATTGGGTCGTTTGTAGAGATGTGGATGGATCTAGAGACTGTCATACAGAGTGAAGTAAGTCAGGAAGAGAAAAACAAATATTGTATATTAACTCACATATGTGGAACCTAGAAAAATGGTACAGATGAACCGGTTTGCAGGGCAGAAATTGAGACACAGATATAGAGAACAAACGTATGGACACCAAGCAGGGAAAGCGGCAGAGGGCTGGGGGTGGTGGTGTGATGAATTGGGCAATTAGGATTGACATGTATACACTGATGTGTATAAAATTGATGACTAATAAGAACCTGCTGTATAAAAAAATGAATAAAATAAAATTCAAAATTTTTTTTAAAAAAAGAAAAGTTTCTGTCCCTCCCCTTTCCTCTCCTTTTGGTAATCTGATTGTATGTAAATTATACTGCTTATTATTGTCCCATGGGTCACTGATGTTCTGTTTTGGGTTTTTTTTTCTCAATATTTTTTCTCTCTACTTCCTTTTGGATAGTTTCTGTTGCTATGTCTTCAAGTTCATTTATCTTTACTTCTGCAGTGTCTACTCTATTGTTAACATCACTAAGTATGTTTTTCATTTAATATCTACTGTTTCATCTCAAGTTTTTTTAATCATTTAGGGGTTTATTTCAGTTTTGTTTGTCTGATTTTTACTACTTATAGGTATCATTTGAACAAATTTACCATTGGATAAACTAGAAAATTTTTCTTCTTTTTTTTCCAATATTTTTTATTGAAGTATAGTTGATTTGCAATGCTTCAAGTGTACAGCAAAGTGATTCAGTTTTATATATATGACTATATAGGTAACTTTTCAGATTATTTCCATTATAGGTTATTACAAGATATTGAATATAATTCCCTGTGCTATACAGTAGGTTCTTGTTGTTTATCTAGTTTACATACAGTAGTATATATCTGCCAAATATTTTCATGTGAAGTTTTTACATCTTTATTTCTCTCCTCATAATGTTCATGTTTTCCTCAATCTTCTTGAGCTTATGGAGTGTATTTATAATAGTCGTTTCATCATTCTTGTCTGCTAGTTCCATAATCTTTGTCATTTCTGGGTCTGTTGATTGATTTTATCCTGGTTGTCGTTCATACTTTCCTGCTTTTTTTTTTTTTTTTTTTTTTTTAATGCCTGGAAAATTATTTGGATTCTTTGCACTGTGGATTTTATACTTTTGGTTACTGGAATTTTTTTTTTCCTTTAAAGAGTATTGGTTTTTGTTCTGGTATGCAGTAAGTTAGTTGGAATCAGATGAATCCTTTCAAGATTGGCATTTAATCTTTTTAGGATGGGTATGGGACATCCTTTAATCTAGGGGTAATTTAGCCCCACTGTGCTGAAGATTTTACAAGGTCTTTCCACTCAGGCAGGTGGGGATACAAGATATTCCCAGCCCTGTGTGATCGCTGGGAATTGTTTTGCCTACTTCTTTTTGGTGGTTCTTTCCTAGGCCTTTGGTAGTTTCCTCTTACACTTGCACAGATAATACCTAAAGACTAGAGGAGTGCTCTGCAGAGCTCTGTAGCACGCCCCCTTTGTGTGTGTGTCTCTCTCTGTCTGTGTATAGCCCCCTCTTCTTTGATTCTGTGACCCACAGATTCTAGCTGACTTGACCTCCTTGAACTCCTTGAACCTCAATTTCTATATCCTCCATTCAGTAAGATCACCAGGGCTTGTTTGAATTCCTCTTCCTGCACTACAGCCCAGAAACTGCTTCTAGTCCGTAAGCTGGTGCAACCAGAGGGCTCATCTTGTTTGTTTCCCTTCTCTCCGGGATCATGTTTGAAAATCATTGTTTCCTATACATTTTGTCCAATTATCTTGTTGTTTAAAGCAGGAAAATCAATATGGCTCCTGTCACTCCATCTCAGCCTGAAGAAGATATCCCATTTCTTTTTTAAAAGTTTTACATTTTTTCTCTTTTTTCTCTTCTATTTCTCTTAAAATATTATCCGTTGAGATTATTTGCTTTTGTATCCCTTTCAAGTTAGACTTTTTTCTGAAAAGAATTTTCTTTAATTCCTAATTATATCTGTCACTGCACTTCTGAAATCTTTAATGCTAGTGGATTTTATAATATCTTATTTACTACATACAGCTCTCTAAGATCGGTGCTATTATGTCTTTTGTTTTCAAAAGAGAAAAATGAAGCTCTGTGAAGGGAAGTCACTTGCTCAATATCTCCCAGTTTACATGTGGTGGAGCTTTCAAATCCAGACTTTGGGGATTTCAATAGGTGGGACAGTTCCTGGAGCAATCCCCACTGTCAAATTAAAAGTTCCATACCAATATTGTCTTAGAATAGCTTTTAAGTTTTAAAGGAACTTAAAGAATGTGATGGGTCAAATTCTTTACCAAGCTTCATTTCAGGCAGTTGAGAAATACCCCACAGCCATCTTAGTGTCTCCATAATCCATCTGACTGAAGTAAAACCCCAGATTTCTCTCAGTTTATTTTTTCAGGATCTGGTGCTTGTGATGACAGTTTGCTCAAAGGTTCCAGAGAAGTTGTAAAAGATAATTTTTTAAAGTAAACTAATGATTCTCATACAGATATAAAAATGAACACATGTTAAAGATTTTATTTAACTCATAATGAGAGAACAAGGCAGATTTTGTAACTGGTTTAAAGCATAAAGGTATACACACACTACTATATATAATAGATAACCAACAAGGACCTACTGTATAGCACAGGGAACTCTACTCAGTATTCTATGATAACCTATATGAGAAAAGAATCCGAAAAAGAATGAATATATGTATAGGTATAACTGAATCACTTACTGTACACCTGAAACTAACACAACATTATAACTCAACTATACTCTAATAAAATATTTTTTAGAAAAATTTTAAAAAGCATAAAGGTATTAGTGGAGTAAGGGATTCTTGAAATGAATTTACAAGACAGAAACTGGTTCTTTTTTCCCCCATGGGGCAGGGGAAGGGAGGGAGTCAATTGAACCCCTCTGGAACAGAATTTACTTGAATATATAGGAAATAATTATTTTTGCATTACAATCATGAATCAAGAGCTCATAGAGATGTAAAACTCCCACATAATCAGAATCAGATAACTCTGAAATCTGTGATCTGTCTAGACCAGGGACTTCTGACACGATTGGCAATGATTGACATTTTGGCACTGTTGGCATTTGGGGCTAGACAGTTCTTTATTGTGGCTGTCCTGTGCATTGCAAGATATTTAGCAGAACCTTCGGCCTCATTAATCGCCAGTAGCACCCCACACCAGTTGTGACAACTAAAAACGTCTCCGAACATTTCATTGACAAACATCCCCTGGCGAGCAAAATTTCCCTATTTGAGCCAAGTTTTCCTCTAAAGCACGAATTTTCCCTAGTCTCCCCCATACTGGTCAAAAAAATAATCTCAACGAAAACTTATTCCTAATCACAAAATAAACTTGGTCTAAACCTACAACAGAAAGAAGGAAATAATAAACACAAAATGAATGAAATAAAGAATAGTCACGGCACCAAACTGCCTAAAGAAAGTAGTTTCACTGACACAGATAGAGGTTACAGACTTTATTCAGCTGATGGACATCAGGGAGCAGCTGAAGACCCAAGTCAGGGCAGCTTGGAGTTTTGATAGAATAAAGAGAAGAGAGGGGTGCATGTTCTTGTTTGGGTCAAGTAGCAGATTTCATCTTTAACTGCTGCAAAACTTGTGTTTGGAATAATGAGAAACTCTTCCAGATTTTTGTGCCTCTTGGTTGAGGCCATTGGTGCAATCCCATCCCCAAAACTGTCAGAGCAGCTCTTTTGAGAGCTATTTTTGCAAGTCTTGAGTTTGTCAGTTAGCCAAGATTCTGGGGCAGGAAAGGTATCAAAAACAATATGGGGGCTTCCCTGGTGGCGCAGTGGTTGAGAGTCCGCCTGCCGATGCAGGGGACACGGGTTCCTGCCCTGGTCCAGGAAGATCCCACATGCCGCGGAGCGGCTGGACCTGTGAGCCATGGCCGCTGAGCCTGCGCATCCGGAGCCTGTGCTCCGTAACGGGAGAGGCCACAACAGTGAGAGGCCCGCTTACCGCAAAAAAAAAAAAAAAATATGGATGGCTGTTGCCAGGGGCTAGGAGGAGGGGAGAATGGGGAGTTATTGTTTAATGGGAATAGAATTTCAGTTTTACAAGATGAAAAGAGTTATGGGAATGGATGGTGGTGATGGTTGCACAACAATATGAACATATTTAATACCACGGAACTGTGCACTTTAAGATAGTTAACATAAATTTTATGTCATGTGTATTTTACCACCATTTGAAAAAACGTAGGTACAGCCACCTTCTTGATGATAGGCCTTGGCAAAGACAAAACAAAACAAAAATAAGGATATGAAGAAACTGATGGAATTTTAGCCAAATATATATATATGTATAGTGTGTGTGTATATATATACATACACAATGAAATACTACTAAGCCATAAAAAAGAATGAAATAATTCCATCTGCAGCAACATGGATGGACCTGGAGATGATCATACTAAGTGAAGCCATATAGGGAAAGACAAATATCATATAATATCACTTATACGTGGAATCTAAAATATGATACAAATGAACTTATTTACAAAACAGAAACAGACTCACAGACTTCCAAAACAAACTTATGGTTACCAAAGGGGAAAGGGGAGTGGGGAGAGAGATAAATTAGGAGGTTGGGAATAACATATATGCTCTACTATATATAAAATAGATAACCAACAAGGACCTACAGTATAGCACAGGGAACTATACTCAATATATATATATATATATATATTTTTTTTTTTTTTTTTTTTTTCGGTACGCGGGCCTCTCACTGTTGTGGCCTCTCCCGTTGCGGAGCACAGGCTCCGGACGCGCAGGCTCAGCGGCCGTGGCTCACGGGCCTAGCCGCTCCGCGGCATGTGGGATCTTCCCGGACCGGGGCATGAACCCGTGTCCCCTGCATCGGCAGGCGGACTCTCAACCACTGCGCCACCAGGGAAGCCCTATACTCAATATTTTGTAATAACCTATAAGGGAAAAGAATCTGAAAAGAATATCTAGCACTGTGCTGTACACCTGAAACTAACACAATATTGTAAATCAACTATGCTTCAATTTTTTTAATTACAAAAACAGTACAGATGAATGCTGAAAATATTATGCTAAGGAAAAAGAAGCCAGGCCCCAAATGCTGCACATTATATGATTCCATTGGCATAAAATATCTAGATTAGGCAAGTCTATAGCAAGGAGGGCATATTGGTGGTTGCTCAGGGATGAGGAGAGGAGAAATGAAAATGCTTAATGGGTGCAGGGTTTCTGTTTGGGATGATTAAAAAGTTCTGGAACTAGATGGTGATGATGGTTGCACAACATTATGAGTGTAATTAATGCCACTGGACTGTACGCTTTAAAATACTTAAACTGATAAACTTTATGTTATTTGTATTTTACCACAATTTTTCGAAAGGGAGAAGAAGGGAATAAAAGAGAGGACCAGGGTCAGAGTCAAAGGAAACTGAGCACCCTCTATCACATCTGTTCTAATCCTTTTACAGACATTTCAAATCCAGAATCTACCTCTTCTTAGGACTGACACTGTCTCTGTTCTTCTTTCTTTTCAGGTAGCACCCGAAAATGCTGGAATCGTCATGGCAAATGCCGCCAGAAATGTTTCAGGAAGGAAAGGGTCTATGTTTACTGCACAAATAATAAAATGTGCTGTGTGAAGCCCAAGTACCAGCCAAAAAATCTTCCATGGAAAGCTTAAGTTCCTTGAAACCTGAAGTCATCAAAAGGCCCGTGAAGCTACGCTGAGTCTGACCACAGTGGATTCTCAATCTCTGTCAATAAACACTTCTGGCTGACCCCTATGTTTGCCTGTTAGTCTATCCAGCGGTTCTCAGGAAGTCCTCTTATAGATGGTCCATTAAGTCAAAACTGTTTTCATTATAATAATAAGACATTACTTGCCATTTTATCTCACTTTCTCACAAGTGTGAAATTTCCTGGAATCTACATGACACACAATAATATCATCATTCTGGCAGCTAATGAAAGGTGTGCGTATGGATCCTTACGTTTTTAAAATTTTTTAAGATAGAACCTTAAGGTATAAGTGTGTTCATTTTCAGAGATTAACTCAGGTTGTTCTCAGTAATTCTATGGTACTCTTATTAGCTATCTTTAGCTATATTATTAATCTCTGGAACCTCGTTATCATCTAATAAATCACTGCTTTGAAATTCCAAAATTTTCCTTTTACCTATGTGGAAACACAACAAAAACTAAAAACATTTTGTTGTCTGCAGGATCTGGGAGTCCCAGGGCTGGGGTCCTAGGGTTAGTGCCCACCCACTGGTGAGTGGAGCAGGATCCCAGGGTCTCTGGCCGCAGGGCTCTTAGGGTCCTAGGGTTAGTGCTAGTGCACTGGTGTGCAGGGTTGGGTCCATGGACAGAGCCATGTCCCAAGGCAGCTGTGGGCTCAGGGAGCCTTAGGGCAGTTAGGCCTGCTGGGGTGGGGCTGTGTCCCTGCCCAGCTAGTTGCATGACCTGAGGTGTCTCAGTTCTAGTGCCAAAAGGCTAGTGGGTGGAGCCAGGTCTCCAAGAACTAATGAGCTAGAAGGAAGATTCCAAAATGACACTTGCCAGCACCAGTGTCCACGTGCTAGGATTAACTCACAAAAATGGCTGCCACCAGTGTCTGTGTCCCAGGGTGAGCTCCAGGAGGCTCTCTCAGATCAGCAGGTGGGTCTGACCCAGGCTCCTTTCAAATTACTGCTTCTGCCACAGGTCCCAGAGTGTGTGAGATTTTGTATGTACACTTTAAGACAGGAGTCTCTATTTCCCACAGTGCTCTGGCTGTCCCAAAAGTAAACCCCACTGGCCTTCAAAGCCAAACATTCCGGGGGCTCATGTTCCTGATGAAGGACTGCTGGGCTGGGGAACCTGATGTGAGACTCAGATCCCTTGCTCCTTGGGGAGAACCTTGCAGTGGTAATTACCCTCCTATTGGTGGATCGCCCACCCCAGGGGCTATGGGTCTTGACTCTACCATGACTCCACCCCTCCTACCCGTCTCATTGTGTTTCCTTCTTTATATCTTTAGTTGCAGAAGCAACAGACAACCTTTAAATAACCATTATAAATATTTCAAGGAAATTAGAGGAGAAGATTGACTGAAAGGATAATTTAAACCAATACACAGAAAAATAGTGTGTCAGTTTTCTATCAGTGCATTACAAAGCACTCTAAAACTCAGTGGATTAAAATAACAACTATTCATTATTTCTCAGAATTATGTGTGTTAATTAAGTGGTTCTTCTGATATTCTCATCTGGGGTCACTGATGTAACTACATCTCTCTCCATGTGGCCTCCCCATTTCAAGGAAGTTAACCTTGGCTTCTAACATGATGGCTAGGTCTAAGAGGGTAAGCCCCAATATGCATCATTTATCAGACTTCTGTTATTATGTTTTCTTAAGTCCTATTGGCCAAAGTAAGTCATGTGACCCAGGGTCAATATGGAAAAAAAACTGCACAGGGACATGAATACTGCAGGCATGATTCACTGGGGATCATTGGTGTATCAGTCTATCACAAATGGAATCTCTAAGAATAAACTGGGCATTTTAAACTGAAAAATACAAAATCTAAAATTAAGGATTTATTGGTTACACTTGACAGCAGACTGAACATAGTAGAAGAAAGAATCAGTAACTCAAATACAGATCAATAGGAAATACAGTCAAAGCACAGAGAGAAAAAAGAAATGCAGCCTAGAACAGAGCATGAGAAACTTATGGGACAATATCAAATGGTCTAACATATATATAGTTGGAGTCTCAGAACAAAAAGAAAGAGAGAATGGGGAAGAAATATTTTTTAAAGATAATGGCTGAAAATTTTCCAAAATTGTCGAAAGACATTAATCCACAGACTCAAGAAACTTAGGGAACTCCAAGCAGGATGGACACAAAGAAAATCAAAATAGCATAGCATAATCAAACTGTTAACAACGAAAAGAAAAATTACTTGCTGATAACTGTGAATGTTTCAAACAAAACATGTTCAGGAATTTAATGGAGAAAATTAGAAGCCCTTATTGAAAGACACTATAAAAAAAACTAAATTAATAGAGACATAATATTTCACAACTTAGATAACTCAATATCTTAAAGATGTCAATTCTACACTAATTGTTTCCTAAATTCATTGAAATTCCAGTCAAAAAACTGACAAAATTTTTTCCAGAATCTGCTTCAAAATTGTGCACATATAAAAAAATATTTTATTAGGGACATAGACGTAGATGACAAAAATATCAATAAAGCACAAATATAGGATAATGGTTACTCTAAGAATATAGGAATTGCAAAAGGTAATGCTAATATTCTATTTTTTTATCTGGATGGTAGTTATAGAGATGTTTGTTGTCTTATTGCTTTTTATACTTTTATATATTTTTAAAATATTATTTTGCCTTCTCAATATATAATAAAATCAAGCTTTTTAAAAAGGAGATAAAAGTTATGAACAGAAAAAAATGCAAAAACTAAATCAGCTAAAAATCCTAGAAAGTAAAATATTTGAAAATTACATATCCTATAAAATATTTTTTCAGAATACGTAAAGAACCTCAAAACTCAATAAAAAGAAACAAAACAACCTGATAACAAAATGAGCAAAAGATTTGAACTGACACTTCACCAAAAAAGTTACACATGTAACAAATAGGTACAAGAAAATGGATAGATATTAGAGAAATGCACATTAAAATCACGATAAAATACTGCTACACACATATCAGCGTGTCTAAAACGATTGACCATAATGATTGCTGTTGAGGAACAAGGGTTGGCAGCTGAAGCTATTGTATACTGCTGGTGGGAATGTAAAATGGTGATACAACCCCTTTGGAAACAATTGGGCATTTTCTCAAAAAGTTTAATACACCACAGGATCCAACCACTCCACACCTAGGTATTTACCTAGAAGAAATGAAAACATATCTACACGAGGACTTATAAGTAAGTGTTCACAGCAGCTTTATTTGTGGTAGCCAAAAACTGGAAAAAATCCAAACGTCCATTGACAAGTGAATGGATAAACAAATTGTGGTGTACCCATATAGTGGAATACTACTCAGCAATAAAAGCAATTAACTATTGAAACTCTGAAAAACATGAATGATTATGGATGATTCTCCAAATAATTATGCCAAGTGAAAGAAAACAGACAAAAATGAACATATATTGTATTATTCCATTTGTAAAAAACTCTAGAAACTGTTAATATGTAGTGAAAGTACATCAGTACTAGAACAGGGCAAGAGGAGGAGAAACAGGGAGTGGTATTAAGAGGGGATTACAAAGATGCACAAGGAAACTTTTGGGGATGATGGATATGTCCATTATCTTGATTTTGGTGATAGTTTCATATGGGTGCACATGTATATAAAACATCAAATTGCACACTTTAAATTAGTACAGTTTATTATATGTCAGTTATACCTCAATAAAGTAAATAAACAAACAATGTTTTTTAGGAGAAAAAAAAGGCTAAAGGAAAATAGATATTTTTAAAAAGAGATAGAGTAACTGAACTGTATGTGATGAAACCAAAGAGGTGGACAAGGGCTAGATCTTAGAGGACTTCCCAAGTTAAAAATTATTTTGCAAATATAGATACAAATGGCAGACAACCCATTTCAGGCAACAGATCAACCCCAAATCTTCGGTGTTCCTTCAGCCCAATCTTCCCTGATAGCTATTGCCCATTTGGTAATTGGGCACCATCTAACTGGAAGACTCCTGGAATCACTGCTGATATCCTGGAAGGTTCACCCAGTCCTTCCCTTCCACTCCCCCCACTCCCCCACTGCCCTCACTCAGGATCCTCACCATCAATATTTAAACTGAAGCCACACCGCCTCATGATGGCTTGATATGTCAGCTATCACAAAGACAAATTTGGACCTCACACACAGGACGAGAACTCCAGCCTGCTAGCTGCACAGACACTCCTCATTTCAATGATGAGACCTGTATTTTACCTGCTGACATTTATGGAACCCCACTTGTCACATTGTAGCAGTTTACTGCACATCCAGTCTTCAACCATTTCTCACCACTTCCATTGCTACTACCCTGGTCCAAACCACCATCATTTCTGACCCGGATTGTTACATTGGCCTCCAACTGATTTCCCTCCTTCTGCCTTTATCCACGTTCAGTCTATTCTCAATAGAGCAACCAGAGTGATTCTGGCTCTCGTCTCCTCAAAACCCTCCTGTGATTTCTCATCTCACACAGAGTATAGCCAGAGCCCTTACAATAGCCTACAAGGCACCCCCGCAGTCTGGACTCCATTATTTCTCTGACCTCATCTTCGATTACTCTTCCACTGGTTCACTCCACTCAAGCCATCCTGGCCTCTTTGCTATTCCTCAGACGCACCAGGCATCGTCCAAATGTAACCATAAGTGGGGTCCGGCTGCTCGCCGCTCAAAAGCCAATAAAGCTAATAAAGAGCAAGCTTGGAGGAAAGGAAAGTTTATTTTATTTCAGATGCTGGCAACTGGGGGGTTTCAGTATTTTCAAGATAGCTCACAGGATATGGCTCAGAATATTATCTACAGCCCTTGAGGAGGAACTAAAGGTCCTTGACGATGCTTAATGATGAAACTATTATTATCTAGCCTTGTTGGACTGTTTCTGCATTTTCTCACTTCTCTGATTAAGCTTATCCTTTGGCTAAAGTTTTTCCACAGACAAAAGACAGGTTGAGGACATGGGGGGCAAGGACCATAGGGTCCTGCTCCATTTCACCAACTCACAGCCTTTGCAGTTGCTGTTCCCTCTCACTGGCACTCTCATCCCCAATCCTCTGAATGACTCTTTCTAACATCTTTTGGGTCTCTGTTCAAATATCACCTTCTCACTGCAGCCTTCTCCTAAATACCTTATTTTAAATTTTTCTTCAAAAACTGCTCTCCCTTGCTTCTTTTGGGCTTGAATTTCTCCACAGTATGTGTCAGTATCTACCATATTTTTTTCTTTATTGTGTTTATTACCCCCCATGAGAATGTGATAAAGGTACACTGAATATACGATACGGTTATCTGTCAAAGACCCGAGCATTAAAATAAATATTTTATTTTACCTAAAGATAGGGTACAGTCAGGAAAACAAAAAACAGAGTAGGTATTTCCAAAAAAGGGATTTAATACAGGAAATTGGTCACACATTTGTTGGAACACTTGAAGCCAAAAATGAAGTTGAAGTTATCCAGGTGTTAGTAACTACAGGAAGGGGCCACAACTCCTAAGCCCGGGAGACCCTTCCCTCTGCCCTCCAGTTCTTCCAGTTCCATTCCCCACCTTTCTCCACCCAGCTGTCTGACCCCCTGGAAGGACTGCATGAATAGGATCTCCTGCCTCTGGCCTCCCATTTGGTTTAAGTAGTGGGGTGATCTCAGCAAGATTTTTGGAGGAGAGAGTGAAGTCCGGGTATTTACCACTTCTGTCTCTGCAGAGTTGCCGTCTGAATTAGTTAACTATCATCCTTGCAGTGTGACTCTTTTCTACTCCTGTGCTGTATTGAAGTGATGAGGACTGAGCTATGTTGCAAATAAATCATTTTTTGTTTAGATAGATAGATAAATGATAGACAGGTAGATGATAGATAGATAGATAGATCTAGATATCTAGATATAGACAGATATATAGATATGTTTCACAGTCATTTTCTGAGCTCCATCTACCTTCTGCACAGGGCAAATGGGAAAAATAAAATGTGAATGTGATAAGAATCAATACCCTTGCATCTTCAAGTGTTTGATGCTGGCTCTAATCTCTGCAATTCCGCAGGGAAACAATATTGCTGTTGGTTCTCTACTATAGTATGTAGGGAAAGTTTCAGTGACTTCCACTTGTCCATTTCTACAATAGTAGCCCTCACTCCATAGGTCAGGGAGCCAATGTGAAATTCTGCCAACTACAAAATATGTCTGTTTTAATTATACATTCAGAAATGGAGTGGACTCACCGAAGGGTTCAGGGGCATTCAATGGTTCAATTGTGAGATATTCTTGGTCCAAAAATGTATGTATCATCTGACCTCCATACATCCTCCAATTTTGACACGTGGCATTTTTGGTCCCTAGTTATTAGTGTCAACTCAGAAACAGCACTGCCTTTCCAAGGTATAAAATCACCCTGGTAGATGGCCACAGGTGCTTTAGCCTGAAGGAAGATTTTCAGTATATACTTGTAGCATTGTTACAGAGTCCTTCCTTCCTCTAAGGGACCAGTCTCCACTTCGGCCAAGGGCCTCTTGGTTTGTGAATTTAAGGGAGAAGCCATGATTCTCTATTGAGGCAAATCAGTAAGGGATTTTTCCCATAAGAGCAGAAATTTGTCTGTTTTGTCCACTGCTGAATCCTCAGTAGCTAGAATAATGCCTGGCACATAGTAGGTATTCGATAAATATTGGTTGAATTAATGGAAAACAGAAAAAATAGAGTGCTAATGCTAGTGATATGAAAGATTGGAATCATAATCTTAATACAACTGGGACAATGGAACTCATTAGGCATGCCAAACTCAGGGGTCCTTAGCCTCAACCAGATGTTTGTTGGACTGTAGGTTCAAATTAGGAAAAAGTGAAGCAAAATTAATGAACATGTATATAATGCTGAAATATATCATTGAAAATTGCATCTAAAATGTTGGGAAACTAAGGATTTTTTTAACCATGTCTTAGATCTACTGAACCATGATCTCCATAAAACATATACTCATTTGTTCATTTAATCATATAACAGATATTTATTGATCACCCACAATTTGCCAGGCACCATGTTGGTAAATAAGACAAACATGGTCTTTGCCATCATGGAGTCTACAACCTGTGGGAGAAAAAGACATGAGACAAGAAATAAATTCAAATTACATATGGTGGTAAAGGCTATGAAGAGTATAGTGATTGAGAATAAGGGAGGGAGGTCGTGAGGGAGGTGGATCTCCATGAGTAACGAGTGTAACCCTCTCTGAGGAGGTGGCATTTCACCTGTGATCTGTAGGATGAGAAATCGTGCTTGCAAAGAGTTGGGAGGGGATTTGCAGAAGAGTATTTCAGGTAGAGCAGCATGTGCTCAGGCCATTGAGGGAAGGGTGGCGTGTTCCAGAAACTGAAAGAATGGCTGTGTGGCTAAAGGTGTACAAGGGAAGAGAGATACAAAATGAGATCTGTGAGGCAGGCAGTGTGGTAGGTCACACAATACTTTGATATCTGGATTTAAAAGACAAGTTCAGGAACAAGTTTATGTTTTAAAGTAGAGAACTGTCTGTCTTCCCTCCAATCACTTGTATTTACTCACACTTTCTGCTTCCTCATATATGCTTTACGTCATCCCTCCTCCCACTACCCGCCCTACTCTTCAGTCTTGACTTTTCCCAAGGCATCTTTTCAGCTTCAACTCCATTTATAAACTGCTTTATTCTCTGTATTTCCCAATTAAAATTCTTGTGACAGAGAATCTGATTGATCCAGTTAATCATTTTGTACCAACCCATCTCATAGGTCACTGGCCAGCCTATGGGATTAGCTTGGCTTGCACATCTCGTGTCCAATCAACTGTGTCTGGAGCAAGGGGAAGGGGACCTTGTGTTATACATGTGACTGGCACTTCAGCTAAGGCTGTGAGCAGAGAAGAGTATAAATGGCCGGCACATGCACAGTGTCCCATATCTTCACACTTCCCTGTATCCTTACAATGACTTCTATAGGGAGGAATACGTATGTCTGCTCCTCTCCCCATGAAACAGTGAGTCCCTATGCTTAGAGAGAAATGAACATCAATGAAACATGGGATTCTTGATGGAATTCTGAGGAAGGGGATGGCCCCTCTCTTCATCCCCCTCATGAAATCCCACTAAGTAAGAGCTTGACATTCACTCCTATTCAACCCAGTGCTCCTGTATATAATAAATATTTTCTGTCCTAAAAAATAAAATTCATAAATATTGTAACCTATCTACTCACAAAATTTCAAGAAAAATAAACTATAATATAAAAGGAGAGGGCTTCCCTGGTGGCGCAGTGGTTGAGAGTCCGCCTGCCGATGCATGGGACACGGGTTCGTGCCCCGGTCCGGGAAGATCCCACGTGCCGCGGAGCGGCTGGGCCCGTGAGCCATGGCCGCTGAGCCTGCGCGTCTGGAGCCTGTGCTCCGCAACGGGAGAGGTCATAGCAGTGAGAGGCCCGCGTACCGCAAAACAAAACAAAACAAAACAAAACAACAAAAAAAAAACCCACAAATGCAGGCCCCAATGGGTGTGTTATGTGTGCAAATTCAAATACAACCTAAAGTGTTTGCTATCTGTGTCCTGACTTTCCAAAGCGGTGAACAGCTTTCCAAAACGGTAAAGTTCTAACCAAAACAAAATACAATTGTTCCTTGATTTACACCGTAATGTCATTCCAGGAAAATTCAATGTGCAAAAAATACTTGCAAAACAGCCTTAGATTCTGGGCTCAGAGAATTACAAATGGGCTCTCACCTACATAAATATCTAACAGGACATTTGAATTTGGGGGAGGAAATGGATCAATACTTCATTTTCCAGGACAGTCATGCATGTTGCATGCCGTTTGTTTTTGTTTTTGTTTTTTTTTAACATCTTTATTGGAGTATAATTGCTTTACAATGGTGTGTTAGTTTCTGCTTTATAACAAAGTGAATCAGTTATACATATACATATGTTCCCATATCTCTTCCCTCTTGCGTCTCCCTCCCTCCCACCCTCCCTATCCCACCCCTCTAGGTGGTCACAAACCACCGAGCTGATCTCCCTGTGCTATGCGGCTGCTTCTCACTAGCTATCTATTTTACGTTTGGTAGTGTATATATGTCCATGCCACTCTCTCACTTTGTCACAGCTTACCCTTCCCCCTCCGTTTGGCTTCCCCGGTCCCCAATCTACAAATTCCAGTAGGGGGTCCATTAATTTGGATGATCAAAAATCGCCCCCGGAAAATTCCCAAAGTAACCCCTAGAGGGCAGTATCTCCCCTTTGAGAATCTGGCCATTAACAGTCCTCTCTCCCAGAATCGTCTATTCTTTTGAGACAAATGGAGCTGCATCATAAACAAGATAACTTACCCAAATTCAACTACGCGTGCTCAGAGAGAGAGAACGAGACAAGGGGGGTTTTGATTTTTTATTCAACTTACTGATATTTTCTTACTTTTTAAATCAAATTAATTTTGCCTTCTTTTTTTTTCCTTTGTCTACCTGACCCTTCAAGCAGGATTCTTTTTTAATTGAAGTATAATTGACTACAATATTGTGTTAGTTTCATGTGTACAGCATAGTGATTCAGTATTTTTGCAGATTAAATTCTGTTATAGGTTGTTACAAGATAATGGGTATAATTCCATGTGCTATACAGTAAGTCCTTGTTGCTTATCTTTTTTTTTTTTTTTTTTTTTTGCGGTATGCGGGCCTCTCACTGTTGTGGCCTCTCCCGTTGCAGAGCACAGTCTCCGGACGCGCAGGCCCAGCGGCCATGGCTCACGGGCCGTGCCGCTCCGCGGCATGTGGGATCTTCCCGGACCGGGGCACGAACCCGCGTCCCCTGCATCGGCAGGCGGACTCCCAACCACTGCGCCACCAGGGAAGCCTGCTTATCTATTTTAAATATGGTAGTTTGTATCTGTTAATCCCTTACCCCTAATTTGTTCCTCCCGCCTTCCCTCTCCCCTTGGGTAATCACAAGTTTGTTTTCTATGTCTGTGAGTCTGTTTCTGTTTAGTATGTACATCCATTTGTATTAATTTTTAGATTCCACATGTAAGTGATATCATATAATATTTGTTTTTCTCTGTCTGACTTATTTCACTAAGCATAATATTCTCTAGGTCCACCCATGTTGCTGCAAATGGCAGTATTTCGTTCTTTTTCATGGCTGAGTAATAATCCATTGATATATATCATATCTTCCTAATCCAATCATTTGTTGATAGGCACTTGGGAGATTTTCAAATATTCACATAAATGGAATCATTCAGTATGTACACCTTTGTATCTGGCTTCTTTTGCTTAGCATAATGTTTTTTGAGATTAATTCATGTTGTATGTTTCAGTGTATTGTTATTGTTGTTTACTGTTATCGTACCATATGGATGTAACTCAATTTATCTATTCATGTGTTGTTTCCAGTTATGAGATATTATAAATAAATACAATCCATTTGGGTTATTTCCAGTTATGGGATATTATAAATATAACCACTACAAACATTAGGGAAGTCTTTGTATATACATATTTCTATTCTTGTCAGTAACTCTGAAACTATTTTTCCAAAGTGGTTGTCCATGTTACATTCCCATCAGCCATATATTAGCATTCCAGTTGCTCCGTATCCTCACCGACACTCTCTATGGTCAGTCTTTTTTACATTAATCATTCTGGTGGTATGTAATGGCATCCCATTGTGAATTTAATTTTCATTTCCCTGATGCCTACTGATTTTGAGTATCTTTTCATGGGCTTATTGGCCATTTGTATATCTTCTTTTGTAAAATGTCTGTTTAAATATTGGCCACTCCATTATTAGATTGCCTTTTTCTTACAGATTTGTAGGCATTCTTTAATATTCTGGAAATGAGTCCTTTGTCAGATAAATGTTTTGCAAATATGAACAATAGCAGTCCAAATAAACCAGGAGAATCCCTCCTCGAGCCAGTGGCTGCATGAGTGGGAGAAGGGAATTGTCTCAATCCCTACACAAAGAAGGTACCTGTCAATGAAGACATCACACTTCATTGTGTGATTCCACTGCACAGAGATATTTATCTTTCATAAAAATGGCCCCTAAACATAAACTATTACTTCCTTTGGTGTTATCACCAGAGAAACACAATGTGCTCCATTGATGGAGGAAAGCTCTCTATGTCAGTCTCCGGAAAGGCAACTTCCTGAACCATTTTCAAGAGTAATTTGGGCCATATGTGATTGTCGCCTGGCTCTCAGACTTAAATGTAGCTCTGGCACAATAAAAAATTCCACTCAACACTCTGCCATCAAGAACCCAGGTGGGGAAGGGGGTGGGGAGTCACAAAAACCCACCCTGAACCTCCTACGCTATCGATCATTGTAACTTTGTTCTTTTCCTTTCTTGTAAGCCCAAAGGGATCCAGCTGACCAGCAGGATGAGAAACTCCTCTAACCTCTATTCTAACTGAAGAAACTCTGACGCATGTGAAAATACACATATGTATGAATATTACATATTTTATATATGAGCACTATATATACACAAACATATTGTAACTGTTTAAAATATACATATAACATTTTTAAAGTTATATAAAAATGTATATATCCATTCTGACAAAACATGTAACAAAAGCTAACAGGGATTATGAAAAAGTGGTGAATATTTTGAAGCTCATCTATGTTTTATTTTCCCATAATGTGTTCTAAGCATATTACTCAAGTTATAAAAATTGGAAATTTTTAAAAATTTTCAGGAGGCATTTTAGCGCTAAAAATCTTGTTTTGGAAGACTAAGCACATATAGAAAATGTTCATGATACACTGGCAACTAAAAAAAAAACGAAGACAAAAAAATGTACAGCTTGATTCCATTTTATTTGTAAATCACATTTTATGTATTTTTTTATTTGTGGGTATTTATGTATAGCAAAAATACTGACGACTTTTGCCTTCTTATTTGTGCTTCTCTGTTTTCTAAGTTTTCTCCATTGAACATGTATTACTTCTACAATTAGAAGAAAAATGTTATTTTAAAAGTACAAAAATGGCGTCCCTGGTGGCGCAGTGGTTGAGAGTCCGCCTGCTGAAGCAGGGGATGCGGGTTTGTGCCCTGGTCCAGGAAGATCCCACATGCCGCGGAGCGGCTGGGCCCGTGAGCCATGGCCGCTGAGCCTGCGCGCCTGGAGCCTGTGCTCCGCAACGGGAGAGGCCACAGCAGTGAGAGGCCCACGTACCGCAAAAAAAAAAAGTACAAAAAGGATGAGCATGGAAGACAAAATCAAGTCCAGAGGACCAGGGTGGAGTGCCAGCTCCACCACTTACTGGGTGTACAACCTGGGCAACTTGCTTAACTAAGAGCTTCAGTTGCCTTATAGAAAAAGAGGGGATAATAATATCCTACGACTGTGAGAATTAAGTGAGATGATGTAAGTAAAGCTGTTGGTACTTACTAAACTGATCTATTATCATTAGCTCGGCCATTCAGTGATTCTCTGGGGAATGTCTATGCTCTGAGTAGTACTTCTAAGCACCTATACAGAGCAAAAATTCCTCTCTAGCATCCCCCATCCACTTGGCTCACCTTGCACATCTCCAGTGCCATGGAGCTCCCTTCCTCCCAAAGCTTCCCCTTCACTCTGGCCTGTCCTACCAATGGGTGGCTCTTGTTCTACTTCAGAACTAGTCTTCTTTCTTTTTTCTTTTTTTTTTAACATCTTTATTGGAGTATAATTGCTTTATAATGGTGTGTTAGTTTCTGCTTTATAACAAAGTGAATCAGCTATACATATATATATCCCCATATCTCTTCCCTCTTGTGTCTCCCTCCCTCCCACCCTCCCTATCCCACCCCCTCTAGGTGGTCACAAAGCACTGAGCTGATCTCCCTGTGCTATGCGGCTGCTTCCCACTAGCTAGCTATTTTACATTTGGTAGTGTATATATGTCCATGCCACTCTCTCACTTTGTCCCAGCTTACCCTTCCCCCTCCCCGTGTCCTCAAGACCATTCTCTAGTAGGTCTGCGTCTTTATTCCCGTCTTACCCCTAGGTTCTTCATGACCATTTTTTTTTTAAGATTCCATATATATGTGTTAGCATACGGTATTTGTTTTTCCCTTTCTGATTTACTTCACTTTGTATGATAGACTCTAGGCCCATCCACCTCACTGCAAATAACTCAATTTCGTTTCTTTTTATGGCTGAGTAATATTCCACTGTATATATGTGCCACGTCTTCTTTATCCATTCATCTGTCGATGGACACTTAGGTTGCTTCCATGTCCTGGCTGTTGTAAATAGAGCTGCAATGAGCATTATGGTACATGACTCTTTTTGAATTATGGTTTTCTCAAGGTATATGCCCAGTTGTGGGATTGCTGGGTCGTATGGTAGTTCTATTTTTAGTTTTTTAAGGAACCTCCATACTGTTCTCCATAGTGGCTGTATCAATTTACATTCCCACCAACAGTGCAAGAGAGTTCCCTTTTCACCACACCCTCCCAGTATTTATTGTTTGTAGATTTTTTGATGATGGCCATTCTGACTGGTGTGAGATGATATCCCATTGTAGTTTTGATTTTCATTTCTCTAATGATTAATGATGTTGAGCATTCTTTCATGTGTTTGTTGGCAATCTGTATATCTTCTTTGGAGAAATGTCTATTTAGGTCTTCTGCCCATTTTTGGATGGGGTTATTTGTTTTTTTGATATTGAGCTGCATGAGCTGCTTGTAAATTCTGGAGATTAATCCTTTGTCAGTTGCTTCATTTGCAAATATTTTCTCCCATTCTGAGGGTTGTCTTTTCATCTTGTTTATGTTTTCCTTTGCTGTGCAAAAGCCTTTAAGTTTCATTAGGTCCCATTTGTTTATTTTTGTTTTTATTTCCATCCCCTAGGAGGTGGGTCAAAAAAGATCTTGCTGTGATTTATGTCATAGAGTGTTCTGCCTATGTTTTCCTCTAAGAGTTTTATAGTGCCTGGCCTTACATTTAGGTCTTTAATCCATTTCAAGTTTATTTTTGTGTATGGTATTAGGAAGTGTTCTAATTTCATTCTTTTACACGTGGCTGTCCAGTTTTCCCAGAACCACTTATTGAAGAGGCTGTCTTTTCTCCATTGTATATTCTTGCCTCCTTTATCAAAGATAAGGTGACCATATGTGCGTGGGTTTATCTCTGGGCTTTCTATCCTGTTCCATTGATCTATATTTCTGTTTTTGTGCCAGTACCATACTGTCTTGATTACTATAGCTTTGTAGTATAGGTTGAAGTCAGGAGAGCCTGATTCCTCCAGCTCCGTTTTTCTTTCTCAAGATTGCTTTGTCTATTCAGGGTCTTTTGTGTCAGAACTGGTCTTGACTTGAGGTCCAAAGCTTTAAGTGCAAGTCCTAGCTCTGTGCCTTGGGAGCTCTGTGGCTTTAGACAAGTTACCTTCCCTCTCTGGTCTTGGGAGCCTCATCTGTAAATTATCTTGAGGAATCTTCCACCCTAGAATTGCCTTGTTTCTCTTGGCTTCTTAGGTGTATTCTTAGGGTTTAGAAGGTTGGCCATAGGCTTAGATGAGGGTCTATTAGGATACTGGGTGGGAAATAGCCCTGCAAATGTGTAAGCTTCAGAAAACTATCTCATCTGTTTTGTCTTGTTTCAACCTTCAGAAGGACAATGGCTACCTCTGACGTGACGGAGAGAAACTCGGCATCACTTCTGTAGAATTCCCACCAAAAATGCCAAAGCTAGAGCCAATCATGAGGAAACATCAGACAAACTCAAACTGAGGGACATTTCACAAAGCCACTGGCCTGGATGCCTCAAAACCATCAATGTCATGAAAGACTAAAGAACTATTCCAGATTAAAAGAGATCAAAGGAACATGACAACTAAATGGAATATGTGATCCAGGGATTTTCTGCAGCTAATCTAAAGATCAGACAATAGAAATTTGTCAGTGTTAATGTCCTGATTTTTATAATTGTACTGTGGTTATATAAGAAAATGCCTTTGGTTTTTAGGAAAAATCCACTGAGCTATTTAGGTATAAAAGGGTATCATATCTGCCATATATATATATATATATGAAGTTATATTCATGTATAATTACATATGTATGTGTGCATATGTATATATATGTATTCATATATATATGAAACTATATTCACATATAATTATATATGTATGTGTATATATGTATATATATATATGGAGGAAATGAAAAGGTTATAGTGGTAAAATATTCATATTTGGAAAAACTACGTGAAAGGTCTACAGGAATTCGTTGCGCTATTCTTACAGATTTTCGGTAGGTCTGAAATTCCATGCAGAAGGCCAGCGGCGGGCCTCTTGCTCCATAGAAGTGATAGCGATTGCAGCAGCTTTCACTTGCTGAGCACTTATAATGTGCCAGATGCTCCCATCTGACCCCACAGCTACCCCGCAAAGACCTGTCATTACGCCCATTTTGAAGAGCAGGATCCTGGCATCAGACAGGGGAAGTGACTTGCCCCAATCACACGGCCTGTGGCCTGTACATGTCCGAGTATGAACTTGAGTCTGTCTGACTCCTCACTCCTAGAAATCATTACCATCTCCACCGCATGAAGGTCACAAATTCCCTTGCACTACGTCTGGGAGTATACAAAGAAAACACAGCTTCTTTATTCTTTGTAAAACAACTGAGGGGGAAGGGGTCTGAGTACAGAACTAAATTTAGTTCAATCCAGCTTAATTCAACAATTTAAATAGTCTCTTGAGGTTTCCTGAGTTCTGAGGGACTTAATCTATTTGGTAAAATTGCTCAGGGTTTTGGATTCCTCCTCTCCTCTCCCTGCTCCTCCCAATTGTGGTGGCCGGGAATGAGGAGGTGCGATGGTCCAGTGCTGGCTGGCATCTGCTGGAGTCTGGGTAGTTTGAGTCTGTCACTGAGAACACCCACTGCTTCCAGCTAAGGTCAAGTCGCTGGTGAACTGGTCTTGGCATCCCTCAGACTCACTGAGGCCTAGTGGGACAGGAGACTGACACGTCACTTCATGTCAGCTCCCTGTGATTCTGTGGCCTTGTCTGGGGTTCTTATCCTCTTTCTAGGCTCTAAACATCAAGCCCACCTCGCCCCCAACACATTGGGTCCTAAAACAGGCCCACTGGCAATCAGTTCAATGTCTAGGCCACCCAGAAACTAAGGAAGGTACGGAGGCAGGACTGATATTCCGGTGGGATGCTTTGTTATTAAATAATGCAGTGCTTCCCTCCTGGTTGGTAGAAGGTGCTGCCCCAAGCCCTTAGGTGTCTCCTCCTCCACTCCAGCTGCTTCTGTCTGACCTAGGGATCCCCAGATCCCTCTCATATCAGAAACTAAGGAGTTAACACCTGGCACAGCAGGCAGCCTCCAAGACTGTGCTCCAGCCTCAGGCTCAGCATCCCTTCTGAGGTTAAGTACTTTGAAACTCACCACTCCTCTCTTAGCCTGGCCATGCAAGGTCCATTCTCCTATTCCAAGGCTACCCTGACCTTCTCCAAAAACTCTCAAAGGACAGTGGACAAGAGCCCTTCTGCCCTTGGCCTTCCCCTCAACTTATGCAATGTGCCTGCCCCTTTCCAGGCTCAGTCCCAGAGAGAAGGTGGGCAAACACCGAGGGCCTTCTCCAACTCCCTTTCTCCCAAGCTCAAGTTTACTATAGAGGCTAAAACAGCTGGATAATTTCTTTCCCAGCCTCCCTTTACAGCAGGAGTAGCCATGTGACACAGCTCTGGCCCATGAGAAGTAAGCAGAAGTCTGCTGAGGGGGATTCCAGGGAAAGTTTTTGCTTTCCTGGTGCAAGTGAGAAACTAGCCCATGCCAACCCTCCCCCACTTCCTGCTTTAAACAAGGACGTTAGGCCTGAGGTTTTGGTAGCCGTTTGTTACCCAAGAGGATCCCAGATGTTTGCCCTGAATCTGGAGGTAACATGGTTGCTGCCTACCTCCAGATTTCTTTTGATGTAAGAATCATAAGCCCCTACAAGTTGAGTTTCCTATTTTTTTCAGCCAAACACAATCCCGATACGGGGTAATTAGAATGCATGTCTGTCTACCCACTTCCCGGACTCTGCTCATGTTTTCTCCCTGCCTTGCTGTTCCCAGTTCCTTGGTCCTGGGAGAAACAGACTTTTCCTCTGTCACCCCTCCCTGCATATGTGAAAACTTCACTTTCATAAAATCCTCATGGTCCTTCCTACCTGGACAGCCTCTTGAAATACTAACGTAGAGGATAAATGAACACAGAAAAATCCTTTCACTCTCAACAGGCCCTGCCTTTCAAGCGGAATGTACCGTCTCATTCTGAATACCAGAGGCTTATTATTAACTCTATTATTACTAATTATTACCATTATTAAGTTATTACCATTATTAAGTTAATTATTACCATTATTAACTTGTTATCATTACTATTAACTCTATCTTTCTTTTTGCATTCCTTCTATAAACTCCTAATCTCCTGATATTATCATTATCCCCATTTTACGGATGAGGAGACTGGGAAGGCTTATGGAAGTAGAGTAATTTTTCCGGAGTTAGATAGAGTGAAAGTGATACAGGCTGGACCGGAACCATTTACAATGGTCATTAATGCCCACTCTCCTCGGATACCTCACTTCCCTCCGTCAACCATCCCTCCATCCCTCCCACATTCTGGACCTCCCCCACCCCTCATCCTAGCCCCAGGGGTGGCGAGGCAATGACAAGAGGAGACAGCTGGCAGCTTGTGCTTTACTGGAGAGCAAGGATGTCAGCCCCAGAACCAGCTAAACATTTTCAGGCTTGGAGGCCAGAGGCATAAGTCCATAGGGGAGACAGCACAGGGAGGCATCCGGGCACAGGTGCATGTAGGTTTCGTACTTCGTGCAGTAAGGCCGGCAGGCCCCGTGGCCCTTCCAGCACCGTTTGAATTCACTTCTCCCTATGCAGGGGAAGACTCCGGGTCACAGAGCCATCCAGGGGTTGCAGGTTATATCACTGGTCACAGATTTAACAAGAGATCAAGGTCACAGATTAGACCACTGACCACAAGTTAGACTACAAGCTACCAATTAGCTCTGTAGTCATTTGTTAGATAGACTCTGGTCGTAGAGCAGCCCTCAGGTCATAAGTTAGGCCACAAAACAAGAGCTATGACCACAGGTCAAGGGTTAGACTAGAGGTAACAGGCTAGACCACTACCCATAAATAATACAATCAGTTATAATTTAGACCACAGATCTCAGTCGAGGTTAACCCACACATCATAATTTAAACCACTGGTTACAAATCAGAGATGAATTTCTCATTCAGCTTAACCCACACCCCAAGTACACTCTAAGCACTTTTCATAAAAACAGTATTCGATTATAGTTTGTCTTATTATAATCCCAGTATATGGGTTAAGGAAACCAAGGCACGGAAAGATTAACAAATTTGCCCAAGGTCACACAGCCATTAAAGGAGCAGAGCCAGCCTTCAAATCCAGGCCATCTGGCTCCAGAGCCCAGACTTGTAACCACTATTCAAACTGCATTGCACACATAGGGACCTGTTTAATGTTACGATTTAGTGAAGAAATTTCCAACCATGGGCCATGAAAAAGGTGAGGCTTTGGGTCAATATCCCCTCCAAGGGTCTTTGGTCACAGCATGGTGTGGGGCACCTCCTTCATTTATTAATTCAGCAAACATGGGGCACTGGGAGTATCACAGTGAACAAGGTGGCCATGGTCCATGCCCTCAAGGAGCTTCCACCTGACAGAGAAGGGGGTTAAAACCCAAGCAAATAAATACAGTAAGTAGAGTTGCGGTAAGTGCCCTGAAATAAGTGATCAGGGTGCTGTGATGCAATTAGGGCAGGTGTGGGAAGTGAGGAGAGAGGAGGACCACTTAAGCCTGTCACAGTGATATTTCTAGATATATGACCCAGCAACTCGGAAGAACTGGGACTGAGTAGGAGATGGAGGGAAAAAGCTTCCCTGCCTCACCCTGGATTAAAAGAGATCCCAAGGAGCTTCCCTGGTGGCGCAGTGGTTGGGAGTCCGCCTGCCAATGCAGGGGACACGGGTTCGTGCCCCGGTCCGGGAGGATCCCACATGCCGCGGAGTGGCTGGGCCCGTGAACTGTGGCCGCTGAGCCTGCGTGCCCGGAGCCTGTGCTCCGCAGCGGGAGAGGCCACAACAGTGAGAGGCCCGCATACCGCAAAAAAAAAAAAAAAAGTATCAGAGGTCTTTTTCAACCATCCCCATCAGCTCTTCCATCACTCCCCACATGCACCTGACACACTAGCGCCTTGTCTTGCTTTTATTCTTCGTAGTACCAATACTTATCTCTAACATATTATATGTTTATTTGGTTATTTTCTGTCTCTACTGACTAAAATATCAGCTCCATGAAAGCAAGAACCTTGTTTGCTTTCACTGCTTGATCCCCAGACATTGTAATAGTGCCTGGAACACAGTAAATGTCTTTATAATGAATATTTGTTGAGTGAATCCCATTTTAAAAATGAGGAACCAGAGGTATGGGCTGATTCAGCAACTCACTCTAAGCTGCCCAGCAAGTCAGTGGTGAGGCCAGAACTTAAACGCTGGTCTAGGCCTCCTCTGTCCCCCAGAAGCTGAGAACCTATCCTTCATTTCTACACATACACATATACACATATGTGTGTGTGTGCGCACACACACGCACACACACACGCACACACACACACACATACACAGGTGATGTTACCTGGCGGCACATGAACCAGGACCAGGAAAGCCACAAAAAGCAGAAGCAGCTGTGTCATGGCCACAGGGCTCTAGAGCGGGGCAGGGGGCCACTGGGGAGAACACAGGAGAGGAGGAACCAAGCACACCGAGTCTTGCTGCCTATGGCCCAGCCTTTATTGGGCTGCAGATCAAGGCAGGAGTGTGGGCAGCAGGAGACCTAAGTGGGAGCCTGAGGCCCTGTGGCCCCAAGGATAGAGTGGATCTCAGCCAGCTATGTGGGGAACTGATCAGCCATACCGTCTGGAGGTTGCTGAGCTCTGAATCTGGGGACAGAATGTCCTGAAGCAATGCTTGGGGTCAGAAACTGTACCTCTTCCCCACCTGAGAGGGTGGGGAAAGCCTTGGTTTCAGAGAGACCTGGTTCAATGCCAGCATCTCCCTCTAATCACTATGATACCTTGGACAAGGCACTTAGCCTCTCTGAGCTCCAGGTTGTCACCTAGGAAATGATGACAAGCCTCCCTTGCAAGACTAAATACATGGAGGTTCCCTTCCCATGCCGAAGACACGGAACCAGAACTCACTGACGCATTCAAACAAGCATGTACAGTTGACCCTTGAACAACACAGGGGTTAGGGGTGCCAACCCTCAACGGCAGTCAACAATCCACCTATAACTTATAGTTGGCCCTCTGGATCTGCAGTTCTTCATATCCGAGGTCCTGCATCTGCAGATTCAACCAACCTCAGATCATGCAGTACTGCAGTATTTACTACTGAAAAAAATACTTAACTGGACCTGCGCACTTCAAACCTGTGTTGTTCAAGGGCCAACTGCATTTAGGCTTACTCAGAAAATGCGAAGAGTAATAATGCAAACCTCACAGAAAGTAATGGATACCTGGCTCACTTAGAGGATTAAAGGAAATAATACAATGGTTCTCAAAGTGTGGTACCCAGACTAGCAAGCAGCAGCAATACCTGGGGCTTGTTAGAAATGCAAATTCTCAAGCTCAATCCAAACCCACTGAATCAAAAGTTCTGGGGGTGGATCCCAGCAAGCTATGGTTTAACAAGCCCTCCAGGTGATTCTAACGCACCACTAAAGTTTGAGGCCACTGAGATAATATGGGTACAGAGCTTAGAACAGTGTCTGGTACACAGGCATCTGAGTTGCATCTTGGAAGATGAGTAGCGGGGAGGGTATTCAGGCAGAAGGAACAGAATGTGCCTGAAAGAGTAGGGTATTGGCTAGAGCAAGGAGTTTGTTGGAAGAGATTGGAAATGACCTTGTAGAGGACCAGAGCCAGAGCACAATGGGTCTTGAATGCCAAGTTCAGGCTTTTGTATTGTAGACAACTGTAAGTTTTGTAGCAAAGATGTCAACTGTTCAGATTTCAGTTTTGAATAGAGAAACTGAAACCCAAAGAAGGGAGGTGACTTGCCTAAGGCCATACAGCAATTGAGTTGTCTCACTCCCAGACAGTGCTGCACCACTCACAGCCCATCTTGCAGGTGGCAAAGGAAAGCTTAGAGGGCCAAGCCACAGAAGGAAACCAGGCGTGAGGGCGTTTAGCATCTGCCCAAAGACCTGCAGGGGCTGAGCTAGTCCACCAGGCTGCTGTGGGAGTTGCTCTGAGCTGGACACTTGGACCCCCTCAGCCATGACAATGAGCTCCACCCACAGGTACAGGCTGGTCGCCGTGGGGCCCACATACATGCCTGCCCCGGTCCATCATGACCTAAAAGGAAGCACCTTGCTCAAAGACCCATGGATGGCCAAAATCACAAGTTCCCTACAGCCAACTTCTCTTCTGTACCAAGTTCACAGTGTCTCTTTTCTCCTCCTACAGGCCTAGGAAGACTTGAGGGGGCGGGGGGGGGAGGGGGCGGTGGCAGGGGAAGCACAGACCGTGATAGAAAGGGACAATAGGCAGAGACCTGAGTGCCAAGCCCAGGTAAGCCGCAGTTTGCTCATCCTCTTAGTGTGGTATCAGGATTAAATGAGCTAATAATCCAGGCAAAGTGCTCAACCATGCCAGGCACAGCACAGGAGTCCAGTAGATATTCATCAAGTGGGGGACAGCCATTCTTCCAGGCACAGGACAGCCCTAGCTGCATAAGGGGCGCTTACCCTAGAATCTGCTGAAAGAATGAATGACCGCTGCCAAAACAAGACATTCAGAACCCGTCAGTGCAGACTTCCTGGGCTCCCTCCGCCCCTCAAGCCACTTCCCAAAATTAATTCTCAATCCGAAGCAGAGTTTCTCAAAGTGGGGTCTATGAACTCTGGGTCAGGCTCACTTAGACACTTGTTTAAAATGCAGATTCCCCACCCTCTCTGCCAGGACTGCTGAATCTGCCTCTCTTGCAGGGTGGGACCTGGAATCTGAAGAGTTAACAAGTTCCTCAAGCGGTTTTCGTGAAGGCTAAAGTTGGTGTGCCCCATTGCTGGAGTGGATAGATGCAGATGCAGAGGGGATCCAGGCTCAGGAATTCAGAACCCGTATCCTTCCCCTCTCTCGCCCTCCACCCCTGGCTAAGTACTTGAAGTGGCGGGTCAGCTGAGCTCTGCGAAAAGTCATTCAGCGGCCAAGGCCTTGGGGCGGAGACCCCGGGGCTGCCCTAATGGGGCGGGGCTGGACGGGGCGGGGTCGCGGCTCCTCCCCCGGCCCGGGCGTTGGGGCGGGACCGGCCTGAGGGGCAATGCTGCGAGGCAGTGGTACAGCCTGGTGCACCCGGCAGCTGTGGCGGCCGGGGACCCTGGACCCCTCCCCACACCGAGGTAAAGGCCCGCGCAGCCCGCCACCAACTTAGTCAAGTTGGTGCGGAGTTCGCCAGGCGCCCGTATGGGGCGACGGGGGGGGGGGGCGGGGGGGTTCTGCGGCACAGGCAGGGAAGAGGGGGGCCTCGAACCCGCGTCCCGGAGTGAGGGCCCCCGGATCTCGGGCCCGGAGGGCTGTTCCCTGAGACAGGGAACCCTCCCGGGATCTGGGGACTCACACCCAGGACCCGCGGGCCGGGGAAGCTCGGACTCCGGGAATGGCATGCCCTCCTGGGCCCTGTAGGTCTCCTCTCCAACCGCCTCACCGCCGGGACCCCTTCCTGTCACCAAATCTGGGGTCCGGCTGCCTCGAAGCCCCCGCGCCCCCACAGCAGCTGGAGGCCGTAGTGCCAGCCGCTTCTGAATTTTTCACGGAGGGGGCGGGCCGGACACGCTGTTCCCATGGCACCGGGGCTCTCAGGTTTCAGCTGGAGGGAACCCCCAGACCCCCTAGCCTTTAGCAGGACCAAGCTGCCCGTCCTGCCTCTTCCTCAGCCCTCGTGGGATCGGGCAGCGGAAGTGAATCCCCCCGGGGCTCTCAACCCTCCTCCGTACCTCCCAACCCCGAACCGAACCGTGGGGAAGAGACCTGTGGGGAAGAAGAGAAGGGGGCAATTCGGGTGTCTTTCGTGAACGTGGGTCTCATGTTCTGAATGGCTGGGGCAGCTCTGTGTGCGTGCTTGTGTGGACATCCTATCTGGCTGCTGCCCCTCTGCCTATCTGTGTATCATGGGGGAGTGGGTTATCCTCAAGGCATAGGAAATGGCCTCTGGGTGTGCATGCATGTGTGTGTTCACACGCACTCACCCCTCCCAGCCTGACCCAGGTTCTCTCTGGGCCTGAAGCCAGAAAGCCCCCACAGGGAGGATCTGAGGCGCCTCCTCCTCCCATTTGAGCTCAAAGGAAGGAAGGACTGCTAGAAGGACTAGAAGGACGGCTCTGGAGGAAGCCGTTGCAGCAGCTCATCAGGACTCCATAGGAGAAGGGGCTCAAAGCACCTGGCTCACCACCCACTCCCCCTTCCTGCCGAAGGAAAGAAGGAAACCCCCCTTCCCAAGGATGACACTAAATACTCAGCAAGAGGCAAAGACCCCCCTGCGCCGCCGAGCCAGTACTCCACTGCCCCTGTCCACCCGGGGCCACCAGCCTGGCCTCCTGGGCACAGCACCTTCTACACAGTCCCAGCATCCCCGACTGGGCCAATCAGCCTCCCTCAACACCCCCACCCGGCAACCTTCATCTGCCCCCAGTGGTTGGTCCTCTGAATCCAGCGACTCTGAAGGCTCCTGGGAGGCCCTCTACCGTGTGGTACTGCTTGGAGATCCTGGCGTAGGGAAGACCAGCCTGGCCAACCTCTTTGCAGGAAAACAAGAGCGGGATCTCCATGAACAGCTGGGAGGTAGGGACCCTGTGGGCTGGGAAGGGATGCGGTCGATGGAGTGAAATCCCTGTTATCTGGGGCATAACGCTGCCAAGAACAGGTGTACAACTCATGCACTGCTCAACTCTGAGGGGCATCTTTCACACAGACTATGAAGTGATGATCACCCCCCGGAGTTGTGCAGGGCACAGCCTGCACTAAGATCCACAGGAGGGAAATTCCTTGAATAGTGAATGAGAATTGTGCTAATTTCTCACAGGTGTGTGATGCATTTTCATGTCATAAGGGAAGCGATTCTGAGTTCCACAAGTCCCAAGTAGAAAGAAATGGTGAACTTCCTCCCAACTCTCAGACCCTGCCCCACAACCATCCATGCCCACCATGACCTGCAGCCGAACTAAGGTCCTACCCAAAATGGAGACTCCCAGACTCTTAAGTTGGGCCCTGGGTTCCTTTATTCCCAAGAGGTGCAGTGAGCTGAGAGGGCCTGGGGTCCCAGAATGATGGGGATCAGGGACCGGACAGAGGAAATGAAGATGAGTCCCTGCAGGACTGGCAGAGAGGACCCAGGGTGAGCGGGGGGAGAGGGCAGGTTAAAGGCAGAGAGGAGGTGGGGACACTCTGACCACGCCCTTTCCCCAGCCCTGACTGCTCAGAGTGTGAACCCATATGTACACACGTACACCGGTATGTATGACAGATAGGGAGACAGAGTTCCAGAGAGGGTAACGGGACCTGCCTGAACCATACACTAAGCCAGGGAGAACTCCCAGCCCAAATTTAACCCCACCGCCCCACACTCATTCAATCAACCAAACCAGCAAAACCTTTCTCAGCACCTACTGTGTGCCAGGTACCATGCTGGCAGCTGGTGGGACAGGGGCTCCTCATGGTGTTTCTTGGCCTATCAGGAGAGACAGACATCTAACAAATATGGTGAGCACTTCAAGGAGAAGTGGAGGGGGCGGAAAGAGGGGTTAGGGAGGCCTGCATCCTCCCCAGGCCTGCATCTCCTCCCTGAAATCGTGTCTTTCCTCAGTTGCAGAAGATGTGTACGAGAGGACCCTCACGGTGGACGGAGAGGATACCACACT
The DNA here is from genome assembly GCF_937001465.1 of Orcinus orca. Lineage (NCBI taxonomy): Eukaryota > Metazoa > Chordata > Mammalia > Artiodactyla > Delphinidae > Orcinus > Orcinus orca. The sequence continues at coordinate 27,687,162 of NC_064574.1, read as the reverse complement.
GCTGGTCGTGGACACCTGGGAGGCTGAGAAACTGGTATGGCACAACAAGCAGGATCTGGGGGGAGGGATGCTGAGGCTAGTACCAGACTCCTGTCCCCTCTAGGACACTACAGAGCAGGGACAGGGCAGGGCCCATCCTCAGCACCTCCCCAAACCCGCAGCTCCTAAGCAGCCTTTCCAACCAAAGCCAGGAGGACCTCATGACCCTGACCCCCCTTTCTCACTCCATTCATCCTCTCCTCACAGCCATCCCAGGATGTGCTTCTCCCCCTGCAAATCTTCCCCTCATGAGCACCCTTATCCCATTCCACCCACCCACATTGTACAGAAAAAGGAACACCAGATTTAGCCTGAGGTTGAACCCCCTCTTCCTTTGTCTTACCAGTTGGCTTTGTGCACCTGACTTACCCGCTCTGAGCTTCAGTTTTCTCACCTAATAAATGGGTGGATCATTCCTGCCTTCCTTACCAGCTGGTTTTTTTAAACTTCTTACGCAGTTTCACAGAGATAAGCACAGTTTGCAGCATGCAAAAATGCTGAACGTGAGTGAAGAATTGTAAATAATGATAATTCTTATCGATCATGACTTCGTAGCTAGTAAAAAGAGGACACCGAAGATGTCCTTCCCTAGCCCATTCCAAAGCAGGAAGAGAGCATTGGGCAGGGACATGTCCCCATTATGCTTTTCTTATCTTGCTTGAGTTTTCTTACCTTTGTTTATCTTGTTGAGTCTTTTTTCTTGCTATACAGGTAACACATGCTCATTGTAGAACTTTGAAGAAATGCAACTAAGCAAAAAGGATCTAAAAATCACCTGGGATCCCATCTCTCTAGGGGGTAGGCCCCTCCCCTAACACTCAGGGAGGCCCTGCCCACAGGGTGGGGCTTAGGAGGGCAATGTTGGGTGATTGACAAGAATGGCTGACAGCTCCAGAGATAGGCCCAAATTTAGGGATGAAGGAGCTATGAGACCAATTCCTTTTAACTAGCATAAAAGGAAACCCAAGTCCAAATGAGCATCATAATAATGATGATGGTTCTCTAAGAGCAGCTGACATTTATGGAGCACCTTCTTCCTAAGAGTCAGCCCCTGTGCTAAACACTAGACATATATTTTGACATTCAGTCAAGACAAAAACTATACAATGAGTGTATTTCTGATTCCCATCCTACCAATGAGGAAATCAAAGCTCAGAGAGGTTATGTGTCCCAAGTTCTCAGATAGCAAGTGGGATTCAAACCCAGATTTATAATAGCCCAAAGCTTATACTCTTATGCACTAGGACCATCCCCACTGGGAGCATCACCTTCTGAACCTCCATCTGAGGTTCCACTCCTTCACTCACTTGTTTATTAAGAAACACTGGCTGGGGCTTCCCTGGTGGCGCAGTGGTTGAGAGTCCGCCTGCCGATGCAGGGGACGCGGGTTCGTGCCCCGATCCGGGAAGATCCCACATGCCGCGGAGCGGCTGGGCCCGTAAGCCATGGCCGCTGAGCCTGCACGTCCGGAGCCTGTGCTCCACAACGGGAGAGGCCCCAACAGTGAGAGGCCCGTGTACCGCAAAAAGAAAAAAAAGAAACACTGGCTGGCTGGTCCCCACCTCAGCCAGGGTGAAGGGAGGGCACCATGACCAAACCCAGATATGCAAGGTCTGCCCGGGGGTCCGACGTCAGGTCCCTGCAGGCCCATCACACACAGCCAGCCTCAGGGCCAGCCTGAGGGCGGCAGCCTTGAGGGTCCCACCTCCTAGGGCCAGCGGAAGGCCTTGGGGATCCAGTGGCCAGCTCACACCCAAGCTTTATTTTTAAAAAAAGAAAGGAAGGAAGAAAAAAGAAACACTGGCTGGATATTTATAATGGGCCAGGACACTGAAGACCCATCAGTGACTAAGGCAGACATGCCTCCTGGCCTCATGGAGCTCACAGACTGGTGAAGGAGGGTCTACTTTTTGGATGCAGTTGAGAATCCTATGGGACAGAGTCCAGTGAATTGAGAAGAGTGATCAGACTGGGAGTCCCATTTGGGAGACAGACTAGAAGGCAGGAATTGGAATTCTGTGCCCAGCTGGCGGGGTGGCCTTGAGAAAGTGTTCTCTTCTCTGGCCCTTGATTTCCCTACAGTTTCCCTGGCCAGTGTCTGTGAAGGCAGTTCCCAAAGAGGGTCCATGCAGAGAGGGTCCATGTTGATGTCCGAGAGGCAAAATCTGACAGAACTGGGAGGGCCTTTGGTTCATCCAGTAGTACCCCAGCCTCGCTGACCATCAGGGTCACCTGAAGAGTATTAGAAATCAGATTCTCAAGTCTCACCCCAGACCTAATGAAATAGAACTTATAAAAGTGGGGTTCTGGAATCTGCATTTTTAATCACACCCCCGAGGGGTTCTTACCCACCAATCCATGTACCAACCAGCTTTTGTGATGCTAACGCATAGCAAATCTTCCATATATATTTGTGCAATGAATGAATGAATGGTCAAGACCCACCCTCTCATTCTACAAATGAGAAAACAGACTCTGAGGGAGGAAGGAACCTGTCCATAGTCAAAGCTAAGAACCCAGAATAAGAACCCACATCTGTCTGACTCAGTTCAGGGTTCTTTGGCCCCGGGGAAGGATCAGTACAGCTGTTCAGAACTTACCCCTTTTGACAATGATGTTGACCATGGATCTGATGCTTTCCTATTTATCTACCTTATTTGGTTATCAGAAAACTTTTCTGGCTTCTTTTCCGCTCACAAACAATACTTCCACCACGCTCGGCATTTCCCACTCCTGCCCACTCTCTTCCCCACTACTCAGCCGCTCATTCTTTCTAACCCCACTCACCAGTCCACTGTGAAGCCCTCCCACACTCTGCCCAGTTGAGTTCTTCTGGTCTACCCCCGGCCCAAGCCCCATGGGTCCTCCAGCCACTTGCATATGGCTCTCTTTTTTTTGGCTGAGCTGCACAGCATGTGGGATCTTAGTTCCCTGACCAGGGATCGAACCCGCACCCCGTGCATTGGAAGCACGAGTCTTAACCACTGGACCGCCAGGGACGTCCCTGCATATGCCTCTCTTAATGGTACTTATCACACCGCATTATATCTCTCCATTTTCATAGCATCCCTTCCTAATCATGAGCTTTTGGAGGGCAGGTACTGTGTCTCCTTAAACACTTAGAAACACTTAGAAAGCCATTACCTAGGTGGTTCAGTCTCGGAGTGCTGTCCCTGACAAAAGAGCGTCATCCAAAACAATATCAAAATTACTCCAGTTCTTTCCTTTCCTTGTCAAACATCTTGAATGGACTCCACTTCTTAAAATGACCCTTGCCTCTCCCACCCCCTTCCCTTACACGCCACAGTTGCTCCTTCAACTCTCTCTTCAAGAGTATCCAGAAAAAAACCTCCCCTGGAAGACAGCCTCCTGTCCCCACTTCTCTCCCTTCCTTTTTTTTTCTTAACTCTGGACTGCAAAAAGCCAAAAGGACTGTCTGGCAAGACCAAACCCTCCTCAAACCAGACAAAGGCGCTGAAAAGGCAAAGCCAGAACTCTCCTTAGCAGAACCCAATAAATCTTTTGTCTCCAGTGCCCGGCCTACAGAAGGAACCAATGAATGAGAGAATGGAGTGAGGTAGTGTCATTAGCCCAATTTTTCAAGCAGAGAAACTGTGACTCAGAGAAGATCGGTGGTCTTCCAGGGTGACACAGGGAAATATGGCAGAATTTGTCCCCCAACCTGTCCAAAGTATCAACCTCAGCCCCATCCCACCCATAGACCATCCCAGCCCCTCCTTTCTCAGCCAGGGCCTAGGTACCGTCTGAGGATGGGCCTGGGTTCCCTCCCCTACAGGATGAAAGCTGGAGCCAGGAGTCGTGCCTGCAGGTGGGCAGCGCCTACGTTATCGTGTACTCCATCGCAGACAGGGGCAGCTTCGAGAGTGCCTCTGAGCTCCGCATTCAGCTGCGGCGCACGTATCAGGCGGACCACGTGCCCATCATCCTGGTGGGCAACAAGGCGGACCTGGCACGCTGCCGGGAAGTCTCCGTGGAAGGTGAGCCCTCCACTCCACCCTCCTCCTCCACCTTTCTCTTAGCCCCGTTGCCACTGCGTCTCCTCCAGTGCTCCTCGATCTCAGTGACTCGTGCCCCACCACCCCCACCCCGGCCACCTCCATCCTGCATCTACTTGCCTAAGCCTGAAAGCTAGAAACCATTCTTGGCTTGCCTCCTCTCTCATTCCCTCAGACCAGTCCCCAGACCTTGTCAGTCCACCTCCCTTAACCCCACATTCCCTTCCTGTCCCCATGCCCAGAGCCTCTGCCCCATCCTGGCATCTCCACTTTAGCCTGGGCCAACCCCGGTACTTCTCTATCCCCACTCAATCGGTTCTCCTCACCAGCTGCCAGAGTTTTCCCGAACCAGAGCTGACCTTGTCACTTCTTTGCCTAAAAATTCCCCTATGTGCCCCAATGCCCTTAGTCTGAGACACTTTATTCACCAGGCATGATAGGCTCAGCGCCTGTAAGCTTTCCAAGGGCTTACATCTGAGACCTGAAAAAGACAATTATTGACTCCAAAATACAGTGAGAAAATGATAAATTCAAATTTCACAGAGCTTTGCGTACAAAACATAATATTGTGTCAGCCAGCAACTGCAAACCAAAATGTTTAAAGTTATACTTAAATTGTATTTAAAGTGGGATGGGGAATATTTTAATACAATTGATGTATCAGGTGGAACCCATAACGATCTAAAAATGGCCCTACTCACAGGGCGAAATCTAAAAAATATGGAAACTGAGACCCAGAGTGGGGAGGCCAGTTCTACAGGGTCACCAGCCACTGAGGACTAGAACCCAGGCCCCTGCATCCAGCCCAGTGGCATCCTGGAGACGGAAGACCATATGCTTTATGAGCAGACGTCCCAAACTTCTGCAACATGATCCCCAGGAGATTTTGTTGAATCGCTAGTTCCCAGGCCTCACCTACCGAATCAGAATATCTGCGGGTGGGCTCAGCGACCTGCATTTTAACATGCTCCCCCAGACAATTCTGATGAACAGATTAGACCCCTTCCCTGGCAGTCAAGACCCTTCCGTGGGACCTCCCGGTCTTCCCAGCCTCATTCTGCTATCAGTATCAATCACTAACCTGTGAACTAACTCCTCAAAGCCAGATTTATCTCTGAGTCCCCTGGCACGCAGCACGAGGTATGGGGAAAGGAAAAATCGTGCTTCCGGTTGAGATTGAACACACCTCCTGCTACCTTTATCTCCTTTTTCCGGTTGTGGCTCCGCCCTGGCTCACTGACCCCACCCCCTCAGAGGGCCGCGCCTGCGCTGTGGTGTTCGACTGCAAATTCATCGAGACGTCAGCCACGCTGCAGCACAACGTGGCGGAGCTCTTCGAAGGCGTAGTGCGCCAACTGCGCTTGCGCCGCAGGAACTGCGCAGGCCGGGAGCCACCGGCCCCCCGACGACGGGCAAGCCTAGGCCAGCGGGCTCGACACTTCCTGGCACGCTTAACTGCCCGCAGCGCCCGCCGCCGGGCACTCAAGGCCCGCTCCAAGTCCTGCCACAACCTGGCCGTGCTCTGAGGCCACCCACCCACTCTCTGGGTGGGGGGCACTGGGGTGCATTCTAGCCTCCACCAGGGCCACGGAGAGGCAGAGTCTCTGTGGCTTGCAGTCTACATCGTGGGCCTTGGCCGTCCAGTCCCTCAACGTACAGAGCATCTCCCCAGCCGCAACTTCACGGACCTCTCTGCCCTGGGCAAGTGATGGACAGACCATAGGGCCAAAGCCTAAATTGGGGTTTTCATGCAGTGCGTGTCTTTTTGTAAAAAGTCTTCCTTGTCCTTGGGCTCTGGCCAACCGTCAGAAATTCCCCCACAATAAACTAGACCAGAAGGATGTCCTGTCTGAGTGCCCAGATCTCTTCTTTTGGGCTCTTCCAGGCGTCTCCACCTCCCGCTTTTCCATCTACACGGGCTGCAGACTGGGTTGGCCTGCTGACTTGGGTGTCAGGGTTAGTCAGTAAAATCACTGGACCAATTATGCATTCAGGCCCTTCTCTGAACCACTGGGCACAGCCCCTGCCCCACGACTTTGAGGGAGACACAGTGCAGCACAAGCAACCACAGTTTAGTGTGATGACCTCCTATTCTCTCATTAACTCTTTTTTAGATTATAAATTCACAAAATATTCTCTGGAAAAAAAAATCTTCGCCCTCATCCTAGCAATATAATAGCTGGTGTTTGTTGGGAGCTGACTGGGTACTAAGCTGTCACAACTATTAATCTTCATGTTTAACTAGTTAGAAAACAGAGGCATAGAACAGTGAAGGCTTGTGCTCCGGATCACACAGCAGCTATAAGTGAAGTTGCCAGGATTCCAGCCCAGGCTTGTGAGGCTAGAGTCTGTGGCCAGCTTATCCACAGTCCTCTTGGAGAATGTGAGAAAAAACTATAGACTCCCAGGGAAATGGACTTTCAAACACAATTTTTTTTTTAATATGATTATCTTTTTTTTTTTTTAGATGTTGGGGGTAGGAGTTTATTAATTTATTTATTTTTGCTGTGTTGTGTGTTCATTTCTGTGCGAGGGCTTTCTCTAGTTGTGGCAAGTGGGGACCACTCTTCATCACGGTGCGCAGGCCTCTCACTATCGCGGTCTCTCTTGTTGTAGAGCACAGGCTCCAGACGCGCAGGCTCAGTAGTTGTGGTTCACGGGCCTAGTTGCTCTGCGGCATGTGGGATCCTCCCAGAGTAGGGCTCGAACCCGTGTCCCCTGCATTAGCAGACAGATTCTTAACCACTGCGCCACCAGGGAAGCCCTCAAACACAATTTTGCACACAATTGAAAGGGGGCAGGTGGACTCCATGAAACTCAATCCATTAATCCCCGGGATGGACCCCTGATTTAGTCCGACTCATTCCGTTTTCTAGCTTTGGAAATTGAAGCCCAGAGAGGGGAAGTGAGCACCCCAGAGTCGCCCAGCCAGTAAGGGTAAGGACCAGACCTCAGGGCCCAGCCTCCTCCTATGTCTGTGTGGGAAGTAGGAGGTAGTGAGGCACCATGGCTGGGGATGGGCCTTGGGGGTCAGGTCAGGAGTTTCCAGCATAAGGGGAAGTGGTGTCACTACTTTGAGAGGAGAACATGATGCAAACAGTTTGGACCATTGTGTCCCTGATGCCTGACACCCCTGCCCCCAGCCAGCTGCCTGCCCAGATGCCTCAGCCCCCCACGTCGGCCACGTCCCCAGCTGTGACCCCCCAATCTTGCCAGCAGGGCACTGATGGTACTTACTTTCCTATCCCAACTCCAGCCCGGGGAAGGGAAAAGGAGGAGGGTCTTCCCCCACCCTAAGCTGTCTCTGGAGGCCTGTGGTCATGGGGGGAGGGGCTATAGTTGTGGAAAGTTGGCAGAGGCAGCCGGCAGCAGCCCGGGAGAGTGGAAAAAATGATATCAAACCCAGAAAAATGCAGGCCGGATGGAGGGCCCAAGCCGGCCCTGGGAGGTGAGAGGGAGGGAGGGAGGAGGCCCCACAGGCTGAGAAAGGAAGAGGGCCAGGGAGAGAGCGCAGGAGCTGGTTTGGAAAAACCTGGGGACAATCAGCGTGATTCCTTCCTTTCTTCATCCGCAAATATTAACTGAGGGCCTACTAAGTGCAGGGCACAGTGCCTGGTTCTAGGGACATAGTGGTGAAGAAGGAGTAGGGTGTTGCTCCCTGGAGCTCACAGTCTGGTGGGGAAAACAGACTAGAAAACACATATATGATTAAAATAATTACAAACTGATAGGGTGCTAAAAAGCAGGGTGGTCATGAAAATAATCCTCTTAATTCACAGATGGGGAAATTGAGGGCCAGAAAGGGAGTACCCAAAGCTACTCAGATTGTGGAAGAAATCATTGAGACCAGGATTGGGGGAAGGCAGGGGAGGGAAGAAAGAAAGAAATAGTGCAGACTAGATGCAGGGGTGAGTATGCAGCCAACACAGCGAGACAGCACAGTGGTGGAGGGCATGGGCCCTAAACCAGGGGGTCAGTATTCAACCCCTGCTCTCCTCCATCTCTCTGTGCCTTAGTTTCCCCATCTATAAAATGGGATTCATGACAATTCCCTCCCTCAGGATTGATGTGAGGATTAAATGACTTAAGATGTGTCAAGTACTTATAACAGTTTCTGTGTCTAGGAAGATTCAGGAGATGCTGGTTCCTGCTATCATATCTTAAAACATTAGGGAAACCAGAGTTTGTTTAGGGTAAGATATTTTGAGACCGTGAAGACTCGCTTGGGAGTATTTGCCCTATTAAGACACTGGAGGACTTTAGGAAACTCTCTTCCCTTCTTGGGCCTCAGTTTTCCCATCTGTAACATAAAGGGATTGAATCTGAGCTTGTAGCATATACTCATGTACTCACACGTTTGCTGTCTGCCTCCCCCACAGGAATGAGAGGTCCGCAAGGGCAAAACCCTTGGTGCTGCTCTCTCCTCAACACCTGCCTCAGTACCTGGCTCATCGTAGGGGATCACTAAATATTTGTGGAATGGATTAATTAACCAATCTGTTAAAGGGCCCTTCCAAACCTGATCTCTCTGATTCTAGGAGTCTGTAAATAAGGCATGGCTGGGAAAGCATGTAAGAAAACCACAATATTCCTCCCAGGGACATGGCCTATTATAGTTTAGAAAGTTCTTTCTCAGACATAAAAACAAACCAAAAGAAAAACCCAAAAAAAAGCAAAAAGCTAACTTTGTTTTAGCTCTTTCTATGTGGTAGGCCCCATGCTCCATGCTTGGTACACATTTTCTCATTTCATCATCACCATCTGCTTAATAGGTACCATTTAACAGATAACAGATGAGCACATTGAGGCTAAGAGAACACAAGAAATTTGTCCAAGGCCACACAGCAAGAAAGGGTAGTCAGGATTCACACCCAGATCGGCTGTCAAGAGGCAGGTAGGAACTGCCATCTTCATTGTACAGTTGGGGAAACTGAGGCCCAGAGAAAGAAGAATCTCCCAAGGTCATGTAATAACAACAGCAAACAGTTCCGTCACTCTTACCATGTATCAGGTGCGGTGTTAAGTGCTTTTCGCATATTAAATCCTCAAAACTTCTCATATTATCACCATGCCAGTTTTCAGATGGAGAAACTATAGCAGATACCCGGCCAAGGTTGCACAATTAGCAAATAGCCAGGATTCGAACCAGGGAAGTCTAGTCCCAGGGTGTGAAAGGCTCAACTATATCGCACCGTCCGACGGTACAGCAAGTCCGGTGCAGGCTGGTGTCTGCCCAGCACCCTGCTGCCGGGGCTGGGGGCAGGGTGGAGAACAAAAGCACATTGAGAGTATCCTCAGACGCCAGCTGTGACTTTCCACCTTGAAGGGAGGGCACTGTTATGGAAAAAGTGATAAAGCTCTGGAAAGAGGAATGTCTCCCCAGGGGCCCCAAGTCTCCTCAGAGTTTCCCCCCTCCTTTTGCTTTGGGGGAAGGCCACAAACTGTGCTGTCCTGATCCAGACGAGATGAAGGCCACCTGGATCCCAGCACACCCCAGCCTGGCTACTCAAATACTGAGGATCACTGGCCCTGACGGAAAGTTCCAATTTCTCAGCCAAGGGCACGAAGCTTCCACTCGGGGACCCCCAAGGAATCAGGTTCAGGCTGGAACTCCCTTGTCCTTGGATGGTGAGAAATTCACATCTCCCAGGCACAGCTCAGTCCTTCCTTTACTCAGCAAACTTTGATAAGGGTATGTGCTCTGAAGGAAGGTAAGGAGGGTAGAGAGAGTCACAGCTGGCTGCTTTGTAAAACAAAATGTTTTTAAAGATTAAGAACCTCTAAGCTCTGCCATGACCACGTGACCTTAGGCAAATCAAAATATACGGAGTGAAGGGGTTAGGGTAGAATTCTTTATGCGACTGTCTCAAGAATATTTGAATATCCTAGTTCAACAGCATGAAAAAATATACAAGTTCAGTTTCAATTTCGGCGCCGTCTCCTTCTGTTCAGTTCAGGGTTTAGTTAAAAATAATATTAATGATGGGATGGGAGCTCTGGGTTCAACAGTGTGTGTTGTTTTCCTAGTTCCGTCTGATTCAAGTTCAAGGCTAAGATGGATCGCTGTTCCAGTTTCTGTGCCGCATAACAAACCACCCAAAACTTAGTGGCATAAAAACAATCATTTTATTATACTCATAGATTTTGTGAGTCAGGAATTTGGGCAAGGCGAAGTGGGTACTGCTCTTCTCTGGGACCTCGGCTGGGAAACTCACAAAGCCTGGAGCGACTGGAATCATCTCACATGTCGTCTGGAGGTTGATTCCAGCAGTAAAGTGGAGTCTCACCTACAACATGGACTCTCTAGGTGTCCTGGTGCTTTTGTTTCCTCTTGCTGCCGTAACAAATTACCACAAACTTAACGGCTTAAAACAGCAAATTTATTATCTTATAGTTCTGTCAAATAGAAATCCAACTTGGGTCCCACTGGGCTAAAACCAAGGTGTCTGCAGGGCTGTATTCCTTTCTAGAGGCTCTAGAGAAGCTTTTGCTTCCTTGCCTTTCTCAGCTGCTAGAAGCCGCTTTCCTCAGCGCTCGCTCCATCTTCAAAGCCAACAATGTCGAGCCAAGTCCATCTCATGCTGCCATCTCTCTGGTTCTCTCTCTTCTGCCTCACTCTTCCACCTTTGTGATTACATTGAGTCCAATCAGACAATCCAGCATAACCTTCCTGTTTTACAGTCAGCAGATTAGCAGCCTGAAATTCCATCTGTGACCTTAATTCTCCTTTGCCGTGTAACATAACATATTCACAGGTTCCAGGACTTCCCTGGTGGCCCAGTGGGTAAGACTCCATGCTCCCAATGCAGAGGACCCAGGTTCGATCCCTGGTCGGGGAACTAGATCCCGCATGCATGCTGTAGCTAAGAGTTTGAATGCCACAACTAAGTAGTCCACGTGCCGCAACTAAGACCTGGCACAGCCAAAATAAATAAGTAAATAAATATTTTTTTAAACAAACATATTCACAGGTTCCAGAGACTAAGATGTGGACATCTGGGGGAGCCAACCCATGGCAGAATAAGGTGGAGGCTGAAGGAAGGCTGTGGCTGGGTCTTTACTCTCCTCCAACACACAAACTCAGTCTTGTTCTAATGAGTACAGAGAGAAGGCCCTAAGGTAAAGGGGTTCCTTCTTAGTGGGATGTCAGGGGCACTGGGACACTGTCCCCAGAGTCTGACCTTGCCTCCCTTCCTCAAACCCATGCCTCTCTCCAGGATCACCAGTTTCTTCAAGCCTGCACTGGGCAAATCTCCACCCACCTTTCAGAAAACACTACTCCTTACCGACAGATACAGGTCTTGCCTCAGAATTATCCCCCACCCCTAGCAGTAATCTTCAGAAGTCTGAGTTATTGGGGCTGGATTAAGACTCCAGGTGCCCCAGCAGGGCAGTCAAGGGTGTTCTTAGCTCTTCTAGTCTTACAGAAGAGTCCAGAGTAAGTGTGACCACTCCAAACTCAGTCCTCTTCAAGGTCTGCCCACCTGTGTGAATAAGTTTGCATGCCTTTCCACACAGTCAGTTGTCTGTGAATCTTACATGCATGCGTGCACGTATGCACATGTGCACTTTGAATCGAAAACCTAAGCCAGGGGTCACAAATGCAAATGCTCACAGAATCAGGTAATATAAATCAATGACGTAGACTAGGTGACAAACATTAGGGAGCATCAAGGTCTGTGGCAAACTGGAAGTCCTTTCCTACCTAAAAGGAATGACAGAACTAAGCTGCCTATTACTCTTGTTAGGAAATTTCATTTTTTCTAAGATATTTCATTTTTTGAAATGAAAAATATTTTTCAGATATTTCATTTTTTCTAAGAAAAGCAGCAAGCCAGATATTTATGTGCAGTATCCCAATTCCTAAATCACTATTGCTAATTCCAATTTTTTTAAGCCCTGGACAGGAGAAGCAAAACATGTCCCCCAGCCAGGTTCTGACCAGAGGCTGACAGTTTGTAACCTCTGGCCTAAACCCAAATAGTGAGAAAGAAATGTATTCTCAGCCATTCCCCAGTCTGCAGGGTCACCTCATACCATGTAGTTAGGACGATTTGTTCTTTTTGTTCAGCTCCTCCCAATCTCCTTTCCCAGAGTGCCTCTTCAGGCCTATTGGGATTCCAAAGGTGCCCAATGCCAAGTGGTACATATTTTTAATTGAACTTTGAATTACATAAATAATACATTTTAATTATAAGGATAAATCAGAAAAACAGAAAACATATGGTAAAAGTAAAAATGCATTTATCTGTTAAGCTGCCATCAACTACACATGAGAGAAACCCTTATAAGGATATTTTCTAACAGAATGTCCAGAAGTAGACAATTCTAAGGTTGATTCATCAGCCTTAAAATGTCAGAACACTGGGTCTGCATCTCCATAATTCTCTAGGCATTTCCTTCATGGTTGCAACATGGCTACAACAACTCCAAGCATCACATCCTCACACCAGTATTACAAGCAAGAATGGGAGGGGAAAGGTCAGAAAGAGGTTTTCTTTTTATCGAGGAGGAAGTTATTCTCCCAACAGTTTCCTTTCATATCTCACTGGCCAGACTGAGTCTCATGGCCACCTCTAGCTGCAAGGGAGGCTGAGAAAGCAACTAACAGGCAAAAAGGAATGAGATCGCCACATTTGGCTTGGGCCAATAATGGTTCATCCCTTTGCCGCTCTTTTGTGAGCAACAGAGAAGTGGGTAAGGGTTGTTGGATAGCAATTTTAGTATTTTCCACAGAACTCCTTTCATTTCCCCGCCATCCCACTCCTCTCCCCAGAAGTACCCACCATTAGCAGTTTGGAGTGTATCCTTCCCGATTTTTCAGCACACTTAGATATATATTGTAGCAGACATTTGGCCATCTTTGTTTTCTTCCGTACTGTCAGAGTCACAATTTTGCTCTGTTGTTCTCATTTTCATGGGATCAAGAATAAATCCTGGGAATTCCCTGGTGGTCCAGTGGTTAAGATTCTATTGTCTCACTGCCAAGGGCCCAGGTTCAATCCCTGATATGGGAACTAACATCCCACAAGCCCCACAGTGCAGACAAACAAATAAATAAATAAATAAAATAAAGACGGACTTACAAACCAGCTATGACCAATGAAATGTGAGGGAAGGTTGGCTGGAGGGCTCTAGAAAAAAGTTTCTTTGCTTTTGAAAAAGAGATGAAAAACAAGCAAACAAACAAAAAAAGAGCTGCAGCAGAAAGGGAGTCCCTTATCTTCTGGTAATTGAAATATATGAACGAGTTGCCTGGAACTGTAGCCACCATCTGGCAATTATGACGGGGTCTAGTCAGAAGATGGCAAAGCTGAAAGATGGGAAGTCCCTGAGTCCTTGGTGATGAAGTCCAGCCACCGAATTAGCCAACCCTGAAGCTGCCCCATCTCTGGGCTTGTTATGTAAGATAATAATATGTCTTCAATGTTGAAGCAAGTTACCTTGGGGTTTCTGTGCCAAAGTCAAAATCATCCATCTGGTACACATACATAGGTTTCTTCGCTTTTTTTTCACATAAATGGGGTCATAGTTATATGTGTTCAGTTGCACAGTTGCTACAAGGGACTGGAAAGTTGAAAGGGATGAAATCCAAACTAGCAGTGATGGAAACAAAATAGAAGTATTTGTCTCCCTCATGCAAAAGAAGTCCAGAAGCGGGCAGTCCAAGGCAGGCATGGCATTCCACAGTGCAGGGACCCTGGCTCCTTCTATCTTGTGGTTCCACCATCTTCAATCCCCTGTGCTGCCCAAGCTGCAGTAGTCACATCCACATTTCAGCCAGCAGGAAGTAGTTAGGAGCTCAAAAAAAAGCAAAGCCTCTCAGACGATGTACATATCACCTCTGCTTACATCTCATTGGCAGAGCTTAGTCACATCACCACCCTTAATTGCAAAGGAGTCTAGAATACTTTATTCTGAATAGCCATGTGCCAGCTCAAAATCAGGGATTCTAGGGCTTCCCTGGTGGCGCAGTGGTTGAGAGTCCGCCTGCCGATGCAGAGAACACGGGTTCATGCCCCGGTCCGCGAGGATCACACGTGCCGCAGAGCGGCTGGGCCCGTGAGCCACGGCCGCTGAGCCTGCGCGTCCGGAGCCTGTGCTCCGCGACGGGAGAGGCCACAGCAGTGAGAGGCCCGCGTACCGCAAAAAAAAAAAATCAGGGATTCTATGTTTGAAGGAAAGGTAGAAGAACAGCAAGGGGCAGCAAGCAGTTGCTGCCTCGATACTGTACATGTTATGTATAATTTGCATTTTTCACTTAATTTCTCCTGGCTTTCTATCCATGCCAGTACACATAAATCTACCTTATTATTTGTTCCTCTTTTTCTAGCTTCTTAAGATAGAAACTTAGATCAAGTATTTGAGACCTTTCTTCTTTTATAATACAAGCATGTAAAGCTGTATAGAAAAAAAAGCTATATAATTTATATCTAGCTATAAATTTTCCTCCAAGCACTGCTCGAGATGCATCCCACAAATTTTGGTATGTTGTGTTTTCATTATCATTCAGTTTAAAATATTTTCCAATTTCCCCTGTGATTTCTTCTTCCCATAGATTATTCAGAAATACATTGTTTAATTTCCAAATATTTGAGGGGTTCCTATAGGTGCTTTTTGTTATTGATTTCTAATTTAATCCAATTGCAAATTTGAGAGTGGTTTTGTATATAGGGTCTATCATAATCCATGTTCCATGTACACTTGAAAATAATCTGCATTCTGCCATTGTTTGGTGTAGTCTTCTAAAAATGTCAATTAGGCCTAGGTGATTGAAAATGCTGTTAGAGAAAAACATAGGCAGAACACTCTATGACATAAATCACAGCAAGATCCTTATTGACCCACCTCCTAGGGAATGGAAATAAAAACAAAAATAAACAAATGGGACCTACTTTTGCACAGCAAAGGAAAACATAAACAAGATGAAAAGACAACCCTCAGAATGGCAGAAAATATTTGCAAACCAAGCAACTGACAAAGGATTAATCTCCAAAATTTACAAGCAGCTCATAATTAAAAAAACAAACAACCCAATCCAAAAATGGCCAGAAGACCTAAAAAGACATTTCTCCAAAGAAGATATACAGATTGCCAACAAACACATGAAAGGATGCTCAACATCACTAATCATTAGAGAAATGCAGATCAAAACTACAATGAGGTATCACCTCACACCAGTCAGAATGGTCATCATCAAAATATCTACAAACAATAAATACTGGAGAGGGTGTGGAGAAAAGGGAACCCTCTTGCACTGTTGGTGGGAATGTAAATTGGTACAGCCACTATGGAGAATGTATGGAGGTTCCTTAAAAAACTAAAAATAGAACTACCATACGACCCAGCAATCCCACAACTGGGCATATACCCTGAGAACACCATAATTCAAAAAGAGTCATGTACCATAATGTTCATTGCAGCTCTATTTACAATAGCCAGGACATGGAAGCAACATAAGTGTCCATCGACAGATGAATGGATAAAGATGTGGCACATATATACAATAGAATATTACTCAGCCACAAAAAGAAATGAAATTGAGTTATTTGTAGTGAGGTGGATGGACCTAGAGTCTGTCATAGAGAGTGAAGTAAGTCAGAAAGAGAAAAACATATACAGTATGCTAACACATATATATGGAATCTAAAAAAAGGTTCTGAAGAACTTAGGGGCAGGACAGGAATAAAGTTGCAGACATAGAGAATAGACTTGACGGGGAGGGGGAAGGGTAAGCTGGGACGAAGTAAGAAAGTGGCATGGACATATATATACTACCAAATGTAAAATACGTAGCTAGTGGGAAGCAGCCGCATAGCACAGGGAGATCAGCTCGGTGCTTTGTGACCACCTAGAGGGGTGGGATAGGGAGGATGGGAGGGAGACGCAAGAGGGAGGGGATATGGGGTTATATGTATACATATAGCTGATTCACTTTGTTATAAAGCAGAAACTAACACACCATTGTAAAGCAATTATACTCCAATAAAGTTTTTTTAAAAAATCAATGAGATGTTGAAATAATGCTATAGCCTAAAAGAAAAGTTCTTATAAAAATTCATTTTGGGGCTTCCCTGGTGGCGCAGTGGTTGAGAGTCCGCCTGCCGATGCAGGGGACGTGGGTTCGTGCCCCGGTCTGGGAAGATCGCACATGCCGCAGAGTGGCTTGGCCCGTGAGCCATGGCCGCTGAGCCTGCGCGTCCAGAGCCTGTGCTCCGCAACGGGAGAGGCCACAACAGTTAGAGGCCCACATACCGCAAAAAAAAAAAAAAAAAAAATTCATTTTGTTGCAAAAAAAGAAAAAGAAAATGCTGTTCAAGTCGTCCATATACTTAGTGATTTTATGTCTACTTGTTTTATCCTGAGAAAGGAGTGTTGAAATCTTCAATTATAATTGTGATATGTCTTTTTCTCCTTTCAGTCTGTACATTTTTTCTTTAACTTGTTCTTTTCACTGCTGCAAAATATTCCACAATATGGATTACATACTTTACCAATCGAAGGTGAGTGAATTTAGGTTAGTGTAACTGTTTTACAAACAGTGCGGCAGTGAATATTCTTTTCTTTAAATATTTATTTATTTATTTATTTGGCTGTGCCTGGTCTTCATTGCAGCGTGCGGGATCTTTTAGTTGCAGCATGTGAACTCTTTGTTGCAGCATGTGGGATCTAGTTCCCTGACCAGGGATCAAACCCGGCCCCCTGAATTGGGAGCATGGAGTCTTAACCACTGGACCACCAGGAAGTCCCTTTAGGGTTTATTTGGTTTTGTTTTTTTGTTTGTTTTAGGCAGTGAATATTCTTGCACTTAGAGGAGAAATTACTGAATTCACATTCACTAAGTCAAAGGGCATGTACGTTTTACATTTTGACAGACTGCCAACTTGCCCTCCAAAAGGGCTCTTTTTGTTTATATTCATATCAACAGTGCCCAGTTCCCCACATTAGATGTTACCAGTTGCTATACTGTAATTTTTTTTTTTTTTTTTTTTTTTGCGGTACGCAGGCCTCTCACTCTTGTGGCCTTTCCCGTTGCAGAGCACAGGCTCCGGACGTGCAGGCTTAGCGGCCATGGCTCATGGACCCAGCCGCTCTGTGGCATGTGGAATCTCCCCGGACCGGGGCACAAACCCGTGTCCCCTGCATCGGCAGGCGGACTCTCAACCACTGCGCTACCAGGGAAGCCCAAGTATATTGTAATTTATAGGAAACATATATATTTGGTCATTCAGACAACCAAAATATATTCCTCATGTGTATTTGGTCTTCATCCACAGTTCTTGCCTCATAGCTCCCAACACCCTTATAAATGATAAGAGCAATGGGAGCGTGTTTTGTTATAATATTCGATCTCTTGTCCTCAGTTCCAGAAAACTAGCTTCAGAGCTATAAAGGTGAAATGGGTGGCTTGTTATCCATAACAAGCCCCTTTCTGCCACAACTGTGTTGATGTTCATAAAGGTGACTTTTGGAAAGCACCTAAGGATTGGGGCTGGTTGCCAGGGGAACCAACCCTGAATAGAGGGGTGGAACTTTCAGTCCCACCATGTGATTTCCTAGGAGGGGAGAGGGGCTGGAGTTTGAATCAATCACCAATGGCCAATGAGTTAATCAAACATGCCCAGGTGAAAGCCCAAAAGAAGGGAGTTCAGAGAGCTTCCAAGTTGGGGAACCAGACCACTTCCACGTGTCCCCGTGCTGGGCCCCAAGACCCACGAGGACAGAAGTCCTTTGTTCAGGACCTCACCCTATGCACCTCTTCATCTGGCTGTTGATTTGTGTCCTTTTAATATCCTTTGTCATAAATCAGTCATCTAGTGAGTAAAAGGTTTTCCTGAGTTCTGTGAGCCGTTCTACCAGATTAATCAAACCCAAGAAAGGGGTCATGGGAACCTCTAATTTATAGCCAGTCAGACAGAAGTACAGCTAACAACCCGGCATCTGCAGTGGAGGGCTGTCTTGTGGGACTGAGCCCTGTACCTAGGAGATCTGATGCTATCTCCAGGTAGATGGTGTCAGGATTGACACCAGCAGGGTATCCAAGAATTGCTTGTTGGTATGGGGAAGCACACACACACACACACACATGCACACGCACACACGCACACACACACACACACACGTTGGAATTGGGTCTAGGAACCCAAAAGACCAGTCTTTTCTCATTTGACATTCTCTCAGGGGCAGGATGAGGGAAGGCTGGGGGGAAAAAGATGTCTCATCGTTTACTTTGCATTTCTCTGATTCTTCTGAAGTTGAGCAATATTTCTCTCAATGAGTGTGCCTATTCGCTGCCCAAAATCCCAATGAAACTTTGAAATTACAGCTTCCAAGGACCAGATTAAATTTTTAGCCTAGGTTACTCCACTCTTCATTATCTGCCTGGAGTAGAGGGGTGTTCTTTCTTCCAGATACCAGAGCTGTTTCATTAATCGTCACAACAGTAAGAGACAACACCATCTTACAGATGAGGAAAACTGAGGCTCCAAGTGGCTAAGTATTTTGTCCAAAGTCACTCAGTTAGTAACCTACAGAGCTAAGGATTAAAACAACAATGTCTGACTCCCAAGCTTGCTTCCCAGCATAGCTAGCTCATTTCACAGATTAGGAAACTGAAGCCCAGGGAGACAAAATAACATATAAAATTAAATGGTGAGCGAGCAGCAACCGGTTGACCAAATATTTCCCCTCCTTCCAGGTCTGGGTGACCAGCTGCAGAAGAGACAAGAGAGTGGAGGCAGGGACAGCCACCCAGCAGAGGAGGCAAGAGCATGGAAAATGTCTCTTTCAGCCAATTTTCCTGAGGAACCCTGGCTGAGGCTCAGGGCTGGGAATGGAAAGTGTGCAGGGAGGAGGCGGCAGCCACGTCCATCCCCATCCGGAGAGGTTGTTTGCAAAGTCCTGCTGGGAGATGCAAGGAGGGGAATGCAGGGGGAGGGGGAGTAGACCCGGGAGGCCAAAGATCTGGCATCTGCCCAGGGCCTCGTCTCCTGGGAGAGGAGGAGCAGGCGTCCCCCGAGCTCCCCACTTCCTCCTTGGGCTCTCTCCCTCTGCCAGCTCCTGCTGTGCCCTGCCCGCTTGTCTGGGCATCAGCCATCCTAGAACTGAGACACTGGCAAACCCGACTCTCTGGGGACTGTGCACAGCTGACTCAGGGAGGTGCAGTGGCCAGGAAGAAGGACTGGTCTTACTCTTGGAGATCTTGACCAGGGCTGGGCTTGAAAGCCATTGGCTTCATCCGTGCAGCCCCTCTGCCTGGAAAATCTTCCTTTGCTACTCACAGTGCCTGCAATTCCACCATTATAGATTTGACTAAGGCTGGTGTTCAGCCAGGATGCAAAGTATGGCTGTACCAGTTGTCAAAATATTTAGATACATTCCTACTAGTTGTTAAGAACCCCTGTCCCGAATGTCCCCCAAGTAATGGCCACTCCAGAGCTTCCTCTGGGACCACACAGACCTCCCCACTTACAACCACTGAAGGGGTAATCCCTGTCATAGCAGGGCCGTCCAAGACTGTGTGGATATGTTGGTGAGTGACAGTCATAACAGTTGTTAACACTTTTCATATCATTCCTAGAAACAACACTTTCACTTATAAATTTGTCCCTTGTTTAAAGGCAAATTGATACAAATTTAGAGGTGAAAGGGCCTCGTGCAAACTCTTCATTTTCCAGATGGGGAAACTAAGGCCCAGAGAGACGCAGAGACTTGCCCAAGGTCACATAGCCTGTCAGCATAAGCGAGGACAATAGGACACAGGTTCCACACTCCTGACAATTCCCTGGGTGTCACGTCATCTGGCCCCACAAACAGTAAACTCTAGCAGGTGATGGAAGAAGGTGACAGGGAGGAACCTGTCCTAAGACAGAACTGAGAACCAATCACTTGACTCTTGTACCTGGTAATTATAGTCTTGGCAACAGTCTCCTTGGTCACTATCGCCACAGAGATAGTTGTCATGGCAACCACCAGCCAGGGCCCCAACTTCCTGACACCAAGAGCCTTAAGATAAACCCAGAAGCAAGTTTGTTCCATAGCACTGACCCAGATCAGAGCTCCAAGTAGGAAAGAAACTTGTCCAACATCACACAGCAAGTTGGTGATGAAGCCAGGTTTCCTGAGTCCCCAGCCCAAGGCTCACAGCTGCCCCGCCCTTTCTGTGGCTGACATCCCCACCCCTGCCCCTGTTTTTCTGCCTGCCTTAGTGCTTCCCATATTCCTTCGACCCTCGGTCAGGATCTCCTTCCCACGGCATCTCACCCTTGGCTGCCTGTCAGCCACTCATCTTCCTGGGAACAGGCTGACATGAGCTTAGTGTAGGACCCATCACAGGGGTTTTCATCATTAGCTGGGGCTCCCTGAAGACTGAAAAGCCTTCAACACCCTCTGCCCCCCCCCAGAAGAAATGATCTCCAATGGTGGAATTTCAGGCACTGTTAGCTCAGAATTGAGGAGCTCTTTTTGGGCAGTCAGGCCCTGTGTGATGCCAGACAGAGCTGCCTCATTGTGGAGAGAGCTCTGGGCTGGAAAGCCAATGGCCTGGATTCTAGCCCTCCCCGCTCTGAGTCTGACCCCTGTTTTGCTTTATTCAAGTCCCTTCTTTTCTCTGGGACTTGTATCCTTCCAGAGAGATGGGGATGAGCATACTGTCCTATAATCGCCTCCATCACCACCACCATCCTGAGGCTGCTGGGGACCAGATGAAATTTGGCGTCGTAGTATCACCACATAAGGGGTGGTGTGGTTTAAAGAACTTGCCTACCTTCCTGTTATCTTCTTCTAGAATTATGGAATCTCAGGTTTGGAAGGATGGTCCCCACATAGGGAAGAGCTTGAGCAAAGGCAGGGAGGCCGGAAAGAATCTAGGAACGTATGAGTAGTCTGTGTGTTGAAGTGTAGGGTGTAAGGCTGGGAATGAAGAGAGGAGGCTACAAGGAGAGGCCAGAGGTGATGGAAAAGGATCAGTCACACCAGTCCCAGGTGTGAGGACATTGCCCCATGGACCTCAGGGACTCACTGAGTGCTCTGAGACAGTCCCCTGCCTGGGTCTGACCCACGTAATTCCAATACTGTGGGATACAACTAGGTAGGATGAGGGACAGCCTGAAGGCAAAGAGAGCAAAGAGACCAGGGAACCATTCATCCATTCATTCAGTGAGTATCTGTTAGACACAACCTGAGCTGTGTGACCTTATGCAAATTATTTGGCCTCTCTGCACTTCAGATTCCTCTTGTGTGAAGATGCCTGCCCACAGAAGGGGTGGTGTGAGGCTCAGATGAGTCAGTTAATACATACATGTAAATGTTAAGCACAGTGCATAGGAATAAATGTGTGTTATAACACTCCATAAATGTGTGTTATAATTATGATGATTATTGAGCATCTACTATGTGCCTGGAACCCTCTAGACAGTAGATGTACAGTGTGAACACTGGTAAACACTCTACATTATTCTGCCCTCAAGGGGCTCACAGTCTAATGGAGGAGACAAACACAAAACAGAAAACTTCATAAAAACAGAAAAAATAATTACAAATTGTTGCAATCAGATGTAAATCTTAACCCCCAAACTCAGGTGGGCAAGGAATATTCATTTCTCAAAAACCAAGTTAAGTTCTACTATTCCCCTACCCTTCTGGACTGGAGGGAAATTCAGTCTTCATCCTTACTGGAGGCTGCTCCTGCCAGGGGACAGGGAGGGAAGCTGGGGGCTCTCAGTAGCTCTGGACCATGTGGGGCTTCTAACCACAGTGCCCAAGGCCTCAAGGACACCTGAGTCCAGCAGCCCCTGCTTCTAAGCCGAGGAGGGACCTGGGAGTCTTGCTGGAGGCTGGGATCACCAGGACTGGGTCCAGCCTCCCCACACCCTGTCCATTCATCCCCACAGTCTGGCCAAGAAAGGGGAGGATCCCCTGACCCCAGACTCCACTGATCTTCCTTCAGTTCACAGCCTCCAAGAGCTCCTTCCTCTCCCCTGTCCTTGACCTCATAAAAAATGAGCACTCTCTCTACACCAAAGGTTTGCAAACTCTGAGTCTCCAGGAGACAAACTGGTAACCAAAAAATAAAGTGTGAGACTTGGTGACTGGAGAGCACAGGTCCCACTTAAAGGGGGCAGCACAGCTCAGCTCACCAAACAGCCATAAGGCAGTGTTGCCCAGTGGTTAGGACCCCACATTCTAGAGCTATGCTGCCTGGGTTCAAATTCTGATGCTGCTGTCTACTGTCTGTGAGTTCTTAGGCCAGTCACTTAACCACTCTGTGCCCATTTCCTTAACCATGATAAGGAATAATACTAGTACCTCCTGTACAACAACTTCCTGTGAGAAAGCACTTTGAACAGTGCCCGACATTAGTAGGTACTCAGTAACTATCAGTGCTCATCTCATGAAAATACAGGGCTGAGACTGCCAGATCTTCTAAATATTCAAGAAAATCCAAATATCCAAATCTTTATTTTGAAATTGCTGTTTTTTAACTTTGGCAACTGAGTGAAGACAGTTGTTAAACCTTGGTGAAGGGCATACAGAACACCTCTATGAACAGGATGGGGCCTAGGAAATGCAGTTTGCAATATCTGCTCTATGATGTTTAAACACATAGAAAATGAAGCCAGAAAGGAAAGAGTCAGAGGCAGTTTCTGCTGTGAACCCCGTGACCAAACCTCTCCTAGGCAAGTGATACAGGAAGGGGAGGAGAAAATAGAGGGGAAAAAAAATTAACATATCGAATTATCCTGGTAGATAGCACATTGCACATTGAAGTGCTGTGTGTTATGAGGATTTTTTTTTTTTAAGTAGCTGAGAAAGAATAGGCAAGGTTGTGGGGAAGGTAATGTATAAGGTGTCACCTGGGATAAGGAGCTAGCTTAACAAACAATCAGGAAGAGAGAAGATGGTGGGTGGGGGGACAGCCTATGCAAAGGTCCTGAGGCATAAAAGAGCTTAATGCAAAAGAGGAGAGTGGTAATGGATGAGCCAGATATGTAGGCAGGGGCAGTACATGCAGGGCCTCAAAGGCCATGGTGAGGAGCATGAGATTATTTTAAGGGCCATTGGGAGATATTGAAGGGTTTCAAGCAAAGAGGTATGATACAGAGTTGACTTCAGGAGACAAATTAGGAAACTGTTAAAATAGCCTGGGAGAGACGATGTGGCCTGGATTGGCCAGCAGCCTTGGACGTGGACAGCCCCAGATTTCTGAGTCTGGATTGGCCTCAAAATCAGAGGCTGGATTTAAGCCTCAAAGCAAACCCGCTGCTTTTACATCAGCCAGGTAGTGGCCTTCCCATAGCCGGTGTCCCCCAGGCCCATCTTGGACACCCCCATTTCACCTGGACTGAATCTGTTAACTGGCCTCAGCTGCCCTCTGCTGGCAGAAGAGGGCACTAGAGCAAGGGGAGCAGCTGCTTCCCAAAGCTGCACAATTCTCAATGAAAAGGTCGCCTGGTGGGGGTGGGATAGGGAGGGTGGGAGGGAGGGAGACACAAAAGGGAAGAGATATGGGAACATATGTATATATATAACTGATTCATTTTGTTGTAAAGCAGAAATTAACACACCATTGTAAAGCAATTATACTCCAATAAAGATGTTAAAAATAAAATAAAATAAAGTACTTTAAACTGCGGGGAAAAAAAAAAAAAGAGAATACCTCACCAGCACCCATCTTCCCCATCTCAGTTAGTAGAATCTCTGTCATCCGGTAGCTCAATTCAGAAACCCAGGACTCAGTTCCTCCTTCTCCCTCACTCCCCATCAGGGAGTCCTTTTGACTCTATTTTCTGAATAAAATCCTAAATCAGAAATGTCCTAAATATATCTAATCACGTCCACTTTTCTCCATCTCCACCAGACACACCCTAGCCAAAGCCACCACTATCTCTTCTTTGGCCGATTTGTTCACTGTCACTCTTGTCCTGGCCAATCCATTTCCCACTCAGCAGGCAGTGCTCATGGTATACTCTGACTCCAAACTCCTTTCTCCTCAGTGTATAGCTCCTCATACCATTCAATGTTGAACCAAATAGGGAAATCCCTGATATACACACAGCCCCATCCACCCTGGGCACTCTGCAGGCATGGAAAATCTTATGAAGATTCAGGAGAACAGAGGTGCTCATATCCGAGCCTTACAAACGCACTTGCCCGCCCACCACCGGGAATTTTCCCCTCTCTCCACGTGGTGTCCCAGCCTCACCATCTCACTGGCTCCTCTCCTTCCTCCATCCTCCCCTTCATTTCTGTCTGCCTCATTCTCTCCCTCCCACAAATTCCTTATCATTTTTAATGCAAAGCACATTTGCCATCTCTGTTTATTTGGCACCTGCCAGTGAGGGCTCTTGGGGTCTCACATTCCCCTCAAGTGGATTGTCAAGGTTATCTTCCCATACTATACATATACACAGTTCCCTCCCCAGGAAAAATACCAATACCAAGACAATAACATTTTCACCTGAGTACAGCGTGGTGCTAACTTTCTATGACTAACATTCCATCATTCCAACATCCTATGGCGTGGCCTGAGATTACTGAAATCTCCGCTGAGCCCAGACTCAGACCATGTAATGGATGCTTCATCCCCCTCAGAGGACTTGTGTCGGTAGAACTGGACACCCTGACCACAAGGGAGCCTCCGGGTTCCTGAGGCAAATCACAGCATGTTAACTCAGCTCATGGGGGCTGCCATTGTAGCGCACAGATATGCTGTGGAAGAAAACAAAGACACAATGCAGAGAAAGGATCCTGGCAATATAGACATCCTGGTTTTCGGGGGCTAACCAAGGTCCAGCTCTGTCCCTGCCTGTCCTGTCCAGGGGTTGGTTTTTCACCTCTTCCTTGGAGCCTATACATTGCCGCTTTTGCCTAAAGTGCATCCGGCTGGCCTTCCTGGTTCCACCAACCACAGCGCCCTGACTTGCCGTCAGAGGCACTGCCTTTCCCTTGGCAAACCCAGCCTCTGTCCCCAATCCAGCGAGGAAGAAAGGGAACTGTAAGTGACAACTTTTTCTTTAGTCTTCAAAGATCTTTTATTTCCTTTTTGAATGTCAGGAGCAGAGGGATGGGTTCATCACACTCATTCCTTCATGGTAGACCATCATCACTCTTTTCCCCAAGGCCCTTGTTTTACTTTACTTATGTACATATTTTGTTTGTTTTAATTACCAGTTCCCACCCTCATTCCCATCCCTCTATAGGCAACCATTCTAGTATGCTCAATATGTATTCTTTAATATGTAAATATCCTTGTTAGATTTGCAATGTTGCTATGTAATATGTACTTTTAAAATTTATTTTATTGTAGTATAGTTGATTACAATGTTGTGTTAATTTCTACTTACAGCAACATGATTCAGTTATACATGTGTACATTCTTTTTCATATTCTTTTCCATTAGGGTTTATCAGTGTGATATGTGCTTTTTTTTAACATTTTGTTATTTATTTTATTTATTTATTTTAGGCCACATTGGGTCTTTGTTGCTGTGCGCGGGCTTCCTCTAGTTGCGACAAACAGGGGCTACTCTTCATTGCGGTGCGCGGGCTTCTCGTTGCGGTGGCTTCTCTTGTTGCGGAGCACGAGCTCCAGGCACGTGGGCTTCAATAGTTGTGGCACGTGGGCTCATTAGTTGTGGCTCGTTGTGGCTCATGGGCTCTAGAGCACAGGCTCAGTATTTGTGGCACACAGGCTTAGTTGCTCCGTGGCGTGTGGGATCTTCCCGGACCAGGGCTTGAACCTGTGTCCCCTGCGCTGGCAGGCAAACTCTTAATCACTGCGCCACCAGGGAAGTCCCTGATATGTGCTTTTATTTTTTTATTTTATTTTTTTTCCTGATATGTGCTTTTAATCTACATAAATCATATCACACATTTTTCTTAATGCTCAGCTCTATGTTTTAAAGATCTACACATGTTGACGAGGGTAGGGGGATTATGAGGGATGCAGTTGCTGCCCCACCCAGATCCCCTTTACCAGACGTAGTGGCCTGACCACCAGCTGTTGTGAGTATTGGTTAAAAAACACTCACAGCTGCCACCTTCTCTGGAGAATTGCCTTTGGTCAAACAGAAGCCAAATGGCCAGGGAGACTCCCCGCCTCCCTCCCTGACCCCTAGACTTGGCCAGTGATGGACAGATACAGGATTACAAGAGGCCTCAAGGCGGGAACAAGTCTGTGGCACACTTTGTGCCACAGAGGTCCCCATGAGGTCGTGCTGGAGCGAGTCCCCGGCAGAGACCCCATCCTCACTTGGCCTTTTTTTTTGCCCGTTGCGGAGCACAGGCTCCGGACGCGCAGGCTCAGCGGCCATGGCTCACGGGCCCAGCCGCTCCGCGGCACATGGGATCCTCCCGGACCGGGGCACGAACCCGCGTCCCCTGCATCGGCAGGTAGACTCTCAAGCACTGCGCCACCAGGGAAGCCCCTCACTTGACCTTTTATCTCCTGCCTTCCTTCCTTCTTCCCTTCCTCCTAAGGACACTCCCCACCAAAGGCAGTTAAACAAGAATCCTCATCTCTGGCTCTCTGACCTATGAGAGTGACCACGCATGATCATCCAAACTGGTACACATTTGAGAATGCAAGGGGTTCTATTAATAATCAGCCAGCGCAATCTTATGATAAACCATAATGGAAAAGAATATTAAAAAAAAAGAATGTATATATATGTATAATTGAATCATTTTGCTGTACAGCAGAAACTAACACGACATTGTAAATCAATGAAAATATTGAAAATAAAAATTTAAAATATTGAAAAAATATTGAAAATATTGAAAAAAAAATAAAACATATTGAAAAAAAAGTTGTCCAGGGAAAAGGGCAGAAGCCATGACTGTCCTGACTGCACTGACCGAGCAGGCACTTGGCTTGTTGCTTCTCATTGTTGCCTAGTATCCCATGGTATACACCCAGCACACTTTGTCTATTTGTTCCTCAGGGACACACACCTAGGTTCACTCTAACTTCCTGCTACCACCAGGAAAAAAAAAAAAAAAAACTGCAGGAAAATCCTCAGACATGTTCCCTAATAGACCTGTGTGAGAATTTCTCTAGGATGATGGAACTGAAAACACAAGCTACATGAACAGTTTTAGCCTCCAAAAAAATCTTCCCAAATGAGAATTCCAGTCTTACTGTAAGGAGGTATAGGGGCACAGAGAGTGTTTCACCCTGTTCCTTCTATGTAAAACCCCTGTGGTGCTTACTGCCGCTCCACACTGCTAGAAATACAGGAGTTCCCTGAAGTTCCCTGAGGAAATCACATTTGACTCAAGCTTTGAGGAATGAGTAGGGGTTAACCAGTGTTGTGAGGAAAGATAAACATGGTTAGGTGGAGGGAACAATAAACTCATTCCTTCAGATATAAATATTTATTGAGCACATATATTTAAAGGTCCTGAGCCTCAGTAGGTAATTTAACAGTAAACATTTACACAGTTTTACTGTTTCCCTGCCCATTCTCTCCCAAGAATCAAGAACACAGGATCACCTGGGCTCCTGAGGCAGGACTATACCTCCTACAAATACAGTGCATCTCCTACACCAGCATTTGTCAAACTAAATGTGCACTTAGATCACGGGGACATCCAGTAGGTGTGGGTGGGGCCTGAGATTCTGCATTTCTGATAGGCTCCCAGCTGCTACTACTAGTCTGGGGATCACGCCCTGATTAGCAAGGTCCTGCAGAACCACGATACGGTTATCACTCCCAAACAGCCCACATTCAAATTTCCCCACGTGTCCGAAAATTTTCTTTATAGCCTTTTTAAAAATGCTGTGATCCAGGATCCAATCAAGGATGATAGATTACATTTGCTTTTCCCCTCCCTTCATTCTCCTTTCACCTACAACATGGATTTTTTGTTTTTTTTCTCTTTCATGGCACCAACATTTTTGAAGAGTTCAGGCTAGTTGTTCTGAATATGCCACAGTCTGGCTTTTTCTTATTTTTCCTGATGTTTCCTCATGAGTAGATGCAGGTTAAACATGTTTGGCAAGAAGACTAGGCAGGTGATGTGTCCCCCGCATTGCATCACGTCTAGTCATTTTGTCCCATCCCATTCAGTGATGCTAAATTTGATCGCTTGGTTAAGGGAGTGTCCACCAGGTCACTCCACTTTAAAGGGAAGTTTTTCCTTTTATAAATAACTAGTAATCTGTGGGGTAAATTGTGTGACTATCCTGTCCCTCAAAAACCTTTCTCCCAAGGGTTAGCATCCACTAATGATCCTTGATTACTATTTTAAGAATTATTTAAGCATGGAATAGTGTGTGTAAATGTGTGTGTATATGTGTGTGTGCATATATGAGAAAAAAATTGGAAAAACTGAAATCCATTCACAGTGACTGAACACAGTAATAAGAGAAATGGGGTGGGAGTAAGTCTGCATCTTTCTTTGGAACAAGTGTTTGGTAATTTAACTATCCCAGGCTCTAAACAGGCTCCATTATTGACCTCAGCTCAGATCTCCTCTGGGAAAGTAACACCATACAGGAGGCTTGGCAGATGAAGCCTCGGGGCACCACCCCCCCACGCACAAGATTGTCTTATCCCTGTCTCCAGAGAATACCAAGACAGGCTGGCTCCAAGCCAGAAATCCAACCCTCCAGAAGGCTTGACGGGAGCTTTCTGAACTTGAGTCGACCCCTCAGTTCCCTGGGTCATATTCACAGTCTCCCATGAGTGTAAAGGGAGATGGCCAGATCTGCCCCAGACCAAACTAAATCAAGTGCTCAGCCTTGCATGAAGCAGGAGTGTCTCTGATTTCCAATTGTATGCTCTCAGATGAAGAGGCTCGGAGCCATGAGGCCCAGCTGCTGGGCAAATCCTGTGGCCTGAATTATTGATGGATGAATTCATCAGGCACACTGCCTTCACCCATCCACTCAGGTCATGTCCAGTTTATTGAAAAACAGAGCCTGAAACTGTACACCATCTGCCCAGAACTAAGTCACTCTGGTCCAAACTCCTTAGCCCTCTTTGTAGCTGGGATATTATAAAGAGCAGAGGCTTCAGAGCCCTACAGACCTGAGTTCAAGTCTCTCCTCTTCCTCTGCTAGACTGTGTGACCTGGATGGCTAGTTTACCTCTGTGAGCCTGTTTCCTTCTCTGCAAAATGGGACTAATCATATCTTACCAGTGTTATTGAGATCAAAGAAAACACCTATAAAGTTACCAGTACAGTGCCTGGCATGAACTAGGCAAACTCCATTATGCAAACTTCTATAGTCTGACTCCTTGCCTTTGTCTCCTCTCACTGTGAACCCTATACTCCAACCCCACCTCACCACCTGTCCAGCTTGGACCAGGCCATGTGATTTTACACTATCAGTGTCACTTATCAACTTATTGCCTCTCTGCTCTAAAACCACTCTTTTTGCCAGCTCTGTGATAATGGAGCCAGACCTCATAAATGTTTCTTCCTTGCCAGCTGACATACTTTAAGCCTTTTCAGTAGAGTGTACTAGAGGAACACTGGAGGAGAATGGACCTTCCCTTCCTGGTTCGAGGTTGGCTCACTTCCTGGGTTCCTGGAGAACATGCTTTTTTCCCACTGCTTGGTGCAGGGTTTCTCCAGTGCTAGGTGCCTGCAGGGTACAGCTTTCATCAATTTGTCTGCTACACACTTTCTCCAGCTCTTAACTAGAGCACCATTAGCATAGCCAGGAGCCCCAGACAGCTTGGGCCTGCACCCAAGTTCAGGTCATTCCTACCTATACCCTCTCCTCACTCCTGGACACACATACACTGGGAACCCGACAGAGCTGGCCATCTGCAGAGCAAGCCACCTGACTTTTGTCCTCTGGAACTGGCTGGAACCACCCTGGCCCAAGCCATATACAGAAGTTCACTAGGTTCCTAGAGAGGGAGGTCTCTCTGAATTACTAATCTCCCTTAAATTACTTAATTTAATTTAATTTAATTTACTTAAATTACTAATCTCCCTCTAAATTACTTAATCTGCAGTGGTTAAGAATCTGCCTGCCCATGCAAGGGACACGGGTTCGAGCCCTGGTCCAGGAAGATCACACGTGCCGCGGAGCAACTAAGCCCATGCGCCACAACTACTGAGCCTGCACTCTAGAGCCCATGAGCCACAACTACTGAGCCGGCGTGCCACAACTACTGAAGCCCGAGCCCATGCTACGCAACAAAAGAAGCCACCGCAATGAGAGAGCCCACGCACCTCAACAAAGAATAGCCCCCGCTCGCCGCTACTAGAGAAAGCCCGCACACAGCAACGAAGACCCAATGCAGCCTAAAATAAATAATTTTTTTAAAAAAACATGCTATGTAACATATAACTACACACTAACATCCTATAGACTTTGATTTATTTATTTTATTCATTTTATTTATTATCCTCCCAACAACCCCCCGTCACACTAAAAGTGCAAGCTTCATGAGGGCAGGGACGGACTTTTGCCTATATTGTTCCCTTCTGTGTCCCCAGAGCCTAGGACAGTGCCTGGATATGATGGGATACCCAAATACTTAAGGAGTGAGGGAATGATTAAATATTGGATGAATGCCTGCATGAGTAAACAAATTCTTAGTTATTAGTGTCCTGGAGTTAAGGAGGTTGACTGGGACTAGGGAATGGGGTCCTCAGGTCTCCCTAGGGATGGATATCCACCGCAGTGGTCCAGTGTTCCTCTCCCTGCTACCAGCAAGTTGCTTAGCAACCGGCCGCCTGTCCCTCCGCCACCGCTAGAGGGCGCGCGGGCGGGGAGACGTGAACGCGCACGCGTGCGCGGCGCAGGCCGGCGAGGGAAGCACGTCACTTCCTGTTTCTTTAGGGGAACGTGGCTTTCCACGCATAGCCCGTCTTCCCTTTTGCGTCTCTGCTGCAGCTGCCGGACCTGGAGTCGGACCCCGAGTGCAGCCTTGCCATGGACTCGGCCCTCAGCGACCCGCATAACGGCAGTGTCGAGGCAGGCGGCCCAACCAACGGCACGACGCGGCCGCCTTCCACGCCCGAGGGCATCGCGCTGGCCTATGGCAGCCTCCTGCTCATGGCGCTGCTGCCCATCTTCTTCGGCGCCCTGCGCTCCGTGCGCTGCGCCCGCGGCAAGGTAGGGTCAGCGGCAAAGCCGGGCGCTGTCCACCTCCCACCCTGACACGGCTGGCACGGACCCTTCCCCCGCCCGCCCTGGACGGGACAGACACTTCCTCTGCCCGGACACTGACCCTTCCCAGCATTGCTCACCACCGCATCCCCAACCCGGGCCCACATCCCGGGGCTGACCTTAGGTGCCCCAGGATCTGGGCACCGATCCGCGAACCGGGTACTGACACCTTTCTCAAGTAGGGAGCGGTTTCCACCCCCGTTCGGACCTTGACACATCCCTCCCTCTGTGCACCATGCTGGAAGCACTGTTGGCCGACCCTGACACTGTGATTCGGATACTAATTGTTTTGAGCCTGCTGGACCCAGCCAGACCAGCCTCACGCTCTGCTCTGGCTGTTCATCCCATCTGGGACAGTCACCCCATCCCAGGCTCTGGGTCAACATCCATCTGTATCTGATGGGGCACTGGTTCTGACACCTCGTGAATAGTACAGCCTCTTGTCATTCCTCACCCTAACCCAGGGCAAATTCTGGCACCCAGGCTCATCCCTAGACTCTGACACCTGCCCAGCTGGAATCTGTGACCCATAGAGTGCTCTCCTAGAACCCCCAGATCAAGCCTTTGCCCCACCTAAAAAAATAAAATTAAAAAATAACACAGGAATATTAGCTCCTGGAAACCCCAGCTCAGCTCCTAGTTTTTTGTATCACTTTCTGGAACCAATTCCGGTCACACAACTCCTCAGGACCTGGCACTTTGGTGCCTCTCTTTTTAACCAGCCATAGACCCTTGGTTTGCTGGTTTCCTCTCCCTGACTACACCCAAGCTTGGACCTGTCCGAGCCTGAGCCCAGACCCTATTCCTAACCCCTAACCCTGACCCTGTTCCCACCCCAGACCCTACCTCAAAGTAGCTCTTCTCATGACCCTTAAGACAGTCTTTCCACCAAATTGGGCTTACCTGCTGAGTAACTGAGCTGCTGTAGGCCTCTCTTGTGAGACTGGGCCAGAGCTCATCCCTGTCCTTCAACATCTGTCCCATTGGATACCTAAGAGGACCCCAGGGCCTTCCACCTTCTGACTTCCTCTCTGTCACCCTTCTTCCCGATATTAAGCCCTCTCTAGCCCGTTGCACCAGTGACTTCTCACTTCCTGGCAGCCTCTCCCGTCATCCTCCACCACCTCCTGATCTGCAGCTCCCTGCTGCTCCTCCCCCACCCAGACCTGAAGTTGAACCTTAGCGGAAGCTGTCGTACCCAAAGAGGGCAGACCCATAGAGGAGCTGCCACTTTTGAAACTGCTCAAGCCCAGGTTCTCAAAACATTACCCAACTTGAGCAGTGGCCGAGGCCTGCCACCTTCCTTTCTCAAGATCAGAGAACTTGAGGCTGGTTCCCTTGAGGAACTTGAGGCTGGTCAGATGCAAAGGGGATTGGTCAGATGCAAAGGGGATTGGTCAGATGCAAAGGGGATTGGTCACGCTTAGGTGGCCCCATTTTCCGTACAATTCTGCCTCTTCTAAGCAGAGTTCTGGTGGCTTTCATCCTCCCTACCTTTGCTTCGGGCAAACACTTGGTACAGGGGGATGTTCTGAAATAGATCAGGACAAAGAAGGTGAAGGGCAGCAAGGAGTGAGCTGGGCACTTGATGTGAGGGGCTCCCTATACTGAGTAATTCTCCTTGGCACCATCTACACATGGATTAGTAATCTCTTCAGAAAACACCTTCCAGACAACAGAATTTCCTGAACCTCCACTGTTGTCCAGGGCAGACGGATGCTGCAAAGATGAGTGGGTCAGAGCGCTGTCACCAAGGAGTTTAGGTGTCTGGATGAGAGAGGAATAGCTAGATCTGTGATTGTGGTACAGGTAGTGCTGCAGGCTTTAGGGAGAAAGATTGAACACACCTGGGGCAGGGCAGGGCGGCTCTGTGCTGGAGGTGGGCTGGAGCCTTGAGGTAGAGGTCGAATTTCCCCCAGAAGACATTCGAGGCAGAGGAAACCAGGAAAGCAGCTGTACGAGGCAGTTTAGTTGATGGTGGAAGGTCTGGAGTGGCTGGAGCAGAGGGTAGGGATAGAAGAGAGCTTTCGATCTACTGAAGCATCTAAATACCTCTCCCCAGCATCTCCGGCAAGACAGGGGTGCTGGAAGACTGTGCATGGAATTGCAAACAGCCTGACCCTTAGCCTCCCACCACCAGTAACCAGGGTATTCTAAAGTTTACAAGCCTTCGCCCTCTGATTCTCCCAGCAACTGAGTGAGACAGGCAGAGCCAGTTTTATTAACACCATTGTACAGAGAAACTGAAAGTCAAAGAAATGACTTCTCTGCCAATTAGGGGCAGAACCAGGTGTCCCTGGTCCTAGTCCGGGGCTCTCTCCTGATGCAGGTGCCTCTAAAGACCCATACGAGTGGCCTAGGGAGAGGACAGGCCAAACGACTCCCTTTTTCTACCCTGAATTGTTTCTCTAATCATTTGCCAAGGAGAGAAAAGTTAGCTTGGGGGCCCAGGAGCTTTGATTTCCCGCTAGCGTTAGACCCCCCACAGCCAGCTGAGAGGGCATGTGAGGACAGAATTCTCCCTGGGGGCAAGTTGTCCATGACAGGCAGGGCGAGTTGTGAAATCATGGGAGGAGAAGTCCAGGAGTGTGTTGGGAAGAAGTAGCCATGGGCAGAGCCATCTGAGAGCAGTGCCCATTCCTGTCAGAGACCTCTGTTCCCAGAAGGGAGCAAATCCCAGCAACAGCTACTCATCATCGCTTCAAAGGCCTTTGGCCTGTAACTCAGAGAAGCCCCTCAGCCAGCTGGACTGGGTTCCTGCTCTGGGCTGGGTATCAGGGGTGCCAAGACAAAGCCCTCCCCTCACAGAGCGCAGTCACCAAGGAGGAACAGCTGTGTGACCAGCCGACTGCTAGAGGTGGCAGCAGTGATCTTTGGCAGGGTGGATAGCTCAGCAGGCAGGACAGGAGGAGAGGGAGGCGTGGGCCCACAGGTGTTTTCCAGGAGGCAGTGAGCAGTTTGATGTGAGCCAGTACAGGTACTCGGGTGATGTAACAGGAAGATGCTCTAGGATCCTGCGGCCATTCTGAGGTCCAGAATCCTGAGGGCAACGCACCAGTTAATCTTCGTAGTTACTACATGTTTGCATTTGTAAAAATTCAAGCAACGCAGAAGTATAAAGGAAAAGCCCCCCCCAGTACCACTTCTGTGGAAGTGACCCGGTTAGCTGTTTGGTGTGCCAGCTTCCAGACCTTTTTCTGCATATATACAAACATGTATGTGCCTGTGTGCACATACATATAAAAGTGGGATTTTGTGGGACATAATTGCCCTGAAACGTGATTCTTTTTTTTTTCCTTAACAGTATGTCTTGGTCATTTTCCTATGTCAGTACATGTAGATGTACCTTGTTTTATGGCGGGGAGGGTAGGTCACGCACGCCCAAGGTGTAGAATTCCAAAGGTACAGGGGGACAAAGTGAAATCTCCCTCCCACCCCAGTTTCCCTCCCCCGAGGCAGCCCCTGTTACATGTTTCTTGGCTATCCATCCAGAGCCTCTGTGCCTTTACAAATAAATAAGCATATGCTTCCCCCCATTTTTTGCTACATAACTTACATTTTGTTATAGATACACTCTTTTTTACACCTTGCTGTTTTTACCACTTACATGTTGGAGATTTAATATGTCAGTACACATGGTACGGTTGTGTTCTTTAACAGCTGTGTGGTGTCCACCTGTACCCCCCAGCCATGATTCTCAAAATGTAATCTCGGGACCAGCAGCATCAGTTATCACCTGGGAACTTGTTAGAAACGCAGATCTGTTCACAAGCCCTCCTGGCGATTCTGATGCGAGCCCAAGCGTGAGGGCCCCTGATTTGGAGTCCTCCACTGGCCAGTTAGGTGTGTCAGTCTTCTGCTATCGCAAACCATGCTGAAATTAATCTCCTTATACATTTGTTACTTTACACTTTTCTGTGTATTTGTAGGATAAATTCCTTAAAATCGATTTGCAGGGTCAAGGGCTCTGTGCATGTTTGATTTAGACGGATTTTATCATATTATCCACCATAGAGGTTGTACCAGTTTATACTCCCACCTGCAGTGACCTCAGTTCTTGTTTGATGGCTGCTTGGTAGTCCATTCTCCAGAGGTTTCTGAGCTGTTGTGGGTTGCGATCAGGTCCTTCAGAAAGAGCTCCTGATAGGGGAGGTGACAGGCAGGAAGGGGGCTGGTGAGGTGGTGCTAGTGGAGACTGCAGTAGGGGCAAAGGGCTGGGGTGGGGGTAGTTCAGGAGATGCTCAGGTGAGTGAGTGCACGTGGCAGTGAGGAGAGGAGACCCTGGGGTAACAGAATGGCCCACGAATTCCAGATCCTTTCTAGGGCATGGCCTGGAAGCAGAACTCCCAGAGCTCCAGCTGAGCCAACGACTTGAGCGAGCCATCTTCCCTCGCTCCTTTTGCTTCCGCCCTGATAACTGAGCGTGCAGAATGTCACTGGAAGCTGAATTTATTTCTGCTCTTTGTGTCAGTTCCCAACCCCCCCCACCGCCCCCAAGTATGTTTTGCATTTCAGGAGCCATTGCATTTGCATAAGAACGTCTAGTTTAAAAATCCAAATTGAATCAGTGGAGAATCCTGACAACTTTTTGTATTTTTCCAACTACAAAGATTCTGTTGCCTTCAGGATTCTGTTCCTCAGAAAGGTCATAGGCTCCCTGAGCTTCTTGTCACAACTTTCCAGCAGAAATTTCCAGATAGAAAAGGTAGAGGACGTCTAGGGGGTAATAGCCAAGAGTTTGGGCTCTGGAACCAGACTGCCTCAGTGTGAATCCTGGCTCTGCCACTCGTCAGCTGTGTGACCTTAAAGCAAGTTATGTCACCTCTCTGAGCCTCAGTCTCTTCATCTGTAAAGTGGAGCTATTAAAAGTACCTGCTTCCTGGGGTTACTGTGAGGATGAAATCATGTAAAGCACCTAGAACAATGCTTGGCACCTAGAAAGCTCTCAGTAAGTGTTATCCGTGTTACTGTCATCATTGGTCAGATTTCAAGTCTCCTGTTCTCACTCAACATTGCACGTGGGATATTTCCAATAGCCACCCACAGAGAAGACCAGATTCCTCTGTGTGATGGAACATCTGTCCAGCCTGGTTTGTCATCGAATAATATTAAGCCTCTTCCCGCCGGGGATCCTGGGCTGAATTGAAATGACTGTGGAAATGAGTGGTAACACTGGTTTGTAGGTGAAGCCAGAGTCCGTGAATGTTCTCATACCATGTGCCCTGCCTGCATCTACAGGTCCCTCTGCTTGGTAAGCGCTTCCCTTCCTCGTACACAAAGCAAACTCCTCAACTTAGTCAGCGTTTATCTGGATTCGACTACATACCAGACCCTGTGGTTGGCCTTCAAGGCCTTGCTTAAGTGATATCTGCTCTAACCATCTCTGACACTCCCCTGCTGCCTTGCGAAAGTAGTGTCCTGTCTGCTTTCTCATGATTCCCTTCTGCATAAGAATAATACAAATAGTTTATACAACTTGTAGGAAGCTCAAGGCACAACACAAGTACTTCCAGTGCTGTGGGAAAAAAAAAAATCATCAAATCCTGTCACCCCATTTTACAGCTGAGGAAATTGAGGCTCTGAGAAGGAAGTTAACTTCCCCAAGGTCCCAAACCTGGAAAGAAGCAGAGCTGGGAGTGCAGCTGGGCCTGCTGACATCAGAGCCCTCCCTCCACCACTGGGCGCTCAGGCCACGTACCACCGCAGTATGCGTGTCTCTGTTCTGTCACATGTCACAGTATGCGGTGATACTCTGTTTACATGTCAAGGTCTTGGCCTACCTGCCTGTGAACTCTTTATGGTCAGGAGCTCATTTATTTTTGTGCCCACCCTGCTGCTACACAGGAAATATGATTTTATAGAGGTACACAGAGAGGGCGATGAATTTGCCCAGACCCCACAGCACAGTGCTGCCAAAAGCAGAAACCAAGGGCTGGGAGAGAAGAGGGAAGGAAGATGACCCTGCCTCTCCATGTCACTGTTGCTCACCCACGCCACCCCACTCCCAGCAAAGCTGCCAGAGAGTGACTCACACAGAGCTACCTGGTCCCTCCACAAGGGCCGGTCTCCCTTCAGCCCTGTGCCTGGGCCGCCTCAGCCATGCATATGTTGGGGTTTGGTTAAGGGCCTCCCCACTTGACTAAAAAACATTTTTAATATAAATTTAAACCAGAATTATACTACTATGATGGATTTGCATTCGAAAGTCTTCTGTCACGAATTCTGTGGAGCTGACTTAATTTTCTATGTTGCACTGTTACTCTATTTCCAGTTTTTTTCCATTTTGATAATACTGAAATGATTTTGATTGCCTTCAGTTGTTTTTCATGTAAATATTTATCCTCCGTCAGCTCTTTACCTAGATCACATTCTTGCCAACTATTGCATCTGCCAGTGTGAATTTAAAGGTGGCTTTTACTCTGACCAGATACAGTTTTCGCAGTCACACTTCTTGAGTTGAGTTTTGTCCAGATTTGCTTCTCCTTGCAGTTGGTGTCTTCCCATACTCGGTTTTAGCCATTGTTAAGTTTTGTGTGTTGTTGGTTTATTTCCACTCATAATATTCACTGCCTACTGGATAAAAGACTGATCATATTTACATCTCAGCTAATCCATAAGAAAACTGGAGGTAGTCCTCGCGAGGCCCAGAACTGCGCTCTCGTCACCAGTGTCCAGGGTTTTCTCTTTCAGTTATTATGTACCCATTGCCTCTGCCGCATGTGCCCTGGGTCCTCCCAGGAACTGTCCCTGTTGGAGTGCAGGTCTCCTCAATAGCAAGACGATGGGATCAGAGCGTCCTGCCCCAGGTTGGGTGGTCCGCAGCCCGGGCAGAGGGAACAGCACTTGCAAAGCCCTGAGGCAACTCAGTGATGGCAGGAGGGGAAGGAGATGAACGAGCTGTTGGGGCACCAAATTCCTGCCAGCATCCAACCCTCAGAGGCCAGAAGCACTCCCCGCACTCAGCAGGGCCTTTCTTCTCTCGTCTAGAATGCCTCGGACATGCCCGAGACCATCACCAGCCGGGACGCTGCCCGGTTCCCCATCATCGCCAGCTGCACGCTCTTGGGGCTCTACCTCTTTTTCAAAGTAAGTCTTTTGTCACCTGTTGTAGCATTCGGTTTGAATAACTTTATTTGATTTTGTTTTATTTTTCCCATCACAGAAGACATGCATGTTCATTTATAGAAAATAAAGAGCAGGAAAAATAACAATTTACCCTTAGGCCCACTACCCAGAGACCCCACTGTGATGTCGGGGGCCCCTTCCCACCAGTCTTTATTTCCCTTCTTCGAGGAGCTTTCTGTTTTGTTTTCCTGATACCGGTTTGGTTTCATTGTACTCTTCATATTGGGGTGGGGTATAGCTATGTCTCGGACATACCTCTACCATACTAATTGCTTTTTTTTTTTTTTAATTTATCGAGGTTTATTTTCCCAATAAAAGTTACACAGGCTCAGTGTTGAAAACCTGGAAAACACAGAAAAGTAAAAAGGGGAAAACAGCAGCCATCCAAAACCCCCCTGCCAGAGACAGTCACAGAGTCCCTTTGGAGGTGTGTCCTTCCTCTGCTTTTCCCTGTGCATGGTTCCTCCATAGCTGTGAACATGTGGTGTATTCAGTCCTGTAGCTGCTTTTCTCACTTCACATTAATTACATCGTGAGCATTTTCTCATGTTACTGCAAACTCTCAAACTTTTTTTTTTTAATATAACATGTACTGTTTTCTGATTATAAAAGTAATATATGCAGAAAACTTAGAGGGAAAAATACACAGAGGTAATCACTATTAACGTTTTGGCATATCTCCTTTCAGGCTTTTCATAATCGTATTTTTAACCTAATGATAATCATTTTATAACTGTTTTTTTTTTAATAATACATTACAAGCACTTTTTTCCTGGTCATTGAAAATTCCTCAAGGATAACTTTCACCACCACCACCACCCCACCCCGGCCACGCTGCTCGGCACATGGGATCTGAGTTCCCCGACCAGGGATCGAACCCATGCCCCTTGCAGTGGAAGCGCAGAGTCCTAACCACTGGACCACCAGGGAAATCCCTCCTCAAGGATAACTTTTAATTCACATTTTAAAAATACATAAACATAGTTTAAGAAAATTTTTTTCAATCTAAGGGAAGGTGCAAATGAGCCATAGTCCTCTCCCCAGCGTAGTTCCTTGTGCCTCATTCTGTTATGCATAGGTCTACATTTAGGTAACAATTTTAAAACAAATATATGTATCGAACATATGGTTCTTACCAGGGAGATATTTTTGTATCCACACAGTCAGAGCTACCTCATTTTTTGTAACAGCTGCTTGTGGTTGTGTTTCGTGGATGTGCCCCTGAGGGGCATTCACTGGTGGGATGTCCCAGCACTGCTGCCATGAGCATCCTCGTGTAAGTATCTGGCAAGTATATCTGCAGTAGCATTACCAGATCAAACAGCATCTGGAGTAGTTGGTGCCAAATCCCTCTGATTGTACCAATTTACATTTCCACCAACAGTTACAAGTGTGCTGGCTTCACTGTACTCCCACCTATACTGACTCGCATCAAAATTCTTTATTTTTACCAGTCTGTGAGTGAGTCAGAAACATAATTTTTAACGCCTGCTTCCTGTTCCATCACTCCCTCATTATTGGATCAGAACTGCTCTTCTTAATGATTTCAGAATATCCCCACAAGCAGATACACCACGACTGACTTATAGCATCCCCCTCACTTTAAACAGAAAATATCGTTCTGATTTTTACTCTTATAAGTAAGAGTGCATCAAATAACGTTAGGTATTCACTGATTTTTTTTTTTTTTTCCTGGACCTCGGGAGAAGAGGTGAATTTATCATATGCTTTGGTTCACAGCACACTGGCATCGGCCCACGCGAGGGCCCCCTCCTTGTTTCCTTCACCACCTTCACCCTGATGCCCATCTCCATTTGCCACCTTCATTTCCCTTCACCAGAGGCACCTGCCCTAATGCGTTTGATTTGTGTCCTTGGATGTGTTTCTTTTTATAAACTATATGGTGTTAATGTATCTGTGTGTATTTAGTGAGAGTCTGGTTTCCGTAAGTAGAACTGTGTTCCCTCTCCTCTCCCCTGTGCTCCTGAGATCTCTCTGTGGCTCTGTACACATCTAGCTCATTGCCTCCGACTTGGCTTTTGGCAGATATTTCTCGAGTCTCTGCTGTGCTAAGTGCTAGGAATATACACCCAGGCCTTTGCCTCAGGACCATCTAACGTTTTTAGTATTTAGGATTCTCTCCTTAGGCTAGATTCCCCAGAAAGGACTTTCTGGCAGCAGAGGGTGTGAACATTTTTATTTAAGGCTCCGGACGCCTGTTGCTCAGCCTGTCCTCCTCTCCAGGCAGGTAAGCCCCAGCCTGCCTTGTGCCAGAGGACACAGCATACCTCCTCCCAAGTCACCAGAGTGTCCTTGTTGAGATGTCTGAAAGGCAGCTGCCTGGATAGCACGGCCACCAGATCCCTTCCAAACTCCAGACTGACCGCTGGTTGTGGTTTGCTTAACAGTGGCTCTCACTCTGCCCCTTTCCTCCTCCTTTCCTGGTTGGGGCACTGGAGTTGGTTGCATTTCTCAAAATCATAAAATTTACCTTATCCCACCTCATTTAAACCTGATTGCTTTGAGGCAACTTATAAAAATTAAATCCAACAGCATAAGAAAAATAATAAAGGAAGAAACTGGGGTAAAGGAGAAAAAATAAAATAGGAAAAGACAGTGAAGCTCTGGGTGAGGACCATACCCAGATCCCATGCTCTAAAGTCTAAAGACTTGTACTCTTGCCAGAAGTGCCTCTGACACAGGCGTGACTCTGATTTTCTAGCAGCCAAAGCACAAAGAAAGTGAGACTTGGTGCACAATTCATAGTCCACACAGTCAAGCCGACCAGAAGCTCAAAGGTGTGGCCAGAGAGAAATTTCTCCCCAGGACCCACGTTGAAAGAACACTGTGTGAGAGGACACCATGTCTTCACGGGTAAACACGGTCCACACGCCTGTGTGGGTAGGAGCATTCACACTGTAGCCACTGATGTGCTCGTCCATTCGGTCATTCTACAAACACACACCAGATCCTGTGCTGGGTGCTGGGGACACTGCAGTGAGGAAAACAGCTGGCCCACCCCTGCCCTCAGGGAGCTTCTTGTTAAGTGGTGGAGACAGACATCGGTCAAGCAGTCACACAGATAAATGCGAAGTGACAGTCCTAGAAAGTGGTGTGAAGGCGGGGTCTGTAGCACCAGAAGAGCAGGAAGAATCTGCTCCTGCCCACGCCCCAGTCTCAGACAGCAGCACTCACCCACCTCACTGCTCGGCCGAACTAGGAGGGTTCCTCCCTCCTCTCAGCACGCAGCCCT
The DNA here is from genome assembly GCF_937001465.1 of Orcinus orca. NCBI lineage: Eukaryota > Metazoa > Chordata > Mammalia > Artiodactyla > Delphinidae > Orcinus > Orcinus orca. The sequence goes on along the minus strand of NC_064574.1, from coordinate 27,645,594 downwards.
GGGCACAACCCACTTCGCTAGTCCAGAGCTGATCGGGGATCCGACCCCGGCTCATCACATCCCTCCTGCCCCCCAGCCCAGGGTACCATCCTCCTGGATGCAGCTCGCTCGCTGGGCTGTTGGCCTTGACTTGCCCTGTGGAGTCTGCCTTCCACACAGCAGCAGAGGGATCCTCTCAGGCCGTCAGATCAGATCACAGCCTTGCCCTCAGCCCTGCAGTACCGGCCTGGCTTACCCAGACGAAGCTAAAGCCTTTTTCACGGTCCATCTCCCTCTTACCTTCCCAGCCTCGTCTCCTGACACTCTCCTTCCTACCTTGGCTCCTGGCCACAGGCCCTCACTGTCCCCTGCACACATGAACGCATGCCCACCTCAGGACCTTTGCACTCACCCTTCCCTCCACCTCAAAGTCTCTTCCCCCAGGTATCCTCACAGCCGCTCCCTTACTTCGTAAGGGCTCTACTCCTAAATGAAGTCAGTGTCGGAGGCTTTCCCAGGCCACCTGTGTGATGCCCCACCCCCACCCCCGGCCTCCTTGCCCTGCTTTGCTTTTCTTCTTAGCGTCCATCTCCACCGGACAGTGTATTGCATGTTCATCTCGTGAGAGTCTCCCTCACTGGCACATGAACTCCATGAGAGCAGGGACTTCTCTGCCTATTCCAGTGCTGAGCACGACGCACTGCACGTAGCAGACAGTCGGTAAACATGAGCTGAATTAACGGAGGTCACGTCAGGGAAAACTGCTTGGAAACCTTGGTGAGGAGAGGAGAGCGTCCTGGGCAGCAGAGAGGCATGTACATGGGCTGCCCGCGGGTGGGAATGTGGCACAACAAAGCCAGTGTGGCCACAGCACGGAGAACGAGAAGGAGCGGCTGCGGAGGCCTGTGGTGGTCACCACGAGAGCATGAGAGGCCGGGGGAGGATGTGGGCCTTGAGCTCGTGGGAGCAGAGGGAAGCTGCTGAGAGGCATTAAGCAGCGGATCGAGGGGCTCAGACAGAGGTTTAAACAGGTCCCTACTTGAGAGTGGCCAGTGGCCCCAGACCCCACACCACAGCACATTATTCCCTCCCAGTTAGAAAGCCTCACGGTAACAAATTAGAAGACGATGCAGGGCTTCCCTGGTGGCGCAGTGGTTAAGAATCTGCCTGCCAATGCAGGGGGCACAGGTTTGAGCCCTGGTCCAGGAAGATCCCACATGCCGTGGAGCAACTAAGCCCATGCGCCACAACTACTGAGCCTGCGCTCTAGAGCCCGTGAGCCACAACTGCTGAGCCTGTGTGCCACAACTACTGAAGCCCACATGCCTAGAGCCTGTGCTCCGCAACAAGAGAAGCCCCTGCAGTGAGAAGCCCGCGTGCCACAACGCAATGAAGAGTAGCCACCACTCGCCGCAACTAGAGAAAGCCCACATGCAGCAACAGAGACCCAACACAGCCAAAAATAAATAAAAATAAATCTATGGGAAAAAAGACGGTGCAGCAACCATGGAGCCATATGGCGCAGCCTGCCTGAAGTCCAGAATTAACAACGTGTGACCACTGGCTTTAGCCCTGCGAGAGACAACGTTCCTTGGGTTCACCTAACAATAACAGGACCAAGAAGCAGCTGTGAGGGCCTGCCATCAGAGCTTCAGAATCACTGGGGGAGGGGTCGTCCAGAAGAGCATGGAGAATGGAACAGGGTGCAGATGACTCAACTGTGTGGCCGCTGTAGGGGCTCCCTAGATTTTTGAGCAGAGAGAAGGAATCTTGGAAGAGTGCATTCTGAGGTTCAGACGGCTCTCTTGGGACTCTGAACTTCAGACTCCCCTCCCCCATGCAGGACCCTCGACACGCACACAATATTGCCTGTCTGCAAATAATGGAGCCACCAAGCGCAAACCTACAGACTCCTTTGGGAGGTGCATCTGAGGGCTTGAAGTTCCTTCCCTTTTTCCTGTTGCCATAGAAACTAGAAGGCCCCCCCCCCCAGTACCATTTGAGAGTCTTTCTGACACCATTCCCCAACTCCAGAAGAGAAGTGTGGACTCTGGTTTCCTCATAGCCACTGGCAACCCTGACTTCCTGTTTCTCTTTGTATTTCTGCCTCAGATATTCTCCCAGGAGTACATCAACCTCTTGCTGTCCATGTATTTCTTCGTGCTGGGAATCCTGGCCCTGTCGCACACCATCAGGTCAGAAGGCATCTCTGCGGCGTTTGAAGCGGCTTTCTCAAGAGCAAGTACAGGGTCTCGGATGAGAACATGACCTTTGGCGTCATTCAGAGCCAGGTTTGAATCCTGGCTGTAAAATCCAAGGGAATCTTTCCCCTGTGTTATACCGTGGGTGACCTAGAACAAGAACCATAACCTCTCTGGGCCACAGTTTCTTTACAAGGAATGGTAAGAATATCCAGTGGGTATTTCCCACCACGGTTGTTGGGAAAGTTATTTGTGAACAGTAATGTCATGGTAGTTGTCACAGTACTGAGAAGAGTGATGCCATTGCCACCTGCGAGGTGTCATAGTTGCTGCACACGCACTAAGCTGGCCTCTCACACGTGGTCTCAGCTCATAAGAGAGCGAGGCAGTATCGAGAGAAGTTAGGAGCACAGGCTCTGGAATTTCACTATCTGACTTTGAATCCAGACTCTGCCACTTAATAGCCCTGTGACTTTGGGCAGTTTACTTAATCTCTCTGGGCTCAATTTCCTCACCTGAACGTGAAGAAAACTGATAGTACCTTCCTTATGGGTCATGTGGAAAGCTTTTAGCACAGTATCTGGCACTCAGTGTGTTCAATAAATGTTAGCCGTTGTTATTATTATTATTATCTGTTACATTCAGAAACTGAAGCTCAGAGAGGTTAAGAAATTTGCTAGGACAACACAGCTGATAAGCAGCAGAGCCAAGATTCAAACCTAAGTTTCTGTGGCCCCAGAGCCCATCCTCTTTTCACTGCCACCCTGCTCAGACTGCCGCATGTTGTGTCAGTTCAGTGGGGATGAAGGGTCTAAGCCCCTGGTCCTCGGGTGGGGCTGCTTACCAAATGGGGGTTGCGCCCCCAGCACACCCCCTCACTGTGACTACAAAAGCATCCCAGTCTATTTCCATCTGGTCTCTTGAGGAGGTACAGCCTCGGGCTGAGAACCACAGAGGTGGTCAGCGGACCAGGAAAAGTTTCCAGAAGGCAGGAACACAACTTGAACTCAACTCCGAAGGGTAGGAAACCCGGAAGAGGGTGTAGGAGGGAGATGCCAGGCCAGGAGCTGGAAGGCCTGTGCACGTTGACAGTGCAGGCGGGATCTCCCAGAACAGTCAGAGAGAAAGAGCAGGATCCTCGCGGAAGCGTGCAGAGCCAGGGGGAGTTTAGCCTTGTTCCTCTAAGCAGGACCCTGGAAGTCAGGAGCATAGGCTCAAAAGGCACATGGCCCTGGAACCAAGGCTCTGTTATTTGTGCAAGTTACTCAAGCTTTCCTAGCATCAGTTTCTTCACCTATAAAATGGAGATGCTTGGTACCTCCTCGTAGGGGCGTGGGAAGGATCAAGTGAGCACGTCTGTGACCTGCCCAGAGCAAGTGCCAAGCGCACTGAGAGTGAGCGGCTGGCCCGAGTTCACACAGCTGGGACTGAGTTCAGTGTTGTCTCCAACTACACCTACCTTCACCCACAAGGCCTTGTTCCAGCGCCCCCACTCCCGCCAGCCCCGCCATCCTTTTAGGGTGGAAACCCAGAGAGCCTGATTGACCAGGACCCGGCAAGACAGTGGCAGACCCAGTCACCCTTCCTCGAGGGACAGACCTGTCCTTTCCTGGTGGACCGGTGTGGGAGCAGTCACTTCCCATGCTGGTTTGGATCCCCCCCGATTCTAGCCCATCTCCCCCCACCCCCCAGCATCTACAGGAGCCTTAAGAGCCCAGTCCTCCCCACAGCCCAGCCACCACCTCAGAGTGCAAGAACCCGGTATATTTTGCTCAGCCTTGTGCCGAGGAACTGATCATTTCACTTTATCTCAGCAATCCTACAATCAGTACGAGCAGGGTGTTTTGAGCCTGTGTCATTTTGACACCAGAGACCTTTTTTTCCCTTTTAGAATAGTAACTGAGGAACAATGTCCCAAATTTCCCGTGGATTAGCCAAGAAACAGTTGTCTGTCTTTTAACCAATTCATAATTCTTACTGTTAGAAATTATCAAAGAAAATAGAACCAAAGCAACTAAAACTGCACATGGTAAAATTTGTTAGTGACTAAAAATTAACAGAAGAATCATTTTCTTGATAAGATTTAGAGCACACAGTTTGACCTGGGAAGATTAGACCTTATGAAAATAATGGGTGGCCATGGGCATAAAGGGTACTCACCATTCAGGGTCCGAGCTATCCTCTGAAAAAAATTGATACGGGCTAAAAGCTGGGATGGAAGAACTCATTACTGTAAAATGTACATGGAAAAGAACTGAATCAGATGAAAATAATTTTAGTAGAAAAGGGGACGGGCATAGTTTAATCATGCTATGTAGGTAGTTGATCTAAGAATTAAATTGACTTTTCTTCAATCAAATTGAATTTTCTTAAATATTTTCTCAGAGAGGTCTACAGTGTTGTTAGGATTTTGATGAATTGTTTATATGTATCCACAAACTCAGTCAGACCTGCCTCAGGATCCAGACAAGGTCTAGAGATTCAAGACAGGAAAACTGAGGCTCAGAGAGCTTCGTAGCTGCTAGGAGCAGGGTGAAGTTTTGAGCCCAGGTCTGTCTAACTCCACGGCCAGGTATTCCTTCCGGTCTGGCAAAAGTGAAGGGGAGAGGGAACTTAAAGACAGGGGCCTGGGCACCCTCTCTGGTGGGCCTGTGGTCTCCCGAGGACTGGCAGAGGAGAGGCCTGCTGAGAGGCTGTGGAAGCTGAGCCCGGAGCTGCGTAGCCCAGGCAGAGACGCTCGTGGGATTCCTTCCACTTCCCGCGGCTGCCTCAAGCCTCCCTGCAAAGATAGCACAGCTTGAGGTTTTGGAGGAAGGCGAGGGCTCACAGCCTGCCTTCACCTTGTACGGTCACCAAGACTCAAGCCCATGCCAACATCCTTCCTGCCAAGGGAACCACAGCTTATTTTTATCACCTCTTGAGTTCATATCCCACCCAGATGACCTTTAGACGGAAAGGTTCTGCCACCCCAGGGGGGCGAGGCCACATCACCTGTTTCACTGACCCTTGCCTTCACCCCCAGGGGAGGAGGGCACCAGGATGTGATTTCCCAGCAGGAAGCAGTGGCCTTTAGGCTTGGCATGAGCCATCGAGGGCCGGAAGGAGTCTCTGCCTGCTACGAAAGCCCGCATTCAGAGGCGTCCCGCAAGCGTTCACTAGCTGCCTCCCAGGCCCCAAGCCTGCCATGAGTGTAGTGAAGGCGATAAGTCGGGACTCCTGCCCTCAAGGCAGGCTCACACCGGCCAGGTTGCTTGACTCTTACCATGTGTTACCCAGCAGCCCCTCTTTTCTCGAGATAACAAAGACATCAGTCTACAGACTTCCTACTTGGAGTTGAAGCTGCAGTTAAGCTTACAGGGTGCCAAGCATTCGTATAATCTTCTTAATATCCCTATGAGAAAGATACTGTTATAGTGTTCCAAACGAGGAAACAGTTGCACAGAACAGTTAAGTAACTTTGCCAAGGTCACACAGCTCAGTGGCAGGGCCAGGCGTTGAACCCAGGAAGCCTGGCTCCAGAGTCCATACTCTTAACCACTGCATTCTGCTGGTTGAGCTCCTAAGGCAGATGCCAGGCTGGAGTGAAGGGCTTAGCGCCTCAGGCCTTCTCTCTGCCTCTGCACACACCCTCTGGCTTCAAACTCCCTAAAAGTAATTCAGCAAACTGAGCTGAAAGTAGCTTCCAGCCTCATCCATCCCAGCTGCTGCCTCCCACCTGCTCAGAGCCCACTTGTAGAAACCCACTCCCAATTGCATCCTTGTGTTGACCATGTCTCCACATAATCACGAAGCCCTCTCATCATTCACGCCACAGCCCTGCAGACTGGGAGGGATTGGCTGTTGGACACGTGGGGAAACTGAGGCCCAGAGATGGTTCTTAATCCATAGTTTCTTCCTCCAAGCCCCAGGGTCTTGGACAGCTCCCTTTTCCCTGCCTTTACCACTGTGCCCTCGGTACCACTCGGCCTGGGTCCATTTTCCTGCAGCTGGGAGCACCATTCTGGATTTGCCTACCCCATCAGTTGTTGTCGGTCTGTTCTGGTGTTGCCAACTGCTTTCGAGCTCAGGCTCTGGACAAGTGCCAGCGATGATGGACACTTACAGTTCTTATGACCCCTGTTGAGGATCCAGTGCTGGGCTAAACTTCTCCCCCCCTTCTCTCCTACCTTCACAGCAACCCTTTGAGTCAGGTGGTATTATCCCCACATATAACCAAGGAGACTGAGCCACTAAGTGGCTCGCCCAGGGCCTCACATGGCAGAGCACGTGTCGGGACTGGGCCCCCCAAGCTTGTGTCCACTCCACGATGCTGCCGCACCAGGCTGAGCAGAAGCCCCTAGTTTTCTGTTCCTTCTCTGAAGGTGATCCAGAAAAGAAAGTCTCTGCTCCCTGCCTGGCCAGGAAGTGGACCATGCTGAGTAATCAGAGAGAATGCTTCCAGAGACAAGGCCAAGCCCATCATGAGCAACAGAGGCCTCACGGAAGGAGTGAATGTGAGGTTGCTCCCACCCAAGGGGCTGTGATTCATCTAGCTGATCAAGTCCGGCTGAGTTCGTAAAAACCCCAGGCCTGACAGGTCATGGAGTGGGGTGTCCATCAGGTCATCTGACTTAATAGGTCTGGAAGGGAGTCCAGGAATATGCATTCTTTTTTTCCCCCATACTTAATTCCTTTTATTTGGATTACAAAGCTGACACCATGCTTATTATTGAAGTAAGAGGTGCAGGTAACAATAATTCACATTATACTGTTTATGCTTTATCTGTGTTGGCATAGTTTATATAATATTTAAGGGATCACCTAGAAGGAATTGCCTCATGTCAACATAGCTAAGTGTTCTGGGAAACTGAAAATTAAAGGAAATAGTTAAAACAAATCACCAGAATAGTGTACTTTATAGTCAACTCCGGCTGGCTCTGGGTCTGCTAACTGCTAGAGAGAGAGAGGAGTGTGCTAGCTTTTTATGGGGTTTCAAAAACTTTAAAATAGTTTAACAGGCTACCTTTGAAAGAGTGATTGGATGGACTTTTTTTTTTTTTGGCAGTACGCGGGCCTCTCACTGTTGTGGCCTCTCCCGTTGTGGAGCACAGGCTCTGGATGCGCAGGCTCAGCGGCCATGGCTCACGGGCCTAGCCGCTCCGTGGCATGTGGGATCTTCCCGGACCGGGGCACAAACCCGTGTCCCCTGCATCGGCAGGTGGACTCTCAACCACTGCGCCACCAGGGAAGCCCTGGATGGACATTTTAATGGAAAGTCTCTAATAGCCTCAAAATGCAAAGGAATGCTGCAGCTTTGAGTTGCCACATTGAACACATCTGAATGGCTTTGGGAATAAACAAGAGACTTCTGAGGAATTGGGACAAGGGGTTTATCTTTCCGTTCCTAGAGTCAAAAGCAGAATTCATGGGACTTCCCTGGTGGCGCAGTGGTTAAGAGTCCACCTGCCAATGCAGGGGACACGGGTTTGAGCCCTGGTCCTGAAAGATCCCACATGCCACAGAGCAACTAAGCCCGTGCGCCACAACTACTGAGCCTGCACTCCAGAGCCCACGAGCCACAACTACTGAGCCTGTGTGCCACAACTACTGAAGCCTGCACGCCTAGGGCCCGTGCTCCTCAACAAGAGAAGCCACCGCAATGAGAAGCCCACGCACCGCAATGAAGAGTAGCCCCCACTTGTCTCAACTAAAGAAAAAGCCCACGCACAGCAACGAAGACCAACACAGCCAAAAATAAATAAATAAATGAATTTATTTTTAAAAAAAAATTCATGCCTCCTCGCCCATCTACCTCTCTACCTCTAGCCCAGGAGAGAGGGCTGCAGATCTTCTTTCCTTCTGTGGGCCTGGCCATGGATGGCGCATCCTCTCCTTTACTCTGGACCAGGCCAGGTCAGCTGCCTCTGGCTGCGGGGGAGCCGGCAAGGAGAAAGTGGCTTATCTAGGACCATCTGAGGTTAATGAGCCCCTCTCAGCTGCTAGCCTTCCAGCATCCTAAGCAGTATGGGGCCCAGGCATGCTCACCCTCTAAGGAGTCAGATCTCACCCCAGGCTACTGGTTGGCACCTCATTTCAGCTCTGCCATCTGCCTAGACTCAGTGGGTCTCCTTCAAGAATGAGGACTTGCCCTACTCAGGCTTGAGCCAGAATATGCATTCTTGACAAGGGACTCTGATACAGATGGTACATAAACTAGACTTTGGAATCCATTGCTCTCCTAAAAACTGTTTTATGTGAAAGTCTGCCTCTGCTTTGTGTTTCTTGGGTGATAACTAGGAGGCAGTATGGAAGCACTAGGAGTCCAGAGACCTACGTTCAGGTCTCAGCTCAGATATCGACTTCCTATGTGACCTGGGCAGTCACTTGCCCTCTGAGGGCCTGTTTCCACATCTGTAAAATGGGCACAATAACACCTACCTCTCAGGGCAGCTGTGAGGCTGTTGGGAGATAACAGCTTGTAAACAGATGCCTGGAGAGGGCATCAGTGACTGTTGCCCATGGGGGCTCTGTTTGCCAACCTGCTTTGTCTTTCCTTCCAGCCCCTTCATGAATAAGTTTTTTCCAGCCAACTTCCCAAATCGACAGTACCAGCTGCTCTTCACCCAGGGCTCTGGGGAGAACAAGGAAGGTGAGTGCTGCCCACTTTCCCCTGCTTTGGGTGTCTTCCCCCACCCCCGCCTTTGTCTCTCCAATACTGGGACTCCCCGGTACAGCGAGTGATGGGAAAGGTGGGCTCTGGGATCACATCCCAGCTCTGCCGCTGGGTGCACACCGGTACCTCTCTGAGCCTTGAGTGGTTTGGTTGGGGTTTTTTCATCTGTAAAGTGAACATCATAATCTAGTACCTCCCTTATAGGCATGTTGTTAGGACTGTGAGTAAGTGATGAGTAGAAGGCATTCAGCACACTGCCCGGCTCACAGTGAACAGTAAACAGTTAGCTCTCGTGGCTGTTCTGATCATGTCAGTTTTTAGTGTGATTATTCCCCACCTACGATTTGAAAGGGGAGTTCCGTGGCTTTCGAAAAAATGAAAACTGCAGGGAATTGGGGAAAGCCTGGGTCACGTGGGTTAGTTAGGTTGTGGGTTCTACTGCTGTGACAGGATTATCAACGGCTCGGCCAGATGGAAGGTATTTCTCTCGTGTCAAAGTCTGAGCTTGCGAATGTCGCACTTGTGAATGTGCCTAGCATGTTCTGCCTCGTCCCTGGAGAGCAGGATTCCTTTGTGCATTTCTAGGCATCTGTACCCAGTCAGTGACTGTTGAGTTTTTTCACCTATCTTGTGCTCTGCCGCACTCGGGGGCCCGCGGATCCAGAAGAGCGCACCATTGCTCCACGGGCCCTCCCGGAGGAAGGAGAGACAACTGTATCACGGGCCCATTTAGCTAAAGGGAAGCTAGAAAATGTGGCCGAGAGCTAGTTGGCCTTGTGTCCAGGGGAAAATCATCAGGGTATTGTTAGCACAAAGGAGTGAACAACAACTGGGGCCAACCGGCAGTCTGCTACATTCTGGAATCTGAAAGGAAATGCTGTGCTCTGTGACCCTGGGCAAGCTCCACCGCCTCTCTGAGCTTCCTCAGTAGGACACTTGGAGGTGGTGGAGAAGAGGTCTAACATCAGGACGTCTGCCACAGGCTCCCCACCAGAGCACCCTGGGGTCCTCCTGCCTGCTGCTTCTCCAGGCCTCCCTCTCTTACCTTCCTCCTCCTGTGCTGTTGACACAGCGCTGCCAGCAAGCTTCTTGATTCCTTTGGTGGCACAGTGGAAAGATTCCTAAATGAACTGGGACCTTGCAAAAGCCTTGGGCTCGGTGCAGGCAGCATTGATTGAGCACCCACTGTGTGCAGGCTCCATGCTGAGCGCTGTGTAAGGGCCGTCTCACTTGCTCCCCACGGCAGTCCTATCAGGGAGGTGCTGTGATCCCCTTTTTACAGATGGGGAAACTGAAGCTCAGAGAGGGAACTGCCTCCCCCGAGGCCGCCCAGCTACAAGCGCAGAGCCCGTGCTTCCAGCACCATGAGCCATCTCCCACTGACCCTGTGTCAGGCCTGTGTGCTCTCTGGGCCTCCATTCCCTCCTCTAGGAAATTGGAGGGGCTGGGTGGGGGGGCTCCAGTGAGCACCCCCGACCTGTGGATCTCTGACAGAGCCCACAGCCATGCCCTCCTCCGTCCAGGGGCTGACAGGTGGGAGGGGCAGCCCCGCCCCGGGGAGTGGACTTACCCGGCCTCTCTGCCCAGAGATCATCAACTATGAGTTTGACACCAAGGACCTGGTGTGCCTGGGCCTGAGCAGCATCGTTGGTGTCTGGTACCTGCTGAGGAAGGTACGTAGCCAGGGCCCAGGGCAGTGTTGGGGGAAGCACCTGAGGGGCAGGTTGGGGGCAGGAGAGCTGGACTCACTCACATCTTTCCCCAGCACTGGATTGCCAACAACCTCTTCGGCCTGGCCTTCTCCCTTAATGGGGTGGAGCTCCTGCACCTGAACAACGTCAGCACTGGCTGCATCCTGCTGGGCGGGCTCTTCATCTACGATGTCTTCTGGGTGAGTTGGGCAGGGACGCAAAGGATGTCTGGCTACCGGGCCCCCTCGCCGCCTCCTCCCCTGTCTCTGGCCCAAGCAGCGGTCGTCTGATAGAGGGAAGCTGCCCTGACCTGGAAGTAAGACCCCAGAGCACGTCCTTTCTGGGCCCAGTGCCCTCAGCTGTGGAATGGATGAGAGAGCAGAGTCCTCACTTGCTGAGAGCCCACCCTATGCCCAGGGCTTTCCAGCCGCCCTCTCTTCCTCATGGTGGCCCCAGCAGGGGTATTGCTTATCCTGTGTCTCTCCGGCAAGTGAGCTGAGGCTCAGACGTTGAGGCAAGTGTGGTTAAAGCAGATGAGTGGACGCTGGTGAGCAAGGTACCGACTGTGAGGACGTAGGCTGCGTGCCAGCCCTGGGCTAAGAGACCTGCCACACTCACTGAGGGGCCCCGCTGAGGGATCGAGGGCAGCCTGACTCAGGCACCCTTTCCGTGGCCTCAGGCAGCCTCTTTTCCCCTTAAGTACGTGGTGCTGGAGGACTTTCTCTCTTGGGAGGGGCAGACCCCTGAACTAACATAGGATGCCTGGCCGGGGGCATCAGAGGCCCTTTACCAACTCCTTGGAATTGCCCCTCGTTGCTACCTAGAACAAGGAACCCCGTGAAGTGTCCACATGGCCAGTGTCGGTGGCCACCTCATCTCAACTTCACATCTGCTCTGGAGCCCTTCCTGGCTCCCTGCCCCTTTCCCACCCATCCCAGGCAGCAGCACATTGAGAAGCCCAAGCACAGCCATTCCTTCCCACCCAGCCCTCACCTCCCTCCAGACTCCTCTCTCCTCCTCCTAGGTATTTGGTACCAATGTGATGGTGACAGTGGCCAAGTCCTTTGAGGCACCAATAAAATGTAAGTGACCACCCCACCATGGGGAGCCCGTCTGCCCCCACCCTGGTGGCCCATCCCCTCGTGGTCCCCGTTTTGGTCCATACCCTCCCTTAGCTCTTCCTTCTCCAAGCTCCCCTGTGTCTCCAGCCTGGTTTCCTTCTCCCCTTTGATTCATCCACTGTGTTCCTGCACAGCCATCCTCCTCCCAGGCCCTGGCCTCCGGCCGTCTGGTCACAGTACATGGCTCTGTGGGACGCTCTGTGGAATGGGGGTGAGCACAGAGAGGGGTGTCTGACGCAGCCTGTGCAGGGCAGGCAGGGGCCTCCAGAGGAGGATATCCCCCACGCCAAGACCTGGAGCCCTCTCCCTGGATCCCTTTGGCACATAAATCTCAGGTGCTGTCTGCCCCACGCCTCTCACACTGCCCTGATTCTGTTCTTCAGTGTATCCATTGTTATAAATATTAGAAAGCCCACCTACAAGCATCTGTAAAGAACGTGGAGACTTCCTTGGCGGTCCAGTGGTTAAGACCCCGCCCTTCCACTGCAGGGGGAGCGGGTTCAATCCCTGGTCAGGGAACTAAGATCCTGCATGCCGTGCTGCGTGGCAAAAAAAAAAAGTGGAAATGTTGTTATTTCACACTGCAGCAAGCCCAGTGGCAGAGCATCTAGAGTTGGGTTTCTGACCCTCAGTGGCGTTGCCAAGAGCCAGGGTCACCTCAGCCCTCCACCCCACCATTCTCAACATGTTCAGGGGCAGAAAGGGGGAACTTTATGTCTCTCTTTCATCAGAGAGGGGTGTTTTTCCCCCAATCTCCCCTGTAGCCTCTCTCGTATTTCACTGGCCAGAATTGGGTCACGGGCCCAATTCTGTCATTCATCATCAAGGGGGATGGGAAAACCATGATGAGCTTGGAGTTTAAGCCTTAGACTAATCAGGAATCACCTCCTGGCATCACAAGACCCAAAGAGGAGGAACGGAATCAGTCAGACATGATGGAAGGAAGCAGGGGGATCCTGTCAGGAAGACATCACAGCTCCACAAGGAGTGCTGCTTGGGCAGCGGGCCGATGGGGTGGAGTCAGCCCCAAGAGTGAAGAAATGACTGTCCTCCTCACGGTCTGACTCTCCCCTGATGCACACAGGTCCTCTCTGTGAGCTGGAGAGAGGTTGGTGGCCACTCGTTGTTCCTAGCTGCTGCAGTCGCAGCTCAGCGACCCTAGAGGAAAACAAGTTTCTCCCAGCTTTGGCTCGGATGAACCCATGGAGGCTGGCCTGGCCCGTGAGCTCGGCATTCCAGCCGGGAGTGGTGGAAAGGCCAGGGTCACTGCCCTCTCCAGTGCCTGAGGGCAGAGTATTTGAATCAGCAGCCTCCCAGAACCAAGGGTGTACGGTGAGGGCAGTTCTTCAGAGCAAGAGAACAGATGCTGGGCAAGCCAGCAAGAAGAGCAGCTGCGCCCTACGTGCTGCGATGGATGAAGCCAGCCAAGGTGTCAGGAAAGCTCTCCTGGGTCACGAAGGATGAATATGTGTTTACCAAGCATGCAGGGGCAGTAGGGGCATTTGAAAGAGAGAGTACAGCTTCAGCCAAGGGCTACAATTAGGAAAATGCAGGAGGGAGCAGAGAATCAGGGAGGGAATGTGGCTGAGTTTAGGGGAGCAGCAGAAAAGAGGCCGGATATGGGGAAGCCAAGGATGGCATGTCAAGGAGCCTGGACACTGCCCAGCAGGCAGTGGATGAGCCCTTGGAAGACTCTGAGCAGGGAAATGACAGTCACCTCTGGTTTCTGGTGCTTGAAATTTGGTTTTCTGGCTTGGGGAGAAAGTCCGTTGCCCTCCACTGCTAGGAGTAGAGCTCAGAGGCAGTCTAACAGAGTGGTTAAGTGGACAGATGCTGAAGTCAGGAGGCCTGGACTTGAATCCCAGATGTGACATTCGCTGGCTGCGTGGCCTGAGGGAAGAGGCTTCACCTCCCTGGGCCCTGGTTTCCACATCTGCCACTCAGAATTGAATGGTACCAGGTTTGGGAGGATCAGATGAGGAGAGCTGTAAATCACTTGACTGTGCATTCAGGGCAGGAGGAAGCAAGCAAGGAAGGGCCTCTGCAATTCATTAGGGAAGCACAAGCTTGCCCAGAACCCCCAGCTTGCCTCTGCTTACGTACCAGTGGCCAGAGCCGGGTCACGTGACCACTCCTAGCTGCCAGGGAAGTCAGGAATTTGGGGACCAGGTTGTCCTGATTGTCTTAGCCTTATGCCACACTTGATTCATCCCCTGGGAGGGCGGCCACACACAAAAGCAGGACTGGGTTAGTAAAGAAGGCGTGACGTTAACAATGTGTGCAAATCACCTAATCCTCACCACAGTCCTGTGGGGTCAGTTCAGCTGTTATGCCCATTTTATAGGTGAGACAACCAAGACCCAGAGCAGTTAAGTAAACTGTGCAGTCACACAGCAGAGCCAGGATTCAGACCCACACAGTCTGACCCTGAAGCCCATACATAACTGCTCTCTGCTCCAGGCCCCTATGGATGAAATCCAGCTACAGCTGCCCCTTGCCATAACTGGACATACAGGGAGGCATTTCTCTCAATCTGTATTTATCCAAACAAGCTGGCCAGTAGGATTTCTGAGTAAGGAGCTCTAGCAAGGAATTTATAGGTATGTGACCTCTTCACCCTCAGCAGATACAGAAACAGCCTGTAGCCCAAGCTCTCCCTGCTTCAGAACAAGGGTCTGTCCACACCCCAGCTGCAGTGAGATGCATAGCCTATTAGATGCCAGCACCGTGTGGGCTGTTTCATCTTTTATATACTAGGCTTTAGGGTCATTCCCATTTAACCAGAGTTCTGGCTATACAAGGGCATTGAAATTGTATGACATGTGAGTTACAGCTGAATAAAGGCATTAAACCTTTAGCCTAGATGATCCTAGATTCTTCCCTGCTCTAACCAGCTGTGAGTCCAGATGGAGACATTGCCCTTCAGCCCTTCGACATCCTCTCAGCTCCCCATTCCCATCCCCCCACCCAGAAATGCAAGTGTGTGAGTTCCATACACCAGAGGTGGAGGGCTAGGAGTCAGAGTGAGCTGGGCTCTCACCACCTCCTCGCATCCCTGCCTCCCCCTGCAGTGGTGTTTCCCCAGGATCTGCTGGAGAAGGGCCTGGAAGCGGACAATTTTGCCATGCTGGGACTCGGAGACATCGTCATTCCAGGTGACCACGCTGAGGTGGGGGCCACAGTGCAAAGGGTGGAGGGGGCTTCCCTGGAGAAGGAGGAGTCCTGTGAAACACAGCCTTACCCACCAGGAGAGGGAAGGAGAAAGGATTAGGCTGGGAGATACCCCCGCCCCCTGCCCAGGGGTCTGGTGAAGGGGTCTACCTCAGCACACATTGTGGAGTGCCAGTCCTGGGCCAGGCCATGGGCTGCACACTGGAGGGACAGGGTGAGCAAGACTGCCCCTTATGGAGCTTCTGACTGGGTGAGCAGACATTACTCAAGAACTACAGAAATAAATGTATATGACAGACTGAAATACACTCTAAACAAGCACCTTCTGTGGCAGTGTTGAAGGAATCTGATCCCCTCACACACTTGCATGTGTACACACCCCTTCCCAATGTTTTCAGCTAACACAAATGTGCTAGAACTGCCACAGGTCCTCGTCTCCCCAGTGCTGGGAGGGCTTCAGGGAGAACGTGCACTGTGTGTGGACACGGGGCACCATGGCTGTGGGCTCCTTTGTCTGCAGTGTTAGCGGAGGGACGGGTGGCACGCACCTGCTCGACTGCACGAGCTGGCCTTTGAGCCCATTATCCGTGTGTGGGTGGTAGTCAGCGTACCTGTGGACACAGGGACAGGTGCCCTGTGTGGAGGTCTGAGCCTGGACATACATCCCTGGCGGCCTGCAGCCCGAACTACCTGGGGGCAAAGCTGAGCTCCCTCTCTGAGGGCAGCTGAAATGGCTGAGGCTTGGATTCTGTGTCTGCGAGATCCAGGCCTGGTGACGGGCACGGAACATCCAAAGAGCATTCTTACTCCCCTAGTCCCAGAAGCTCAGAGTCAGAGGGTTAGAAGCACCCCTGGTGCTTGCTTAAAAGAAGAACGTTTGGAACAAATTAAAAGCCACTTTATTTTCCAGTGTAGGACATAATAGCAATTCTGCTAGTAAGCTGGGATGGTACAGGCACTGTGTTGTGATACCTTCCTTTTGTGATACGTATGATGGTGAAGCAAAGGCTTTCTCTCTTGTGCCAGTGAGGAAACTGAGGCTCAGAAATGAAGGGACTTAAGGTAAATTCACACACTAGGAAGCAAAAGGGCCAAGACCCAGCCCAGGTCTATCTGACTGCAAAAAATGTTATATTATCAGAACTGCTTTTATGACAGTAATAACAATAAGATAGTCCCAGAACTATCATTTGTCAAGCACCTGTTGTTGGCCAAGCACTGTGCTGGGTGTTTTTTAATATGTTATCTTTGCTACTTCTAGCAGCCCGATGAGGTAGAGGGTATTTCCATGTTACTGATGAGGAAACTGAGGTTCAAAGAGACTTGCCTAAGGCCGTGGGGCCATGGTCTTGAAGCCAGGTGTTCCCATAGCTTGTGGTGCTGGGAGGAGGGACTGAAGAAACTGAGTCCCATAAAGCATTCGTCTCGCCCTGCAGGGGAGGGTCTGTCACAGGCACCCGCAGACTTCCCCATTGTCCTTGTTGGGTGGTTCTGGGCTTGAGGCCTGCATGGGACATCTCTGCATGTCCGCATATTCCTGTGTCTCTGAGTCTTTTCAGCAGTCACAATCAGTGTGAGTTATTGCACCCTCACAGAGCCTCGGGGATGATCTGGAAGGAAGAATGGGTTGTGGGGTGTTGCTTTGAGGATCAGACGCATGATTATGAGTAAAAGCTCTTGGGAGCTCGGGCCCGTGGATTAGCTGAAGAACAGTTGTAGAATTCAGCTGCCAGGGGCCACTGGGTTCCCAGGTTTTTTTCCAGAACGGCAGCATTTGTCTGTTCTCACCACCTACCAGCTCCCTACTCACAGTCCTCAGTGGGGACTAACTCATTTTCCTCTTTGAAATTAATCACATGTTGCCAGTCAGTGCTTCTGATGAGCACAGAATGTTTTGGCTACTGAGAACCTGCTGTCAACTGAATGAGGCTCAGCCCTGCTCTGTCTGAGCCCCAAGATAAGTCAGGGAGACAGACACACAGATGGACGTGTGTGCAACATGCAGAGGCCGGACTGGCTGGCTGTGTCTCAGGGACTCAGGTTTCCAGCGTGACTGGGCTCGGTTCTGAAGTGCAGATAGTGCAGTGGGTGGACAGAGTTCACCGTCCTTGCCTCAGCTCCTGCAGAGCCTCCGGTGGGCTGCTTGCTCCTGCTCTTTCTCCCTCCAGCCAAGCAACTGCCATGGAGGTTTTTCTCAAAATCTTTTTAGGTTATTCTCCCACTTAGAATTTTTCCAGTGTGTCCCCTGACTTCCACTCCTCGTACCCATGGAGCCCTGCATTGCATGGTTGGTCCATCCCCAGCATCTCCTGCTCTGGGCTGCAGCCTTACTGGCTCCTTGAGCCCTGCCACACCTCCTGAGCCCTCTTTCCTCTTTGCACACGCTGTTCCCTCTCCCTGGCAAGTGTCACTTCCTCAAAGAAGCCCTCCTTCCTCCCCACCTCCCCGCAGCCTGGGTCTCATCCCCTGATAGACCTTCCCATGACACAGGAAGCACCCTTTCACAGGCAGTCTTACATTGATTTTATTTTTTAACATCTTTATTGGAGTATAATTGCTTTACAATGGTGTGTAAGTTTCTGTTGTATAACAAAGTGAATCTGCTATACATATACATATGTCCCCATATCTCCTCCCTTTTGCATCTCCCTCCCACCCTCCCTATCCCACACCTCTAGGTGGTCACAAAGCACTGAGCTGATCTCCCTGTGTTATGCGGCTGCTTCCCACTAGCTACCTGTTTTACATTTGGTAGTGTATATATGTCCATGACACTCTCACTTCGTCCCAGCTTACCCTTCCCCTCCCCGTGTCCTCAAGTCCATTCTCTACGTCTACGTCTTTATTCCTGTCCTGCCCCTGCGTTCTTCAGAGTCTTTTTTTTTTTTTTTTTTTAGATTCCATGTATATATGTGTTAGCATATGGTATTTGTTTTTCTCTTTCTGACTGACTTCACTCTGTATGACAGACTCTGGGTCCATCCACCTCACTATAAATAACTCAATTTCGTTTCTTTTTATGGCTGAGTAATATTCCATCGTATATATGTGCCACATCTTTATCCATTCATCTGTCGATGGACGCTTAGGTTGCTTCCATGTCCTGGCTATTGTAAATAGAGCTGCAGTGAACATTGTGGTACATGACTCTTTTTGAATTATGGTTTTCTTAGGGTATATGCTCAGTTGTGGGATTGTTGGGTCATATGGTAGTTCTGTTTTTAGTTTTTTTGGTTTGGGGGGGTTTTTTGGTTTTGGTTTTGTTTTTGTTTTTTGCAGTATGCGGGCCTCTCACTGTTGTGGCCTCTCCCGTTGCGGAGCAACAGGCTCCCGACGCGCAGGCTCAGCAGCCATGGCTCACGGGCGCAGCTGCTCCGCGGCATGTGGGATCTTCCCGAACCGGGACACAAATCCGTGTCCCCTGCATCGGCAGGCGGACTGTCGACCACTGCGCCACCAGGGAAGCCCTGTTTTTAGTTTTTTAAGGAACCTCCATACTGTTCTCCATAGTGGCTGTATCAATTTACATTCCCACCGACAGTGCAAGAGGGTTACCTTTTCTCCACACCCTCTCCAGCATTTATTGTTTGTAGATTTTTTGATGATGGCCATTCCGACTGGTGCGAGGTGATGCCTCATTGTAGTTTTGATTTGCATTTCTCTGGTGATTAGTGATGTTGAGCATACTTTCATGTGTTTGTTGGCAATCTGTATGTCTTCTTTGGAGAAATGTCTATTTAGGTCTTCTGGCCATTTTTGGATTGGGTGGTTTGTTTTTTTTGATATTGAGCTGCATGAGCTACTTGTAAATTTTAGAGAATCCTTTGTCAGTTGCTTGGTTTGCAAATATTTTCTGCCATTCTGAGGGTTGTCTTTTCATCTTGTTTATGTTTTCCTTTGCTGTGCAAAAGCTTTTAAGTTTCATTAGGTCCCATTTTTTTATTTTTGCTTTTATTTCCATTTTCTAGGAGGTGGGTCAAAAAGGATCTTGCTGTGGTTTACGTCATAGAGTGTTCTGCCTGTGTTTTCCTCTAAGAGTTTTGTAGTGTCTGGTCTTACGTTTAGGTCTTTAATCCATTTTGAGTTTATTTTTGTGTATGGTGTTAGGGAGTGTTCTGATTTCATTCTTTTACATGTAGCTGTCCAGTTTTCCCAGCACCACTTATTGAAGAAGGCTGTCTTTTCTCCATTGTATATTCTTGCCTCCTTTATCAAAGGTAAGGTGACCATATGTGCATGGGTTTATCTCTGGGCTTTCTATCCTGTTCCATTGATCTATATTTCTGTTTTTGTGCCAGTACCATACTGTCTTGATTACTGTAGCTTTGTAGTATAGTTTGAAGTCCAGGGGCCTGATTCCTCCAGCTCCATTTTTCTTTCTCAAGGTTGCTTTGGCTGTTTGGGGTCTTCTGTGTTTTCCATACAAATTGTGAAAATTTTTGTTCTAGTTCTGTGAAAAATGCCATTGGTAGTTTGATAGGGATTGCACTGACTCTGTAGATTGCTTTGGGTAGTATAGTCATTTTCACAATGTTGATTCTTCCAATCCAAGAACATTGTATATCTCTCCATCTGTTTGTATCATCTTTAATTTCTTTCGTCAGTGTCTTATAGTTTTCTGCATACAAGTCTTTTGTCTCCTTAGGTAGGTTTATTCCTAGGTATTTTATTCTTTTTGTTGCAATGGTAAATGGGAGTGTTTCCTTAATTTTTCTTGCAGATTTTTCATCATTAGTGTATAGGAATGCAAGAGATTTCTGTGAATTAATTTTATATCCTGCTACTTTAGCAAATTCATTGATTAGTAGTTTTCTGGTAGCATCTTTAGAATTCTCTATGTATAGTCTCATGTCATCTGCAAACAGTGACAGCTTTACTTCTTCTTTTCCGCTTATTTACACTGATTTTTGTTAATGTTCGGTCAGCATGCCCTGCCCCCTCGGCTGGGCTCTTGAGAGCAGTGGTTTTGCTTCCCCCTGTACTGCGTATGGTGCCTAGTGCTCAGGCACCCTATAAATGTTTGGGAGGGTGGGCCCAGTGTGCCACACTATGGTGCTCTGAGGTGCCAGGTCAGCGTGGTCCCAGACCAAAGCAAAATCCTGGGCCCGTCTCATTGTTCCAGGTGGCCTGAAGGTAGAGGAACGGGATTTCTGCTGGCAGTTCGCAGCGTCAGCCACACCCTTGGCCCCTGTTGATTGCTCCGTGGCTGAGAACAAGTGGGGACCCAGTTGCATATTAGCTGACTACCCTGCTCCTCCTCTACCACTGTCTAACCTGGCTTTCTCCCCACAGGAATCTTCATCGCCTTGCTGCTGCGTTTTGACATCAGGTAAGCCGCTTAGGCACCCTAATGCTCAGGTTCCACAAGTGAGGGGCCTCCCCTGGGCAGGGAGGTTCTCTGGGGACCACAGAGAACTCGGGACCACAACTTCCACCCCCACAGCAGCCAGGGCAATTCCGATTTTATCTGCGTTTTGCATCTTGAGGTTCTAAGTGTTCAAAGAACCTGGAGAGGGTGGGGGAGATATGAATCACAGAGTGAGATTTAAACCCAGAGGGTCCTGGTGGTACCCATAGAGCTTTCTTACCGTGTGTTCTTGGCAAGTGAACTGACCTTTCTGAGGGAAGGTTTCTCATCCTTAAGTTAGTAGTAAACAGGAGCTCCTGCCTGGGGCTGACCGAGAAGATGTGGAGGGAGTGCTGAGCACAGGCTGACCTCAGCGGCTCCCAGGGAAGTCCAGCTGCAGGCACCGTCGTCATCATTATCGCTTTTTATCAGCCGGGGTCAGGTCACCGTGCTCCAGCTGCTCTAGCTGTTCCACACCCTCTCCTTACTCAGACATTTTCAGTCCGTTGTAGAAAGTGAGCCCAAGGGCAAGGGGGCCAAGTTGAGCCACCCCTTAAAACTCAGAAAAGGTCGCACCGAGTTAATGCACCTGGTCGTCTGGGCCCGCCACCCGTAGGTGGTGCTCAGTCTTCCCAGTGGAGGGCTTGCTGTGTGTGTGCTTAATTTTGAGGTGGTTTATGAACTTTTCTTAATCTCCTTGTGCCCAGTAGTTGCCAAAACAGTAATAGTGTTGCAAGTGGTCGTGAGAAGCTCAGTGCCAGTGCGTGGAAATCCAAGTTGCATGTGAAACTTTAACTTTTGCTCACTGACATAGATCTGGGTTATTTGGGTAGTGCCACTGTGGAGCCTTTGGAAGGGACCTGGCCAGTCTGTAAGTAGAAGCACAGCTGTGCCAGCTGCTCTGCCCCTAGATGTTCAGAGGTAATACAAAGAGCAACCCACGAGAGTCTCCCGGCCATTTGCTAGAGATACAGATTCAGCTGGCAGCACCCTTAGAGGAAGGAGCTCATTCCTGGCCTGGACTTGCAGGATAAGCAAGTCCTTCCGAGATGGTTCCAGAATCTGCGTGACATTCCCAAAGGGAATCCGTTACCCTCCAGGCTGCACAACAGGACAGGTCTCAGTGTACTTGCAGCTCCAGGCTCAGAAGCCGCCAGGGTGAGGAGGGAAGGGCATCAGAAGTACTCATTCATTCCACAGATGTTGCTGGACACAGGCAAAGGTCCTGAGCTGCCATTGTGAAAGGGCATCAAGTGATGGCAGTGCCAGATTGCACGGGTCAGCTCTTCTGAAGCTGATCTTGGGTGAATCGCCCAGAAAGCCACTGGCATTCTATCCATGTAATCAGCATCCATTCAGTATTCACAGAGGGTTACTGAGCTATTAGCTCCACTGCCCTTAGAAGAACTTTGCTGTCCAGTTTCTGTATCAGTGTTCCTCAGAGCATGATCCACCTGTGTCAGATTCAGAATGCAGAGCCCCAAACAACAAGGACCTACTGTGTAGCACAGGGAACTATACTTAATATTTTGTAATAACCTGTAAGGGAAGAGAATCTGAAGAAGAATATATATATATATATTTATATATATATCTGAATCACCGTGCTTTCCACCTGAAAGTAATTATATTATTATATCGTATATTATACATATAATAATAATACGTATTATATATATATAATATGATATATATATCGTATCATATCGTATATTATATATGATATTATAAATCAACTATACTTCAATTTTTAAAAAAAGCCAAAAATAAATAAAGTTATTACAAAATTTAAAAAAAAAAATGCAGAGCCCCAGACCTATTAGATCCGACTCCCTGGAAATTGGACCTAGAACTCTGGGTGTTTCTTTTGTTTTGTTTTTGTTTTGTTTTTTTGGCCGTGCTGCGTGGCTTGTGGAATCTCAGTTCCCCGACCAGGGATTGAACCCGGCCACGGCATTGAAAGCCCAGAATCCTAACCGCTAGGCCACCAGGGAACCCCCATACAGCTCTATTTTTTTAACATGCTGTCCAGGTGATTTTTCTGCTGGCCTGAGCTTCCTAGCCACTGTTCTAGGTTATAGCACTTGACATTCAGCAACCACTAGGGAGATGGCTCGTGGTTTTCCCATTTTGCAGATGAGTAAACTGAGGCTGACAGAAGGAAAGTGACTGGTCCAAAGACACTTAGCTGGGGCAGAATCAGAGTGCATGCTCACCTCCAAGCCCCCAGCCCAGAGCTCTCAGCCACCCCACACAGCCTCCAGGGTCTTCCCCAGCTCCCCCCCTCCTCACTGTTGCTCTGCAGTGCCTCAATCTCACCCTCCTCTCTCCCCACACCATCACTGAAGCTTGAAGAAGAACACCCACACCTACTTCTACACCAGCTTTGCAGCCTACATCTTCGGCCTGGGCCTGACCATCTTCATCATGCACATCTTCAAACACGCCCAGGTGAGCATGACTGTCCTCGGTGTATCGGGAGTGCTTTCACTGCAAGTGACGGGCACATACTTATCCCACATGCGAGCAGTCCAGTGGTGTAGAGCAGGCGTGTCTGTGCTTCTCTTGGCTTTTCACCTGTGGTCGTTGCAAGGTGACGCCCTACTTCAGGCAGCACATGCACACTGGTGGCAAGGAGGAGGAGGAAGGATGCCAGCATGCCTGTCGCCTTCATCAGGAAGATGACACCTTTCTCCGAGTCCTCTTAGCAGATTTTTGCCCACATCTCCTGGGACAGATCAGTGTCCCTGGGCCCCAGCTGTAATGTGGCCATGGCTTCTCAGCCTCGGTAGTGGGAGCGGACAGAAGAACAGGATCAGGTGGGTGTTGGGGGTCTTAGCCCATTGTCCACCCACCAGGTAAGTGACAGGATGTCAGGGCCCCCCTTCCATCACTCCCCAAGCAGGCCAGGCTCTGCCCGCTTCTCCCACCTAGATGGGTACTGAGCTGCCACAGAGTGAACCAGGCTGGGCTGGGGCTGAAAGCTGTCAGTGTGGCCTGGAGAAGAGGAGCTGGGCAGGGGAAAGCCAGCAGACAAGGTTGCTCTCTACTGGAAATAAGGGCACTCCCCATGTGTCAGGCTCTGCTCAGTACTTCAGGAGGATCCTGTGAACAGACGAGGGAACTGGAGTTCAGGTGCTATGTGGCAAGTGTGTGGTGGAGCCAGGATTCAAACCTGTGTCACGTGAAGACCAAGCCCAGGCTCTGAACCCCCGGCCATGGGAGAGGCAGTGTGGAGTGGAGGCCGAGGGAGCCCTGGTGTGAATCCAGGCTCCACCATCTGCTTTTGCAGGACTCTGGGCAAGTTGCTGAAGTTATACTCAGGATTCCTCACTGATTCGTGAAAATGGAAAATGAGGATAAATAATAGTAGCCACCTTGGGGTCATCTGAGGGTGAAATGAGTTAATATAAGTAAAGTGCTCAGAGTCGCCGGCCCAGTTAGCATTACTGTACCCCCTCCACCCTCCCCTCCTCCTCCTCCCTTCCCGCTTCTCCAGGGCACCGGCCACAGGGAAGCCACATTTAAATTAATCACAAGAGCTGCTGGCCAGTTACTCTGTGCCAGGCACTGTGCTAAACCCTCTCGCTCATTAACTCATTTAGTCCTTACAATATTTTTATATCTACAATGTCTGTGAAATTGATACTTATGTTTTACCGAAGGTCCAAGGTCCCCTGGCCCATAGAGAAACCAAGAACCAGTGGGGAAGCACCTCTCATTCACTTCTACCCCAAATGGCCTTGGAAGCTCCGCAAGCTAAGAGGGACATGCCCTTGGCAAAGAGGGCGCAGAGAGTGTCTGGGCCTCCTTAGAGGTCTCTTCTCCAGCTGTCAGTCCCGCGAGAGTCCAAGCCCAGAGCTATTCCACAGAGGGCCACCAGGTGGCAGGCTTGCCTTCTGCCTGGGCTAGACTCAGAGAAGGCTCCAGTGGGAGCTCTCACACAGGCTCAGGGCAGAGGTGGGAGAGGTGGTCCTCTCTGTGGGAGAGAGAAAAGGAGCCTTCCCTGGGTGATGCAGCAAGTCAAGCTGAGACCTGGCTGGAGCCCTAGACTCCTGGTCTCAGGCCTCTGCTACTCCCCAGCAGCAGCCCAGCTGTTCTCAGTCACCCACACGGGCATCTCTCTGAAAATCTTTTTTGGGATGGGGATTGGGACACAAGGGACACCTGTTCTTTGAGCTCCTTCTCCTTCTCCAAGACATAGGCAGTCCCAGTGCGAGCAGTTCCCTAGGTAGGGGTCACTTCTGCCTCTGTGTTCCCATTTGGCTTCTATCAAAAATGCACTCCAGGGCTTCCCTGGTGGCGCAGTGGTTGAGAGTCTGCCTGCCGATGCAGGGGACACGGGTTCGTGCCCCGGTCCGGGAAGATCCCACATGCCGCAGAGCGGCTGGGCCCGTGAGCCATGGCCGCTGAGCCTGCGCATCCGGAGCCTGTGCTCCGCAACGGGAAAGGCCACAACAGTGAGAGGCCCGCATACCGCAAAAAAAAAAAAGAAAAAAAAAAAAAAAGAGCCCCTCAGTTGCTGCCAGCTCTTAAATGAGGCAGGCCATGGTGGGGCCAGACTTCTACGCACCCTCCTCCTGGGAAGCCTTCTATTTGGCCCAGCCTGGCCTTGGTGAAGAAAATATACTGGACTTAGAGACAGAGGAACCTGGGTCTGTATCCTGACCAACTGTGTGAGTTAGGGCAGATCCTTTTTTCTCCTCTGATCTTCAGTCTCTTCATCTATAAAAGTGATCTATTTTTCAGAAATTAAATTTTAATCAGTTTGTATTTGTTTTATTTTTATTTCATTAATTTTTGCTTTGCCTTTATTATTTTCTTCCTCCTTTGGGGGTGTTTATTTTATTCTTTTTCTGGCTTCCTGATTTGAAAACTGAGATTGTTTCTTTCCAGTCTTTCTAGTAAATATACTTAGGGTTACAGATTTTCCCCTGAGTACTGCTTTGGCTGCCTCTCACAAGTCTTGGTGCACGCCTTTGTCGTTGTGATTTCTATCATTCTTGGCCCAAAGCCTATCTCATAGCAAAGACCTGATGCAGGAGAAGAAGCTCAGCTGCCCAAGTTCAAATCCCAACTCAGCCACTTAACACCCTGTGTGACCTCAGGCAAGTCATTTCCTTCTGAACCTTAATAGCATCACCTGTAAAACTCAGATCCAAATGATTAGGGTGTTATTAGTTTCAAGGATAACATATATGAAGTAGGGTAGTTCACAGCTCACCCATGGCAGGAGCCAGGAAATGGTCTGATGGTCAGCCTCAGGAGACTCTGGAGCCGTGTTCTCTAGCCAGGTGTTGGCTTTGCCTTTGGAACGATGTCTCCTTCACCCTCACCCTAGTTATCTCCAGGACACCCCCTTAATTTTGTGAGCATCTGTGAGGAAGCCATTGTCTTAGTATTTACCAGGCCCTCTTCTGAGTACCAGGAATACAGCAGTGAACAAGACAGCTGTGGAGCCTGCCCTCATGGAGTTCACAGCGTAACAGGAGAGAAACTCCAGCCTATAATGGCACAGGGATGTTTCAGTCCAAGTTGCCAGAGAATGTTGTGAAGAATTGCAGGGGGAGTGGGGGAGCTGAGAGTGTGCAGCAAGAGGGCCTGACTCCATGCGAGCAAAGGCTGCCCCACAGAAGTAACAGCTGAGCCGAGGTCTGATGGAGGAGGAACCTAGGCACAGGTGGGAGAACATCCCAGAAATGGTACATGCAGAGGTCCTGTAGCTTCAGGTGACGAGGAGGACCAAAATGAGGCCAGTGTGGCCAGAGTAGGGCAGGGCAGGTGAAGTTGGAGAAGGAAGCAGGGGTCACATCTCATGGGGACTTCAGGCTGCTGGGAGCATTGGGGGCCATGGAGGGTTGATCAGCATGAGGTCCAGCTTTCAGATGCTGCAAGGAGAAGAATGGTTTTGGAGTCTGGGGGGTGCCCAAGTTCAACCTCCAGTTTGCCATTTAGGCCTCCAAGGCCTGGGCTACCCCCTCTCCTCCCGAAGCATCAGCCTTCCTTCCATACACAAGGAGGATGGTCACAGCGGGTGTGGAGTTGGACTGAAGCGCTCCCCAGAGGCTGAGCTCGGTGCACACAGCAGGTACTCTGGGAGCACGGCCTGTTAGTGTCATTGTCCCATCCTCCAGACCCAGCTTCGCCAGGAGTTTCCTCACAGGCTCCAGGCCCAGACCACCTGGGCATGAATCCCGGTGGAGCCAATGACCTCAATCCAGGCCACAGAAAGTACTCCATCCATAGCAGCTATGTCGTAATCACTGTCATTCTAACAGCATCTCCTGGAGCGTTGTTAAAAGTGCAGACTTCCAGCCCCAGACCTAGGCAAGCAGGGTCTCTGGGAATAGGACCAACTCAGGAGGTTGCAAGTTTGAACCTGATGTCCTGGGCAGTTGGGATGCTGCCATCCAGACTTATGGGCGCCCTTAAAGCCCTGCATACTTGAGTTTCTTTGGGTTTCTTGTGTTCCCTCCCAGAGAAGAACAGCCCTGGTCTGGAGTCAGGAGCTCTGGGTTTGGGCCCAGCCACTGACTTGCTCTGTGAACCTGGGCGGTCAGTGTCCCTCAGTCACACCGGGAGAGGGTTGGGGTGATGGGCACAGCCCTGAGCGTGTGCCCTGCCCATCACTGCCTCACCAGCCTGTGTTCTCTCTCAGCCTGCGCTCCTGTACCTGGTCCCCGCCTGCATCGGCTTTCCTGTCCTGGTGGCACTGGCCAAGGGAGAAGTGACAGAGATGTTCAGGTGAGAGGCGGCAGGGGGCACAGGTGCACCTGCAGGCAGCTAGTGGAGCCTGCCAGGGCTGTTGGTACATGTCTCCAGGGGAGCACTGTTCCCACCACCGGCCTCACCCCTCGCCCTTTCCACCAGCACATGGGTGCCAGACCCGTGGGCACCAGCGGAACCCTCCTGGGGGCCAGGAGCCAGGGGAGGGCAAGGCCTTGGGGCTCTCGAGGCAGCCCCCACACCCAGATGCCAGCTGAGTCCTGAGAAGGAACTGGCTGGTGTAGATTCCCCCCCAGACGGCCCCACTGTGGGGAACCCTGCGTTCCCATTCCTGACTCTGCTGCCATGTGACTTCAGGCGTGTCCTTCCCCTCCTCCGGCCTCAGTTTCTACATGTGAGTAATAGAGGGGACCCTAGTGTGATGGAAATGCCCTGTTAGAAGTCAAGTGTCAATCCCCATCCAGTCGCCTCTGTGGCTGTAACCCACAGCTAGCTGCTTTCTCTCTGTCTCAGTCGCACATATACCCCTTCCCCATGGCCATCCGCACACCTGCCACACCGATGATCAGCCCCACCCTGACCCCGAGGCCTGCATGACTCCGACAGGTGTCTGCTCCCCAGCAGCACTGACCCCGCCCGCCAGGGACCCAGAAATAGCTGCCGGCTGCAACTGAAGCTGCCCACTCGGGCCTCCCACCAGCTCCACCTGCCTGGCCAGCCTTCTGCGCACCTGGCTGCCTGCAGGGGGACCTGTGACTCACCCCTCCCCCGTACCTGCCTCTGCCCTTCCTAGGAGCCCCAGGCTCCCAACCTGCCTGCTCGTGGCTCCCGGCCTGGCAGAGCCCTGTGGCCTCCGAGGCAAGGCTGGGGGTGAACTTGGGGGCAGATCTGGGGGAGCTCTGGGGGCAGGGGTGGACCTGAGCCCTGAGCTCAGTCGCTACCCTCACCCTCGGCTCCCAGCCCCCACTTGGGGCCACCTCCCCAGCCAGGACAGAGGGTGCCTGCCTTTAACCACTTGGCGCTTTGTTTCTCTAAATGTTCGCCCACATGGGCGCCCCACCTTTCTGTCCCCCACTCCCCAGGAGGTTCTTAGATTGAGGTGATAAAGCAAATGGTCTCTCTCTTCTCTTTCTGCCCATCTCTCTCCCTAATTCTCCACCTTATCTTTGGTTTTACTTTTCTTTTTATTGGCACTCTCCCTTTTTTTTAAAAATTCATTTACTTCTTTTTAAATAGGTAACACATGCACATCGGTCAAAATTCCACAGCATGAAAAAAAAAATTCCATAGCATGAGAGGGACAACCCCTCAGACCTCAGCCACCCCCAGAGGCCAGCTCTGTCCCTGGACATTCAGAGACATCTCTGCACCTAAAAGCACACATGTGTGTACACATTCTTGTGTAGATGGTGGCATTCTCGGAGCATTCTACATCTTGATCTTTCACACAAGGGTGTATCTGAGAGATGTTTCCGCAGCAGCACGTATACATCTAGGGCATCCTAGTTCTTCTGCAGAGTGTCCCCCTATGTAGGTGCATCTTTTTCTCTTTGTTCTCCAAGTAACACTGGCTTCTTTCCACAGAGCCTGAAAGTGCAGAGATAGATAAAATAAGACCCAGTTCTGCTCCCTGCTCCTTGGAAGAGAAGCCTCTGTCCTCCCTTAGTCTCTTCCTCTCCATCTCTTTTTTCTGTCTGTCTGTCTCTCACACAGCTACGAGTCCTCAGCGGAAATCCTGCCTCATACCCCGAGGCTCACCCACTTCCCCACAGTCTCGGGCTCCCCAGCCAGCCTGGCGGACTCCATGCAGCAGAAGCTAGCTGGCCCTCGCCGCCGGCGCCCGCAGAATCCCAGCGCCATGTAATGCCCAGCGGGTGCCCACCTGCCCACTTCCCCCCACTGCCCTGGGGCCCAAGGTAGGGCAGACACCCCAGCTCCAGTGTACAGGGCAGGGAGGTTTGCCAGGGACAGGCGGCAAGAGGCAGCTCCTCCACCACCACCAGGCAGTCACGGTGCCCAGCCGCAGGGTGGGGGAGCAGGGCCTCGGAACCCTGGTGTCCTCACCAGTACGGTGGGACTCATGTGAGAGTGGGTGTCCGCAGCCCTTGTCATACAGCAGTAGACACTGTTACCACTCTCCGTATACCGTATACATATAGCCTTGGGCAAGTCACTTTCCTCTCTCAGAAACCTCTGTGTTCATCTGTAAGTGGGCACGTGCCTGCCTTGTGTGGTTGATCTGGTAAGGAAATGTGAGTGTTGTCCTTGGCATGAGCTCACTTGCTCAGTAAGTGGAGCCCATAGTAAGAGTTAAGCAGGGTGTCCGCCTGGGAGAGTGGCACCCTGCCCCTTGCCAGCAGAGCAGCCCCCTGCCTGCCCGCACCCCTGGGGCTGAGCTGTTTGACTCCTGCCGTGTGCCCTGGGAGGCAGCGCATCTCCCGTAGCCTCATCCTGGCTGCCCCTTTTTTCCCCCATTCTCTCCAGTGGAAGGTTCAAGAAGCTTAAAATTGGCCTTCACAAGCCCAAGTCCAACCTCTCCCGTTTGCCGCTGCCCTTGCCACCTCTTGGCACCACCAGGCACAGAAAAAGCGGAGCAGGCAGCCTGTCTGAGGAGGGCGCACAGCGGGGCCGGGCCAAGTCCTGGAAGGTGCTGGGCCGAGGATGTGCGCGCCCAGGGGTTCCCCCGCGATGGTGGGAGGTGGGGCACAAAGATTCTGCTCTTCCCTCCTCTAAATGTGTCGTCGTTGTTGTTTTGTTCTTTTGGTCAGTTATGAGGAGTCAAATCCAAAGGATCCAGCAGCAGTGACAGAATCCAAAGAGGGAACAGAGGCCTCGACATCGAAGGGGCTGGAGAAGAAGGAGAAATGATGCGGCTGGTGCCTGACCCTCTGAGGGCCAGACACACGGGCCCGCACGGCCGCAGTCCTGCTGAAGGGGAACGGCAGCTCCAGGAGAGGGGCAGGGGCAGCAGGCTCCCTCCAACAGGGCCTCCGGGGCCTGGTTCCCTCTCCCCCATCTCTGGCCTCGCTCTGCCTCTCCCCATCCCTGCCCGCAAAGGAAGCCCCCAACTGCCCCCACCCCCCCAGGTGCCAGGTGGGAAAAGTGGGTCTGATTTTTAGACTTTTGTATTGTGGACTGACTTTGCCTCACATTAAAAACTCATCCCATTGCCCGGGCAGTCCACTGTGCTTCTGGAAGGTTCTTACCCAGTATCTTACAATGGGTTTACTAGGTCTCACCTTCCCACCCAGGGACTTTTCTGTAAGGAAGGGGACTGTGGACCGTCGCAACCTGTGTTGAGGCCCTGACCTCTGGGCCCCTCCTTCCTGTATGCCCACCCAGCGCCTGGCCAGTATGCCAGCTCAGCGCCCCCAGGATACCCTCTGGCCAGAAGAGGGGGCCCTCGAGCCCTCTCCCCTGCCATCCAGTTTTCCTGCCACGCTGCTCCCAATACTTGGGGGCAGTGAGGGTGTTGGACAGGTGCTGGATGCATTACCTACTGGCGGAAAGGTTTGCAGGGAGGAGGCCGTGGTACCAAAAGGCTGACCTGAGTCAGCAAGGGGATCATTATCTGCAAAGCCAGGGAAATGGGCAGGGCCGTGTGAGCCCCAGGAAAGAGTTTGGATTTTATTCCCAGGATGGCAGAAGTCATCCTCTGTGATCCTGATGTCCCCATGGCTTCAGCTGGAGAGCACTTGGACGCTAGGTTGCCCTAGAGATGAAGGCCCCACCGCTCCCATTCTGCCCATTCCTGAGATTCTTCCCAAAACGACTACTATAAGGCCAGAAAGACCCTGATTCTAGGAGCCGCCCCCAGGGCCCCTGGAGAGGCTGTGGGGTGGGGGTGGAGGGACTGGGCCCAGTGCTTCCGAGAGGCCATCCAGGCCCGATAGCTGGAGATCCCATAGCTAGGGTTTCTCCAAGGTTTGCTGAAGACAGCAGCCCTGGCCTGTAGGAGAACCCCCAGTGGACCAAGCCAGGGGTGGGCACAGCCCTCATCTGCCTGCTTAGGGTGGGGTCACTGGGTGGAGAAACTGATGCGGGGGAGGGTGGCCGCTGGCCCGAGACTCAGACCTTCAGCACCCTACCCAGAGATCTCTCTTACCTGAGCTTCAGGTTTAAAGGCTGAAGATGACAGGGGCTGCCAGACAGTTTGGAGCTAAAGCACAGGTAGGAGCAGAGAAGGGGAGCTGTTACATGTACCGAGCACCTCAATACAGGATTTCACTTAATTCTCACTCTCAGGCTGTGGGTGCTAGTATCAGCCCCATTGCACAAGTGAGAGAGTTGAGGCAGATTACCTAATAGATATGGATTTGACCTTGAGCCATCTGAATCAAATTCCAGAGTTCCTAAGGACTTTGCAACTCCTCTGCAGACCCCTGGGCCTGATCCCTACCAGCTTCTCTGGGCCTTCTGGAAAGGAGGGGTAGGAAATCTCAAAAGCCTCTCCCAGTCCAGGGGGTCCCTTTCAGGGACTTCTCGTATCTCTGCCGCCTCCAGCCGCCTCCAGAGGGGAGGCCGTGTGGTCCTGGAACAAGGCCACTCTGAGGGCGGAAGATGGGGCAGGCAGCCCAGGCACACAGCACGGTTGGTTCTGCAGCCCGGAGCCCACAAAGGCCTCATTGAGTCACCGGCGGCCCCCGGCGGAGGCTGAGGTGGCCGTGGCGCCGGGCGCCTGCCACCTAATGGCCGTCCTGGCCCGGCCAGATGTTCCACAGACCTCGGCAGTGGCCGGCCAGGGCCCGCCGGCCAGCCGGCACCGCAGAGGCCACTCTAATTCCAATTAACCAGCTTCAGCTGAGCAAACAGCGGGCAGCGGTGGCCCAGCCCGGGCGGTAGGCCCGGCCCGCAGAGCCTCCGAGTCTAGACTCCAGATGTGAACCGCCACAGCCAGAGTCCCATGGAAAAATGGCACCAGGCCGGGCGCGGATTGGGTCCGCACGCCGGAGGGGGGGGTGGGCACGGCCCTGGGTGGGCCTAGTGCCAGCCTCACCCTGGAGTGGGAGTGGGTTCTTAGGAAACTGCTCCAAAGCCCCCATATTCTGCCCCTGATTTGTTAGGTGTCCCTCTCTGTGGCCTCAGTCTCCCTTGACTATGGTAGGTGGGAGGGGTCTAATGTAGGGGAAGGGAGGCCAGCCCTGCTGAGAGCTCCAGTACATTATTTCATTTGTATTTCACGTGTCTAGCATTATGCTATGTATTTTAGAAATATTTATGTAATCGACATAACAGCCCTGTGAGGTAGGTACTATCATTTTTACAGGTAAAGGAAATTGAAGCAGAGAGACATTTAAGTGCCCAAGGGGAGGATTTGAACCCAGGGTGCCTGGTTTCCAGAATCATGATATTCACCACAGGTGGTGGTGTTGCAAGTCAGGATGCTAAATTCCGGGTTCTGGTCTTGTGGTGGTGTTGGAGGAGAGGGTCAGCGTCTGACAGCAGGGCTGCCTACCACAATGTGATGGGCAGGCCTACCCACTCTTGTCCTGTTTCCTCAGCTGTGAAATGGGTAAGACCCTCCTGGGTGGCTCCAAATCTGGGAGTAAAGCCCTGAGATGCCCTTTTGGGGCTTTAGCACCATCTATGAGCTGGGCATCGCTCAAGCTGCTAGACACAGCAGGGAACACAGGGCAAGCGCGGGTTCCCCAGCTGACCTTGTGATCAGGCAAACAGACTTGAAACAGCTGAACAAATGGATAATGTCAAGTCAATGATAATGTCAAGACCGCAGGCAGGAGAGGTGCCACCGGCCCCACGCCAAAAAAAGGGCAAGACTTGCCCGGGGTCTCATAGGAGTGGAGACCAGAGGCGGGGCCTGCTGCTCCCTGCCCACCCGGCTCTCCCACCGCTAGGATTCCCTCCACGTTCCAGGCCGGGTCGTGGGAGGCGGAGGTTGGGGAGGAGGCAGCATCCTGCCCGGGTGCGTCAGGAAGGGCCGAGCGGGAAGGAAGGCACCACCCCCACCCCCGCCGCGGCCACACCTGGTCTCTCCAGGCGGGCAGGGGGGCCCGGGCCGGCGCTTGGCTCCAGCGAGTCTGGGCCGCCTCCCCGCGCCGCCCGGCGGGGGCCGCCAGATGGGCCGGCCGCCCGCCCAGCTACGCAGGCAGGAAACAGCCACCAGGGCTGCCAGGAAGGCGGACGCGAGTGGCGAGGCGGGGCCGAAGTGGCCCCGGCCCCTGAGGGGAGGGGTCAGGCGCAGGCGCGGCCAAGACCCTGTAAGCCGTGGAATGCCGGCTCAGCCGCCTGCTTATCAGGGTTTCCTTGGGCAAGTCACTTCTCTTTTCTATCCCCCAGTTTCCCCACCAGTAAAATGCGTCTGCTTATCCCAGCTCTTTTCTTATCACTGTGTGACCTCAGGTCAGTTTCTTTCCCTTCTGTTCCTTGGTTTTCTTACCCAGAAAATGGGGCAACAGCGATGGGCCATCTCCACTGAGATAAAACTCTGGGAGGGCTGAGCCTTTGCTTTCCTCCCCACCGTTGTAACCTGGCATCTGGCCCAGTGACCTAAAGAGTGGCACTCAGTATTTGTTGAATGACTTGTTGAATGTCCCAGGTCTAGGACAATCCTAGGGGACTGGCACATAGAAAGCACTTCATAAATGGACACACTCACATTGCCTTGGGTCTGCTGCTTACCCACAGTGTGGGTTCAGGCAAGCAGCTTCCGGTACCTGAGCCTCAGTTTCCTCGTCTGCCCCACGGGTGGCTGTGAGGATTTAATTGAAATAATCCATGGAAATAATCCATGGAAAGCACATACAGCAGGTCCCCAATAGATTATATGTATGGAAGAGTCTACAAGATGTGTAAAAAGAGATACTAATTTGGGTAAATTTGACGACAAGAAAAATATGAAGGTGGCTTGGAAGGAAATTTTTACTGTACATGTAATCTTTTGTATACTTTATATTCTTTAATTTTTGAATTTTTCAAAGACAAATACAATTGAAAATAAAAATAAATCCATCCCTGGCAAAAAGAAGTATCAGCTATTATCTCCAACTGTCAAAGGAAGCCCCTTAAACTCAGAAAGGGTCCAAAACCTTTCTGAGTCACAAGGAGCTGGGAAATGGCAAAGATGAGATTTGAACACAAATCTGTCGGACTCGAAATTAAAAACAAAGAGGAGTGAGGAAAGGAAGCTCATTTAGCCTTCATTACTGTTTCCAAGAGAGGATCCCTGTCTGAGTAGAGGGAAGAGGCCAGCAAAGTGGAAAAGAGTGAGAGGTAAGGAAAGGCGAGCAGATCTCACAAGGCCGGGCCGTGGAGCTTTGGCTTCATTCTGGAGGCGTTGGAAGCAAAGGAAGGATTCTGAGCCGGGGAGTGACATAGTCCTTTCTAAGCGTTAAAATTGGGAAGGCCTGGAAGCCAAGGATGGGGCCCCAGGTCAGTGATAGTGATGCGCTGAGTGATAAAAGGGCAAGGGCCCCGGGGGCAGATGAACAAGAGAGATTGAGAAATCAAAGCAGGCCAGAGAGTGGACCCACGGTCATCCAGATATCCCTCAGCAGCATGGCAGGGCCATGAACCCACGTGTCCCAACTCTACTTACCAATTTCCTCTTCCTTGGAGGTTGTTCAACCCATACCACTCCCACCCTTAAAAATGTCCTAAGACCCCTGAAGGGGCCCTGAGTCTAGTCTGGTGCCAGGAAAGAAGCCTAAATTCCCAGCAGCTTTGAGCTGAAGGGAACTAAGGGATGAGAGCATGCTGGTGTAGATAACTGATTGAAACAGCATTTCCTCCACCCCAGCGTGTGCTCGGAGGGAAGGGCCTGTGATCTTGTTTGCAGGCACTTGTGCATATGCCTGATGCCCCCGTGGGAGTGCAATGTGCAAGCTTTGGGTGTGCCCAAGGCACACATAAGTGCACGGCAGACCTATATGTGTGTGAACCTGCATGTGCACCAGCCTAGGGGCCTCGTGCACACCCATCCTTGCAGGCACCCAGGAGGTGTCCAACATGTACTGGGCAGTGTGAACAGAAACCTTCATGGATGGGGCTTCCCTGGTGGCGCAGTGGTTGAGAGTCCGCCTGCCGATGCAGGGGACACGGTTCGTGCGCCGGTCCGGGAGGATCCCACATGCCGCGGAGTGGCTGGGCCCTTGAGCCATGGCTGAAGAAGAACAGCAGCGCCATTATTGAGCATTTAGTGTGTGCCAAGCACCATCCCAAGTGTTCACATCCTCCATGTGGTGAGTCTCCATCATACAGATGAGGAAATAAAGGCACAGAGAAGGGAGCTGCCCACACAGCAACCAAGAGCTTCCCCAGCTCTGAGTTCACATGAGGCCACCGCCCCCTTGTCATTTTTCATGTCATTCAAAATTCATTTACAAAAACCTTTTATTATCTAGAAGTTGCATCCATGCCTTGTAGAAAATTAGAATATGTGTTTAAAAAAATGGGAAAATAAAACAGCATATTCCTGCCACCCAGAGATTACTGCTGTTAACAGCTAAACATAGATTTCAGGGTTATTTTCTATTATGTATTTTTTAGCACAAATAATATCTATAGTGCAAACTACTTTGACATCTATTTTGTTTCCGTAGTTGACAATCTTCCCCTTCTCATTTTGGCCAGGTATCATCTTCTGTAATACCCAGACAGCATCCAACCTCTTTGTCATTTTAAGGCAGACCAGGTGAGACAAATAAGCCATCTGCATGTGAAGGCGGACGCCTGAGAGGCGGATGAGGCCCGCTGGGGTCAGTGATGGGCCCTTCCTCCCCACTGCACCCTGCCCTCCTGTGGAGGGGCCCAGACCCTTGCCCTCCTGAGACAAGCTATTGGGGAGGGTGGGCGGCGGCAGAGGGGACCAAGAGAAGGCCCAGCCCCTCGGCACTGCATTCAGGGCCTCTCCATGTGCCCGTGCCCCGCAAGTAGGCACCCCCCTTGGTGCTAAGAGCTGCGTGCCCAGCCCCTCTCAGGCTACCCTAGGGTCCAGCTGGGGCCCTGGATTGGGGAGGGGAGGTGGAGGCACACAAGACACATGCGTCAAAGGTGTGATGGGGCGTGGGGCGTGGGGGATGGGGTTGGGGGGAGAGTAGAGAAAACCCAGGGGCCAAGGCCGGAAAGCCAGCTGCCATGGTGTGGAGCTGGGGGGAGGGGCCAGGCCCCTTTCTGCTTGAGAGGTTCTCTGTGCGACTATACCTGTGTGTGAGGGTGAAAGAGTGTGTGTTCTTGTGGAATCTGTGTGAGTTTGGGGTTTGTACAAGTGTGTGGGTAAGCGTGAGGATGCGGAAAACTTACGTGGGGCAGAGCTGCAGATGTGTTTCTACCTGGTGGTGGTTGTGAACTCATGCTTATGCGTCTGGATCTATCTTGACGTGTTTAAGAGTGTGTGTTTGTGAGAACGCTTGTGAGCCAGGGCCTGCATTGGTGTGTGTGTGAGAGAGCAAGAGAGGACAATCCCGTGTGACTGTGGGAAGGGGTTTGTGGAAAGGCTCGGCTGGTTCGAGCTGGTGAACGTGCACTGATCCATCTACTTTCTGCCCTCGTGTGTGAGTAGGTCTGTGTTCCAGGTCTCATGCTATGGTCTGTGCTCCCCTCTGCCTGGGTCCTTCCAAAGCCTCAGTCCCATTTTACAGATGAGGACACCCAGTCACCGGGTGCTGTTTTGATTCTGATTACCTTATTCTCTCTCTACCGCCGGCCTTCTGTCCAAATGCTGGCCAGTCCTTACTGCTCCAGTCAAATTGATGACACCTTGTTTTTTAAGCCTAAAACCTGCTTCTCCCAATTTGCTCAGCAACTCTTTGCTAATCACCCTGGATTTACCTAGGACATACTTTCCATGAATGAAAAAGCCATTCAGGGAACAGCGCTGGGAAATGCCCCCACAGAGACGCTGATTTGTGCTTTATGCTGTGAAAGTCTCCTACTCTAACTGTTCAGGCCCAGATATGCAGCACATCAATGGGAAAGTTGCAACTGAGAGGGGGGGGAAAAAAACAAAAAACCTTTTTGTTTTCAATCTGTGTCTCTTTTAAGCCCCACAGGATGGAGATGTCCTAAAATAAGAAATTAAACAAGAGGGGAAACCCCATTATCTTTTTTTAATGGGTCCCTCAGGATTCCACGCAGACCCCCTTCCCAGCCGCTGTGTGGTCCAGGCCTGAGAACACCCAGCCCCCCAGCCCCGTGGCCCACGCCCACCCACCACCCAGCCTGGGAGGCAGTTTCCCAGGATTCACATGGTAATGAAGGCATCCATCTTCTCCCAGACACACACTGGGCCCTCCGACCCTCCCAGGCCCCCCACACAATGGCCCCCCAGAGCGGAGGCCCCACCACCTGTTGGATTTTCCCAGGGAAGGGAGAGAGAGGGTCAAGGAGAAGAACCCCTTCCTCTCAACCCGCAGCCCACTGGCCCCTTCTACCTGGGAGTGAGACAGTGAGAAAGCCCGTGTCCTCACTCCCTCCTTAGCTGACTGCACCTTCAGTTTCCTCATCCGCAAAATGCAGGTGGTGGTACCTGAGTCATTGGTGGCTGGAAGGATTCCATTGGGAGTGGTGCTAAGTGAACTGCAGACAAAGGGGGAGTGGAGCCAATGCTAAGCTCTCAGCGATCACCACCACTTTACATGGGACCAGGCCAGATGCAGCACGTTGCATCATTGTCACAGTGCATCTCCATCACAATCCTGCGGTTGGCCGCAGCTAGGATCCATTTGTAGAACAGGGCACCGAGGCCCAGGGAAGATGGACTTCGTGCCCGGAGCACCACAGTTCTCAAAGCCACAGAGCCATGAATCCAGTTTGCCTCACCCCACAGCCTGAAATCCTAACCACTACTTTAGATCATTACCATCATCATTATCATCACAATTATTGAATTAGATAGTGATCCTGGAAAAGGCCACATGAAAGTCCCTAGGGAAGCCAAGAAGGGTGGCTTTACTCATCTCTGTCTCCCCAGAACTTAGCCAGAGCCTGGCACACAGTAGGTGATTAATAACTGAGGATTGCATGAGTGACATAACTGAAAAATGAAACACACATTTACTTCTGGGTCATAGAGTCTGTTTCATTATCTCTTACCTTCTATTGAGCATCTACTGCAAAATGCTTATGAATAAATGATTCCCCAAATAAATGCATAGTTCCAACTTGCAATAAGTAAACAGAGACGAAGGCGGGGAGGGGGAGGGCATTCACAGCAAGTAACCGAAAATCAAAGTCACGACCTCTTTAAGTGGAATCTTGGAAATCCCTGGACCACAACACCTCCACACACACACACTGCTGCTCCCCAGTGCAGAAATTGCCTCTCCTGCACCCTACCCAAATCCTTAAATATTCAGAAGTTATCTCTATGCGTTTATAGGTGTGGGGACAGGATGCTTTTTATCTTGTTTAGAGCTGATCTATATGTCCAAACTCTCTATAATGAATATGTGTTATCATTTTAATCAGCCTTAATATAAGGAATACATTATTATGAAACAACAAGTCATGTAGAAGTACATGCCGCAGAAAGGGGAAGGTCCACCTTCAATCTGAGTCCTCAACCTGATCCCACATCCCAACCCCAGAGACAACCCCTATGCAACCTGCTGGAGTAACTGAGCATTTTATTTTATTTTTTGGCCGCGTCATATGGCATGTGGGACCCTGACCAGGGATCAAGCCTGTGCCCTCTGCAGTGGAAGTGCAGAGTCTTAACCATTGGACCGCCAGAGAAGTCCCTCTCTGGGCATTTTAAAAGTGTATTCTAGGGCTTCCCTGGTGGCGTAATGGTTAAGAATCTGCCTGCCAATGCAGGGGACACGGGTTCGAGCCCTGGTCCCGGAAGATCCCACATGCCGCGGAGCAACTAAGCCCGTGCACAACAACTACTGAGCCCGTGTGCTATAACTACTGAAGCCCGCATGCCTAGAGCCTGTGCTCCACAACAAGAGAAGCCACGGCAATGAGAAGCCCATGCACTGCAACGAAGAGTAGACCCCACTTGCCGCAACTAGAGAAAGCCTGTGCGTGGCAACAAAGACCCAGTGCAGCCAAAAATAAATAAATAAAACAAATATTTTTTTAAAAAAAATAATAAAAAGTAAAAAAATTTTTTTTAAAAAATCTTTTTTAAGTACATTCTAGAGAAACCCTGAAGACATTATGCTACATGAAGGAGACCAGTCCCAAAAGACCAAATATTGTATGATTCCGTTTATAGGAAAGAGCCAGGATAGGCAAACCTATAGAGACAGAAAGTGGATTAGTGGCTACCAGGGTCTGAGAGGTAGGGGTAAATGGAAAGCGTTTGCTAATAGATTTCTTTTGGGGTTAATGAAGATGTTATAAAATTAATTGTGGTGATGGTTGCACAACTCTATGATATACTAAAAACCATTGAGTTGTACACTTTATTTTTTTTTTATTTTTTTTTTTTTTTGGCAGTACGCGGGCCTCTCACTGCCACGGCGTCTCCCGTTGCGGAGCACAGGCTCCGGACGCACAGGCTCAGCGGCCATGGCTCACGGGCCCAGCCGCTCCGCGGCATGTGGGATCTTCCCGGACCGGGGCACGAACCCGTGTCCCCTGCATCGGCAGGCGGACCCTCAACCACTGCGCCACCAGGGAAGCCCCGAGTTGTACACTTTAAATGGATGAATTGTATAATATGATATGTGAATTATATCTCAATAAAGATGTTAAAGAAAAAAAAAGTAAATTCTAGAAATGCTCCTACCTCGGAGCCCTCAGCCCACTGACAGGGTGTTTCCCACCTCCAAGCCCCGGGTCCCACCTCCAGGTGGCTGTGACTGAGTGATTCTCAGGTCCAGTCACGGGTCCAGGTGAGTTCCTCAGACTGGTTCGCAGATGTCTCCTTACCACACAATCTCAGACTGGGGGAAACCCCAGAAACAAAGCATTCTCCCTTAATCTTTTCTGGGTCCAAACCTCTCCCTTTTACATTGTAATTTTATTTCATTTTTGAATCAGTAATACACTCTCATGGTATATAATTTTAAAAGTACAGACATCTCCCTTTTCACCCCCAGAGGCAGCCACACGGTGATCAGTTTCCTAGTGAGTTACAAGTAAATGCATATATTTTCTTTTTTATTCTTTTTAAACACAAGGGGTGGCAGTCTACGCATATTACCCTGCAACTCTGCAAATGGTTTTGTTTTGTTTTTCTACTTAACAAAGTACTTGGAGACCTTAGTATTTCAGGATAAAGGCAGCTTCCTCATTTTTTCACAGCTGCATGTATATATTCCACTACATGGAGAGAACAGCCTTTATTCAACCAATCCCCTAGTGATGGACATATGGGTTTTTTCCAGTTGGCTGCTCTTCCTGGACATACATCATTTCACACATTTGAGTATATCCTTAGTATAAATTCCTGAAAGTGAAAGTGCTGTCTCATGATTTCCCAGAGCCACATGGTATTTCATAGTGTATTTAGCTATTCTCCTTTTGATGGATATTTAGATCGTTTCCAATTGGTTGCTCTTATGAACAAGACTGCTATGAAAACTTTATAGATTCCTCGCAGACCCCTTTGGCAATGTGTTAGAAGCTGTGGAGCTTTTCCCAAAAAAAATGCATCAAATTCACCCAACATCGAAACCCATCCAGGAGCCTCAAAGTTAAGAAACTTTGATCTAAACCGACTGCTGTCACACAAACAGAGAAACGCAAGGCCGGAGATGAGCAGGGACAACCCTCCAGTACAGCGGGGATAGCAACCCTGCAGCAGTGGGCTCAGAGTTGTTGAGATTCCGCTCAGTGAGTCGGGCCACCATCCTCCTCTGCTCAAAGCCATCCCAGGGCTCCTATCTCACCAAAGTCCTCACTGTGGCCTCTGAGATCCAGCTATGCCCCTTCCCCCATATCTCCCTGACCTTCACTTCCTAGCAGCCTTCTCCTTGCTCACTCAGCTAAAGTCACATTAGCCTCTTGAACATACCAGGCACCTTTCTGCCTCAGGACCTTTACACTGATTGTGACTTCTGCCTGAAATGTTTTGCCCCCAGTAGCTGAAGGAAGTGAGAGAAGAAGTTCTTTACTGAGATATCACCTTCTCAGAGAAGCCTTTACTGATCACCCCCACCCAAGATTGCAACCCACCCCAATCCCAGTCCTCCCTATCTCCCCGTTTCCTGACTTATTTTCCTCCATAATATTTATCACCAGAGGAGATAATATTGCACTTACCCTGCTCATTGTGTGCCCTCCTACCCTAAATATAAACTCCACAGGGTAGTGAGTTCTGTCTGTTCTGTTCACTATAATATCCCAGCGCGGGCCCAGAGCCAGGGGCGCAGTAGGTGCTCCACAAATATTTGTTGATTGAACGAAGCAATGAGGTTTGCAAAGCACTTAGCACACAGGAAGCTAAAGGAGGCGTGATATACGGGAACCCACAGGCTTTGAGAACCCCAGACTTCAACCCTAGCCCTACACCCAATCCTTCTTTTTTTTCCCCAGGATTTATATAGAGCTTTATTACAAATCAGTTGCCTTGATTTTTTGGTGAGTGGGGCAGAGAAGCAAAATGGTGCGATAAGTGAACATTCTATCTGGAGTCTGGAGATGCGGCTTTGAATTTTAACTGTTGTTCTTTTTTTCTTAACATCTTTATTTGAGTATAATTGCTCTACA
This sequence comes from Orcinus orca, assembly GCF_937001465.1. Taxonomy (NCBI): domain Eukaryota; kingdom Metazoa; phylum Chordata; class Mammalia; order Artiodactyla; family Delphinidae; genus Orcinus; species Orcinus orca. Next base: position 27,604,087 of record NC_064574.1, on the reverse strand, counting down.
ATGGTGTGTTAGCTTCTTCTTTATAACAAAGTGAATCAGTTATACATATACAGATATCCCCATATCCCCTCCCTCTTGCATCTCCCTCCCACCCTCCCTATCCCACCCCTCTAGGCGGTCACAAAGCACCGAGCTGATCTCCCTGTGCTGTGTGGCTGCTTCTCACTAGCTAGCTATTTTATGTTTGGTAGTGTATATATGTCCATGCCACTCTCTCCTTCGCCAAGTCACTTGTCATTCAGGACCTCCGTGTTCATCATCCCTTAATTGGAGGTGATGCTTAGAGCATCTCGAGCATCTCTATTCAGGGTGGCTGTGAGAATGAAACAAGATAATGATTTAAAGCCCTGATAAGTGCTTAATAAAAGTCAGCCAGCATTGCTGCTGCTATGATGATGATGATGGTGGTGGTGGTGGTGGTGGTGGTGGTGGTGGTGGTGGTGGTGGTGATGCCGACAGACAGGGGTGTGTGCTGCGACCTCCACACGCAGATGCCCCTTCTCCTCCTGGGGAAGGAGGTCACGTGGGGGAGGGACATTCAGACCAGAGTCCTGAGATGTCTCACTGGTACTTTACAGCAAGAGGATGGGACTGTTGGCGTGGGGGGCAGCTAGAGGTAAAATGCTTCCACCAGAGAAGCCCTTAGACCCTGACTTCGGCTCCCCGCTTCCCAGTTGCCCCTGCCGGTGGCCACATCAGCCTCACCTTGCTCGCCGCCCGCCCGGAGAAGCTTTGGTGGGAGGGCGGCGGGAAGGCAAGCCGGTTTTTCCCACGCTCCCCCATCCCCTGAACATCTGGCTGCGAACATCTGCCTTTAGCCTTTGTCTCCGGGCCCCAGGGCGGCCTCGCACCCGCCTGCCGCCGCCCGCGGCCCCCGCCCACCTGTGAACTGCTCCCGCAGGGCGGCTCCCGATACCCCCGCCCGCCCAGTCGGTTCCCACGGGGTGAGCGCGGGAAGCGGGGCGGCCCATCTGCCTGGCGCGGCGGGTCCGGCCGCCGGGCGGCCGTAAGGGGCGGAACGTCCCCTTTCAGGCGGATGCGCGCTCCAGCAAAGCCCGGGGTGCGGGGCCGCTCCCTGCGCGCTCGGCCCAAAGTCACTGCCGGGGCTGCCGGGGGCACCCGGGCTCCCAGCCTCTTCGCGAAGCGCCTCCCTGGTGACCTGCTCGCCGCCCCACCCCCACCTCTCCCGCCAACCCCGGACGCCCCGGGTTCCCCGCGCACCCCTGCACCTCTAGCCCCCAACCTTTAACTGCGCTGGCCCTTCTGCCTGGAAACGCCCCTTTCCCTCCTTGCTTGCCTAACGTTTCGTTTCGTGAGGTGTAAAAATGACGCACAAATATAGCGACTTCTGTTTCCAGTACCCTATTCCCACCGCCCAGAGCTAACAACCCGGCAGTTTGATGTGTTTGCTCCCCTCCCATCTTCTTTAAAAGAAAAAACCAGCCCCCACCACCATCTTACTTCCCCGACCGGGGATCGATCCCAAGTCCCCTGCAGTGGATGCATGGAGTCCAAGGCACTGGACCGCTAGGGAATTCCCCCCTCCCATCTTCTATAAAGAGTAAAACTTTACAGGTAGGGCTAGCTTTCTGGTAACCAGTGTCCCTGCCCTTTTCTCCAAGACTACCTGCCACCCCTCCACCTCCCAGTTAACAACACGACGTGAGCATGTTTCTTCCAGGCCATGTTTTCTTATACTTTTACTACACAGAAATTTATTAACATTGTTTGTGGTTTTTTTAGATTTACACTTAAAAAAAATCATTTTGCGTTTTTCCCTAAGCAGCATCATATTTTTGCATGTATCCAGCAGAATACATACACGTCTAGTTCATTCCTGTTAACCGCTGTCTACCACTCCACTGTCACTTCATTTCCCTGTCCTCCTGTTGTTGGACGGGTCGGTACTTTTCAATCCGCTCTGCTATCGGCACAGCCGCGGTGTTGCTGCCTGTGTCTTTGGCATCTTGAGGGCAGGACTGTCAGGGTATGTCCGTGGGAGTGAACTGCTGGGTCATAGGGCATTCCCATGATCGCTTTTACTCAATATCGCCGAACTGAGCTCGCAAGTGATCACACCAGTTTACATACTCACCAACGGTGGATGAGAATTTTTGTCACCAATCTGTCAACAACATCCTCATCAATTTACATTATCAGATTTTGAAGATTTTGCAGTTTGATGTGGCAGTTGCCTCCTTTGTACCTCCCAGATGTGCAAATGTTCAGGCTCAGGAGCCTCTGCCTTGTCCTTCCTCACTTTGTTTCATCTCAGTTGGCAAATCGCCTCTTCTTACAAGAAGGCCTCCCTGAGCTCCCTTAGTTGACTGGGATATCTCCCAGGCCATGCCTCCCACAGCCCCTTGTGCTTCCCCATCTCAGCTCTGGCAACTGGGGGTTGACTGCCTGCCCCACCAGACCATGAGCTCCCCAGGCAGGGACAGGTTTGCAGGCTGTGAGGAGCCTGAAAGTGCTACAGAGAGTGCTCCTGGAAGGCTTCATCCCCTCAAAATAAGGGCCTTCTCTTTCTAGCTCCTGCAAAGTGCCCCTTGGGAGGGCAGCAGCTCACATATCGATGGCATCTGGGTCCCCAGCATGTGGACTCAGCAGCCAGGAACCAACCACCTGGTTCCCTGAAGGCACCAACTAGTACCTTGTTCTTTCAATGCTGTGTCTAGCACAGAGTTGGTGTGAAATAATTGTTTACAGAATGAATGGCTGACACTTTATGCTTCTAAAGTTCCATAATTCAGTGGTGAAGCACGTACCGGACTATTTCAATGGGGTTACCTCTGGGAGAGGTGGAAGAGTCACAGTAATAATAACAACTAGTGTGTATTGAACGCCGACTTTGCTAGGCGCTGTTCTAAGCTCTTTATGTGACTTGACTCATTTAATCCTCATAGAGATGGGAACTCTTACCGACCCCAGTTTCATAGATGGGGAAACTGAGACACAAGGAAATGAAGTGACTTACAGACCCACAGCTTATAAGCAGTGGACTGGGATGTGAACCCAGAGCTCTTTTCCTGAGAGACCTCACCCTGCAGTCTTCTAGGAAAAGGGCCCCTTTCTTCCTTAAGTGTCTCTGAGGTGTCGACTTCCTTTTTAACCAGAGCAGTTCTGCTTTTGCATCAGCAAAGAATAATAAGACTTTTTAAAAGACCTGAGAGGTTGACCTGAGTCACAGTATCTGAGGAGCATAGCCTCACCCATGACCTGAGGCAAGGGTGCATTCCAACGGCACTTAGAGTTGGGGAGACCGGAGAGGGTGGGACTGCTTCAGGCTTTTTTGGGTGGATAGGGACCTGGGCAGGCCCTGAGAGACACACCCTCAGCAGGTTCGGGTTCCGGGCCCCAGGGCAGGAGGGGGCCCCAGGTGTACTGGGGCAAGTGAGTCAAGGGAGGGCTGGGCTGGGCACCTGGCAGGGGTGGAGATTTCTGCGTCTGGAAAGGGGAGCTGTGGGGCCTCCTGTGCATCCCTTATGGACATACGGGGAGCCCACCGAAGCCCCACACCAGAGGCCTCTTGCCCAGTCTCCCTCCTTCCACCTCCGTGGGCCTTGCAGCAGGGGTGGTGGTCTCTGCAGTCTGTGCAGAGGGCACCCTGGCTTGAGGCATGCCTGGCTGGTGGCATCAGCTTCTGTGGCTGCCGGGATCACACCGGCTCCCATGCCTCTGCCCTGGGCAAAGCCCAGGTCCACATTCCTGAGCATGAGCTCCTGGGGTCTGTGTGGGTGTGGTTGAGCGGTTGTGTGTCCTTAGGGCTTATATAGGATTCTGAAGTAAGTGTGTGTGTGTGTGTGTTGGGGGAGGTGTCTACATCTAAAAAGACTTTGGGGGACTTCCTTGGCGGTCCAGTGGTTAGGACTCTGTGCTTTCGCTGAGGAGGGCGCAGGTTCAATCCCTGGTCGGGAAACTAAGATCCCTCAAGCCTCACAGCGTGGCCAGTAATTAAATAAATAAAAAGACTTTGGGGGTGGTGGGAGGCAATACGGGGTCTTTGAACCGGTGAAGGTGGTGTTGGCTGGGTATGTGCCTTGCAGGGAGCCGGTGCACGGGGGAAGCTGGCTTCTTGATTTGTGTTTGGTTGTTTTCTCTAAGATGCGGGCACTGTGTGTCAGCATCTCGGTGTGAACAATACTGATCTGGGTGTAAGTGTTTGTTGTGTTTGGTGAATGTGTGTTGCAGTGTAAGGTGTGCGTCTGGGTTGTGTTTCTTGAGGGTGTTGCTGGGGCGTGTTGCTTTAGTGTTCTGTTAGGTGTGACAGTTGGGTATTTGGATGTGTTGCCTCCTTGGTCTCTATGTTTGTTGATGTGTTGGTTGTGCAGATTCGGGTTTGGGTTGTGTGTTGGTTGTCCCTATCACGTAGTGCTGTGTTGTGGGTTTGGCGGGCTGCTTTGTTGGCTGTGTGTATTGAGGTGTTGCTGTCAGTTGATGTGTCAGTCATGTCAGTTTGCACATATGTGCTGTGTTGGCCGTAGAGGTGTGTCACTCAGTGTGTGTGTGTAGCAGTGTGTTTGTGCAGCCTTGCAGGTTTGGCTGAGTGACCTAAAATGGGATGTCCCTGGGCCCCAACTCTGTGCCTCCCTTTGGCCCTGAGACGCCAGGGCAGCAGTGGTTCTTTGTCAGGCCACAAGAGAGCCCTCCCCGCATCTGCAGGGGACCCAGGGAGCGGCCCAGACAGGCAGGCTCCAGCTTCCCTGTTCATTGCTCTGGGGTCTCTTTGGAAAATGGGATGGGAAGCTAAAGGTGCACCCAAGGCTGAACCCCTGTATTCCCTGACATGACCCAGGAGTCCAGCACAGAACCCCTAGGATGGAGGGATGGTGACAGGCCTCATTTTACAGATGGGGAAACTGAGGTCCAGAATGGGAGAGGGACTTGGCAGAGGTTTTACAGCTGTTAAGGACAGATAGCTTGAAGTCCCCACACGCTCATGCACTCCTCCGTAGACTCCTGCTGGTTTGGGGGGATGAAAAAATGAGACCCCTGGGAGGACACAAAACTGTGTTCTGCCTCCCATTTCTGAATGCTTTCCATGTGCTGAGTACTGAAGAGTCATAACCTTGTGGATTAAGTTCAAATTTTGGCTCCATTTTGCACATGAGGTAACCGAGGACCATAAGTTAACAATTCATTAATTCAACAGTTATTACTCTAAATATTACTCTATTTTAAGTACTATGCTGTGTGAACTTGAGCGAGTCACTTACCCTCTCTGGGTCAGGCCCTGTGCTCAGCTCTAGGGACATAGCAGTGACCAAAGGAGCTGTGGTTCCTGCCCCACTAGAACTCACAGCCTGGGGAGGGTGCGGAGAAGATGGACAATTCCCAAGAAAACAAAGATCATTTCAGATGGTAATAAATTCTATGAATAATGAAGACTAGGAGAATGTGAAAGAAAGTGAATAGCCAAGGGAGGTTCTAAGAAGGCCTCTGAGGGGGTGACCCTTGACCTGAGACTCGAAGACTGAAGAGTCTTACAAAGATCTGGAAGAGCCTTCAAGGCAGAGGGAACAGCAAGGGCAAAGGCCCTGAGGTGGGACTGCACTAGTTTAGTAAAGGAGGCTGTGTGGCTGGTGAGAGAAAGGGAGGAGCAGGAGATGTGGTTGGTGTGGTTGGTGGTGCCTGCAGGGGCTGCAGGCCCGGGAGGAGTTTGGATTTTCTTCTCAGCATGATGGGCAGAGAGGAGTGCTGGCTGAGCACACAGTTCTGGGGGTAGAGGGTGGAGGGGGCGCTTCTAGTCTCCCATTATGGGGGGCGGGGACAGCCAGAGCCAAAGGTCTCTCCCCTGCAGCTCCAGCAGCCCCAGCCCAGAGGCGCCGGCCTGGCGGCTGGAAGACTACGCTGTGGGCACATCTGGGGAACAGCTGCTTGGCCAGGCCAGAGCGGGTCACGTGGCACAGGCAGGACCGCCCTGGAGCCTACAAGGCCAAGACTCCCTGGAGGGGCAGTGGGGAAAGTGCCGGACATGTACCCGAATCCCCGCAGTGTAGACACACGTGCACACAAGCCCCGCAGCCCATCACAGCCACTGCCTCAGGAGCCAGGCCACCTAGGTTCGACACACATCCTAGCTGTGTGATCTATCTGAAGCAAGTCACTCGACTTCTCTGGGCCTCGGTGACCTCAGCTGTAAGGGAGACACAATACTACCACCTCCGTCATGGGTGGTTTTTCTCTCATCAACAAGTACTCATTGAGTGCCTCCTGTGTGCCAGGCACTGTACTCGGCCCTGGGTTATAGCAATGACGAGGACAGCAGTGGTCCCTGCCCTCCTGAGCTCACTGTCTTGGGTTAAACTTGGAACCAGGCCTGACCCACACTGAGCACTTAGAAAATGGGAGCCATTTGCCTTGAGTCCTGGGAGCCAGAGGAAGGATTGTAAAGGCAGAAAGGGAGCTGTGGCGACAGAGGCACAATAACGAAAGGCCTTCCCATTCATCACCTCCTGGCATAGCTTATTTCACTCTCACAACCGCTCCACAGAGACGAATAGGGGTTAGGTCCAGTTTACACATGGGGCAAGTGAGGCACAACTTGTCAGTGGCAGAGCCAGGATTTGAAGGTGTGAAGGGCTGGTCCCTTCTCCTCTCTGGCCCCCAGTATTCCCATCTGTGAAATGGTGCATTATAATCACACAGCTGCTGCCAGCCCCAGGGAGCAGCTGTGAAACTCAGATGGTGCCAGGTGTGTGTGAAGGGCTTTCTGAGAGACAGCGGAACCCTGGGGTGGGACCATGGGGGTTCATTTAATGAGTCCTCCAAACTTCCTGGCCACCAAAAGAAGGGTCTGTTTTCCTGAGCTGACCTGGTAGTAGGGTTCAGAGGCAAACACTCTCTCAATTCCCACTACCAAGGAGAGGGCCAGAAAAAATGGCCATTTGGCAAAACTATAAACAGGCAGTCTTTATTTAAATTCCTTGTCAGGCCTTAAAAATGCTAGAGATAAAAACCAATGTCTGGAAGTACTGAAAGTTTTCTGGAGTGAAATGAAGCCAGCTTTTCCCCAGAGGCTTAGGATGGGTGTGTGTATAGGGGGGTGTCATTATTTCAGTTGGGAAGTTTGAGGGGAGCAGAGTGAAGGGAACGTTTCAGGGGGGTCTGAAAGCCCACCTTCCAGGACTCACTAAAGACCCCTGAGAGCAAAATTACAACCAAATGGGTCCCGGAGGGACGGGCCTACACTTGAACAGATGTTTTTACTGTTTAGTGAGCATCTACTCTGTGCTAAGACCACAGTAGGAGTTTTGCAAGCCTAATCTCAACGACTCCTCGAAGTAGCCTAAGGAGGTAGGAACTTCTATCATTTTGCCAGTGAGGAAGCAGAGGCTCAGAGAGGTGAACGGTCTTGCTCCAGATCACATAGTATAACAAAAATTTAAATCCCAAGCTTTTGGACCCCAAGCCCCAGCCCTTTACACTATTCCACAGCCAACTGTCTCTCCTCAAACTGTCAAAGCTTTACATGCCATTCACATGTCTTCATTCAGGCCTTTTCTCCTTGTGCTTTTCCCACATAAAGTGCCCAGAGGATAAGTCACCTCCTCTAGGAAGCCTCCCTGATTTCCTCCAAAGTAGAACTCATCTTTTCTTTGTGTGGCTAAGGCACCTAGCAGGCAATTTTCGTAATACAGTCTTGATATGGCTAGCACAGGAGGTGGACGCTCATGAATGTGAAGTGCACTTAGCTATTGGGGGTCCTAATTGTCCCTTGACTTTCTTTCTCTTCTTTTTGTCTGCAAAGTGTCTTTGACATTCCACCTCATCCTAGTCAGCAGTCAGGCCAGAGGGAGGTATATTAAACATTTGGAGGTTGCTTTTTATTACACAAAGTAGTACATGAAAAACACTTCTGTTTAAAAATATATTCAAGAAATACCTATGTGTAATGGATCATAGACCTAAAACCTAAAACTTCTGGAAAATATAAGAGAAAAGCTTTGTGATCTTGGGTTAAGCAGAGATTTTTTACATACGACAAGAAAAGCATGATTCATAAAATTAAAAAATTTTTTTAATTTTTATTTATTTATTTATTATTTTTGGCTGTGTTGGGTCTTCGTTTCTGTGAGAGGGCTTTCTCTAGTTGCAGGGAGTGGGGGCCACTCTTCATCGCGGTGCACGGGCTTCTCACTGTCGCGGCCTCTCTTGTTGCGGAGCACAGGCTCCAAATGCGCAGGCTCAGTAGTTGTGGCTCACGGGTCCAGTTGCTCCGCGGCATGTGGGATCTTCCCAGACCAGGGCTCAAGCCCGTGTCCCCTGCATTGGCAGGCAGATTCTCAACCACTGCGCCACCAGGGAAGCCCATAAAATTAAAAATTGATAAATTGGACTTCATCAAATTTAAAACTTTTTTTTTTTGGCTGTGTAGCACCTTCGTTGCTGTGCACGGCTTTCTCTAGTTGTGGGGCAAGCAAGGGCTACTCTTCATTGCGGTGCGTAGGCTTCTCAACATGGTGGCTTCTCTTGCTGCGGAGCATGGGCTCTAGGCACGTGGGCTTCAGTTGTTGCAGCACGCAGGCCCTAGAGTGCAGGCTCAATAGTTGTGGCGCAAGGGCTTAGCTGCTCCATGGCCTGTGGGATCTTCCTGGACCAGGGATCGAACCCATGTCCCCTGCATTGGCAGGCGGATTCTTAACCACTGTGCCACCGGGGAAGTCCTAAAACTTCTGTTCTTCAAAAGACATTATTAAGAGGATAAAAAGCATAGACACACACTAGAGAAACATTCATAAATCATATATCTCACAAGTGATATTTGTTCAAAATATATAAAGAACTCTCAAAACTCAATAATAAAACAAACAACCAAATTAAAAGAAATGGACCAAAGATTAAAGGGTGCACGAGGGATCCTTGTGATGGAACTGCTCTGTGTGTTCACTCTGGTGATGATCACACAAATCTACACATGTGATAAAATTGCACAGAACTAAATACACACTCACAAGTGCATGTAATCAGGTGAAATCTGAATTTAAGCAGAAATCAGAGGAATCTTATTGTGATATTGTACTGTAGTCATGCAAGATGCTACCATTAGGAAAACTGGGTGAAGGATACAAGGGGTCTCTAGTATTTCTTACGACTGCATGTGAATCCACAATTTTCTAAAAATAATGTTTTTATGAGCAAAAGAAATGAATATCTTCACCAAAGGAGATATATGGATGGTATATAGGCACATGAAAAGATGCTCGACATCTCTAGTCATTAGGAAAATACAGTGAGACACTACAGCACATCTGTTAGAGTGACTTTTAGCTTTTATTATCCATTCTCATAAATGAGCATACAACTGTTAGAGAAGATGTGGAGGAACTGGAGTCTTTTTTTTTGAATATTTATTTATTTATTGGGTTGCACCAGGTCTTAGTTGCATCAAGTGAACTCTTAGTTGCAGCATATGGGATCTAGTTCCCTGACCAGGGATCGAACCTGCGCCCCCTGCATTGGGAACGTGGAGTCTTAACCACTGTGCCACCAGGGAAGTCCCGGAACTGGAGTCTTAACACTCCTGATGGGAACGTAAAATGGTGCACTCACTGTGGAAAAGTGTTTAGCAGTTTCTTATAAAGTTAAATAAATATCTACTATGTGACCCAGTCATTTCACTTCTAAGTATCTGTCTAAAAGAAATGAAAGCATAGATTCATAGAAATTCTTGTATCCAAGTGTTCATAACAGCTTTATTTGTACTAACCCAAAAGCCCATCAACAAGTGAGTGATAAACACATTGAAGTACATCCACATCCTCCTACTACTCAGCAATAAAAAGGAACAAACATTCTCAAAATAATTACGCTGATTTAAAGAAACTATGCTGAAAAAACTACCAAAGAAGAGTATATACTCTATACATTATATGCTGTCTATACTGTACTCGAGTATATAAAATTCTAGAAAATGCAAACTAATCTATAGAGTGCTTGAGCACTGGGTAAGAGAGAGGGGAGGGAGGGGTTACAAAGGACAGATTAAAACTTTTAGGGGTGATGAAGTATACAGTTTTCTTAAATGTGGTGATGGTGCATGAGTATATATGTATGTCAGAACTTATCAGGTTGGACACTTTAAATATATGCACTTTGTGCATGTCAATTATACTTCAGTAACATTCTTTTAGGGAATTCCCTGGCAGTCCAGTGGTTAGGAGTTGGTGCTGTCACTACCGAGGGCCTGGGTTCAATTCCTGGTGGGGGAACTAAGATCCCACAAATCAAGCAGCATGGCCAGAAAAAAACAAAAAACAAAAACACTGCTTTTTAAAAAACAGAAGAATTAAATACCCCTGTGAAGATCAAAGTGAAATTCTGATTTCATATTGTTCCCCTTCCCTTCTCAGGTAACGTTAATAATTTGTTGTTTATCCTACTTTTTTTTTCTTTCTAATATTTTTTATTGAGGTGGAATTTAAATACAACGAAATGCACAAAAACATATAATTCGAAGTGTTTTCACTAAATCATACACTGTGTAACCCGCACCTCATCATGATATGGACCATTTCTATCCCTCCAGAAAGGTTCCCCACACCCTACCCTGGCAATTCTCACCCTCCACTCCCAGAGGCAACCACCATTCTGATTTCTTTCCCCTAGATTAGCTGTGCCTGTTCTAGAACTTCAAATAAGAGAAATCACACAGTACTGTGTTTGAAATTTTTTTCTGTAGCATAATTTCCTCTCTTGTTTTAAATTCATTTCCAGATACACACGTACTTAGGAGCAATAAGAGGTCCTACATTGACCCCCAGTCTAAAACTTGCTTTCTCCATCAACAGTAGGATCTAGATATCTCTCCGAGCCATGCTTCCCACCTGCTGCATAGCCAGGCCACTGCATTGACTTCCATTAATAATTTATATCATGTTGATGGACATTTAGGTTATTTCAACTTCCCCTCTCTTGCAAGTAGCACCTCAGTGAAACAGGCTGAACAGACATCCTTTGTGCCCCTGTGTGTAGGTTTCTCTGGAATTGATTCCAGCAAGTAGAATTGCTGGATCAATTAATAAACACTAGGTAATGAATTAATATTCTAATTTCCTCTGGTTGGTCATTGTCCTTCCAATTCCTTTGCACAGCAAAAAGCTCTCTCCAATCATTAGAGGATTGCTAAACAAGGTCTAGGGCATTTGGAGAGTTTGGGGTAGGGGAGTGCTAAGGGGATGAGGAGTCCAGCTAATTAGTGATCTCTCTCCTTTGAAGCTGGTCTCGCTGATCAGCTTTCCTGGTTTCCAGATGTGGAGGCAGGGGACCGGTTTATCGGCCCCTCCCCCAACCTGTGGGAAAAGGAAACTCGCTGATACCCAGTGAATTAATTGCAGGGGGAAAAGGGGCCATAATATCATCCTCTCCTATGTGAGCACAGAATTTTAGCCCCGCTAACGCTGTGTGACCTTGGATGGCTATTCTGAGCCTCAGTTTCCCCGCCTCTAGCCTATTCAGGGCTCTGGGGGCAGACTGCCTACCCTGGCAGGAAGGAACTGCATTACAATAAAGTGCCCTTGTTATAATAATGCAGCCATTACAACAGCTCTGGCTCCTGGGAAGCTTTTTGAGCCTCGGTTTCCTCCTTTGTATAAAGAAACCAAACAACTCCCCTCTTAAGAGTTGTGGCGCGGACCGCGTAAGATTGACAAAGCAAACTCTTCACACAGTGCCTGGCACCAAGTAAGAATGCAATAAATCGTCACCTTTGTCATTATCGAGATACCAGGCAGAAGTTCGGGCTCAGAGAGGGCCCGAGACTCAACTAAATTCATCCTGCAGCAGAGTTGGAATCGGAACTCTTTCCCCAGGCGTGAGCTGGGAGCTTGAGGTGGGGAGGAGGCAGTGAAGAAACCTCCCAAGTGGCCGGAGCTGTGGGCCTGGTGGAGAGGTGTGGGGCGGGGAGGTAAGGTGACCCTTGCCCAGCGACCGCGCCCGCGAGGAGGGCATTCCCAGGCCTCCCACCCGAGGCCTGCAGGTGACTGGCGGAGCTGGGGGTAGCTGGGGAGCTCCGGGGCTGGGTTTGCCGTCTCCATGGCGACCGCCCGCGCGGCGCCAGCCTGACAGCCCGTCCGGGTTTTATGAATGGGTGACGTCACGGGCCTGGCGTCTAACGGTCTGAGCCGCTTGTTCAGACGCTGACACAGAGCAGCCCCGGGAGTGGGGTGGGTGGGAGGGGGGAGACTCGAGCTCCGCAGCTGCCGCGCCGTGGGAGGGAGACCCTGATCCGAGGTCTTTGGGGGGGAAGGCAAAAAGGGAGAAAAAAATTTTAATTACTTAATGATGCAGATTTGGGGAATTTTTGCAGGGGGCTGTAAATCCAGGGGAGAATCAGGTAAGGCAGTCCACTCTGGGCGCCTTCTATCTTGTTCAGGTCCCAGAGACCCAGTCCCCAATCCTGGAGGAAGACTTTCCAGAATTAATTGCTCCCATCCCAAGGGGCCTGGGTTAGCCCGCCTGGTCCCAGGAACATTAACCAGCAACATTCTCTGGGAATTGGGAAAGGACACCGCCCCGGTGGGCAGAGTGTAAAGGAGGGCCCGCTTTAAGTTTCAGCTCAAATATTTGGGAGATCAGGGTCCCAGAGATAATCTTCCAATGGGGTCCAGAAGCCCAGGCTCAAGTACTGGGCGACCCAGATCCCGCTGCTTCTCCATCGGGACCTCAGTTTCCCTCATCTGTAAAATGGGGCTGGAAAAGTGAGAAAATGAACCTGGGAAAACTGATTCTTGGAATCTTTTCGTTATTGGTAATACCGGTTTAACCTCCTTCCCGAGGAGCCCAAGGCAGCCCTTGCCTCCACTAGCGACCTTGCACCGTGTCCTCCCACTCTCTCTGTTCTTGAGTCTCGGGTCCCTTTCCACGCCGGTGAAGGTGCAGTAGTAGAGCAGGAGGCGGGACCCAGAAGCTCTCTAGGCCGCGCCTCCAGACCTCCCATTGGCTGTTTTTGAACGTCTGAGGCCGCCCCCAAGGTGGGCGGGTGGGTGCGCCGCGGCGTCTCTATAAAAGTCGGGCGGTGGGGCTCGCATCTAGCTTTCTACAGCAGTCTTTTTACCGTTTCAACTTCATCCCGCACTCCCGTCGTCCGCCTCCTCCGTCCGCTTCATCTTCTCTCACCCAGACGCCAGAATCATGAAGGTCGCCAGTGGCAGCGCCGCGGCCGCCGCGGGCCCCAGCTGCGCGCTGAAGGCGGGCAAGACTGCGGGCGGCGCGGGCGAGGTAGTGCGCTGCCTGTCCGAGCAGAGCGTGTCCATCTCGCGCTGCGCCGGCGGCCCCGGGGCGCGCCTGCCCGCCCTGCTAGACGAGCAGCAGGTGAACGTGCTACTCTACGACATGAACGGCTGCTACTCGCGCCTCAAGGAGCTGGTGCCCACCCTGCCCCAGAACCGCAAGGTGAGCAGGGTGGAGATCCTCCAGCACGTCATCGACTACATCTGGGACCTGGAGTTGGAGCTGAACTCGGAATCCCAAGTCGGGACCCCCGGGGGCCGGGGACTCCCCGTCCGGGCTCCGCTCAGCACCCTTAACGACGAAATCAGCGCCCTGGCGGCAGAGGTGAGGTCCGAGTTGGAGTACGAGATCATTTTCCTTCTACGGATGGGGAAACTGAGGCCCAGAGAGGGAGGGGTTACTTGACCCTATGTCCGCCCCATCCTTTCGGGCACCTAGCTGCTCAAGGATGCCCAAGGAGATTGGAAAAGGTGCTGCCTCCTCGTGTTTCCTGGGGAAGAGGGGCTTGCAGCCCTGTCCCCTCCAACCTGCCCGTCTCACTTCTCTCTCCGTTTCATCACAGGCGGCGTGCGTTCCAGCGGACGATCGCATCTTGTGTCGCTGAAGTGCCGCCCTCAGGGACCGGCGGACTCCAGCCCTTCAAGGGGCGAGAGGAATAACTGTTCTCTGGTCCTTCCAAGCGCCTCGCCGGAGCTGGGGAGGAGCAAGACAGATCGGCGGCCATTGGGCGCTTGCTGGATCCAGCCCGGGGCTGGGGGACTGACAGGACAGGCTGACCCTCCCTCCTCGCCCACCAGCCACCAGAGACTTGGGGGAGTCCCCCCGTGTGTTTCTATTTTTTGAAAAGCAGACATTTTAAAAAATGGTCACGTTTGGTGCTTCTCAGATTTCTGAGGAAATTAATTGCTTTGTATTGTATATTACAATGATCACCGACTGAGAATATTGTTTTACAATAGTTCTGTGGGTTTTTTTTTTTTTTTTTGGTTGTTGTTATTAAACAAATACTTTCGATGGTGAAGTTGCAGTGAATTCTTGGATTGAGGGGAGGGGTCTGGGCTGGGGTGACCCCTGACCCTTTTCGCAGCTGCTGCTAGGGGGAGGGGACTGGAAGGCCACATCTGGACTGTCGCATTTACTGACCTGAAATGAGTGTTTCCGGTGTCTTTAAAGTCTATTCTTTCCCCCCATCCCTGGCCATTTCCCCGCTCCCTAGTGTCATAAAATTAAATCCTTTAGACTTTTAGGGTTTCTCAAAGTGGTCACTGGGTCGTATGGGTCACCTGGGGAGGTTGTTAAATGCAGATCAACCTGCCAAGGCCTCCTCTGGGTTGAAGAGTTTTCAACAAGTCAGTTACATTGGAGAACCAGGTCACCGGACCACCTGCATCTTGGCCGAAATGGGTGAAGCGAGACCCACAGGAAAGGGACTTTCCCAGAACCTCAGCTTGTCAGGGGCAGGACTTCCATCTTGCCCCATTCCCCTGTAGGAGGTGCCCCCCCCCCACGGGCTCCAGGCTTGTCCAAGTGGGTGAGCAAGTTGGCAGGGCCAGCCTGGGCACAGCTGCTGGGCCACCTGCTCTGGGTCTGGACTCGGCCCCCTCACCCTGGCCTGGCTATGCCAGCAGCTCACAGAACTTCTCTCTCCCCCAGGGCTCCTGTGTGGGCTCTGAGGAGGAGTGCGCGAGTCAGTCTGCAGCTCCTGAGCAGGAAAAAGGTGTCATTGACAAGGACCTATCTGCCTGGACATGTGTGAAAGTTTGTACTCCTGGGGGAGTGCATATGAGTGTCTGGACCTGTGTGTGTGACGTGAGTGAACTGGTAGTTACCCTGTGGGGCTGGGTCATCTGTTGGTGTGCAGGCCTGGGGGTGTGGTTGAGGATACACATGGGGATGTGTGCAGAAGGGCAAATGTGCACACATGTGTTCTGCAGGATAAGTGAGCACACTCCAGCTGTCTGGGCTGGTGTGCTCTGCTGAAATGCACTGTGCGGCTCTTGGCCTGGCTCTGGCTTGATGGACGGGTTTGTGTGT
This sequence comes from Orcinus orca, assembly GCF_937001465.1. Classification (NCBI taxonomy): domain Eukaryota; kingdom Metazoa; phylum Chordata; class Mammalia; order Artiodactyla; family Delphinidae; genus Orcinus; species Orcinus orca. The sequence goes on along the minus strand of NC_064574.1, from coordinate 27,588,823 downwards.
CTGGGGGCTGCAGAACTGCACTGGGTTTCTAAGTAGATGTCTGTAGATTGGCTGGCATTCCTGGGTCTCTGCTGGTCTGGGAGTGGGGGTGGGGTGGTAGGTTTATTCAGGGAAACCCTTCCTAAAATGTTCAAGTACCACCTTTCCAGGCAGTTGTTAGGACCTTGGGGACACCAACCCTTAAGTATCCCTACCAGGCAGTTGCCAGGTATTACACAGGTAGAAACTGAGCCCCAGAAAAGGCAAAGAACTTGTCCCAGAGAGTGTAAGGACTGTTAATATATTTTGTCAATAAATAAAATAGAATAAAATAAACAACACCAAGCACCACGAGCCTCATTGTGCTCTAAACCCTTTACATAAAGGATTTCATGGATCTCTGTGGGGCTAAGGGCAGGATTCTGAATAATAATAATAATAATAATAATAATAATAATGAAGACTATCAACTATGAGCACTAACAATAAGCCAGATATCAACCCCCTCTCCGAGCACATTCTAGACTTTATCAAAGAGCCCAGTATTCGGAGGTAAATCGTGTCCTTCGCTACTGCCCACTCAACTCCCCACCGGCTACTGTTTTGTAGCATTAACTTCACAGAACTGTTGCAGAGAATAAATGAAATAGAGCACTTAGCACGTAGTGTTTGCGAGCTATAAGTTATTATTAACTGTCCCCTGAACGTCCTTGCAGTGTCCTCAGAGGCACACGTGTGCCCCACCCCCTCCCGCGTGCCCCCCCACCCGCCTACCAGCCCACCCACCGGGCCGTGGGCGTGTCCCCGCGAGTACTCCCCCACGGCACGACCCTTTTCCAGGAGAGGAAGGGGCTGTGCCGGAGGGGTGGGGGCCCGGGTCACCTCCCCCGCAGTGCAGGCACACTCTGGCTTCCACGTTTCCCTCTTTTCCCCTTTGGCCCGGGCCCAGCCCATCTGGAGGCCGGCTCGGCGGCGGCCTGGGAGCGTTTCCATCAGCTGGGCCCGAGGAATGCGGAGCTATTTAACCTGAGCATCCCCAGGTGTACGGAGGCGCCTGGCTGTCTGGGGCCCGCCGCCTTTGGCACGGCCGCGCTAGACAAACAGCGCGCCGCCCCCGCCCTGCCCCTCCGCCCGCAGCTGCAGCCAGGCCTGGGAACTGGCGGGCGCCGGCGGCTTGCATAAGAGGCTCGCGCTCCGTGGAGGGAGGGGCGAGCGGGGGACGGGGGCCGCCGGGGGGTGTGAGAGCAAGAGTGTGTGTGTGTGCACGTGTGTGCGTGCGTGTGCGCAGCGCGCAAAACCCTGCTGCGAGTGTGTGTATGTACAGCACTGAAAACCCTGCCCTCTGCGTGTGTTTTTGTGTGTGTGTGTGTGTGTGTGTGTGTGTGTAGCACACAAAACCCTGCTCCTTTGGGCCGCCGCTGGGGAAATCATTAACTCCTTAACCCTGCCAGACAGGGGGCAGGAGCTGGGCGCGGGGAGGGGGTGGGGGAGACCGCAGAGAAAAACCAGGACAAAGTTCTTTGGGCATTGGACCCTGCCTCTCCAGGGCTTTGGGGCCCAAGAGCTGAAGGATTTTTTTCTTTTCTTTAACAAACACTTCTAGAGCGCTTATACTGTGCCGGGTAATATATTAAACTCAAAATTAATTTGGTTAATTCTCCTCACAGCTGTAAGGGGGCAATGCTATCATATGCTCATTTTAATAATAGCAACAACAGCAGCACAACAGTAAAGGTAAGATAACATTTTAGTAGGGAGGCTGGTAGAACACAGCTTCTGAATCAGCCTTGATGCTCCTCACTTCGCCTGTCTGAGCCTCCATTTTCTCATCTGGGAAATGGGCTCCAGAACCTCAGCCTCAAGGATCAATTGAAGGGTTGTGAATGGAAAACTTGGCACCAGGACTGGCTCAGTGTAGACACTCGGTATATGTTGGTATAAAATGTTTTGTGCCCTCACTAAGGGGATTGTCTCATGAGCCCTATCAGATGTGTGAACCCATCGCTATTCCTACTTTTCAGATGATAAAAGGGAGACATCAGAGAAGTGACCCACCCAAGGCCACACAGGGACTGACTTAGAACTTTCTGGAAACTAGGCTTCTGAGGGGCTTCACGTTCCCGCAGGACGTCCAATTGAGCTTTTCTTTTTTCTTTTTAAATAAGAATGAATTTTTTTAAAGCAGTTTTCGTTTTTTAATGTTTTTATTTTTGACTGTGTTGGGTCTTCGTTGCTGCACGCGGGCTTTCTCTAGTTGTGGTGGGGGGGCTACTCTTCATTGCAGTGCGTGGGCTTCTCATTACAGTGGCTTCTCTTGTTGCGGAGCATGGGCTCTAGGCATGTGGGCTTCCGTAGTTGTGGCACATGGGCTCAGTAGTTGTGGCTCTTGGGCTCTAGAACGCAGGCTCAGTAGTTGTGATGCCCGGGCTTAGTTGCTCCACGGCACCCAATTTAGCTTTTTCATCTTATTTCCAATCGAAATCACACCGGGTCATTATATATTTTTGTTTTAAACACATAAACTGGAAAAACGCAAGACATAACGCATATCACAATTTTTGCAACTCATGTTTTGGCATTTCTTAATTTTAAAAAATCTAATGAGAGCCTTGAAAGATGGAAATGGCCCAGGCTCTCTCTTCCTCTAAGAGGTCGTGGGCCAGGTCCAATGTGACCTGGCTCTGAGAAGACAGGTCCCACAGTAGGGCACAGTCTTGAACCAGGTAGTGACCAACCAAACTGTGGACACGTCTGCTTGGATCCTGGTGGCTAGGGATCACTAGGCCCTGACCTCTGGAGGCACATGCCCCCCTCCACAGAGGTCAAGGGGGTTTCATGCGCAAACACCAACCTTACACTTGCCAATTTGAGTCACCCAGACCTCAAAGTGCCCCTGGAGCTGCCTCCCCGCCCCCCAACATTGCCTCCTGAGCCTAAGACTCAGGGGTAAAACCTTTCCTCACACCAGCTACTCTTATTGAGTCCCAGGGACTGCACACAGGGAGGGCTCCCGGCTGTCCAGGTCACACACTGCAAGGCTTTCCATTGACAGTTGGGCCTGGGAGTCCAGCCTGACTACCAGAGGGAAAGGTGAGTCATGGCTCAGCCAGGGTCCCGGGCGCCGCTTTCCGGGAAAGGGAAGGGAACGGAAGAGAGGAAATCAAAAGGCCTGGAGGCGCACAAGGCGGTGGGGCGTTCTTATCTTCCCGGGACCCGCCCTGGCTGGCACTTCCTGCCCCAACTCTTGCAAAATGGATTTCCCAGCGCTGCCCCCAAGAGGGGCACCGCGGGCCATACAGGGTTGCATCAGGGCCTTGTGCAAGGCATAGCTGGCGGGGAGGGCGATGCTGCAGGCCAAGAGGGGGCAAGCGAAGTGGGACTTGGCTTCTAGGTCCAGTGCCACTTCTGATTGGCACTTGTCACCTCCCTGGCCTTCATCATCCTCAGCTTTAAAATGGGTGTTACAGCCACTGTTCTGAGGTTTCAGTGACATCATCCCCGTCCCATCCACTCCTCAAGCCTCACCCAAGCCAGGCCATTGTCATCTCTACCTGGAAAACTGTACCGGCCCCAACTGGTTCATTCAACAAACATGTTGGCCCTTGAACAATGTGGTTTTGACCTGCACGGAGTCCACGTCCCCAACACCCGGGCCGCAGACCGGTACCTGTCCTGGGCCTGTTAGGAACCGGGCCGCTCAGCAGGAGGTGAGTGGCGGGCGAGCCAGCGAAGCTTTGTCTGCAGCTCCCCACGCTCGCATTACCGCCTGAACCACCCCCCCGCCTCTTCCCGGTGCGTGGAAGAATTGTCTTCCACAAAACCGGTCCCTGGTGCCGAAAATGTTGGGGACCACTGCACTACAGGACTACAAGATCGGTGCGTGGCTGAAACCACTGATGCAGAACCACGGATGCGGAATCCCCGATAAGGAGAGCTGAGTATAAACTACACGCGGATTTTCACTGCGTCGGGTCGGTGTCCCTAACCCACGCATTGTTCAAGGGTCAACGGTAGTTACAAAGTTTCTACCTGTGCTAGGAGTGGGTTGCAGAAGCTAAGAATTTAGATAAAAATCCTTGCCCTACTGGAATTTATGTTCCTAGTGGAAGAAGACAGACAGTAGATAAATATGCATAAGCATAATCAGAGGTGGATTTACCCTGAAATGACTGAAGCTTACGTTTCAGGTCTTCACATCTGGAAGGAGTCCTAGCAATGAGTTATGTGGGGTTTTGTGTGTTTGTTTGTTTGTTTCTTTGTGTGGGTGTATTTTTGTAAAATTTGCAAGATGTTGTGCCTAGATGCAAAAATCTAGGCCCACAAAACCTAGATTCTCTCCTGTATATGCAGAGGGCATGCAACAGGATCCAAGCTTGAAGACAAGGCTGCTGGAGGCGGAGCAGAATCATGTCTACTCGGTAGTTCATGTTTTCAGCTTGAGACCCCGGTCTCTGAGCGGCAGAGAGGAGCTGGGTGGATCAGCGAGCTCCAGCACAGCTGAACTCACTCAGCTCACAGCAAACCTGGGCGCCCTGCCCGCTCCGCCCTTTCTCGGACCACTGGCCCCCCTTGCCGGGAAGACCCGGAACTGCGCCAGCGCCGGCGAAAAACCAGGCCTGGTTCCCGAGGGCTGTGAAGGCTGGTGCCTTGGCGGCCTCTGGCGGACTGTCTGGGAACTGCAGCCAGAGCTGTGATTTCTGTGTCTGGTATGTGACTGTGTGTCTGTGTACATGTACACAGCAGGTGACGAATCCAGAAATCTCCACCCAGCTCCTGCTCTGATCAGGGCCTTAGTTACTCTGTCCCCCATTCTTTCATACTCTTCCTTCTTCCTTGCTGTATGACAGCCCCCTCTGAGCCTCATTACCTTATCCACAAGAGGAGGAGATCTTAGGCAAATTCTTGAAATTTTTTAAAATTGTGAAATGTATTATACATACAAAAGGGTACATATCACGAATGCATACAGTTTAAAGACAATAATAAAATAAACACTTGAGTATCAGCCACCGTGCTTAAGAAATAGAATATTAAATCTTTCGGTGCCCCTCTGGATAAAATCCCCTCTCTCCCTGTAAAGACATTACCACTATTCAGAACTTTGTGTTATTTAATCATTTACTTTTCTTTTATTTTTTCCCACATACGTACCAGTATGCATCCTTAAATAATCTATTGCTTAATTTTACCTGGTTTTTTCTGTTATAGAATCATACTAAAAAATAAATAAATAGAATCATACTGTGTGTAGTTTTCTGTCACTTGCTTTTCTCATGTAATATGAATTACACTAGAGCCATCCACAGTGATGTGTGTAGCCTTAATTCACTCACTTTTCACTGTGTATAGTATTCTGTAATGTGATTTTTTTTTTTTTTTTGGCCGTGCTGCTCCTCATGCAGGATCTTAGTTCCCCAACCAGAGATCGAACCCACAACCCCTGCAGTGGAAGCGGGGAGTCTTAATCACTGGACTGCCAAGGAAGTCCCTCTAATGTGATTTATTTACCCAATCCTCTGTTGCTGGACCTTTGGGTTGTTGCATTGTTTTTGCTGTTATCAGCAGGGCTGCTCTGAATGTCCTTGTGCATATCTCCCAGTGAAGATGTGTGTGAAGGAGTGAGATGGCTGCATCACAGGGCATACACAGTTTAAATGTTACTAGGTTGGACTGGAGTCTATTTTGATTAAACAGAGGAGTCAGAACTGGGAAGTCCCTTACATACCACTTAACCCAACACACTCACTGTAGAGATAAGAAAAGGAAAACGCAGAGAAGTTAAGTGACTTGCCCAGAGTCCCCAGCCTTGACCTCCCCATTTTGAGGATTAGCAAGACTATTTCATCGTTAAAATTGTCTTCTGGGCTGGTTTTAGAATTCTGGACAAAGTAGAAACAAGGACACTCCTTGGAAAGCATGCCACAGACACACACACACACACACACATTCACTCCATCTCCAAGTCCTGCCAATTCTAACCCCCTAAATGTATCCCAAATGCACGCATTTCTGCCCATCCCCCTGGCTTCCATTACCTCGCACCTGGACATTGCAGTAGCCTCCTCACTGGTCTCCCTGCTTCTAGCACTGTCCCCCGCCCCCGACATTCTCCAAATGGCAGCCAGAGGGATCTTTCTAAAATGTTGGCAGAACGTATCACTTGCCTGCATAAGAGTCTCCTGTACCTTCCAGTTGCTCTTAGAATACAATCCTAATTCTGTACCACAGCTCACAAGGCACAGTAAGGCCTGGCTCCTGCCTATGTCCTCCCACTCGCCTGCACTCACCTCACTGCTCTCCTGTCACTTTGGTCACTTTCCAATTACTCTTCCCTGACTGGGAGGCCTTTGCATGTGCTGTGCCTGTTGCCTGAAATTCTATGCCCCACAAATAAACATTCTTGTCACTCAGGTCTCAGCCCAAATGTTCCATCAGAGGGGTCTTCCTGACCATAACATCTCTTTTCTTTTTTTTTAAAAAAAAAAAATTTATTTGTTTATTTGGCTGTGCCAGGTCTTAATTTGCAGCATGCATGCGGGATCTAGTTCCCTGACCAGGGATCGAACGCAGGCCCCCTGCACTGGGAGCATGGAGTCTTAACCACTGGACCACCAGGGAAGTCCCACCATCTCCCTTCTTTCTTTCTTTTTTTTTTGGCCACTCCTCTTGTGGGATCTTTGTTTCCCGACCAGGAACTGAACCCAGGCCCTCGGCAGTGAAAGCGCAGAGTCCTAACCACTGGACCACCAGGGAATTCCCACCATCTCCTTTCATTCCCTGACTTTCACCCTGTTTTTTGTTTCCTTCCTAGCACCATTCACATCTGTAATTGTCCTTGGGGAAATCTGCTTAACCTCTCTGGACTCGTTGCACTTAGAACAACTCATTATCCTTGTGGCAGGTTTTTTTTTTTTTGGCAATACGCGGGCCTCTCACTGTTATGGCCTCTTCCGCTGCGGAGCACAGGCTCTGGACGCGCAGGCTCAGCGGCCATGGCTCACGGGCCCAGCCGCTCCGCGGCATGTGGGATCCTCCCGGAGTGGGGCATGAACCTGTGTTCCCTGCATCGGCAGGCGGACCCTCAACCACTGCGCCAGCAGGGAAGCCCGTGGCAGTTTTTTTAAATTGCCACAATTATTCCTTCCTTTGAAAGGTGGGTCTATGTCCCTTCCCTGTGAACCTGGATGGGTTTCTGTGACTGCTTTGACCAATAGTTTACAGCAATTGATGCTACATGACTTCCAAGGCTAGATTAGGAAAGGGCATTCAGCCTCCGTCTGGTTTCCCTGGGGCACTCACTCTGGAGGAAGCAGCAGCCAGGTGAGCCTGCCATGAGACCTTCCTGCTGGCAAGGCCATGGGCAGGCGCTCCCAATGACACTGCCAGCTGAGCTCAGCCATCCGGTCATTCAGGTCTACAAGAAGCTATCTTGGATCCTCTGGACTAACCCGTCTGTCAGCTGAATCCCACTGAGTGACCACAGCTGACGCCACAGGGAGCAGAATTGCCCAACCAAGCCCTGCCTGAATCCCTGATCTATAGAATCTGTGAGATATAATAAAATGGCTGTTGTCTTTTAAGACGCAAAGTTTTGGAGTAGTTGTTACCAAACAGTATAAAACCAAAACAATCTTGTGTGTTTGTTCCCTTGTTTATTGTGACTCCTTTCTCTAGGACGGGGGCTCCGTGGGCTGCTTTGTTCTCTGCTGTATGACCTCTGTCCAGCACAAATCCTGGCATGCAATTGGTGCTCAGTAAGTACTTGTTGAATGAAAGACAGCGTGGATGAATAGAGGTACTCACACTATACTCCGCTCCAGCTCCATTCACCCTGCTGGGTGGGGTTTTGGGGACAATCCTGCAGATACCTTGGCATTGGGAAGAGGGGTACCCAAGTTCCTGCCATCCCCTGGCAGCCCAGTCCCTAGCTCTGGAAGTGGGTACTGAGAGTTGCTTTGATCACCAAAGCCCACTGGGGCCTCAGGGCCTCTCCAGTAAGTGCCCACCTGCCATGACCTCTCTTCTATGGTCCAGCCTGTGGGCTTTGCATAAGTTCCTTCCAATGATGTCTTTCAAGCCTCCTTTACCTGAAGTCACTTCCTGCAGAAAGCTGGTGCACTTTGGGAAGTTTCCCAGGCTCTCTACCTGACCTCCAGAAACAAGTCCCCTCAACTGCTTCTTTATTTTTTTTAATATTTATTTATTTATTTGGTTGTGCCAGGTCTTAGTTGCAGCACATGGGCTCCTTAGTTGTGGCATAAGAAATCTTAGTTGCAGCATGCATGTGGGATCTAGTTCCCTGACCAATGATCAAAACCAGACCCCCTGCATTGGGAGCGTATAGTCTTATCCACTGCACCACGATGGAAGTCTCTCAACTGCTTCTTGATCACAGACAATTCCAGGGATTTCTCTAAGATCATTCCTGCTCAGTGCCTGCAGAACACTTCTTTGCCCTATACTGTTATCTCCCAACAAGGACACACAGCCCTCTTTCCTGCAGTTCAGTCCCCTGACAAGGACAGCCCCATCCCAAGATACCTATGTGCCAAGCCCCCTGCTAGGTGTTTTGCTGCCAGTATCTCATTTCAACACCTCCACAACCCAGTGAGGTCAGATTCATAATTATCTCACTTTATAAATAAGAAAGCTGAGGTTCCAAGAGGAAAAATAAGTTCCAGGTACATGGCTGGCAAGTAATCGTCTGGGATCCAATTCATCATCGTCAACATTATGATTGTAATTTCTTAAAGTACTGACTGTAAAGGTAACAATCCACTAAAGGACGCTAAATTCAGTGGGTCAGACTTTAAGCAGAAACAGGATATTTTCACAGTTTCAAAATATCCCCCTTAATGTATTTAATAATTACAAAGAGTAAAATATTAATTTTAATATCAATCCCCCTAAACAAGGGATCAAGATGATGTCACCAGTTATACACATCAACCTCATGAAGTCTTGGGCATATGTCACTTCTGTGGTGTTTTTCCCCAAAAATGCGTAACCTCAATTTGATCACAAGAAAACCTACGACAAACCCAAATTGACGGACAGTCTACAAAAGAGCTGGCTAGTATTCTTCAAATGTGTCAAGATCATGAAAAAGATGGAAGGACAGAGGAACTGTCCAAATTGGAGGGGACTAAGGAGACATGACAACCGCATGTGATGTGGGGTCCTTCCTGGACTGGATCCCAGAACAGAAAAAGGACATTAATAGGCAAACTGATGAAACCCAAATAACTTCTGTTGTTAGAATTTTAGTTAATAAAAAAAAAAAAAAAAGAATTTTAGTTAATAGTAATATCCAAGGTTAATTTCTTAGTTCTGATAAGGGTTCTATCATTATGTAAGATGTTGGCAAAAGGGAAAGCTGGGCATAGGACATACAGGAACTCTGTACTAGTTTTGCAACTTCTGTAAGTCTAAAACTACCTCAAAAGGAAGAAAAAAACATTAAAATAAAAAAGAGAGAGAATGAAGGCTAAGCTAGAGTAAGCCTCCTACAGCCCAACTCTCCCACTGGTTACAGCTAAAAACTCTGGACAAATACAGAAAGCAACTACTTAAGAAAGCCATTCTCTGGTGGCGCAGTGGTTAAGAATCTGCCTGCCAATGCAGGGGGACACAGGTTCGAGTCCTGATTCAGGAGGTTGCCACATGCCATGGAGCAACGAAGCCCGTGCGCCACAACTACTGAGCCCACGTGCCTACAGCCTGTGCTCCGCAACAAGAGAAACCACTGCAATGAGAAGCCCGCACACCGCAACGAAGAGTGGCCCCCGCTCGCCGCAACTAGAGAAAGTCAGCGTGCAGCAACAAAGACCCAACATAGCCAAAAATAAATAAATAAATAAATAAATAAATAAGAAAGAACACTGTAAAGTAAATAATAGAGAGCAGATTGGAGTGAAAAGTCAAAATATGAAGGACAACCCACACAGCAGTAGTGAGTTTCCTGGTAGATGTTCTTCCTGTATCTTCTTGCTTAGACCCAGGGTACTCTGAGTTCAGGAAACTGCACACCTGACATGAGCAGCAAAAACTCCCATAGAGAAGCCCAACATTCTGGCCAGAGAACGGGGAAAATGGACCTCCGGAAGCTGGAAAGTGTGAGGAATTCCTTGGTATTATTTTTTTTAATTTAATTAAATATATATATATTTATTTATTATTATTATTATTTTTGGCTGTGTTGGTTCTTTGTTGCGGTGCGCAGGCTTCTCATTGCGGTGGCTTCTCTTGTTGCAAGCCATGGGCTCTAGGGGCGCCGGCTTCAGTAGTTGCAGAAAACGGGCTCATTAGTTGCAGAACGCGGGCTCAGCAGTTGTGGCTCACAGACTCTAGAGCTCAGGCTCAGTAGTTGTGGCACACGGACTTAGTTGCTCTGTGGCATATGGGATCTTCCCAGACCAGGGCTTGAACCCGTGTCCTCTGCATTGGCAGGAGGATTCTTAACAACTGCGCCACCAGGGAAGCCTTCCTTGTTATTATTTTTATTTAATCTTTGCTCTCAGCCCCAGTCTGCTCTGCAGTTCCCAAAGTCGTTGAGAGAAGAGTCTTGAGAAAACCCACCTGCTGGAGAAAAGAACTTGGAAAAGGGACCCCTGAGTGTAAATACTGTGGGGCAAATCTGTCTTTTCTCTGTTTTCTGTCTTTTCTCTTGCTGCTTTGCCCCAGGGGTAGGCCCAGTGGTGACAGTGCTGGTGGTTAGAACTCTGAGAGAACTTCATATTTCAGACCAGAGGACCAGAAAAAATGGGCCTGTAGAGCCAGATAATGTAGATAAAATGCTGGAGAGGAGAGAATGGATGAAGGAAACCCTCTAATTCTGTGTATGAATCAACACAAGTCCTGGGCTCAACCCCAAGCTGAGCCTGTATGGAAGACACCCCAAGAAGGTGAGCAAAGCTTTGGGTACTGACACCATGTAAACCACTGCCCATATCCCAGACTAACCCCTGCACCAGGCAGACCCAAACCACATAGCAAAGCTTTGAAAGTAAAACTGATTAGAATCACTGCCTGCAGCAGGTGACATAGAACATGCAGTCTGCACCTAATCAGGTTTGCCTGCTACTAAAAAAGAACAAATTTCCAGAGGCTTTTTAACAGTACCCAGAGTCTCAGAAGATAGTATTGAAAATGTCCAGGATACAATAAAAAGTTGCTCTATAAGGAACATCCAACCAATTCTCAAAGCAAAAGACAATAGATGCAAACCATGAAAAGACCCAGATGTTGGAATTGTCAGACAAAGACTTCAAAGCAGCTATTATAACAGTACGCTGTGAGGGAAAGATGGATGCTTTAGAATGAATGTGAAAACAGACATTCTCAGCAGAGAAATAGAAACCATAAAAAAAGAGCCAAAAAACAGGCGGTGTTGGTCAAAAGGTACAAAGCCTCAGTAATACAAAACAAACAAGTTCTGGAGATCTGTACAGCACAGGGCCCGTAGTTAGTTGTATTGTATGTATACTTAAAAACTTGCTGGGTGTGATGAACTGGGAGATTGGGATTGACATATATACACCAATATGTATAAAATGGATAACTAATAAGAACCTGCTGTATAAAAAAATAAATAAAATTAAATTAAAAAATTAAAAAAAAGTTTTACAGAATAAAAAGAAAAAAACTTGCTGGGAGGGTAGATCTTATGTTAATTGCTCTCACCACACAAAGGAAATCAATATTTTTTTTTTTTTTTTTTTTTTTTTTGCGGTGCGCGGGCCTCTCACTGCTGTGGCCTCTCCCGTTGCGGAGCACAGGCTCCGGACGCGTAGGCTCAGCGGCCATGGCTCACGGGCCCCGCCGCTCCGCGGCATGTGGGATCCTCCCGGACCGGGGCGCAAACCCATGTCGCCTGCATCTGCAGGCGGACTCTCAACCGCTGCGCCACCAGGGAAGCCCGGAAATCAATATTTTTAAAGGCAGGGGCAGGAGGAAACTTTTGGAGGTCATGCATAAATTTATGGCCTTGATTATTGTGGTGAAATTTTCAGTAGTGTATACTTACCTTCAAACTCATCAAGTTGTATACATTAAATATCTGTAGCTTTCTCTATGTCAATTATACCTTAATAAAATGATTTAAAAAAGAATCACTGAATTATACTAAGAAAAAACAAACAAACAAACAAACAAAAAATGACCAAATGACAATTTTAGAACTTAAGAAGCACAATATCTCAGATCTTAAAAATTCAGAGGATGGTCTCAATAGCAAAGGGAGATGACAAAGAAAAGACTCAGTAAACCTGAAGCTAGATCAATAGGAGTGAAGCAATCTAAAGAAGAGAGAGAGAAACTATTTTAAAAACTGAACAGAGACGTAGGGACATGTGGGAAAATATCAAAAGATTTCATATGCACGAAATTGGAGTCCCTTAAAGTTGCAGAAAAAGAATTTTTTAAAATGACGACTGAAATTTTCTCAAGTTTGGTGAAAAACTTAAATTTACAGATTCAAGAAACCCAGCAAACGCCAAACAGGATAAACTCAAAGACAACCCACACTCACACATCTCATAATCAAACTAAAAACCACCAATAAGGAAAAAACAATCTTGAAAGCAGCCAGGAAAAAAAAAAGAACCAAAAGCCCAAAACACTTTACATTTAGGGGGCCATGGAGGCCAGAAGATAGTGGAACAGCATCTTTAAATTGCTGCAGGTTGGGACTTCCCTCGTGGCACAGTGGTTAAGAATCTGCCTGCCAATGCAGGGGACACAGGTTTGGGCCCTGGTCCAGGAAGATCCCACATGCCGCGGAGCAACTAAGCCCGTGCGTCACAACTACTGAGCCTGTGCTCTAGAGCTTGTGAGCCACAACTACTGAGCCCACACACCTAGAGCCCATGCTCTGCAACAAGAGAAGCCACTGCAATGAGAAGCCCATGCACCGCAACGAAGAGTAGCCCCCGCTCGCCACAACTAGAGAAAGCCCGCGTGCAGCAACGAAGACCCAACGCAGCCATAAATAAATAAAAAAATAAATAAAAATACAGTGCTGCAAGGGACTTCCCCAGCAGTCCAGTGGTTAGGACTTTGTACTTCCACTGCAGGGGGCATGGGTTCAATCTCTGGTTGGGGAGCTAAGATCTCGCATGCCGCGCAACACGGCCAAAATAAATAAATAATAACAATAATAATAAAAAAATAAAGTCCTGCAAGAAAAGAACTGTCAACAACTCTACATCTAGCAAAAATATCCTTCAGGAATGAAAGTAAAATAAAGACATTTTCAATGAAGGAAACTAAGAGAATTTATCATCTGTGGGCCTGCTCTAAAAGAAAGTTAAAGGAAGTTCTTCAGGCTGAAGGGATATGACCCCAGAGATAAACTTGGGAGTTTAGGAATAAATAAAAAGCAACAAGAGGGTAAAAATATGAATAAGTATAATAGATTATATTTCTCCTGTCAAGTTCTTTAAAATATATATGACTTGAGAGCAAAAATCCTAACATTTTTGGGTGTATTTCAATGAATGTAGATGTAATACATATATGATAACTATTATAAAGGGGAAAAGGTAAAGGCACCTTTATGGTTTTAATGCATCTATCTTTTACTTGAGGTGTAAAGTATGAACACAAAATAGACTGTCAAACGTTAAGTATGTATATTGTAATCCCTAGAGAAACAGAGAACCTACAGAAAATTAATACAAAGATATACAGCCAAAAGGCCAATAAGTAAATAAAAATGGAAGAGTAAGAATAACAAAATAATCCATTGCACAGCTAGATCCCACTTCATCCCAATCTGGAAGCAGAGGGACCTGAGTGAACAGGCTTGATGGGTAGAGCATGCAGGAAAAGTGAGCCTGTGGGTTTTTATGTGTGTAATTTTGGACTGATTAGAGAGGGTACTTTCCACGGGGGTCAAGGAAAGCCTCTCTGAGGAGATGATATTGAGTTGAAATTGGGAGGACAATGGTGGGGTTTGGGGTGTCAATACTTAATACCCTCTTTCTTGCCCAAGTTCTGAAACAACTGAGTTAAATGAGGAGTCAGATATATTGAATCCAAATAACATTTTGTTACCATTCCAGTTACTACAAACCACCTGAAAACTTAGTGTGTAAAACAGTTGTCTGATATTAATGGATTCTATTGGTTGGGAATTCAGAAAGGGCACAGCGGAGATGTTCCATAATGTCTGGGATCTTAGCCGGGAAGACTTGATGGCTGAGGCAGACTTGATGGCTAGGGGCTGGGATTGTCTGGACATGTACACGGCTAGAAGCTGAGGTTGGGTGTAGGCTGGCACCTCAGCTGGGCTGCAGCCAGAGCACCTAAATATGACATGGGCTAGTTTGGCTTCCTCACGGCATGGTGGCTGGGTTATAAGAGAGAGCATCCCGAGAGAGTCCATGGCATTTTATGATCCAGCTGTGGAAGTCACACAGCATCACTTTGACCATGTCCTATGATTAAAGCTGTCACAAAGGTGCACTCAAGTTCAAGGAATGGTGACATAGATGCCACCACCTGATGACAGGAGTGTCAAGGTCACATTGTAAAGAGAACGTGTGGAATTGGAAATATTGTTAAGGCCACAATAACTGATAAACTTGTTTGTAGACCAGAATTTAAGTCTGCGGGTGAGAAGTGAGGTGTGTTGCTCCAGTAAAGCTTTTCTCATGGAAACACGCCAGTGGGAATAAATGAGCCTTGTTCTTGAGAGAAGAGCATTTCAGCAGAGGGAGTAGTTGCAAAGGCCCTGCCATGGGCAAGAGTGGAGTATGTTCCAAGACCTGAAAGGCAGCATGGCTGGGGCATGGTGGGAGAGGAGGAGAGGTTGATGGGGGAGCTGCATTTGCTGAGTTTGGCAGGAGGGACCTTAAATATCAGGCTAAGGAGTTTGCTGGGAGGCCAGTGGGTGCTAAGGAAGTCTGAAGGATGCCATGAAGCTGTCCCCACAAGGGCCAGAGTCACATCAGGGGGCATTATTCCCATGCCCATGAGGCAGTTGAGTTTGAGAAGACAAGGCTTTGGGACTTGGCCAGGGTCCCTCACACCCTGCCCTGTGCACCCTCGGTTTGTCCTGTGGTGCAGAAGGCCCTGGGAGATCAGGAACAGAAGTTGCAGACCGTTCCGTGTGGAGCCCCAGGGCGGGATCTGAAGGGACCAGTGCCTACCCCAGAGTTAATTTGACCCCCTGCGCCCCCAGGATCCCACGGCCACAGCCCTTTGCCAAGTTGGACTATTCTCTTGGTGGTCAGAGCAGAGCACTGGGCTGGACCTCAAGGCAATGCCCACACTGCCCATAGCTCCATCCATAGCTTGGCTGATACGTCACTGCTGTGGGCACCTCTAGGAGAAGCTCCGCTTAGACCATCGCATTCACCCTCCTGGTCCCCAGGCAGAGTTTGGGTGTGACTGGCATTATAGAAACGTGGAAAGGAGGCCATGCAGGCAGCCACGAAGAGGGGTTGAAACCAGCAGAGGATAGAGCTGGGACTAGAATCCTAGATGTGGGCCTCCCAAGCGCTCAGTTTCACGGCCCCTGATAACCAGGGGGTCCTTTGATGTCGTTTGTATACATCTGCCCAGGTCGGGGGTGGTGCTGATGAGGACCCGGACCCCAGGCCCGGGATGCCAATGCAGCGAGTTCTGTCGAAGCCCCACCCCCGCGCCCCTTCTCCTGGCTCGAGGCGAGTTCGGATACCCGTCCGGCCGCTTCGTGCCCTTCCTGCGGTCAGAGCTTGAGGGCTTCACGGTCCTGCTCCGCTCGGGGAACGTCTTCGCCTCCTCTGCCTCAGAGGTAGCCTGCAACGTGGGGGCTCCGGCTTGCACCCTCACTGACCACGTGGTGGGGGCGGGGCCTGAGCGGGTTGGAGGGGGCGGGGCCCTGGGGACGGACAGGGAGGGCCTGTGTGACAGTCGGGGCGAGGCCGGAGCAGGCGCGGGCCTGAGGGGAGTGACAGAATGGGCAGGGCCTCGGAGAGGATCTAGGGAAAGTGAGCTGTGCCCTGCGGGGGCGGGGCTTGCTGACAGAGTGGGGGCTCGGCTGGGGCGTGCTGTGGCGAGCAGGCTGACAGTAAGGGCGGGGCTCGGGAGTGGGCGGCACCACAGAATGACTGAAAGAGCAAGGCTAGAGCCAGGAAGAGGGTTTAACGAGCCTTGCGAAGGCAGTGCGGGAAGGACTAACTGGGCAAGGGGCCGGCCGCGGGCTGAGCGATTGAGGAGGAGCCTCAGGGTACGGGCGGGGCCGGCGGGCGGGCTCAGCTAGGCGAGCTGGGCGAGGCCAGGGATAACTGACGGGACTGGGGTAGGGCTGGAGATGGTGGAACGCTAGACTACTACGTAGAGTCCAGAGGTGCGGGCACAATGACTGTGCAAGGGGCCAGGGAAAGATGACTGGCAGCTCGAGGACGGGGAAGGAGGGAGGAGACGAGGGACGTAGGTGAGTAGAGTGAGGCAGGTGGCGGGACCTAGAAAAACGGCCGCCTGTGGGGGGGGCCAAGAGGCCATGAGTGACAGCCAGAGGGGTCGGCCTCAAACGTCTCCCCTGCAACTCTGCGAGGAATTCCTCTTCCGGCTGAACAACGCGGGCTTCGCTCACTTCGTGCCCCAGGTGTGGTGGTGCAAAGATAACAGACCTGCAGGAAGGAGGTTTCCATCTTCCAGGCCACCACCGGTCCCGTCCCGTCCCAATGAAATCCATCCGGGGGAGTCCACCTGCTCCTGATCGCGCCACGGGATCGTTCCTAGGGCCGGGAAACGCGCCACTAGCGACCGCTCCCGTGGTAGCCCTGGTTCGGCGTCGGTTCTGAGCCGGCCCTCCTGTCTACAGTTGCAGAAGCGCTTTCTGGACTGGTCCCTGCTGGATCTGCGGGTCTTCGCACGACGTCCTCTGAGCCTGCGCTGCCGCCCGGGCACCTTCATGCTGGCGCTGCCCGTCGCCTGAAGGCCGCAGTGTCCCGGAATCACAGTGTCCCTGCTGGGAGTCAGCTTTCCAGCTGGTGGGCGGGATCGGGCTCTGCTCTGTCCTGACCACGCCCCCTCTGTTTACCGGCCCCCCCCCCCCCCCCGCCCAACTGGCCCCATCCCCTTAGTGCCTCGGTTGCCCTGCTCTTCCCTGGCCCACTCTTACACTCAGTCCCCGCCCCTAAGGATAAGCCCCGCCTACTCCTACCTTCCGGTCTCCGACTACCCTATATCTTCTCCCCAGTCCCTGCACTTCTTGGCTTCGCCCCCTCCTATCCCAGGCCTCCTCCCCATGTTCAAATGGCTCCAGGGGCTCCCCAGGGGCTGGGGATACGGGTCCGCAACGCTTTGTCCGACACCTCTTCCTACTTTCGGCTTTGTGTCCTCCATGAGGCCTAGCTCTTCCTCAGTATCTCCTCTGGGCTGGGAGGCCAGAGGTGGGTCCTGCATGAAGCCTGAATGGGAGAGGAAGGGGTCGTACCAGCAGGATGCTGAGATTGTGTCTCAGGTCTTTGTGTCTGAGCAGAAACTCAGGGCCTCCCTGAATCTGATCAAGTGAGAGAGAGCTGCTCCTTTCTGTATGGGTTCCTGCTGGGGGGTTGGAGCCGCAGGGCCGCCTGAAAGGGACAGATCCCTCTCACCTCCTATTCCTGCTGTTCCTGAAATCTCAGCCTGCATTCACATGTAGGGCCCCTTGCCGTGAGTGGTGTGTAATGCCTCATCTGGAGCCCACCTTGTGCCCACCAAGGTTCCCACGGAAGACTCCTGCTCCTCGGCCCCAGGACACCTGAGTGACCTGCTTTATGGGAGAGTCTGACTATTTTCAGGTTCCAGACATCAAGACGCTGCTGGGCATCGCCCTCTACGCAGTGGTGCTGCCCTATATCAACCTTGAGCCGCCGGGGAGCCTGCCATCACCCCATCACCCTCAGCCCTGGGGCCGGCTTCCCAAACAGATGTTCCTTGTCACAGCACTGCTCCACATCTGGAGCCTGGCATTCCCACAGAGATGGGGGTGGGAGACGGTAGAGAAGAACAGAGGGTCAAGTTCTCCAGGGTCAAGTTCTCCCTTGGGAGGCCCTTGTAATGGATGGGGAAACTGAGGCCCAGAAATGGAGCCACTTAGTCACGAGTGTGGCAGCAGTAAAGCCTACACATTTGCCAGTCACCCCAATGCAGACAGCACCCACCTGCCCCTGGAAAGATCTGACAAGACTCAAGGTGTGTCCTCCCCAGGTTGCCTGAAGGAGGGCCTTACCTCATCTTCTGTCCTTAGGGCTAATCTTCAGGACACCCTGGACAGCATCCAAGAGGTAAGGTGGTCCTCTTTGGGTTTTCTCAAATCTGGAATTCCCTTGATCATGGGGAAGGGGGAGGAGCAGCCCCCAGGAGTAAGCATGGCCAGTCCTGGGAGCTGGGGTCTCTTGACATCCAGCAGACTCCCACACTGCCTTCTCACCTCCCAGAATGGAGGTGACATGCATCCTGCCCACTCTACGGTCTCTCTAGCACCTCCCCCTGAGTCCCTGCTCTTTAAGACTCATCTGCTTCCAGGGCACTAAGCCCCTTCCTCCAGGCACTGGCTAGAGCAGGTCTCTATGGCTTCAATGGGCTACAGGAACCCTGATGGGTGGGTGGGTGCTCGGCACACCTCAGGGGACCAGAGCTTGCAGACCTAGAAAGTTCTGGCCCCAGGCCACGAAAGAATTCACAGCCTTCACCCATCAGTCCAGAATCAGTATTCTAACAATTCCAAGCCATATTTACTGGACGCATGTTCTGCTCCGTTTAACCACATCACTACCCTACTTACCGTTTTTGGCTTCCCAGCTTTAAAATAAAATCCAAGATCCACACCGTGGCTTATGAGGCCCTGCTTGGTACTCCAGCCTGTCTCCAGCTTTCTCCTTTGCCCATTACACTCTGGCCAAGATGGCCTCTCTCTGTTCTGTGAACACACCTGTGTTTTTCTGCCTCTGGGCCTTTGCACAGGCCTCTCTCTGCTTGAAACTGGATTGTAAGCCCTAAAATGGCAGGGACCGTGTTTGATTTTGTTTGTCTCTAAATCCCCAAGCATTTAACCTGTTAAACAGTAGACAATAATGCCAGCTGTAATAGGTCTTAATAAATAGTTCTTGAATAAATGTGCCTGTTGCACATTTTTCTATTGACATATTTAATCCTTACAACAATCATGTAAGGTAAGAGATATCATTAGCTCTCTTTTTCAGAAAACAGGAACTCAGTGAGGTTAGGCCATTTGTTGAAGGTCACACAGCTAAGATTTGAACCCAGGGGGAGGCTTTTTTCACCTGTCATTGAGTATGAGGGCATTCGTGCCAGGTGGTACACCACAGGCCAGCTCCCAGATTCTAGATGCTTGTAGCTTCCTGGAGCAGGAAGGCATGGGGTCTGGGCTGGAAAGTTGCCAAGAAGCCCTAAGAGAGCATTGCAGGTGGAAGAAACAGCGGTGAGCAAAGGTGTGAAGGCAGGAAGATCCAGCTCCTGGGACAACCGGACTCACAGGGCTGGGCCAGCCCAGGACACACAGCCAGCTGGTCCCAGGGCTGCGTCAGCTGGTGGCCTCCAGAGGCAGGACCCCGGTGGGCAGGGAAATTGAGGCGGGGAGTCATTGCGCAGCCCGGGAGACCCCAGGGACGCGGGCTGGGCTCTCCCAGGCAGGACGTTCCCACGCGGGGGCGGTCCTGGGAAAGGCTGTGGGGCGGGCCCGGAGGCGGGCGCCAGCGCTCCGGTCCCTCTGCAGCCTGTTCTCCGTTACTTGCTCCGCAGACCCGGGTCGCGTTCTGGCTTCCGCTGAGCCGCACGGTAAGTGAGTGGGTGGGAAGAGCCCCGGCTGCCCAAATCCGGGCCGGTGGGAGACGCGGCTGGGACTCCGGCTTTTACCACCCGTGGGGGCGCTGCTATAAGAGGAGCATGGCGGGTGGGGCGGGCGGGCAGCTACTGGCAGCTCAGAGTTGAGGGGAACTTTCCTCCGTCCGCATATGGGGAGCCATCTCTTTCCTCAAATGTAGATTACTCCTTCCCTCCCCATAGGTGGGGCTCTCAACCACTTATGACTGATGGGGAGCCCTTCCTTTCCAGATGTGCAGCCCCTTCCCACTTTCCATATATGGTACACCCCTCCCTCTCTCTAATGATTGGGTGCCTCTCTTTCCCTAGATGTGGGGCCTCTTTCAATTTCCAGAAGTGGGATACCCCCTTCTTCTCCCCAGATGTGTGCCTCTCTTCCTCCCTCTGTCCCAGTTTGGTCCGTGTCCTCCTCTAAGTCCCCTCCTCGCCCCCCTGGGATGCCAGACCCTGAGATTTCCCTGGGGATGGAGGGTTGGGCTCGCCTGTCTCCCTCTCCCACCAGGTCCAGCAGAGCAGGCTCTCCAGGCACGTAGGCAGCCAATTATGGGGGAAGGGGTGGGGGCCAAACCATCTGCAGGAGACCTTGGCAGATGGCCCTGTAGCGAGGAGAGTTATCCCAGGACCTGCTCCCTCCCTACCTGGACTCCCACCCTGTTTCCTCTAGAGGACAAACAGCTGAGAGAGGTTTCCCAACCTAGCCACCATGAGCTGGGGCTGGAACCAGAACCCAGGCTCCCAGACCCAAACTGTTCAGGTCCTGCCTTAAGAGTTAGGCCTCCTCCCACTTCTCAGATGGTAAACTGAGGTCCCAGGAGGGGGCTCCAAATGTCTAGGATGGCCATCAACCCCCATAGGGATATCATACAGAATTAGAAGGGGCAGGCGGTGACCTTGGAATCCTGGGGACCACTCCCCCAGCCACAACACCTGTGAAAAAGCTGTTCCTCTGGATCCTGAGGGGAAGGGCAGAGGGCAGAGGGCAGAGGGCAGGACTCACCCACAGCCCCCTCCAGATGTCCTTTAGAGCTGCCTGGATCTTGGTGCTGAGGAAAGGAGGACTTGGAATGAGAGGGATCCACAGCCCGGGAGGCACTGGTAAGACCCGGACACCCACCCCGCCCTGACCCTCGCCGAACTGCAAGGCCAGGGGCAAGGGTCCTGTCTGCAGGCTGCCCCTGGTCCCTTTCATGCTGCCCTGGGCCTGCCCCAAACCATTTCCCATGATCCTACCCCTTGGTCCGGGGCCACGTTCTTCCAGGAAATAGAGACAGCCGTCCCCTCCTCCCAAGCTTTCTCAGGGTCTGACCCCCATATCTCAGGCCCCTAAGACCTTTGTGTCCTGGGGCTGAGGGTGCTGACAGAACTTTGGACCATCTTTCCAGACCCTTGTGTCCATGCTAGTCAGAAGAAAGAGGCCTAAAGTAGGAGAGACTTCAGCCGGGTAGAAGGGCCTTCCTGACCCTCTGGAGAATAAAAACAGATAACATTTATTGAGCTCTTACTATGTACCCTGAGCCGTGATAAACTTTTTGCAGAGATTAACACATTTAGACTTCACAGCAAACACATGAAGTGGATACTATGCTGTTATCTCCATTTCTCAGGTAAACACACAGGCCCAGAGCCAGGACTCTTTGCCCAAAGCAGTTCCCATGCTATTTGGGCAAGGTGGTACCAGTGCCCTCCTTGAGGGCATCTCTGGTGGCAATAAACAGAAGAAGCTTTACTGAGACCCTTCGAGCACCCAGCCTTGTTTTGGACACTCACATGGAGCCCTTGAGGGCTTAGCCATCAGGGAAAGCTTCCAAGAATGGAAGCCAGAGGTGAAGCCAGCCGCTGTCAGTGTAATTCGTGGAGCACCTACTGTGTGCCAGGCGCTGTGCGAAGCCTTTCGAGTGCATTCTCTTGAAGCTTCCACAACAGTGTGGAGTTGGATCTTTTACTCTCCCCACTTTCCGGATGAGGATGTTGAACACAGTGAGGTAAAGGGGCTCGTCAGAGCTGGGCCGGGGTGGAACTGGGGTTCCGCAACTCCAAAGCCGTGCCCCTGACCACTCATTAAAAGCATAGGGATATAGTGAGAGGCCCGCGCACCGCGCTGAAGAGTGGCCCCCGCTTGCCACAACTAGAGAAAGCCCTCGCACAGAAACGAAGACCCAACGCAGCAAAAATAAATAAATTAATTAATGAACTCCTACCCCCAACATCTTCTAAAAAAAAAAAAAAACAAGCATAGGGATAATGCTTTACAGTTTGTGGGGCAGTTTCCCATCTGCCATCTCAGGTTCATCGCAATGAACCTTTCCCTACCCATTGCCTTTGCCTGATGTGCCCTCCTCACCCCAGATCTTCCCAGATGACACAGGATTTGAAGCCACAGGGGCTGAATTGCAGCCCTGGCCCGGCTCCCTTTTGCTCTGTGAATTTCGGCAAGTCCCTTAGCTACTCAGTTTCTTCCTCTGTAAGATGAAGAGAACAATATCACTGTCTCAGAGTGATGCCGAGCCAATGAGTCAACTCGCCTGAAGGCCTTAGCATGGCTCCTGGCACACAGTAAGTGCTCAGTAAGTGCCACCCACTTTCTAATACTGCAGTTAGTGACAGGACGTCCCAGGGGCAGCCTGAACTCAGTTCCTCCCTGTGCCCGCAGCCCACGGCAAGGAGAAGATGCCCCCCTACACCAACTACCATGCCCAGCGCTCCTACCCCATGCCCGATGAGCCCTTCTGCACGGAGCTCAACGCAGAGCAGCAGGCCCTGAAGGAGAAGGAGAAGGGCAGCTGGACGCAGCTGAGCCACGCTGAGAAGGTGGCCTGTAGGTCTCAGGGTGGGGCTGGGGGTGACTTTGCAAAGAAAGGCCTGGCCTGTCACGGAGCAGTGGGCAGGGAGAGCCCCCAACAAGACAGCCAGAACCACCCAAAGACTCGAATGCGTACCTGAGGGGTGAAATTCATTCCTTTGTTCATTCATCTTTTTATTCATTGAACTGTTTGTGCACAGCCTGGTGCTAGGCGATGCTGGGGACACGGAAGTGAATCCCCCTGAGGGTTCCTGCCCTCAGGGTGCTCCCAGTCCAGTGGGGGAACCAACGCAAGCCCAGATAGCTGTAATACGGGATATGCGGCTGGGTGAGGTGTGTTCAGGGGGCTGTGGGAACCCAAGGGAGAGAGAAAGATGGAATCCTGGTGGGCCTTCCAGAGGAGCGTTGTTCCAGTCGGCTTTGGATGCTGAAGAGGAGGGGCTGCCAGGTAGTAGGAACAGCATGGGGAAGGATGTAAGAGCTGGAGAGCATGGAGGGTCCTGGGCATCACTGAGTGGTGTGGGGAGATGGAGCAGAGAGAGGCAGGTGAGGTGGGTGGGAGAGCAGGGGCCTGACCCTGGGAAGCAGGAGGGACGTGTGACCCCAAGTGCTGCCCACCAGAAGTGCCCCTGGGAGCCAGCTTTGCCATCAGCTCCTGGCCATGCTTTGCACATGCTAGATGCTCAATAAGAATTTGCTGAATGGACAGCATCTGCTGCAGGGAGGGGGAGGCTGGAGGTCCCTGAGGCCAAGAGTTGGCCCAGGGCCCTTGGAATGGATGCACCTGAGGCCCCTCCTCCCCCACCCCTCACCTGCCTCCAGTGTACCGGCTCCAGTTCCATGAGACCTTCACAGAGATGAACCGTCGCTCCAACGAGTGGAAGACAGTGATGGGCTGTGTCTTCTTCTTCTTTGGATTCACAGGTCTGCTGATTTGGTGGCAGCGGGTCTATGGTGAGTGGCAGTGTCTCAGCTGGCCGCAGCCCTCGGCCATGCCCTTGTGGCCACAGCCACCAGCCAAGCTTTGATAAGGGAATTATGCTGGCACTCATCTGAAGAGTTTTGAAAAGTCCCCCAAAGAGGTGTATGGGGAAGGGCAGAGCACGGCTGCCTGGGTTGCCATGTAGGGACCCTACCTCTCTGGGCCTCAATTCTCTCATCTGTAAAATGGGAATAATAGTGCCCACATCTCAGGGTTCTTGTGAGGATTTAATTATAAAACTGTTGCCTCGTGCCTGGCACATAGTTATGAACGATGTTGTTACTGATTGCTGTTACTAACCGTGAACTTTTCAGTATATTGTTTTGGCTGCTGTAACAAAGAGTCTCCAATGTACAAGAGCTTAAACAAGATAGAAGTTTTTTTCCTCTCTCACAAAAAAGGCCAGGGGGAGTATGGGGATTCCACAATATCAGACTCCTATTGTCTTGTTGCTCTGCCATCCTTAACATGCAGCTTCCTTCTTGACATACAAAATGGCTGCTCCAGCTCCAGCCATAAAGCCTACATTCCAGCCAAGAAGAGGGAAAGGGAGGACACACTCTCTCTAAGGTCCAGAATTTGCACCACCACTTCTGCTCACATCCTATTGGCTAGAAGTGATCATATGACCATGCGTAGCCACAAGGGAATCTGGGAAATATAGTCTTTAGCTGAGTGATCATGTACCCAACCGACCATGTTATTACTACATTTGTTACTACAGAAGAGTGATTTATTACTACAGAAGAGTGATTCTCAAAGTGGGGTCTCTGGACCAACAGCTTCACTTGGGAACTTGTTAGAAATGCAAATTCTCAGCCCCACTCTGGATCTACTGAGTCAGACACTCTGAGGCTGGAGCCCAGCAATCTATGTTTTAATATCCCTCTGGGTGACTGTGATGTGCACTGAGGTTTGAGAAGCACTGCTCTGGAAGTAGAGGGGAGCATGTTGGGGATGAGCTGGCAGTCTCTGCCTCAATTGACTTCACCTCCAGAGGCCTCACTTTGTTTCTTCTTCTGTAAAAGTGTGATGGGAATTCCTACCTTGCATGAGGGTGAAATGAGAGAACCTTTGGGAAAAATTCTATTCTAGTCCAATGTTTGGCATTCATAGGGGCCCACCCGCTGGAATAGAAAGTACCAGAGACAAAGGTCAGGCAGGTTAAGCTGGCCTCAGGGGCAGATGGACCAGGAAGTAGGATGTGAGCAGGGCTGGGAGCTCTGTCCCCCAGGCCTTTCTAGGTCCACACATCAAGGCACCTAAAATGCCTCCGTGAGTTCACCCTTTGGGTCCCCATAGCTTTAAAGTGAACACCCCTATCCTACCTCCCACTCCCAACCCCTTCAGGAAGCATAAGAAACTGTCTCATCCTGGACCCTTCCCAATAAGTGGGAGCAAACTCAGTAATTATAGTAGCTATCATGTATTAGGGGTTTTCATATCTTCCCTCATTCTGCCAATTGCATTATAAATACTAACACATTCAATCCCCACAACCCTGGTGGACAGGACCTGTTTTTGACAGGTAAGGAAATTGGGGGTCAGAGATGAAGTGACTTGTTCAAGGTCACACAGCAAGGTAGTGGTAGAGCTGGGATGTGGACCCAGAAAGACTTCAAACCAGTGCTCCTCTTACCCTTGGGTCACAGAGTAGGTGAGGAAACTGAGGCTCAGAAAGGGGAAGGACCTTGGCCCAGTTCCCACACCAAGTCTAAGGCAGAGCAGGGATCATAACTCAGAGGTCCCCAGAGTGCAGCTTTAGTGGGGAGTCTGGTGGCGGATGGACAGGGTGGCGAGGGGTCCTCATGCAGGGCACCCTGACCTTGTGCCTGGATACCCTGGCTCAGCGGGAGGGGGTGGGCCTGGCAGGGTCCCGCATGCCCCTGTCCCTACCCGGTTCCTTCCCTGCAGTGTTCCCTAAGAAACCCATCACCCTGATGGATGAGTGGAAGGCCCAGCAGCTCCAGCGCATCCTGGACATGAAGGGCAACCCCGTGCAAGGCCTGGCCTCCCAGTGGGACTATGAAAGGAAGGAGTGGAAGAAGTGACGTGGCATCCCAGCTGCTCGCGCTGCAGCTCTGCCCTGGCCCGGAGCCTATGGAGGCCCCTCCCCGCCACTTAACCCCAATAAAGCTGGCCTGCTCTCATCTGCCTTTAGTCTCCACCGCAGTCTCTACCTGCCATAAAGCCTACGTTATACCTAAAATTGGGCAGGACAGTAGGTGGGAGGCAGTAAGCCACTTTCCAGGGCCCCACTTATCAGGGAGGGCTTCCTGGAGGAGTAGAGGTTGGGGTTGAGCCTTAAATGATAGGTGGGATTAGGAAAGGCAGAATACTTACTGAGTATCTGCTGTGTGCCAGGTACTAATCTAGGCCCTGGGGATGCAGCAGTGAACGAGACACACAAAGTGTCTGGCCTCATGGAGGAGGTGCTTCTTTGTGTGTGTGTGTGTGTGTGTGTGTGTGTGTGTGTGTGTGTGTGTGTGTAGGGGGGGAGACAGAAAAAGGAATAAGTAAGTATAATATACAGTATGTTACACAGTAATCAGTGCTATGAAGGAACAAAACAGCAGGATAAAGGGACAGAGCTAAAAGGGGTTTGGGGGTGGTAGGTGAAGCCTCTTAGAAGAGGTGGCATATGACAAGACAAAACAGCAAGTGCAAAGATCCTGAGGCAGGATTTTAGTTTGTGGAATGTGGAACATCAAGGAGGCCACAGTGACTGGAGTAGAATGACTTGGAGAATAGTAGGAAGGTGTGTGTTGTGGGAGAGGGTTGGTCTTGGGGCAGAAAGCAGATTATATAGGAATACACACTCGTATACCCCAGAACCAAGAAGAGAAGCCTCCTTTCCTCTTGGTATGTCTCCTCCAGCACCCTCTACTGGAGAAGTTTAGCATCTCACTGTAAAGGGGGCGGTGCCCAGAGTCCTGCTCATTATCTTAGGGCAGGCACTGAGGGGTGAATTTGGGGTGGAGGGGCAATACATTGATAACTGGCACAGCAACTTTGAGAAAGTCTTGGCCAGGCCAATGGGGAGGCTTAGAGCAGAAAAAGCCCATTAGATGAGTCCTGTGTTGGGCAAAATTGACCCATCCCTAGAGTCCCACTGTGCTCTGTCCTTTGTAGTCCTTGGTTGCCTAGGAGGGCTGTGGCCTTGGCATGAACACTGCAGCAGCTCTGAAAGTGCAGCAGCTGGAGGTGGTCATACACCTATCCTCTTCATAGCAGGTCCTCTTGAAGAGACATCTGAGCGGCACACCTCCAAGGACACTCTGGATGCCAATGGAGGGATTCAGCAGGGCAATTGGGACAATATTCATTCAATCAACAAATATTTATTGTGCATCCACTATGTACCAGACTCTGGGGACAGAGTGAATGAGACCTCATTCCAGTGTCGTGATTTCCAGTCCTCATGAATCTGAAAGTCGGTAATGGTCACCCTAATAAATTATAGAACAGATGAGTGCTAAGAAGGGGAGATACATGGTACTTGGACTGACCTAATCTAGAGAAGTCAGGGTGGGCTTCCCTGAAGAAGTGTCTTCATATTTGAGATATTGTTGCCGAAATTCATCCTCTGTACACTGGTGCCAGATTAAACCTCAGAGACAGAATTTTGAGTGAAGTAGAAAGAAATAGCTCTATTGCTTTGCCAGGCAAAGGGGGCCCCAGTAGGCTAACGCCCTCAAGAATGTGTGTCCTGCCCTGGAGGGGGTAGTGAGGAGTCTTATAGTATTCAAGGAGCAGGGTGTGATCAGCTCATGGACATTGTTCTGACTGGTTGGTGGGGAGGTAATCAGGAGTCAGCATCATCAGCCGCCTTGTTCCAAGTGGACTGGTGTCTACATGCTTGCGGGCAGCCTACAGTTAACTTCTCCCACCTGGTGGGGGTTTCAGTATCTGCAAAACAGCTCAAAGGACATGGCTCAGAATGTTATCTATAGTCCTCGAGGAAGAACTAAAGGTCCTTGACTTTGTTTAATGGCTAAAGTATTATTATTTTGTCTTGCTTGACTGTTTTCCTTTCTTTCTGCATTTTCTCACTTCTCTGATTAACTTTATTCTTTAAAACTTTGACTAAAGTTTTTCTACAGACAAAAAGCAGGTGGAGGACATGGGTGGGGACCTATTCAGGGAAGGCCTCATAGGGTCCTGCTTGGTTACAATATGAAGGATGACTGGGTGTAAACTAGATGAAAGGGGTGGTGGAACAGCATTTTAGGCAAAGAAAAGCATGTGCAAAGGCCCTGTGGTAGTGAGGACCATGGCATGAAAGAGGAAATAAAGGAAGCCAGTGGGTTGTCACAGGATAAGGAAGAGATGAACAAGGGGAGACAGGGAAGTGGGAGACTCATATAGGGCCTTGGAGTCTCTGCTGCCTCTATTGAAGACACAAATCTGGGGAAAAGCAGGGAAAGATGGAGCTGAGGGAGTATGTGGGGGCCAGAGGATGGGAATCCTTGAACATCCATTTAATTTTTATTTGAGAAAGACAGCTGCCTTGGTGCAAGTTTCTGTCTGGCCTGAGGGATCCATTTCACTGCCTTAGCATGAAAGATGCTGGGGATGCAGACATGGAGCAGAAAGGAGCCCTGGCATTCGGGTCTCCTGGCCTGCGGGCAGGACTGGCATGAACATGGCCAGTGGGAGGCTAAGGGGGATAAGAGCTATAGAAATGTTTGATAGTATGTTTTGACCCCATTATTTTGACCCAGGCCCTGATGCTTTGCTAGCAGCAGGAGCAGTTTCGACATAACTGAAGATGTTGAACTATGCAGGTGATAAACTTTGTTTAGATTAATAACTTGCTGAGGAATTATGTTGTGGGTAATAAAGAAAATTGTCAAAATTGGCCTGGGGAAAATTTGATGTCATACTAGTCATTTTTTCACCTGCAATAATGCTGTGTAACAAACAACACCAAAACTTGATCGCTTATAACTTTGAGCATTTATTTCTATCTTTCATGGGCTTGTGGGTTGGCTGAGGCTCTGCTGGGATCCTACAGGTTTAGTTCCAGGCTCTGGGTTGGTGTTTTGGTTTCCTAGGGCAGCCATAACAAAATACCACAGACTGGGTGGCTTAAACAACAGAAATGTATTTTCTCACAGTTCTGGAGGTTAGAAGTCCAAGATTGAAGTGTTGGTAGGATTGGTTTCTTCTGATGCCTCACTCCTTGGCTTGCAGATGGCCTCCTTCTCACTGTGTCTTCATGTGGTCACTCCTCTCTGTTTGTATCTCTGGTGTCTCCATGTGTGTCCAGATTTCCTCTTCTTATAAGGACACCAGGCAGATCAGGTTAGGGCCTTCCCTGATGACCTCATTTAAGTTTATCACCTTTTTAAAGGCCCTATCTCCAAGTGCTTTCACATTCTGAGGTATTAGGGGTTAGGACTTCAACATAGGAATTTGCAGGAGACACAATTCAGCCCGTAACAGTTGGGTTCAGGGTTATTCATGTATCTCCTTTTTCTGGGACCAGCAGGCACATGTTTTTGTCATGACAGAAGTCAGAGACTCCTGAGGGGACAGAGAGACAGTGGGGACCCACGATGCTCTGAAAGCCCAAGCTCAGAACCACACACAGAACCAGCACCGCATTCCACCAGTCAAAGCAAGTCCTGTGGTGCTCTGGTTACAACTGCTACATTACAACCCCCCTTAAAACTTAAAGGCATGAAACAGCCATTTCCTTATGCTCACTGATTCTGTAGTTCAGGAATTTAGGCAGGGCACACTGGGAACTGCTCGCCTCTGCTCTAGACTGTCTGCGCCGCCAGCTGGAAACATTCAAGGCTGTGGCCAGAATCTTCTGGAGGTGTTTTCACTTACACATCTGGTGGTTAACATTGGTTGTCAGCTGGGACCTCAGTTGGAGCCGTCAACCAGAACAACTCTTTGTGGCATTCCCCAGGTGTTCTCTCTGTGTGGGCTAGTTTGGGCTCCCTCAAAGCATGGTGGGTGGGTTCCAAGAGAGCCAGGGGGAAGTGTATTGTATTTTTATGATCTAGCCGCAGAAGACACATCACTTCTGAACCCTGTTGCTCAAGGCTCTCACAGAGATCCACTCAGGTTCAAGAGGGAGAGGACAGAGACCTCCCCTACTTGATGGGAAGACATCAAGGTCAATGTAAGATGTGAGATGAATGAAACAACAAGGTCCTACTGTACAGCACAGGGAACTATATTCAATATGCTGTGATAAACCAGAATGAAAAGAACATGAAAAAGAATATATATATATATAACTGAGTCACTTTGCTGTACCGCAGAAATTAACACCACGTTGTAAGTCAATTATACTTCAATAAAATTTTTTTAAAAATGTTGAGAGATGAATGTGAGATGGGAAATACATTGTGGTCATCTTTGGAAAATATAGACTGCCAACACAGTCAAGTTCAACGTCAATGAGTAGAGAAATGTCCTCCAGTAGAGGGTATGTGGAGAGCGTGAGGAGGGAAGGCAAAGTGTGAGCAAATAATACAAACTGGGCTTCCCTGGTGGCGCAGTGGTTGAGAGTCCACCTGCTGATGCAGGGGACACCGGTTCGTGCCCCTGTCCGGGAAGATCCCACATGCCACGGAGCAGCTGGGCCCGTGAGCCATGGCCGCTGAGCCTGTGCATCCGGAGCCTGTGCTCCGCAACGGGAGAAGCCGCAACAGTGAGAGGCCCGTGTACCGCCAAAAAAAAAAAAAAATAATAATAATACAAACTACCACAGATGTATAGAAATAACCAACACAAAATCAAGTTGACAGAAACGAAAACTGACATGTTAAATTAGATATTGACTAAAATTCAAACAGGGAGTAAAATTTTGACATTTAGATAATCAAATGTGACCTGAAAAAATTGGACCAATTAAAAATAATGGACATAGTAGACAACGCACAATGGCAGGAAACTGGTGAAATCAGATATAGACTAAAAATGACTGAGAGAAGAATTAAATCTTCATGGTGGCATTTACCCCATGAGACTAAGTGATTTTCATGAAAAAATAATTTCGTAAAATTAAATTTAAAGTGGGCAACATTAGAAAGAATTTAATTTTGGTCATAAAATAACTGATGGAGGGATTTAATTTGTTTCGTTCAGCTTGCCCAAGAAAACTCTTTCTTGATGTATTGGATTAGTGTAATTCTGATAAAAATAATTGAATTCAAAACTCATAGTCAAAATAGTCTTGGGGTAAACACATATACGAGGTCAAAACATTTGGGTCAAATTATCCTGTAATATTGAAATTTTCTGTAAAAAATGAGAAAGAAACTCAGGAGACAAATGAGGAACTAAAAAGTATTTACCTGTATGACAGATAAAGGACTGATTTCCTTTAAAAAAAGATTTTTTTAAACCCATCTAACAAATCAGTAAGAAAAAAACAAGAATGCAGTAGAAAGTAAACAAAAGTCATGACCAGGGAGATTACAGAAAAAGAATAGAAATGCCCTAAACAGTTCTTAAGGAAAAGTTCAAACATACAAAAAGAATAGTTTAATAAACCTCCATGTGTCTCCCGGGAGTCCACAATTATCTGCACATGGTCCTCATTTTCCCACCCTTGCCCCTGAATTATTTTAATAAATCCCAGGCATTATATCATTTCAGTCATAAATATTTCAGTATGTCATTAAGGACTGTTTTAATATACATAACCAAAATACTATGACTAGACATAAAAAATCCTAATATTTCCTTAATATCAAATATCCATTCAGTATGCAGATTTCCCTGATTGTCTCAAACATTTTTATTTATTTGAATTTTCTTGGAATGAGGATCAACCTTAAATCTAGATTGCAGGTGGTCATCTGAATCTTTGTCTGGTTTTGGTATCAGTGTAGTTTCCTTCCCTCTATTTTCTGGAAAATATTATCTAGAAATAGTGTTACTTTTTCTTTAACCATTTGGTAGAATTCTCCAGTGAAATCATTTGGGCCTGGAGATTTGGGGGTGGGGTAGGGTAATTTTTATATTGCACTGATTTTACTGCATCCCATAAGTTTTGGTGTGTTATGATTCATCTGTCTCTGAGTATTTTCTAATTTCCTTTGTGATTTCTTCTTTGACTAATTGGTTATTTAACAGTGTGTTGTTTAATTTCCACGTATTTGTATATTTTCCAATTTTCCTTCTGTTATGATCTCTAGTTTTATTTCACTGTGGTCAGAGAAGATGCATTTATATTATTTCAATCTTTTAAATTTATAGAGACTTGATTTGCGAACTAACATATAGTCTATCCTGGAGAAAATTTCATATGCACTAAAGAATGTGTATTCTGCTGTTGCTGGTAAAGTGTCCTATAGATGTTTGTTAAGTCTAATTGGTTTGTAGTTTGCTTAAGTCCTCTATTTCTTTTCTTTTTTTTTTTAATATTTATTTATTTGGCTGCGCCGGGTCTTAGTTGCAGCACGTGGGATCTTTGTTGCGACATGTGGGATCTTTTCAGTTGTGGCATGCAGGCTCTTAGTTGTGGCATGGTTCCCCGACCAGGGATTGAACCCGGGCCCCCTGCATTGGGAGTGCAGAGTGTTAACCACTGGACCACCAGGGAGGTCCCAAAGTCTTCTATTTCTTCTCATTTCCTTTTGTGTATATATTTAAGATATTTTCTTAATGGTTACAGTTAATTACCATTAACATCTTAAATTTATAACTACCTAGTTTGAATTGTTACTAGCTTAGCTTCAATAACATAAAAATTTCTCCTATACCACTCTGTACCTCTCCCTTTATATTTGTCAAAAATTGTATCTTTATACATTGTGTGCCCTGATAACATAGGTTTCTAATTTTTTATGCATTTGTGTTTTTTTTTTTTTTTTTTTTTTTGCGTTATGCGGACCTCTCACAGTTGTGGCCTCTCCCATTGCGGAGCACAGGCTCCGGACGCGCAGGCTCAGCGGCCCAGCCGCTCCACATGTGGGATCCTCCCGGACCGGGGCACGAACACGCGTCCCCTGCATCGGCAGGCGGACCCTCAACCACTGCGCCACCAGGGAAGCCCCTGCATTTGTGTTTTAAATCATGTAGGAAATAGAGTTAAAAACTAAAAATACATTAATACTCCTTTTTTTTTTTTTTTTTTTTTTGCGGTACGCAGGCCTCTTACCGTTGTGGCCTCTCCCGTTGCAGAGCACAGGCTCCGGACGCACAGGCCCAGCGGCCATGGCTCACGGGCCCAGCCGCTCCGCAGCATGCGGGATCCTCCCGGACCGGGTCACGAACCCGTGTACCCTGCAGCGGGAGGCGGACTCTTAACCACTGCACCACGAGGGAAGCCCAATACTTTTATATTACCTATGTAGTTGTCTTTATCAGAGTTCTTTATTTCTTCATATGTCTTCAAATTTCACTGATTTCTGCTTTTATCTTTATTTCCTTCTTTCTGTTTGCTTTGAATTTACTTTGCTCTTCTTTCTCTACATCTTGAGGTGAGAACTTAGATTAATGAGTTGAGAATTTTTGTCTTTTGTGATGTATACACTTATTGCCTAAATTTCCCGCTTGGCACTGTTTTAACTCTGTCCCACAAATTTTAATATCTTGAATTTTCATTTCATTTAGTTCAATGTATTTTTTTTTTTATTTCCCTTGAGACTTCCTCTTTGACCAATGAGTTATTTAGAATTATGTTGTTTAGTTTCCAAGTGTGGACATTTTCATATTATCTTTCTGTTACTGATTTCTAGTTTGATTCCACTGTGGTCAGAGAACACACTTTGTATGATTTCAATTCTTTTAAATTTATTGAGGTTTTTGTATGGCCCACACTATCGTTTATCTTGGTATATATTTAATGGGCACTTGGAAAGAATGTGTTAAGTGTTCTATAAATGTCAATCGAATCCTGATGGTTGATCGTGTTGTTGAACTCTTTATATTTTTGGTCATTTTCTGTCTAGTTATTCTATCACTTGTTGCAAGAAGGGTATTAATTGTGATTTGTCTCTTTCTCTTTTTAGTTCCATCAGTTTTGCTGCTGTCCTTTGATTGTTGATTGCATGATATATTTTTTTAACCTTTTTCTTTCAGCCTGCCTATATCTATCTATCTATCTATCTATCTATCTATATATATATATTTTTTAAAGATTAATTTTCTTTATTTTTGGCTGTGGTCTTCATTGCTGCGCGCGGGCTTTCTCTAGTTGTGGCGAGTGGCTACTCTTCATTGCGGTGCACGGGCTTCTCATTGTAGTGGCTTCTCTTGTTGCGGAGCATGGGCTCTGGGCGGGCTTCAGTAGTAGTGGCACGCGGACTCTAGAGTGCAGGCTCAGTAGTTGGTGGCATGTGGGATCTTCCCAGACTAGGGCTCGAACCCGTGTCCCCTGCATTGGCAGGCGGATTCTTAACCACTGCGCCACCAGGGAAGTCCCTGCCTATATATTTTAAAAGGATTTCTTATAGACAACATATAGTTGGTTTTGTAAATTTACTCTACCAATATCTGTCTTTTAATTGGTATATTTAGACCATTACACTTAATATAACTATTGATACGTTAAGACATATCTCCTAATTTTCTTTCTGTGTGTTCTCTTTGTTACTCATTTCCCTGTTTTCTTTTTTCTGCCTTCCTGTGGGTTATTTGAAGATTGTTTTCTAGAATTCCATTTTAATTTATCTATAGTGTTTTCAAGTATGTCTGTACAGCTTTTTTAGTGGTTACTGTGGGTATTACATTACATACACATAATTTGTCACAGTCTACTGATGTTATCATTTTCCCCATTTGAGTGAAGTGTAGAAAGCTTACCTTTCTTTATGTCTCTTTACCCACTTTCATTATTGCCAGGTAGGGGTGGAATTCCAGGCTCCCAATGTGGTCTCCACGGACATTGTGGGGAGAAGGTGTAGCAGGAGAGGGCTCATTAACTGGCCAGCAGAGATGAAAGTCCTGGCTCCCTTGGCCTTATCTCACAACACCCCACATTGGTGGGAGTGGGGTCAGGGCACCTTGAATCAGGGTGGAAGCCTAGGCTCCCCACTCAGCCTTTGCTGATGTGGCTGGCCATAGTCTTCATAGTTTTTTTAGTGGTATTTGGCTGGAGTAGAGCTCTTATTGTCTAAAACTTTTCTGTCCTGCTAGGATGATCCTTTCCTAATCCTTTGAATAGAGAGAGCCGGCTTTGGTTGGGGCTGTTTTTTCTGTTCTGTGCCCATTGGCTTTTTTGGGTAGCCCACTCCAGCTTCTTTGGCCCCAAGTCTGGGGTCTCTGAGGCAGAGAGGAAAAACTAGGGAACTCACCACCGTGTTGTTCCTCAGGTCCTGAGGTCCCCGTGCAGCCTGCCTTCTCTTTACCTTTCAGTTTTCTTATGCTTGTTGCATATACAATGTCCAGGGATTTTAGTTTTACTTAGCCATCTTCCCAGACATGGAAGTACAGAGGGGGGTCATCTGTCCTGAGGAGTTTCCCCCAGTTTGCATTTTACTGATTGCATTCCCATGTATCATTTATTGTGTCCCTCTGTCCCCTGCATTTTCCATCAATGGTGGTCACATTTAGAGGCTTTGGTCAGATGCAGATTTGACTTTTTGGCAAGAGTATTTCTTTTTTTTTTTTTAAATTAAACTTTTTATTTTGGGATAATTGTAGGTTCACATGCAGCTGTAAGAAATAATACAGAGGGATCCCATCTACCCTTCACCTAGTTTCTCCCAACGGTAATGTCTTATAAAATAAAAAATCACAACCAGGATATTGACATGGACGCAGTCAAGGTACAGAACATTTCCATCGCCACAAAGATTCCTTTCTAGCCACGCCCACTTCTCTCCCTCCCAAGCCCCTGCTAACTCTGGCAACTACTCATTCGGTCTTCTTTTCTAATTTTGTCCTTTCAAGATTGTTCTATAAATGGAATCATACTGTATGTACCCTTTTGGGACCGACTTTCTTTTTCTTTTTTTAAAAAATTTTTATTGGAGTATAATTGATTTACAGTGTTGTTAATTTCAGGCTGACAGCAAAGTGAATCAGTTATAGATATACATAGGTCCACCCTTTTTTAGATTCTTTTCCCTTATAGACCATTACAGAGTATTGAGTAGAGTTCCCTGTGCTACACAGTAGGTTATTATTAGTTATTTGTTTTATATTTAGTAGTGTGTATATGTCAATCCCAATCTCCCAGTTTATCCCTCCCTGGCAAGAGTATTTCATGGGTGTTCTTTTGCCAGGAGGCACGTGCTGCCTCACTGTCCTTGTGTGCCATTGGCAGCCTTCGTTGGTCATTGTGTAGATTCATTAACTTATTAGGGGTACAGGTGGCTTTCAACTTATTGAAAGATGCCAATCTCAATTAGAGGTTTGAAAATGAAATTTTAAAGTATGGGATACTATTTTTTCATCAGCCAGATTGTCAGAGGTCAAAGAGTGTTAACATGGATGTTGGCAAGTGTGCAGGAGACAGGCAGTTTCACAGGATTCCGGTTTTGGGCATCCCCTTCCAAATGACAAATGGCCCAGCAATTCTACTTCTACGAATATACTGTGGATACACACACGCGTGTGCAAAATGATGGATCAGTGAGGTTCTTTATTGCATATTGTTTGGATTAGCGAAAGTGGCTAACCACCAATTGTTCCTCCCTCAAGCAGAACTTCCCAACTGATATGCTACTAAGTTTCATAAGTTGTGGTAGATGTGATGGTACCCCCGCCATGTGCCTTCAGAACACCCTCGAAGGTCAGGTGCAGCTTTGGTGGACAGTTCTCACTCAAGAAACAGGTGCCTGGGCTTCCCTGGTGGCGCAGTGGTTGAGAGTCCGCCTGCTAATGCAGGGGACACGGGTTCATGCCCCGGTCCGGGAAGATCCCACATGCCGCGGAGCGGCTGGGCCCGTGAGCCATGGCCGCTGAGCCTGCGCGTCCGGAGCCTGTGCTCCGCAACGGGAGATGCCATAACAGTGAGAGGCCCGCGTACCGCAAAAAAAAAAAAAAAAAAAAAGAAAGAAACAGGTGCCTGTGCCTCCTTGACCATAGGTTTATGCTTGGCAGGAAGGAAGTGCCAAATACTGAGGAGAAATGACCTAGGAGCAGCCCTCAGCTGATGAGGGATGGGAGTTAGTGTATAAATACCTCGTGTTCTTTCCCCTAGAATGTTCCATGGGTCTTTCAAGGATCCCCTGGGAAGGAGCCCCATTGTCTGAGTTGGCAGGTTACTCATCATTGCATCCTCTGTTGACTTCCTGTCCTTCCCTGACTCACTGTCCCCACCACCCTGGGATCACCTTTTAAACTACTTATACCTGAATCCTTATTTTAGGCTTTGCGTTTGGGGGGTATCCATAATAAGGTTAGATTTAGCCCCCAGACTAGCCACCTCAGGCGTCCCCAGAGCACTGGTGGTGAGGGGTGGGAGGTCTGACAGCATAGACTGATGAAGTTTGTATAATATTTATGGTGCCAGAAACCCTTCTTAAGCACTTTACAAGCATAAAATTAGCATTAAATCTGCATAACCACCCATCAGGTAGGTATAGTTATCATTCCCATTCTACAGGTGAAGAAACTCAGGCACAGAGAGGTTAAGTCACTTGTCCCAGGGCACCCAGCTAGCCCTGGAAGTCTGGTTTCAGAGTCCAGCTACTAACCACTACACAGCCTGTCTCTCCTGCGGCCCCCACTGTTCCACCAGGATGAGCTAAGCATGGCCAAGTTTGGGCTCTTCCTTCCTGGACACCTAACTGCAGTGATCACCTGCACAGCATGTGGCCACCCATCTAGGAGGGCCACCCACCCTCCACAAGGACCCTCCACAAAGTCCATGGAGCCACTGGAGAAGTTTGCTTTCCAGGTGCCCAGGGAGCTTGGCACGAAGCCTAGGAGAGACTGATGTTCCTAAAAAGGATGGCCAACTAGCTGCTGGGGGATGCCCCACTACATAAATAGTTTGTAAATAAGGGCCTTATCATTGTTTTTATTGTTATTGTTTTTACAGTGCAATTGGACAGAACACAGTTGTTTTGCTTGGTGGGGTGTAGGGGGTTGGGGTTTGGGGGCGGTATTTTTCACACCAGTGCAACTTAAGCCAAGCTGATGCGGGCACTGGTCATTTCCCACTCAGTAACAAATTTACAAACCATGTAAAACGTGTAAGACAAATGTAGCAGGCCAGGCTGCTACATTATGTTATATATTTTAAAATTTTATTCTTAGAAGACCGTTTTCTTTATGTCCCTATTCTCGGTACCTTAGTGTTTGACTTCCTCAAACTTTAAGACTGACTTCTTAAAATTCTGTAGTAAGACCATTTAAAGTCAAAAGAATTCGCAAGGTTATCATGAAATTATTCAAGCTAATTATCCACGTGTGAACCTACTGAAATGGGATAATAATTTAGGAGGGAATTATACTCCATATAATTTAGGAGGGAATTAATACTCCATATGCCCTGAATTCTAACATTAGTGCACGGATATTTATTAAACATCAAAGAGGACAAACTTGTAGGGATCATATATGTTTGTTTCTATTATTGTCTATATATTAAGAAAAAGTTCTTGGTTTTTTTTTTTTTTTTTTACCTCATGACAAAGGCTGTGATGGTGGAGATAGAAAAATGGAGAGCTGGATATTATGTAATGAATTTGATCATGATATAAGTTGCTGATTTTCGTGAAAAACTTGTTAATTTTTAAAAATTGCACAAGCAATGCACACAATCATTACCTTAAACTTTTATGGAATTCAGAAGGGTGAAAGCTAACTTTAAACCCTTGGCTTGCTAAAAGGTTTTTTAAAAATCATAAATAGGTGTGAATTTTACAAAATACTATTTTAACATCTACTGAAATACCGTAAGGATTTTCTTTGTGAATGTTACGGTACAATGAATTACATCGAAAGATTTCCTATATTGAGTCAATCTTGTTTACCTGGAATAAACCCTACTAGGTCATGAACTATTATTCTTTTTATATGTTGTTAGATTCCATTTGTTAATATTATACTTAGAACTTTGGCTTGCATGTTCATAAGTAAATTGGCCTAGAATGTGCTTTCCTTTCCTTGCCTTCCTGCCTCCCCTCTCTTCCTTTGCGCTATACAGCCTTGTTCCGTTTTAATAACAGTTATATAATTTTCTCAAAAAAAAAAAGAAAAAGAGTTTGAAAGCTCTAGATCATTTCCTGTGCTCTGGAACTCACAATTATTTTAAAATACCCAAAATGAAAAAGTTCATTTGGATTTGAAATCCACTTGATTACAACACTGTACTTGTCAATTAAAGAAAGGGAAAAACTATTAAAACATTAAAATATAATTTCAACTGTAAGTTCTGGAATGGCTTAACATCTTCTTTTGTCACCTACTTGAGGTTACAAAGTCTTGTCAATGCTGACTACCAAGAATTTGAAGAGACCAGTGTTAATAAACTTTGATCAGGAACTGTGTAAACCATTTTGATCATAAAACCTCATATAAAAAAGTTGTGTTCATAGGAACAAGATCAAGTGTCTCAAGGAAAAAAATTTAAATAGTGTATTTAGATATATTAATCAAAGTTAATTCTTCATATCTGATGAAATATGTTGTATTTCATCTCTCATCATAAAAATATATAGAAATGGAATGAATTTTTCCCTAGGACCCATACAGACAGTCCAAAACCACTTCCAGCTTTTCCTCAGTGTGCATTTCCAGTATTTTGTGTGTGTGCCATGGCATGTTTAAGGTTGGAATCTTAAACTGAGTTCAAGGTCTGGTTAAAAAAATGTGGAATATTACATGGCTAGAAAAAAGAATGAATCTGCCATGAGTTAACTGTTGAAGCTGCACAACAGTGGGAGATTCGTGTATGAACATGGAAACTTCTATAAGATACACTATAGGTGGGAAAAGCAAGGCACAGTGTATCTGTTACCATTTTTGAAAAAAAAAAGGATCAGAATATATTTATATTTATGTATTATGTGAAAAGACGTTTCTGGAAGGATCTCAAGAAACTGGGGAGGGGACTTGAGTGGCTAGGGTAAGGGATGGGGGCCAGCGTCATGGGCCTAGAGGTGGCGGGAGCCTGCAGGCTTTGGAGAATGGTGACCTTGAGCCCTGAGAGAGCCGTGGCAAGCTGTGAATCCGGTACCTAAGGGGTGGTAGTGTAGACGTCCTTCTGGTGAGCAGGACAGAGGATGGAGGACGCCACGGAAAGCTGGTCAGGCGGGAGACACAGGTCGTGGGCACGCGCAAGGGCATCTGGGGTTGGAGCAGCTTACAGCTGGCAGCCCCCGGCCACCAGGGGGCAGTCAAGCTCGCTCCTGGAAGCGGGCAGGGAGGAGCACCCGAGGCAGGTCCCCCGCCCCCCGGCCGGAGCTCCTGCCTCTGGAGTCCTGCTCCCTTTCCCAGGCCCTTCCCCGACCTCCGGGTACAGCCACGTGGAGCTCCGTGTGGAGCACCTCCTTCTTCCTCTTGGGGGTCTGCTTGATGGCGAGGTCATTGATGCCTCCCCCCTCAACTTCCAGTCTTCGTTAGGTTATCTTACTCAATTTTAACCACAATCGCTTGAGATGGGTACTGCTATCTTACCCATTTCATAGATGGGAAAGCTAGGGCATAGAGAGGCTAGGTAACTTGCCCAAAGACCAGGAATGGCGACCCAGGATACACCCCTGGCCTGTCCACTCTCAGAACTGGAGTGTTAACCAAACCATGGCTTCTCCACTCTGCTCCCCCTCCAGAACCTTCTCCACATAGCAGCCAGAGGGTGCTTTGGGGGCTCTAAGTGGTGTAGCACTCCCTGACAACCTCTCTCTGGCTCTCACTGCCCTCAGGACCAAGTACAGTCCCCTCATTCCACCTGTCTGGCATCATATTGACCCAGGAGCCTCCAGACACAGCAACTGTTCTTCAACCCGGAGAAAACTCTTGCTCATCCTGTGCATTTGCTTCTTCTTCACCAGGACCACTCTTCTTGCCTCCCTGCTTCTTTTGGATAGCTCTTATAGATTCTTCAGGCCCTGGCTGTGATAGCACTTCCTCCAGGAAGCCCTCCCTGACTCCCAGACAGGCTCAGGTTCCGTATTAAATGCTGTTAGAGCACTCACTATGAGCCTCTTGTGTTGCACTGGCCTCAGATGTGTGCTTCATTTTGTGATTATAATAATATCATTATTTCAAAACCTCAAAATCACCCTTGGTTCCTCTTTCTTCCTAGAGCTCTCTCCAATACATCAGCTGATCTTGTGGGATTATCTTTAAAATGGTATCTCAAGTCTGACCCCTTCTTACCTCCTTCCCCACTACGTCCTTCATGTCTTGCCATACTTCCTCAGGGTCATCCTGTTTCCACTTTTGCCCTGCAACAGCCAGCCATCCTTGTATTCGTCTGGCTGTCTCCCCGACCAGAATGGAAGCTCCATAAAGGCAAGGGCTTTGTTCCCTGCAGGATCCCCAGTGCCTAGGACTGTGCCTGCACAGAGCAGGGCTCAGTAAACACTTGCCAAGTGGCCATTTGACTGTTTCTCCCACTAGAATGTCAGCTCCTGAGGGCTGGGACTGTGTCTGTCCTGTTAATACACAGCCCCAATGCCCAGCACACAGCAGGTGCTCAATAAAAACCCAGTGTACAGGTGGAGAAATTCAGGCCCAGAGGGAGGAAGAGACTTGTCCAACGTCCTCCCCAGAGAGGAGCAGAGCCAGCACCGGTACCCAGCTCTCCTGCAGCCCCCCTGCCAGCCAAGCATCCCCTCCTTTCCCTGTCCCAGAGCACACAAGAGCCCAGGCCCTTTGCTCACCAAGTCAACACAGTTTATTACTGAATTTCACTTTCACACAATTTCAAAGAGCTGGAACAAGTGTGGGGTGGGGGTTGGGGGAGGGACAGGTGCCCCTCAGGAGCCAGGACCCCCGGCTGGCTTCCCCGGACCACGGCAGGGGAGGGAGCATCAGGCCGTTCAATCTCTGGGCACCAGCTCTCCACGTGCACACGCACAGCAAGCCAGCAGCTCCTCACACATAAATACAGACACGCTTAACAAAAATAGTATATCATCTTCACAAGGAATAAAAATTAGTCTCAAATATGTACAGCAGAGAGCCCGGGGTGGCCAGGGCTAGGCCAGGATCCCCAGGGATGAGACAGGCCATGGGTGGAGCAGAGGAGAGAGGGAGGCCTGAAGAGCTCCTGGCCAGGCCACCCTGACCTTGGCAGCCCGGCTGCCCAGGCTGAACGGGGGTGGGGCACAAATCGATCAGGCCAGACAGGACTGGCCCCTCCAGCCAGCCCTACCTCCACCCCACGCACAAGGCTCTCTTTCCTGCCCTTCCTGCCTGAGGTAGGGAAGACCCCAGGGCTCCCACAGCTGTTCCCCGTGGCTCCCCCTCACCTCTGGGCAGAGGCCCCTGAACCCCATGGGCAGCAGCCCAAGGCAAAGGTGCCACAGGACGATCTCCTTGCAGGAAGCGAGGCAGCTGAGGCCATAAACAGCTCTGGGGCACCTATCTTGGGCCCAGTCGGTCCCTCAGTCGTGGTCATGGGAGCCGGGGAAGCGGAAGGGAACTGGGGTGGTGCTCAACTGCAAGGGCCACCCAAGCTTTGGCATGGGGTGCCTCCTGCAGCTACAGCTCCCCCATCCCAGGTGGGGCTGGCCTCTAGCCAGAGGCCTCTAGGACACTGGGATTGAGGGTAGGGACTTTGGCCAGGCCAGAGGTGGGGAGGGGGTCCTGGTCCTTGTTTCTGTATCCCAAGCAGCCTGAATCCCTAATTAGTCAGAAGTGGCCCCTAAGCGGCTCTTGGAGGGTGGGGATAAATGGAAGGGGAGCCCAGGTCCGGGAGGAGGGAGAGACAGGAAATGATCAATTCCGAGGCCACAAACATCAAAATGAAGGCAATCTAGTCTCTCTTTCTGGGGAAAAGGGTCAGAAAATTTTCCAGCTCCCTGGCAGGAAAGCATCCTCAGTGAGGCTAAGGGGGCAAGGGGTTCCACCAATCAGGCAGGGCACTGCAGCCCCCAGTCACAATCCCCCCAAACCTGTCAGCTTCCACGGGACAGAATCTGGGGAAATTTTGTGGGTTTTGAGGCCGGGAGAACTGAGGTGTCGGGGAAGGCGGCTTTCACAGAAGCATGGTAAATTCTAGAAAACTAAATGAGGGGACCAGGTCTAGGCCCAACCCTGTGATGTGTGGGTGGCCGTGGGCTGCATGTAGTGGTTCTCCAGGTGGCGACGGTGGCTGGACGGAGGGCTGTGGTGAGGGCAGGATGGCGGTGGGCGGGTGAGTGGGTGGTCAGTGTCTGGTCATTTCCGACTGAAGAGCGAGCCCAGCAGAAGCACGCCAGCCACAGTCATGCCCGTCAGGAACCAGCGGTTGAAGCGCTCCTGGCCCTTCCGGCTCTCGGCTGCTGCATTGTTCCCATAGAGTTCCACGAAAGTGTCCTGCAGGGAGACAGAAGAGAAGGGAACATGCTGTTCGAGTCCTCAACAGTAATGTGGCTGGGACAAAGGGGGACCATCTGCATGCGATGGCCTTGGTGAAATGAAAAACTGTAGCCGTCCATGCCCACTCTGGGCCAGATAAAGGGTTAAGGGCTGTCCTTCTTCCTGACCCTCAGTTTGGGATAGCCAACCCATTTTATTGCTGAGAAAACAGGTGCAGAGTGGGGAAAGAGTTTTGTCCAAGGTCAGACAGCTAGGAAGTAATACTTCAGAACCTGAGTTGGGAAAGAGATGGGCAGGGAACTGACAGGAGGTCAGGGGTCTGGAGCAGGGTGGAGAGCAAAAGGGAGATGAGCGTGCAGGGGTGAGCGAGAGCTAGACCACGTGTGGTCTGGAAGCCTCAGAGAAGCCTGGAGTTGAGCCCAAGGGTGGTGCAGAACCACCAGGCCTCAGCCTTTCCACTGCTGCAACAGAGGGAGGGAGGGAGAGAAAGGAGCCAGGGCTAAATTCCCAGAGTGATTCAGGAGCAGAGCAGATCTGGAGGGAGCCTCTGACCAGGGCAGGCTGATGGGTGGGCAGAGCAGGGCAGAGTAGAGAGGGTAACAACAATGCAGGACTGGGATGGGGTCTATGAGGCCCTGTCCCCCACCCCAGGGGGTGTGACCCTGGGCCCAGGAGGAGGTGAGCAATAGCTCTCTCCCTGAAGCTAGTCAGGAGGGAAGCACGTGATACAGGGAAGGAGGGGCAGTGGGTTAAATGA
The DNA here is from genome assembly GCF_937001465.1 of Orcinus orca. Lineage (NCBI taxonomy): Eukaryota > Metazoa > Chordata > Mammalia > Artiodactyla > Delphinidae > Orcinus > Orcinus orca. Next base: position 27,545,095 of record NC_064574.1, on the reverse strand, counting down.
CCAGGCCTGGGGTGGAGTCAGCCTGTGGCGCAGGGAGAGGGGAGCTTGGAGCACCCTTTAATGAGTGTGCTTCGCACCCTATCTGTCCTTTAATCCTCTCAGCAATGCTGTCTCTCCCCACTGACAGACCAGGAAGCCTGGCCTCTGAGCACTGAGGGACTTGATCAGGTCACCCAACTCTCTGGTGGAACCAGAATCCAAACCTGGTGCCTGGTGCCTAGAAATCAGTGTGCTTTGTGTGCCTAGAGAGGGAGCAGATCACTGGCTGGTTCCAGAGACTGTGTTCTTGCCTCTCCACCAAGAACTCACATCATGGGCCCACACCTCTACCTGGGCCCGACTGGCTGAGCCACCAGGCGGCTCCCTCAGACAGCGCCTGCCATTTCTGGTTGGCCCCAGGTCCCACCCGGCCAGTTTGCTCACTGTGATATCTGCTGGGCCCTACTTCCAGTCTTGATGACGTCCCCTTAACTCCATGCCAAGAAGATTTTTTAAAACATAGGTCAGATCGTGGCACACCAACAGCTTTCCCTTGCACTTAGAAAGCCAGCGTCATGTCTGTTCATGTCCCTGGTACCTAGCAGAGGGCCATGCGCACTGAGCTGCCACCTTGACTCAAAGAATCCGTAACATTTATTAAACCATTAGGGAGGCAGCAGTGATGCATGAGCCAGAGCCCTTCCAGAAAGCTCACCATCTACTGGGGAAAAGGCATTGGGAGGGGAAGGCAGGCAGGTGGGGAAAACCCCACCATTCAGACCATGTCACTCCACCATCTCAAGCTCTCCAAGGCTCCCCATCACACACAGAATCAAGTCCTCACCACGGCCAGCGAGGTCTGGTAGGACTCGGCCCCTCCCCACCGCACACTGCATTCTAGTCGCACTGGCCTCCTTGCTGTTCCTCGAACATCCGCTGAGCTCGGGACCTGCTGCCCTTGCTGCCTGGAGCACTTGACCCCAGGCTCCCTCATTTCACTCCTAACTCTGCTCAAATGTGATCTCCTCAGAGATGCCTTCCCTGGCCACCCTGTCTAAAATGGTACCCACCACCCTGATCTCTCTCTACCGACCCCCTTACCTTGCTTTATTTTCCTTCTCAGCACTTTTCAGAAGCAGAGCCTACCCTTGGTCTTTGTTTTGATTTGTCTCCTGCAGTAGTCATGGCTTGATGAGGCAGAGAGCCTGTCTTGTTTCTAAATACCCAGAACAGTGTCTGGCACATAGTTGGTGCTCAATAAATACATGAGTAGAACAAAGGTCTTACATGTCTTCTAAGTGCCAGACACTGTCATCCCACTTCTCCTTCATCAGAATCCCCAGATGTAGCGACCTGAGCCCCATTTCACAGGTGAAATAACTGAGGTATAGAGTCGGAAAGACCTTGCCTGGGGTCACCCAGCTAACAGGTGGCAGAGCTAGGATCAAAACTCAGGACTGCCTGGCCCCAACCCAAGTGCTGCTACAGCAGGACACTTCCCTATGTGGGGGGCTGCAGTGGAGGTGGAGCCCTGGCTCTGGGGAGAGAAGGGCAGGGGCAGTGGCAGTGGCAGCAGCCAGCGTCCTTACTCTTTGGCCTTCATCCTGGTTAGCCTCCATGAGTGTTGGCAGACCAGAAAATTCTTACAGGAATTAAAATTTTTCTGGTCCCAAGTGAAGTAGGGCCAGGTGAAGTCACAAAAAAGATTGATCTGTGATGAGGGAGAGTCCCGGGCTGTGGGGAGCATGGGAGAGGGAGGCCATGGCCAGAAGGCTTTGGGTTATCCCAAGGGACCAAATGTCCCACAAGAAACCAGGGACATTGGGTTGCAGCCAAAGTGGGAGAGGCCTGGCTCCCTCGATGGGAACTTTCCTGAAGTAGAGGGCTGGCAGCCACAGGAAATTTTCAACTCTGAGGCTGAGCTGGAATAAACAGGCCCTGCTGCAAGGCACAAAGCACTCACTGTCCAGGAACAGTTATTCTAGGGTGGCGGGAACATTCTCCTGTCAGTGCCACAGAGACAAGGCTCTGAGCTGCCCAGCCCCACCCCCACCCCATGCATTCGCGGTTGGACAACCTTCATCTCCATTTCAGAAGCTCCTTCTCCTAGGGAGGGGGGAGAGAGGATTCTGGGGATTGCTTTTGCAGAGAGAGCAAGAGCAAAACGGGGCGTGCTGTTCCAGGGCGGGTGCCGGGGAGGCAGTGGTGTGGGTATATTTAGCCCACGGTTCACACGACACACTTGGAAACAAACACAGCCATTTTCTCAGCGGGCGCCTGCTCTGGATAAATAAACAGGATTGCGGAGCTGCCCTGGTCTGGAAAAGCAGAGATAAGCCCCCACTGCTGCGAGCCAGAGCTGACGTGGTGGACAGGGGGTCAGACGTAAGAGTGGGCTGTAGGGAGGTCTCTGATGTCACAGAGGCTTTCAGAAGACCTATCCTCAGTGTGGGTTAGGGCAAAAGTGGGGCAAGTTTCTCTTTGTAGCTATGACCACTACCATGGGATCCATGTGGGGTTTTCAGGACCACTGGGGACAGGCAGTGGCTAATGACCTCCATGGGAGAACCGTGGACTCCTAGGCTGGCAGACCCCAAAGTCAACAAGGCCAACCCATTTGCGCACTCTACAGTTTCAAATAGCCTGTTTGTGGTAGAGCTTGGACTCAACCCTCTAGCATCGGGGCCCTTCAGAGTGGCGAGACAAGAACCAGGGTCCCCAGGAGAAGCTAAGGCGGGGGCCATTTTCAAGGTCCTCCCTCCAACAGTCCTGGCCACATGCGTGGATTGGCCCAGCCCCACACTCCGGAGCGTTTCATGCCCCTGTGCCTTTGCCAGCATTGTGTCTTTAACTGGTCACCCTCCCCACACCTCCCTTCCTCAGTCAGCCAACCCTACTCAGCTTACACGACTCCACTTTGGAGTCCTGTCTTCTGAGAAGACTTCCCTATTTATCTCTCTTCAACTTCACGAGGAATGTCTCCTTTGTGCTCCCAGAGTTTTTGGACCTTCGTTCACACCGTTAACTACTGAGTGTCTACCATGCTCCAGGCCCAGTACTGGAGACACAGCAGTGAACAAGACAAGTAAGGTCCCCACTTTTCCGGAGCTTACATTCTAGTCCATGCATTCTCCATTGGTTGGGGGGGCGGGGGGCATAGCACAGAAAGAGATCACAGTACAGCTGTGGTATTCAAAGTCACGGCAGGGCAATTAGGACAAACATGTCTAAAAGGACTCCTTCGTGGGAAGTGGTGAAGAGAGAAAAAGGTTGAGAAACACTGTCCTAGTAGGAAGCAGAGAGAATAAAGAAGCAAGACAATTTCAGATATGATGAGGTTTTGAAGACAGTAAGTCCCGGGCAGGTGATAAAGAATACCAGGGGACTGATGTAGGTAGAGTGGCCAGAAAAGGCCTCTCTGGGGAAGCGAGGTTTAAACTGAGACCTGAATGACTAGGTGGCAGTGGCCAAGAGAGGACTAAAAATCTCGGGTGAAAAAGAGCATGTTCCACCAGAAGCAACAAGTGCAAAGGCCCTGAGGCGGGAAGGAGAGGCAGGGGGGTCCCTAGGTTGAGGCCTTCTGTATGTCGGTCTCACCCATCAGTCTGGGGGCTCAGTGCAGGCAGGGACCAAGGACCCATGTCTGAAGCCAGGGGTCCATCCAGACAGGCACAGACTGGCTTCAGCTAGATCTCTGCCCAGAGACAGCCAACTGCACAATGCAGGTTATCCTGCGGCCCCCTGCAACCCTGGAGAAGTCAGGAGAAAGGCTGGCACAGCAGTGCCCCTGGGGCAGTGGCCCAAGTGCCAGCAGACCACCCGCCCTGCCAGGGGCTGGAGCGCAGTTCCTGCTTGAATCCGGTCAGTCCTCCACTCCCCACCCTTCTCCTCTCTCACCTCCCACGTCTCCATGCTTCTTCCTAGCAGTGTGACTCTGAGCAGGTTACTTCGATTCTCCAGCCCACAGTGTCCTCACTTTTTAAATGACAATAAAGTATCTGTTATTATGGCAGCTAACCTTTATCACACAGTTGAATGTTTTACCTGTGCCAGGGACTGAGCTAAAGCACTTTACTCCAAGGAGGCCATACTCCCTGCACAATCACAATCACATTCACTTGAGGGACTGCACAATCACATTCACTTGAGTGATTGTTTTTTGTCCTGTCTCCCCCACTAGACTGCGTGTAGTTTTTGTCACTTATACCTAAAGAACCTGGTGCTGTACCTGGAACATAGCAGGTGCCGTTCTAAATGAACCTATTTGAGATGAACAAATGAATGACTACTTTCAGTTAATCCTCAGAACATTTGTCAGAGCCTCATTCTGCAGACGTGAAGATGGAGGCTTCAGCGTTTCCCCGCAAGCTCTATCTAGGAAGTGGTAGGACTGGGATTTGTCTGAGTTCTGGCCTCCTGCTCATTCTGATGTCCAATCCTGCCATCTTGGGTCCCTGCTGTCTCCACCCACAGAGAACTAGCCTCTTCAGTGGCGGCAGCAGTGGGTGACTTTTCCCAAGCACTTATCTTGCAAGACACTCTTCTTGGCCCTTTCTGTGGATTAGTTTATTTAACTGTCTCTATGCTCTGCCGGCCAGCGGGTACTACTATTAACCCAGCATACAGCTGACGGACCTGAGGCCCACAGACGATCTGTGACTTGCCCAAGGTCACACAGTGACCTGGTGACATGGCTGGGTTGCCTGCACCAACAATCTGGCTCCAGTGCCTTTGCTCCTATCCTCTACACAGCACTCTGCTCACTTTCAAAAGGATAATTCGCCTCAATGCCCCATCATGGGCCAGGTGCGTGCACTTCTGTTACTGAAGGAGGTCCTCACTTTAAGCCCAGGTAAGCCGAGGCTCAGAGATACTGAGAGACCTGTCCCAAGTGGATAAGTAGAGAAGCCAGTTCATATTCTGGGCCAGGCCTATAGCCCTGAGTCCCTCTAGGAGGAAGAAGGTGGCCTGAGGCCACCAGCTGAATGAATGAGTTCTGGCCCCTAGCCAGCTGAGGGGAACTGGGTACCACAGGAAAAGGATGTGACGAAGGCCAGGAGAGAAAGTGAAACCCTTCCGTCCTGGCTTCAGTGGAGAACAAGCACCTCTGCCAGACGGGCCCTTCCTTCCTTTAGGGTGACTCTGGAGGGCCCAGGCCCACTGCTTCCTTCCTGCTTGGTTATTTCAGGAAAGAGGTAGGTGGAGAAGAGGAAGGGGCTCCTAGCAGCCCAGGGAAAGTGCCAGGGACATCAAGACTGTACCTTACCCGGCCTCACCACAGCCCAGCATGGGCAGGCCGTGAGTCACTTTCTGTTCCTGGCCTCAGTTTCCCTGGAGGAGAGGCTGATAAATGCCGGCTGAATAGACAAATGAGGCCTTGCTAGGAGATCCCAAGGAGATGGCAGGAAGGTGGGTGGTGGGGCAAACGAAGAGGTCTTATCACTCTCTTGGCAGGGAGCAGCAGGCGGAGACTCGGAAGAAGTGAGGTTTGTGGTTGGAATCCACTTCCCCTGGCTTTCTTGGGGGAGCTGTTGGCTTCAGCAATGTGAGAGGAACACAGCCTCTCTCCTCTACCCTGGGGAACACGGGCCTGGATGTGGGCAACTCAGAGGCGGCTCAGTGGGGCAGGGCAAAGAGATGGGTTGTCAGATTGCTGAGCCGACACCTCAGTCTAGCCAGCCCAGCTGTGGGTGGCACAGCAGGCAGCTCTACTTCTGAGCCTTAGTTTCTCCTGCTTTGACCTCAGTGATGAGGTGAGGCAGTGATGGTGAGACCAGGGGATGAAAGCATTTGGTAAAGCAAGGTGACCCTGGTGTTACTGGCTGAGGAGGGTGGCATGGGGGGCCCAAGCCATCCGGGCTGTAGGTAATATTTGGAGCATCCTCACAGCAAACTTCATGTTAATCTTTCTCTAAGTCTGCCCCTGTCAGCTGCCAGCCTCTCCTCCCCCGCCTCCTCCCCCACCATTAGTTCTAAGAAGCTAAGCCTGACAGATGTGCTTACTTCTCAGAAAAGGAAGTGGTTGTGCCAGGAGGAGATAACACCTCCGCTGGGGAATTGAGAAAGCTATCGCGCCCAGCAGTGCGAGCGTGGGCTCTCCACCTCCTCAGCTCAGAAGTGGAGTGCTAGTCTTGGAGGCAGAGAGAGATAATTCAGAAAAGCATTTACTGGGGGCACAGATGCTCATTTTGGGGCTTTCGACCACCTTCCCAGGGAGTGATGGCTGCTCTTTACCGAGCACTTACCATGCACCAGGCAAGGTGCTAAGAGCTTCGTCATGTATGCAAATTCACTTAATCCTCATAATAACCCCATGAAGTAAGTGCTATCATTACTCTCCAAGTTACAGATGAGGAAACAGGCACGGAGAGGTCAAGTGACCTCCCAAGGCCATACAGTTATAAATTGCAGAGTAGGGATTTGAATTCAGGCAGTCTGGCTCCAGAGCCCAAATGTTTAATGGCTCCTGGGCAGCTGCTACCTGCTCATAAGCATTCATTCCCTGGCAGTCTGGGCACTCCCCTCATCTCAATCCTCTCTCATCTCTTCCTTGGTAACTAACTCCCTATTCTTTCATGAGTAGATGGCCACAGCCTTTCATTCCTCTCCCAGTGTCCAGGGTGAGAAGGACCAAGGCTCACCCTTGAAACAGAGTCAGAGACTCAAAAGTGACCTTACAAGATACCCATCCAACCTTCCATGTGATGCTCAAGCTCACCCCTAACTCATCCCCACTTCCCAGATGAGGTTCAGAAAGGTGGAGTGCAAATCTACAGATTCAGTGCAATCTCTATCAAAATACTAATGGCATTTTTTTCACTTGGTTATTTCAGGAAAGAGGTAGGTGGAGAAGAGAACAAATAATTATAAAATTTGTATGGAAACACAAAAGACCCCCAATAGCCAAAACAATCTTGAGAAAGAAGAACAAAGCTGGAGGTATAATGCTCCCTGATTTCAAACTATACTACAAAGCTACAGTAATCAAAACAGTATGGTACCAACACAGAAACAGACACGTAGACCAATGGAACAGAACAGAGAGACCAGAAATGAACCCACACTTATATGGGCAATTAATCTACAACAAAGGAGGCGAGAAGATACAACAGGGAAAGGCAGCCTCTGCAACAAATGCCGCTGGGAAAACTGGACAACTACATACAAAAGAATCAAACTGGATGATTTTCTCACACCATGCACAAAAATAAATTCAAAATGGATTAAAGACTTAAATGTAAGACCTGAAAACATAAAACTCCTAGAAGAAAACATAGGTGGTATGTTCTTTGATTTGTAATGTTTTTTTGATATGTCCCCTGAGGCAAGGGAAACAAAAGCAGAAATAAACAAATGGGAGTACATTAAACTAAAAAGCTTTCTCATGGTGAAGGAAACTATCAACAAAACTAAAAGGCCACCTATTGAATGGGAGATGATATCTGCAAATGATATAGCCGATAATCAGTTAATATCCAAAATATACAAAGAATTCATCCAACTCAAAAAAACATATAACCAGATTACAAAATGGGCAGAGGATCTGAACAGACATTTTTCCAAGGAAGACATACAGATGGCCAACAGGCACATGAAGAGATGCTCAACATCACAAAACACTGGGAAATGCAAACCAAAACCACAATGAGATATCACTTCACACCTGTCAGAATGGCTATTATTGAAAAGGCAACAAATAACAAGTGTTGGTGGAGACGTGGAGAAAAGGGAACCCTCATGCACTGCTGGTGGGAATGTAAACTGGTGCAGCCACTATGGAAAACAGTATGGAGATTCCTTAGAAAATTAAAACTAGAACTACCATATGATCCAGCAATACCACTCCCTGCATATTTATCTGAAGAAAACAAAAACACTAATTAGAAAAGATATATGCACCCCTATGTTCACTGAAGCATTATTTGCAATAGCCAAGATATGGAAGCAACCGAAGTGCCCATCAACAGATGAATGGATAAAGAAGATGATACACACACACACACACACACACACACACACACACACACACACACACGCAACGGAATATCAGCCATAAAAATGAATGAAATCTTGCCATTTGTGACAACATGGAGGGACCTAGAGGGCATTATGCTTAGTGAAATAAGTCACACAGAAAGGCAAATTCTATATGATTTCACTTATATGTGGAATCTCAATCAAAACAAAACAAATGAACAAACATAACAAAACATAAATAGAGTTACAGATACACAGAACAAACAGGTGTCTGACAGAGGGGAGGGGGCTGGGGGAGGAAAGAAATAGGTGAGGGAGATTAAGAGATATAAATTTCCAGTTGCAAAATAAATGAGTCTCGGGTATGAAATGTACAGCATGGGGAATATAGTCAATAACTATGTAGTATCTTTGTATGGTGACTTATCTTAACTAGACTTACTGTGGTGATCAGCTTGAATTGTATAGAAACACCAAATCACTTCGTTGTATAGCAGGAACTAATATAGTGTTGTAGGTCAATTGTACTTAAAAAATAAACAAACTCATAGAAAAAGAGATCAGATTTGTGGTTACCAGAGGCAGGGGCCAGGGGAAGGTGAGGGGAGGGGAAAGGAAGAAGGTGGTCAAAAGGTACAAACTTCCAATTATAAGATAAATTAGTACTAGGGATGTAATGTACAACATGATAAATGTAATTAATACTGCTGTATGTTATATATTAAAGTTTTTAAGAGTACTCATCATAAGAAAAAAAATTTTTTTTCTATTTGATTTTGTACCTATACAAGATGACATGTTCACTAAACTTACTGTGGTAATCACTTTATGATGTATGTAAATCAAATCTTTATGCTATAAACCTTTTAAACTTATACAGTACTGTATGCCAAATATATTTCAATCAAACTGAAAGGAAATAAACAAAAAGAAAGGTGGAACATCCAGATCACATAGTAGGTCTGTTTCATTCCAGATGGTCCATACTCATGGAGTATCTCCAGGGCATTCTCTGCTTACACACTGTGAGCAGGGGTTCCCTCCCTCCTATGTGGAGCATTTCATCTTTGGACAGCTCTTTTGGAAAACTTTTCCCATTGATCAGCTCTCCTGGAAAACTTTTGCCTCTTTCCCTCTACCTCCCGCCATTGCTGGGCCTTAGTTCTGGTTCTCTCTCCTCTGCTGCTCTCCTCCAACTCTGTCCCAAGGGCTACCCAAGAAGGCAACATGAGCTGGCAGAGGAAGCTATGCCAGCCTTGCCGAAGGCCCTGGACCAGGTCCTGCTGCTCTCTGAGTATCAGCTTCCTCATTTGTAAAATGGCAGTGCTATCCAGATGAGGCCAAGGCTGGTGACAAATTAACTTCTTTTTCTCCACCAAACTGGGCTGCCAGAGCAAAGAATAGGCAGGTACCCAAAAAGTCTTGCAATTAGACTAAGATGTTTAGCTTTGGACCTCATCTATAACATGGGAATTAAAAATGTACTTATTTCACAAGAACATTGTGAAAATTCAATAGTAATACATATAAAGGGCTTAGAACTATATGTGACACATAGTAGACTTTAAGTAAATGCCAGCTATTATACTGCTCTTATTATTAGACCAAGGCTCAGCCCGAGTCTTAGACCTTTCTCCATGGTCTGCAGGGTTTCCTTAGCTTTGTCGAGGGCCAAGCTGCTTATTCCTCACATGCCATGTTCTGTTCGGCCTCAGGACCTTTGCTCATGTTGGTCCCTATGCTGAACTCTCTCCTGCTTATCTCTTAGGTCTTAACCTACAGGCCACTTCCTCAAGGAGGCCTCCTGCTCTCCCCTTCCAAGTCTCCTTCGGCTCTCTCACCAGTTTGCTGAGCTGCTCATTTCTGACCATGAGCTCTGTCCCCCAGGCCTAGCCCAGTGCTGGGCCCAGAGAAGGTCCTGATGAGTACGGCTGACTGGTGGGAAGGGAAGAAGGCCAGTTCCCTCTCTCTTCATCCCCACGCTCATTGCCTGGCAAAACTAGGAGGAGGCCCCAAGACACCAGGTGATTGGGCAGGGTACCTGGGGCTCCCCAGACACCAAGTTCTCCCAGGCTCATGAGAAAGTTCTGGAAAAGGCATCTTCTGCATTGTGTTGAGGCAACAGGCAGGAGGGACTAGGGTAGCAATCTACAAAAGGAACAGGGGCTTGGTCTCTGGGGTCAACCCCCTCCCTAAAATACTGCTTCTTTCTGGGGTCTATGCCTCTAAATACTCCATGGTCCAAAGCAGCCACTCCCTCCTCCTTTCTGCCCAGAGCTGCCCCCATTCCCTCATCTGGTGCTGATCAATGCTGCATGCTGTGGGGAAAAGAGCAATGGGCTGAGCATCAGCAGGTGTGGGTTTTGTGTCCCAGCTCTGTCACTGGCTTGCTTGGGGTGAGTCCATTCCTCTGTCTGGGATGCTGGGAAAGCCTGGGACTTTCCTCATCTGCAAAATGAAGGGGATCATCTCAAATCACTCTTACCAGTGCTGCAGCATGAGGAGGATGAAAATAATTCACACATGGGCAAATAAGTGACTACCTGTGTTCTCTCTCAGGGGTATCCAAAAGATCCAATAACTTAGTGCGGAAGGTGGGAGGCAACATTCTGGAGTAGAAGAACTTGTTGCCTCCACTTTAAAGCCTGCTGAGCCTTGCCCTCAAACCTGCAGATTCCTGGGGAAAAGGGCAATGGGCATGTCTGTGACCAAGGCCAGCTCCTCAGAGGGCCAGACCTCGCCGGGCTGTACCCCAGTGGCTTCAACCTCCTCACCCCAGCACCGCCTCCAACTAGTCCAGACAAGTCCCGGGTATTTTCAGCCACCTTTATCTGATGGGAAATGTTTGGAATTCCACAGCAGAAGGCAACGGCTCTGGAGGATTTGGCAACAGGAGTAAATCCCTACAGCCCCCACCACATACAAATGGTCACACACACACCCCTGTAACCAAAACCTCAGAGCTGAAGGCGCCCTCAGGGTGCATTTCCTTCATTCTGGTTCCTTCTAGTCTCCCCGTTTCATCTTCAGCCCGGTCCACCAGCCCCCACAAGGTAGAGAACAGCAAGATGCCTGAGATGGTGCCAGGAGAGCTGAAGTACTCTTGTAGCCATGACGCTGAGGAGGGGCCACCTGGAGGTTTGCTGTTCACGGTCAGTGCCCACAGCACCAACAAACTGCAGAAGGTCACCACCACCATCACCAGGCAAGCCCAGAAGCAACTCACTGTCCCACCTGATGTGGCATGACCTGTGGTTCACAGAGATGTCTAGTTCAACCCCTACCCTAAACAGATGGAAAACTGAGACCTGACGAGGTGAAGGGACTCCCCCGCAAGGCTTCTTGAGCCCTGGAGCACAAAAGTACAGGTTCCAACCCTAGCTCTGTGACTGCCTACTTGTGGGACCTGGGGCAAGACTTTACCTTTCCAAGCCCAGGGGCCTGTCTACAAAGTGAGAACACTGTCCTTACATCACAGGCTTAGCAGCAAGAATTAAATGGTCCATGGAAGGTGCTCAATAAATGTTAGCGTTATTTTTTTATAGCTAAAAATGAATGGCCCCATTTGTGCTTCTCATGTGGTATTCTCATTATTTATAGCTACAAACAAACAAACCCCCCAAAAACCCCCAAAACAGCTCATACTGACTCAGCCTCTGCTTGAATTCTCAAAATCTTCCAAGTAGGTCTTGTCCCCATTTTACCAACGAGGAAACTAAGGCTCAGAGAGGTGAGGAGACTTTGCCTGAGATCTCTGGTTACCAAGTGAGGGTGTCTGACTCCACAGCTCGTTAAATCTGCCAGCGCAATAGGACAGATGCAGAAGGATGTGACTAAGCTCTTCCTTCCTTCCCCTTTCACCCACCCACTGCCCAATACTTACTGAGAATCTTGGGCCTTGCATCAGAGATGACTCTGAGGTCAGGGCAGAGGCATATCTCTTGGTTCCCCCCGGGTGCCTTGAGGGTGGGAAGGACAGAGGTATGCGGATGGCTGCTCTGTGCTTCCCCACTGCCCCCCAACTCAGCCCCTGCAAGGCCAGTCCTTGCAGAGTCCCTCCCTCCACCTAGTCATTATCTTGGAAACAAAAGCCATGCCAAAAAGCTTTGGCGAAGTTGTTAGCTGCGTTTTTAAAGACAGACCATGACTCCTTTCTGGGCTGACCTGTGGGTTGTAGGAGGATTCCCTGCTTAGCTCTGGACACTCATTCATTCCATAAATCTTTATTAAGAGCCCACTAAATGCCAGGCACCACGTTAAGTGCTGGGGATAAAGCAGTGACTAAATTAGAAGAAAATTCCTACCTGCATAAGTTTATCATTTAATGGGAAGAGACAGGCAACAAACAAATGTCAGATGGTGATAAGTGCTAGAGAAAACTAAATGAGAGAAAGGGGTTAGTGAGAAACACGGAAGATGGCAGAATTAAAACCCTGGTCAGGGGCTTCCCTGGTGGCGCAGTGGTTGGGAGTCCGCCTGCCGATGCAGGGGACGCGGGTTCGTGCCCCGGTCCGGGAAGATCCCACATGCCGCGGAGCGGCTGGGCCCGTGAGCCATGGCTGCTGAGCCTGCGCGTCTGGAGCCTGTGCTCCGCAACAGGAGAGGCCACAACAGTGAGAGGCCCGCGTACCGCAAAGAAAAAAAAAAAAAAAAAAAAAAAAACCCTGGGCAAGGAAAGCTTCTTTTAAGAGGTGACATTTGATCAGAGCCCTGAATGAAGTGAGGAACCACACTGCAAGGATCTGAGGAAAGGCAGAGGGAAGAGCAAGTGCCAGGCCCTGAGGCAGGAACACACCTGGGGTGCTCCAGGAACAGGAAAGACGTCAGTGTGGCTGAAGCTGAGTAGTGAATGAGGGGAGAATGATAGCGTAGGGTCTGGCAGTAGCCAAGGGCCAGATTGTGCAGGGCCTGTAAGGCCATTTAAAAACTTGAGCCTGTCCTTCGAGTGACATGGGAACACTGCAGGGTTCTGAGCAGGGGAGGGACATGATCTGACTTTGATTTTAACAGAATCCCTCTGGTTGCTGGGTGGAGATCTCCATGATTTTAACAGACTCCCTCTGGTTGCTGGGTGGAGATCTCCAGGGGTAAGGGTGGAAGCAAGAGGTCTGGTGAGGAGCTGATGCAGTCATCTGGGAAAAATATGAGGGTGGTGAGGGCACCTCACCAGGAGGGCACCTATACCAGGATGGTGCCAGGGAAGCTGGAGAGAAGCAGTCAGATTCAGAATTTATTTTTAAAGTAGAGCTGAGGACTTCCCTGGTGGCACAGTGGTTAAGAATCCACCTGCCAATGCAGGGGACACAGGTTGGAGCCCTGGTCCGGCAAGATCCCACATGCTGCGGAGCAACTAAGTCCGTGCGCCACAACTACTGAGCCTGTGCTCTAGAGCCCGTGAGCCACAACTACTGAAGCCCACACGCCTAGAGCCCATGCTCCGCAACAAGAGAAGCCACCTCAATGAGAAGCCTGCGCAACACAACGAAGAGTAGCCCCCGCTCACCACAACTAGAGAAAGCCTGCGTGCAGCAACAAAGACCCAACACAGCCAAAATTAAATAAGTAAATAAAATTTTTTAAAAAGTAGAGCTGAAAGGATTTGCTAATGGAATGGATGTGGACTATGGGAGTTGCTTTCTTCTCTGGCCTTGTTTCTCATCTACAAAAGGCAGGGGATTTTTTTCCAGCTTGGTAACTATGGGAACCCTGTGACATGAAGAAAGAGACAAAACCATTTCTGCTATCAAAGCCATTTGCTCACCTGACCTCCAGCCATGTGCAGGATCATGGAGTAGCCAGGCCCAGGGTAGGGGTGGGGATAGCTTGATTTCTATGGGGAGGGAAGGGGCATTAGAGCTGTCCTATGTGTGTCCAGGGCCTGCTAGGCAGAAAGTGCTCAGTGAGTGAGTGAATGAGGCAATGCTAGGAGGCCAGGATGTGTGCAAGAACTTTCCAAGTCCTTCCAAATTAACAACAGGTAAGCCTAGCCTAAGGGATTCCTCTCCTGGCATTCCTTCTGCATCCATTACATTCTAGGCTGAGTGTCAAGTTCCCATTCTTCATGAGTGGGAGACTTAGAGGTCTGAAATCACCAAAGCAGAATTTTAGAACTGGAAGGAAGCACAGACACATCTGGCCCACTCTATCCACAATTTTAGCTGTCACTGTTTTGGCCTTATCCATGTGTCATGATTATTATTAACATTTTTCTATCAACTGACTCACTTTTTAAACACTTAAATGTATTGAAAATTTTTAACCCATCCCCCAACTTGTTCTTTCTGCATCTTTCCCCCTTTTACTGAATGGTAGCAGCTTCATCCGTCCAGGTACTGAAGCCTGGAACACCTTAGAGTCAAGATCCTTAAGTCCTCTCTAGCTCTGATCTGTCAGCAAATTCCGCTGGATACATACTCAGAATTTATCCAAAATCCCACCACTTCTCACCACCTCCACTGTCCAAGCCAACATTATCTTCTGCCTGTATTGTTATAACAACCTCCTTACTGATCTCCCAGCTTCTTACTTCCCTCTCTGGTCCCTCACACAGCAGCCAGAAGGGTCCTTCTAAAAGCAGTCGGGGGACTTCCCCCGGTGGTCCGGTGGTTAAGATTCCATGCTCCCAGTGGAGGGGGCACAGGTTCAATCCCTGGTTGGGGAACTAGGATCCCGCGTGCCACACAGCGTGGCCAAAAAATAAAAATTAAAAAAAAATTAGGGCTTCCCTGGTGGCACAGTGGTTAAGAATACATAAGCCAATGCAGGGGACACGGGTTCGAGCCCTGGTCTGGGAAGATCCCACAGGCCGCAGAGCAACTAAGCCCGTGCACCACAACTACTGAGCCTGTGCTCTAGAGCCTGCAAGCCACAACTACTGAGCCCACGTACCACAACTACTGAAGCCCACGTGCCCAGAGCCTGCGCTCCACAACAAGAGAAGCCACCACAATGAGAAGCCTATGCACCGCAAGGAAGAGTAGCCCCTGCTCACTGCAACTAGAGAAAATCCGCGCGCAGCAACAAAGACCCAACGCAGCCAAAAATAAATAAATAATTTAAAAATAAATAAATAAATAAATAAAAATAAATAAAAGCAGTTGGACCCGAGCCTGTCTGGTCAAACCACTCCCCCCGCCTTCCCATCTCACCCAGAGGAAGAGCCACAGTGTCTCACCACGGCTCACACAAACCTCTGTCTTCTACCACTCTCTCCTCTGCCACTCTGTTCTAGCCACCCTGGTCTCCTCTCCTCTTCCTCAAACATGCCAAAAACACCCTTCTCACCTTGGGGTCTCTGTACCTGTACCCTCTGTCTACAATGTCCTTACCACAGACTGTTACATGGTTTACTCCTTCAGGTCATGCAGATCTCTCATCCCATGGCTCCTCCTCAGAGAAGCCTTTCCCAATCACTCTTTATTAAAACAAACAAATACCAACAGATACCTAGCCACCCTCCACCCCCACCATCATTCCCAGTCTTTTTTTTGTGTGTGGTACGCGGGCCTCTCACTGTCGTGGCCTCTCCCATTGTGGAGCACAGGCTCCGGACGCGCAGAACCAGCGGCCACGGCCCACGGGCCCAGCCACTCCGCGGCATGTGGGATCCCCCCCGACTGGGGCACGAACCCGCGTCCCCTGCATCGGCAGGCGGACTCCCAACCACTGTGCCACCAGGGAAGCCCTCCCTGTCTTTTTAGAATGTAAACTCCATGAAGGCAGATATCCCCAGTAGCTAGAACGGTGATTGGCACAGAGCAGACACTCAGTAAGTATGTGCTAAATGAATAAATGAAATGAAAAGGCAACTTATATTATTATGAATACTACTATAAACAGAAAACCAGTATCATTTGCCACAGACGGAAATCAACATAAAATAAAAACACTACTAAAAATCTTAAATGTTTATCTGCATATCAACTATAAGTTACCTTAAAGATCAATGGTACAGGTACTGATCTTGGTCCCACATCTTTACAAAGGAGATACATGAAGTCTAGGGCAGGAGAAAGCTCAGGACAAAATAAGCCAGCCCATTAGAGGCCAGTCCAGAGCAGCCACACAGGTGCCCCTTCCCTGCCTTGGAACCACAGCCCCGCCCCCCAGAGTGCAGGCAGAGAGATTGAATCTTGGGACGGGTACAGCTAGGATGGACCAACAGAGCCTATCTGAGGGGACAAGAAAGCTCTCCCCTTGGCCAGGCACAGAACTGGCAGCTCTGCTGAAGAGAACAAAGGCCAAAGTGGAGTATGCCAGGCAGAAGGACCCTTGTGGGGCTGCATCGTGGGGGACGGGCATGCATAAACCTGTAGGTGAGGTCTGCGGACACCAGACAGCTGAGAGCAGAAATGAAAACAGGCTAGGTCCCAAAGGGTGGCAGCTTCAATCCCGTAAACACCAGACAGGCATGGGGGTTCAGGTGCAGGCCTAGGGGCCCAGCTGAGCCCAGCGTGAAGCTGAGACCTTCCCAGTCTCCTCCATCAGTGATGATGATGCTAAGTTGTGCTGAGCAGAGGACCACCAACCCTGCTACTACTAACCACAGCAGGCATTAGACATTAAGGGGGAAAGAGACAGAGACACCCTCCTAGTCCCCACATTCCAGATGGTCTCTTCCAGCACCCTCCTAATTCCAGTCAGCTCCGCCTACATAGGCCCTTGAGGATTTGATCCCTGTTTGGAGGGGAACATTCTTTTCCCATCCCCACAGGGCTTAGCAAACATGGCTGCAGGTGCAGGGGTAGAGATAGAGCTGTTGTAACTGCCAGGCCAGCAACGCCTGACCTACATCTCCACGGTTGGTCGCATGCAAAGAAAAATACCAGGGATTTCCGTTGGTGTTCACCAGATGCAGCTGCCAAGGGAAGGCTGGGTCTTCTGAAGACCTATTGTGAGTTGGGCGGGACCAGCGGTGAGCTGGCTGGGATAGTCTGGGGGCTGGCCTCTAAATTATTTCCTGGCTTTGAGGACCTCCCTAGACTTCAGAGAATCTATCAAATTTTTACCTTTTTTCTATCAAGGTCTTCCACTGAACTTCCCCCTGCTCCCCCTTCTAGTATATCATCCTTAATAAGAATTGAGAGAGAGAGAGAAAATGAGAATGAGATTCTATTTGGGAAAAAAACTCCCCAAACTAAACAGCTGTTCTAATTGTAAACTGCTGGCATTTGGAGTGAGGTTTAGATTTGCATAGAAAAAAAGCAATTTGGAATCCAGTTTTGCAAGATAGTATGAAAAGGACCTGGGACCTTAGTCACCACCGCTCTGTGGTGACAGAGACATGTCTGGCTCTGGACATGTCAGTTAATCACCCTGGCCTCACTCTTCTCATCTGTCAAGTGTGGAGGATGGACCAGAGGATCTCTAAGGCTCTCTCTCCAGCTCCAGAGTGCTATGATCCCAACCCTAGGCCTTCCTCCAGCACCCCCGTACCCCTGTGGGGGAGCAGTATTGTATAGGGAAGAAGTAAACTCTCTTAGGTGACAAGAGACCCGAGTTCTAATCCCAGTGTTGCTGTTTATTAACTCACTGTGTGGTCTTGGGTAAGTCACTTTACCTCTGGGGGCACATCACTTTCTGCATATGTAAACCAAAGACTTGAAAGTTCATTGAAAAAAGCACTATAGGAACTTTGGCATTATTATGCCTCCCTTATGTCATTCACCCCTTAGAGTATGCCTGCCTCCCAAAGGGCATGTTCTTCACCTGCAATTGCCTCAAACTGCAAATCTTAAGATCCTAGAGACACAAAATGGAGGAAGGGGGTTAGAACCCCCTTCTAACCCCCTTCTGTCTGATCGCAGAGCCTGTGTTCTCCCACTACAGAAATGTGGAGGTGGCACGGATGGTGGACAGGACTTGGGATTTGGAGTCAGAAGACCTCAGTAGCTTCCATGGTAAGAGGAAGACCTCCTCTACACCTCCTGGCATAAACAGAGGCTCAATGAGATAATATATGAACACAAAGCAGCACTGGACAAACCTTAGTCAATGTCTCCAGGCCACCCAGCATAGAGCCCACAGTGCTCTCCCTGAGAGGCCATGGAGGGACTCAGAGTCCTAAATCTGACACTTATTTGCGGTGCACTCTGGGCTGATCACTTAAACTCTGAGTCTCAGGGTCCTTGTTTATAAAATGGGCATAAGACCTACCCCATCGGGCTCAATAAATGTTTGCTATGATTCTAATTATGTTACGCTTCCTCCCTCTTCTGAACTCTTCTAATCCTGTAGTCGTTTCCATTGACTTTGGTACTTGCAGTCTCATGACCTAAGTTGTTGAGAGCTAGGCCCGTACTTTATACATCTCTTCTCTCCCATGGGAGCAGTGAGCACATGACAGGTGTGCAAAGAGCACCTGTTATACCATTGGGAGATGGGTTCTTTCTGAAGTAATATCAGTGGGGGCCATCGCCAATGATCACCAACCAATCCTCGGGCATCACACTGCAGCACACTCTTTGCTACCCTGTGCTGAATAGTGGGCACAGGGGTGGGGAGTATGAGGTAAATGGAAGCTGTAGGCCCTCTCCTCTAAAGCAGTCAGTGTGAGGTGGAGAAGCCAGATTCACCATCTGGAGAGGGCACCAAGCAATACAGAAAAATGGAAGAGGCAGAGAGAGCCAAGGGAAATCAATGGACACCAGAGGGAGCGAGTGAGTGTGTCTGAGTCTAACAGATTGTATTTGGATTCTGTCCTTATTAGCATTTGACCTGTCTTACTCTCAGTTCACTAATCTGGACAACGGGGACAATAATATGTTTCCCAAGCAGGATTATTGTGAGGGTTAAAAATACGACATTAGTGCACCTTATAGCACCTTGCACATAACAGGTACTCAATAAATGGGGTTATGTCTATGGGCCCCTCTGATGGCCAATAAATAGATTGCACACCAAGAACCAGTACGACTTATGGCTCTCTATAGCAACTGGAGCTCTGGATGGAGAAAGTCCTCTTGACAGAATCCTGATTAGATTTGGAAACTCTTTCTATAGAAGGAAGGGAGGCAGCTCAGTACAGACCAGAGGCCTCAGATCAGACATATGTGGTTCCCCCCTGGGGACTCCATAGCTTCCTGGCTATGTGTTCTTTTGGCCAGTTACTGTGAGTCTGATTCCTCATCTGTGTTAGACTCTAAGACCATGTGTTACTCCTTCCAAGAGGCAGCCAGGGTGTTCTTTAAAAGCACAGAGCACAGGGGTTAGAGGATTCAAACCTGGGTTTAAATCCCAGCTCCGCAACTTACTAGCTTGGGTGAGTGACCACAGCACACTATTTAAACTTCCTGAGCTTCAATTTTCTCATCTAAAAACCTTCCTCCTTCGGTGGCTTTATTACCAGATAACATGCTTGTGTCTGGCACACAGTCACAACTTCACTTGATACATGAAAGTGTTATCTTTGTATCCAGAGCCTGGCACTGGAAAGCACTCAATAAATGTGCTGAATCAAACCCTGCCCAGTGGAAGGGGTGAGGGGAGGAAAGATGCTCCTGTAAACTGGCACTTGCTGCTACCAGCCCAGGTTGGTGACATCTATCAAAATCACAAGTGCACATGCCCTTTGACCCTGCAATTCCACATCTAGGGATTTATCCTCCACAGATACCCTGTAGTCATACATGGGCCAAATGACAAATATATCGGGCTCTTCATTGAGTATCCTAATGGCAAAAGACTGCAAAAAAGTGTTTACCACTGGAAACTGGTTAAATAGAGGACGGTACCATGTATGGAATACTCCGTAGCTATTAAGAATGAGAAAGCTCTTGATGGACTGATACAGAGTGATCTCTAAGAGACACTGTTAAGTGAGAAAATCAAGGTACCAAATAGTATTTACAGCACACAACCATCTGTATAAAAACCAGGGGAAACATATGTGTTTGCTTATGTCTACAGAGTCCATTCTCCCAGGAAGGGAACTGGGTGGCTAGGAGAAAAAAGTGGGAGGGAGACATTTATTCCTTTCAAAATTTGAACCCCATGAATATACTATCTATTCCAAGAAAACTAATAAAAAGTTAAAGGGGGAGTGGTTTGAGAGAGGAGAGAAGGGAGAGAGAGAATAATTCTCCCATGAGAAGCAGCTGGGACTCCCCAAAGACAGACCCTTTGGCCAGTTATCATACTATCAGAAAAAAAAAAGACGACTCTGGTATTTGCCTCCTGTGACAGCAAAATAACATCACTGCTGTGTGACCAACTGCACTAGGGTTGCCAACATCTCTGATCCTTTGGCCCTAGGAGAGGACCAGGATCCATGATGAGGTCCCTCTATCCTCTGGGTTAAGTCTGTCCAGGTAGAGTAACAGGGAAAGAAGGTTCAGGTTAAAGTAAAAATTATCCCTGATAGTCTCAGAAGAAAAAAGGGAAAGGAGGGAACCTAGTCCTGGAGGGAGCCCTCTTCCCACCTTTCTTTCTTTCTTTTTTTTTTTAAAGAAGGCATTGGATCTTTTTTTTTTAAATTTTATTTATTTATTTTTGGCTGCGTTGGGTCTTAGTTGCTGCGCTCGGGCTTTCTCTAATTGCAGTGAGTGAGCAGGGGCTACTATTCGTTGCAGCGCACGGGCTTCTCATTGTGGTGGCTTCTCTTGTTGTGGAGCACGGGCTCTAGGCGCACGGGCTTCAGTAGTTGTGGCAATGCAGGCTCAGTAGTTGTGGCACATGGGCTCAGTAGTTGTGGCACGCGGGTGGCTTAGTTGCCCCGCGGCATGTGGGATCTTCCCGGACCAGGGCTTGAACCCGTGTTCCCTGCATTGGCAGGCGGATTCTAAACCACTGTGCCACCAGGGAAGCCCCACCTTTCTTCCCCTAAGGCCCCTACTACTCCTTCTCCTCCGTTTTCCTTAACAATCTGCCTGCATGCTAAAAACACTCTATCAGGGACTCCTGGAAGTAAATGGAGACCCAGCTGGCTCTGTAAGATATATACCTGGCTAATAAAATATAATAAAAGATGCTTTACCTCATAAGTAACCCTGGAAATAGTCCTTGGATATTTTTAACTTTTTATTATGAGAATATTTCAACATGTACAAAGGTAGACAGAATGATAAAATGAACCACCGTCACTCAGCTTCAACAATTATCAACTCAGTATCAATCTGATTTCATGTGTTTCAACTCTCCCTCACCTCTCTGTATTATTCTGAAGCAAATTCTAGACATAGTTTAGCATGTATTTCTAAAAGAGAAAAAAAAATCCATAATCACAATACCATTATCATATCTAAATTTGAAAAATCCAACAAAAGTCTTGGAAGGGGTTTAAATGTGATCAAAACTCTTTCCCAAAGAGGGCACCTTTGTTCAATATGAAATATTAATGCAGTGTATATAATAAGCTCCAGGTACAACTCAAGTTATAAATAATTCAGATCTGTAGATGTTTAAAACCTATCGAAATAAGGGTATTCCACCAACAAAAATACTAAGATGACACGAGAGTCAATTCCAGATCTATTAAGAACTTAAACGTGAGAGGTAAAACTTTAAAACTTTTAGAAGAAAATATAGACAAATGTCTTTAGGACTACAGATTAAGGAAGTATTTCTTCAACATAACATAAAGGGTGTAAATCATGGAAGAAAAGATTCAACTACATTAAAATTAAGAAATTCTAGTTATCAGAAGACATCATATATAAAGTGAAAAGGCAAACTGCGAGCCTATATTCATAACACGTGCAGACAAAAGATTAGTATTCAGAATACGGACTTCCCTGGTGGCGCAGTGGTTAAGAATCCGCCTGCCAATGCAGGGGATACGAGTTCGATCCCTGGTCCGGGAAGATCCCACATGCCGCTGAGCAACTAAGCCCGTGTGCCACAACCACTGAGCCTGCACTCTAGAGCCCATGAGCCACAACTACTGAGCCCATGCACCACAACTACTGAAGCCTGTGCGCCTAGAGCCCGTGCTCCGAAACGAGAAGCCACCACAACGAGATGCCCGCAAACCGCAACAAAGTGTAGCCCCTGTTCGCCGCAACTAGAGAAAGCCCACGTGCAGCAACGAAGACCCAACACAGCCCAAAATAAATAAATTTATATATAAAAAAGATTAGTATTCAGAATACATAAAGAATTTCTAAAAATCCATAAGAAAAAGGCATATGAAAAGAAAACAGAGCAAAGACTTTTACAGGTATTTTACAAAAGAAGAAACACGGTCAACAGATGTAAGGAAAGATTCTCAACTCCACTGAGAAATGCAAATTAAAACCCCAAGATACCATCTCACACCCACCAGCTATATAAAAATTTTAAAGTCTGACCATATCAAGTATTAAGATGTAAAGCAATGGAAATTCAAATGCTGCTGTTTCCAGCATAAATTCTTACAAACACATAGGGAAACATTTGGGCATTACCTTCCATCAAGCAATTCCACTCCTGAGTATATACCCTACAGCAATGTTTCCCACAGTGTGGTTCCTGGACCCTCAGTAGCGGTATCACCTGGGAAGTTGTTAGAAATGCAAATTCTCAGGGCCCCAACCCCAGACATACAGAATCAAGCACTGTGGTGGTGGAGCCCAGCAATCTGTGGTTTAACAAGCCCTCCAGGTGATTCTGATAAGCAGCTGAAGTCTCGGAACCACTGCCCAGGAGAGACTCTTGAACGTGTGCATGCGAGGGAGACACACACAGAATGTTCAAAACCACATTGTTTGAAATAGCAAAAACAAGGGAACAACCCAAATAATCACTGACAGTAGAATGGATGCATAATCTGAGACATAATCATACAAAGGGATATGAAAATGAATGAACTACAACTATACACATAACATCGAGGGATCTCACAATGTTCAATAAAAAAAGAAAACTGCAGATGAATACACACAGTATGATATTTAAATGAAATTTAAAAGCATGCAGAAGCATACACACACACACACACTAAAACATTTTTTTAAAGGCAAGGGAACGACAGACACAAATCTCAGGAGAATGGGTAGGGTGTGGCTGTAATTGGAGAGGACACACAGGGGGCTCTAAGGTATTCATAAACTGAGTTATGAGTTTACAGGTGATTATTTTCCTAGTCTTGAAACTTCACATACACATAAGATATTCTCTGTTGTATTTATGATAAATTTCTTAAAAAAAAAAAAAAAAGTTATACTGGAACAGTGCATACTGGGAGCCAGAACTGCAACCACTAACTCTGGCTACATGTGTGGTGTCCAAAGAGTTAAGCCTGTTTCTCAGCCTGTGGGTGGGAGGGCAGGCAGCAGCTGGGGCACAGTGGGAGTCTCTGGCTCCAGCTGGCTCCAGCCTAGATCTGCCTGGATCAAGCACCACGCCCAGGAACTGGCACCTGTGGGGGCAGGGCCCTCTGGACAGGTGGCACCTGAAGCCCCTGATGACCTGCACATGTAAGGGACTGGGCCCAGTCAGATGGATGGCAGTCTCCTCCTTTAGGAGCCCCTCCATCTGGTAAGAAAGTGTGCTAGTGGCAGCTTAGAGATGGTGAGAAGTGGGAAGAGGGTCTGGGACTCAGCGTGGAGGCGGGGAAGGAACTGGGTGGGCTGGGCTCAGATACCAAGGGAGGCTGCTGGGATTAGCACCTGCTGAGAATGAGATTAGGTTTCTTGGGAAGGGCTCATCTATCTAATGCCCCCCAAAAGCTGTCTCCCTACAGCTTTTCTCTGCTGGACAGATGGTGTCTGAGCTGCCTCCTTGAGAGGGTGGTGGAGGTGGGGTGGGAGCTGATGCCTGCTTGGTCTTGGGCTTCCCTGTCTTCCACAATAGTAATGATCAGAGACCTACTACATGCCAGGCACTGTCCTAAAAGCCCTTCACACAAATTACCTCCATTTAATTTTCACAGCACCAGACTGCCTATGGCCTAGAGAGCAGGTTTACATTCAAGGAGACCTTGGCTTGGTATACTTAAACACTTGCCCAAAAAAAAAGTCAAAGAGTGAACAAACTAGGACTTGCATGCAGGAGCCCTCGCAGGAAACTACTGGCCGTGACGTCTTCCCCTTCTCATTAAACGGCAGCAAGTTCCTTCCTGTTGCGCAGGCCAAAAACCTGGACTCCTTTTTCTCTCACATACCCCTTATCCAATCATTAGCAGATCCAGTGGCCCTGACCTTCAAATTGTATCTATGCTCTGACCACTGCTCACCACTTTGGCCACATCTCTACCCTCGTACAAACCACCATCATCACCTGCCCAGCTTCTTACTGGTCTCTTGCTCCCACCTTTGCTCATATAGTGAATACAGGGACTCTGGTTAGTTTACACTGTATACCCAACCTATAGCTCAGTGTCTAACACATGGCAGGTACTCAATAACTATTTGTTAATGAACAAATAAATGAATGACCAACATCTCTCAGGAAATGACTCAGATTCAGAAGGGAGGAAGACCTGCCTGAGTGCCCTTAGCTTTCTCAGCCCAGATGACCTTTGGTACCCCAAAGCAGTGGTCAACATCCTTCCCTATTATGAAATGTCCTGGATGTATAGCATTACCACTGCGTCATCCACTTGTGCCTGTACACATGCACACACACACAGGGACAAAGGTACTGGAACAGGGCTGCTTCTGATTAGGAATGAGCCTAGGACACTTATTTCTAGGGGACCGTCCCTGCACTGTATACACGTTGGTTTTTATTCTCATGAATGAAGAGTCACTGGAGGGTTCTGAACTGAAGAATGACAGGATCTGACCTCTACTTTAGAAGAATCACTGGTTGCTATATGGCTAACAGATTGGGAGGGGGGGGCGGTGTGCAAGGGAAGAAGCATGGAGGTGGCTGTAGAGTTGTCCAGGTGAGAGAGGGAATGAGCAATAGTTCTGCCCTCAGCCAAAGCAATCTTGAGAAAGAAAAACAGAGCTGGAGGAATCAGGCACCCTGACTTCAGACTATACTACAAAGCTACAGTAATCAAGACAGGATGGTACTGGCACAAAAACAGAAATATAGATCAATGGAACCGGATTGAAAGCCCAGAGATAAACCCACGCACATATGGTCACCATACCTTTGATAAAGGAGGTAAGAATATACAGTGGAAAAAAGACAGCCTCTTCAATAAGTGGTGCTGGGAAAACTGGACAGCTACATGTAAAAGAATGAAATTAGAACACTCCCTAACACCGTACACAAAAATAAACTCAAAATGGATTAAAGACCTAAATGTAAGGCCAGACACTATCAAACTCTTAGAGGAAAACATAGGCAGAACACTCTATGACATAAATCACAGCAAGATCCTTTTGACCCACCTCCTAGAGAAATGGAAATAAAAACAAAAATAAACAAATGGGACTTAGTGAAACTTAAAAGCTTTTGCACAGCAAAGGAAACCATACACAAGACTAAAAGACAACCCTTGGAATGGGAGAAAATATTTGCTAACGAAGTAGCTGACAAAGGATTAATCTCCAATATTTACAAGCAGCTCATGCAGCTCAATATCAAAAAAACAAACAACCTAATCCAAAATTGGGCAGAAGACCTAAATAGACATTTCTCCAAAGAAGATATACAGATTGCCAACAAACACATGAAAGGATGCTCAACATCACTAATCATCAGAGAAATGCAAATCAAAACTACAATGAGGTATCTATCACCTCACACTGGTCAGAATGGCCATCATCAAAAAATCTACAAACAATAAATGCTGGAGAGGGTGTGGAGACAAAGGAAACCCTCTTGCACTGTTGGTGGGAATGTAAATTGATACAGCCACTATGGATAACAGTATGGAGGTTCCTTAAAAAACTAAAAATAGAACTACCATACGACCCAGCAATCCCACTACTGGGCATATACCCTGAGAAAACCATAATTCAAAAAGAGTCATGTACCACAATGTTCACTGCAGCAGTATTTACAACAGCCAGGACATGGAAGCAACCTAAGTGTCCATCGACAGATGAATGGATAAAGAAGATGTGGCACATATATACGATGGAATATTACTCAGACATAAAAAGAAACGAAATTGAGTTATTTGTAGTGAGGTGGATGGACCTAGAGTCTGTCATACAGAGTGAAGTAAGTCAGAAAGAGAAAAACAAATACCGTATGCTAATACATATATATGGAATCTAAAAAAGAAAAATGGTTCTGAAGAACCTAGGGGCAGGACAGGAATAAGAACGCAGATGCAGAGAATGCACTTGAGGACATAGGGAGGGGAAAGGGTAAGCTGGGACGAAGTGAGAGAGTGGCAATGACATATATACACCACCAAATATAAAACAGATAGCTAGTGGGAAACAGCCGCACAGCACGGGGGCGATCAGCTCGGTGCTTTGGGTGCTAGGTGCTCTAGGACGACCTAGAGGGGTGGGATAGGGAGGGTGGGAGGGAGATGCAAGAGGGAGGGGATATGTGGATATATGCATACGTATAGCTGATTTACTTTGTTATACAGCAGAAACTAACACAACATTGTAAAGCAATTACACTCCAATAAAGATGTTTAAAAAAAAAATAGCTCTGCCCTCTCACATCCCACTTCTAGCTTTTTTTTTTTTTTTGTTTAAACTTTTAAAATTTTGGCTGCGCTGGGTCTTAGTTGTGGCATGGCATGCGGGATCTTTCGTTGTGGTGTGCGGGCTCAGTAGTTGTGGTGCGCAGGCTTAGCTGTCCTGCAGCATGTGGGATCTTAGTTCCCCGACCAGGGATCAAACCCGCGTGCCCTTCATTGGAAGGCAGATTCTTAACCACTGGACCACCAGAGAAGTCCCCCCACTTCTAGCCGTTAACCAGGCTAGTTCTCCTGCCAAATGAGAAACAACAACAGCACATGCTGGGGACTCCCTCAGCAGCTTCCATTATCAAGATAGCACCTCACTAACCCCCTCAACAGTCCTGTGAAGCAGGTTCTAGCAGTACCCAAGTTTTACAGAGAAGAAAACAGAGGCTCTAAGAGGTAAAGTCACCTGTCACGACTCCACAGCAGACTGTCAGCATCCAAAGTCTGTCCTCTTCTCATCTGAATAGTCTGCTTCCAGCCAGCATCCATCCACAGCCTATCCAGACTCCAAAGCCCAGTTCCCCTTACTCAATGGCCTTCTTTTGAGAACCTATCTACAGGGCTACCATTCACTGAGTACTCCCTGGGTGCTGCATGCACTGCTGAATGCTGTACATGTGCTGTGTAATATTCCAATGATCAAAGGAGCCACATACCTTGGTGACTTCCATTTTACACATGAAAACAGTGAAGCTGAGAGAGGCAAAGTCACAGAGCAAGTAAGCTGTCTATTGTCCTAGTCACCTGGCCCTGAGCCATCTTATTACTTTTCTTTTTCTTTATTTTTTTCCTTTTCAGTCATTGGGTCAAGGGAGGATATCCAATAGATCATAGTGTGGTGGATGCTCTGCTCTAAAATATAAGCTGTCTTTTTGTCCCCTTGACCCGACTCTACATGCCTTAAGGTCAAAGTCCACAAATAACATTTGTTTGCCCATCCTACAGTGCTGGAGCTGAGCCTTGGACTTGGGCAAAGGAGATCAGAAGGGTCAGGAATTCTCGTCAAAGTCACAGGGATAAATGAAGGTGGAGGAGAGGGATGGAGGCCCTCCTGTGAATCCTACCCCTCAAGGGTACTGTTCCTTTTAGCTTGAGAAGCCTTGAGGACACCTTTGTCCAGGAGAATGCACCTTCTAGTTCCTTAAAAGTGGGGAGCACTGTTCCAGCTAAGACCCTGCAGACAGGTGGAATGTCTGTACCCCAGCCTCGTTCTGAAGAGACTTGCAGAGCAGGAAGGAAGGGGCAATGACTTTCAGTTCCCGTTAATGTGTCTAGAAGCAGCAGCTGATTCAGCTAGATGATGTCACCTTCCTAAACCTCCTGACCAGCAGCTGAGATGGTAAAAGCAGGAAACTGGGGGATACTCAGCTGGCTAAGCCCGAACATGCCTCTGGAAAAGGCCAATAGTAACCTCGGGCTCTGGGAGCATCCTCCTGAAGTTTAGCAAAAAGAGTCCTATCAGATGAGAGGACAGTAGGTGTCCTTCAAGACCCTCATTCCAAGATGCTGCCCTAACTCTCCTTTTGCTCAGCAGCTTTCTGCACATCCTGAACTAACAATGCTTCGCTTATTTGAGGGTGGAGCACTGGAAAAAAGCCTGGCTTTTGGAGCCAGACCAATGTCGGTCTGAATTCAGGATCCAGTGTGTCCAAGCTGCAGGACCCTAGGCATGGAACTTCATTTCTCTCAATCTCAATTTCCTCATGAAAAGAAACTGGAGCCGACAGCCTACTCATCACACAGGCTGGGTGGGAGAATAAACGAGAAAATGGATGTAGAGTGCCTGATTTGGGAAAGGTGCTCAGTAAGTGGTAGTCGCCGTAACTCCCTTTGGATCCCTGGGAGGGAGGAGTGAAAGACCCATAACACAAAGGGGAAGCAAGGCCCACAGTGGGCCCACCAGTGTCAGAGCCGAGTATCTGCGTGGGCCCAAAGTCTGGACGAGCCAAGTTCAATCTGCCTTGCTTTTCTGTTTGCAAAATCTTTGCTTCAAATCTTCCCAGGCCGGCTTGCTCCTTAATCTACTCTCAGGTCAAAAGTCATCTCCTCAGAGAGGCCTTCTTGATCTCCTCGTATAAAGTTGGTTCCCTAGATACTGCATTACTCAGTTTCATTTTCTTTAAATTATTTAACCCTCTATCTGAAATCATCTTGTTTCTCAGGCTAGCTGCCTCCCCAGCTCACATATGTGAAAGCAGTGTCCTTGACTGTCTAGTTCATCACAGCACCCCCAGCACTCAGCACAGTGCCTGGCATGTGGTGGTGCTCAATAAACATCTGCTGAATCAACAAATGAATGAATGCACCTGGGACAGCCACCGGCGAAACTGACAAGGACCCCACACTTACTCCTCTGCTCACTGTCAGTTCTAGGTCCTGGCTCTCATGCCAGGTGCTGGCATTGCTACCTGGGAATCAGTGGACCAGAAGGTGGCCAGGATGGGCATCTGTACCTGGCAATGGGATATATATATTGGGATACCAGGACTGCCGAAGAGGGCCTCGGACTCTCTCCCTGGCACTTGAGGCTCCCACAAATCTGGCTCCAGCTGACCTTTCTGGCTTTATCACCTAATAAGTGACCCTTTCACACACACTCCAAAATGGACTACCACTCCTATCTGTCTCTTCTTGAGAGTCCATGCCAGCCTGCACAACTTAGCTCACATGGAGCACCAGCTCCTCTTTTCCCTCACTCTACGGTAAGTCCCAGCACAAAAGTCACCTCTCCTTTGAAGTGCTGCTCTTATTTGGCATTTAGCATTTATTGTTGGCTTTCACAAGATCTCTTTTCATGTGCATTACGTCTTTTCTAATTCAACTGGAAGTATTTCAAGGATAGAACTGGGTCTTCAAATGGAGATATCTCAATTAATAAATCTGGAAAAAAGGCTCTCTTTTTTATTTAAATTAGTTTATTTATTTATTTATTTTTGGCTGCATTGGGTCTTTGTTGGTGCACGTGGGCTTTCTCTAGTAGCAGCGAGCGTGGGCTACTCTTCGTTGCGGTGCGCAGGCTTCTCATTGCGGTGGCTTCTCTTGTTGTGGGACACAGGCTCTAGGCGTGCGGGCTCAGTAGTTGTGGTGCACCAGCTTAGTTGCTCTGCAGCATGTGGGATCTTCCTGGACCAGGGTTCGAACCTGTGTCCCCTGCATTGGCAGGTGGATTCTTAACCACTGTGCCACCAGGGAAGCTCCCAAAAGGCTCTCTTTGAAACAAAGTTGGCTGGGTCCCGAAAGGGTTGGGGGGACTCCTCCCTGCTGCACTGGCCCCTCTGGTGAAGGAGGAGAAAGATCATCATGCTGTCTCAGCCCAGGAGCCCAGGTATGAGGCAGTGAGGGAGCCAACAAATCCTGGACTATCACATGCAGTCTGGGACAATCCCAAGGTCATGTGTGTGACTGGCTTTTTAAAACTCCATCATTTTCACGAATCTGGGCATAATTTACTTATCAATCATAAAGAATGATAGAAAAACTCTGCTCAGTTCAACGGGACTTCCATGCTATCTGCTTCTGTGAATTAAGCTTATCCATCTTATCATCTTCTTCTTTTTTTTTTTTTTTTGTGGTACGCGGGCCTCTCACTGCTGTGGCCTCTCCCATTGCAGAGCACAGGCTCTGGACGCGCAGGCTCAGCGGCCATGGCTCACGGGCCCAGTCGCTCCGCGGCATGTGGGATCTTCCCGGACCTGGGCACAAACCCATGTCCCCTAGCATCGGCAGGTGGACTCAACCACTGCGCCACCAGGGAAGCCCCATCTTATCATCTTCTTATCCATACTTTCCTTTCCCTTGATTTCCCCTGCTATTTTATCCTTTTGATCATATGAATTTTCCTAAGTTGCCTCCAACTCTTTGTAAAACAAAGTGAGGCTCCAATAAAATGAGTTGGTCCAGTTCTCTTTTAAATGCTACAATGGTGTACAAAAATGATGTCCGAAACAATTATAGCAAAGATAAGTGACAAAAATAATGCATGTGAATCACTAAGTATAGTACATGGCACTTAGCATTCAAAAGGTAAGTTGAAAGAACACTCACAATTCTTACTAGCTTCTCTGGGCTGACTCAGTTTTCTCATGTGTAAAATAAAAACAACGTCTTAGGTTTATTCATTTGTTCAATCATTCATTCCAAAATCATTCACTGAATGTTTACTACCTATAAGGAACAGTTTTAGGTATTAGAGATAAAATGATGAGCCACCTAAAGTCCTTATAATCATGGGCTTACATTCTAGTAGAAGAGTGACAAAAACCAAATAAACAAACAGAAAATTTCAGATAGAGGTTGGTGCTGTGACAAAAATACAAGAAAGTAAAAGACTAGAGAGTGATTTAGAAGTACCTTGGCTACTTTAGACCAAAGGTCAAAGAGAACCTCTCAGAGGAGGTGACCTGTGAGCTGAGTCAACTGAAAGAACCAGCAAGGCAAACAGCAGGGGCAGAGCACTCCAGGCAGAGGGAACAGCAACTACACAGACCCTCAGGCAGGGGCAAGTGAGCCAGGAACCAGGAACAGCAGGAGCCCCTGAGCCATGAGTGCAGAGAGGGAAGGGGGAGTGCTGAAGGATGGAGAGGCAGCCAGTACCAGATCATGCAGGCCATAGAGGCCTAGGTAAGGACTGGGTTTTATTCCAATTGGGTGGAGGGTTGTAAGCAAGAATGTGCCAAGATCTGAACTGGTTTTCAAAAGACCACTCTGTCTGCAATGTTGGGGCAGAAGTGATTTTTTAAGGTCCCTTCTTAGCTCCAAATAGCTGACTTTTCCTCCTGTCATTATTCTAGGCTCCCACAAACTGGCTGCCAGAGCAAGAAAGATGCATCCTCCTTAATAAAGAGAGAGCAAAGAGAAGGAGCAGTTTCTACCCCCGGCAGAAGCAAGGAATCTGTGTCACCTTGTTCTGCAGGAGATGGAGGGAGTGGCCCCATCAGGGAGGGGTGGGAATCCCAGCTTGGAAAACATCCCCAAGCCACCTGTATTGTTTCTGCCTCCTGTGTGGAAGTTTCTGCCATGACACAGTGCTCCGGAATGCTCTCCCCACCCACCCCCCCCACACCCAATCTTCCGTTTACAGAGGCAGAGTTGTACTTTGCATTCCTCCCAGGATTTAGCTCAAATCTAGCCTACAGGAAATGGTCGATAAAGAGCTACTGACTGATTAATGAAGAGAGGGAATATTCTCAGCCATTAGGCAAATATTAATGAGTACTATGAGTACCATGTTGGTCTCTGGGGATACAAGGTGATTAAGATGGGTTTCTTGCCTTCACTGAGCTCAGAAGTCAGCAGATAGACCAAAAACCACAGACAGCTACAATGCTGGGTATAAGAGTAACAGCAGCAACATTTACTAGGCCCTCTTTATCCACAAGTAGAGCACTGTGGGCTTCAGAGCCAGACTAAGGTTCAAATCACGACTTTACACCACTTACCAACCTAGCATCTTTGTACAAATTCCTTAACTTCCCTATGCTTCACTTTTCTCCTCTGTAAAATGAGAATTATAGTAAGAATGCCTACCTCAATGGTACTGTTTTGAGAATTCAATGAATTAACACATATGAAATACTTAAGGGTAAGTGCTCTATAAATGTTAGCTATTATTAAAATTACTATAACATCTGTGCCAAGCTCGACATGTATGATCTCATTTCATCCTTACAAAAACCCTACCAGGCAGGTATTACCATCTCCATTTTTGAGATAGGGGAACTGAGGCTCAGAAAGGGGGAGGAATGAGCCCAAGATCAAACGGCTGGTATGTGATGGAGCCAGATTCAAACTCAGCTCTGTCCCACTCCAGAGGCCATACTTCCAATAATGAAATGATCCCATTCTCTTCAGAAGCTCACAGCACAGTGCCCCAAACACAGCAGAGGCCCCGTAAAGGGAGCTATGGTTGTTATTCCATTGTTCCTGGAGATCTTCCAGTAGTAGGTGCTGTGGAGCCTAGAGGAAGCACCTCTTTTACCCTGAAGGGGTCTGAGAAGGGCTCAAAGGAAACTGACCTGGGTGCCAACTGCAGGCTTTGCTCTGGAGTCCTATGGGTTCCCCTCACTGAATCGTGGTCTACTAATTTGGAACCCTACCTTCCACCACTAAATCAGACCCAGAAACTGCTCCCAGGTGCCTGGACACCTGCATGGACAGGCACGCAGTTTCCTCTGGGCTGACTTCTTGTCTGGCTCTACACACCTCTCAGTTTCATCACTTAGCCACCAGCCTGGGGCCTCTTGCCTGCACCTGCTGCTGGACCCAGTCCCAGGGGACCCTGCCCAAAGGGCCATTTCTGAGTGACTCCCTGGAGACTTCCTTGATATGGTAACCCCTAGGGTTCCATATGAATGTGGGTGCTGTGAGCAAAGGGAAATTTTTCTTACTGAGTAGCAGACGGAGAGTGGGTAGAACAAGGGGTGGTTGTTCTTGTTTTGAATCAGAGGTGAGTGTGGGGTGAGGCCCACTGTGCCTCCCAGTTTTTATATTTAAGCAGCACTGATTCTGGCCAGTCAGAGCTCCCACTCAGCAGTCTGTGGAGCCTAGAGGTGGGTGAGGACATCCGGGGGTGAGGAGTTAATAGTCATCTCTCCTTCCCATTTGACCCTTACTCATAGATCTGGCCTTGCCAAGTAATTAGACTGCAGAGGGCAACCAATGGATGAATTAATGAATGACCAAACCTCAGTGAGAGGAAAAGGAAAGATCCAGCATTTGGTAAAGGAACCAGCTTTTACTCCATACCAGGCTCTG
The DNA here is from genome assembly GCF_937001465.1 of Orcinus orca. Taxonomy (NCBI): domain Eukaryota; kingdom Metazoa; phylum Chordata; class Mammalia; order Artiodactyla; family Delphinidae; genus Orcinus; species Orcinus orca. The sequence continues at coordinate 27,511,860 of NC_064574.1, read as the reverse complement.
TGCTGGGGCACTTTACATACACCGCTCATCATTATGAATGTTCACTAACTTGGACACTACACACTCAGCCACCAAGTGCCAGGCACAAGAGTAGCTGATGGCAGTGAATGAGATGCAGTTTCTACCTTCAGTAAGCTCAGAGCACCTTGCTTAATTAGTCTTTCTCCCAACAATCCTATGAAATGATTATTTCCATTTTATAGATGTTCAGGCTTAAAGAAGTAAAGTAACCTGTCCAAATTCATGAAGCTAGGTAAGTGAGAAAGCTACGATATTGCTTCCACTCAAAAAGTGCTTGTTGGTTGAATGAATTAATGAGTGAAAGAATGAATGAAAGAATGAGAGACACAGGGTTTTGACCTCAGTCAAGGAGCAGCAACAAGACCAAACATTTATAGTTCTCAAAGTGCTTTTTCATCTATCATCTCCTTGGGCCTCTCAGATAGCCCATGAGGGAGGCAAGGCGGGTGTTATCTTTCTTCAGCAGATGAGGCAACAGACTTACAGCCACACAGCAAACAAGGAGTGGGGCCATCCTGGAAAACTCCAGAGTCCCCACAGCACCTTGTTTAATCATTCAGATGCATGTCAAGCACCTACTATATGCTAGGCATGCTCCTATGCTCTTTAAATATTCAATTCATTAAGTCTTCCACTCAGTCAACAAATAATGATTGAATGTCTTCTATGTTCCAGGTTCTGTGGCAGGATCTAGGGATACAGCAGTGAATAAAGCAGAGGAGGAGATCCCTGCCTTCCTGGAGGCACTTGGCAAAGCGCCAAAGAAAATATGCCCCATCACCAAATGCCCAGCCAGCAACAATGGCCAAACCCCCACTGTGTACAGCATGATTTGGGGCCCTTGTGGAGGAGGTAGGGGACAAGGTTATGAGCTACAACCCCCAGCTTCAGGAGTCTTAAAATCTCCAAGTTCTTGGTTCGAAGGATATACATATACTCTGTCAGCCTAAAAGTCTGCTCTTGGAGTGTAGCTCCGATAGTGATCACAGCTTCTTGATCACCTGTGAAGGCAATCTGCTAATAACAGCTGTAATAGTAGCTGTCATACTGAGTAATTACATATGCCAGACTCCATGATAAATGTTCCATGTATCTTACCACTTATTTTTATGATCAAAAGAGTCTTTCAAGAAAAGTACTGCATTATTTTCATCTTTTAACAGATGAGGAAACTAAGGCTGCGACAGATTAAGCAATTTGTCCAAGGATAACTATAGAGCAAGTAGGATTCAGCACTGGTTTGTCAAATTTTGTATCTGGCTCTGAACAGTGATGGAATTTCTCCCAGGGAGGCACTGGAGATGGAAACATCAAGAATACCAAGAGCAGCTGCTTCCTGGGAGGGCTGGGACCTCCAGAGCCCCCAACAGATTCTTCCTCCCCCACTTTTATCAGGTCTGAACATCAGACAGAGAGGGAAAGGTTAAGTAAGCTCAAGCTACCCCTAGGGCAACAGGAGTCTCTCCCTCTCTGCTGAACCTCCAGGGGAGGAGTCTGTGACCTTCATTTGCCACCACCAACCCCCCACAAGAGAGACAGAAGGAAGGAGGGGATGGGGGCAGGGGAGTCTTTTCCCTGGGTTGGGGAGGGGTGGGGCACACCAGGGAAGAAGGGAAAAAGCATGACTGCTTCTTTCCTCTCTTGGACAAGAAGCCCGTACATGTGATGTGGTATGTGTCCTGCACAGGGAAGCCCCACAGGGGAATGCCAGGGTACCTTTTGGACCCAAGAAGACTCAGAGAGGAGAGACTGGCACAGCCCTGAACTGCAAGCTAAGCTAACAATTTCTAAGCATTGTAATTAGGTCATCAGGTTCCTGGAGAAGCCAGCTGTGTCTGGGGATGGGGGATGGGGAGGGAAATTTTGCAGTTTACCAAGATCCCTACTTCCCTTCAGGCCCCGCCCTCCCTGAAATCTGCACCTGCTCCCAAACTGACCCCTCCCCCTAGCTGGGCCCAGCTGTCAACGGCTCCCAATGCCCCACCCCTGCCTTCCATGGGCCGGAACTATGGGGGCCTCTTGGACAGGAGGTACCTTATTGCCACCTTAGCCCTTCGGAAAGGGAGCTGTGGGGCAGGGAAGGAGTGGCCTCGCCTGGGGGATATTTCTTACTCCATGAGGGCAGCAAGAAAGCTGGGTTCCTTTGGGCCTGCCCAGGGTACCTTCCTGGCATTGTTGCCACAGGTGGCAGGAGACAGATGATGTTTCCCCTGCTGAGACCAGAGTTGCCAAAAGGCTTCAATCAAACCTTTGAACCTGCACCTGGCCTGGAGCCCCAAAATAACAACTATGGCAGCCTACCTGATCCACAGGTCGCAGGTGCATCTGGCTTTTTTCTCCCTGCTGAGCCCTGGCTGGCAAGGGATTCTCTCTGCCAGCGATAACTAGAGACCTGGCTGCATGGCTCTGGTGTTGGGCCTCTCCCCATTGGGCCCACCTCTACCAGCAACTATCTCCATCCCTCTGCCCAGGGGCCTCCACCATCAGTCACCATTCCCTTGTCCCTGACCAGCTTTACTGACAGCCCAGACCCTCTTCCGCCAGACTGCCTCTTCACTGTCTCCCAAATGCTTCATCATACACATTCCACCCTCCAGCTCTGTGTGGATCTTTCATACCTATCAAGGCTGCCCTTGCCACATCCGTTTCACCTACTGAAAGCCTTCACGGTCCAAATTTTCCTAGTAGGTAGTAATGATGCCTGACACCGACTGAGCATACTGTATTCAGGCACTGTGCTAGGTAGGCTACAGAATCACTCACTCATTCAGCAAGTATTCGCTGAGTGGATCCCATGTGCCAAGCACTCTGCTAGATGCTGGGGATGAAGGAAACTTGAAACAAACCCCCTACACTCCGGGAGCTTAGCTTTTACAAGAGGAGTCAGGCAGTAAAGAGGTAAACAAAGGTGGCCTCTTTACTCTTTAGGAGAGGTGATATTTGAGTTGAGACCTAAATGCTAAGACAGCCCTGATCAGATCTAGGGGAAGAGTGACCCTGGCAAGCCTATGACAAAGAGATTACTACCACTATCTTCATTAAGGGATGATTACTACCTTCATTTTACAGATGAGAAAACTGAGGACTCGTGTGAACTGCACAAAGGCACACTGCTGAGAAAGCTATTATTCAAGCCTCTAGTGGTGACCTTTCTCCTTCCTGACACTAGGGTTTGGGCTGGTAATGCAGTTGGTGAGGGAGAAGGTGCATGGGGTGATGCAGGCTGAGGGTGGAGGTCCCTGGACCAAGCCACCAATTGAGTAGCTAGCTAATTGTGGAAGTGGGCTGGTTTGGCAGGGGTCCAGGGCACCTGTGGGATGCAGCCAGGGGGTCTGTCCTCTTCCATTTCTGGAGTCTACAATACAGATTTGGCACAGTTTGCCTGGAGCCATTCACCAAGGGTTGCGAGTCTATTCCTACTGCTTTAAATGAGTTTGCTTCCTTAAGGACAGAGACATTTTTGTAGCCTAACCTGCATCTAATAATAACAACGCTTCATGTTCATTGAGCAGATCCTGGCTGAGCCCTTGCCCAACCCCAGGTCCTGTGCCAGGTACTCAGGGTAAAGTAAGCCAGTCCAGGCCTGCAAAGAAGCAATGATGCCGTGACTTGAGGGTAGGCTTTGGCATGAGATACAGCTGGGTGCAAGACCCAGCTCTGCCTCTTACAAGGTGTGGTACTGTGGACATGTTATAAAGCCTCTTGAAGCTCTGGATTCTCCATCTCCACACCAAAGCAGTTGTGAGGACCAAACACGATGATTATGTCAGGGGCATAAACATAGCACCTGGCACAGAGCAAGCACTCAACACATAGCACCTGTCATTATTACTAAAAAAACACTTTTGCATTTCACTTTCTCATTTGAGCCTCGCTTACTCTGGTAGGCTGGTACTATTCTCTCAGATTTATGGATGAGAATTTAAAGCTGATTTGTCTAGTGCTACGCCACCAGCAAGACATTAAGCTAAGTTTCACAGTGAGAGGCCTGCGTACCGCAAAAAAAAAAAAAAAAGAAATTAAGCTAAGTTTCAAATCTGAGTGCAGAGTTTTATCTATGGGTATGTAGAAAGTGATCAATACATACTACCATGACCCTTGCCTGGAGTGTCTGGGAGCTGAGGGGACGGATGGGTGATGCACACAGCCTGACTCAGATGGCAGAAAGACACCAGCAAGGCCCAAGGTGTAGGGCATGGAAACAGACCACTGAGGGATGGGACCCGGTTCCCCTCATTGCAGTACCCACAGTATCCCCAGCCCTTAGCGCAAATAAAGTATTCACCAGTATTTGCTGATTTAACAAATGAAACAAAACTCTGAAGACAGCTCCAAGCAATGAATCCCGCTTTAGGGAAGGCAGGCAACATTGATAACACTGAGTTAAAAGCTAGAATTCTAAGCCATTTACTGTGGGACTAAGGCCCCTTGCCTTAGTTTCCTCCCTGAAATGGGACTGAACATACCCACCTCACTGTGAAATCATGTATACAAAGAAGTCTGGTGAGTTATAAAGTGTTATCATGCATATAAAAGCAATTATCATCAGGCTACAGACCACTAAGGCAATGAAGTGTTGTGACGACAAGCACCTCAGGTTTGAAGCCCGGGTCGTCCTGGCACTAGCCTGTGTGGCCCTGAGCATGTCACTTTTCTCTGAGTCTCAGTCTTCTCAACTATAAAATGAAGATGACACCACCTACCTTGTAGGGTTTTTTAAGATGGCTTAGAGATAAAGAACACAGGCTTGGACTAAGACAGACTTGGTTTCAAATCCTGACTCTGCTTCCCACTAACTGGGTCCCCCCAAATCTCATTGTCCTATAATGCTGAGATGGTTGGACAGTAACACAGAGATGAAATTGGTGAAAGCCCTGTCACACAGTGAGCACTGAATAAATGCCAACAATCATTTAGACACTGGTACAGTCAGGGGAGGGGGCAAGGTGTAGTGTTTAAAAGTGGGAGCTTGGAAGCTACCCTCACAGGCTTTGCCACTTACTAAGCATGCTACCCTTCATAAGTTGCTTAACATCTCTGTACCTCAGTTTCCTCATTTGTAAAATAGGGATAATAATGGTAGCAACTTCAGAGTGTTGCTCTGCGAATGGAATAAATTAATACATATAAAGCATTTTGAACAACGCCTGGCATAGAATAAGCACTTGATAAATGTTAGGTGCTATTAATAGTAACGTTAACAATAATATTAATCACCAAGTGGAATAAGAGGGAGGGACTGTGTAATCCTGGGACACGGGTATCCCATGGAAGAATTCTAGGGAAATCCCTGGGCAGCTGTTTGTAGGCAAGTTCTCAGCCTCTGGGAGAAAGACTCTTCTATGGAAAGGACATGAGGCTGGGGGCTCCTGAGCAAAAATCTCAGTCCCGATGACCAGGAGGCCAGTCTCTGGGAGGCCAGTCAGGCTGCTTGGAAGGACACAGTGTTCCTGGCCCCGCCTGACTCAGGGGAACAAAGGCACGTGTGTGGCCAGGGAGGAGGGAGGGGAATGTTTCCCTTTCAAGAGCGGAACAAAGGATCTGAGGCATAGTTGAGTGCGTTCCAATCCCCTCCCAGGCTAGCTCCCATTCCTCAGATGATTGTCCAACAAGGTTTTCAACCTTCTAGCTTCCTCCTGAAAGGTGACCTCGGGGAGGGAGTGGCAGGCTCCACTTCACTCTTCCCTCTGTCATCGGTCTCCAAGAGGCAGGATTTCTACGTGCCAACCTCTAAGACCTCTCTTAGGAGTCCCAGGCCTGTGCGGGGTGTGGGGTGGGGACCCGGGGGAACCCAGGGTTAATGGATGACACAAGGCACTGCAAGTGACAGGTTTAATGTCCCTCTAGGGGGAGTCCAAGACTAAAACTGCTACTTAGTGTGGAGCCAGGAGAGAACCCAGGAGTTCTGACCAACCCCCAGTGTGGGGTGGGTGTAAAACTCTGACAGAACTCAGTGGAAATGCATTTTCTAAACCTTAAAGGGATGATCACAGGCTGGAGAGAGAAGCTAGGTGAAGGGTGAAGGGGGAGGAAGCGAAGAAAGTAACTGACAAGAGGAAAGGGAGAGACATGGCCAAAAAAAGGAGTTTGTGTGAGGGGGGAGCCTTTAGGGATATTACTTTCCAATTTCCACACTCTAGCCAGCAAGAATCTGACTGCTGGGGTGGGACAGGAAGCAGTCCATGGAAGTCATTGCAATGGCATTTCCTGAAGGGTGAGAGAAAAACCTCTAGTTCCGAGGGGAGCTCTGGAGTCTGCCCAAAAAGCCCTGTAGCTTGGAGCTAGCCTTAAGGCTCCGGCTTGGCCTGAGAGTCTCATCAGGGATGAAACCAAGTAGCAGAAGGTCCCAAAGGCAGTTTCTTTCTGCAAAAACACTATTTACAAAAATCAATATGTAATAAACGGGAAGCCAGATGATGTGACTGAAGGAGCCCTTGGTTGCGGCTGCTGGTTGCTGCTGATACTGACAGTCACTATTCTGAGAGCCTTTTGACATGAATTAACTCACCGAATCTTCAGTGCAAAGCGCTATTATTATAGCCATTTACAAGTTAAAAGACTTGCCCAAGGTCACAAATGACATAAGTGGTCTAGTCCAGATGTGAAAGCCCAAACCCTGCATCTTCCTCCTGATGTAACCTTGGGCAAGTCACTTCATCTTTCTCAGCCTGATTTCTCTCTGCTCACCTCCCTGGGTGGTTGGTTTATAAGCATCAGAAAGGCAAGGTGGGGGGAATTCCCTGGCAGTCGGTGGTTAGGACTCCCACTTGCAGGGGCACAGGTTCGATCCCTCATCAGGGAACTAAGATCCTGCATGCTGCAGGGCCAAAAAAATACAAAGTATCTGGGAACACTGGAACCACAGTCCCTCAGGGAAATAATGAGCAGAACTCACTCCATTAAAAATAATAATAATAAAAAAATTTAAAAAAATTTTAAAGGCAAGGTGGATATGAAAGTGCTTTCTAAGCTGTAAAGTGCTACATAAATGTGGAGTGGAAATATTGTGGGGTCAGTGATAAACTACCCTACATTAACACTGGGATTAGTTAATTTTTAGCAATTAAAGTGCTGCAGCTGTTGATAGGAAAGAGCCACCCTAAAGCATAACTATCGTGAAATATGCCATAATGATGGAATCCACAAGGCCTAGGGCCAGTGAGAAGCAGGATTCCTATACTCAGCTTCAACCCTCCATCTTACAGATGGGGAAACTGGGGCCTAGGGGTGAAATGACTTGGCCAAAGTGAGACAGTGAGTCAAGGCAGATTTGAGACTAGAACTGGGATCCTGACTAAGACCAGTGCTTGACCAACATGCAAAGGAACACTACGGAGCTCCTGGCAGGACAGGAACACTGCTACGGCCTGCCTGCCCTAAGGATATGCCCAAAGGTCACTATGGAGTCCAAACAAGGGAGAATAGACGCTGTAGATTCTGTGAATGGGTCTCCAACATGAGTTCTGTGGCAAAGATGATCAGAATTATGATACCAACCTGTGCTGGGCTCTATGCATCTCAGGCAGATCTCGTTAGGTCTTCGCCATGGCCTTGTGAGGCAGGTAATATTTGCCCCAAGGTTCAGAGAGTTCAAGGAGCTTGCCCAAGGTCACAGAGCTAGATATGGGTGATGTGGGACCTCAACCCAGACATGGTGCAGTTATCCACACAGAATTAGTGCTAGAGTGGAGGAGGACCATTCAGCACACCACATTTGAAGAGACTATCCCAGAACATCTAGCTTATTTAGCCCTGATTCTATGATCTCCAAGTGGTTAAAAAACGTGGCTTTCAAGGTGGCCAGACCCATCAATATGCCATGTGCAAGCCTGGTCTTGGTCCCTTTTCACCATTTCCACCTCTACCTCCTGATCCAAGCCACTCTTCTTTCTCACTTGACAGCTTTCACCAGCCTCTTCACTGCGCTCCTGGCTGCCACCCTTGCAGAATTCAGATCATTTCACCCCTGCTCCTAATCTTCTCCTGGCCTCTCTCATTCTACCAAAGCCAAGTCCTCACCATCACCTGTAAAGGGCCATGTGATTGGGCCCCTGGCTACCTCTCCCCCCTCAATCCCAACCACTCTCCCCTCTCACCTCCTACCACTCTCTTACTGCTTCTTCTCCAGCTACACTGGCCTTCTTGCTCATCCTTGAGCATGCCAAGCACACTCCCTCCTGAGTCCATCCCTCTGCTTATAACACTCTTTCCACAGGTACCCACATCGACCACCACCTTACCTTCTTCAGGCCTTGGCTCAAATATTACCTTTTGGTGATGCGTTCTCTATGCACTCTTTTAAAATTGCAGCCTTACCTCCTTTTGCTAGGCATGCCTTATGCCTCAATGTGCTTTATTTTCTTCATAGCACTTAGTATCACCTGATATACGTTATGTATGTATGTAATTACACGTTGTCTGTTCCTCCCCACTAGAATGTAAGCTCCACAATGCAAACTTAATTTTATTTAATGCTGTACTGCTAGTGCCTAGGACAGCCTGACACACAGCAGGAGCTCAATTAATATTATCTGAATCGATGAATGAATGTTTAGGGACTTCCCTGGTGGCAGAGTGGTTGAGAATCCGCCTGCCAATACAGGGGACACGGGTTCGAGCCCTGGTCCAGGAAGATCCCATGTGCCACAGAGCAAGTAAGCCCGTGTGCCACAACTATTGAGCCTGTGCTCTAGAGCCCGCGAGCCACAACTACTGAAGCCCGCACACCTAAAGCCTGTGCCCCGCAACAAGAGGAGCCACCACAATGAGAAGCCCGCACACCCAATGAAGAGTAGCCCCTGCTCTCCACAGCCAGAGAAAGCCCGCGCGCAGCAATGAAGACCCAACGCAGCCAAAAAAAAAAAAAAAAGAATGAATGATTAGATAAAGGGCAATTCCTATTACTATTATTCTGGTTTGATAAGTGTCTGTTTCTTCAGAAATTTAGGCGGCTTCTCTTTCATTAGGTACCTGCTACGCCTAAGACCTCTGCTCAGTGCTGATTAAACAAGTATGGACAAGATGTGGACTCCACCCTCAGGAAGTTCCTAAACCTGGTAGAGGTATGGTAGTGTTAGATGTCTTCTTTATACTAATTTAAACTCTACCACTGTGATTTACCTATCCAAGTTCTGCTGGGTACTATACCAATAAAAAAGTCTTAGCCCCTCTTCCTGCAGATATTTGAAACCAGTGACCGTGGTCTCCTGGGTCTTCTCTTCCCCATGCTAAACAAAAAGACCCAGTGGGATTGTCTGACTTAGATCTGCCAACTGGGAACGGGGAAGACAGACTGTCGGCTGGAGAGACAGAAGAGAAGCGGATCCAGGAGCAGAGTGGCTCCTTCAAAGAAAAGAGAGGGAGTCCTTGGGGAAGAACTCCATGGAATTAGGTTGAAGGTTGGGGGTGGGGACAGAGCCCTGCTCATTAGGTAGTAGGAGATTATGTTTCTGTAGAAGAGCAGCTCACTGGGAATTACCCCTAAACCTATCCATGCTAAACCCAGACAAAACCATCGCTGCTAAAATAAAGCCCTGTAATGGAAGGCTGAGGGCACTGGAAAAACCAGGGAGGACGCTCAAGCCACTGGCCTCAGGACAGATACCTGCTGGGGAAGGGACAAGTAACAACTGCTGCTTCCTGTAGCCCAAACAAATCTGGTGACTACCCACACAAAAGCCAAGAAAACCCTCTAGGTTGGGGCCCCCTGAAAAAATACTTGGGTATTTTCTACCAGAAGCTGAAGGGCTCTGTGGGGCTACTGCGGAAATCAGTCTCAGGAAGCCTGGAAAACCCTGTGATGGTGATGGCGTTTTAAGGGCAACTTCAAATGTACATCCAGAAGAACCGGGTGTTTTGAGGGGGAGCCCCTGAGACACTTCTACCTCACTTTGGGACCTGAATGAGAGATTACTAAAAATTTCCACGTTTGGGGTTTCTAATGGGGTTTCCCCAAGAAAACCACAGAATTGCGAACAGCTGCTGAGATCTGCAAAAGTCGCTGAGGTGCTTCAGCGAAGCATACATTAGTGCCAAAGAAGACAGAACAGGCAAGAAGAAACCTACAGAAACTAGAAGACCACAGAGCTATGCAGCCTGGGAAAGGCCAAATTATGGTTTCTCTGCCACCCCCGCCCCAACAACTGTTCATTGCTTTCAACAATGGTGTTTCCATCAAGCTAAGGGGTTTCCCAGGGACAGTGATAACAAAATGGCCTGGCCCACTTGGGTCCCTACCACATAGCTGTCCACATTCCCATTGGAAAGCCCCAGAAACACTCTGTCCCTATCATTCTAGTGAACATCTCAGCGGCTGGCTTTGTTTCTCAAGAAACTCTGGGGGCAAAGTTCAGTTTTCGCAGGCAGGTAGCCCATTCCTTAAAAGAGGCACCTCTATCCTGCACTTAAGGCCAAGGAGAGCCTTTGTTCTAGATCCTTTACTAGAGTCAAGCTATGGCAGCTGTCTATCTTTATATCATTTTACAGGTGGGAGAGATGGATGGACAAGAGAGATAAACAGGTTCAGCATCTTGGCAGGTGACTCCAGGTAGGCGGTGGTGTGGCTATATGTGTGGAATTCCAGTCCTTGGAGCATCATCCACAATTAAGTAGACATACCTGGAGCAGGCCATATTCTCCCTTTAGGCACACAATTCTTACCTACTGGTAGGGCTTGAGAAAGTTTTAACAATGAAAAATTAACAAGAAGCCCACTCTCAGGACTTCCCTGGTGGCGCCGTGGTTGAAGGTCCGCCTGCTGATGCAGGGACATGGGTTCGTGCCCCGGTCTGGGAGGATCCTGCATGTCGCGGAGCGGCTGGGCCCGTGAGCCATGGCCGCTGGGCCTGCGCGTCCGCAGCCTGTGCTCCGCAAGGGGAGAGGCCACAGCAGTGAGAGGCCCGCGTACCGCAAAAAAAAAAAAAAAAAAAAAAAGAAGCCCACTCTCACCGGGCAAAACCCTGATACCCACTTGAGTTTTACCAGTGCCAGAATGTGCAGAGGCTACACACATGCCTTTGGCAGCCCGCTACTGCCAACAAAGGTGCTGTTCTTCCTGCAACTCCTGAACAAGGCCAGCATCAGACTCGAGTGAGCACCTCCACAGGCATGTTTTGCTTGGCCCAACAGCACCTTTGGCTCACATTATTACTCCTAGGACAACCTGAAATGCAGGGAAAGAGTTTAGGCTTTGGAGTCAGGCCCACCTAGGTGTAAATTCTCACTCAGTCACTTAACTGGCTGAGGAATACCTGGGGCCAGTCACTTAGCTACCAGGAGCTTCATATGTAAACTGGGAATAAACCCACCTACCTTAGAAGGTTATTGTGTGGAGTATATGAAATAGCATGTCATTTCCATGAAAGAAAGTACCATGTTTTGCTTACGGCCAGCACCTAGCACATGCCTTCCTCATAGTAGATGCTCAGTGAATTTTGGTTGCATAAGTAAAATACCTAACATAATGCCTCATGCATAAAATGTACTCTCTAAAGGCTCATTTCCTTTTCCTTTCCTGTAGGGATGCTAAATTTAGAGCATATCCCAGGGTGGAATGGCCCGTAACTCTTACACTCATGGATCCCCCAGCCACAGCCTCCAGGAAGGTTATGAGATGCCATTGCAGTAGCCAGTCGGTAAGTCAAACAGGATGGTCCCTGAGAGGGAAGTGGGTGGGTACCCTCTACCCAAAGGATCCCATGTCACATGTTCTTTACCTCCTGGCCTCAGGGAGAATGCGTGCCCAGAAATGGTTCTGACATAACTGGCTCTTCTGCACACATCCCCTCTGTTCACCAAGAGGAAGTAACATACGGTATGCTGTCCAACGGGCTCTGATAATTCTTGAGCAAAGAGACAGAAGATGGAATTTCAATCCAGTGGTGATCTAACAAACTTGCCCAGTGCTGCTGTGTCTAAAACCTCTTTCTTGAGCAAAGAGACAGAAGATGGAATTTCAATCCAGTGGTGATCTAACGAACTTGCCCAGTGCTGCTGTGTCTAAAACCTCTTTCTACGTGCAATACCGGGTGACTAGCAATTCTCTGGTCCAGGCAGCCCTCTCAGAGGCTGTCTGGCAGGCCAGGAACCTTTCCCATATTGCCTTTTGTTAATAGCTGGCAACAACCCACCTGTATTAGGACCACCGGCCAAAGACAACGGTCAGGCAAAGTGGGCAAATGGCCCAAGTCTCTACTTGGAGATGCCTCAGAGGGTGTGTCAGAAATGCTGGAATCCTGTCCCTCCTGTAATAAGTTAAACAAATATTTGCCCCCAAAGAGAATCAAAGCAGGGGGGAATAAGAGAGGTCATCCCACAAACCAATAGGAACTATTTAATCATTTATCTCTCCAGGGAGTTCATTTACAGAAAAGCTTTCAAGTCTGTCAGCCTTAGCTAAAGAAAGCCCTCCACCTTTACCTTCCGCAACCCCACCCCAGTCTTCTGACCTCTACTGACTTGACCCCTTTGCCTTTTACAAGAACTGGCAGTGGGAAGAGTTGATGAAGTTGCAAAGAAATGGGAAATAAGACAGGGGGTGGGGTTCCAGGAGGTCCCTTGCTCTGTGGTAAACTGAAGTGCCTACCACACCCTAGGCCCAGCCTCTGGATAATTGCATTCTTAACATTCCTGAGTCCACGATGCATGGCCCTTTCCACCTCAGCTCCTTCAACCAATGACTTATTTTCCACAGGCTGCTTGATTTTCTGGGTTTTCTGAGGGGACAAAATACCTCTCATAAGCCCTGCCCCTCCCCGAGGCAGGGAGATAAGCAAGGAGATAGAACTGAGTTCACTGCAGAAAAGCAAAAACTGCCTACAATGACCGCCAGTAAAGAATCTCTCACCACTAGCTCACCCTGACTTGGTGATGGGCAAGGGAATTCCCCTCCCTGGCAAAGGAACGAGGCACAACTGCTGGGCCCAGAAAGTATACCTGGGACTGACGACGACTACTACAGCAAACTTGCTGGTGTCCATCACTGTGCTCACATTAGCTCCAAGGACTGCAAGGCAAGGAGGGCTTGCCACATTTTTTTAGTGGAAGAAGCAGAGGCTCAAGGTAAACTGTCCTGTCCAAGGTCACACGGCTAGTTACGTGACAGGGCTTGAACTCACACCTGTGTCAGTTTGTTTCTGAAGTCTGTCACTGAATCTCAATGTTCCAAGGAGCCCCACAGACCAGGTTCTTGCTTTGCCAGCAAACAGTGCTCAGTGAAGAGGCCCCAGGGCCCCGGCCGGAAAGCAACAGGCGTTAACAGCTGGAGCTCCCCAACCGACCCCAGGCAGTGAGGTGCAAAGTCCCTGGGCTTAATGAGTGACACAGCAAGAGCTCCACAAACTGGCCAACCACACAGAAAGTTGCACACTTTAGAGCCAATGAACATAGGAGCGCAGCACAAACACAACTGGCCCACTGGCACAGCTAACACCCTAAAATCAGACAATCCTCAGCCATCCAAGCCAGGGGGATGCAAAGTCTGGTCATGCAAACTCTGAAATAAAGGGAACTTGATTTGGGGGAAGGAAGCCCGGGCCAGGATTGACATCCCAGGGGAGTAAGATTGAAGGGGCTTGTGGGTCACTGATACTCACTATCTTCTGCAGGCATTACACTCATCACCCCTTAGCATGGTGAGCCATTATGTCAGGGTGAGGGGAACACTGGACTAACTTCCCACTCTCAAAGGTTTGGGGCCAAATGAACACACAGGCTATGTTTTCCTCTGCAGAGAAACTGGAACACAAGTATGAAAGAGTAGGGTCATGAGGATGACCAGAATGAAGATGTCTGGTCCTTGCACAACTAGGTCACCTGTATTTCAGAACAGTTAACCTCTTGTGGTGCAATGAGGCCAGTCAGGTCTCCTTAACAAACAACGTCTCCAATAATCACCCAGCATAAGAGAAAGAGACATAGGGGAAAGGCTGTTGGGAATCTGACCAGAGGCCAAGGAAAAGGGACACACAAGGGGCGTGGTCCTTACCCAGCCGCCGTTCTCCTGGATCCAAGGCTCTAGGTGGTCATTCAGGTAAGTGGCCATCCAAGCTGCAATCCGACTCACCAATACCTGCATCTCCTTGTCTACGCTTTCCACGCACAGTGCCCCACCGAAGGAGAAAAAGGCCACAATGCGACCCCAGTTCACCCCATCCCGGAAGAGTTCGTTCACTACCTGCTCAAAGCTCTGATATGCCGTCCCTGGGGTGATGTGGAGCTGGGATGTCAGGTCGCTGAATGCCCGCCGGTACCTCAGTTCAAACTCATCGCCTGCCTCCCTCAGCGCTTGCTTCACCGCTGCCATGGGGATCACCTCCCGGGCATCCAAGCTGCTGCTGTGGCCAGTGGCTCCATTCACCGCAGGGCTGTCTGCCAGGTGCCAGGATGGGTTGCCATTGATGGCACTGGGGGTTTCCATGTCTGATTCAGTCCCTTCTGGGGCCTCAGTTCTGTTCTCGTCCACATCGCTAAACTGACTCCAGCTGTATCCTTTCTGGGAAAGCTTGTAGGAAAGAAAGTCAACCACCAGCTCCCGATTGCTCTGAGACATTTTTATAATAGGGATGGGCTCCACCAGTCCATTGTCCAAAACACCTGCTCACTCACTGAGTCTGGTCTCTGCTTAGTGGTTCTCTTCTGAGATCCAAAGCCAAGATAAGGTTCTGAAGGGAGAGAAAGAGCTTCAGGAAAAAAAAATTAATATGCATGCCATTTACCCTACAACATCCCATTCCCTCTCCAGGTACCAGCCCTGGGTTCTTTGCGGCTCTTATGAAGGTCTGGGTCTAGCTTCCAAGGGACTTCAATGAAGTCAAATTGAAAGCACCAGTGGGCTCTGAATCACACCGGCTTTTTTTTTTTTTTTTTACCTCAACCATCCCATTTTCCCCAAAATGTCTTCCTCAGAAAGTCACCCCAATGGGCAGTCTGCCCCCCAACCCCACCCCCGCACCACCTACATTCAAATGTCTCGGGCAACGGCAGGCAGGTGCAGCCCCCGGAAAATCTTTTGTATCATAGGTCGGGCTAGGAGGTGGTAGCCGGGATGCCGGTAACTCAACCGGCCTCGCGGCGGCTGGCAAAAAAAGCAGCTCCGGCTGGAGGGATCATGCGACCCGGCAGACTGAGAGCTCAGAAGGCGACACAGGAATTACGAAGCTCAAGAACCGGCCCCCTCGCTTGCTTCCTCCTCCATCGCCCAGATCGAGGGCGGCCGCTCAGCAGCCGCGGCCTCCTGCCACCCGGGAGCCCAGCCCCCTCGCTCTTGCACGCCCCTTGGCTCTCCGCCTCCTACTGGGAGCCAGGAGAACTCTCTCGGAGATGGCTGGTGTGAGGTTTAGTTTTTGTTTTTTTCTATTTAAGTACCAGCCCAAGGTGAGGTTTCCGAAGAAACCCTGAAGGGACTTCTCAATGGGGCTCAAGGTTTCGATGAGGGGCGGAGAGAGGGAAAAACTGCCTCGGATCTGCGCTCTGACTTTGGAAAGGCCATCCCCGGGCCTTTCTGGGAGGCTGAAAGCCGGGGACCCCCCAGAAACGCCGCTGGTTTTCTCTGAATTCCCCAAAGGCCCTGGACTTGGCGGTGGCGGTGCGGGATTGCCGGGTCCTCCATTCCCCGCACGGACACAATGGCCGCCGGCGCCCTACACAAAGACCGGGCGAGGGTGAGGCGCCGGGCCTCTTCTCGTGTCAGAGAGAGGGGTCGAGGCCAGCTCGAGACCCCCCACAGCTGAGACCACGTTTTCCTGGGGACAGGCGGCTTCCTGGCGCCCCCGGGAGGGCTTGGGGGCCGGGAGCTGCACCTCTCCGGAGCCCGGGGTCGGTGGGCTGCGGCCTCGCAGCTTCCTCCGCGCTCTAGGCCGGGTACCCGCCCGGCCACCGCCCCGTTGCTAGGCAACTACTCTCCCTCAGGGGCGCCCCCTAGACCTTTCTGGGAGGAGGGGTCTCGCCCCCGGCGGCCCTCCCCGGCGTAGCCAATCAGCGAGCCCAGGTAGCACGCAAGCAGGACGGCGAGGGCTCCCATTGGGCGCAGCGCCTGCCACGCACAGGGGAGGCGGCGCTCTCACCTGCGAGCCCCGCGAACCGTGGGGGGCCACATACCCCCTTCATGGGCCAGGTCGTTTTCGGACGCGAGCGCTCTTCGCGGCCAAGTTCCGCGTCGTGGACTTGGGCCGGCCTACCTGGCTGAAGGCTCGCGCTGTCTCTTCCGAACGAGTCGGCCTCAGTTTCCCCTGAAGAGACCGGGAGAACTTGCAAGCTCAGTCACTTCCGGTGCCGCGGCAGCGCGCGCGAGCCCGAGACGCAAGGGGAGTGCGCGCCTTGAGGACTGGCGTCAAGAACTGGGCGGGAGCGCCCCCTTGCGGTGGAGCTGGGGAACCCGGAGACGCAAGAAAAAAAATCAACGTTTACGTTCACATTTCCATTCATTCATTCATTTAGCCAGTTTCATCCACCCGTCAGTTTATATATCGAAAAAGCATCGCGTTGTGTCTAAGAACCTTGTGTCTGGGATTCCAGCTTTGCTGGTTGGGCAAGTTACTCAACTGCTGGGTGCCTCAATTATCCTTAACTGTAAAATGAGTAAAAACCAACCTCCCTCATTGAGTTATTGTGATGATTAAAAAAGTTGTTATTTGTGAAGTCCCTAGTATATGCTGCATAATTTCTCTCAGCAAATGTTTATTGTTTGGATTGCTGAAGTTAGAGTTAGGAACAAGACAAGACATGGCCCGTGCTTTCATAGAGACTTAAACCCTTGAGATGGAGAGAGACAGTAAACAACTAAGAAAACGAACACGGTAATTTCAAATAGTGACTAGTGCTCTTAAGAAAGCAAATCAGGGTATTGTCATAAAGAGGGTGAAGGAAGAGGTGCTCCTTTAGAGTGGGTGGTGAGAGACGTAAGCCTTGTCCTCCCTGCCCAGTGAGGAAGAGAGGCATTTTTTCAACTGTTTCAATTGTTTGTGTAGGGTGCCAGAGACACAGGACCCAAGACCTGAAGTGTAGGAAGATGCCAACTCATCGGAAGAGTTTAGAGAACATCAACCTTGGCAGAGGGACTGGCTTGTGCAAAGTGTCCCTAGGCAGTAAGATCTTGGCATTTCCCAGAAACTGAAGGAGAAGCAGCGTGACTGAGGGAGGGCAAATGTGGGTTGAGAGGAGGTTGAAAAGTTGACCATGGAAGTGAGTTAGACTTGATTCTAAACATTCAAAGGTGTTTTATTTTGTGGTAATTTAATTGATTAAAAATAGGATATTAAAAATACACCAAAGAGCATAGAATTAAGTCCTCTTCCCACACCTGCTTTCCAATCCCTAGTTCCCCTCACAGAGGTCATCACTCTTAAGCCCTTTCCTCTGTAGTCTTTCAGAGACGGTCACTGTATTCACAAGCAAATTTATATGTATAAATGTTTTTACACAACCAGTCGCTTGCTATAGACACTTCTACATCTTGCTTTTTTTTTGCTGAGCTCTATGTTTATAGTCGGCCTTCATTTTTTAAATTAACACACAACTTTATAAAGATATGCCATAATTTACTTGCCCAATCCCCTATTTGGGAACACTTAGGTAGTTTCCAGTCCTATCTTATTATAAATAAAGCTATAACTTATCCATTTGTTATTTTGCATATGTGGGAGTTTATCTGTTAAGTAAATTCCTGAAAGTGGAATTACCAGTAACTGAGTATATGAATTTGTTTTTTGTTTCGTTTTAATGCATATTGGCAATGTGCTCTACATAGCAGCTGTACCAGTTTGTCCTCCCATCAGTAAAGTATGAGACTGCCTATTTCCTCACATCCTGAGCTACACAGTGTGTTATCAAACCTTTTTATCCTCACCAATCAGATAAAAACTGAAAGATACTCTTATTTTGATTTCTTTTTATTAAGAGTGAAGTTGAGCAATTTTTCATATTTATGAGTCTTTTTGGGGGAGAATGTCTTGTTCTGATGAATTCTCTATGCATTTCATTTGCCCTTTTTTCAGTTGGTCTTTCTGTTGAACTTTTTTCTCATTGATTTGTAGAATGTTTATCCTTTTTTTTCCTACATATAAGTCATAAATAGTTTTCCAGCTTATTATTTATTATTATGGAAAAACTTTTATTTTCAAGGTTTTTTTTTTGTTTTGTTTTGTTTTTTTTTGCGGTACGTGGGCTTCTCACTGCCGTGGCCTCTCCTGTTGCGGAGCACAGGCTCCGGACGTGCAGGCTCAGCGGCCATGGCTCACGGGCCCAGCCGCTCTGCGGCATGTGGGATCTTCCCGGACCGGGGCACGAACCCGTGTCCCCTGCATCGGCAGGCAGACTCCCAACCACTGTGCCACCAGGGAAGCCCTTCTATGTATTTTAATGTATGTCTTTTTCCTTTGTGGTTTCCAGGTTCTATGTCATTCTTATGAAGACCTCTGTTTGATATCATAAAAATAATTCTGTTTTCTTCTACTTGGTTTCATATTTTACATTTCAATCTATGTTCCATCATAAATTCCCTTCAGTGTAAGATGTGAGGCAGGAATCCATAAATTTTTTCTAAATAACTACCCAATTATCCCAATATCATCATCTTTTCCAGCTCACTTGAAATGTCTCCATTACCATAATCTATATTCCCAAGTGTATTTGTGTCAATTTCTGAATTTTTTATGTTCCATGGAAAGGTGTTTTTTTTTAATTTATTCTATTTAATTATTTTTATTTTTGGCTGCGTTGGGTCTTCATTGCTGCAGGCAGGCTTTCTCTAGTTGCGGCGAGCAGGAGCTATACTCTTCATTGCCGTGCGCGGGCTTCTCATTGTGGTGGCTTCTCTTGTTGCAGAGCACGGGCTCCAGGTGTGTGGGCTTCAGTAGTTGTGGCGCGCGGGCTCAGTTGTTGTGGCTCGCGGGCTCTAGAGTGCAGGCTCAGTAGTTGTGGCTCATGGGCTTAGTTGCTTCGTGGCATGTGGGATCCTCCCAGGCCAGGGCTCGAACCCGTGTCCCCTGTACTGGCAGGCGGATTCCTAACCACTGTGCCACGAGGGAAGTCCTCATGGGAAGGTTTTAAACTGGTACAGGACATGATCTGATTTCCATTTTTAAAACCTGTGGTGTCACAATCACTTCAATGTGGAAATTTTTAAAAAAAATAAATTTATTTATTTATGGCTGTGTTGGGTCTTCGCTGCTGTGCATGGGCTTTCTCTAGTTGCGGTGAGCCAGGGCTACTCTTCGTTGCGGTGCACGGGCTTCTCATTGTCGTGGCTTCTCTTGTTGCAGAGCACGGGCTCTAGGCGTGCAGCCTTCAGTTGTTGTGGCACGTGGCCTCAATAGTTGTGGCTCGCGGGCTCTAGAGCTCAGTCTCAGTAGTTGTGGCACACGGGCTTAGTTGCTCCGCAGCATGTGGGATCTTCCCGGGCCAGGGTTCGAACCTGTGTCCCTTGCATTGGCAGGCAGATTCTTAACCACTGCGCCACCAGGGAAGCCCTGGAAATTTTTATTATGGAAGTCTCTGATGTGCTTTGGGAGGCCAGGAGAGAGCAGAGGTGTGAGGGGTATTTAAGGTGGAAGGTGCTGCCTCAGCAAAGGCATGGAGAGTTAACAGGAGAGTCCAGATGGGATGGCTAAGAGGGAATGGTAGCAAAGGAGACTGAATGTAAACATGTATCTGCATGTGCAGGACACTAAATAGGCACTGGAGGAGCCAACCAGGCTTTTTGAACAGAAAGGACATGAAGAGATTTATATTGGGGGAAGATAGAGCCTTTGGGGAAGGGAACTTTGCAATATTTATCAAGAGCCTTAAAAATGGCTCTGGAAAGATCATTGAAAAATAATCTTTGATTGGAATTGAATTTAAGAAAAGAAGTGAAATGCAACCAAATTTTATCCACAGAGATGTTTATACTAGGTTATTTATAACACAGGAAAGAAAAATTAAAACTGAGAATTCAGTAAATAGGGTGATACTTTAAATGGGTTAAATTCACACATATTTAATGATGGGGAAAAATACTCAAAACATAACACTTTGTAAAAAAAAAAAGGGTTACAAAGCTATACTGAGAATTATTCTAATTTACTAAAAAATGTACATTACATGCAACATATAGTAGAAAGAATTATGCCAGGATGCAAAAAGGTGGTTATTGCTACATAATCAAATTATGGATGATTTTATTTTCCTTTTTATAATTTCTATATTATCTAAACATGACTATTTTTTTTAATTGGAAAGCATTGTTTAAAAACACATTTGCTGAGATTTAGATGACGAGGAGATGCTTATGGTGTAATATGAAGTGAAAATAAAAGTATACAAAATTAGATGTGTGACATGATCTCAACTCTAAATACCATGTATAGGAAAAAAGGCTGGGAAATCAATATGATAAAGACAAAAGAAAAATGGAGAAAGCCCTTGTGCAGATGCTAAAGAGGAATGGAAATAGAGTGGTCAATAAACCAGAGATTGAGGTAGATGCTCAACCTCACCAGTTATCAGGAAAAATGCAGATTAAAACCTCAGTGAGATATCATTTCACACCCACAAGATTGGCAAAAATGAGAAAATCTGCCTTTTTTTGGTAGATGGTTATTCAGCAGTCAGTTGTGATTTTGGTGTTTTCGTGAGAGGAGGTGAGCTCAAGTCCTTCTACTCTGCTGACGGCACTACTGCCTCGCCAGCAACTCCCTCACCTCGGCCAAGAAAATCTGATAAAATCAAGTGTGATTCAAGAATATGGAATAACTTTGGAAAAAATTGTATTGTTACCAAGTAGAATTGAAGATGCCTACAACCTATGACCCAGCAATTCTATTTTTTGATATATGCTCTAAAATAACTCTTAATACGTGTGAGATGCAGGTATAAGGATGTTTATAGCAATACTACTTCTTTTAGCAAAAATATGGAAACTACCCAACTGTTAATTATAGCAAATGATTAACCAAATAGTAGTATGTTTTTACATAGTAATATGACACAGTGAAAAAATAAGCAGATTTAGCTATACACAGCTTGAAAGAATCTTAGAAACACATTGCATGAAAAACATTGCAAAAGAATAATGCAGTATGATTCCATTTATATATAGTTTGAAAACAGGCAAAATTAATTGACACACTGTGTAGGGTTTGTGGTAGCCAGCCACCTCCAAGAAGGCCCCCAAAGATCCCTGCCTCCTGGCATTCACACTTTTGTGTAGTCCCCTCTCACAATGTTCTGTGTGATTGATAACAAATGGCAGAGATGATGGCATGCCTCTCTTTCTCTCTCTCTCTTCTATCTCTCTGTCTCATCACTCACTCTGGAAGTAGCCAGCTGCCATGTTGTGAACAGCCATGGAGAGTAACAGTATGGAGAGGCCCATGTGTAATGAGAAACTAGATCCTCCCGCCCCACCGAGCCTTCAGATGACTCAGCCAACGGTTGACTACAAACCTTATTTGAGACCCTGAGCCAGAACCACTCTCTTAAACTGAATTCCTGACCCTCAGAAACTGTATGAGATAATAACGCTTGTCATGGTAAGCTGCTAAGTTTGGAGGTAATCTGTTCTGCAGCAATAAGTAGATAATTCATACAGGGAAATATACCTATGTGGTAAAATTATAAAGAAGTATAAGGGAATAATCAACACAACATTCAAGACAGCCATTGCACCTTCACAGGGGAGGGTACAGGATGAACCAGGGAACAGGATAAAGTTGGGAGCTTGAAAGAGAATAGAAATGTTCTTCTTGTTAAATTAAATCGTACGTATGTGTACAGAATGTGTTGCCTTACTATTCTTTATGCCTTTCATTCATTTTACATATACATACATTTATATTTGTATCTACTCAATATCTAATAAAATCAGTTTATTAGATTTAAAAAACTAGAAGGAAATACACTTAAATGCGAAGAGTGGAGAGGTTGCTTCTAAAGGCTAGGTTATAGTTATTTTTTTGGTTCTTTATTATTTTCTATATTTGCCAAATATTACAAACAAGTAGGCAATACTTTTGAAATGAAAAATTTTTAAATATATAAACACACACATATGTAAAATACAAAAATGCATGCGTTTATAGATATAGATATATGAGGGTTTGTATTTGCATTAAAAGCCTTTGAAAGATTCACACTCATCTTTTAACACTAATTTTTAAACTGAGGAGTGGGATTGACAATGGGGTAGGGGGGGAGGCTTAGGGCATTTTCACTTTTTACTTCATAAATATTTATAAACTCATATGGATCTGACTGCAAATCTTAACTCTGCTGTGTGACCTTGAGTAAGTTATGTCACCTCTTTTTTTTTTTTTCTTGCAGTACGCGGGCCTCTCACTGTTGTGGCCTCTGCCGTTGTGGAGCACAGGCTGCGGACGCGCAGGCTCAGCGGCCATGGCTCACGGGCCCAGCCGCTCCGCGGCATGTGGGATCCTCCCTGACCAGGGCACAAACCCATGTGCCCTGCATCGGCAGGCGGACTCTCAACCACTGCGCCACCAGGAAAGCCCTATGTCACCTCTTTTGAGCCTCGGCTTTTTTCATCTGGAAATTGAAAATAATAGCACCTACCTGGTAAGGGTGTTGCAATGATTAAATAAAGTAATAAATATACAGCACCTAACATATATTCTCACTCTGTCATAATCGTGTATAATATTTGTAATTTAAAAAATTTTTAACATAGAAAAGTCTCCCATATTAAATCCCATATTAAAGTAGTTTGACCTAGGCCAGGGCCCACTGCAAATGGAGAGGATGGAATTTCAAGTGATTCCCCTCTTCCAACTCCCAGAAGAAGACAAAGGCACCTCTTGAGTCTGGCTACCACTTACCTTACGTGAGCTTATTGAAAAAAACCCTGCATCAGTAGTTCCTCTCTATCCCCCCAGCCCCCAGCCCCTGGCAACCACTAATCTAATTTCTGTCTCTATGGATTTGCCTATTCTGGAAATTTCAAATGAATGGAATCATACAATATTTGTCCTTTTGAGTCTGGCTTTTCACTTAGTATAATGTTTCAGGTTCACCTACGTTGTATGTATCGGTATTTTATTCCTTTTATTAAAGAATACTATTCCATTGTATGGATTTACCACATTTTATCTACTCATCAGTTGGTGGATACTTGGGTTGTTTTCTATAATTCATCGCTTTTAATCACTGTGTGCTAAGGTGTCTGTAATCCTTCCTCCAAAATGGATTACACATCAGCTAGGAAGGAAGAGACCAGGACACCCACAGAGATCCCTGTGTTTGGTTGGAGGGGAACTGCAGAAGACAGATCTTTTTGATGACTGTCACCAATGGCTCACACTTGCAACCTTCTCCAGGGGGTGTCCTTAGGTGATCACAGCCACCTTGCCTGGAGGTGTCTGAGGGTTACGTCGCTACCCAGAGCCAGTGACCAGCTGTTGTCTGTTCTCCATGAAGCAGGACGTCTCCAGTGAGCTGGAAGGCAGGTCCAGATTTCTGGCCTGGTGACCACAGGTTGGATGGTGGAGGGAGTGACAGACACGGAGTGAAGAAGATTTGGAAAGGGCAGGAGTAGATGTTGGGTCTTTCCCTCTCACTTTTTAAATATAGAGCTTGTCTCCCCCTCCTCTCTCCTTTGCAGACTCCTCTCCCCTTCTATAATAAGAAATAATAAATTCAAAGCACACAAGTAACACGTGGATATATTCTTTTAAAAAAATTAAAAATAAAGATCCAATTATCTATCCTTTCTGTCCACGAGTCCTGTTTAGCTCCTTCCCTCTGAAATTCCCACTCTTGTCAGGTTGTTGTGAATTCTTCCATACCTTTCTCTCTATATACACATCCATGTTTAGGAGAGGTAATATAGGGCAGTGGTTAAGGGTTTGGCCTCTAGAGCTGGCCTATTTGGGTTCAAATCTTGGCTCTGTTGCATACAAACTATGTGACCTTGGAGAAGTTTTCTAACCACTCTGAGTCTCAACTTCCTCAATCTATAAAATGGATATATAACATTACCTACCTCACAGGGTTATTGTCAGGATGAAATGAGTTAACTATGTGCACAGTACTCCAAACAGAGCCTGGCCTATGGTAAGTGCCCGGTAAGTGCTAGCTGTTAATACTTAATCACACCCATGGGAAACGTGGTATGCAAAACACTGTTTTGCATATTTTTAGAAAACATTATGATCAACTATACTTCAGTAAGAAAATATAGTTCTTAAAGTTCAGGAAAAAACCCCCATAATGGTTTCATAATGAAAAAAAAACACCCCTAATCAATCAGCACTTTGTGTTTTAACTCCAGAATGTGTCTCAAAGATTATCTCCATATCGGTCCAGATCTATCAAACTCGTTTTTTAAAAAAAATTTATTTATTTATCTTTCGTTGCTGCGTGCAGGCTTTTCTCTAGTTGCGGTGAATGGGGGCTACTCTTCGTTGCGGTGTGCGGGCTTCTCATTGTGGTGGCTTCTCTTGTTGTGGATCATGGGCTCTAGGCCTGCAGGCTTTGGTAGTTGTGGTGCACAGGCTTAGTTGCTCATGGCATGTGGGATCTTCCCGGACCAGGGCTCGAACACGTGTCCCCTGTATTGGCAGGCGGATTCTTAACCACCGCGCCACCAGGGAAGCCCCCAAACTCTTTTTGAACTGATGCTTAGTATTCCATCCTATAGACAGTTTATTGAACAACCCCCCTCTACTAATGGACCATTAGGTGGTTTCCAATTTTTCACAACTACAATGCAGCAGCCTACTAATTGATTTCCCTATTTCCACTCTTGTTCCCCTTCCCTCTGTTTTCAGCACAGCAGCCAGAGTTATCCCGTTATAAGTAGAGAGCAAATCAATGCTCAAAACCCTCCCAGGACTCCCACCTTATTCAGAGTAAAAATCAGCTTCCTTACTAAGGCCCAGTTGGTCTGCATCCTGCCCCAGAATATCTCTGGCCTCATCTTCTGATAGTCTCCTCCTTGTCCATTTGATCCAGTCACCCTGACTTCCTAGCTATTTCTAAAACATGCCTCTCTGCTCCTGCCTTTGCACTTGCTGTTCCCTCTGCCTGGAACATTCTTCCTTCAGATATCTGCATGGCTTACTCCTTCACCTCCTTCAGGTCTTTGTTCAAACGTCCCTGAGCTACCCTATTTATAATTGCAAACCCCTTTCACATGGATAAGGCCAAAAGAGTAATGACTGAGGGACTTCCTTCGTGGTCCAGTGGTAAAGAATCCACCTTCCAATGCAGGGGACGTGGGTTCGATCCCTGATCCGGAAACTAGGATCCCACATGCCACGGGGCAACTAAGCCCATCCGCCACAAGTACCGAGCTCGCGCTCCTCAACGAGAGGGCCTGCATGCCACAAACTACAGAGCCCACGCGCTCTGGAGCTGGCTCGCCACAACTAAAGAGAGAAAGGCCCGCACGCCAAAACTAGAGAGAAGTCCGCACGCAGCAACGAAAGATCCTGCATGCTGCAATTGAGACCCGACACAGCCAAAAAAACAATAAAGAAAATAAATAAATAAATATATAAAATAAATCAACAAAAGAGTAATGACTGAAATTGTGGATAGGGTCTACCAGATATGTCTGCGCTTCCTTCAGGTCTAAAATTCTGCTTTGGTGATTTCAGACCTTGAAGTCTCCCATTTGTAAATAATGGGAACTTGAGACCCAGCCTACACTACAATGGATGCAGAAGGAATGACAAGAGAGGAATCTTTTGGGCCAGGCTTATTACCTCTTGTTAATCTGGAAGGACTTGGGAAGTTCTTGCACACATCCTGGCCTCCTGGCATTGCCTCATACACTCATTCACTCACTGAGCACTTTCTGCCTAGCAGGCCCTGGACACAGCACAGCTTTGATACCCCTTCCCTCCTAATATAAAGCAAGTACCTTTACCTCCACCCCTACCAGTGGCCCTGCACGTACCTTGAGGTCGGTGGGCAGCCACAGCCTAGGCAGACCCTGCCCTCCCTTTGTCCCTGTCCAGCCCTCCCTTCCTCCGCTTCTTGTCATGGCTTTGCATTTATCATCTCTTATTATGAGATATTATTTACTTATTTATTTATTCACCTTGTTTAGTGTCTGTCTTCTCCACTAGAATGTCAGCTCCCTGAAGACAGAGATTTTGTCTGTCTTTTCACTGCTATATCCCCACATTTAGCACAATGACTGGCACATTGTAGGTGCTCAGTAAATGCTGCAGTGACTGTGCCTCTGTTTCTCTGTGTGAAAGTTGATAAGTGTGTCTCTTGGAACTAAACCTAGAAATAGAAGTGCTAGGTTACAGGGCACACATGTTTGACATTTTAAATACGTGTTGCCAAGTTGCCCTTTAAAGCAGCTGAACCCATCCTTTTCCCCAACCTTCTGAGTTACCTTGTAAATCTTTGATACCATCAAACTTTTAATTTTGGTCAGTTTGATAGGTGAAAAATGGTACTTCTTTGTTTAAATTAAGTTTAAAATTTAATTTCAGTATTACTACTGAGGCCAAGCACCTTTTCATGTCTTTAATGGCCAGTTTTGTTTCTTCTTCTAAGAATTGCCTATTTTCCCCATTTTTTTCCCCCTATTGAGCTTTTGTCCTTTTCTCACTGATTCTTAGGAGTTTTTGTTTTTGTTGTTGTTGTTTACATTTTAGGTTCTAATACTTTGTTACATGTGTTGGAAATATTTTATCCTTCAGTTTTGTTTGTTTTTCTTTTGTCAAACAGAATTTTAAAATTTTGGTTTGGTCAGTCTTTTTCTTTATGTCTTAGTTTTCCCCTTATGTCTTACTTAAAAATTTCCTACACGATGTCATAAACATATATTTTAACTTAAAATTTTTAATTTAAAAAAGTCTATTTACTTTGGCTGCACCGGGTCTTAGTTGCGGCACGCGGGAACTTCATTGTGGCATGCAGAATCCTCAATTGTGGCATGTGGGATCTCCCGGTTGCGGCATGTGGGCTCATAGTTGTGGCATGCAGGTTCCTTAGTCGCAGCATGCATTTGGGATCTAGTTCCCTGACCAGGGATGAAACCCTGGCCCCCTGCATTGGGAGCGTGGAGTCCTACCCACTGGACCACCAGGGAAGTCCCTAAAATTTTTAATTTTTAAATATCTTTAGGGTTTTAATTCATCTGAAATTTGTTTTTGTAAACAGTGTTGGATAAAAATCTAACATAATATTTTCCCCAAATGAAAAGCAAATGTCCTAACTCCATTATTTGTTGCCATCTGATTTGAAATTCTACTCAGCATTTACTAAATTCTGATATACATGCGCCTGTGTCTGAACCCTTAAATTCTTCTACTGATCTTTTGTTGTTAAAAAAATTTTCTATGCCAATACCCTGCTTAAAAAAATTGTGGAAAATTTCAAATGCATATATGTATGTGTATGTATATATGTATATTGAACCTGTCACTCAGTTTTAGCAATTATCAATTTGTGGTGAATCTTGTTTCATCTATACTCCCATCTCCTTCCCTTCCTGGCATATTCCAGATTATTTTGAAGCAAATTCTAGAGTCATTTCATCCTCATCATTTCCATGTGTATCTCTAAAAATAAGGAATATTGAAAAACAAAGACAAACAAAAAGACCCAACTCTTGTTGTTGTTTTTTTGTTTGTTTTTGTTTTTTCTATTTATTTTTTGAAGATACTAGATCTTTTGTCCTGTAGAGTTTTCTCGTCTGGATTTTGCTGATTGTATCCCCATAGACTCAACTGACGATACTTTTTAAATTACTATAATTTCGTAGTATGTTAATATTTGTGAGATCTGTTATGGCGATTGCCCCCTATTATTTTTCAAAATTCAGATGCCACTTCTTGTGCTTTTTTCCTTCCATGTGAATTTTAAAATCAACTTGGCAAATTCCATGACAAAACCTATTGCGATTTTCATCGGAATTGCCTTGAACTTTTAATATGGAGAATTTACAATATTAGATCTCCCCATCCATTAATAAGGTCTATAGCTTATTTAATTATTTTTATAGTTATTCAACGAAGTTTTAAAATTTCCCGTAAAGGTCTTAGGCTTATTTTTAAAAACTTTGTTGCCTTTTTCGTTATTATGAACGTTGATCTTTTTGTTCTTGTTGTTGCTATTATCTTCTAATTGACTATTGATGATATACAGGATCAGACGTTCTTAACTCAAATCCCATCTCCTCTACTTAAAAAATGTGATCTTAGATAAGTTTACTCAACTTCTGTGAGCATTTGTTTTCTCTTCTACAATACGAGGGTAATAGAGCCAAGGATGCAGACGGCATTAAAAGTGAAAGACCAAACCTCCAAAAAGCCGCCGGCTTTAGCCAGTAATATTGGGGCGTGGACTGGATAAAGAGTTTGAGAGACTCCTTCACGATTGGCAGAGAATCTGGGGGCGAGACTATGTTGCTTGCAGGGGACTCGATGTTAAAACGAAGTGAATTCCTAAGAAAAATCAAAGGCACGATGCACAACTACAGGGAGAATTATAAACTAATGAAGAATTTCCTTCCGTGAAAGTTTTGGGGAAGTTCAGGACGCGCGCCTGTTACCTAAATAGACTCCCTCTCTCTCCGGTGGGTAGTACCACCTTTCCCAGTGTGTAGCCGACCGTTCTGGGCCTTGTGGTAATTTCCTCTTTCGAGTTGTTGCAGCCGGCTCACGCAGTCGCACTACATTTCCCAGGAGTCTCCGGGGCCGGTTGTTTTCTTGTCCCTCATCCTGACTTCCGGCCTCCCTACGATCTCTAGGGCCAATCGGAAGGCTGGGATAGCTGGTTCCCGGCACTCTGATTGGTGCGTTTGACTGGAGAATCTGGGTTCAAATTTTCAACGGTACTGAATGAGTCCCGCGGCGGGTCTTCCTGGCGGTCGGTTGTCAGCGCTGAGGCGAGGTGAGCCGAGGGGAGAAAAGGGGAGCAGCTGGGGCGCCGGGCAGCCTGCTCCCTGATTTCCAAGTGGCTGGAGGTCTCCTCCTCCTCGAGGGCTCAGTTTCTGGGACGGTGTGCTGCTGGGGCGCCGACCTGACCCGCAGAGCAGGAGCCGGGCTTCCGGCCACCCTTCCCTTCATGACAGGATTTCCCCGGCCGGACCGGGACTAGCGGGCTGTGTCTACAGGTAGAGGCGGAGGCCGGCGTGGGAAATAGGTGGAAGGAGGAGTTGGGGGAGGCTGTGGGCTAAGGATAACGGTAACGACAATTATATTATTACCCAGCATACATGAAATAAGCGTTTACCGGACCAAGCACTCTGCATTTTCTCATTTAATTTTCGCCCCAATCCAGTGAAGTCGGTGCTAGTCTTAGCCCTCCTTTATAGGAGGGAAACCGAAGCCCGTAATCTAGATACATTTCTCGAAATGGGTGATACAGTAGCCCCACCCGCCCTCAAGACGTGTGACATTTGGTGGAGGAAAAAGATGTGGCCACAAACAACTACATTTCAAAACTGTTGTGCAAGATAGAAAGGTAAATGAGGTGAGAACATAATTGAGGACAAGTTTAATTCCACTTGGAGTTGTCTTTCTATTTGGGGATTTAAAATTCATTCTGTTTTATCCCTATCTGCCCAGCCCTCTCCCTTTGTGTGTTATCAGTAGGTATTACTGCTTTTCTAATTTCCTGTCCTAAAACACTTATAGATCAGAGAGGGAAGGAAAAGTGAACCAGGCTGTAAAATTGTAGGATTGTTTTTCTGGTTTCTTGATACATGGTTTCTTTTTCTCACCTACAGTTTCCTAGTACTTAGGTACCAAGGACTTCCTCCCTGTCAGTCCTGCTTAGGACAAGACAGCATCTGAGTGCTCTGCTGATTTTGCTTTAAGACCATCACTTGGCGTTCTCCCTGGTTCAGCCTTACCTTGTTGACATTCTATGGCCTTTCAATTTGTCTCACTCATCAGATGTCAAAATTCAAACTGTTTGCTGCAATACTAAGGATATTTTTGTGTTGTGGCCTCGGTGTATCACCCCCTGTCAAGCCACCTCTAAATCAAACTTACGTTGTTTTGGAGTTGTACTGTGGGTGTGTCAATTCAGTATTAAGTTGGCACTCTTGGGATCAAAATTATTGTGGCTCCCAGCTTACTTAGCTAATTAATTGACCTTTGAGGTTGTACTGTGTGCTCACTATTAGATACTGTGTGTATACAGATGAATGGTTTCTGGTATGCTTGAGGCCAAAAGTCTGATTCAAATTGACAAGTGACAATTAGAACAAGACAAGAAAGCATCTGAGTGCTCTATTGTTTTGTATTGTAAGCACCCTGGCAGTTTAGAGGTGAGGGAGATCAGTGAGGCATAAAACAGGCAAGGGTGGCTTTGTGAAGCAGGTGGGACAGAAACCGTTCTTGATAAGGAGAGTTTAGTTAGACAGGAACCCGAACAGTCTTGGTGCCTGTTAATCACCCATTCAATATCTGTTGAATTGGAAAGACAAGAAGGCATTATCTAAATTGACTACAAAATTTCAGGTATGAAAAACTGGATATATTGAATTAGATTGGTAAATTTGTTTAAACTTTCAAATCATTTAAAGAAAATAGTTATTTTGGCCCACCTTATGCTTAAGTCTGTGTATTCCAACCTTAATAAAGTTAGTTTATCCCGCAGCTGCAATTAAGCTTCAACAGGAGACAGGATTATGTGGGAAGATCCTTCATTTCTTGTTCAGGTATCAGGAGAGGTTCAGAATCCACCTATATTTCCTATATGTATTTTTTCCTCAACCTTTCCTGGGTCTCTTCCCTAATTCTTTTTTTTTTTTTTTTAATATTTGGTTGGGTTTATTTTTGGGTGTGTTGGGTCTTCGTTTCTGTGCGAGGGCTTCCTCTACTTGCGGCGAGCGGGGGCCACTCTTCATTGCGGTGCGCGGGCCTCTCACTGTCACGGCATCTCTTGTTGTGGAGCACAGGCTCCAGACGCACAGGCTCAGTAGTTGTGGCTCACGGGCCTAGTTGCTCCGTGGCATGTGGGATCTTCCCAGACCAGGGCTCGAACCCGTGTCCCCTGCATTAGCAGGCAGATTCTCAACCACTGCACACCAAGGAAGCCCCCTAATTCTTTTTGAATTGCTTGGGAAGAAAGGAGGAGGAGAGATTTAAATGTCCTTTGGCAAACTGAATTTTCTTTGCCATATGGGTAAAGGTAGGAAGCAGAATTTACTACAGGGAGATTGAACAGGCCAATCAATTCTTTTTTTTATAAATTTATTTGTTTATTTTTGTCTGCGTTGGGTCTTTGTTGCTGCGCACAGGCTTTTCTCTAGTTGCGGAAAGCGGGGGATGACTCTTCGTTGCGGTGCGCTGGCTTCTCATTGCGGTGGCTTCTCTTGTTGCAGAGCACGGGCTCTAGGCGCACGGGCTTCCATAGTTGTGGCTTCTGGGCTCTAGAGTGCAGGCTCAGTAGTTGTGGCGCTCGGGCTTAGTTGCTCCACGGCATGTGGGATCTTCCTGGAACAGGGCTCGAACCCGTGTCCCCTGCATTGGCAGGCAGATCCTTAACGACTGCGCCACCAGGGAACAGGCCAATCAATTCTGTGAATAGATCTGTGTCTGAGACAGATCAGCAGCTAGGGTACTTTGTGAAAAAAGTACAGATAACTGGGAGGGGTTCTGTTTTTGTTTGTTTGCATAGAGAAACTTGATTATAGGGGGAAATTAAAGATTAGTGAGAAAGGTATAAAATTGTATTATCATTATTGTATTATAAATTGTATTATACATTATTATCATTGTATTAGTGAGAAAGGTATAAAATTGTATGTAGGAGCGTAATTTAGAAAATTTATAAAATGCTATTTCTACTTTTTAATTAATTTTTTTTAAAGCTAAGTTATTTTTTTTAATATTTATTATTTATTTATTTTGGCTGTGCTGAGTCTTAGTTGTGGCATGTGGACTTCTTAGGTGTGGCACACACGCGGGATTTAGTTCCAAACCCCAGCCCCCTGCATTGGGAGCGTGGAGTCTTACACACTGGACCACCAGGGAAGTCCCTATTTCTACTTTATTAAATTTAAAAAGGTAGTAGAAGTTTTTTCATATTTTGAGTGTGCCTACTCTTTGTCCTGATGTTTGAATAGGATAGAAGTGTGCACTGCAACCCCTTGATGTCAGTGTTCCTAAGTTGCAGGTTTCAGAAAGGTTGCTTTAAAGTGGGAGCATGTAACCACAAAGATACTGGGAAACAGCACATGTACACTAAAAAACTTGAAGAACATTTTTACACTAATGAAACAACAATCTTTTAAGAAGTCTGGCATTTGGGGGGATCCATGCTCTTTAGACCTTAGCTCTCAGAGCACTCTTTGGTTTTAAGAGTGGGTATCCTTGGTATTTTATAGCAGCGGTCCCCAACCTTTTTGGCACCAGGGCCTGGTTTTGTGGAAGACAGTTTTTCCACGGATGGGTTTGGACGGGGGTGGGGGGTGGGGGGCATGGTTCAGTTGGTAATGCAAGTGACAGGGAGCGGCAAATGAAGTTTCAATTGCTCGCCTGCTGCTCACCTCCTGCTGTGCGGACTGGTACTGGTACGTGGCCCGGGGGTTGGGGACCCCGGGTTGGGGGGTTGGGGTTTTATAGCTCCTTCTGTTCTCTGTTAACCTTTTTTACTACAAAGAACTTGAACCTGTTTCATCACCTTTCTGCTTCTTCTAGGTTCTTGATAAGAAGTACTTTCTAGACTTCAAGATTTCAGAAGAGAGGTGAAAGAGTATATTGCAACTTTGAGTCAAGCCTGTAGACAGGTGGACTGACAGACGGATTAAACCACAGGTAAAGCTGTATCCACAGTATTATATTAAAAAGGAATAAGGGGGACATTAATATATTAGCTTCAAAATTCTTTAAATAACTAGCTTATCTTTAGAAAGTAACACTTATTTTGGAAGAAAATTTATTTAATATGTAAAAGCAAAAGAAAATAATGTCACCCAATGTCCTACCTCTCAGATAAACTATGGCTAGCATTTTGATAGATTTCTTTCCAAATTTTGGAGGGTATCTGTATTTGGTTTTAAGAAACCATACTCTAATAACCTTCATTTTTTTTCATTTAATGATTAGGTTATGAAATTTTTTCATTTCATTAAAATTTTGTGTAACATAATTTTAATGGCTATATATTATTCCATTATATCGTTCTACCATAGTATTTTACCCAGTGGAACCATTGGTCAAAAAGAATGCATATATATATATATATTTTTTTTAGAATGCATATTTTTATTTTCTTAATTTTTAAAATTTATTTATTTATGGCCGTGTGACATGTGGGATCTTAGTTCCCCAACCAGGGATTGAACCCGTGCCCCCTGCATTGGAAGCGCGGAGTCTTAACCGCTGGACTGCCGGGGAAGTCCCAAAGAATGTGTATTTTTAAGACTTCGGTACGTAGCACCAAATTGCTTTATAGGAAAATTGTGCTGATTTACACATCCACCAGCAGTGTATGTTCACACAGGCACAATTTTTTATTTTTAAAATATAGATTCAAATG
Source organism: Orcinus orca (assembly GCF_937001465.1). Taxonomy (NCBI): domain Eukaryota; kingdom Metazoa; phylum Chordata; class Mammalia; order Artiodactyla; family Delphinidae; genus Orcinus; species Orcinus orca. The sequence goes on along the minus strand of NC_064574.1, from coordinate 27,478,389 downwards.
GTGCAAAAATCAAAATAATATAAAAAGGTTTATAGTTAAAAACCTTCCAACCCTCTCATTGTCTACCTCACTCCCTGCCGCCTCATTGATTATCACTTTTTTAGGGTGTGTGTGTATGTGGGTGTGTCTCTGTCTGTCTGCTTTCCAAATCAGATACCTTTTGAGGGATATAAATCTCTACAGGACTGAATGATTGAGATTTGACTAGGATTGTAACCTCCTGTAGCCCCACTGTCAACCCTTACAAACTCTTTCAGCTTCTTACTTTTGGAACATCAGCAAACTTTGGTATTAAAAAGATCTGTGTTGTTATTTGGCCTAGAGGTAAATGGCATCTTTGATTTCTATCCAGGTCCTGTTAGTCATGTAAGAGTGGATTATGGTTTATAGAGTTCTGTGGATGAATAAAAAAAGCAGAACTGAATTTGTAATCCTTCAAAAACAGTGATAAGAAACTCACAAGTTTGGGAGGAAAATGGTAGAAAAATGTATTTGCTTGAGATTTCTGGACAGTGATGAATTAGAACAAGTGTCCATGTGTCCTGTGCTGACTTCTAAGTGCTTGGACAGTGAGAGATTGTCACTGGATTTTAAAATGACCCAATTTTGGAAGCTTCATAGATCTGTTTCTGTAAATAGATCCGATTTCATCATAGAAGTTAGCAAACAAATGTGGAAACACAAAGTCCATTAACTTCCTTCAGACTTAGTTTGTGACTTTGATGAACATTTAAAATTGCTGTCTGTATTATGTTGCCATTTACTGTCTCCTGCTAATCCTTATGTACAAGAAAAAGAAATGTAGGTGTTTTCTCCCTGGTTAAGATGACAATAACTCAACTCTAACTTGTGGTAGTGTAACAGGATCTCTTATCCCTTGTGAAAATAGGAGAGGGTGTCCCTGGGGAAATGGCACTGCCTGGGATGCGACCATTTTAACTAACTACACTTCTAATGAGATCTTGCCTTACTCTGTTTATTCTATTACATTACCATTTATTTAACTCATGATTTCTCCTCCAATAGAATTAGGCAATACACAGTTCACAAGCTTGTATAGTGAGGTACTTGAGATCATTTATCACACCAAAGTCTTCGTTTTGCTCAGGAGCTGCTAGTCTCTTTCAACCTTACTTAGACTGCAGCCTTTTACAGCTTTCCTCCACCCGCTCTGAACCTGCACCTTTTGATTTACAGAGCTTGTCATGGCTGGTTATTTTTGGTTTGATAGTGAAGAGAGACAGGGACCCTTGGAGGTTAATTTCAGATGAATGTGGAAATAGGTTACTTTGCTTCTTTTGCAAGCTTCCTCAATTGTGTACTTCCCCCTATTTGTTTTCCCTTTCCATTTATTTCTTCCCCTAGAAAAAGTCAATATTCATCTTTAGCCTGTAGAACTCTGCAGGTCTATCTGTATCTTTTATGTATCACTTCCACCAGGAAGCCTTCTCTGACCCTCCTTCATCTATTCCCCTTCTCTGCACTTCCACAGCAAAGATCACCCTGTGTCAAAATTACTGTGAGTTCCTTAAGGGAAAGGATTATATATATCTTTTCAATCTTTGTTTTTTGGAAACAAAAATTAGCCATGTGATGTGATGGATGGCACTTGATAAGCAGTTTTAAAAGGAACCTAACTAGTTCATAACATATGGGAGAAACCTTTACCTGTCTATCATAGGATTATTGGTCAGGAAGAGCTATTTCTTCACTCAGAATGGTTCTAGTTTTGCAAGAGTCTGAAGTTGTGGTGGATTCAGATAATTTTGAAATGTGAAGCCGATTCTCTTGCTTGGCAGCTTGATTTGTGTGGGGGAATGTGGTTGACGCATGTGCCTTTTTTTTTTTTTTTCAGTGAAACCTGTTGACAGAAATTCAGTCTTGATTAAGCGGTGCAGGAAGGCATCCAGTTCCACCTTGCTTGGGGCTCTCATTTAAACAGTTAGCTTTGGCCTTGGCCTGTTCCATTTCCCACTAGTCTTTTAATTTTTTTTTTTTTTTTTTTTTTTTGGCGGTATGCGGGCCTCTCACGGTTGTGGCCTCTCCCGTTGCGGAGCACAGGCTGTGGACACGCAGGCTCAGCGGCCATGGCTCACGGGCCCAGCCACTCCGCGGCATGTGGGATCTTCCCGGACCGGGGCACAAACCCATGTGCCCTGCATCGGCAGGCGGACTCAAACACTGCGCCACCAGGGAAGCCCAGTCCTTTAATTTTTGAAGGTTTCACATCCTAATATTTATTATTTGTGGGAGAGGCAGCGTAGTGACGCTAGCATAACCCAGTAGTTACTTTTGGTTTTGTTCATGTACTTGTGCCATCACTCTTTATTGAGGAGAATCAGACTTCTCAATGGATATATATTTATCTGTTTGTTCCCCTCTTTTGGTTGGGGGGTGGGGGCAAGGGGCTGTATTAGACCAAAAGATAGCTCAAAAGAAGCTTTTTGAAAAAGAGGTCGTTTATTTTTTAATATCTTTATTGGAGTATAATTGCTTTACAATATTATGTTAGTTTCTTGTACAACAAAGTGAATCAGCTCTAAGTATACATATATCCCCTTATCCCCTCCCTCTTGAGCCTCCCTCTTGAGCCTCCCTCCCACCCTCCCTATCCCACCCCTCTAGGTCGTCACAAAGCACCGAGCTGATCTCCCTGTGCTATGGAGCAGCTTCCCACTAGCCATCCATTTTACATTTTGGTAGTGTGTATATGTCAGTGCTGCTCTCTCACTTCGTCCCAGCTTCCCCTTCCCAGCCTGTGTCCTCAAGTCCGTTCTCTACGTCTGCATCTTTATTCCTGCCCTGCCACTAGGTTCATCCATAGTGTTTTTTTTAGATTCCATATAAGGGCGCTAGCGTACGGTATTTGTTTTTCTCTTTCTGACTTACTTCACTCTGTATGATAGACTCTAGGTACATCCACCTCACTACAAATAACTCAATTTCATTTCTTTTTATGGCTGAGTAATATTCCATTGTATATATGTGCCCCATCTTTTTTATCCATTCATCTGTTGATGGACACTTTCATGTCCTGGCTATTGTAAATAGTGCTGCAATGAACATTGTGGTACATGACTTTTTTTTGTTGTTGTTTGTTTTTTTGCGGTACATGGGCCTCTCACTGTTGTGGCCTCTCCCGTTGCGGAGCACAGGCTCCGGACGCGCACGCTCAGCGGCCATGGCTTACAGGCCCAGCTGCTCCGCGGCATGTGGGATCTTCCCAGACCGGGGCACGAACCCGTGTCCCCTGCATCGGCAGGCGGACTCTCAAACACTGCGCCACCAGGGAAGCCCCATGACTCTTTTTGAATTATGGTTTTCTCAGGGTATATGCCCAGCAATGGGATTGCTGGGTCATATGGTAGTTCTATTTTTCGTTTTTTAAGGAACCTCCATACTGTTCTCCATAGTGGCTGTATCAATTTACATTCCCACCAACAGTGCAGGAGGGTTCCCTTTCCTCACACCCTCTCCAGCAAGAGGTTGTTTTAAAAAATAGTATTTTGGTTTTAAAATTTCATCTAAATAAAGATAAGGTATATTTAGGTTTCAGCCCCCTTCGCCTTTTAACCCCCACCGATCAAATGCAGTCCTAGACCTCAGAGGACGTCCCTCCTTCAGATGCGTGAATAGTCTACTCTGGAATATCCACTGAGAGGTTCAAACTAACCTCCATCTTGTTTACAGCAAAAATTTATATGCAAGAGTACAAACTTAGAAAAAGAGAAATTAAGGGGTGATATTTTAGTTTATGAGAAGATTCAGCTCAGAGTTTTCCTGGTATACTTAGAATAGGGTTTTTAATTTACCAAAGTGTTCTTTTTGCACAACTTGTCAGGAATACTTAAGTTTTCTATAGAGCAGAGTTTATTTCTGTATTTGTCTAACAGGTTAGTAAGATTTGGTTACGTACCTCATTTTTTTTTTTTTGGCTGCACTGTGCAGCATATGGGATCTTAGTTCCCCGACTAGGGATTGAACCCGTGCCACCTGCAGTGGAAGCACAGAGTCTTAACCACTGGACTGCCAGGGAAGTCCCTACTTGCCTCATTTTTGAAGGAATATTTATAGGAAAACCCTGTATATTATAGTGACCCCAGATTTTGGAATCCTATTAACCTGGTCTTAAAACTCAATATTGCTACATACTAGTTGGTGATCCTGGATCACCAGGATCCTGGAGTAGTTGACCCAGTTCCTTATTTGTAAGATGGTGATGACTATATCTACCTTATACATTGTTAATGCAGTTTAAATGAGATGATTTATGTGAAGTGCCTCGTAAAGTGCTTGGCCTGAGGTAGACAATCAGTATTTGGAAGTTATTATTATCTGTAAATGGTTTTGTCTCTCGCTCCTTGACATTTGATATTGATCTACATAAATATCTGTTTTTAAATAAATATGAGAGGCAGTGGATAAGGACACTCCCTTTAGGGCCTGTCTGGGTTTGAATCCTGGCTCTGCTACTTCTTAGCTTCATGACCATGAACAAATAGTAAATCTTTCTGTGCCTCATTTTCCTCATCTGTAAAATTAAGATAATAACAGTACCTACTTTACAGGATTATTGCGAGGATTTAGTGAGTTAATATATGAAAACACTGTTTGGCTTGTCATAAGGACTCAGTAATTAATAGCTATTATTTTTTTAGGTCAATACACAGGAACATTTTATTTTATTTTTATTTATTTATTTATTTTTATTTATTTATTTATGGCTGTGTTGGGTCTTTGTTTCTGTGCGAAGGCTTTCTCCAGTTGTGGCAAGCGGGGGCCACTCTTCATCACGGTGCGTGGGCCTCTCACTATTGCGGCCTCTCTTGTTGCGGAGCACAGGCTCCAGACGCGCAGGCTCAGTAGTTGTGGCACATGGGCTTAGTTGCTCCGCGGCATGTGGGATCTTCTCGGACCAGGGATCCCTGTCCCCTGCATTGGCAGGTGGATTCTTAACCACTGTGCCACCAGGGAAACCCTGCCCCTTTCCCTCTTTTATAACCTGAATGGGAGCACACACTTGTGCATTTTGCTTTTCTCACTTAGTAGCTCTTGGAGCTCATTTTGTACAAATCACATCTGTAAAGTTATCTAATATTAAAGTTACTTAATATTTCAATATATGGTTGTGCCATAATTTATTCAACTAATCTATTGGTGGAATTGGGGTTTTCAGTTTTTTGGCTTTTATGAACACTGCTATGTGAATTTTCTTATATTTACATATGTATAAATACATATCTGTAAGATAAATTTCTACATTTGGCAAGATGTATCAGAAAGAAAAATGTAAATTGCCCTCCACAGGGGCTAGCAGTGTAGCTCCGTAATTAAAAAAAGGAAAAAAGGATGTGAGGGTTTAAATTTGAATACTTTCCAGGTGGTTTTCAGCAGCATGCTTTGGTGGAATCATAGTTTTTAGGAGGCTAAGTGGGGTTGCTGCATATTACATTCCTGCCTCTTCCCTCCCCCAGCTTTGGTTGTCTTCATTACATTCCTGCCTGGGAAGTCTTCCCAGTGACCTGGGTTAGGCATTAAGATCATGGGAATCCAAGATTTTCCCATGTCTTCCAGCATGTTTGTTCACAAGAACTGGAAAACTTCCTCCTTGCAGCAGGGGAATTTTAACCACTGTCAATTGCTGGAGAATCTTTCAACAATGTCCTTTGAATAGAGATGTGGTCAAGGAGAGGAAAGGTATCAGTAGGTCAAAAGGCAGTGATAATATCATACGGTAGTGTATTTCATAGCACTCAAAATACCTTCTCACTTGTTTACGGGAAGTAGGTAGGCGGAAAGGTGGAGTGACTTGCCCATTATCATATACATCAAGTAATGCCAGGGAGAGGGCTAGAATTCTGGATTTCTATGTTGGGATTGTTTTTGGCTTTAAGTGAAAGAAAATGTGACTTTAACAGCCTATATGAAAAGAGTTTTATTGTCTAGAGGTAGGTGGTTGCTGATATTTGATCATCAGTGATCAATAGCTCAGTGATATCAGGGCCATTGTATGTTATTCTCTTGATCATTTACTCCTGTGTATATGATGGCTGCTATAGCTCTAGCCATTACATCTGCCTTCAAGGCAAGAAGAAAGCTGAAGGAAGAGGGCAGGAGCAAGGGCTGTAGCTGTATCAGGTAAGTACGAGTTTTCCTATGAATCCCTCAGCAGATTCTCATCATTCTCATTGGCCAGAACTGTCCCATGGCTACTCCAAGCTTGGAAGCTTGGCAATCAAGGAGGTGACTTCTGTTACAGTGCACTTCTTACTGTTTTGATGCTGTTCAATGAAAAGTATTTAATCATAACTTGACTTAAGCCACGTCATCTCTAATTTTCATCCTTTTTTCTTTTTAATAAATTTATTTATTTTTGGCTGCGTTGGGTCTTCATTGCTGCACATGGGTTTTCTCTAGTTGCAGTGAGAGGGGGCTACTCTTCGTTGCGGTGCACAGGCTTCTCATTGCTGTAGCTTCTCTTGTTGTGGAGCACAGGCTTTAGGCGCGTAGGCTTCAGTAGTTGCGGCACCCAGGCTCAGTAGTTGTGGCGCGTGGGCTTAGTTGCTCCACGGCAGTGGGATCTTCCCGGACCAGGGCTAGAACCCGTGTCCCCTGCATTGGCAGGCAGATTCTTAACCACTGCACCATCAGAGAAGTCCCTCTAATTTTCTTTATACTTATGGTTTATACTGTAAAATTTAAATATTTATACTGTCTTATTTATTGAGTCTAATAGGTCTCCTGTCTAGGTTTTAATTCCTTTGTGTCTGAGACTAGATCTACCTTTTGTATGAGACATATTGTCTCATCCTTGAATATTAGTGAGAAAGGAGCTCCGATATTATCAAGCCCACATTTATGACCTCTAGCAAGTGTGTAATATGAGTGGACTGCTAATAAATAGCTTATTGAGTTAAACTGAATAATGAAAGTAGAAATAGGGGAGAATGAAAACTTAGAAGGAGGATAATAAAGAATCCTCTATTCAGGGCAAAAGACTATGAAGAATGGATCTACTTGGAAAGAAATACCGTACTATTTTCTATGCAAACAGAGACTATAACTACATTAACATGCTTCTCTAATTCATAGGGTGAGAGGGCAGAACGATATAGGAAAAACACTGTGCTGAAGTCAGGGGCCTCAGTTCTAGATCTAATTCTGCTTTTATATAACTGTATGATATTGGGAAGTCTTCTCCCTTACCTTCAGCTTCCTCTTCTAGGATGGAAATAATAATTGATGCTTTAGAGGATTGTTGAGGGTTATTAAAATAGTACAATTTAGTACCTCATGGTGTCTGGCATGTATAATCACCTTTGGGAACTGTTTTTACCATAATCATTAGTAGTGTTGTGTGATCTTGGAGGACCCCGTTTCGCTTTAATTAATCTTTATCTATAAACTTAAAAAGTTAGGTGTTATTTAAAATTCCTCCCAATTCCAAAATGTCATATTTCTACATTAAGTTCCTCAGTCGGCACATTGTTATAAAGGTATCTGTGGAGTTGTGGCTTCAGTGAGTTCATAAGAGAGACCATGGGAGAATGAGGTTCTCTGGTGTATAGGTTGATGTCACTATATAAACTAAATATCTGTCAGAAAAAATTCCTTCTGAATTACCCAAGTCCACTGACAGAAGCTAATGAAATGATGGCTAAACCACTGAGCAGCAATGAGGTTGGGTGGAATTAATCTCATGATTTATCTCACAGCCTAGGTATAGTGGTATAAAATAGAGAAAATGAGCACTGAGGGCTGTTAGTGCCCAGAAGAGAACGGGCACACCTCTCTGGTAATGCTAGTGGGTATTACTCTTCTGAGGAATGTTTTCACAGTATGTGTCAAGAGCCAGCAATTCCATCTTTAAGAATTTGTCTTGGGACTTCCCTTGGTGGTGCAGTGGTTAAGAACCCACCTACCAATGCAAGGGGACATGGGTTTGATCCCTGGTCTGGGAAGATCCCACATGCCAAGGAGCAACTAAGCCCGTGCACCACAACTACTGAGCCTGCGTGCCACAACTACTGAAGCCCGTGTGCCCTAGAGCCTGTGTGCCACAGCTACTGAGCCCATGCGCCGCAACCACTGAAGCCCACGCGCTCTGGGGCCTGCGTGCTGCAACTACTGAAGCCCGTGCACCTAGAGCCCGTGCTCTGCAACTAGAGAAGCCACCGCAAGGAGAAGCCCGCGCACCGCAATGAAGAGTAGCCCCCACTCGCCGCAACTAGAGAAAACCCACCCACAGCAACAAAGACCAAATGCAGCCAAAAACCCCCACATGGGCTTCCCTGGTGGCGCAGTGGTTGAGAGTCCGCCTGCCAATGCAGGGGACACGGGTTCATGCTCTGGTCCAGGAGGATCCCACATGCCACGGAGTGGCTGGGCCTGTGGGCCGTGGCCGCTGGGCCTGTGCGTCCGGAACCTGTGCTCCGCAGCGGGAGAGGCCACAACGGTGAGAGGCCCGCGTACCGCAAAAACAAAACAAAACAAAACAAAAAAACCCACAAAAACACAAAACATAAATAAATAATAAAAAAAAGAATTTGTCTTAAGGGAAGAATTAAGAATATGTACAGAAATTTAGCTACATGGTTATTCTTCTAGTAGTATCTTTAAAGTGAAAATATTGGGAAAATCCTAAAATAAGGGATAAGTAAATTGTGGTTGCTGATATATCTATATTTATTGACAAGGAATATGCTCACGATATGTGAAGCAAATTCAAAATGTCAATGATCCCATTTGAAAAAACAAAATGTGTGCGTGTGTGTGTGTGGAGAGAGAGAGAGAGAGATTGAGAGAGGTATCGTGTGTGTGTCTGGAGCAGTGTGGCACTGTAGATTTTTATGAAACCTATTTTTGTGATCTAATTTTTTAAAATGGTCCATCCTATTTCTAAAATAAGGGCTTACAGAAAGGTACTTAGTTTAATAAATGTGTATGCAAGTTGTTACTGATATCTACTTCTCTTCCAAGATACAGAATACTTTTAAGTACATGTCATTTCATGGATGAAGACAAATGGCTCATTGGGTTTCATAGGGAAATTATTTACCAGTGAGTGTGGCCTTTCGGCTATTTTCCACATTACTTCCAGCTACTTTCTTAACCATACAAGGCTGGAGTGGGGGCTGACTTTAAACCTACACAGGTTTCCACAGACAGAGGACACAGTACAGTACTTCTGTACAAAGTATGCTGAAGTAAGGATGGACCCATATCTTTGACATGTTTCTTTTACCTAATCTGCCTGTTGTGCCGTTTATATACTTTTTTTTTCTTTTATGTGTTTTTTGAAGTCTTTCTCTTCATGCCCAGGAATAGTATTTTTATGAAAGTATTTCTAAAGAAAAAACCTGTACTTGGCAAAACTATATTGAGCTTTTACTATGTATGAGATACTGTTCTAAGCATCTTGATGGATGAGGTATACACAAGTGAGTAAAATTCATCCTTATCTACAGGAACTTAGCGTCTACTAGGAGAGACATTTGCATAGTTAACTAATATAAAATTAGATGGTATAAAAGCACTATGGCTTTGGAGAGGCAACAATTAGGTATGATAGGTGGAAACTGGGAAAGATTTTACAGAGAATTGGACTGGATTTGAATGATGAGTAAGATTTTGGTCGGTAGGTATAAAATTTAATGGTGTGTTTCAGAAATTGGGTTATTCAGGGCAGAGAGAAAGCACACTGGATGTGGAGGAGACTGGAAATGAGAAAACGGTAGATTGAGGAAAATAAGATAATAAATGTAAAACACCTAGCACAGTACATGGCATGTTGTAGGTATTCATCAAATTTGACCTCTTTCTAATTCCAATATATTTACCTCAAGGAGTGTCTTCAAGTTACTGAAAAAGCGAAGTTAACTATTAGTGTGATTTGAAAAGTAAGGCATACTGCCCAGGTGATTTTCAGAATTGCAAATGTGATCATAAAAGCAAAGTAATTGTTAGGCAATCAGTACCTTAGATAAATGTGCCACCAAGTTTCTGAACTATTTCTTTCCTTAGGAGGTGACCTATTGAGAAACAAACACTGGGCAAACCTGCTGTTCTGCACCAAGGGTGGGAAAAATGTCACAAGTTACAACCTCCTATTCCTATGATGCTCCAACAGACTTCATCAATTTTACATCTTTGAATGATGAGGAAGATACCCAAAACATAGATTCCTGGTTTGGTAAGTATCTGCTTTCTCTGGCTGTTTTAAGGGTTAGTGACTTGCTTTGTGCTGGAGACCTTTCAAAAATAGAAGGGATTGTGGATAACCAAAATATAAATTCCTGCGCTTCCCTGGTGGTGCAGTGGTTAAGAATCCACCTGCCAATGCAGGGGACATGGGTTTTAGCCCTGGTCCAGGAAGATCCCACATGCTGTGGAGCAACTAAGCCTGTGCGCCACAACTACTGAGCCTGCGTGCCACGGTTACTGAAGCCTGTGTGCCTAGAGCCCATGCTCCACAACAAGAGAAGCCACTGCATTGAGAAGCCTGCACACTGCAACGAAGAGTAGCCCCTGCTCGCCGCAACTAGAGAAAGCCTGCGTGGAACAACGAAGAACCAACGCAGCCAAAAATAAATAAATTTATAAAAATAAATAAATTTAAAAAATATAAATTCTTTTCTGCACCAAGATACTTTGTCATCCACGATATGATAGAAATAATCGAGACGCCCAGTATTTTGGGAATAGACTCTCAGTAGAAATCAATGTTTTCCAGTTAAGAATGACAAATATTTAAGCTTTAGGGACATATGGTAAAATCTAGATGAAACGAAGTTGAGTGAAGTTCTAGGACATGTCTGTAGTGATGGCAGTCACATAAAAACTTGCTCTACTGTCACTGGGCATAGAGTATAATATTACAACTGAAATGGGATGTTGACAGTCTTACTCAGATTTCCTCAGTTTGATTTGTATTTATTTTTATTTATGTGTATTAAATTCTATGCAATTTTATCACCTGTGTAGGTTTGTTGATCTGCCACAGTCAAGATATCAAACAGTTCTAACATCACAAGGATCCTGTGCTGCCCTTTTATAACTATACTCATCTCCCTCTTGCTGCTTCTCCCCAGTTCTTTTTTTTTTTAGTTTTTGGCCCCACCACACAGCTTGAGGGATCTTAGTTCCCCAACCAGGGATCGAACCTGTGCCCCCTGCAGTGGAAGCAGGGAGTCCTAACCACGGGACTTCTAGGAAATTCCCCCCAGTTCATTTTTAAATGGAGGGATTATGCTACTCAGAACCCAATCTCCAAATAGAGATAGGATTGCCTGATGTTGGGGCAGGTGATATGACACAAACTTTGACACCAGGTCAACAAATAAGGATGTGGTTTTGTTTTTATATTACATTGGAATAATATCTGAGCCCAGTGATATGTGAGGCTAGTATTTGCTGGGGCTCCTTCATTTTCTTCTATCTCATGTCCTTATCCTCCTCATTAAGAGAAATCAGTATGTGATGGGGGATAGAAATTAGTCCATTGCAGCTATACTTAACACTTATAATGCAGTGTCCAAATGTGATGGCATATTCCATTCTCTTGGAAAAGGATTCTAATAAAATCCAGTGGGTATCCTGAGAGGAGGGGTCTTTTGGGCGTGGTGTAGGAGGAAGGGTGGATAAGACGGCCAGCTGCCATACAGAAGTCTTCCCCATGCCCTTGGCCCACAGAAACCCTGAGGAAATAGCTGAGTTGTCTATCTCTTTTTCCAAGTTTTTCTTGAAAACAAGAAAGGAAATATTAATATAACAATACTATTAGATACAGTTTAGAAGAAAAAATGGATCCCACTATTTTTTTCAAAATCACCTTAGTTCTAATATATTACTTTCTAATTTTCTTCCAAATAATCAAATCTTTTTACACAGTTTTGCAATCAGAGTGTACATTCACAGAGTTATTGCTGAGGCTCGCTACATTCCTAAAATTTCTATCAGTAGGCTGTTGGTAGAACACACTTTTCACTGTTTTGCACTGGCTTTTGGGCGCAGCAGAACCTAAGATAAAATTCCTTAAGAGAGCCTAACTCTGTTCCATACTCATACACCCCACACTCTCCTAGTTGAGGAAGAACCTCAACGCAATTAGACTATCAGATGTCCCTTGTAAGCCTTGCAGGTCTTGCTGGATACAGTTTTCTTTAAGAGGACCATGCTGTATTTAGGTGGTAGATAAGACCAGTTTATGCTTGTGTGGTCCTGAATGTGTATCAAGCAAAGATAAGGAGCTATTCACAATGCAGAGTCTGCACTTCTTTTCTATAATACATTGTTCAGTGTTGCCAGTGTTTTAGTGATAGTTTTTGCAGTCGCTATCTCTGACATATAATATGTACTTATTCCTTTTTGATCACTAGGACTTTGCTGGTACTTGGAAATGAGTTAGAAGTATACTGGTAGGAGGCTTTATTTAGGCCCCATATTAGGTGTATGGCACTAATTTATTTTGCATTCTTTGCTGATTGTTTACATGATGGTGATTTTACCTTTTCACAGAAGAGAAGGCCAATTTGGAGAATAAGTTTCCTGGGAAGAATGGTACAGGAGGGCTTTTTCAGAACAAAACTCCTCTGAGAACAGCTAATCTTCAGCAAGATGTCACACCTTTGAGACCAGGTAAGAAAGAACATCTTAGAAAAAAGCTGCTTGGCAGAATGGTCGAACAGTATATTAGGAACCTGAGGGATCTGGGGAAATTACCTAAATGATGTATCCCTTGGATTTTAATTGGTGAAATGTGTTAATTCATTTATTCATTTCATGGTGAACGTGAAACTAATGATGTGCTGCATTCTTCTTTTTTTTTTTTTCCAGTCTTTTGGAAATTAAGCTAACATAGAATTTTATTGCCAGATATATAACTATTTTGTTTTTATGACTAGATTTAATGTAACCTAACCTCGGTCTGGCTGGGAAACAAAACAGCAGGAGGGAAGAATGTACTGCTTGCTAACTGTACAAGAATTCTTTGAGTCATGTATCTGATTTTAAAAGATGATTGACACTTAAACTAATAGTTACTAAATCTGCAAGATACTGTCTATTTGATTAAAACAAAAAAGTATTCTTTAAATCCTCAAAAATGATTCTTATTTTGAAATAGTAGCTATATTTAGATATAATTCACATATCATACAATTCACCTGTTTAAAATGTACATTTCAATGTTTTTTCATATATTCACAGCATAGTTGTGCAGTCATCACCACAATCAATTTAGAACATTTGAAAATTAATCTTATGGGTAAATCTGAAACTAGCCTCAGTCACACCAATAACTAGAGGGCCATATCAGAAAATAGCTCTTTTCAGTGAACTTGTGTAGTTTGCAGAGTCTGAGTTGCTAGGCTGACTTTTTTATTTTTATTTTTAATAGAACCTCCTCATAAGTAAACTCTGGAATTCACATGTACTCTTTCTGTTGTTGTTGTTGTTGTTGTTGTTGGGGGTAGGAGTTTATTAATTAATTTATTTTTGCTATGTTGGGTCTTCGTTTCTGTATGAGGGCTTTCTCTAGTTGTGGCAAGCGGGGACCACTCTTCATTGCAGGTGCGCGGGCCTCTCACCGTTGCGGCCTCTCTTGTTGCGGAGCACAGGCTCCAGACGCGCAGGCTCAGTAGTTGTGGCTCACGGACCTAGTTGCTCCATGGCATGTGGGATCCTCCCAGACCAGGGCTCGAACCCGTGTCCCCTGCATTAGCAGGCAGATTCTCAACCACTGCGCCACCAGGGAAGCCCCCTAGGCCGACTTTCAAATAGTTCATTCATGAGTACAAGTGATATCTATTGAATTTGGGATCTGGACAAGGATCCTGAACTTTTACATCCATCTTTCTTGCATAAGAGGTTAGAACTACGTGCACGTTTCACTTGAGGTGCTTAGAAGTGTGGCAGATTTTCTGTTGCTTTGGTGGTCTTTGTGCTCTTCTTGAATTGAAAGAGGATGTGATGTACCTAGTTTGTCTGGACCACTTTCAGTTTAAGACTGTTATATCAGCAGTAAGCCCCAGAGCAAGAGACCTCTGCATGGCCCATCATGTGGTAAAGACCATGTACACTGCTTCCATGCATGTATAGCCCTTGGGCCCCACAGTCTTTTTGTTCTTTGTTAGCACACATTCTTACCTGTCTCAGTGCTATTCCCTCTGCCTTGAATACCTTTAATCTAACTGAGAAGTCCTTACTTATCATTCAAGTTCCAGCTCAAATATCTTTTTTTCTCTAATTGATTCCCCTTATCTGTGTTCTCAAAGCACTTTTCAGACCTCTATTTTGATTTCAACTTTCTATTGTGTTGCTAGTACAAACAAATACAATTAATTTTTCTGTGTCCATCTTATATCCTACAATCTTCTAAACTCAGTAGTGTTTGTATCTTTTTTGTAGATTCCATCAGATTTCTACAAAGGTGATTATGTTATCTGCCTTTTGTTTCTTTTTCTTTCTTGCATACTGCACCTTTAGTAGGATGCTGAATAGGAGTAGAGAAGTAGACATGCTTGTTTTATTCCTGATCTTATGGCAAAAACATTCAGGCTTTCACCATTAAGTATGATGTTAACTGTAGTTTTTTCATAGATGCCCTTTATCAGGCTGAGGAATTTCCCTTCTATTCCTATTTTGCTGATAATTTTTATAGTAATGGAAGCTAGATTTTCTCATATGCTTTTTCTGCATTTATTAAGAAGTTTACATGAATTTTTTTCTTTTATTCTTTAACTATGCTCAGTTATGCTGATTTTCCAATTTTAAGCCAACCTTTCATTTCTGGGATGAACCCCCAGTTGGTCAGGATGGTATTTTTCTTTTTATATATATTTTAGGTTCAGTTTGCTACATTTTTTTGTTAAAAATTTTTTCATCTATGTTCATGAGGAATAATGATCTGTAGTTTTCCTTATGATGCCTTTGTTTGATTTGATAGAGTAATGTTGGCCTTAACTCTATAAATATTGCCTTCTCTTCATTTCTCTGGAAGAATTTGTGTAAAATAGATATTACATCTTTCTTAAATGTTTGGTAGAATTCACCAGTGAAGCCGTCTGGGTCTGGAGTTTTCTTTGCAGGAAGGTTTTTAACTAAAAATTCAATTTCTTTAACAGATACCGATTATCTGTTTCTTCTTGAATAAGCTTTGGTAGTTTGTTTTTCAAGTAATTTGTCTGTGTCATCCAAGTTGTTGAATTTATAGGCAAAAAGTTGTTCATAATGTTTCCTTATTATCCTTTTGATACTTGTAAATTCTGTAGTGATATCACCTCTTTCATTTCTGATATTGGTAATTTGTGTCATCTCTCTCTATTTTCCTAATCAGTCTGGCTAAAGATTTATCAGTGTTAATAATCTTCTCAAAGAACCAGCTTTTGGCTTCATTGGTTTTGTTTTTGTTTATTCCTATTGTTTTTCTGGTTTTTATTTCATTGATTTCCATTCTGTTCTTTATTATTTCCCTTCTATTTACTTTGGGTTTCAATATATATATAAAGTTTCTTAAGGTGGCAGCTGAAGCCATTGATTTGAAATCTTTCTTCTTTGTTAATGTGTTTACTGCTGTAAATATCCCCTAAGTACTCTTTAGCCACATCCCATAAATTTGAAATGCTATGTTTTTATTTTCATTCCATTCAAAATACTTTTAATTTCCCTTTTGAGATCTTTGACCTGTGTGGTTTTTTTGTTTGTTTTTTTATTTTGGCTGCGCGGGCTTCTCTAGTTGTGGTGCACAGGCTCTCTAGTTGTGCTGCATGGGCACCAGAGCACGTGGGCTCAGTAGTTGTGGCGTGTGGGCTTAGTTGCCCAGCGGCCCATGGGATCTTAGTTCCCAGACCAGGGATCAAACCCACGTCCACTGCATTGGAAGGCGGATTCTTAACCACTGGACCACCAGGGAAGTCCCGACCTATGTGTTTTTTTTAATTGCAATATAATTGACTTATAACATCGTGTAAGTTTAAGATGTACGGAGTGTTGATTTGATGCATTTATATAGTTCAATGTAATTAATACCTCTATCATATCACATAATTATCATTTCTTTTGTGATGAGAACAATTAAGATCTAGTCTCATCAACTTTGAAGTTCATAATACAGTATTGTTGATTATAACATTTATGCTATGCATTTAGATCTCCAGGACTTAATTTATCTACTAGTTGCTAGTTACCTGTGTGTTATTTAATTTCCAAATATTTGGGGTGGGGGTGGTCCAAAAATCTTATCTGTTATTGATTTCTTGGGGGATTTCCACTGTGGTGAAAGGACATACTTGTATGACTTGAACTCTTTTAAATGTATTGAGACTTGTTTCATGGCCCAGAATATGGTCTGTCTTGGTAATTGTACTTGGGTGTACTTAAAAAAAAAATGTGTATTCTGCCGTCATTGGGTGGAGAGTTACATAAATGTCAGTTGGGTCAAGTTGGTTGATAGTGTTGCTCAAGACTTCTGTTTCCTTATTGATCATCTATCTGATGGCTCTGTCCATTATTAAAAGTAGGGATACTGAAGTCTTCAACTATTATTGCCGAATTGGCTATTTCTCCCTTGAGTTTTGTCAGTTTTTGCTTCGGGTATCTGGGTCTCTGTTGTTAGGTATGTATATGTTTGTAATTGTTACATCTTCATGATAATTTGACCACAACGTATTTTTGTAAATGAAGTCTTATTGGAATACAGCCATGCTCATTTGCTTATATATTATTTGTGGCTGTTATAATCTTACTGATTTTTCTGTCAACTTGTTCTATCAATTAGAGAGAGAGGTATTGAAATTTTAGACTATAATTGTGGATTTGTTTATTTCTCCTTATAGTGGTATGTGGTATGGATAAAGAAGATATGGTATTCCACTTGATCATGGTGATGATCCTTTTAATATATTGTTGGATTTGGTTTGCTAACATTTTGTTGAGGATTTTTGCATCTATGTTCATCAGTGATATTGGCCTTTTTTATGATACCTTTGTCTGGTTTTGGTACCAGGGTGATGCTGGCCTCATAGAATGAGTTTGGAAGCATTCCTTCCTCTGCAGTTTTTTGGAATAGCTTGAGAAGGATAGGTGTTACCTCTTCTAAATGTTTGGCAGAATTCACCTGTGAAGCCATCTGGTTCTGGACTTTTGTTTGTTGGGAGTTAGTTTTAAATTATGGATTCAATTTCATTGCTAGTAATTGGTTTCTTCGTATTTTCTATTTCTTCCTTGTTCAGTCTTAGGAGATTTTACATTTCTAGGAATTTGTCCATTTCTTCTAGGTTGTCCATTTTATTGGCATATAGATGGTTGTAGTAATCTCCTATGATCCTTTGTATTTCTGTGGTGTGAGTTGTAACTTCTCCTTTTTCATTTCTGATTTTATTGATTTTGGCCCTCTCTCTTTTTTTCTTGAAGAGTCTGGCTAAAGGTTTATCACTTTTATTTATCTTCTCAAAGAACCAACTCTTAGTTTCATTGATCTTTTCTATTTTTTTTAGTCTCTAATTCACTTATTTCCGCTTATTCATTTCTTTCTGCTCTGATCTTTATGATTTCTTTCCTTCTACTAACTTTGTGTTTTGTTTGTTCTTCTTTTTCTAGTTCCTTTAGGTGTAAGCTTAGGTTGTTTGAGATTTTTCTTGTTTCCTGAGGTAAGCTTCTATTGCAATAAACTTCCCTCTTAGAACCGCTTTTCCTGCATCCCATAGATTTTTGTGTTTTTGTTTTCATTTGTTTCCAGGTATATTTTGATTTCTTCTTTGATTTCCTCAGTGATCCATTGGTTGTTTAGTAGCATATTGTTTAGACTCCATGTGTTTTTGTTTCTTGCAGTTTTTTTCTTATAGTTGACTTCTAGTCTCATAGTGTTATGGTCAGAAAAGATGCTTAATATGATTTCAGTTTTCTTAAAGTTACCGAGGCTTGTTTTGTGGCCTAGCATGTGATCTATCCTGGAGAATGTTCCATGTGCACTTGGAAAGAATATGTATTTTGCTGCTTTTGGATAGAATGTTTTCTCTTTATATATATGGTCTAATATGTCATTTAAGGCCAGTGTTTCCTTACTGGTTTTCTGTCTGGATGATCTGTTCATTGATATAAGTGGGGTGTTAAAAATCCCCTACTGTTATTGTGTTACTGTCAATTTCTCCCTTTCTGTCTGTAAATATTTGCTTTCTGTATCTAGGTGGTTCTCTGTTGGGTGCATATATATTTATAATTGCTATATCTTCTTCTTGGATTGATTCCTTGATCATTATGTAGTGTACTTCTTTGTCTCTTGTAACATTCTTTGTTTTAAAGTCTATTTTGTCTGATATCATTATTGACACCCCGTTTTCTTTTGATTTCTATTTGCATGGAATACTCTTTTCCATCTCCTCACCTTCAGTCTGAGTGTGTCTTTAGATCTGAAGTGAGTCTCTTGTAGGCAGCATATATATGGGTCTTGTTTTTGTATCCATTCAGCCACTTTGTGTCTTTTGATTGGAACATTTAGTCCATCTGCATGTAAAGTAATTATTGATATGTATCTACTTATCGCCATTTTGTTAATTGTTTTGGGGTTGTTTTTGTATGTCAGGTTTTTGTTCCTTTGTTCTTTTTTTGTTCTCTTCCCTTGTGGTTTGATGACTGTCTTTAGTGTTATATTTGGATTCCTTCTCTTTTTGTGTGTGTATCTATTATAGATTTTTGGTTTGTGATTACTGTGAGGTTTATATTTATCAATCTGTATATCTCTGATTATTTTAAGTTGCTGATCTCATAATTTCAAATGCATTTTAACAACCCTGCATTTGTACTCTCCTCCCCGTATGATTACTGTTTTGACATCATATTTTACATCTAATTGTTTTGTGTATCCCTTAACTGCTTATTGTAGATACAGATGATTTTACTACTTTTGTCTTTTAACCTTCCTATTAGCTTTGTATGTGGTTGATTTACTACTTTTACTGTATATTTGCCTTTACCAATGAGATATTTCCTTTTGTAATGTTCATGTTTCTAGTTGTGGTCTTTTCTTTTTCACTTAGTGAAGTCCCTTTAACATTTCTTATAAAGCTGCTTTTGGCAGTGCTGAATTCTTTTAGCTTTTGCTTGTCTGTAAAACTTTTGATGTGTCCATCAAATCTGAATGAGAGCCTTGCTGGGTAAAGTATTCTTGGTTGTAGGTTTTTCCCTTGCATCACTTTAAATATATTGTGCCACTGCCTTCTGGCCTGCAGTTTCTGCTGAAAAGTCAGCTGATAGCCTTATGGGAATTTCCTTGTATGTAACTTGTTGCTTTTTCCTTGCTACTTTTAATATAGAATTGCAGCTTAAAAGATTTTTTCTTGGGCTTCCCTGGTGGTGCAGTGGTTGAGAATCCGCCTGCCAATGCAGGGGACGCGGGTTCGTGCCCCGGTCTGGGAGGATCCCACATGCCGTGGAGCGGCTGGGCCCGTGAGCCATGGCCGCTGAGCCTGCGCGTCCGGAGCCTGTGCTCTGCAGCGGGAGAGGCCACAACAATGAGAGGCCCGCGTAACACACACACACACAAAAAAAGATTTTTTCTTGACTTTTCTGAAGGCATTATTATTCTGTTATCTTTTATCGTCCTGTGTTACTGATGAGGAATTCAGCTTATCCTATTTTCCTTCCTTAGGTGATTTCTTTTTCTCTGTGGAAGCTTTCAGAATTTTATCTTTTTAAAATGTCATAAGATGTTAAAAAAAAATGTCATAAGAATGTGTTTGGGATACTTTTTTCTGAGGTGATGCCTTGGGCTGGCAAATAGGCAGGGCCCTGGATACTTCATTTCTGCTTCAACCAAAGTAGCTTTTATAAATTGCTCTTCTGCATAAGATTTCACTGCTTAGGAGGGATACACACACATACACACACAATTTGCAATCTAGAATTCTGTATTAAGTCATATATATACACATGTATCTCTCATCTCCAACTCATTTCCTTGGGATTTGAGTACTGACTAGTTTTTGCTCTCTTGCAGTTGACAACACTTATAACAAAGAGGCAGAAAAAGAAAACCTGGTGGAAGAGTCTATTCCAACAAATGCTTGTTCTTCTCTGAAAGTCAAAGGAACCACATCAAGAAATATTCTAGCTCAGCCTCAGAGGTAAGACTGTTTTGGTGTTTGGAAGTGGTGGTTATGTTAATAACGTTCAACGAAGAGTTACTGGAGCACCTACTATGTGTTCCATACTACATTAGACTCTTCGTGTTACCTTATTTAATCTTCATAACATTTATGAGTTGTAGGTAACATGCTTAATTTATAGATAAGGGCTCAGATGTACTAAGTTGCTTGCCCAAGGCAGATTTATTTCAGAGACAGGATTCAGACTGATCACTCTGGTTCCAAAGTCCTTGCTGTTTGCGCTGTCAACATGGGTTGCCATTTACATTTATTTGTATGGATATGTGGCAGGTTTTTTTTTTTTTCCTGTGTATAGGTTGTAAATAAACTTCATAAGGGCAAGTGTCATGTATCGTAGTACCTAACAGTGTCTTGCAGGAGCAAAGCTGAATAAAGTCTTGAGTGAAGGGGTGGATGGATGGGTGGGGTAAGCTGTACTCTTGGCACTAGGAACCTCTGAAAATCCAATGTCTTTGAATGTTGTATCAGTATCCTCTTTTTAACCAAAACAAAGCTGTTAGTCTTAATATTAGTTGCCTTCAGATGGCACTAATCAAAAGATTATTTTAATTAGATTTTTAAAAACTTTCACTTGGGAGTTCCTGGTGGTCCAGTGGTTAGGACGCAGCACTTTCACTGCTATGGCCTGGGTTCAATCCCTGGTCGGGGAACTTAGATTCCACAAGCCGCACAACATGGCCAAAAAAAAAAAAAAAAAAAAAACTTTCACCATCTAATAATTACCATTCACCCATAGAGTTTAAATTCCAGGACTGGGGACTTCCTTGGTGGTCCAGTGGCTAAGATTCCACGCTCTCTATGCAGGGGTCCCGGGTTGGTTTCCTGGCCAGGGAACTAGGTCCCACATGCTGCAACTAAGAGTTCGTATGCCACAACTAAAGATTCCATATACCACAACTAAAAGAACTGTATGCTGCAGTGAAGATCCCAAGTGCCGCAACCAAGACCCGGTGCAGCCAAATAAACAAATAAGTATTTAAAAATAAATAAATAAATTCCAGAACTATTTAATGCTTTGTACTTTGATGTCAACAATATTGAGGAATGGCAGAGTATTTATAATACAATTGCTCAGAAGTAATGAAATTACCCTTTACAAACCCTCATGCTGGTGTAAGGGGATCACCTTTTGAAGATGGTATCATACATGCTTATTTTAATCTTTTCTGGTGAAGAAGCCCCTTTTAATTGAAAAATTCTGTGAGATTCAACCAGCTATCACAGGAAATTTAAGAGATTGCTACAGGTTGATTCTGTGGTTTCTGTTCCATGTTTAGATTGTTAAGTCCCTATGGAAAAGGGACCCAGTATCCTATAGATTCCTTCAGAGTCCAAGATAGTGCTAGTGTCTTGGCTTCTGCATTTTGAATATGTATATTACTAAAATTGCCCCACATTCTGAATGAATTTTTGAATGCTTTTTGGAAATGATGGTATGACAGAAAGCCAGCTGTTCACAGAATTAGAAGATCTGAATTGTTTTTGTTTCATTTGTTTTAAAGGCAGGTATCTACTACTCAAAACCTTAGTTTACTGAGAATAACCGTCTCTCTCAGGCTTATTGCAAGAAATGGCCAAATAGGATAACATGTGGTAGTAGTTTGTAAATGAGACTGCATTATGAAAATGCATAAAGAGGTAAAACATTAGTGCCATTTATCTTAGATCTCAGATTTATCTTAGTCTAGGGATGCCTAATCTAGAAAAGAAGAGCAGATGGAATAGGAAGGTATAGATAATCATACAAATTTCCTACTATTTTCTTCTCACATGATTTTGATGGATAAGCTAAAAGATGGCTAAAACTCCTTTGACTCAGAATAGTTAAAAGTCAATAAGGCCCTAGTCTATAATAATAATTTTTCCATGCAGGTGTTGCTTTACCACATATATTTTAAAAATAAATTTATTTATTTATTTATTTTTGGCTGTGTTGGGTCTTTGTTGCTGTGCGTGGGCTTTCTCTAGTTGTGGCGAGCGGGGCTACTCTTTGTTGCAGTGCATGGGCTTCTCATTGCGGTGGCTTCTCTTGTTGCGGAGCACGGGCTCTAGGCGTGTGGGCTTCAGTAGCTGTGGCTCGAAGGCTCTAGAGTGCAGGCTTAGTAGTTGTGGTGCACGGGCTTAGTTGCTCCGCAGCATGTGGGATCTTCCCGGACCAGGGCTTGAACCCGTGTCTCCTGCATTGGCAGGCAGATTCTTAACCACTGCGCCACCAGGGAAGCCCCACATATATGTTTTAATTTTTATAGTCTCATCCCTTAGCAACTTCTCCCTAAAGACATTCAGCAATTCTTCTCTTGACTTTATAATATCATTGTATATTGAATTTAAGTAGTGGTCCAAAATGGCCATGTCTTCATGTATGTTGCCTTCTTTCCTTCTAATTTTTAATGAAACTCTGTCCATTTAAAAAAATTAACTAATTTTATTGGGGTATAATTTACATATAGTAAAATGTACAGCTCTTGAGGGCACAGTCTGATTAGTTTTGACAAGTCTATAATGCAACCACGATACCAACATAGAACAAATTCCATCACCTCAGAACATTCCCTTATTCCTCTCCCTTTAAATTCAACTTTTACTGTTCTTTCTGCCTTCTCACTTTCCCACCTCCCACCCAGAGGCAGCCACTGTTCTGATTTCTGTCACCATAGATTAACTTTGCCTGTTCTAGATATTTTTATAAATGGAATTGTATAGTATGTACTCTTTTATATCTGAGTTCTTTCACTTAGCATGTGCTTTTGAGATTCATTCATGTCATTGCATATATTAATATTTTGTTCCTTTTTATTGCTGATAATAAATTCTGTTGGATGGATATACCACAGTTTATCCATTAACCAGTTGAGGACATATGAGTTGTTTCCAGTTTGGGGTTATTATAAATAAAGCTGCTATGAGTAGTTTGCCTGTAGATTTTTGTGAGGACGTGTTTCTCTTGGGTGAATACCTAGGAGGGAAATTGCTGGACCGTACTGCTAAGTGTATGTTTATAAGAAACAGAATTTTTCCAAAGTGACTGTACCATTTTACATTCCCATTAGCAGTATATGAGAGTATCAGTTGCTCCATATCCTGGCCAACACTTGGTATTGTCAGTCTCTTTAATGATATTTCATTGTATTTTTTTTTAATAAATTTATTTATTTTTTGGGTCTTCGTTGCTGTGCTCAGGCTTTCTGTAGTTGCAGTGAGCAGGGGCTACTCTCCGTTGTGGTGTGCGGGCTTCTCATTGCGGTGGCTTCTCTTGTTGTGGAGCATGGGCTCTAGGCGCGTGGGCTCAGTAGTTGTGGAATGCAGGCTCAGTAGTTGTGGCTCGTAGGCTCTAGAGCACAGGCTCAGTAGTTGTGGCACATGGGCTTAGTTGCTCCGCGGCATGTGGGATCTTCCCGGACCAAGGCTGGAACCCGTGTCCCCTGCATTGGCAGGCAGATTCTTAACCACTGAACCACCAGGGAAGTCCCTCATTGTGTTTTTAATTTGTATTTTTCTGATGACTGATGGTGTTGATCACATTTTCATTTGATTACTGGCCATTCATATATCTGCATATACAGTTGTTTTTTTAGTCTGGCTCCCTGGAGTCTCCCCTGTGCCTGAAAATGTTAGTGGTCAGCCAAGACCGAGTAGAGTTTATACTGAGGCTTAAGTGTTCATCCTCTCTGGTTCTCTTGCTTCTCATTTTGCCTCTAAGTTTCCAATTGTTTTGCCAGCCCTAATGTTTGTCTTCTGATACCTAAAGCTAGTAAGACTTTAGCTGTGTGCCATTCTACTATATACACATTGGGGAATGCACTGAATCAAATAAAAACCAGTGAACTCACCAGTGTCTTACCTAGTGCATTTATGTCTTTTAAGGATGGACACCTCACCAGTTTCTGCTTTTTCACTGGGCCCCCCAGTCTCCTCTAAACATGCATAGTTAGCATATATAGTAATACATAGGAATTTGTGCAGAGTTTTGGCTCAGACTTTGGGTGATACCTTTTCTGTAGCTCTTTCACTACCGGGACTTTCCTCCTATTTCCAGCTGCGGTACTGGCCTGAATTCTATCTTCCGTTATCTACAGCCAATGAGATTAGAGTTTTCTGCTGCTGGAGCTGCCGCATTTGGGGTGTGCCCTCAGGCAAAAAAGCTACTAACTCATAACTCTTAACCTTTGTAGTTGCTTTTCATGGATAAATGTTTCTCTTTTTTCTGCCTGCTTTTGGCCACTTTTCAGTGCCTTCAAGTAGTCATATTTTTATATATTGTGTACATTTTGTAATAATATGCAAGAAGATTTGCATGATAAATGCACTCTGTATTACTCCATGTAATTGTTTTTATGAGTACTTTTAGAGATTGATATGAAAATATTTGCAGGTGAAAGATCTGAAATTTGGGATTTGCTTCAAAAGCTAGGCGGGCGTGGATGGAGGGAAAATTGACAGTGTGATTGGCTATAAGTTGAAATTTTTAAAGCTGAATGATGAGTAGTACCTGGTGGTTCATTATATTATTCTCTTCACTTTTTACTAAGTTTTAAATTCTTTATGATAAAGATTTAAAAATTAGGTACTCTATGCAATCTAATAAAAATTTGAATATATGCTAATACATCTTAAGACTTGAGAGAAATTAAACAAGATCTAAATAAATGGCAGGACGTAACCATGTTCATGGTTTGAGAGACTCAGTAATGTAAATATGTCAAATCTCCTTATCTGATGTATAGATTCAACGCAATCTCTACAAAAATCCCAAAGGTTTTCAGTTTGGACATTGATAAATTGATGCTAAAATTTATACAGAAATGCAAAGGTCCAAGAATAGTCAAAATACTTTTGAAGTGTCTAGTAGATAGCAATATTATAAAGACTTTGTGGTATTACCCAAGGATAAATGAGACCAATGGAATCAAATAAAAGCTTACTCTCTCATATATGGACACAGTATATGACAAATGTGGTACTGCAGACCTTTGGGGAGAGGGTGTTTTTATTTTTCCCCCTTCAATAAACAATGATTGGACAATGGATAGCCACATAAAACAAAATGAGAATTAGCCTCTACCTCACTCCATAGAAAACAGACAGTACAAGGTGGATTGTAGATCTAAATGTGAAAGCTGAAGCTCATGTAAGGAAATATAGGAGAATATCTTCATGACCTTGGAATAGGGAAAGATTTCTTAAATAGAATCCACACAGGAAAACACTGACATGCTTTTAGGGAAGGAGGTTGTTGTATTTGAGCATATTTGTCTAATCAGATGATACCATAAGGAGAGTGAAAAGCCAAGCCTCAGATTGGGAGGAGATGTTTGTAACACTAAAAACCTACAAAGGGCCTCATATTCACAGAATATAAAGAATTCCTACTAATCAATTAGAAAAGTATTGACAATACAGTAGAAAACAACCAGGAGACTTAACTAGCACTTTATGAAAGAGGATGGCCAAATGGCCAGTTAACATGTGAAAAGGTGCTCAGTCTCACTGGGAAAAGCAAATTAAAACCACAATGAGTTTCTACTCTATACCAATTTATATGATTAAAATTAAGTCATCCGACAATACTAACTGTTTTGGAGAATGTAGAGCAGTGTAGACTTTGTAAATTAGTCAGTGTAAGCATAAATTGGTACAAGCACCTTGGAAAATAACTTTAGTTGATAAACCAATGTCTATCGGTGACCTAGCAATCTTACAACTTAACATACCCAACAGCAATGTGTACATCAAGAGACATTATGTGAGAATCAACAGTAAGCTGGGTAAATAATGGTATGTTCCTACAATGAATGTTACACAGCACTGAAAGTCAGTGAATTCGAACTACGTGAGTCAGTGTGGTTGAATCTCACAAACATAATGTTGAGTAAAATAAACCAAGACAGAAAAAATGCTTGCAGTAGTCTGATTATTACATAACGTTTTTTGTTTCCTTTCCAAACTAACAGACCATGTTTATGGAATGCATGTTTGTATGGTAAAATTATAAAGAAAAAGTAATCATTACTGTAAAAGTCAAGATAGCATCTGCTGCCAGTGTTTTGTTTCTTAGTCTATGTGGTGATTTCATGAGTCTTCACTTTGTAATCACTTAACTTAATTTTTGTTTTGTGTACTTTTTGTTATGTGTTATATATTTTAACAAAAATAGGGGGCCATGGCTAAAAGAAAGTGGAGAAAATAAATACTTGGTAGTAAATTTCCAGGAGATCTGATTTCTAATTTTAAGTCTGACAGCAATTAGCTGTGTAACAGGGTCAAGTCACCTCATCTTTTTTTACTTTTACTCATACTTCCAAAAGGAGGGAGTTGTACTAGGTGATTGCCAGTGCTTTTTTACAAAATTAAATCAGCTCTATTGAGGTCTAATTTACAAACACCAATGCACTTAAGTACCAACATTTTATGGTGAATTTTCAAAAACTATCAGTAAGACGAGAAGGTATTAGATTTTTAGAGCAGAAATAATGCCACTTTTTTTTTTAGAGCAGAAATAATACCACTTTTTATAGCCCTTTGTAGTTTGACATATTTTCACATTTCTGAGGAGTATTTGCATATATAGTAGATGTATTCATTACAAATAAGTTTTGTCAATTCTTCTACCATAGAAGATCTCTTAGACTCTCTGCTCAGAAGAATTTGGAACAGAAAGAAAAACACCATGTACAAATGAAAGCCAAGAGATGTGCTACTCCTATAATCGTCAATGAAATTCCACCCTCCAAAAAAATGAGAGTGTAAGTAGCCACAGCTTCTGTCTGTTGACATAGATTTTTACTCCGTTTGCTCCTATGGTAATAGCAAGCAGAATACGTGGTGCTTGTTCTTATTTTTATCAGTTAGGATTGTATTTTGCTGAAGGTAATAAGACCTCTCTATTTAACTAGAGAGGTTTAAAGAATAGTGATTTATTTGCTTTACAGAAGTCTGAAAGTAGTTTGCTTTGGTTCAATGACATCTCTTTGAGTCTTAGGGTTTTTTTTCATACTTGTTGCTCAAGATGGCTGCTCTGTGTTTCTTAGCTTCTTCTTAGTGCTTGTTGCCTCATTATCTGAAGATAGCTACTATATCTCTAGGTATCATATCCATGTTTGAGAGAAGAAGAAGGGTCTGGCAAAGAAAGAGGGGCAGCACCCATATCAGGAAAGTGAAGTATTTTCCAGAAACGCTTATGTTATGCCTCAGTTGACTGAACTGTAAATTAGATCCCCTCTAGTTGCAGTAGAGACCGTTGAAGCAAGTACAATACTTTTTTGCCTTCATACATTGCTGCCCCAAGCAAAATTGGGGTTCTGTTAATAAGAAAGTAGAATAAATATTGAGAAGACAACTAGCTGTCTGGCATTTGTTCATTTGATGATGAGCAGTTGGAATCTCTTCCTACCCTCCTGAACCATCACCAGACAGCTCTTACCCTGACTTCTATTGGCATTCTCAAAGTTTACCCATTGTAGCCATTGGTATATATGATCTGATGATACTATTGGAAGAATCTTGCTGTTGAAACATGGTTTTTGTCCTAAAGAATGAGAAAATTTAAGCCATGTGTGGTAGATCTGGGGAGGAGGGTAGAGCAGGATATGCTGTAGGGAATTGAGAGGATATTTTTTGTTCTTTTCAACTCAAGTTCTCACAATAAAAAGAAGCCAGAGGAAGAGGAAGAAGGCAGTGCTCATCAAGATACTTCTGAAAAGAATGAGTCTTCCCCAGAGAAAGCCAAGGGCAGACATACTGTGCCTTGTATCCCACCTGTAAGGTATGATTCTATCCTGAATTTCAGCTTTAGAGTCAGTAGAGTAAAATTACAAATGGGGGGGCTTCCCTGGTGGCGCAGTGGTTGAGAGTCTGCCTGCCGATGCAGGGGACACGGGTTCGTGCCCCGGTCCGGGAAGATCCCACATGCCGCGGAGCGGCTGGGCCCATGAGCCATGGCTGCTGAGCCTGCGCGTCCAGAGCCTGTGCTCCGCAACGGGAGACGCCACAACAGTGAGAGGCCCACGTACCACAAAAAAAAAAAAAAATTACAAATGGGTACATCTACAGTCTGTTTGATGCACATGGAGCTTGGGAAACTCTGAAAGCCGTAACCATGGTAAAGTAAATTGTTTTATGTCCTTGTGGGTGCTTGAGTGTTACAGATTGAAAAAAATTAACTATTGAAACAAACGTAAAAGAAATATAGAAGGAAAAAGTTAGTGAAGGTTCTTACTACCTAAATTGAACAGTTTTTATTTTGCCAAGCTCCCTTCTGGACTTTACTCAAGTAAAATACATATTTTTACAATCAGTGTATAAGCAATCTTTGGGCTCTGCTTTATTCACTCGCTATGAGACTATTTTATTTTCTGTACTGCTACAAAATCTTCACATTTACCCTTTTTTTGATAGATTGTTAGCATTCTATCAGATTATATTTAACTATTTCCTGTTGAAAATGCTGTTTCCAATTTTTCACTATTATAAGGAGTCAATGAACATCTTTACAGGCAGATCCTTTTCTTTGACTAGTCTCCTCAGGATAAGGAAAGAGAAATTCCTTGATCTAAGATTATGGTCAGTTTTCTGGCTATTGATATTTATTGCTAATTTTATTTCCAAAATGAATGTGTGAATTTACAGTGCCATCACCTTTAATGAATATTTTTATTTCCTTGTAGTCTCATCTGCATTGAATTTTTTTTACTTTAAAAATTGTTTCAAATTTAACTGATATGTTGATGGCATCAGATTATTTTAATTTTTATGTGTTTGCTGACAAGATTGTATAACTGTTATTGTAAGCATCTTTTCCAAAGTTCCTCTTGGGTGAATCATCTGTTTTCCTTTTCTATTTATCTATAAGTGGTCTTAGTGATGTTCTCATTACTAAGAATGGCTACTTTATTTTATTGTTATTGTTTTTTTAAGAATGGCTACTTTAAATTGAACTTTTGCTATGTGTCCAGTGTTTCAGAAACATTATCTGATTTAATAGTCACAAGTATTCTGTGAGAACAAGTATTCATATTACCCATTTTACATTGGAGAAAACTGAGGCTCACAGAGGTTAAATAGTTTTCTCAAGATCACATAGGCAGAAAATGAAACAACAGGGTTGGGATTTGCATTCTGGATGGCTTTACTCCTAAGTCTGTTCTCTATCACAGTATATATTTTATGTATATTAACCTCTTGCCATGTTTGTTGAAAATATTACTACTGATATTTTAGTTTTAGTTTTTCTTGTGGCATAAAAGTTAATCATTATATAGTCAAATTTGTGGATATTTTATAATATCTTCTATAGTCTATTTTAGCTGTTTTTTCAGAAACTTTTTCAATATTTTGGAATAAATTTTGTATCTTTTTTTCATAGTGTTATCTAAGTTAGTATCAATTTATTAGGTAATACTTTTTGGTTTTGATGGTTATTTTATCACAGGTTAAAAATCTAATCTATATAATGCCTTTAGATTTTTTTAACCACTGAGTCACTTTCTCCTCTCCTCTCCTCTCTCATCTCCTTTACTGATTTGCCTTTTAGGCAGAAGATTCTAAAAAGTACTGAGGAGCAAGAGTTGGAGAAGAGAATGAAAATGCAGCAAGAGGTGGTAGAGATGCGGAAAAAGAATGAAGAATTCAAAAAATTTGCTCTTGCAGGAGCAGGTCAGCTTGGTTCTGATTGAGTCTGATTTATGAGCGGGTGCTTCTCATAATCTTGGTAGGGTTTTTGAAGTCTCTAAAGCACAAAAGTCTTTCTTGGTCAGTAGTCAGCATTAAAAGATGTGTTTATTTAGAAACCTGGACATGGGTACCATTGATATCCCAGTGATCATTCCCTAGAACATTTTACATATGTTGGTCCTTTCTTAGAGCATGCTGTTCCTCTCCATCTCTAACTGAAGAAGTCACACCCATCTTTTGAGGCCTTTTTCCATGAGTCCTTACCTCATTTCTCTAAGTGGAGTTAATTCCTCCCTCCTTTTTTCTCCTAATTCTTTTTCTTTGTATTAGAATAAGAAGGAACTAGGATTGAGACAGAAGATAGAGCAATTGGGCAGACCAGCTTTTTGTTGTCTTCCCATTTTATCCTAGTCAGAGGAAAAGACAGCTGAGTGAATCCAGTTGTAGTTATGGAGGAAAGTATACCTGAGAGAGCTGAAGGGATCAGAGTTCTGCTTTGCTTTAGCATAATTATCATTGGTGGAGTCAGAGCTGTGAAGCTCTGCTTACTGGGTTGAAAAGCATCTCTGGAGTTTATAGGGTATCCCTCTTAGAGATGCTTAGTTAAGTGTGCTTTTAAAGTCAATTCATAGCTTTTCCTATCAAAAGTATTCCAGTTTCTCTGTCTCCAGAGCTATGACCACAACTGGGAGGTGGGATTCTTCTCCCCTGTGCTACCTTATAACAGTTTGCCTCTGACCGAAAGGCCTCAAACCCAATAGTACTAAATGAATAAGGCACATATATTGGTGTCCCTGAGGACTGTTTCAAGTGTTGGCTTATATGTAGAGAGTAAACAAAGTTAGATCCATGGTAATAGAAATACCAAAAGGACTGGATAAAAGGGGACTTACTTTATGTTCTCTATTCTTAGCGTTATCTGTGTGTTTTACTCTGCTCCTCACTCAGGGCTCCCTGTGAAGAAATCAGTGAGCCAGGTAACCAAATCAGTTGACTTCCACTTCCTCACAGATGAGCGAATCAAACAACATCCTAAGAACCAGGAGGAGTATAAGGAAGTGAACTTTACATCTGAACTGCGAAAGCATCCTCCGTCTCCTGTAAGTTGATAGACTAAATTAATATTCTTGTTAATAATTCAGTGAGGATTCTGGTGTAATATTTGTGGTCACTTAGTTACAATAATATAATTGAGAGGAGCATATGTTTTTGAGTTAAGGTAGGCCTGAATCCTCACTTTGCCCCTGTTAGCTGTGTAATCTTGGATAAATCACTCCATGTCTCTGGGAAGCATCTTACCAAGTTGCTGTGAAAACTGAATTGAGAATGTACACAAAACACATAGAATTATGTGTGGCAAATTGTAGGTACAGGCTTGTTACAGCTTGTGATATAACAAAATTTTTGCAAAAATCTTGTGTCTGCAAAATTGTGTGCAAAATATAACAGGGTTTATGGGGAAAATGGGATTGGGGCAGACCACTCAAATCCAGTTTTGTTACCAGAGCGCTAACAAAAACAGTAACAATCCTAAATAAAAATCCTAGCACTAAGAATTTCTCCTTGCATTTGCAGTCACCATCATGACTTGCTGAAGTCAGTCCTTTGCAGTCTTAAATCCTGGGGTTGTGCTTCTTCCTTTGGGACGTAAGTCCTTGAAGAGTTTTGTTTCCAATCAGAGACCAATTTTATCAAAATTAATCACCCAAAGAGTAGGCTTCTTCATCAGTCAGTTTTTGGTAGGATGTGTGGAGAGAATTTGATTCAGGCAGCTGCCTGACCTGATTCAGGTCCAGAAGCCCAATTAAAAATTTTTAAATGGGACTGGGGATGGGATACCTTTGCAGCTTTTTTCGCTTCTAAGAAAACTTGCTCTTGATTGCTTCAAAACATTAACATGCTTGGGAAAAATCACCTTATGTACTCTTACAGAACAGATAATTTAAGTTCTAGATGCTTTCTCCCCCTTTTCATTTTATTGTTATTTTTTAATTTTTTTGGCCTCGCTGTGTGGCTTGTGGGATCTTAGTTCCCCAACCAGGTATTGAACCTGCGCCTCCTGCAGTGGAAGCACAGAGTCCTAACCACTGGGCCGTCAGGGAATTCCCCTCTTCCCCTTTTTAAAAGATGGGAATAGACTGTTTATAACCCTTGCTCAAGGACTGACAACTTAAGAAGAATAATAATCTTGGCTTTACACAGGCCCTTTTTCTTTCTTTCTTTTTTTGTTTTTTTTGTGGTACACGGGCCTCTCACTGTTGTGGCCTCTCCCGTTGTGGAGCACAGGCTCTGGACGCGCAGGCTCAGCGGCCATGGCTCACGGACCTAGCCGCTCCGCGGCATGTGGGATCTTCCCAGACCGGGGCATGAACCCGTGTCCCCTGCATCGGCAGGCGGACTCTCAACGACTGCGCCACCTCTGTACTGAGTCTGTGGCTTGTGGTAGATCTGAGCTCTTCCATAACACTTCATTTGGGGAACAACTTCTTTCTTTTCAGGCCCGAGTGACTAAGGGATGCACCATTGTTATGCCTTTCAACCTGTCCCAGGGAAAGAAAAGAACATTTGGTGAGACGGCTTCTACGTATGTGCCCCTTGCACAGCAGGTCGAAGCCTTCCATAAACGAACCCCTAACAGATATCACTTGAGGAGCAAGAAGGATGATATTAGTAAGTTTCTTTCCAGTATCATACCTGGCTGGAGCCTCCCCTAGAATTCCCTTTCCTTACATCTTAGGTGCAAATTTGCCTTTAGTTGAAATCCTTACTTTTGAACTAAAGCATGGCATGTGCCTGTATGCAGACAACAAATGTATACATAGTTGAGCATTTCTCAAACCACCCAGCTATCTGTCCACTTATACCCATCAACCACCTCGATCCTCCTGATCAATAATTGGCCAAGGGGAATTAAGTTAACCTGAGATGTCATTACACATCAAGGCTATCTTTACCATGTGTCAGTGTGCATTTACTCACCTACAGAAAATGAAAGCATTCCATTCACTTAAGGTTGTGTGCTTTTTGTTCAGCAATTCAATAAATGTTTTACCACTACAAAGCAGACACTCTGTGTGGTGTAGGGAGTATAGAAGTGAGCAAAACGGACTTGGTGCTACTCAATATCAAGTTTCTAATTCAGTGAGACAGATAAACAAATAGATCATTACAAATTATGGTAAGTGCTGTGCATGTGGAGGGAGATGTAAGAATCAAGGGAGGTGCGAGATAGGGAGAGCAGGTCTGTATGCTGAGAAGTCCTTAGCAGGGAAAGAAGATGAAGATAGAGGAGAGAAAAGAGATAACCGATGATTAAGTCCCTGTGCAAGGCAGGTAGGAGAGGGATACTTAACACAAGTGGAGTGATTGTTCTTTGAAAGGAGGGTGGAAGAGAGCAGTGGGTGCAGGTGCTGCTGAGTTTGATCTATATTTCTGTTTTTGTGCCAGTACCATGAAGAGGCTGTCTTTTCTCCATTGTATATTTTTGTGCTGTTGAGTTTGTAGATTTGGTGGTGAACAGATAAGAGTAATCTAATCTAATAGCATCTATCTTTATGAAAATAATTCCTACGAAAAGAAGGTAAAGAAGTTTCAGGAGTGGAGGTGTGGTATACAATAGTTGTCAAGAGTGTAGGGTAGTATTCTGGATAAAGCAGAATCCGTTTGTTTTGACTTTGAAGGTTTCTAAATTTTTTCTGCCTTTGCATAGGCACTGTTTAGTGCTATGTTAGGTAGCCAGATGAATTCCTTTAAGGACAGCATTTCCTAATATTGTTATTATGTTCTAGTAACCATTTGTCAGATTTTATATTATGAAAATAATGAAATGTCTTTCTTTATTCTAATGGAAATGTAAATATTAACCATGACTTTCCAAATAATACATGACTGTTAGAGTCTTATATACATTGCTCTTAGAATCTTGGTCCTGGCAAATAGAAAAATTATTTTCTGCAATTTTTATTTAAAACTTTGTACCGTTATAGCTCAAAAATAGTTATATGTATACTTGAAGGCTGGCTTATTTCTAAAATAAGTAGATTTGGTTTCCATCTCCCACTGTTAGGTAATAAGGTCTAAATTAGAGGATTCATTCTGTGTAATTATGAAAATTGACAAGGTTGCTCCTGGCCAGATAAATCATTATTTTCTATGAGTGGTGATGATGATCTTAATATTGATGCTTTGACATAGTTTTTTCTTACTTTTTTCATTTGACTTTCTGTGAGAGGTGGTCTTGATATTTTGATGTAGACACTTTTAGGGAATTCATAATATTGGGAGTTATTACTTGGTCTTTAGAAAGGCCTTATTTTAAAGCTGGAATAAGTGAAAATCTTATTTGTCAATAACAAGCAAAATAGTTAGCACTGTCAATAGAAAGTCAGTACAGGCCTGTGCAGTGGAAAGGAATCCATCAGACATAAATGGATTTCAGATTCAGAAGACGATAGCAGAGTTTACCCAAGGGCTGCCTTCATCATACCCTTCAGTAAAGAGTGACAGGGGAGAAAGGACTGAATGTTTATCAGATTGACTGACATGAGCTGAGCTGAGTGTAGAGGGCCAGCCACTCTGTGGTTTGGCATCTCTGGGCTGCCTAGCTGAGTCAGCACCTACAGGTAAACGGGGTCTTGGAGAGCTAAGTGAATGTCTGTGATCTTGGTTTACAGCTCTGTTACCCTCCAAATCTGTGGCCAAGATATGCAGAGACCCACAGACTCCTGTGCTGCAAACCAAACAGCGTGCAAGACCTGTGACCTACAAAAGTGCAGCAGAACAGGAGGCTGAGGAGCTCGAGAAACTGCAGCAGTAAGTTTCACTGCCAGTGTTTGAGGAGGAGTTCCAAGAACGTGCCTACTTTCTTTTCAGTTCTGTAAGGGGGACAGTTAACTATTTTTCTTGCCTTGGGAATTATGGCATTTGAGCTACAGGCTCTGCCTTGCCACTGTGATGAAAGGATTGAAAGTGGGAATATGGAGCTGTCCTGAAGTGTAAACTGGTAAAACACTATTGTGGAGGTTGCAGTGGGAGAACTTACTTATGATTCCAATAAGGAGTGTCCTCTGAGGTTAATTTAGGTAGATCTCACCTTTTTATGGCTACCCAAGGGAACTGGAACTTAATGTGATTAGTGCTAGAGTTTGTCTCCTGTATTCTTCTTTCTTCCTTCTTGTACTTTCTTTTTCTAAAAAAATTATTTATTTATTTGGCTGCGCCACGTCTTAGTTGCAGCATGAGGGCTCTTTTAGTTGTGGCATGCGGGATCTAGTTCCCTGATCAGGGATCGAACCTGGACCCCCCTGCATTGGGACCCCCTGCATTAACCACTGGACCACCAGGGAAGTCCCCTTCTTTTACTTCTTTTTAGAAGGGGGAGTTTCCTCTTGCAGAGAAACCGCAATCTTTAAAGTGGTGGGAATATTAGACTGTCTCATTTATTCTTTGCTCTAGAGGTAGAGACAGTGGCTATGAAGAGAGTTGAAATTTTGTTGTGCGTGATGGGTAATCTTAATGAGTATTATTTTTCTGGTTTTGGCTTACTTTGTTGTTTATGTAGTTTTCATTTTATTAAAAAAATATTTTTTGTGGTTGTCACTTAAACTCTCACCTTACAGATACAAATTCAAAGCACAGGAACTTGATCACAGAATTCTTGAAGGTGGGCCCATCTTGCCTAAGAAACCGCCTGTGAAGCCATCCACTCAGCCTATTGGCTTTGATTTGGAAACTGAGAAGAGGATCCAGGAGCGAGAGTCAAAGAAGAAATTGGAGGATGAACACTTTGAATTTCATTCTAGGCCCTGCCCTACTAAGATCTTGGAAGATGTTGTGGTAAGAGTGGGGAGGCTCGGCGAGCTGGCAGAAGTGCCCTGCTCATGACCACAGATCCACCCATTCACAAATGTTTGAGTAGATACATGATCAGGGCATCATAGTAGGAGCTGTGGGTGATAAAGAGACATGTCAGAGGTGGATTTTGCTCTCAGGAAACTTAAAGTCCACTAAGGGATACAGTATAGGTATAAATAATATAAAGAGTGACAGAAGTGCTCTAAGAGAGGTGACAGTGAAAAGTGCTATAAGTATTCAAAGGAGATAATGATTTCTTCCAGATAGAAGGTTCAGGGAGTGCTTTGTGGAGGAAGAAGCATTTGATCTGAGCCTTGGCAATGTATAGTAGTCGTCCTCATCATCGTCATCTTCCTGTCGTTACTGTCATAATAGCTGACACTTTCACTATGTGCCAGGCACTGCTCCAAGCCCTTTTTGTATATTAACCCATTCATTTTGATCAGAACCCCTTCAGGTTGTGTACTCTAATTCTCACCAGTTTCAGATGAGGCACTTGAGGGAGAGAGAGTTTAAGTAGCATTCCTAGGGTACTCAGCTGGTAAGTAGTGGAACAAGTATAAGAATTCAGGCACTCTGGGTCCAGAGTTTGTGACCTTACACTTCATTATATTGCCTTTCCACTCTATGGTGGAATTTGGACTTGTAGAAATGCAAATGAAATGGACTGGCCAAGCATTCCAGGCAGTGGGAGTAACATAAAAAAAGTCCAAAGGTGGAAAGCATGGGGTGGCTACTGGGAACTGTAAATGGGTCATTTAAGCTGGAGAAAAGAAGTATATCAAGAGGAGCACCTGGAACCTAGATTAGAGAAGTGGGTTGTAGTTTGATGATAGGCTCACAGTCATGATTTGAGAGAAAATATACAATCAAGAAGAGATGCCACATTCAGAGAAGAAGTAATGGAGTTCAGCACCTGCATAAGTGCAAAGATGGTTTTCAGGTATATTTCCAGGCAGATGGGGAATCATCCTCCTCCCAGTTTGAATCACCTTATGTCCAGGTACTAAGAACTGTTTTCCCGTCCTCTTTCTTTTTGCTTATCCTTTAGGGTCCCCACAGTTTTAAGTGAAAGTGTGCACCAATATACGGTTGGCCCTCCTTATCCATAGGTTATGTATCTGCAGATTTAACTAACCATGGATTGAAAATATTCAGGAAAAAAACTAGAAAGTTCCAAAAAGCAAAACTTGAATATGCTGCTCTCAGGCAGCTATTTACATAACATTTACATTGTATTAGGTATTATAAGTAATCTAGAGATGACTTAAAGTATACAGGAGGATGTGCATAGGTTATATGTAAATACTACACCGATGTAAAGAACTTGAGCATCTTCGAATTTTGGTATCTTTGGGGGTCCTGGAGCCAATTCCCTCAGGATACTGAGGGACAACTGTATTACCTTTGACTGTCTATTTAGTTTTGTTTATTTTCTTAGCACTAAGTCAGAAGCAATCCGAAGTTATATTTTCCAGGCTTTAAAAAAAGCATGGTGATGCTTACAAATGATTCTTCCTCTCTTCCCTCGCCAATATCTTCTTTCAGTTTGAGAGCTTTCTGCACATGAGACCTCTTTTCTATTCACAACGCTTTTCTTTTTCTCTTTTTCTTTCTTTTTTTCTGTGATGCATACGTATGATAGGCCAGACTCTGTTACAGAAACTTTTTTTTTTTGGGCGGTACGCGGGCCTCTCACTGCTGTGGCCTCTCCCGCTGCGGAGCGCAGGCTTAGAGGCCATGGCTCATGGGCCCAGCCACTCCGCGGCATGTGGGATCCTCCCAGACCGAGGCACGAACCCGCGTCCCCTGCATCGGCAGGCGGACCCCCAACCACTGCGCCACCAGGGAAGCCCTGTTATGCAAACTTTTAAGAAACCTCTGCCCACTCAAGTGATTAGTCTCCAAGAGTTGTGCCTTCTTTGTCATTACCTGGTGAGGAAATTGTTCTGAATACAACAAGGGAACTGTAGTTTGTATGCAGACCTCAGAATCCTAGACCCAGAAGGGCTCAGAGTTTTCACTTTACACATCAGAAACCCAAGGCCCAGAAAAGAGAAATGACTTCCATGAGGCTTCTGTAACGTGCATTTGGCACCTTACTTTAAATAACATCTTCTTCTCCAAGCTCCTGGCTTTTCCCCCTGCTACAAGTTTTTTGTTTTTTATTTAATTTACCTATCACCCTCTCGATTTTTACTGTATTCTTTGTATCTCCTGTACCAATATTGACTTTAATTGACTTTATATATTCTTAAAATCATCAACTCATTTTAAAAGTAATTTTAAGGGGAACATTTAGATCATTATGTAAATGGAAAATCAGTACTTTTTGCCATGAATAACAACAATAATAGCTAATACTTCTATAAAGCTTATGTGCCAAGTTTTATTCTAAGCTCTTTATATGATAACTTACTTAATTCTCATAACAACCCTATGAAGTAAACACTGTAGATACTATTATCAGTCTGTTTTGTAGAGGTCAGATAACTTGCCCAAGATCACAAACTAGCCAGTGGCAGAGCTGGGATCTGAATATGGTTCCAGGGTCCATGCTCTTGTGTTAAAATAGAAGGTACCTTTTAAACTAAAAGGTTCTTAGGAAAATATGTGATTATTTTTTAAAAAAACATGGTCTACATCCTTTTCCATACCACCGGTATTACCTGAACTCCATTTTTAGAAACACTGATTTAGGAAATTGGTTTGGCAGTTTGTTGTACTTTGGAAATGTTGGGGTGAAGTGGTAAGTGGGGAAGGGTGACTAGAGTTCATTAGGAGTTAAGTGAGATCTTAGAGTAGCATTGTACCAGGTAAGGCCTTGTTGAGAATTCTGGATAAACAGATGAGCAAAACACTAGGTAAGTATGTTAGATGCTACTGAATGGTAGGGAAGTGATTGCCAAATCCAACTGGTTCTCAGAGTCCTCTGGGATTTTATTATATAAACAGATTCCCGGGCTCCACCCCTGGAGTTTTGCTTTGTTAGGTGCAGCATAGATTAGAGAGAGCCCTGATGAAGACCTTAGTGTCTGACACACAGTAAGCAGTCATGTTGTTAATAGTAATAACTATTGCATGCTTACATTGTACTGAGTGTTTTGTGCAGATTATCTTATTTATTTCTCATAACAACTCTTAAGAGATAATGTTCTTTTTTTTAACATCTTTATTGGAGTATAATTGCTTTACAGTGGTGTGTTAGTTTCTGCTTTATAACAAAGTGAATCAGTTATACAATGTTCTATTTTTAACCCTGCTTTTCAGATGAGGAAAGAGATGCTGAGAGGTGTCTAGTATGCAGAACCAGGATTTGAACCTGTCATCTCCTTAAACACTTATTCTACCCCCACAATGCTGTTATCATTGTTTATTTTGGCAAATGCAGTATCTGAGTTTGATGCTGGCTCTTTGCAGCTCTCTCCCTACTGAAATTTCCAGTGACGTCACTTCAACTTTTGGATTCTAGAGAAGCAAACCAGAAAAGGAGGCAAAGATGTATTTATTCCCTTCCACTCTTCTTCATTTTTTAGAAAGGGAGGCTTTGAAAGAAGAATGTAGCTTGCCCATAGAAACAAGTTTAAAAGTTGGTGGCAGAACTGAGGTTAGGTGTCTTAACTTCTAGTGTTGGACCCTCAGGCAGCAGAAGAGCCTGCCTCCCAGAGTCGGAATGCAGCTATCTGTCTGACACGGTTGTCCCCATCTGTGTCCCCTGGTGCTGAAGCTCTCTTTCCATGCGTCCTTATGGTGTTTCTTGTGTTCTCCAGTGAGTAATTTTAGCAGCAACATTTTAGGGACTTGGGGAGACCAGCAGGCTTTAAAAAAAAATTTTTTTTTTCATACTCCCTGAGATATAACATTGCTTCATGGTAATCTCCTAATTGCTCTGGGACAGGCCTGAGAACTTGTCCCAGGGCACTTGGGGGCATATCCTGCCTTAGGGAGAAGTGCTCACCCCTAACATCCCATCCCCCATCCTGGGCTGCTTTTCCAAAATGTGTCATCTGTCCACCCACAATGCCCACTTCTAACCATGTATCACCTCTTTAGAGATACTTTCCCTCAGCTTCCTTTCAGAGTTTCCCCCCATTATCCTTCAGCTCCACATTCTGTTGGGTTTCTTCAGAGCACTTGTGAAAATCAGGGAATACTTGATTTGTTACTTTTTCATTGTCTCTTTCCTCCACTAGAATGTGAACTCACTGATAGCAGGGACCATGTATATCTGTACTGTTCACTCCTGTTTCCCCAGCACCTAAGCATCACAGCATGGGCATTGCTATATTGGATAACTGCATGAGCAGCAGTACAAGCTGAAGTGCACCAGCCTGTGTTAGACACTGGGAATTCGAATGGAATTAGGCACAGCCTCTGTCCTCAAAGCTTTCACAGTCTGGGAGAACAGATTGACATGTAAACAAATAAGGACAGTAATGCTAATCAACATATGTTCATTGAACAATTACTTCTTGTAGGTGCTGTGGAGAATGCAAAGGAATGCAATTGGCAATATCGCTGCCCTCAAGGAGCTTATAACTAAAAAACCTTAAAATAATAAAACAAGAAGCCTTCTCTGTCTCTAGAAACCCAATGTCTTTTTCTTTATTTCTGATTGAGCCCCCTATTGGCTTTGATTGCAGTGGAGATGGGGTGTGGATAAATAGTTGCTGCAAGGTTGATTTTCATAAATCACCTTTCCTTCTCCCCTAAGTAATTATGAGGATTGATCCTACTCGTAAATATCTCTTTCATGGCTTACTTATTAGAGATTTCTTTTAAAATGCACATCTCTCTGTTGGGAGGATGCAGAGAGAGGGGAAAAATAGGAAAAGTGGCATTATTTTAAAACTGAGTCCTCAGATATTTATTTCAATTACTATATTTTATGAAAGGAAAAACACCAAGGACTAAAAGGCTATCTCATGTTATACAGGTTGTACAGACTGGAATCAGAGCCGGGCTAAAACAGACCTCTTGACTCCTTGCTCAGTGTACTTCCTATTACCGCGTATCCTTGACTGTGTTCGAGCTACAGGCCGGTGTCCACAGGTGTCCAGGATGTTGTAGAACAACAGATTTTTGTTGTCGTTTTCTGGCAAGCATTATTTGGAAACCCATTTCATAGACTTTTGTCATTCTGATTACAAGTTCTGCTGTATTAAATTTTACTATACTAGTGATTCTGGTTTTCTTTAGAAAATGTATGAGAACTTTCACAGCAGAATGAGCATTCCCTTTACAGTGGTCACCTTGAGAGTTTATTAATTCTTTCCAAAGATTGATATTATAGAAAGCATTTTGGAAAAGCCACTGGTCTTGGATCCTGTGGCACAGTCTTTTGGATCTCTTCAACGATGGCAAGTCTTCATATTTTAAAGATTAATTTGCTCTTAGGGGCTGGTCTAAAGTCATTGGGAACTAAAACTTCTGAGTAGTCTAAAATAATAGAGCTGGAAACAATTTTGCTTAATTAAAAGTAAAGATTGAGCAATTGCCTTGCATGGCCCTAAAACTGGCTTTGAAGGCCACTCCAAGAAAGATACTCCAAACATGTTTGGAGCAGTTGCAGCATTGTTGGGATTAAGAAGTCTCCCAGGGTATAAATTAGAGTCCAAGAGTCTTCAAGTCCAAGGTATAAATTCTGTTATTCATGCTTACTGTATTCATTCAACAAACATTTCCTGAATGCCTTATGCTTGCCAAGGTCTGTGTTAGGTATTAGGGGTTGATGGAATAACAGTCCCCACTCTCAAAGCACTCATAGGTTAGCAGGAGGAGATGAATACCTAAATAAACAAGTGCAATGAAGTTTCATATGTACCATGATAGACTATATACAGGGGAGAGTGGGGTCAGTAGGTCTGGAGGAGTGGAGTGATCTATTGAAGGGTTTTATCAGAGAGGCGATGCTTTAGTGGAGGCTTGAGAAGCAGGGTTAGATGCTTCCAAGCAGCCAGAGCATTTCTGAGAGAGCATAAGCAAAGGTATTGCATTGTGATGAGAACCAGTGTTAAACTTTGGTAGCTGTTAGTAGTTCATTGTGGATGGAGGGTGATGCCTAAAGAGGGGCAAGAGATATGCCTGGAAAGTCAGGCAGGATTCCAAATTATGAAACACCTTGTACTTCATGCCAAGGAATATGTTATACTTTTGTAGGTAGGCAGTAGGAGCCATTAAAGAATTTTAAGTCAGGAAGTAACATCAAATCTTCTGACTGTATAAGAAGATGGACTGGTGGAATGAGAGAAGCTGAAGGACTGTTAGAAGGCTAGTGGAATGGTACAGGCAATAGATGATGTGGCCTGTGTCATGACAGTGAAGAGTTAGAGAGGAAGCAGAATAGAGAGCTGATGGGGCCAGCATGTGGATGTGGGTATAAGAAATAAGGAGTTACTGAGGATGTCTCAAGGTTGTTTTGATTTTTTTTTTTTTTGCGGTACGCGGGCCTCTCACTGTTGTGGCCTCCCCCTGTGCGGAGCACAGGCTCCAGACACGCAGGCTCAGCAGCCATGGCTCACGGGCCCAGCTGCTCCGCGGCATGTGGGATCCTCCCGGACCGGGGCACGAACCCACGTACCCCACGTTGGCAGGCAGACCCCCAACTACTGCGCCACCAGGGAAGCCCGATTTTTTAAAATTGATCTGGTCATACACTTCATGCAGGACGGTAGCCCTAGAGATACCATTTTGCAGTTAGGGTTAATTGCCAGATTCATGATAGTGTAAACTCTATGAGAGTTAGAATTATGTTAGTTTTGAATGATGTGCATAGTATGGTATACATAATTCAGTCTGAAAAGATTTGAGATGTTGGCAGTGTTTTGGAATCACAAAGGGGGAAAAAATCTTTGGAGAAGTTGAATGTATTAGAATTAAGGAATATAGAAATTAAATCCCTCTTTTAATCTACCCTCAAAGATATGTGAGAGTTAACAGCTTGGTGTTCTTTCCATATTTTATTTTCTATGCTTAGATTAATTATACGTACATTTTATTTTATTTTTTTAGTATATGCGCAAGTATCTTTTAAAAATTTAATTCAATTCAGTTAATTTATTTAAATAAATTTTTTTGGAGTATAGTTGATTTACAGTGTTGTGTTAGTTTCAGGTGTACAGCAAAGTGATTCTGTTATACATAGATTCATTCTTTTTCAGATTCTTTTCCTATATAGGTTATTAACAGAATATTTAGAGTTCCCTGTGCTATACAGTAGGTCCTTGTTGATTATTGATGTTATATATAGTAGTGTGTGTGTGTTAATCCCCAGCTCTTAATTTATCCCTGTCCCCACCACCCTTTGATAATCATAAGTTTGTTTTCAAGATCTGTGAGTCTGTTTTGTAAATAAGTTCATTTATATCATTTAAAAAAAATTAGATCCCACATATAAGTGATATCATATATTTGTTTTTCTTAACAGACATCTTAAAAACACACAGAAATAATATTTAATAATAGTATTTTTTGTTTCAGCAACTTGTCCCTCCCCCCTCAACATTATGAATACTGTTCTGTCAGTAATAAAGATTTATTTTCTTCTTTTTGATGACTATAGTATTCTATTGTGTGGATGTAC
This sequence comes from Orcinus orca, assembly GCF_937001465.1. NCBI lineage: Eukaryota > Metazoa > Chordata > Mammalia > Artiodactyla > Delphinidae > Orcinus > Orcinus orca. The sequence goes on along the minus strand of NC_064574.1, from coordinate 27,435,126 downwards.
CACAATTTTTTAAAATTATTTTTTATTGGAGTATAGTTGATTTACAGTGTTGTGTTAGTTTCTGCTATACAGCAAAGAGAATCAGTTATACATATAGCCACTCTTTTTTTAGATTCTTTTCCCATATAGGTCATTACAGAGTATTGAGTAGAGTTCCCTGTGCTATACAGTAGATTCTTATTAGTCATGTACCACAATTAGTTATGTACCACAATTTAAGAAAGGATTTAGCCAGTTCTTTTTTGATAGGTAATAGGGTTATTTGCAATTTTATTCATTTAAATTTAAAAATGCTGTATTGAAATAAACCTAAAAACTAAACTAGAGATCAAATACTAGAGATGTAATATTGGGTGAAAGAGTATGACCATTTAAAGATTTAGTAGCTAATTCCTAAAGTTTGTACCAATTTGTGCTCTGTACCTTACCCAACTGTATAGGAGTGCCCATTTCTCTTCACCTGTCAACACTGGTATTAACCAGTCTTTTAATTATTACTCAGTCTTGTAGGTGAAAAATACTTTATTTTACTTTATATTTTTAAAAATTATTGAGATTGAGCCTCTTGTATATCTTTGTAAACTGCTTGTTCTTTGTCCAGTTATTTGGCAAAAGGAAATTAAGCTAACCCTTGCCCCGTACTTTTTTCCATTTGCCTTTTGAGGTTAATATTTTAAAATATAAGTTCTTATTTTAGAGATGTATGTGGAATAGGTTCAAGAGAATGGACAGTATCTATTCTTTTCCTAGATAACATTTGGAAGTCCTTTTTGATTTTGTTTTTAAGGGATTGGGGTATAAAATGGGAGAGAAACAATAAAATATTGACAGTTTATTTTGTAGTGTTTTTCATAAATACCAAAAAAGATTTTGATGAATCCTATTTTTGTTGAATATGCAACTCAAACTATGTTTTTGTTATTTGCTGTTCTTCTGTCTTGTTAATCGACCTTTGGAGCATTAATACATACCAGTCTTAGTTGGATAAGTTAACAACATACTGAAATAACTAGCTTTTTTTGATTCCTGATATGTGAACTTCTAAGAAAGGGATTGATCTCATCACACAGCCTAGTAGAGATTGTTCTAGGATATCTAATTGAGTTGCTTACTCCTTCCAGGGTGTTCCTGAAAAGAAAGTACTTCCAATCACTGTCCCCAAGTCACCGGCCTTTGCTCTGAAGAACAGAATCAGAATGCCCACCAGAGAAGATGAGGTGATTCCCTGGGATGGGGGTTTCTACTCCTTCTACATAATCAATCTAAGCATTATTCTTTCTTAAACTTAGTGGAATACAAAGGCCATCACTCTTGTCTGGAGTTGTCTTAACAATGGGTATGAATGATTGATCATCTGTTTTTGCTCTTCCAAGAACAAAGTAGTAAGGGTATGAATCTTTTGGCTTTCAGTGGTAACTGGTTGTAACTTATTGGAGCTATGTTTGTTTCTGTTGCATTGGAAATCACCCTGTTGTAATGTGGATCAAAAGTTCCCAAGACCTATACTCTATTTTGCCCCAGCTATTGTCACCATTCAATGAGGGACTTTTAAAATTCATACTAAGCAGTTACATCCACCCTGTCCTTAACTATCTCCATTAATCCAAGGGTTGCAAAGGTGACTGTGTGGTGATGGTTCATGAAGTTGGAATATATAAACTGTCATTGATCAGGCTAGTTTCTTGTTACATCCCCCATTTTATCTATAAATATCCAGAGTTAGGGTAATTTTACAGCAGATCTCAGGCATAAGCCTTTTTATAGGTTCATTTGAAACTAAAATACACAGTAATCTTATGTTACCAGCTTGAATCCAATCAACTTACTTGGTCCTATTCTGGGTTTGGCAACTGGGAATACTCCCAGTCACATGTTTTAGTGGAGTCTGAAGTCTGGGTCAAAGAAGAGGCCAAGGTATATGCTTGGTTAGTACTTTTCTTCTGTTCTTCATTTTATTCAAACTGTTTGATCTCATTTAGTTTTTACAACCTTCCTGTGAAAAATTTTAGATCCTTTAAGAGTAATTGTGTTAGTTTATCAAATGCTTTCACACTGGTTTCACCCCTGAGAGTTGGTAGATACTCCTCTTTGATAGAAAAGGAAGCTAAGACACCTGAGAGGTTGAGTGACTTGCCTTAATTAATGACTTCTCTCATATAATGTCTTCTGACTCCACATTCAGAGGAGGTGAGAGAGAGTGAGGAATCTTGTTTCTAAACTGTATTTTTTTCTTTAGGAAGAGGAGGAGCCAGTAGTGATAAGAGCTCAACCTGTGCCATATTTTGGAATGCCTTTTAAGCCCCAAATCCCAGTGGGGAGAACTGTGGAAATATGCCCTTTCTCTTTTGATTCTCGAGACAAAGAACGTCAGTTACAGAAGGAGAAGAAAATAAAAGAACTGCAGAAAGGGGAGGTAGGTGTTTCCATTTCTCCAAGTAGCATAGTACTATTCTTTGATCCCTCAAAGGTAATCTTTTATGTTGCACTTTTAACTATAAATCACTGACTTCCTTTGATCCCTCTAAGAGCCTTATGAAGTATAAATAGGGCAAGTAATTTAAAGTGCCATTAAATTACTTGCCCTATTTATACTTCATAAGGCTAGTTAAGTGCCATTCTGGCACAGGGAGCTTAAGTGACTTGCCCATGATCATGCTGCTGGTCATTGGCAATATTGGGAGGAAAACCTTGATTTCCTTTTGAACCCAATACTCTTTCTGCTACACCAAGATGCTTTGAAAACTGGCCTTTCCTATTTTTTAGATTCATCCAAATATTCTGGAGTAGTTGTTGCTTTCTGGCTAGAAAGACCTTATCTTAAATCTTACATTTTCTTTTCTATTAGGTGCCCAAATTCAAGGCGCTTCCTTTGCCTCATTTTGACACCATTAACCTGCCGGAGAAGAAGGTGAAGAATACAACCCAGGTTGAGCCTTTCTGCTTTGAGACTGACAGAAGAGGTGCTCTGAAGGCACAGACTTGGAAGCACCAGGTGGGGCTGGGGAGAGCAGCTAAAATGTGAATTGTTTGATTGTTGATTTGTTACAATAGGTAGACCCACTACACTGAACTTCTGGGAACTAACATACTGGATTATTTTAGGGGCTGTCACTGTAATCAGGGGTCAGCAAACTTTTTCTATAAAAAAGTTTGCTATATGTTATTTTAGGCTGTGCAGGTGGTCTCTGTCACATGTTCTCTGTGTATGTGTGTTTCAACCCTTTAAAAATATAAAAACCATTTTTAGCTCAAGGGCTATACAAAACGAGGTTGCAAACTGGATTTGGCTTGCGGCGTAAGTTTGCTGATCTCTGCTGTAAGTGATCACCTGGGGAATGTGAGAACTGTTAGGCTTTTTTTGTGTCAGGAGATTCTTAAAGATCTCATCTATTCCATTTATTAGACTTGTTCATTAAATGTTCACTCCTTTCTGTTGGTGCTTTGATAAGAAACTGAGAGGTGAGAATAGATTCTTAATATGGTATGTTGTTTTTGCAACATAGTGTGCTGTTTGCTCTTTATAGATGACAGGTGATTTAAAACAGTCAATTGGTTGTTGGCTGGTTTAATTGGATCTAATTCTGCCCTGTCTGGAAAAAAATCTCCTGAATCCCTAAATTTGTCAGTATTGATATTGTCTCTTATTCTGGACTCTGTCCAAAAGGGGCTCTGGCCTAATCTTTGTTTGTAGAAAGTCATCCCTCTTGAAGCCCAAGAGATATGATTGCTTAAGTAACTAAATGTAGGCTACCTGTTGGTACTGTTCTCTAGGAGAACTTAGGACAGTTGCTTTGGAAGCAGTAGTGAATCTCTCGTTCAAGGACCATGACATAGAATGTCTGTATATTTTCCATCACAAAAAGATTTTTTAAAGTTTTTCAGTCATACATAAAAGTAGAATAGTATAATGAACTTCCATGAACTGTCACCTGGTTTTCTAGGGATCAAAACATGGAAAATCTTATTTCATCTCACTTCTACCTACTCATCTCTATACTGGATACTTCTGCCTATACAAGATTACTTTGAAGCAAATCCTAGGTGTCATCTCATTTCATCCAAAACTACTTCAATGTGTAACTTTAAAATATAAGGATTAAAAGAATTTCATAACCACAATACTATTATCACACTTAAAAAGATTAACAGTAATTCCTTAATAGTGACAAATAGTCAGCATTCATATAATCCCCTAATCTCTCATTTTTTAAACAGTTAAATTGTTCAAATCAGGATCCAGAAAAGGTCCACATTTTATATTTGTTTGATAAATCTCTAAATCCCTTTTAATCTAAAGGCTGCTCTACTTGCATTTTATATGTTGAATAAACTGGATTGATTTTCCTTTAGGTTTTTTTTATATGAATAATATGACCATTTATTTTAAAAGTATATGTGTTTACATGTATATGATATGAAAGGGGTTATACACTAAAATGTTAATAATAGTTATTTATGGTGGGGTTATAGGTGACCTTATAGAATTTCATTTTTAATTTTCATCCATTTTTTTTTGAATTTTATTTTTTTATACAGCAGGTGCTTATTAGTTATACTTTTTATACATATTAGTGTATACATGTCAGTCTCAATCTCCCAGTGCATCACACCACCACCACCACCACCCCCCGCCACCACTTTCCCCCCTTGGTGTCCATACGTTTGTTCTCTATATCTGTGTCTCTCTTTCTGCCCTGCAAACCGGTTCATCTGTACCATTTTTCTAGGTTGCACATATATGTGTTAATATACGATATTTGTTTTTCTCTTTCTGACTTAGTTCACGCTGTATGGCAGTCTCTAGATCCATCCATGTCTACAAATGACCCAGTTTTGTTCCTTTTTATGGCTGAGTAATATTCCATCGTAAACATGTACCACATCTTCTTTATCCATTCGTCTGTTGATGGGCATTTAGGTTGCTTCCATGACCTGGCTATTGTAAACAGGGCTGCAATGAACATTGGGGTGCATGTGTCTTTTTGAATTATGGTTTTCTCTGGGTATATGCCCAGGAGTGGGATTGCTGGGTCATATGGTAATTCTATTTTTAGTTTTTTAAGGAACCTCCATACTGTTCTCCATAGTGGCTGTATCAATTTACATCCCCACCAGCAGTGCAAGAGGGTTCCCTCTTCAAAAAAAAAAAAAAAAGAGGGTTCCCTTTTCTCCACACCCTCTCCAGCATTTGTTGTTTGTAGATTTTCTTTTGATGTCCATTCTAACTGGTGTGAGGTGATACCTCATTGTAGTTTTGATTTGCATTTCTCTAATAATTAGTAATGTTGGGCAGCTTTTCATGTGCTTCTTGGCCACCTGTATGTCTTCTTTGGAGAAATGTCTATTTAGGTCTTCTGGCCATTTTTGGATTGGGTTGTTTGTTTTTTTAATATTGAGCTGCATGAACTGTTTATATATTTTGGAGATTAATCCTTTCTCCATTTGCAAATATTTTCTCCCATTCTGAGGGTTGTCTTTTCGTCTTGTTTGTAGTTTCCTTTGCTTTGCAAAAGCTTTTAAGTTTCATCAGATCCCATTTGTTTATTTTTGTTTTTATTTCCATTATTCTAGGAGGTGGATCAAAAAAGATCTTGCTGTGATTTATGTCAAAGAGTGTTCTTCCTATGTTTTCCTCTAAGTTTTATAGTGTCCGGTCTTACATTTAGGTCCCTAATCCATTATGAGTTTATTTTTGTGTATGGTATTAGGGAGTGTTCTAATTCCATTCTTTTACATGTAGCTGTCCAGTTTTCCTAGCACCACTTATTGAAGAGACTGTCTTTTCTCCATTGTATATCCTTGCCTCCTTTGTCATAGATTAGTTGACCATAGGTGCGTGGGTTTATCTCTGGGCTTTCTATCCTGTTCCATTGATCTATATTTCTGTTTTGGTGCCAGTACCATATTGTCTTTTTTTTTTTTTTTTTTTTGGCGGTACGCGGGCCTCTCACTGTTTTGGCCTCTCCCGTTGCGGAGCACAGGCTCCGGACACGCAGGCTCAGTGGCCATGGCTCATGGGCCCATTCGCTCTGCGGCATGTGGGATCTTCCCGGACCAGGGCACGAACCCGCATCCCCTGCATCGGCAGGCGGACTCTCAACCACTGCGCCACCAGGGAAGCCCCACATTGTCTTGATTACTGTAGCTTTGTAGTATAGTGTGAAGTCAGGGAGTCTGATTCCTCCAGCTCTGTTTTTTTTTTTTTTTTGGTGCAGTACACAAGCCTCTCACTGTTGTGGCTTCTCCCGTTGTGGAGCACAGGCTCCCGACACGCAGGCTCAGCGGCCATGGCTCATGGGCCCAGCCGCTCCGCGGCATGTGGGATCTTCCCAGACCGGGGCATGAACCCACGTCCCCTGCATTGGCAGGCGGACTCTCAACCACTGCGCCACCAGGGAAGCCCTCCAGCTCTGTTTTTTTCCCTCAAGAATGCTTTGGCTGTTCGGTGTCTTTTGTGTCTCCATACAAATTTTAAGATTTTTTGTTCTAGTTCTGTAAAAAATGCCGTTGGTAATTTGATAGAGATTGCATTGAATCTGTAGATTGCTTTGGGTAGTATAGTCATTTTCACAATGTTGATTCTTCCAATCCAAGAACATGGTGTATCTCTCCATCTGTTGTATCATCTTTACATCAGTGTCTTATAGTTTCTGCATACAGGTCTTTTGTCTCCCTAGGTAGATTTATTCCTAGGTATTTTATTCTTTTTGTTGCAGTGGTAAATGGGAGTGTTTCCTTAATTTCTCTTTCAGATTTTTCATCATTAGTGTATAGGAATGCAGGAGATTTATGTGCATCAATTTTGTATCCTGCAACTTTACCAAATTTATTGATTAGCTCTAGTAGTTTTCTGGTGGCATCTTTAGGATTCTCTATGTATAGTATCATGTTACGTGCAAACAGTGACAGTTTTACTTCTTCTTTTCCAGTCTGTATTCCTTTTATTATTTTTTTCTTCTCTGATTGCCTTGGCTAGGACTTCCAAAACTGTGTTGAGTAATAGTGGCGAGAGTTTTCCTATAGGTATTACAATCTGGGTTTTGCTCATTGTATTCCCAACGTGTTGATTAATATGTTCCTCTATCTCCTGTATTTCCTATAAATGAATAGTCAGATCCAGAGGCTTGACTAAATTCTGGTTAGATTCTTTTGGGGGTTGGGAGGGAGAATATTTTACAGGTGATCACATCCAGGGGTATATTAATGTCTACTTGTTTATTTTTTGTGATGTTAAGTAGGCCTTAAAAGTATCTTCAAGGTATTTTCTAGTTCTCAGTGGGTTCAGATGTTGTTAGTCTGATCTACTTAATGTAAAAGGGATTTTAATTGAGTTTAGATTAAATCACCTGCTGTCTTTGTAGATGAAACTGTTCAGAAACATTCGAACTTGAGTCATTGAGATGGTAGTTATGGAAAGTAGTGTGGCTGCTTATCTGACAGATTTTCTTTCTCATAGCTGGAGGAAGAACTAAAACAGCAGAAAGAAGCAGCTTGCTTCAAGGCTCGTCCAAACACCGTCATCTCCCAGGAGCCCTTTGTTCCTAAGAGAGAGAAAAAATCCCTTACTGGTAGTATTTTATGTATTCTTGGGGGATTGGGGCAGAATGGTTAGACTTCCTGGGACTCAGTTGTGTCAGTACAATGCTGTGTCAACCAGAAGCATCTGCCTGTAGGCGATCTAATTTTTTCTCCCCTAGCTCTTTATTGAATCCAGCAGCTATGTTGATTTGTAGTGTGTTGGGGTCAGATTCATAGAACAAGCACCTGGCATTTCAACAACAATTTTACTTTCCCCACCCAGAGAGTAGCAAGTAAGTGAGAGAGAGCCAGGACTTCTTTCTGGAGTTCACCCTAAAGCAAGCCTTAGATAGAAAACATTTGATTGCTTAAGCACTGGGCAGCGTTTCAGAAAAGTGGGATTCTTTTCCTAAATCTGTCTCACAATCACTATGTAGTTTTGAGCAAGCTACTTCACCTGTGTAGGTCTTGCTTTTCTCCTAATTAGATGATTTATAGGGGCCCTTCCAATGATTTATAGGGGTCCTTAAAATTTTAGGACTTTTTGTATGTGGTTTACTCCACCTTTCTCCCAACTAGGCTTCCTTAGAGCTCCACCTTTCTGTTGCCATGCATATCTATCACTTGCTGGATCTGTGGGGCTAGGTTTATGCAAGTCTTGCTTGTGCACCAATATTCTCTCTGTTTCTGTACTCAGAGGGCCTTTCTGGTTCTCTAGTTCAAGAAACTTTTCAGCTGGCCACTGAGAAGAGAGCCAAGGAGCGGCAGGAGCTGGAGAAGAGAATGGCTGAGGTGGAAGCCCAGAAAGCCCAGCAGTTGGAGGAGGCCAGGCAACAGGAGGAAGAGCAACAGAAGGAGGAGCTGGCCAGACTACGGAAAGAACTGGTAACTGGGCAGCATGAGCACTGACTAACCCATGGTTGCATCTGTTTTGTTTTATCTGTACCTTGCCTTGTTCCAGAAAGGATCTAAGGTGGCCTCCAAGGATACATCAAAGTTGAGTGAAAATGAGAAGTCAGACAAACCAGGGGTGGTGACAAAGTTGAGGAGTGAACGAGGCTAAGGATGTATAATTGTGATCCATGGATCTGCTAAGTGATATAAACAAGCTAGTTATTTAACAAATACATTTATCTTTGATCCTGAATTCAGTCAGAATTTCTTCCAGGGGTCTAAATAAGGAGGACATCAGGTGCTATACCAGTGCACAGTGATATATTTGTAGGACTCTTTATTTAACTTTTTATTATTGCCTTAAGGCTTAAGGAAACCAATGTGTTTTACAATTAGAATACATAGGTAGGGAAGGACGTGGGGATTGTGTGACAACTATATTTTCATTTTCCTCTTACTACTTGACTCAAATTCCTTGGAGTTATAGTGCATATCAGTCCAGGTGACCTTCCATGTTAACACTAGATAATGATTTAAATATTAGTTATCCAAAAAGAAAGCTTAATTCACATTAAGGACCCTTTCACTAGGAGGGCAGCAAGCCACATTAACTGCATTAATAAGGAAGAACACAGTTTTAGATAGAATTTCATATGCTTAGTAAAAGGATGAATATAGCAATATGTAAGTTGTTGAGGTTTTGTCTAAAAGTGCTAAGCCAGCAGCTGATACAGCTGTTGGTAGAGGTGACTGGCCACAGGAGGGCTCTAGGGACAAACTATTAAAGGGACTAGTTTCCTGACAAAATCCAAGCTACCGTATGCTGATTGGATGTACTCACAAAACCAGCCTCAAGTGTTTTGACTTTTCTTCAGCACTTGAATCCTGCCTCTTGTGATTGTCTGTATCATAGAACTCTCTACTAATCTGACTTGATTCAGGGTTGATTTTAGACTGTAAGAAGGATGGATGGGACCATGCCTTCTCCTGGCAACCTTTCTTGGTTATTTTATTTTATTTATTTATTTTTGTCCATGCTTTTGGTGAATATTAAGACTCAATAATCTTAAGATTGTACTCTGGCAAATTCTTAACATGTATCTTCTTTCTGCTGCAATTGAGTACAGCCCCGTTATACCCTAGTACTGAACAGTCAAACTGGAGATAGGGGCAAGCTGAGGGATCCAGCAAGACCTGAATAGAAACCTACTTGAGCTCCAGAGCTCTTGTGCTTTGCTGCTAGACTGTGTTGCCTCCCACCAACCCCCAAATTAGTGACTGGGATTTGCAAAACTATACAAAAATGTTCTCAAGAAGAGGAGCAAAAACACCCATAAGTGTAGTTCTCTAACATCCTTATCAATGGTAACTTTATTTTTCTCACTCTGCAGGTACACAAGGCAAATCCAGTACGCAGGTACCAGGGTGTGGAAGTCAAGTCAAGTGACCAGCCCTTGACCGTGCCTGTATCGCCTAAGTTCTCCACTCGATTCCACTGCTAAACTCGGCTTTGAGCTGTGGACACCGTCTGGGAACCGGAGCTACTCTTCCCATTAAACCAGGAGCCTTCTTTGTCACAGGGGCATGGAGAGAACCCATTTCTCCAGGCTTTTTCCTACCCATGCCTGACAAGTGTGGACTCCAATTTCATTGAGAGCTGTTTTCCTACATTATTGTGGCTAATAATGAGACTCAACTCATGTATGTCTCAACCAGACTCCATGTAGTTATTTCCTTGGAACCATCAGTTGACCTTTAATATGGGTCTTAACTCTGACTAGAATTTAAAGTCTCTGTATCAGTACAGTGTAATTTCTGTTGCCCTTACCCCCCGCCCCCCTTTTTTTCCTATTTTAATCAGAAAATAAAGATAGTTAAATACTGAGATAGGATTTAAGTCATGAATTAAATGAGGAACCATCAGTAGTATGTCAGATTCTTTCCTGTTCTCTGTGCAAAATGAATTTAGAGTTAAGGAGCCCTTTGCTACGAGGGGGGAAGCCTCATTAACTGCATGACGAGGAAGAGACTTGACTGACGGGAACCTCACAGCAGCCATCGGCTGGCCTCGGGTAGAGCTTGCTGTTCAGGCACGTTCTTCCCTTGTTGGTGCTGATGATAATAGGGGGCGCTGAGTAGTACACGTTTTAAGTCCTCCAGTGACCTAGACTGGAATAAGTATGTTTGTCTTCCCTCCCTGATTTTGTTATTTGATGTTTTTAAATCTGTCCCCCTTTGGAGGTCACATCTTATTGGGGAAGTGGGTACTTTGAGAGGAGGGTCTAGGAACTTTTAAAAGCGTAGGCTCTGTCCTTAAAGGAAAGAGCTTTGTGACTTTTCTGTCTTATGTCAGAATATCCTTCCATATTTTGTTAACTCCCTCCTAGGAACCACTCTGGAAGCCTGTTATGCCTTCAAAACAGACTGTGCCTTCTTCTCTAAATGTGTTGTTTCTCATCTGGTAAACTCTTCTTTATAAGACTCAGCTCTAGTAAAATCTTTTTCATAAATCTTTCCTTGACCATTTGACCTCCTCAGGTAAGGTAAGATTTCCTTCTTTGTGCCTCCCAAATGTTTCTTATGTATATCTCTAGTAGAACAGTTATACCACTGAGTTACTTGTACTTGTTTACAAGCTAGTAGAGGTGAAGATAACTAAAATTATGTTAGTCCTTGAAGATAAAAATTATGTTAATCATATCTGTATTTCTCATAGTTGGCACAGAATTTGCTAGGTCCATGTTATCAATAGTGTATTTTCTTTTAGACTTGATATTGATTATGAACTCTACTCTGTACCAGTCATCTATTCCTGTGCCACGAGATATAAAAGCATCCATCTTTTGCCCAGGCTAGGCCTAGGCACTATATATGATATTAGACCTATGTTATATTCCTTTTGTTTATTCATTCAGTGACCATTATGTACAAGCCATTGTAGATTTAGTGACAGGCAACAAAGCAAGATGTGGTTTGCAGATCCCTGGGCCTCCTGAAGGCCCACAGAGTGATACAAAGTGCAGTTCCTTTATTCATTTCCTAGAGATATGTGGTGTACAGTTCCATAACAACTTGTGTAGTTCATTTAACAAATATTGATTCAGTACTAACTATATATACGTTGGCACTATTCTAGTCTCTGGGCATATAGCAATGAACAGAAATAGAAGACCTTGACTTCATGGAGGTTACCTTTTAGAAGGGGAGACAGACAATAAACAAGTAACTGTCCTCTTCTGTCAGGTGATAAATGTTTCTCTGACTGTGTGGAAAATAGAGTAGGATGGGGACTTGGGGGCATGTAAGATTGGAAACAGGAAGGTGAGGAGGTTCTTGATGTTGTCCAGGTAAGAGCTGATAGTGGCCTGGGCTAGGGTGGTAGAGTGGAGGTGATGAGAAATGGTTGGATTCTGAATGGATTTTGAAGCTGTAACTGACAAGACTTGCTAACAGATTGGACGTGGGGAGAGAGAGAGAGAGGGGGTAGATGAGGATGGTATTTAGATATCAGCCTCAAACAGAAATAGAGTTCTTCATCCCTTGTGCTGTGAAAAATCCAGTTCTACCCCAGTCCTCGTATCTCTTGTGGATTCTCTGGATGGGGGTGGGACAACTTCCTTTTCTGAACACCTTTTGCTTTGGTTTTTCTCTGTTCATCTCTTAATCCCCTCTCTGTGTCTTTCCTCTGTAGCTTTTCTCTCTCCCATGTATCAGCAGTTCTCTAATAGTTCACTGTCATTCATATATTGCCATCTAGTATCATTTTTTCATATATTTTGTTCATTTTTTGTTTTGTTTGTTTCAGGTAGAAGAATAAATCTGGCCCTCAAGTTGAGGGTTTTAGAAAGAGTGTTACGTATTGAGAATTATGGACCTGTGGGATCCTTCCACCCTATTTGCTCCATTCTGGATTGCCCCCTCTGGACACACCCACATCAGGGTGATATTGTTTGGCAGTCTGTTACGGCAACAGAGAGGGATTATATTATTTCAGAGCAAATAGCTTTTAAAATTAAGATGCCCTTGCTTCCCAGAATTTCCCAGTTTCCTGGTGGTCTCCTCCTCAGCACAACCTGTCTAGTATTGAGCCCTTTCTTTCTGGACCACCTCACATGACCTTCATTTTTCTAGGACAGCCTCCCGTTTCCCCTGAAACTCAAACTCTGCTTTTATTTTACAGAGAAATTCAGGTTCTTTATCCCTCAAGCCTTGTCCAAGAGAGAGCTTCTCTTTCAACACTCAGAGGTCACCCTGGAATTTTCCTAAACAAAGAACACGTCCTCTAATAGGATTTACTGAATTCTACTGAGAAATCTGGCTGCCACAATCTGCTTGGCAGTTTTGCAAAACTCCTAGCACATGTGCACATTCAGATTGTTAGAATTCCCACACTTGCTGGGAAGGACTGTTTTCAGTGTTGTTTTGACTTGGTCATGATTCCCCATTGCTAACAGTTTGTGCTAATTAATACAAGATTACCTTTCACTCTTAATTTGGTTGATCATTTTGTTCTTGTGTAATTGCTTTGTTCCCGTTTTGACTGCTGTTTTATGCTTTAACAGTTCTTTTCCACAGAATTTTGTCCTTGGAAAGTGGAGCTTGAGTGGTGGACACACTGCAGTGGCAGTTGCTCCAGCATTTAATAGATAAGTCTTATACACAAACAATTGTAACACAGGATAAGATGTGACTGAGTAGCATGAGACAGACAGAAAAAATGCTGCAGGAGGAGTTTAGAGGTTCTTGTTGGAGGTGAGATTGCAGTTCTTAAAGGTGTTTCTTTTTTTATGTAAAAATTATGAAAGTAGTATAGTCATCCCTCAGTATCCACAGGGGATTGGTTCCAGGACCCCCTGTGGATACCAAACTCCACAGATGCTCAAGTCACATTTAAAATGGTGTATTTGCACATAACCTATGCACATCCTCCCATATACCTTAAATCATCTCTAGATTACTTATAATACCTAATACAATGTAAATCGTTGTAAAGACAATGTAAATTATACATAAATAGTTGCACATGTACAGCAAATTCAAGTTTTGTTTTTTGGAACTTTCTGGACTTTTTTTTTTTTTCAAATATTTTTGATCCATGGTTGGTTGAATCTATAGATATGCAACCTGTAGATACAGAGGGCTGACTGTACTGCCTTTTGGAAACAAAACAATACAGACTGTATAAAACAAAACACGAAAGTCTCTTACTTCCCCTACTCCCATCCCCCAGGAGTAACCCAGTATTACCAGTTGTGTATTCTTCCAGAATGTTTTTTATGTACACACACAGATTTATAGAGCATTTTTTATAACAATAAGATTATAGCATTACGCATTTGCCTTTAATTTTAATTTGTTCTTTGAAGGTTATATATCATGGCTTTCAAAATTCGAAAGCTACAAAGGGGTTTAGAGATAGTTGGTGCTGCCAGGTGTGTTCCCTTGCAGAGATGGCGTCAGCTTATATGTATTCATACCTGCTCCCTCTTATTTTTCAACAAATAGTGTCATAATTTACACTCTGTAGCTTGCTCTTTTCATATGTGTTCTCCATTGAATAATGTGGTTCAGGCACTACCTTAGTGCTTTTTCCTTGTTTTTGTCTTCCTGCATACCCACTCTATTTTCTAGTGCTGTAGTGAAGGTTACTGACCTCAAAAACAGAAATGTCTGATGGTGTTTGCTCTTCTCCTCCTTACAAGAGAATATGAGGCTGGGCTGCGGTCAAAGCATGGCTCTTATGTGCTGAAGGTATCAGCTTCCTGAAAGGGCTTCACAAATGCTAACATTGTACTTGGAGAAACCATAGTTGGAGGGGCTTAGGGAAATACTAGGTTTTATCAGGAATTATTTCACCAGACTAAGCCTAACCTGAAGGCATCAACTGCCTTCTCTCTTTTTCTTAAAATTTTATTAAACAGAAGGGAAGTAAAAACCTGGGCTGCGTGATCTGCCAAAACCCATGGGACTGGTATCCCAGAACCTCACAGGCAGGTGTGTGAACGGGTTAAGAATTGTTGCCTAGCTTATTTCGGCACTGATGGTATTCTCAGGGCTTCTTTCAGGAGCAAGGGTGGGAGAGGTATTTTTCAGTGGGTCAAATACTAAATAGTCAGTGGTTGTAAATTGTAATTTGAAAAGCAGTTTAGGGCAGCATTGTCAAGCTTGTGGTAAGGAACGATGAAAAATCTCTGGCCTGGCACTGACATCCTCTACTCACGGCGTACAGGCACACTCTCTTACACAGACTAAGGGACTAGAAAGTGACTTTGAATTTGCTCTATATGAAAATCTCAACAGGGTTTTGCAGTGTTTTTGTTTATAAAATTGGGATTTATTGTTAATTATATACAATTCAGAAAATACCTGGTAATAGGAGGAAGGAGAAAAAAATCTGTGGTCCCCTCACCCACCTTGAACACTGGTGTTTCTCTGTATAATATTTTCTTATATAGAACTTTAGTCTGTTTTTCTACATTGTAGGGGTTTTCTGTTTATGTATATATATTTTTTGTATTCTGCTTTTTTTTTTAACTTAGCAGAGTAGTAGCTCAAATATTTTTCCTATATTGCTGCATACTCTGTAAATACCAATTTTAATAGCAGCATACTGTTCCATCGTCCAGAGTTTGTTTCTCCCCATTGAAAATATTTGTTTTGCAAAGGATTTTCCTAGGCTATTTATAAAACAGATTTCTTTGTCCCCCTAATGTATTATGTCTGTCTCTAAACTTTAAATGGTTGTTTCAAACCACTTAGTCAATATTTGTAATTAAAGTATTAAAAGAAAATATAATTCCCTCCCAAAAGCGTAGTTAATGACATCATCCTGGCATACGCATTTGCAAATTGGAAACCTCCTTTTGGCTGACATAATGTCAATGTTACTAGGATTGGTGCCCAGCGAAAAGTTTATTGGCATTTAGCAAAGCCTTTCTGGAGAGAATTCTAGTTATGTTAAAGTCTTGGAATTCTACATCTTAAGACAGGCTTACACAGTAGATTGATGTCTCAAAGCCTTCAGACCACATTTGAAAGGGAATGCCCTTTGTCTTTCTTAACTCTAGCTGAGCTGTGATGTGTCTTTTGGGCAGAGTAGAGGCAGGAAATATAATCTCCTTCCTGGCACTGGCACACGGGGTGACCTTTAGCAAGGCACTCCCCTTTTCTGGACCTCAGTTTCCACATCGTCAAAGAGGAGATTGAATTAGAAAGATAAATAAGGCTCTTTCCAGCTTGAATATTTTCAGATTCTTTTTCTAGGCAATTTGTTCTAACCACATTAGCCCTACTTTAACAGTTATATTTTTCTATAGTCAGCTGCTCAGTCACTGCAAGAGGGTACCTCTAGTAAGCTCCCTGCTCCTAGATTTCTATTTGAACGTCAGTGAAGTATGTTGGAGACCAGTGTGCTAGCTCGTTGAGGAGGACTTTCCAAGGGTTGTTCTGGAAGCGGAAATCTAGCCCAGATCACTCCAGGGGACTAATCTCTGAATAATGTCCTCTGACACACGCACATATTTTCTGATGTTTCTCTTGACCTTGGAACTGGTTAAAAGCAGCACAGAATGCTCAATGAATTCTAACAGACTACAGCAAGGAAGTCCCTCCAATCCTTGGCTTTTCCAAGATGTAAGGTTGCTAGTATCCGTTCATTAATTGTTGGCATTTTAAGGATGTCACCTTACCTTGCAGCTCTTCTGTTTCTCTCTGCTGCAGTTCAGTTTTTATAATGTTTGTGGTCAAAAGGACTTGGGTTGATTTGAGATAATTGTCACAGGGTTCTGAGGGGCACAAAATTATTTAGTGGAATGAACCCTAGATTGGGGATTGGGAGAGTAGCTTGAGCATGTCATTTGCATTTTGTGAGTCTCAATTTCTTTATCTTAGAAGTTTAAAATGATGTTTCTAGAAAGGATCTTTCCTCTGGCTCCATGGATGAGAATTTGCTCCTAGCTTTAAAATGACCCAAAAGCAAGTCTTGGCAGCCACGGTGACTCACATTGGGCAGTTATTCATCCTTGTTGGCCACCGTGACTCAGTGTGATCCTGCTTGAGTCGTATATTCACTATATTAATTGTCAGTGGGTATGTGTCATCAGGGGTTGCCAGAAGCCCCTGATGTTTATCCAAAGCTAACGAACTGACAAGACAGGGCCAGCAGCTGCTAGTCAGCCATCAGCGAGAGGAGCAGGGACGCTCCTCAGGAAGGAGGCTCGTGGGAGTTGGTGCAAGCAAGAGGCGAGGGATTTGAGTTGAGCTTTTAGAAATCTCATTCTTACTGGGCTGGAGGTTGATGTCTACACTGTAGCCTCCCTGATTCTTATTTGCCCATTAGCCGTTTTCTCTCTCTTATGGTAATTTGTTACCACTTCGCATAATAGAAAACTAATATGCGAAGCAACACGGCAGACAGGTAGGAGTTGGGAGGGGCTGTCAGTATCTGCCCACCTTCACTAAACAACTTTTTGAGCCTCTCCCTCTCCTTGAAACATTAGCTGTACTGACCACTGCTGGGTCTGAGTGTTTGTGTTTTCCTCACATACATACCAAAACACTCCTCCTACCCAGAGGACCCAGGAAAATGGGTAGGAATTGGCAGGCTAGGAAGCTCAGCAACTTGGGCTGGGGGACTTTTCTCTAGGGCGGTGGTCCTCAGAGTGTCCTGCAGACCAGAAGATCAGCATCACTGGGACTAGAAATGCAAATTCTCCAGACCTCTTGAATCAGACACCATGGACCTGGGGCCCAGCAATGTGTTTTAACAAGCCCTGCAGGGGTCTGTGATGCACCCCCAAGTGTGAGGACCACTGTGTCAGGAGATGTCCTGGTGGAGAACAGGTCTCTCAACTCAAAGGTCCCTATCTATGGACCAGGGAGCCTGCAGCTGTTCTCTCCTGTGAGCCTCAGCACGCAGGCCAAACTAGAGCCCTGTGGAGGGCAAGAGCATGCCTCTCCTCTGAGCTCCCCGGGGAGTCACATTTATGCAGCCTGTTCGTGTTACCCAGGAGAGCTGCTGAATTTGTTGAGTAAGTGTTTATCTCCTCAGCCAAGACTCTATTACCAAAATAAAGATGGAAGGAAGAATGCTTTTCCATATGTCCTTCCAACAAGTCATATGACAGATGAGGAAACTGAGGCTCAGAGTTTAAGTTACTTTCCCAAAGTCACACTGCTGGTAAGTGGCAGAGTCAGAATTTGGACCCAAGTCTGTGCCCTCAAGTGCCCTTTCCACCACGCCAGTTGCATCCCTTGAGGGGATGGATGGACATTCTTAGGAGCTCCTGGAGGATAGGGCCTAGCTCTTTTGGGAAGTGAGTGACACTTGATCAAAGAGCCCCATGGGTGAAGAAGAGATTGTTTCCGTCACCCACCAGGGCCAGCAACTCAGGACTTTGGAGCAAGTTTGGGCTGTAGCCCTCACTGAACTCTTGACGTTTCTGTGGGAACCTCCAGCTACGCTTCCCAGAGGCTGGGAGCAGGTTCTCTCTCCTCAGTTTCACCCAGCAGCCGTCTGGGTCCTTGCCGGATGCTTGCGTTCCTATCAGGGATGTGGCAGCTGTCAGTCAATTATTAAGTCACAAGCCTTGGCAGGCCTGAATGATAGCCGAGGTGGTCACAGTGCCAAGTGACTGCAGCCAGAAGTGCTTTGCCCTGGCCCGTTCCTCATCCTTTGTTTGGACCCCCCTCACCATCCCAGACAGGGCCCTCTTCTCCCGGCAGCCTCTCAGAGCTTGCCATATACCCCCTGGCTTATATGGTAACCCAGTTCTGCAGACGAGCCTGAAGTGTTATAAATAGCACAGTGGAGGCCAGGAAGCCTACCAGGATAGAACATGCATTCCCCCCTTTTTGAGCCATTTCCTAGGATCGTGTGCTGGTAGTGACTTCTAGTGCAGATAAACTCCAGTTACTCTGCTCTCCAGGGTCTGCACTCTGCACTTGGGTTTTGCTTCTTTCTGTGTTTGCGTTTGTCCCCCGCCCCCACGGGCCCTGCCTTCATGAGGTGGTGCTTCCAAGTCTGCTCCTGGGACGTTTCCTGTTCTTGGAACAGCTGCACCATCCTGGGGTACCCTCCTGCTACTTGATCCTATAGGGAGGTGTCCAGTGGCCATGGGCAATTTTCAGATGACCTTGTTCCTCTGACGTCATTAGATGGCTATTTTTGGCTTCGCTGTTTATGCTGCAGAGAAGTTGGGCTGCGATGGGGGAGAGGGAGAAAGAGTGAAGGAGGGGCTGGTCTTGGTTTCTCATTGTCCCAGGACCCTACCAAAGTAGGAACGTTTATTCTTCAACATTTACAGAGCACCTACTGAATGTCAGGCCCTGGGGCTACCAAGTTGTGACATAATCTAAGTATTCTTCACTCACCCATGAATTCATTTTTCAGCAGGCATTTACTTTGTGGTATGGAATAGTAATCAAGAGTGAGAGCTCTGAGCTTGATGGGTTGGGTGTAAATTCTGGTCCCACTGGAATCCTACCTTTGAAACCTTGGGCAAGTTACTCCTCTGTGCCTCACTTTCCTTTTGGAAATGGGACTGATAATAGTGTCTACCTCATAATGTTGCTATAAAGATTAGAGGAGTTAATATCTTTGCCTGGCACATGGTAAATGCACAATAAATATTAGCAGCTGTTATTATTAACATCAGAAGCACCACTTTTTGTACGAGGTCCTTGGGATATGAGGTCTACTGACTTGGTCCCTGTCTGTTCTGAGCCGGCACCTGATCCCCAGGGCCCCAGGTACTGGGACAATACACACAGTCAGTACAAGTCAGAAGGGAACACCTGCCATGTGTACCGCTTTACCTTAACTTGCAGGTGCATTCCAGGGAAACAGGTGAAGTTCCTGCCCTGGGAGAACCTCAGAGCAGTGGCTCTCAACGCTGACTGCACATCAGAATCTTCTGGGCAGGTTTGAAAAATAACTTTCTGGACCCCACTCCAGATGAGCTGATTTAATGATCTGAGCCCAGGAGCGGCTCAGACTTCAGAAGTTGTGAAAACTCTCTAGACATTTCCCACGTGCATCAGGGTTGAGAACACAGCCCAGGCTAGAAGGATATGTGTCCTGGAAGTACCCTGCCAGCTGCCTCAGGACTGCCTCATAGCTGGCCCTCTGACTCGTAGGTTCTCAGATTTGGGGTGTGCATGAAAACCACCTGAAATGCTGGTTATAAGGACAGATTCCTGGGGCCCTACTTGCAGGAGGCTTCATTTTAAACTCGGGGGCCTAGGCACTGAGAAAGCCTGCTGCAGCCATGCCTTCAGCTGAGAAGTCACCCCTGATCATCAGTCCCAAGGACTCTGCCTATGAGACCCTACAGTGTTTCATATCTCATGTGTAGCTCTTATTTTCTGTCTTGAATTGTAGAAATCTGTATCCATATTACTATGTCTTGAATTAATATTTATCTCCTAACAGTTGCAAATAGTCATTTCAAAAAAATTTGCAAAATCCAGACAAAGCATAAAAATCATCTCTACTCCCACACCTGTGTGTGTGTGTGTGTATACATATATATGCCTCCAGATATTTTCTCTACAAATATTTTTAGCAACAAAAAAGGACCCACTGCATGAATGATCTTACAGTCTTTTTTCACCTAAAATGCACTGCATGGTGATTCTATAGCTTTTCCCCAGTTTCATCTCTGTGTCCCCAGAGTGACCAGTTTATTCCTTGCCACAGAGTAGAGCACTGAGTAATAATCTTAGCGATAAAACTCTACAAATTCTGGGCTGGAACAGTGTCATTCGAACTTCCAGAGAAATCTACATCCAATTGGCCACACAGAATGTCCATACATCTGTGCTTACCAGCCTTGGAGGGAAGGACCGGGTACGCGGTAAGGACAGCAGCCTTACCAGGGCTTCCCCGGGGGCTGGTACTGCCAAAGCCCCAGGCTCAGGGGCCCAAGGTGGGAGAGAGCAGGAGAAAGCAGCCCTGAGTGGCTCCCGTATCAGGACTGGAGGGAAAGTCGTGAGGGGAGTTGGCTGCTTTCTTTGGAGTCAGAAAGGTCATTGCTCAACTCCTTGGATTTTCCATCACAGCCGAGCAGGGAGAGGGTCAGGCCAGGAAATGTCTCCTCTGAGCCGGTCCTTTTTAAAGCCTCTTGGCTGGGTCTATTTCCTCCAGGAGCCAGGGAAGCAGTGCCCGAGTGGAGTTAACCCCTCCACGCCCCAGGAATTCTCCCAGGGATGGGTGAGCCTGGGAGCCCAGGCTTCTGGAATGCAGAGCCTTCCAGGGCAAGAGGCCTAAGGAGCCGTGAACCCTGGCTGGAGAAACCTTCCCTCTTGCCTTGTTAAATCCAACAGGCATAATTGCATCCTGCTGACCTTAATTCCCCTGGCGGGTTTAATTGGTCCTGGCACTGTCCCACTTCCTGCCCTGCCCCTGTAGAGGCAAGGAGGGTGGCTGCACAGCTGGTGCAGGACGGGAAAGCCCCTTCTTAAGGGTGGGCAGGGGCTCTGGCAGCCCCCAGCTGGGTGGGGGAGGTTTCCCTGTGCCACCCTCCCCCCACCCCGCGCCTCCAAGGGAGCTCTGAGAAGAAGCTTGGGGACTCCCAGGGAGCAGCTGGCTGAGCTGAGCTCAGCCCCAGCGGGCGGGCGAGTAAGCTGCAGGTAATCCTGTGGATCCGGAACCAGGCCAGGCTCTCATCTCAGCGTGAGGGACTGTGGAGTAGCCTGCAGGGACAGCTGAGCCCTCTGGGTGTCCACATTATGGAGACCTCACACACAGTGCTGCAGGTACCATGCCAAGCACTCTACATACATGTTCTCACTAAATGCTCCCAGCCATTCCGGGAGAAAGCAGTGGGGCAGAGTAGTTATGAGCTGAGCATTGTGTCAGATGGTTCAAACCCAACTCTGTGACTTTGCCCTGTGCCTCAGTTTTCCTTTCATATCTGTGAAATGGGGATGATATAGCTGACATTTATACAGTGCTCACTGAGTACCCGTGCACTGTTCTAAATGCTTTACATATCTCCCCCTGTGAAGAAGGTGCTCGTCCTACAGATGAGGAGACTAGAGAAAGCATTTGCCCAAGCCTCACGGTCATTAGTCTGAGAGCTTCACTGTCAGAGTTCCTCAACCACTGCTCAGCAGGACTGTGGTAAGTATGGAGTGTGAGGACGGGGCCTGGTCCATTTAATGAGAGTTCAAGAAATGCTAGTTATTATTTGGGAATCATAACAGTAACAAGTGCAGCAATTAAAACCCCTTATATTGTCCCAGCCTGGATTTTGGTCTCATTGGGAGGTGGCTCTGGATACGAATCTGGGTAGTTTGAAGTTATTCAATAGCTGTGTGACTCTAGGGACAAGCCTCTTACCCTCTCTCAGCATCGAGCTTTTCCGAATCTTTAACATGGTCTAGAACTTGGCCCCTAGAGTCCTTTGTGAAGATCCAGTGAGCTGGGCAAAACCCTTGGCAGAGCCCTTAGTGGCCCTTCATGGGCACTCACTCAATAAGTGATCAGTACTGATAGCCACAGTCATAGCGAGAGGACATCAGCAAGGGCCATCACGGTAGAACCCGGTCCAGAGCCTTGCTAGTCAGTTGGATACTCATCGGACACTGATTGGCAAGGACACTTTGTGCCGGGGACACGTGAGCATCATAACAGCCCCTGCCCTCGAAGGGCTCCCGGACAGTGGCAACGGTGAGATCAGCCTGGAGCTGAAGGAGCTCAGAAGAGGGGGTCCAACATTTCAAGCTAAACCAGAATGTCCTGTGGGGACAACCAAATAGAAGACTGGGGTTCCAGATCATAGGCACAGGCAGGAAGCATTTCAACCTTCAGAATGCTATGAGACCAATAAAGCCAGTACCCAGCAGGGAGATGGGGTGAGACACAGGCTGGGAAATTTTAGGCAAGAAAGAAGACTTTGGGGCTGTAAAGAAGCACATTTCTGGCCCAACTCTCCTCCTTGTGGAGTGACTTTTGGCAAGTTACTCTTTTGATCCTCCCATCTTCATCTAGAAAATGGGATGAAATCTCCTCACAGAGTTATTATCAAGATGATGTTTTAAGACAATATGGATAAAGCTAATAATAGGAGGCACTCAAAAAATGGGAGCTCCCCTCCTTTCAGAGAGCCTGGGTTCAGATCCCCGCTCAGTCCCTTACAAGCCCGATGGCCCTGGGTCAGTTACTTAACCTCTCTGAGCTTCAGTTTCCCCATCTGTAATCGTATCTACCTCATCCGGTTGTTCTGAAGATCACGTGAGTGAACCTACACAGGAGCACTTAGAGGCCCTGCACGTGTGATGAGTACTGTATAGGCATTAGTATTTTTGCTTCCTATAAGAGGCAGGCTGTCAACTAGATGCTGAAGGAGAGAAATGGAAGAGAGGAGGGCCAGGTCAGAAGAGGAGGACAGGCAGACACAAGGCAGCAAGACTGCGGAAGGGGCTCCCACTCTGGTTTTTGCTAGCCTTGGACAGACAATCCCAGCATTTGCTCACTTAAGAAAACATCACTCATTTTGAACAGTAATCTGTTCACATAGTTTTGGGTTCAAATAAAAAAGTAAAAAGGTATGCAGCGATATCTTTCTCCCATCTCTGGTCCCCAGTTTCTTATTCTGCCAA
Organism: Orcinus orca; assembly: GCF_937001465.1. NCBI lineage: Eukaryota > Metazoa > Chordata > Mammalia > Artiodactyla > Delphinidae > Orcinus > Orcinus orca. Next base: position 27,412,110 of record NC_064574.1, on the reverse strand, counting down.
AGAAATCCTTATGTGTGTAAAGGGAAATTTTATATATTAGGTATATTATGTTCTCTATTATAAATCTTAACCCCTTTTGCACAAATGGTAGCATCATCTACATGCTATTCTGCACCTTGCTTTTTCTCCTCCCACTTTGTAGGTTGCTTCTTGTCAGTTCATTCACAGCTTCCTCCATATTTTTTACAGTTACACAATTTCGCACTGTTCAGACGTGCTGCATTCTCAAGCCATTTCCCCACTCCTCTCAACAGGGGGCAGGAGTTGATTTCTCCATTTGATAATTAGAGGAGCTGGACCATGGAGTGGGGTTGGAGTGACTGGACGGGTCACCACAGTCAGGACCTGAACCCAGACATCCACTCCAGATCTATTTCCAGTGCACTCAGCTTGGGGCTAGTTCTCAAGCACCCCACAGAGAAAGGCTCTGGGCAGATAGCCCCTGGGTAATGGAAGGCCCTTTGGATCATACCTCTCTGCATCCTATCTCCACTTGAACACCTCGGGCTGGAGTGGCCCCTGGGTCACCATTGTGGTGGAGGATCCTAGGATCCTTCCAGGCGGGCCATTGAAAAGACCTGGATCAGCTCAGGGGAGGGGCGTGAGAGCACTGACCATCTCTCACAGCCGCTTGGGGCAGCCTCCGTCTCCCCAGGGGCCCAGGAAGAAGACATTTTCAAAAGAAAACACTTTCAGGCCCATGGGTGTGTTGAGCAAGTGCCCCTGAGACCATTTTTTACCCCAAGATGCTCCAAGCAGATCCAGAGGCCAGGGGCAGGGCTTGTGGACACCGAGCTGGGCGCTGGGGTCAGGGTGATTACCTGTGGGCCTGTGTGGTTCTAACCAGGCTCCGGGGAACCCCAGGAGATGCAGGCAGAGCCAGAGCCTGGCCTGGGCATAGCCTTGCCCTTCAGCCCTGCCTGAGAGCCCCTCTTCTTCAAGCCCCCCCACATCTTATCTAAGCCAGAGATACCAGGCAAAGCCTGGGAGAAGGCTGCTCCCCCAGGGCCCCAGGTGCCCCCTCCCTCTTTCTCTTCCTGCTTGTTCCAACACCACTCTCCCCCCAGTCAGTTCATGGGAAGAATGCCGTGTCCTCTGAATGGGGGCCAAGAGTGACAGGTGGTGGCAGTCTGAGCTGCATGGCCCCTGGTGTAAGAGATCCTCTCCTCCGCCCCCACCTCCCTGCCTGTGCCCCTGCCTCCGCCTCTGCCCACCCGGCCCAATCCCTTACAACTGCCCCAGGACTGCTCCTGGGCAGCCGCTGCGAGACAGACAGACACCAGATTGCCTCTCTCTGCTCCAGGTGCCTCTCTCCCCTCAGTCAGCTGGCCCTGGCCTCCTTTCAGCCAGACAGGAGGAGGAATCCTGCAGTCCGACACACCTTTCTCTTCTTTCTGCAGCTAGAAAGACTTGAGTTAGACAAGCAGAAGCACACGCCTCCCTGCCTCATGGCGACAGAAAACGGAGCAGTGGAACTGGGAATCCAGAGCCCATCAACAGGTGCCAAGCTGGGGCAGGAGATGGAGGGAGGAGCTTGGGAAGGGGTGTTTGTTTGAATCCAGAGTTGGGCCTGTTCCTCAGGGGGAATTCTGTGCCTGAGGCCTCCTTTATGGTGCATGGAGGACCAAGAAATCAGGGTTATCTCTGGTACAGTGGGGCTGGATCAAGGGCCAACATGAAGCCTTCCCCAGAGAGACTGGGAAAACATGAAGTCCCCATTGTTGGCGCCTGAACACTCAGGGCGAGGGATGGCAGGGGCATCAAGGCCCACCAGGAGACCAGAGCCTCCTACACAGGGCCGCCGAGGTCTTGGCAGCCCACCTCTAGAGCCCATGGAGTGGCCCCAGAGGCTCAGTGGGACAAGCCCTTGCCAATTGTGGCCTGGGTGGGGACCTGGGCCTGGAGCTGGTCTCCGGCCAGCCTAGCTGGGGAAGGAGGTGTAGGAGGGTGGATCCTGACTGGTGTTTCACCTCCTTTGCAGACAAGGCACCTAAAGGTGCAGCAGGTGAAGGACCCCCAGCTGCAGAGAAAGACCCTGATCCCCCAAACCCAGAGAAAGAACTTGGTCCCCCAGACCCAGAGAAAGAAATTGGTCCCCCAGACCCAAAGGAAGAACCTCATCCACCCACCATGAAGAAAGATGCTGAAGCCCCAGCCCCAGAGAAAGGGGATAGTGCCTTGGCCCAACCCTCAACCAGCAGCCAGGACCCCAAGGGAGAAGGACACCTGGGTGGGGGGCCTGCGGAGGGCAGTGCTGGGCAGCCGGCCGCCCTGCCCCAGGAGACCGCGACAGCCGAGGTCAGTGTCAAGAAGCCCGAGACCAAGCAGGGGACCCCAGGCAGCCAGGACCTCGGAGAACCCAAGCTGCACAAGAAGGCAGCAGAGGGCCAAGCAGCAGCCAGGAGGGGCTCACCCGCCTTTCTGCACAGCCCCAGCTGCCCTGCCGCCATCTCGAGGTGAATGGCCCCTGGCTGGGAGCGGGGAGGGGCCCTGCAGTTCCTCTGTCTTGGGCACCGTCATCACACTCAGTGCTAGATGGGGTAGTTCTGATGTTCACCTCCCTCTGTCCTGGGCATCGGCCTGACCACTTTGTCTCCCTGCAGAAACCAGGATTTTGTGATAGTTCGCAGAAGCCTGGAATGTCAGGCAGGAGAGGTCCTCAAAGACCTCTTCTCCAGGCATCTGGAGTCCAGAGTTCCCCTTACCCCATGAACTTGGGTCTCACCAAGGGCAGGACTGAGATGTCAGGAGGAAAAGATAACCTGTCTGCTTAATAGAATTATTGGTATAATATGGAAAGATGACTAATAACCAGACTGATAGATCATTACCGATACTCTTAGAACCATAATATAGCACCAGTCTCATGGTGCAATCCGTTATCCTTACCTGAATGCCAGTCATATTACTGAGGTTATTAATGATGTATTTATCATAAGCCACAATAATAACACTTACCATATCAGTTTGAATTATGTGGTAATATAAATTAATATCATTGATACATTATCAATTGCATCACCACAGTTTTATGAATCAAGAGCTACATAACCTTCCTCATTGTTGCCACATAATGATTAACCAAATCAACAATCCTGTTAACAGTTATTAATGATCTATTAGTGCATTGATACTCAAGATAACAACCACAGACATGGGAATTCCCTGTTGGTCCAGTGGTTAGGGCTCCGCGCGTCCACTGCAGGGGGCACAGATTAATCCCTGGTCGGGGAACTAAGATCTCGCATGCCATGTGGCGTGGCCAGGAAAAAAAAACCCATAGACGTTTATGGTATTATTAACATCCCTTGATTTTGTATGAAGTGAATTCAGATGCATTACCCCGCGCGTGTGGGGTGGGGGCAGGGTCGTATTAGCTCCAGATTGCAGATGGGGCTCTGGGAGACCTGCCTGCTGGCTGTGGCTGCTGAGGGCGTCACCTCTGTGTTCTCACTTCTAGCCCTGAGAAGCCGCTGGCTGAGAAGCCCCCAGATGAGGCATCAGAACTCATCTTTGAAGGGGTGCCCGTGACCCCAGGCCCCACGGATCCTGAGCCAGCCAAGGTAGCAGAAGGAGAGAAGAACCTCCCGGAAGGCAGCCAGAAGGAAACAGAAGAGAAGGTTCCAGGCCAGGCTGGCCAGGCTGAGGTGCAAGGGGACACCTCGAGGGGGATCGAGTTCCAGGCTGTTCCCTCGGAGAGATCGGAGGTGGGACAGGCCCTCAGTCCCACAGCCAGGGAGGAGGACTGCTTCCAGATTTTGGGTAGGCCGGGGCTGCCCTGGGGCTGAGGTAAGAGGCAGCGGGCTCCCCATGTCTCCCCACTTAGAGGACTCAACCCTTCTGAGCTGCCTCATCCAGCCTGATCCATCTGTCACCCAACCCCAGGAAGTACGAGTTCCTGGTCCCCTTTGAGAGATGGGGAAACGAGGGCTAAAAAAAGGGAAGTGGGGCACCCCAAACCCATAGCTAGAACAGGATATGAACCTGTCAGGACAGCCTGACTCCAGAGCTCACTTTTTACTTTCTTCTACTTTGACTAAAATGGGGCTTTTAAAAAAAAATCAGGCACGTTATTGGAGCAACACCAATTCTCTGGACAGTGGGATTTGAAGTCAATCTGTAGAAAGGCTCAAGTGCCAGGCTTTGGTAGTTAAACTGCATCCTGGGCGGGTGGGGAGGCTCCTGGGAGCCATAGAGGGTTCTTGAGCTGAAGAGCACAGGTGTGTGTGTGGTGGGGGGAGGGTGACCAAGGTAGCTGGGCACGTGAGATGGGGCAGGACTGTGGAATGGCCTTAAGTGACGACGGTTTATTCAGCGGGCAGCAGGGAACCACTGAGCATGAGTGAGCTTGGCGAGCAGGTGAATAGGAAAAGGGCCTGGGCAGGAGTGTGGCAGGGCTGGGGGTGGGTTGAGATGGGGTCAGGAGAGCCCAGAGTGTCCTGAAAACCCCCCTTCTCCAGGCTGAGGTGCCCTGGGAGACCCGCCAACCTGCCTGGTGAGCGGCACAGTGCCACCCAGACAGGGTGGGAGGGCCTAGGCGGCTGGGCGGCAGCCAGGAGCCCTGCCTCCTCCCCTGAGCAGCGGCCCAGACCTCCGGGCCCACTCCACCCTGCGATCACATCCTCGAGTGACGGACCTGAACAACCTCCAAGGGCCGCCTGATTTATCACCGGCTTCCCTGCGGCCTCTTGCTATTTATAAAGAGATTTCCACTCCCCATGACTCAGCCTGTCTGTCCCCATGCTGTTCCCCATGCTGTTCCCCATGCTGCCACTAGGTGGCAGCCTCTCCCTACCAACATCTCCATCCCTGGCCCACCCCCGCCCCACCCCACCCCCAACTCTGCCTCTGGGCCAGGTCCAGGTAGGACACCCATTCCACAACTGGTGAGAGCTTGCAGTGTTATTAGAGGGGATGGTAGGCAGGTCCCATCCCCCACCGCAACAGACATAGTAACCCCTATCGGGCACTCCACCATTATAGATGCCTTTTTTTTTTTTCTTTAATGGAAATGCAGATAGCTTGGGATGGAGTCTTCATACCTTATAATGTGGGAGGGTCCGAGAAGTCCAATCAGCCGTCCCCACTGTTGTGCCGGGAGAAGCTGAGCCCCCCTCTGACAGAGGCAGAGGCCTCCCAAGGAGGGTGTGTGTTGGTAGCAGAGCTGAAATTGGAAACTAGGCCCCTAGCCCCTATCCTGGAGCCAGCTGTCCCCCAGGTATCACTCGCTGAACTTCCCTGGATGGGGCTCAGGCCAGGCAGGAGGGTGTGGTGGCAGGGTGGGTCCTCAGCAGCCCCGGCACTGACTGTGATGGCTTTGCTCTGCTCTACAGATGACTGCCCACCACCCCCGGCCCCGTTCCCCCACCGCATCGTGGAGCTGAGGACTGGGAACATCAACAGTCAGTTCAGCCTGAACTCCAAGGAGGCACTGGGCGGGTGAGAGCCGGGGCCTCAAGCCCCTGGCCCACCAGCAGGAAAGCATCAAGCCCCCAGGCCTTACATCTTCCCCATGAGAGGCCCAGACACTCCGACTGGACATGAGCCAAGTGGACAAAATTGGTTCCACATGGTCACACTTGTGTGCAGCCTGTCACATGGCTGGTGTGTCACTGTCACTCACACAAACACACCACTGGTCATTCAGTGTCTCCCATAGGAAGCATATAGTATTTTCCTGTCTGTCTCAGTTGCAGGCACCACTGACCGCTCAAGGCGACTCCTGCTTTGTCAAAAGTCCTGAAGGTGCCCTCCCCCAGGGCCCAGGGCCCCTCCCTGCCACAGTCTGCGAGCTGCACATCAGCGGCCATCCTTTGATGAGCCTACCCTTCCTGGGCCTGAGGTCTATGTGGTTCAGCCATTGTCCCTGCAGTAGAGCTCACAGTTTCTGGAGGGAATCGGAGCTGGCTGGGATGTGCGCCCCCATCTCACAGGGAACAGAGCACAGCCCCTCACCCCATGGCCCTTAGAACTCCCTCATTCCCAGCCTCTTCTCTCTCCAGTGGCAAGTTTGGAGCAGTCTGTACCTGCACAGAGAAAGCCACAGGCCTCAAGTTAGCAGCCAAGGTCATCAAGAAACAGACACCCAAAGACAAGGTAGTGGGGGTCTGGCTGTGTGGGAGGGGGAGGGGATCCTTGGAGTGGGTGCCTCTCACCTCCCTCCACCCACCCATCTGCACCAGGGGCCTGGTGTACGAAGCTTAATGCACTGAAGATATCACACAGATAGACAGACAGACAGACAGGTAGCCCTGCCACAGGGGCCTGATGCCCCTGACCATAAACTTGACCCCGCGGTTAGTGAATTTATCCTGGGGACTTAACCCCTTCATGCCCTCTGTTCGGTTCAAGTCAATAAGTGCCGATAAGCGCAGGCTCTGGGCCAGGCCCTGTGCTGGTGCTGGAGGTCTCAGAGGGAAGTCAGTTGGTCCCTGCCCTCAGAGAGCACCAGCATAAACAGGCCTCGAGGGCTCTGCCTCTAACACCCAGCCCAGGCCCGCTTCAGAGCAGTGTTTGTTCAAGGAGTGAATGAGTGGCTGAATGAATGAGGCAGAGGCTCATGTGGAGTGAGTCGGGTGTGTGAGGAGGTGATGGTGACCTAGCAGGCTGGCATGGTGGGAGCTGTAACTCAGGAAAGCTAGGGTGGGGGGTCACAAAGGAGGCTCCTGACTCACCTGTGGGTTCAGGGAAGCTTCTCCTGAATGAAGACTTTGAAGAAGGAGGAGCTGTTTTCCAGTGGGGAAGACAGGGGAGAGAGTTTCAAACAGAGACGACTGTGGAAAGAAAGGCCTGAGGGCCAGAAACGGCAGGTACCTGCTGGGAACGCTTGAGTCAAGGTCAAGGCCAGGGGAGCAGAGACAGCAGAAGCCTGGAGAAGCAGGAGAAGCAGGTCCGGAGGAAGTGCTGCAGCCCTGAATTCCTCACCGTGGCTCTGAGCTCATATGAACAGCATGGATTTTCTATGTGACTCTGTCTTTCTCTGTCACTTCCACTTGACGGGGCCTGGATCCATGTTATTGACTGCTGGGTCCAAGGCCTCTATCATGGACCTGGCTCAGCATAGATGCTCAAGACACATGTACTGTGTAAATTAATTGGAGTCAGCTGTTGATTAATTAATTATTGGGCACTTTTTCTGTGCTGTTCAATTTGCCAGGTGCTAGGAAAATGGTAGTAAACAAGTCCTGACGTGCTAGAGAGCAGGGACAGAGGCTAAAACCAAACTAAAACAAAAAGCATGGTGTCAGGACCTGAGAAGTGTTAGGAAGAAAAGTAAAGCCAAGTAGGAACAGGGTCGATGGGGGCCGTTCAGATGGATCAAGTGAGGTTAGGCCTCTCTGAGGAAGTGGCCTGGAAGGTGAGATATCAACCAAGGAATGGAATAACGGGAAAAACGGAGCAGTCCAGGTAGTTGATCCAATGCTCTGGGGGCATAGTTCCGGGGAGAGACCTGATCTGTAGCATTTGCCAATTTCCCTGGTGTAAATATTCCTACCATTGTTGATTTCACAGATGTGACCACTGGTTTGCAAACTTTCTGAAAGTGACAAATAATGGCAGCTGAGACTAGGAAGGCAGTGATGGGGGAGGTGAGAAATTATTGGATTTGTAATCTAGCTTAAGGATAGAGTCAAAGGATTTACTGATGGGTTGGATGAAGGGTGTGAGGAAGTGAGAATAAGACAGGAATCTAGGAAAGCTCCTAACTTTTTGTCCTGCACACCCAGGTGAAGAGTGATGGTCTTTTGCTGATGGGCAAGCTGGGGGCAACTCAATTGTGGGGAAGGGGTGGTATCAAGAGTTTAATTTTGGACATGAGAGATTTGAGATGCCTGTTAGTCAGACATTCAAGGGGAGGGAAGGTAGGCAGTTGGAGAGATTGGTGTCTGGAGTTTAAAGGAGCACTCAGGGGTGGAGATACGGATTTGGAAATCAATCACATTTGGATGGAATTTCAAGTCCTGGTACTTGAGGAGAACGCCCGGGTGGAGAGTATAGAGCGGGTAGTGCTGAGCAGGGAGGATGGAGCCCACTATTCAGCCAGGGGGAAGAGAAGAACCAGCAAAGGAAAGGTGTCCCAGCAGGAGCGACTGTGTGGTGAGGACACAGGCTTGAGGGTGGGGAGAGGTGGGAGGTGAGGAGACCAGCGAGGAGGAGGTGGGCAGTGGTCCAGGCAAGGCCCAACAGGTCTGGTCAAGGGCGAAGGTGTGGAGGGTGGAGGGCAGGGAGTAATGATGCTCGGATGGTACCCCTGACTTCCCGGGTCCCCAGGAAATGGTGATGCTTGAGATTGAGGTTATGAACCAGCTGAACCACCGCAACCTGATCCAGCTCTATGCAGCTATTGAGACCTCGCACGAGATCGTCCTCTTCATGGAGTAGTGAGTGCCATCAGTGGGGTGGGGCCTGGGGAGGGGGCAGCGGGCCCTGAAGCAAGCCTGCAGAGGGGTCTGTGCACACAGCATCGAGGGCGGCGAGCTCTTCGAGAGGATTGTGGACGAGGACTACCATCTGACTGAGGTGGACACCATGGTGTTTGTCCGGCAGATCTGCGACGGGATCCTCTTTATGCACAAGATGAGGGTTCTGCACCTGGACCTCAAGGTACTGGGGTGGGGGCTCCCGGGAGGGGTCGGGAGCGGCCTCCAACCACCTGAGACCAGCGTCGCAGCCAGCCATCCCTCCATCCCCTAACCCCTCCTCCTCCTCCATCCAGCCTTCCATCTGTAGATTCAAAAAGGGTGTATTGAGGGCTTCCCTGGTGGCGCAGTGGTTAAGAGTCCACCTGCCGACGCAGGGGACGCGGGTTCGTGCCCCGGTCCAGGAAGATCCCATATGCCACGGAGCAGCTGGGCCCGTGAGCCATGGCCGCTGAGCCTGCGCGTCCAGAGCCTGTGCTCCGCAACGGGAGAGGCCACAACAGTGAGAGGCCCGCGTACCGCAAAAAAAAAAAAAAAAAAAAGGTTTTATCGAGCATTTAGTAAGTACCAGGAGTCAGGGGACACATCAGAGAGCAAAAAAGACTTGGTCCCAGCTCTCAGGAGCTGCTAGTCTGGTACTAAGTACTTGCTGAAAGGGTCTCTTGCCCCACACTCAGTGTCTCACATGTGAAACTTGTTGATAAGCGTTGCAAAAGCGCTTGCCTCAGTGCAGGCCTCTGACAGGCACTGCGAATGTTTGTTCATTTATTCCACAAATATCTGTTGAGGGCCTACTAGACGCCAGGCAGTGTTCTAGGTGGTGGAGATCCAGTGGTGAACAAAATAGATAAAAACGCCTGCCCTCATGGAGCTTACATTCTAGAAGGGGAGTCAGAAAAACACATCAGCAAGTATAGTGTCAGTGCAGCAATACACATGTGGCAGGTGCTAACGAAATGTGTAGTGAAAGATTATGTCTCTCTTCTGACTTGCTCATTAGTACCCTGCATGTAGCAGTTCAGGGAGAGCAAATAGATTTCATGCATCCCACCAACTCTGATCAGCTGGCAGTGGCTGTCTGGAGCTGAGAGACGTGGCCGTGGCGTGGAGTGGGCAGGAGCCCCATGAGTAGCGGGTAGCTCCATCCTTATGGCAGGTGTTAATGTTTGTGGGATCAGTGGCAAGGCTAGTGGAGAAGATGAATTCTGAACACTGATGTGGCTTAGCAAAGTGGATGGTCCTTTCATTCATTCACTTGGTAGATACGTACCAAGTACCTGCTCCTGTGCTACTGTGCACAGTGCTGGGCATGGGCATTACCATCAAGATCATGAGGACACGCCCCTGTCCCATGGAGCCTACAGGTCATAGGGGAAACAGACATTCATACAGTAATAACCCAATGAATAGATCATTTTAAACCATTAAAAGTGTTATGAAAAAGTACGTGAGAGTAATGGGGAAACATACAAGGTGTAACTGGAGAAGCAGGCAAGGGCTGGAGCATTCGAGGTCCAAAGCAGGAGATGCTCCCGCTGCTGTGGGCTAACACCTCCACCGTGCTTACTAGGGGTCAGAACTGCTCAGGGTGTGTGACAGCCCATTGGGTCAGGTGTGCTGTTATCATCCCCACTGACAAGCGAGGAAGCGAGGAGGGTAAAGAGATGAGTTTCAGTGGGGCCACCGTGGCAGCAGGGCATTTAGGAGGCGGTCATAATAAGCCAGGAGAGAGATGATGGGTCTGGAACCAGTGGCAGTGGGGGAGGGATGGGAAGTGGTCAGATGATGGATGCATTCTGAAAATAGAGCCAGCTGGGTTTCTGATGGTTTGGATGGGGGAGGGCGGAGGGAAATGAAGGAGTGTGGGTGACTCCTGAGTTTCTGGACAGAGTGGGTGCCTGCGTGGTGGCATCGGAGCCTGCCCTTCTCCCGTGAAAGCCATTTTCTTTGGGGTAGGGCAGGGTCTCCAATTAAAATGCAGTGTCCTGGGAAGAAGGTCAACCTTAAGTCTCTGTATCCTAAAGTGTGTTTTTTTTCCAGGAAAGCAGTAAGTTTTTCATCAATAAAGGGTTTCACGTCAAGTCACTTGGGTGAACCATAGCCTGAAGGCACTTCCCAGGGCTCTGGCTGCAGGGCTTTTCAGGAAGTCCCCTGTCCTCCAAAAGGAGGTCTGAATCTGTCTCATTTCCCCTACCAATTGTGTCCTGGGGCCTTTCTTTCCTTTCTCCCTTTCGGGGAGCACTGGGTTGGGCTGCTGAAGTCACTAGCATCCTGCTCTGAATGAGTGCAGCAGTGTGAAAGGAACTTCAGAAAACCTATCAGTTGGGGCCTCAGATCAGATGCACACAAAGCCCAGACGAAGAACAGAACCCCATTAAAAGAGGCGGAGGCCCCGGGGAAGTGGAGGACTTCTGCCCGTCACAGGGGTCAGGGGCAACTCCCTCCCAGCCGTGTGTAGCCATGCGGCTGGGGCTTCCAGTGTTTCAGGAGGTGCTGAAAATCAGGGGTTTTGTGCAAAATCTGCCTTTTAACCATTGTTAACTACTTACGATGTTTCTGCCCCGCAACCTCAGATTAGTCCTCTGTCCTTGTGTTACATGAAGAGGAAATGGAGGCCCAGAGTGGGAGGGACTAGCCTTGCATGTGACTCACATATTCACCTGTGCTTGGGGCACAGGATTTCTGGGAGCCTTGGTTGAGTGTCTGCTGGGCGCTTTGTTAGACGCTGAGGGTGGGGAGCAAGGAGGCCTGGAGAAGGTGGTTCCTGCCCTGGAAGAGCCCCTCTCGGGCGTCAGGATCCTCCTCTTTGCCTGGAGCAGGCAGGTCTGAGGGTCTCTGATGGGCTGTCCACTCTGGCAGCCTGGGCCTCTAGTCCCGGGAGCCTGGGACTTGGATGGACCTGGGCGGGGAGGGAGGGTGAGCTAGGTCAGAGGTCAATCCAGGCCACCCCCTTCTCCTCAGCCAGAGAACATCCTGTGTGTCAACACCACGGGCCATTTGGTGAAGATCATTGACTTCGGCCTGGCACGGAGGTACGACCTGGGTGGGTGGCATGGCAGGGCCAGCCTCGAGGTGGGCAGGGCTGGGGGAAGGTTGGAGGGTGTCTGGGAATGGCCTGGGAGTTGTGCTCTGAGCTCTTGGCCTCACCTCCAGGTATAACCCCAACGAGAAGCTGAAAGTGAATTTTGGGACCCCAGAATTCCTGTCACCTGAAGTGGTGAATTATGACCAAATCTCTGATAAGACAGACATGTGGAGCCTGGGGGTCATCACCTACATGCTGTGAGTCCTGAGGGTGCCTGTTGTTTATGGGGTTGGGGCACATGGGTGGGCAGCTGAGGCCTAGATTGCTTCCACCTCCCCACTCCCTCAGTCAGGGGTTTGTGGGGCGTTGGGCATGCTAGGGCGAACCAGGAAAGGGAACTCTGTACCCATTTTATAGATGGAGAAACCAAGGCCCCCAAAGGCATAGTGTCCCAGCCCAGGGCTCTGGGCAGCAGAGCTTTGATGACCCAGTGCACTCATCATTCCTCTTCTTCACTCTAACCCTGGGAAGCTGGGATGATTATGCCCATTTTACAGATGAGAAGAGTGAGGCTCAGAGAGGGGAAGTGACTTGCCCAAGGTCACCCAGCCAGATTCAAACCCAGGTCTGTCCCATATGAGAGGCTGGGGGTCTTTTCAGTGCATGGTGCTGCTTCCTAGGCTCTGTCCCCATCCCTGACCCAATCTCACCTCCCTGCTCCCTGCCAACCCCTCCCTCTAGGCTGAGTGGCCTCTCCCCCTTCCTGGGAGACGATGACACCGAGACCCTGAACAACGTTCTATCGGGCAACTGGTACTTTGATGAGGAGACCTTTGAGGCCGTGTCAGACGAGGCCAAAGACTTTGTCTCCAACCTCATCGTCAAGAACCAGAGGTGAGGCTCACCCCAGGACACGAACCCCGTGTGTGCAAGCCCAGTGTGTGTGTGTGTGTGTGTGTGTGTGTGTGCCCGCTGGGCGGGAACTGGGCCAGGAGGCCAGTGGGGTGGTGCCTCCCTGGCCTGCCACCCACCCTCACCGCACTGCCCCCTCCCCACAGAGCCCGGATGAACGCTGCCCAGTGCCTCGCCCACCCCTGGCTCAACAATCTGGCAGAGAAAGCCAAGCGCTGTAACCGACGCCTCAAGTCCCAGATCTTGCTTAAGAAATACCTCATGAAGAGGCGCTGGAAGGTACCACAGAACTGAGGGTGGGGCGGAGCGGGGGATACAGGGCAGGAAGAGTCCTGGCCCCACTAGCCCTGTGTCAGCCGGTTCGGTCTGGAAAACAGAATTGGCTTTTCTCTTCTTGTCCTGGGCTGGCTACTGCCCTGGGTAGTGGCCCTCCACCCACCCATCTCCACCGTAGGGAGGGGTGTCCATTTGTGTCTCGGGCTCAGGAAAAGGTCTCTGACCCCATCACAGGCTTCCTCCCCTCATTTCACAAATATTTCTTGAGCATACACTACCTCTAGGCACTGGGGATACAGCAGTGGACAAAGAGACAAGGATTTCAGGCTTTGTGGACTTGCTTTTGGTAGAGGATGGAGAGTTGCTAAAAGGAGTTAAGGAAGGGCTCTAGGAAAAAATAAGGATGGTCGGGAGTTCTGGGGAGAGGCTGCACTTCTTAGTAGGGTGGCCAGGGAGGGCACACTGAGAAGGAACATGTGAACAAAAACCTGAAGGAGGTGAGGGCTGAGCCAGGCTGGTATGGGGGGAAGAGTGTGCCAGGCAGAGGGAACAGCTGGTGCAAAGGCCCTGAGGCAGAAGCACGGTGGTCAAGTGTGAGGAACAGGTAGGAAGCCAGCACGGCTGGAGTGGAAGAAGCAAGGGGTAAGGGAGATGTCCAAGAGGATCGGGAGGCAGGGCGTGGAGGGACTCGGCCATGATGAGGGGTTTTTACTTGGAGTGAAATAGGAACCACTGTACTGCCTTGAGCAGAGGGGTACTCAGGTTGAATGAGGGAGGGAGTCCTGGAGGCTGCAGTGTCATGGCGCCCCCTGCGGCCATTTTGGGCACTGCGCCCTCCCTGGCATGGAGCCCTCCTGGAATGAAGGTGACCTTGGGAGACACTCAGCTGTCCTACAGCTTTCCCCCTGCCCTGCTGCTGACTGGGACCCCTCTCCCTCATCTCTCAGAAAAACTTCATTGCTGTCAGTGCTGCCAACCGCTTCAAGAAGATCAGCAGCTCAGGGTCACTGATGGCTCTGGGGGTCTGAGCCCCAGGAGCAGCTGAGGCCTGGATGCAGCCGCACAGTAGCCGGGGCTGAGGCCACACAGCCCAGAAGGCTGGAGCAGACGGGCCAGATTGCCGGGGCTGACTGGCCAGGACAAGGCTGCACCAGGCTGGGAGGCTCGGGGCTCCCGTGCCCCCGCGCAGTGACTGCTTCCCCGACGTGCGCTGCCTCGGATATGGCCTGACTCCATCCTGCTACTGCCTCCCCAGACAGGGCTCCGGCCCGTCAGCCACAGCCCAGATGCCACGGGCCCTGCCGAGACGCCGCCCGGCTCACCTTCTCGGAACTGCTGCTCTGGTGACCCCTGCTTGGCCTCACCTGGGGCATCCCTGGCCTGGGCTTGCTCCTAGCTAGAGCAGGAGGGCTGGGGCTCCTGGCATATGGGGTTTCTGCAGTTGGGGATGGGAGGTCCTTGGTGGGGCAGGAAGGCAGACGGCGATTCCTAAGGCGCAGCTGCCAGGGGAGACAGAGCAGGCTTTGTGAAGGAGGACCTCCATGCCCCCACCCGCCTCCCCACTCCCAACAGATAAGGCCTGACACACCATCTGGTCTGGCCCGGCCCCCGCCCACCTTCCTTGCGACCACCAACACACAGGAACTCTGTGTGAGAGAGAGGACACCCAGCCCGGGCCTGGTGGAGGGGGAGGGGAGAGGCCTGGAGGACAGGGGAGACCACCCCCGAGCTTTCCTGAAGGCCAAGCCAGCCCAACCCAGCCACTCCGGCCCCCATTCCAAGGGTCACCCACGGCCTCGGATGATGGCGTCAGCAGGCCCAGGAGGCGTGGGAAGGCCGTCGGCAGCCCCCAACCCGCTCTCAGCTTGTGCCTTGTAAATAAATGTACAGGTTGGAAGTGGCCTCCTTTCACGGTGTGTGTGCGCCCGGTGAGGCCTCAGCGGGCCACCGTTCACGGAACACTGCTGCGGGCCAGGCGCTTCAGCACCCTCAGGAGCCAGGCTACCCAGTGTGTGATCTAGGCAAGTGGCAGCCCGCTTTGTGCCTTGGTTTCTCATCTGTGAGAGGGAGGGCACAGCACCAGCCAACATTTAGGGGTGACATTACTGTGTGTCAGGCTCTATTTAAGTGCTTGTATGTCTATTAACTCATTTATGAGGTCATGAGGTAGATATTATTATTATTCCTCTTTTACAGAGGGGGAAACTGAGGCTTAGAGAGGGGAAGGAACTTGAAGGCCTTTCAACAAGTCAGAAGCCGGGGCTTGAACTGGACTCTTCTACCTCCCATAGCAAGGCTCTGCCCGCAAGCCCACTCTGCTTCTCACCGAACAAGGTGTAAGCAGAAAGCAGAGTCTCCAGGTGGAGCCAGAGGTTTGGGCCTGCAGTGGTGGGCATCCTCCAGGAGGCCTGGGGGAGACAGCTGTTCTCCGGTCCCTCCTATGGGCCCCAGCCCGCCTCACCCCAGGCCTGCAAGGCAGGGGAGGGGCGCCATCTGCTGGAGGGGGCAGCCCAGAGGGCAAGAGAGCTTAACCCCAATAGGGTGCAGCCTTTCTGGCTGTGAGGACAGCTGACTCAGAAGTGGGACTGGCTTAAGTGGGGCAGCTGGTCTGCCTGCTGGGGGCTTATTGGTTCCAGCAGGAATGGCAGTAACAACAGCTCACGTGCACTGAGTGCTCGCAGGGTGCAGCCCTGGCCCAGCTCTGCGTGTTCACGTGACTCTGCTTCCAGTGATCCTGCACGGTGGGCAGTGTTATGTCCATTTCTCCGATGGGGCAGCCAAGCCTCAGGAAAGCTAAGCCATTTGCTCAGGGTCACACAGCTAGTCAATGGCAGAGCCAGGATTTGTACCCAGACAGTCTGGGCCCAGAGCCCCTGCTCTTCACCACCACATTATCTGCCTCTGAGAAATCTTGGACGGAGACCTTGACCATTCATCCTTCCACCCCCTGCTTCCATGAATATTGGCTTGGAGGGCAAGGCCAGGTCGTCACCCCTACCCCTGCCCTGTTCCAGCAGATGGCTGCGGAGTCCCCCTACAGCAGGTGCCACATGAGGCAGGGTATGGGGGACTTTGGAATCTGAGCCTGCTGGGGCTTGCACTTGGGGCTTGGGGGGCCTGGGGAGCCTGGCTTAGGCTCTTGGTGGGAGATGTGCTTATGGGCAAGGCCTCTAGGGCTGTTGATCCCTGCCTGCCTGTCCGCCCGCCACCTGCTAGCTGGGCCAGGCCTGTGGTTTCCTCTGAGTTCTCTCAGCCTTGCTGGCCCCCGCCCAGGCTGAGCCTCGGCCACACAGCGTGATGATGAGGGATGAGTCACCGCCATAGTGGAGGGGTAAGGAAATGAGGTCCAGCCAGCACAGAGATCCAGGGCCTGGATCCAGCTAGGGAAACCGAGGCCAAAATGAGAAGGCTCCTCAGCAGAGACAGCAACAGCTGGGACTAGAACCCAGGACTCCTGCCTCCCAGCGCAGGCCTCAATTTCCTCCTCTATAAAATGCAAATGACAACCTCAGCTCCACTGTCCTCTATAAAATGCAAATGACAGCCTCAGCTCCACTGTCCTCTGCCACTCTGAGGGCCATTGTAACAATCCAGAGATGGGATAGGGTGCTCATTCACCCTATTTCACAGGTGAGGAAACAGGTTCAGAGAGGGAAAGTGAGCTGCCCAAGGCCACACAGCAAATTAACATGTCCTGGGAAGGAAGCCCACCCAGAACCATGGAACAGGGCTGACCACTGCCTCTATCCCTATCTGGTCCTGGGAGCACATCTTAGAAAGCTCTTTTTGATTCATCAGGTGCCTCCTTTGGGCCTCCCCTAGTCCCTGGAAGTAAAGGATATGAACTCAACAATATGGATGGGAAATGATGGGAATTCAGAGAAAATTTGCTCCCCCAGGGCCACAGAGCACACCCAGGAGAAAGCTGGTGTGGCAGCCCCTGGGGTGGGACTGAGTCTCAGTCTTTCTGTAGGCTGGGGCCCAGCCCCATGACCTGCACTAGCACTTCCATTCCCAGCAGCCTCTGAGCCACCCAAGAGAGGGAGTGGATCCATGCTCGTTTGGGCCTGCCAGCTGGAGCCAGAGCCAGGACCAAAGCTCCAGGTCTGGGTCTGGGGTTCTGCCAGTCCCGGGCAGCCGGCGGCAAGAATCCCCTGCCCCTTCCTTGGTGTGCCCTGCCCACCCCATGCCTGTGTTGTGGGCTCCCCCCTGACCGGCGCCCATCACAATGCCGATGCTGTAACCTTCCCTGCAAGGGGCTCTGTGCCTCACGGGGCCAGGACCACGAGCTCCTCCTGCACACTGTCCTGGGCCCCCCTTGTGGGCTCAGAAGGGTTAACACCCTCAACAGGACAGCTCCTCCCGACGGGTCCCAGCCCAGAGAGCGTTCCTCCAAGACTATTTCCTGCCTCTGGGCCTTGGCCAGGCCCACAGTGACCACCCCCATGGGTCTGAGGCCGCATCTGGTTTGGATTACACGAGGGCTGGTGACGTTGCCTTTTCCTGTCGGCGTCCAGTGGCCTCGAATTCCACTGGCCACCTTGGACCCAGCAGGGCAGCTGTGGGAAAAGATTCAGCCAGTGACAGGGCTGCCCCGAGGGTGTGAAGCAGCCAGGGCTGTCCTGAAGGATGTGCCCACCTGGACCAAGCGCCCGCTCGTGCAGCTGCCCACACACCTGTTCCTTCCTTCACTCTAATGGGTGTTATTTACCGAGCACCAGGCACAGTGCCAAGTGATTCCCATGTACGCAGTCATTTCATTTCCCCCCATGAGTGGGTATTTCCTTATCAGCGGTTCACAGATGAGGAAACTGAGGCACAGGGAGGTGATGGACAAGTCCATGGGGTCCCAGCTAGTAAATAGTGGGGTCAGGATGCAAAGCAGGTGGCCTGACTTCAGACTCATCCAATTACTTCACAGCTATTTCTTGAGGCCCTTTTCTGGGCCTGGCCCTAACCCAGAGCCTGGAGATGAATTAGTCATGGTCTCGGTCTTCAGGGAGTTCACAGCATCTGGAACCCCAGGGTTGGGAGGTTGGGGATCATGGTGAAGCTGGAAGGGTGTGGAAGAAGACACTAGCTTCTATTCTCTCCTCTCCAGTGGGAGTGACAGTCAAGCTGAGAGCAAAGAAGGAGCAGGCCTCTTCCAAATAGAGCGTGTGCTGCGGGGAGGGGGTGTTCCAGGCAGCTCCAAAGACTTGGAGCTGAGAACAACCTTGTCCTGGAGCATCCCAGGGGGCTTTTGCACATGAGGAAGCAAGAAGTAATCTGGAGAATTTGGTGGGAGTCTCAAATGCCAGGCTGAATTGGAGCCATAGGGGGCCATGGAAGGGTTCTGAACGAAGGAGGGACATGATCAGATCTGTGGTTTAGAAGGATCCCTGCAGCCAGGGATGTCAGTGAGGGAGAGACTGGAGGCAGGGAGGCCAGAGGGAGGTTGGGCCGTGTCTGCTTGAGGGGCTGTGAGGATTGTGGGGACAGGAGGTGGGAGCTGCAGACCTCATACACCGCCAGGGAGACAGGCTGATGACAGAGAGACTGGGTGCAGGTCAGGCAGAATGGGGTTCACATCTACTTATTTGCCCTCTCTGAGCCTCAGTTTCCTGTCTGTAAAATGGGATAATAGTACTTGCCTCCCAGGGTCAATGCAAAAGCGACATGAGCTGTGCAGATCTAGCACCTGGCCAGGCTGCTGAGCTTATGCTTGTTCCACAACTATTTCTCCAGCCCCTACTTTGTTCCAGACACTGTTCTAAGTGCTGGGGACAAGCAACCAATAGACAAAAACCCCTGGCCTGGCGGAGCCTCCTTCTGTTGGGAGACAGACCCTGGACAGCAATAATGAACTTAGAGCGCGTTGGTGGGGTGGATGGGGGATGCGGTGGTCAGCGAGTCTCAGAACAGAGACTGAAAGGCATGAGGGAGTGAAGATCAGTCCAGGCAGAAGGACTAGCAAATGCAAAGGCTGCTTGGAGTGGGGGCGGAGAGGGCAAGAGCAGCTGAAACCAGATCACACAGGCCTGTAAGGACTTGGCCTTTGGCTCTGAGTGAGCCAGGAAGCCCCTGGGCGGGTTCTCTGAGATTTAATCCATGGCAAATGGACTTATCCATTTATCCACTCAGCAAATCTTTATTGAGGGCCTGCTATATGCCAGCCAGTGGGTTAGGGAAGTGGATAAAGTGAGTAAGGCAGACCCAGCCCCTGCCCCCAGAGGCTTATGACACAAAGGCGGAGACAAGCAGAAGGGAATGCACACAGAGATGCAGAATTCCACATTGCAACAGGTGCCAAGTGGAGGAAACAAATAGGATGCAGAGGTGGAGAAAAATCTAGAGGCATCCAATCAGATAAGGAGGTGAGGGTTGTCTTCTCGGAGGAGGTGATGTTTAACTTGGGCTCTGGAGGCTGAGAAGTCAGCTAGTGGGGAGTGAGCATTCCAGGCCGAGGGAACAGCCAGTGCAAAGGCCTAGAGGTGGAAACACTCACAGAGGAGTCAGCTGCCTTAACTCAGCTCGGGAGGGTGAGCCTCCTGTCTGTCTCCCGGAGAGATCAGGGCACCAGAGGACTGTGGTCTGGCGGAGGCAGCCCTGGCCTTTCCAGGGGCCACAGGCAGGGTTCTGGCGGACTGTGGGACTAAATGGGACTCTGGTCTGTTTTTAGCCTGGAACCACTTCCTTCAGCCCCACCAGCTGCCTCCCTGAGTCACCACCCAATTACCAGCAGGGCAGGAACAGGGGATTAGACACCTGGGGGTCTGGACCTGTGGGGAAGGAGGTTTTGCCGTGTGCAACAAATGGGCAGAGAGGACTGGGCTGAGGGTACAAGGCCCTCCAGTGGGGCTGTTTCACGTTCCAGTAGTTGATGTACACTATTATATTAATTTCAGATGTCCCATTTCATTCGTGTTGACTGAATTGTACACATATCGTGCAAGGTGAGGTTTCCCGCATGCCAGTCCTGGGGGCTGAAATCATTGCCCCATTTTACAGATGAAGAAACTAGTACTCAGAGAAGTGAATCTACTTGCTCGAGGTCACACAGCAAGGAAGTAAAGATGCCAGGAATTGAATCCAAAGCTTTGTGTATATAACAACCTTCCCTCCCCCTGCATCTTCCCACCTCTGCAGCAGCTAGACCTTCCTGGTGGGTAAATCAGGTTAAGAAGACAAGCCCCCAGGGCCGAAATATTTATTTTACTTAAACACTTAAATTGCTGTTTCCATGTGTCAGACCCTGTTCGAAGCACTTTGCAAGTATTAATTCATGTAATCCTGACCACAATCCCATGGATATAGTACTGTTAGTGTCCACATGTTTTAGATGAGGGAAACCCAGAGAGGGGAAGCAACTTGCTCAAGGTCACACAGCTAGGAAGTGACAGCTGGGATCTGAAGCCAGTCAGTTGGAGTCCAGAGCCCCTGCTCTTAGCTGCTGTACCTACTGCCTCTGGGAGCCTGGCCTTTCAGGGGTGACGGGAGGCGACATTCTGGCTGAGGCCTGGATTCCTGGGTTTGTACACTCCCAGTAGGCAGACATGCCAGGCCGGCCGACACAACCTCCCCCCACCGTCTTCCTCATTTCTGTGGTGGCCTCAGAGTGCCCGCCCCGCCAAAGGAGAGCGTCTCCCCACCCTGGCCCAGGCGCTGTCTGGGGTGTGGGAAGGAGCTTGGAACTCAGGGCAGTGGAATGCCATAAACCAGGGAAGGAAGCTGGTGGGCGGAGAGGCGCAGGGAGATAAGATGTGGAGGGTGGAGGAGAGGCTGAGGAAGGCCCAGCCCTGTGGGTGGGGGTAGCCTCCCTGGAGGCCAGAGAGAGCAGAGACCAAAGGACCAGCAGGTGAAGAACTTCCTGACTGCCCTTCAGAGCTGCCAAACTTGGTCGGGAAGGGGCCGGCTCTGAAAGCAGCAGGCTCCCCTTTCCTGGAACCCGCCCCCCCCCCACCTGATATGAACTGCTTGGTGTAGAGGGGATTCAGAAATCAGGCAGGAGACGCCCTTTTAATTCTGATATTCCAAGAATCTGAGCTGCTGTGATTAAAAACTCTGGAATATTCTGAAATACCACTGATCCTACAATTTTAGATTTCGATTTAGCCTAACTCTACAAGGCCCCTCGGCACCCTGTTTTGCTCCGACCTGCTGAGGAGGAGTGGGGGCTGGGATCGCCTCCTGGAGACAGACCAGCCTCCATTGAGGAGAGTCAGATGGGGTGGCCCCTGTCCCCTAGAGCTCTACAGTTAAGGCAGCAGAGGGGTACTCCTGCCCTGCTGTGTGACCTTGGGCATGTCACTTACCTTCTCTGGCCTTGGTCTCTCCATCTGTGCCAAGGAGCTTTCTCTGGGTCGGCCCAGCTTAGGCATTCTGAATCTCTGCTAAGCACTGTCCACCCCTGGGTGGCCAGGCCAGAGGCAGGGGGTGTCTGTTGGTCATGGAAAGAATGTGAGGGCAGGAGGCCCAGTGGGTGGGGTCCCCAGGCTGGGCAGCAAGCAGAGGGCAACATGAGATCATGGTGTCTGGGCCTCCTGGTCCAGTATTTCTGGGGATGGGATCCCTTCCAGGCTGTCCCCCAGGTTAGACCCTCCCTGGGATCCGGATTCAAAGAGTCAGGCTGCCCTTTTCCCTCACCCTGCAACCTCCTCACTGGACAAAGGGAGTGAAATCAGGGCCCAGAGAGATGGGCACTGGTCCAGGCTCACACAGCAAGTCCAAGGCAGGCTCTGAGCCCAGGGCCCTGCTTAGGGACTGGGGCTGAGGGGACTGTCTTCACTTCTTGACTCTCTGGAGGGACCAGAGAGGGACATGGAGGGGGCTCATGCCCAGAGCTAAGTCTGTGCCTCTGTGTGCACTTGACCCCTCTGCATGTTCCCCCACCTCAGAGCATGGGCAGTTTTTTTCCCCCCAGGCTCCCACCCCAGTTAGATGCTCAACCTCATCGGGGGGGTGGGCGGGGCAGGATGCAGAAGCCTGGGATCCCCGAGTCGGGCCAGCCTCCCCATCCTCCTACGAGCTCAGGACACAGGCTGGGAAGGGACTGGGGTCACCAGGTCTCCACAGGAATGCACCACAGGGAACAGTGCCCGGCAGAGGCCTCTTTCCCTGACCCAGCTGAGAAAGAACCCCCGCCCCCCCGAATCTGTCCTTGTCTCCGTAACTGTCTCTGCGCATCACACAAACACACACACTCATGTAGACTCGGAGACGTACTGACCCACTCAGGCACACACGGTGGTGCGAACCTCTCCTCACCCGTGCCCTGCACTCGCAGGCCTCTGTCCCCTCCCCTTTCAGCCACGAGGCTGCCTGAATGCGACAGGACAGACCCTCTTTCCCTCCCGCCATTGCTCCATGGGTTCCAGGCTGGGGTCCGGCA
Organism: Orcinus orca; assembly: GCF_937001465.1. Classification (NCBI taxonomy): domain Eukaryota; kingdom Metazoa; phylum Chordata; class Mammalia; order Artiodactyla; family Delphinidae; genus Orcinus; species Orcinus orca. The sequence goes on along the minus strand of NC_064574.1, from coordinate 27,390,107 downwards.
CACACACTAGGGAGGGTCCGCACAGCTGGCCGGGCATTCTTCCACCCCCTTCTGGCCACACTGAGCCCGCACCCTGCAGGTGCCCCCTCCACCCCGGCTCTGGAGTCTGTGGGAACCAGACAGTTGGGGCTGTCCAGCCGGGCTCACTTCCTCCCAGGCCCCAGGGGACCTGCGGAGGGAGGAGGGAGCCACAGAGACTGAAGCCAGCGTGGCCGCCTGCCTGAGGGGGATGTTTTGGAGGGGACAGGGCTGCCTGCCCAGCAAAGGGGTCTCCAGCCGCCTGAGCATCACCTCATGGGACATAAGACCCTCCAGCAAAGACCAGAAAGTATCCTTGGCCCCTCTTCTCTCCCTATACCCATGATCCAGGTGGGGGGACTGAAGTTCCGGAAGAAAGCCATCTGCCTCAGCAAGTCTGGTGTTGGAGGGTATGGGGACAGTGAGGTTTCAGGTCCCTAAGTTGTTCCTCTGATGGGGACCACGACTATACCCACTTCTCCTGCTTCTACCCAAGGGGGCAGCTACAGAAGGCCAAAGGTCGAGGCTCAGTCTCTTCTAATCTGTACCCAGGGTAGCCACCGCCTCCCCCCATGAGGGAAATGCTTTCTCAGCGTCACCAGGAGACCTCAGAGAGCTGGGGGCTCGGGGAGTTCTCCCAGTCACGCCGGAAATCCAGACAAGGGAAGTGTGCCTGCCTTTTGAACCTTGGGTTCCCTGTCTGTGCAAGGGGTGAGGGGTGGCTTTTGAACCCTGGCATGCCAGGATTCAAAAAAAGCCCGCCTCCCTCTGGCGGGGGTCACCCTGTGGGCCACGCTGCATCCTCACGCAAACTGCAGGTAGGGGAAGGGGGGCAGAGCCACACAGACCTGGTTTTGATTTCCTCTCTGCCACTCATTGGTCATTTGGAGCCGGAGCTAGTGAGCCCCAACTTCTTTGAGTCTCAGTTTCCACCACTGTTAAATGGAGGTAACATTCCGTACCACCCAGGATTCGTTGAAAGGATATACACGAGCCCAGGACAGGATAACTGCCACAGATGGTCACAGGTATCGTGGCTGCTCGTAATGTGAGGTGCTGAGTCACAGAGTTTGGGGCTGGAGAATCAGCCCCTTGGTCCAGCCCAGCCTCACTCCTGCCTGGTGTCTCTCCTGGTTGCATCCCTCCTCTCTCTCTCCCACTCCCTGCTCCCACTTCCTCGGCCTTCCTGGGAAACTCCCTGAGAAGGTCCCCAGCAGGAGAAAGCCTCATGTGGGACATTCCTATCTGGGGTCCCCGGTCCCTGCCATACCACCCCACAACCATACGCCCCCCACGGAGCCAGGTGTCCTGGCCCTCAGTCCCCAACCATCCAGCAAACTGACCCTCATCATCACACTGGCTTTATTGGCCCTGAGAGCCATAGAGTAAATCCCAAGGGAGCCCTGCTTCCCCTCACCCCCAAGTCTGTCCAGAGACCCTGGGCGCTGGCTGAGTGTTCACCACGCCAATCTTGGCTTCCTGTCCCGGCTGTTGTGGGCTTGCCAGGCCTGCGTCCTTTGAGAGCTCCCCAGATCCTAGAGTCAGGCTCAACCTGGAGGGCGTAGCTGGCAGAGTCTCTGCAGGGACTGCCTGAGGCCGGCTGGCTTCACTCAAAGAAGAACATTCCTGGCGTCCGGTATAGGCAGGAGGTCAGCCCCAGTGGGTAGCCGGAGCTTCCCTGGACAGGGAAGCTGCCTGCAACCCAGGGTTCCTTGGGGTCTGCTGGCAGGGGCAGCGGGGCCCGGAGAGAGGCTGGAGGGGTGGGTGGTGCAGGGGAGGGGGCTGCTGAGGCCAAGAGGTGTTCAAGGCCAGGATCAGTCCCCATGCAGAAATTCAGCGCCTGCAGCCGGCACTGGTAGCTGCCCCCGATGGTGGCCTCGGAGGTCAAGATGGGGGCAGGGGCCTTGCTAAACCCCTCAGCCTCAGAGAAGCTGGCAGGAAAGCCAAATGCGGGGCTCGGGGAAGATGAGGTGGCCACGGGGAGCTCCCCTGGACCTGCAGGCTTGGGCGTGGGCATCTCCTTGGGCTCCGAGGGTGGCCGAGGCCTGGCATTGGTGGTGGCCGGGCACACACTGGCTGGCAAGGCCCCCACCAGACCCCCAAAGCTTAGGCCCTTGGGCTCTGGCGGCTCCAGTGGGAACGGGCATTGCATGCCAGTCGCAGCGTCGGGGGCTCCTAGGTCCTGGCTGGTGGCTCGGAGGGGTCTGCGGCGCACCTTGGCGGGGCCCTTGGCTCCCTCGGCGCCTGCCCGTCGGGTGAAGCGCCGGCGTCGGCGCAGGAAGCTGCCGTGCTCGAACATGTCATGGCAGTCGGGGTCCAGCGTCCAGTAGCTGCCCTTGCCCGGTTTGCGATCATCACGGGGCACCTTGACAAAGCACTCGTTGAGGGACAGGTTGTGGCGGATGCTGTTCTGCCAGCCGGGCCGGTTGTGGCGGTAGAAGGCGAAGCGGCCCATGATGTAGCGGTAGATGCCACTGAGCGTGGCCCGCTGCCCCGGTGAGCTCTGGATGGCCATGGCAATCAGGGCGATGTAGCTGTAGGGGGGCTTGGTCGGCTCGGCCGCAGGGGCCAGGGGCCCGGGTGGGGGCTGCTGCTGCATGCTGACCGGGCTGGCCAGGCTGGCGGCTGCCGGAACCACGGGGGCCAGGCACGGTGTCCAGGGCTGGTATCCGGCACAGCCTGCCCAGGCTGGTTAAAAGGCCCACTGGCCCAGCCTCCCAGCCTGGAAAGGCAAAAAGGGGTGGGCCCGCCAGGCTGCCCTCCCTTCTTCCCTCGGCCCCCTCCCACAAGGCCCAAGAGGGGCGGGCAGGAGAGGCCAGGATTGGGAAGCCATGAGCAGCTGCCAGGGGTGAGGAGACAGGAGGGAAGGGACTGAGACCCTTAGCCCACATGTGCTGGCTGGTGGTGGCTGAGGAGGGACAGGATGTGAAACTGAGCGAGACAGAGACAAAACAAAGAGAGATAGAGGCCGAGATGGAAAGAGAGAGTGAAAAGAGACAGAGAGACAGAGACAAAGAGAGGTAAGGGCATAATAAGAGGAAGACAGGAACATACAGAGAAGATAGAGGCAGAGACTTAAAGAGAGACAAAGAGCAGAAAGGGACAGAAAACAGGGAGACACACAGAGAGCCAGCCCCACGCACGTGCACACGTGCACACAGAGTACAGAAAAAGAATCACTGAAGAGAGAAAGAAAGGAATCCACAGAGAGGAAGAGGAATACACACACACACACACACACACACACACACACACACACACACATTAATGAGAGAGGAGAGAGGTAGCATCTGTGTTTGAACTGGAGAACAGGGAGTTCCTGAGAGAAAAGCCTCAGGGGCCTCTCGAGTCCCCACCTCTGGTTCCCCCTTTCTTTTCTCTTCCTCCTCCCAGGCCTGGGGTCTACTTTCTTCTCCCCACAGTGCAGAGCGCTCGAGGTCACACTATTCCCTGCCCTCCTAGCTCTGGGGTCTACGAGGGGTGGGGCACCTAGGGTGGGGACGAGGGCCGGCCCAACCCCGTTTGCTGAGCCCTGGCGCCCTCTAGTGACTCGTGTGGGGAGGACAGACATCTGGACAGAGCCATCCACCCTCCCAAGAGGCTCTCAACCAAGACCCTGGCTGAGCCTTCATTTCCCATCTCTAAAATGGAGCTGAAGACTCTGCAGCTGTCCGGGCTGTGGTGGAGAGGCAACGGGCTCCCTTACACTGAATCCAGTGCTCTTTGAGAGCCTGGTACAGAGTAGGGGCTTGGGCATGACGAGAACTGTCACCCTGAGCTGAGGCTCCCCGATAGCTGCAGCCTTGGGCCGAGGGTACAGCGAAGCCCAGAACAGTCAAGCCTTCTGAAGGATGGGGCAACCTCCTCCACACTCTCCCACCCACAAGTAACCAAGTCATCGGGCCCCTACTGTGTGCCACTCTCCATGCCAGGCCAGCTCCCCTCCCCTCTCGACATTTACTTCTCAGACCAACTCTGCTCCAGAGGCCTTAATAGCTTCTCTTGAGTAGATGAGGAATGTGAGGTCCAGAGAAGTTAAGTGACTCGCCTGAGGTGGCACAGCTAGTCTGTGACAAAGCTGTGATTTCAACCCAGAATTCCGTAACTCCTTAACACTACTCCTTCCGTGAGGGGCAGGGGTAGAGGACTGTCACTGGGCCCCCACTGGAAAACTGGCTGTGACCCCCAAGGGAATAGGGAACCATGCTTTGCTCTATCCCAAGTGTCCAGTATCTGCCTGGAACAGAGTAGGTGCTCAATAAACATTCGTTGAATGAATTTTAAGACTGATTCTGCCCTTTATTGAATCATACAGGTTTCCCCCCATAAAAGTGGCTTATTAGTGTACCACTAAAAGATTTATTATGTTGCCATCTGTAAGAGAATTCCTATAAATAAAGTCAGAAATCAGAAAAGGTAAAAGGTCTGATATCTGGGGTAGAAAACAGTGACTTTACTGACAAGGCAGGGTCACTGCCTTCATGGTGGAGAGGGCTCCCTCCCAATTCTCAAGGACTCCCTACAACTTACAGTTTGCAAAGATTGGGGGGGCTTGGGCAGGGGCTGGACTCCTGGCTCCCACTTTGGCTTCTGTCCTAGGCCTGCCTCAGTTTCTCCAAAGACAGTATCTGCTGGCGGTGGTTCAGTGGTTAGCATTTAAAGCCCCAGGTTCAGGCTAAGTCCTCTGTTTTGGGACCCCCTCCCCTCACAATCCCCACCCACCCCAAAAGAAGAGAGACTTGTGGCAGGTGAAAGGAGGGTCTGGAAACTCATAGCCCCTCAGAGGTGGGGCAATTCTGTTACTGGTTGGGCTTCAGTCTAATCTATGCGGAGGATCTTATTGGTAAACTCAGCCCCTTTTCTTTTTGGCTGCACCTGGCGGCTTGTGGGATCTTAGTTCCCCCACGAGGGATCCCTCGAACCTGGGCCCCCAGCAGTGGAAGCACAGAGTCCTAACCACCAGGGAACTCCCAGTAAACTCAGCTTTAAGCAAACCTTATAATGGATCAATTGCAGGTAAGGTCTGCTTTAGGTAAACCGCTATGGGCTTGTCCGGCTCTTCACAAAAAGATGAAGTCTTGTTTCTGACCTAATTGCTATTTCTGGAACCTCAAGGTCGAGTTTAGCTCCCAAGCCTGACGCCCCAGGCCCAGCTGCCCGGCTGTCCGCTTACGCGCCTCCTTCCTGGGTTCCCGGGGCTCCATCTCATTGGCTGAGAGGTTGAAGGCCGTGACTGGCTTCCGCTGTCTCAACCTACCTGGGCGATGAGTGAGGCGAGACTTAAAGTCCCCTGGCTCAGCTAGGGCAGGGCTGGGGTGGGATCTGCACCCTGTGGGGACTGCTGTAGAGGGTACGGGAGGGGGAAACAACCGCTCAGGGCTGACTCAGCTGTGTCAGCAGGTGAGTGACGCTGTCGGGGATGCGGGGCTGGGAACGCGCCACCGAGGCACCTGGCCGTGGAGCTTCGAGTGTAGGAGGAGCTCCCGCGCGAAGACTGGCTCCACCTGCGGGGTGGGGGTGGGGTGGGGCAATAAGCCAACCTTCCCCTTTACCCACACCCTTTGTTGGGGTCGGGGGGCGGGAGTGACAGCTCCTCTCCACATGCATTTTACACGCAAGGTCTTCCAGATCAGATAAGGCAGGTCCAGAGCGGAGCTGGGACTGGAGGGAGCAGTGAGGCCGTTCGGGGAGGCTGGAGGGTGTGGTTCTCCGCTGGAGTGGGAGGTGACTCACATGGGCCATAATGAGACGCTCCTCAGGCTGGTCCGGGGGCCCCGGGTACTCCTCGCCAAAGCACAGCCGGATCTGGTACTCGGGCTCCTGGCGACCATGATGCAGGTGGGCTCTCAGTTCTATGGGCACCGAGACTGTGGGGTCTGGGCCAAGATGGGGCGTCCCACCTGGTGCCCACCTTGTGCTCACATCCTATGCACACGTCCCGTAAGCCCACATCCCCATTGTGTGCCCATGCCCTATGCCCACTTCCACGTCCCCACACCTGCCTCATGTCCCACATCTGCTCCCACTTCTAGGTTTCATGCCCCGTGCCTCGTGCCCTATGCTCGCTATCATGCCTTTATGCCCACCCCATGCCCACTGCCACTCACCTATGCCTATCGTGTGTCCAGTGCCCCCGATGCCCACCCTATGCATAACGCCCTATGACAACACGTGCCCAAGTCCTATGCTTATGTCCCACACCCAGTGCCCCATCCTGCCTCGTGCCTACACCTCCCATACGCCTATGTCTAATCTGTGCCCAGCCCTCCCGATGCCCATATTCGTTCCCACCCCTGGTGCTTCTGCGTCATGTCCTTTGTTTCCATTCCCACTCCAGCCCAGCATCGTCAAGTCCATCGCCCCGCGCCCACATCTCGTGTGCCCACTCTCCTCTGTCCGAGTTCCTTTGCCGACCCCAGTGCCCGGCCACTCCGCCCCGCGCCGCCAGCGGCCCCGCTGTCGCGCTCTTACCCGCGAGGAAGCTGCGCGTGTCGAGGAGCTGGCAGGTGCGCTCTCGCTCCAGTTTGTTGGGCCGCGCGCGGTGCGGGGCGAGCGGGCCGCGCCAGTACACACGGCCCTGGCACAGGCGCTTGGCGAAGACGCCCTCGGGCGCCACCCAGAGCAGCACTCCGCGCTCCAGGTGGGGCAGCAGGCGCCGCAGGACGCGGGCGCTGGGCGGCGGCTCCGGGAAACGAACCTGCGCGACGCGCGGCGGCGACCCCAGCAGGAGCTCGGCGGCAGCGGCGGCTGCGCGCGGACTCAGGCTGCAGCCCTCGGCCGCGCGCGCTGTGGCTTCGCGCACCAGCTCCGCGCCATAGAAGAGTCGCACGTGCAGCCAAAAATCTGCGGGAGAGGGAGGGGACGCGCGCCCGGCGTTGGCGGCGCCGGCTTCCCCTCCCCTCACAACAGGGCAGGGAACCCAGAGGTCACCCGGCCGCCACCTCGGGAATTTTTGACACTCCCTCCCGATAAGTAATAATAGTAATTCTAGTAGTAGTGGTGGTAGTAAATAATAGCAGCTTCCAGTATAAACAAACTGGTAGTTGAGCTTCAAAAGCATAGGGTCTGGGGCCATCAGTACAATGGGGGCATGACACTGACGCCCTCCCAGCCCAAATTTCTGGGATTCTAGGAGTTTCTTCCGGGTAAATATTTTTAATGCCGGTAGAAATAATAATCATAATAATAACAGCAACAACAACAACAAAACAGCAGCCTCCCATATGAAGAGCTAGCAGTATGCTCAGTGGTTAGGGCTGTGGGCTCTACAGCCAGGCCCTTGGGTTCTAATCTCTCACTGCCCCTTAGGAGCTGTGATCTGATAGTAACTTTCCCAGGGTTACTAACTGTGTGACCTTGGGCAGGGTTCTTAACCTCTGTGTCTGGTTTCTGCATCTGTAAAATGGGAAGAATGGCAGTATCTATCTCACAGGGCTGTGGGGGGACGTAGAAGGATGCCTGGTATAAGCCAAGCCCTCAACAAATGTTAGCTGTTGTTATCTGGAGTCTGGGCTGGGTGCTTTGGGTGGGAGACAGAGGCTATTCGGCACCAACCCTAGGTCCTCCCCAGTTCTGCACAGCGGTCAGGGGAGAGGGCCTTCGGATTCCTTACCGGGGTTGCTGAAGTCCTCAGAAGGCAAGGGGCCCCAGGGGTGAGCAGGATCCTGAGCCTGGTACCCTGGAGAAGGAGGGGAAGCAGTAAGGCATCGCCTCACCCTGGGTCCCTCGACCCCTAGATCAAGGTCCTGGAAGAGGCCGGGGAGGAGGCAGGGGTGGGTGAGGAGACCCAGTCCTTACTGTGGCCAGCCAAAGGGCCTGGGGGCAGGGAGGCCAGCCTGGGGGGCTGCTTCTTGTCTTTATCCTCTGTGTCTAATCTGGAGCCAACCTGAGCATCGGGAGAAAGGGTCGTGAGGGTGGAAGAGGAGACCTGTGGGCCACAGGAGCTCCCAGACAGTCTAAACTGGGGCAGGGGGAGGTCTGGACAGACTGAAAGCCAGCCGGGCTTGATAGGGACTTTGAAGTTTACCCCGTAGAGTTAAAGAGAGAGTTGATGGGGTTTTTGGAGGTGAAGCTCATTGTGATAGGGAGAGAAAAGTGCTAGCAGTGAATGAGGAGATGGGGTGATAGAAATGGGGTGATAGAGCAATGGAATGGGGACACTTGGGACAGTGGAATGAACCAGGCTAATGGGGAGATGGGAACAGAGGAATGAACCGCAGATGACGGGGGAGAGGTGATGGGGTGGAGTAAGAGTGACACAGACAGTGATGGAGATAGAGATGATGGGGTGATGGCAACAATGAGAGCTAGAGGTGATGCAGGTGAAGGGAATACAGTGATGGAACTGGATCTGATGGGATGAGTGGGGACAGAGTGATTGATCCCATGATGACAGGGAAGAGGGGCTGAAATGGGAGAAAATAGGGCTGGCGCAGACAGAGAGATGGAGGTGAAGATGGTGGAGACGATGGGACAGAAATGATGGAGTCAAGGAGAATAGAATGAAGGAGATGAAAATGATGGCAGAGATAGAGTAGACGCAGGAAGTAGAGCTGATGGATGGGAACAGAGATGGGCAGGAGCTGATGGAGAGGATGAGATGAATGCGCTGGAGATTATACAGGGGGTGGTATGGGTGCGAGGTGCCTGGGCTAGCAAGGCTGTAGGGGCTGGAAGGACACACTGACCTGCTCTTCTGTCTTGCAGGCCGGCTCTGTCACTTCTCCAGGGGGCAACTGCTGGCTATGAAGAATGCCCTCCTCTTTACAGGGGGCACAAGCCCTGGTAACTGGATGAAGTAAGAAATAGTCTGTGGTTTCCTGGGCCCCAAGGGGAACCCCCCAACCTTGTCTGAGGTGAGCCCAGACCAGAGTAACCCAGCTCACTGCATGATCTCAGGCAAGGCCCACCTCTCTCTGGGCTCAGTTTCCTCCTTTTCGAATGGGGAGATAAACTGTAAGGTCCTTCTAGGTTTACCAGCCCATGAGCTTATTTAAGCTCAATAAGCCCATTTCCCATTTTACAGATGGGCAATGTGAGGTCCTTATTGCCCAGAGAGCCATCCTCAGCTGCTACCTCCAGGGACAGGATGGTACCTGGGTTGTGGGCACCAGCAGACAGGAGCCGGTAGACCTTGTAGGGGTTGGAGATGTCCAGCTGGTTGAGCGAGCGCACCTCACAGAAGTCAGCGCTGTTGTTGAGGGCACAGCGGAGCCGCGTCTTCCAGGTGGAGGGGTCCTCCTTGTCAACGCCCTCTAGGTGCTTGCCCTTGTATATGGCCCAGGCCTGGGGGTGAGCAGGGGCATTGGGGGAGGAATAGCGTGGGAGATGGGGATGGTGCCGTGGAAAGGGATGAGGGCTGCCTTGCCTCCCACCCTTCTCTCTCTCTCCCTCTGTCCTTCAGCCCCTCCCTCCTTCCTTCTCTTCCTCCCTCCCTCCATCCAACACATATTCCTTGAGCTCCTGCTGTGTGCCAGGCCCAAGTTAAGGACTAAATGGGGAACAACAAGACATACATGGTCCCTGTTCTCAAGGAACTCAAGTCTCATGGGAGAAGGCAGCCGCAAACAGCTGAAAGGAAATAACTATATTCCAAATTATGGATTGTGATAAATAAAAAAAAAATACGATGGGATATAAAATGCTGGCAGTGACTTGCTATCTGGAGAGCCATAAAACGGAATCCTTACCTATTGCCACAAACAAAGTGGACTGCAGATGATTAAAAAACCAAAAGTAAGGGGTAAGACTATAAACTTAATAGGAAAGAATGTAGAAGAAAATCTTCTGGGGCAGAGAATCCTTCTTAACCAAAACTTTAAAGGCATGAACCATAAGGCAAAAACATTGCAATGTCTGAAATCAGCAAGGGGCTAAGATCTAGAACATACAGGAACTTCTGCAAATCAGTAAGAAACAGAAAGCATCCCCTAAAGAAACATTCTTATCAAAGGACAAGGATGGGTGGTTTACAGAAGAGGAAACCAGAATCCCATGAGCATAGGAGAAAGTACTGAAACTCATTAGTGCCAGAGAAATGCAAATAAAAGTATGAGATATCACCTGTAAGCTTACAAAATTTAGCCAGTTGGATAAGCCAGTAGTTGGTTGGGATGTGGACACAGTTGGTGGGCATGGAATGGCAGCAGAGTCTCTGGAGGGCAATCAGGCATGCCTAGTCCAATTAAGTATAAGCATACCCTGTGAGCAGAAATGCCAATTCCAAAGGAATTCTCACAGAGGCTCACGAGGGGACCAGGGCAAGGATCCACTGCAGCGTTATTTGTGGTCTGGAAAGCAGACTTGTGTCCATCCCTGGGAAAGTAGGTGGGGGAGTGCGTGTAATAGATGCCCACTGGAGAGTTCTAGGCAGCATCTAGAAACAAATTAGATGGACAGAGAACAAGAATAGATCTTCAGAGCATGACCTTGAGTGAAATAAAAGTAAGACACAGAATGAGATCTATGACACAATTATGATGTATATAAGGTAAGAATACACACGAAACAGCAATGCCCACTTTGCAAGAAAACATACAAACCAAAGATACTCATTAAACACATTAGAATGACTGTTGTGGTAGAGGGACTAAATAAATAAATAAATATGAGGGGCTGCTTTAGAGAGGGTGATCAGAAAAGGCCTCACGGAGGAAGTGGCATTTGGGCTGAAGCCTGATTGAAAAGAAGGATGGAGTCGGACAAAGATCTGGGGGAAGGCTGTACTAGGTAGAAGGAACAGCAAGTGCAGAGGTCCTGGGGTAGGAGAGATTCAAGGAAGGCCAGTGAGGCTGGAGCACAGTAGTCAAAGGGGAGGACAGTAGGAGATGTCTTGTTCGCATTGCTCACTTTCAGGGATGGGGGGCGGGGGATTTAACTGATAAATCACACTCAGTCATTGCTCTCGGAGATCCCAGGCTTAGTGCGACACCAGACTGAAAAGCCACAGTTCCTCTGTTGGTGTCTCTTGCCAGTGGTGACACCTTTAAGGCTTGATTTTGCTGTCTGTAAACTGTGCCAATAATACCTAACCTCACCTGGTTGTGGCACGTGTAAGATGAGCGGTCTATGTAATGTGCTTAGCACAGCACCTGGCACACGCTGCTTATTTATTGCAGTACTTATTCATTATGTTAAGGATGCTCTAACTCAAAGGTAACCTGGGCTCAAGGCACAGGGTGTTGTCACCATGATGAGAGAGGGATCTTTGGGGACACTGCTGTGCCCCTAAGCATTTAAAGTGGTGCCTGGCACACAGGAGATGCTCAATAAGTATTTGTTGAATGAATCAAATTGGGCCTCGAAGGATAAATAGGACGTTGCCAGGTGGAGTGACGTTCCCGGCAGGGGGAACAGCTCGAGCAAAGGCATGGAAGCGCGTGATGCGCGCAGGGGACAGTGGGCAGCCTGGTGTGACTGGAGCTGGTGTGCGTGTCTGAGGGTATGTGTACTGTTGATTCTTGTTATTCCTGGTAGTTGTGTTCTATAAAATTTACACAACCACTGAGTCAGCAAACACTGAACCATCACTCCTAAGGGAAATACAAGGCTAGGTTCCTGCGCGCCTCTGGTCACCCCATTTTCATCAGCTGGTCAATACATAACCTTGTTCTATGAGCGTTTCTGTTGAAGGACACCTTATTTAATATAAACTGTTCATTCATTAACAGTGAACTCATGGCCAGCAACCCTGTAACTCACGTCTGAAAGAAACTTACAGACGTCACAGCCTTCCTGTGCTCAGGAATACTGACAGCGCTGCAACACTGTGTAAGCTGGGGGGTCATTTTAAACAGTGAAATCACCAACAAAAAGCACAAAAATATTAAAAACGTGGACTAAATATTGTCTGCGAAAGGACACCTGTTTACAGTAGAAGAGCTGAAACTAGAGTTGTCACCTTGCTCAACCTCAGCTGGGAACATGCATGTTGGTGACAATTTTTTTTTTTTGCCATCCTGTGCATGTCTGTGAATGGCTGCAAAAGTGCCTTGAATATCAATTTTGAGATTACATATAATTTTAGCGAGTAAGAGAATTTGTAAATATGGAATCTGTGAATAATGAGGATCAACTGTATGTGGTGGGGGGGAAGGGGAAGAGGAATTAAAGGAAGAAGACAGGTTGAAGCTGGATCATGAATGTCCTCGAAAGCCAAGCTTTATCCCGTGGACTTTGAGGCACCAGGAGGGCCTGAAGCCAGGGAGTCACATGTGTGTGTCAGGGGTGTGTTGAGGAATGGGTTAAAGCAGTGCCAAAGAGGGACAGGGAGGGCCAGTCCCCAGAATCTCCCACTTCTGAACGGCACATAGCCTTAAGGGGCAGGCCAGGTAACCACCTGTTCACTTCCTGAACCAGTTATCTGTGGGCCAGGCACTGCACTCAAGGTCACCACCCACGGGCAGCTGGAGGAGGCAGACTCATACAAGGCACTTATAATTCATAGGGAAAGCGGTTCCATGGAGGAAGCAGAAGGAATCAGGGACGACTTGGGAGAAGCACTGAGAGCTTCATAAATGCATTAAGCAAATGAACGCATCAGGGAAGGCTTGTCTTTAGTAAGAGATGTTTAAGCTGAGCATGATGGGAGTTGGCTAGTGAAAGTGAAGAAGAAAGGGTGTTCCAGGCAGGGGGAACAGAATGTACAAAGTTCTCACGGTGAGAGAGACAGGAAGCATTTGGAGACTGAAGGGAACTGTCTGGCTGGGTCTAAGGTTGGGGAAGGAGTGGAGAGAGACGGACAGAGGCCAGGGAGGAGCAGTTCATGCAGGGCTTTGAGGTCTTGGTAAGGAGTTGGGACTTTATCACAAGAGCAATGGGGAGCCACGGAAGGACTCTGAGTAGGAGAGTGTCAAGGCAAGATTTACATTTAGAAATATACCTCTGGAGGACTGAGGGGAGAGCTGAGGGATGGGAAAGCAGGGCATTCAGTTATCCTGGTGAGAGATGGTGGGAACGGGTCCACGTAGACGGACGAAAGAGCAGTTCTGCAGTAAGAGCCGAAGGCCTTGGAAATGGATTAGAATGAGATTGCAGGAGAGGGGAGCGGCCAGGGTTCAGGTGCCCAGCTCTGGGGTCTAGGTGGCGATCCGTGCCATCTTCCATTTTGGGAAATACAGACGTTTGTAGGAGGGAGCTGATGAGTGTGCTATTAAGGAGGTGCTGAGTCTGAGAGGTCTGGGCTGTCAGACCAGCAGGCTTGGGGCTTGGCTGGGAGGCTGGGAAACGCTGGGCTCCACACTGAGGCTGTGGAAGGGGAGAGTGGGACGTGAGGAGGGAGGTCCAGGAGAGAGTGCTGAGAGCCCCAAAAGAGGAGAAGAAGGGATGGAGGCTGAGAAGCGGGGTCCAGGAAGGCAGGAGGAAAACAGGTCAGGGTTGGAGTGGGGAGGGGACACAGATCCTGGAAACCAAGTGAGACTGTTTCAAGAAGGGAGGGTCCACTAGACACAAACCCACCCAGGGGTCCAAGAAGATGATAGTTACGGCATCCTTGGATTTGGCAAAATTAGAGACATTAGCAGGAGGGAGAGGAACCACACTGTGGGCTGGGGGGGGGAGGGGTTTATGAGTGAGGGCGTTGATGTCCAGAAGACCCTTTCTAGGTGCTTCACCCTGTGAAAGGAGAGGGGAGGCCAGAGAAGCAGGAGCTGGAGACGTGGTGTTTGGGATGGTGGCGGTGGCCTGGGATGCGGTTGGTTGCTTTTTGCTCACGGGAGAGATTCCAGTTTCAATCTTGGTGGGAAAGAGCCAGTTTGGAGGAAGTTAATGGTGTCTAAGGAAAGGGAGGGCATCCCTGGAGGAGGTCCCTGAGAAGGGCTGGTGTTGGAAAGCACAGAAAATGTCCCCGAAGCTGCTGGGGTTAACAGTTTACGGGTGGGAAGTGGAGGGAATTTCCATGGTGGCGGTGGCATCTAATTTCCTCAAGGAGAGGGAGGAGAGGTCCCCTGAGGCGTGGGGATGGTGCAGGTTATGCAGCCCTTGTCTGATTCTCTTTTAAGAGGGTGTGGGAGGGTCTCCCATGTATACAGAACACTACCCTCAACCTAGAGACAACTGAGGTTAAGGGGTGAACCTGTGGCCCGAGGTGACAGCGTGTCGGGTCGGTTCCGGACTCTGCGACAGTGTGAGCGCAGAGCCCTCCCGGGCCGGGCTGGCGACCCCCGGCCCGCGCATCCTTACCCTGAAGAGCGCCGCGTCCTGCTGCGCCTGGTAGCCCTGCTTGGCTGCGTGCTTCCAGGGGATGCGGAAGAGGGTCTTGCCCGCGTCCTCCCAGCGCAGCCCAGCGTAGCGCCCGCTCTCGATCTGCGCCACCAGCCAGTCGCGGAGACGCAGGGGGCCCCCGCCATGAGTCGCCTGCTGTCGGGGACCCTCCCTTCGTCCCTCCGCCATTGGTCGCCGGCCATCGGGGACACAGTGCTCCGGGGACCAGGTCTGGGAATGCGGCGGCCAGACCCCAGCGCGACAGGGGATCGCGGGGGCCACCTGGACGGCGAGTGGAGGCGGCGAAAGCGAAAGGCTGGGCAGGAGGTTTCACTTTCCTTTCTGCTCCCCAGAGGCCCTGTCGCCCCTCCCCGTGTCGCCTGGCCTGGAGGGTGTCGGTCCTCACATCGGGGGCAGCTAGAGGCACCACCAAGACCCACTGAAGGGTACGGGGTGGGGTAGCCCGGGTTCTGCTCATCCCTGGAGGGGGGCCCCCGAAGGGCGCTCAGAGGCGTCCCTTGCACCATCCCTGCACCTGTTTTCTGCTCTTCCCAGCCTACCGGAAACTTAGTCTCTTTCCAGGACCTGGACTGTGGAGGTGGGAAAAGCATAGTGCTTCTCAGACTAACTCCCAGTAGAATTGGGAGGCAGAGACTGGTTTAAAATGCATACTCCTAGCCGCCATCCCAGACCTGAAGAATCAGATTTTCTGGGCAAGAAGTCCAGGAACGTGCATTTTAAACAAGTCCCGCCATGGGATTCTGATCCAGGTGGTCCATGGGTCACCCTTGGAGAAATATTTCCTTAAATATTGGGAGTCCCTTTCTGATTGCTCACCATGGTGCTGGGCCTGGCTGAAGCCTTTTCTGCAGTGTCTCAGTGGGTTCTCACAACAGCATGTGAGATGAGTGTAATTACCTACTTTGTTAAGAGGACTGAGGTCACAGAGCTAGTGCCTGGGGGAGTCAGAATCTGAACCCAGGACTCTCTGCCCCCAGAGCCCAGGGGCCTGAACAGTGCCCCACACTGCCTCCCAACAGCTGCACCTGGAGTTTATGGATTCTGGGTGGGGTCCGTGACCCGCCCAAAGTGTATGCAATTTTTTCATCTCTACGCATTTTTTCTAGGGTTTGTATCTTTCATTAAATTGTCAGAGGGGGGTTGTGATATGAAAGAGGTCAAGTAGCTCAGACTGCTCCACCCTGGCTGTGTACCTGGGAAAACTGAGGCTCTGAGAGGGAGAAACCACCCCTCACTGCAGGGAGCACCGAGCTGGATGGCCAGCCAGTGTTGACCAGAGGCTGGGAGCACTGTCCCTCATGTGTACCTGTCAGGGGCCTTGCTTCATGATCCCCACCTTCTGTCCTCATATGGCAGCAGCCACCCAGTTCTGACATTTCTACAGTCACAGCCAGGATTCAAAATCAGAGCTGTAGGACTCTGATGGAGCACAAAAAATTTCATATGATTAAATACAAGAGTATGGGACTTCCCTGGTGGTGCAATGGTTAAGGATCCACCTGCCAATGCAGGGGACACGGGTTCGATCCCTGGTCCAGGAAGATCCCACATGTCACGGAGCAACTAAGCCCATGTGCTACAACTACTGAGCCTGTGCTCTAGAGCCCGCAAGCCACAACTACTGAGCCCACATGCCACAACTACTGAAGCCCGTGCGCTTAGAGCCTGTGCTCCGCAACAAGAGAAGCCACTGCAATGAGAAAGCCGCGCACCACAACGAAGAGTAGCCTCCGCTCGCCACAACTAGAGAAACCCTGAGTGCAGCAGCGAAGATCCAACGCAACCAAAAATAAAATAAAAAATTAAAAACTAAAATAAAATAATAAATACAAGAGTAATAATTACATCTAAGCAGGAGTATTGATTGTGTCAGGCAATCTCTTCATTTTTTTCTGGGGGGGGGGTGGGCAGAGTCATAGTAATGACAAGGATGGGGTCCACAGCCAGACTGCCTGGATTCAAATCCCAGCCCCACCACTTGCTAGCTGACCAGCCACTTCACAGGGCTGCTTGGGGATTCAACGAGATGCAGGTAAAGTGTTTGGCACATTGCCTGGCCCACAGTAAGTGCTCAATAAATGAGTGGTATTATTGCTGTTATTGAGCCACAGTGTGGTAAAAGCAGCAATGGAAGGGGGCGGGGAGCATTATGAAGGACCTGGAACATCAGATCAAGTGGTTTTGTTTGTCCTAGAGATGATAGGAATGGAGTTTTTTTTTTTTTGGCTGAGTTGGGTCTTCGTTGCCACACATGGGCTTTCTCTACTTGCTGCGAGCGGGGGCTACTCTTCGTTAAGGTGTGCGGGCTTCTCACTGAGGTGGATTCTCTTGTTGCAGAGCACGGGCTCTACGCGCGGGGGCTTCAGTAGTTTTGGCGTGCGGCTTAGCTGCGTCGCGGCATGTGGGATCTTCCCAGACCAGGGATCAAACCTGTGTCCACTGGCAGGTGGATTCTTAACCACTGTGCCACCAGGGAAGCCCCCCGTTTTTTAAAAAAAATATTTATTTATTTGGTTTCACTGGGTCTTAGTTGCGGCAGGCTGGCTCCTTAGTTGAGGCATTAGAACTCTTAGTTGCGGCATGCATGTGGGATCTAGTTCCCCGACCAGGGATGGAACCCGGGCCCCTTGCATTGGGAGCGCAGAGTCTTAACTACTGCGCCACCAGGGAAGTCCCCCGGACATATTTTTTCTTTTGTTTATCTGTTTATCTAGTGTCTTTCCCACCAGAATGTCAGCAACACCAGGGCGCAGGTTTGCCCATTGCTGTGTCTTCAGTGCCCAGTACAATGCCTGGCATACAGTAGGTACTCAATGAACTCATGTTGCATGAATGCAGAGGAGGAGGTTGGGTAGCAGGTGAAGGTTATTTCATCCATCCTCCCACCCCGAATACTGGAATCTAGGCCTCCCCCACAGCCCTGGACACAGTGCTTGGTGCATAATAAGAACCCCCATACAGGTGTTTATTAGATTATAGAGATTTCAGATCTCTCTTAATTCTAAGTTAATTTTAGTTTAGGAAAAATCAGCTCGGGTGACCCCTGTTCATCCTCAGAGTCAGTTTGCTGCTTTATGGGCTGCCCTGAGACCCTCCCTCCACAGTGGCTCCCCTGGCCTTTAAACTCTAGGTGGGGAGGGCCATTCCCACTAGCTGGGGGTGGATCCTCCTTGCCAATAACCTTCAAGACCAGAAGGAGCTGCTTCTTAACAACCATCATGGGACACAGAGTGTCTAGCTTCAAACCCAGCCTCCCCTACTCTAGCTGTGTGTCCTTGGGCAAGCTGCCTGACCACTCTGAGCCTCAGTTTCCTCCCCGGGGAGTAAGTGAACTCATTCAAGTAAAAAGTCAGGCATGAGGCAGGTACTACTACTATACCTTTACTAGCTAAGATTTGTGGATAGGGAAAGGAAAGGAGCTGGGGAGGAGGCGGTGGGGGGGGGCGCAGTGCTCAGGGAGGACAGGAGCTCAGCCAGGGGGAAAGGGGTTCAGAGAGGAGGAGCTGGCGGCCTTTTCAGGAGACCAGGGCTCCAGGGAGAGATGGGGTGAGGGTCAGGGAAGTGGAACTCAGCCCTGCAGACTGCAGTTCACGGAGGGTGGCAGGCTCCTCAGGCCCTAGGGGATGCAAACCCCCTCCCATTCTTTTTTCCGGCAGGCTCCAGCCCCTGGCAGAGTCCTGCAGCCCTGCCTTTGCTCAATGAAGGAACGACTGGGAGGCGATCAGACAGGCAGCTTCTGTGTCTCTTTAATATCCTCCAGGCCCATCCAACTACCCCACCCACCCACTCCCACTCCCACCGCCTTTAATGGGAGGGGGGGCCGGGGGCACCCTCCCCCAGCCCAAGAACTAAGGCACCAGGTAGCTGCAGCAGGCCGGCCCAGACACAGAGCCACACACACAGATGGAGGACACACTGACCGCGGACGCAGACAAGCAAGGCGCGAAGGGGGCAGGGGCGGGGATCAGGCCGCCGCGGGGCTCCCACAGGCTCTGGGCCCGTCCTGAAGGCCGTGGGAGGCGCAGACAATCCCCGAAGGGGACCGGTCGAGAGGCCGAGGGGCGCCACGGCGGGGCAGGATCCTCACTTGCTGCCTTTGCGGGACAGACACCGCGGGAGGCAAGAGAAAGTCTGCTTGACGCGCGCCAGCAGCGGCAGCGGCCGGTGGGCTTCCCGGGGCGACCGCGGCACCAGGCGCTGCAAGGTCCCCTCCGAGGCCGAGGAGCTGGGCGCGGGGGAAGAGGCCGCGCTCGCAGAGCCCTGCCGGCAGCGCGCGCACATCGGCAGCAGCGCGCGCACCTCCTCCTCGTCGCGGAAAGGGCTCTCCCCGAAGCGCTCCTCCAGCTGCCGGCGAAGCTGGGGTGGGGTGGAGTCGGGGTCGATGCCGGGCCGCCGGCTCGGTCCCCTCCCCAATCCTCAGAGCTTCCGCTCTTCTTCGAGCTTCCCACACCTCGCTAAGCCCCTCCCGTCCTGACCATCCTCTTAGCTTCCCTTCTGCGTCCCCATCCCCCTAACTGAGCCCCTCTCCCTCCGAATCCCTCCCCTCTCCCTGAATCCCCTTCCCCTTTGACACTCCATCTTCCAGACCTACTAAAGTGAGCCCCCCACCTGCACAGTGGGGACCACATTAACCCCTCCCCACACTAACCAACAACTCTACTCAAGCAAGCCCTCTTCCCTGCCTGCCTCTCTCCTAATGCAGCCTTGCAGACAAGTCTCTGGGCAGCAGCCTGCCTTCCTGCACTGACTGCTTCTCTCTCTCATCTCTTGTTTGCGGGTGGGGGAGGGCGCGGCTCAGTCCCCGACATCTCCATGTGCCATCTGCCCAGTGGGCATAAGAGAAGGAACTGCTTTGGCCTCATCAAGGACCCAGGGGTGGAATAAGGACTGGACATGTCTCCCCAGAGGAGCCAAATGTTCAAATGCCTTCAGGCTCCAGGTAGGCAGAGCAGGCAATGCTGGAACCTAGCCAGATTGAAGGGTCCATAATCAGGCCCACGGGTGTTCAAATCCTAAGTTAAAAAGGAAAAGGAAACACTTGGCCATCCAACCTAGGGGCTAGGTTAGCTCAAGAGCCACGAGTTCAAGACCCCAGAAAAATCTTCTGCCGGGTCTGAAGCACAGGCTAAATTCCTTCCAATCAGTGCTCAGCTCAAGTAAGAAGAGTTTCCCACCCCTGCCCCTGCCCCTACCTTCCGGGAACTGCCCCAGCCAAACTCTTCAAGCTGCTGCCTAAAGCCTGGGTTGGGGTTGGCGATGGGCCGCGTGGCCTTGATGGCTTCAAGCACGTCCCGCCAGCTCAGTCCTGTCACAGTCATCACATATGCCGTCACGATGGTGGTGCTTCGGGAGATGCCTGCAAAGCTGGGACATCCCACCCCAAGGCTTCAGGTAAGGCCCAATCTCCTCCGTGTCCTCCAGGCACCCCATCCCCACTTCAGCTCTCCCACCCTTGCCTCCTGAGCTCCAACCACAAGGAACCTGCCAGGACCTGTCTTCCCACATCAGGCCTTTGTCTATGCTGTTCCCTCTGCCTGGCATTCACCCACATCAAAGGCCTGAGTGAAACATCACTTCACTCAATCATTCAGTACACGTTTCCTGATCATCTGTGATTTTTCAGGTACTGGGGATATAGTGGCGAATAAAACAGACATGGTCTCTGCCATCCTGGGGCTTACAGTATGGTTGGGAGAGACAGACACTAACAAGGGAAACAATTTCAGGTGGTGATAACTGCTTCGAAGATGAGTCCAGAGGCTAGGAGATTGTATAAGAAGAGGTATTAATCTAGTGGAAGGGATGCGGAGGATTAGGGAAGGGATTTGCAAGGAAGTGACATCAAGCTGAATCCTGAAAGACGGGTAAGGATTGTCAAGAATGTTCTGGGCAGTGTACAAAGACCATGTGGGTGGGATCCTGGTGGACTTGAAGAATGGGGAGATGGCCAGCACAGCTGGAGCAAGGAAAGGAGGAAGAGGGGGGAGAGGCAGGCTGGAGGAGCCGTCCCTATGGCTGGGGCTCAGGCAGAGCTACCCCGAGCCAGGCGTAGTGAGAAGTTATGGAATGAATGAAATCAACAGGGCCAGGGGCCCCTGGGAAAACTCAGGGGTCCCATCTCCCAGCCTGGGGCTCCTCACTGCCCTGTACTACTGCCTCAAAGGCTAGAGGGGAGGAGAAGGAGCTGGAACTACTGAAGGATGCTGGGCTACCTGCCTGACCTCACCTATTCCTCCCAATAGCTCGCCAGGTCAACATTCTTTTTTCCCATTTTACAGATGAGAAAATTGAGTCTCAGGGAGAAATAGCTATCTGGCCATGGCCATACAGCTGGTAAGAGACAGAGCCTTGATCTGAGTCCTCCATCAGCCTGTCAGACGAATGGTGGACTGTCAGGCATTGTGACAGGCTGGAGAAGATCCATCGCAGGCTCTGCATTCCCCACAGGATGAGGGCACGTTCAGGATGGAGGAAGGCCACTCACTTCCCCTTCCCCCACTCCCCTCTTAACTCACCAGTGCACAAGGCAGTTTCCCCCATTGAGGCGGCAACAGTGGATGAAGTTGATACATTCTTTGAAGTGCTTTTTGCTAGAGAAGAAAGCAATAAGGTACAGAGCACTGGGGGGGACAGGTCTCCTAGGAGTTGTCCCCCTCCCCATCTCTGGGATGGCAAGAGACAGAGCCCTGGATCCTCAGGTCAGCCAGCACGTGCAGTGACTAGGGGCTGATACTGTAGTACTGGTGGAGGTGTGTGTGAAGCAATAATGGTGGCGTTTCAGGAGGTGAGAGAGGCCAATGCTGGCAAATCCCACCGCAGAGGCAGGAGCACCTCTTCAATGGGTCCTGTGGATCCTATTTTCATGGAGGGTTTATCTTGACCTTTCAAGGAAATGGGTGCGAGGAGTCCCACCCCTCTGGGGTCTGCAAACAGAGCGCCTGGGGACAATAATGGTCAACAACAGGGTTGGGAGCAAGAGTCCCAAGGGGCAGGAGTGTCTCTGGGTCCCTCCCAGGCTGGGGTGTACTACTGCTAATAACATAAAGCAAAATCCTGCTTTCTGAGCCCTCATTACACGCCAGGCCCTGTCCTAGATCCTCAACCTGCGCTATCTGATCTATGACAGCCTCCTTGGTGCTGATGGCCCCAACCCCTCACACACCCATTTTCTCTCTCAGAGAGGGCAAGTGATTTGTCCAAGGCCAAACAGCAAGTAAATGGCAGAGCCTGGCCTGAACCCAGATGCCTTAACTCCAAGGCCAGGAACAGGCTGAGCCTGACCCTTTCAAATCCACTGGGGCGTCTGAGCCTGAGGGACAGGGTGTTTTCTCCATTTCATAGCCAAAGAGACTGAGCTCTGGGAGGTTAAGACTTGGCCAGCGGCATAGGCAAGGGTGTGCTGAGACAGAGTCCAGGTGGTCTGGGAGAACACCTGTGCTGGGGTCTCCAGGACAGCTTTGTGGCCTGAGTCCTCTCTGTCCTCCCTCAGACCACCTCCCACCCTCCCTCTTCCCACCACACGAAGCAGCTGTCTGTCCATCTGTCAGCCCGTCCAGAGGAACTTACATGGGTACCTCAGGGGCGTCGGCCACTGAGATGCGAAGGTAGGTTATGTCCTGCAAGTACAAAACACACATGGGCAGCCTGCACCCCAACCCCAGCCTGGGCCTCCCAAGCACCTCGCAACCTTAGGCCAGTTCCTGCCCCTCTCTGGGCCACTGTTATTGTCTCTGTCCAAAGAGGGTAGACACCTCCTCTGAGGGCCTCCCAGGTCTGGCCATCTGTGGTTCCAGAACCTTCTGAGAAGATGGTATCCTAACCCCATAGCTGACTCGGGCACAAAGACTTGCCGAAAAGGATTCAGGGACCTTTTATTTAATAGCTGGGAAAGGGCCACTTAACTTGACTCCCCTCCATAAAAGGATTACAAAATTACACAGTAAGAAGGGCAAAGCAGATTTTATTCTCTTGAAAAGAAACAAGAAATATGAAGATTAGTTTTAGTTCATGAATTGTGGTTATAAAACTCTGTGCTAATTATTAAAATAATCAAGGAATGAATTGTCAGGAATTTCTCCAACAAACTTGCTACCACATCTTTCACTCCACACCTAACCTTCACACAGGATCTTAAAGATGAGCCCTGCCCACATTCCAAGAATCACTTTTCTCAGGGACCTCTCTTAGTCCTTTGATATTCAAATGGCTCTTTTCAAGGGACTGGCGCACCTCCAGCCAGTGACTAAGTGACCGCCTGGCTAGGTCCTCATCTGTTAGTGGCTTTGTGTGAGATTCCAGCCCTTCTCTGTAACTCACTCTCCCCAAGGTCACACGAGCCTGCATCTTTTGCAAGGTTCGCAAATTCGCTTTGCAACACATTTGGCCTTGGATTTGCAGGGCATTATCAAACCCTGACTGGTAAATTCACTGATGGATGGGGAGGGAGAAGAGGGCAGGGCTGCCGGAGCAGGGACTCATTTTGCCAGCAGTCATTTCATTAGTAAACATAGTCATGCCTAGACAACCTTCCTCAGGCACTCTAGTGACTTGCATACTCCAAATACTCCAAAACAAGCCTGCTCTATAAAGCAAAATCAGACTCCATTGACCTGGAAATTTCTTCTAGTGTCTCTGTGACACTGAGAACCACAGATTATTGGAGGTAGCTCTTAGAGACCATCAAATCTGACACAAGGGGAAAGTAAGGCCCAGAGAGGGCGAGGACCCTGCCCAAGGGCACACAGCAAAGCTGTGACAGAACCCGGTCTGGATCTCAGATCTCCAGAGTCCCTTCCCACCCACAGTTCTCTCCCGTCGATGGGTGAGCCAGACTCTAACAGATAAAGAGGAAGGGGCTCTGTTTACCGATTGAGAATATGATTAACTTTGTTATTATGTCAGCTATAATTTGTTGAGCGCCTATTTTGTGGCTCTCAACAACCCAGTGAGGTAGGTACTGTTATAAAATTCCCCTTTTACGGATCAGGCAACTGAGGTCTAGAGAAGTGAAGTCCTGTGCCCAAGGTTACAGTCAGAATGTGGTGAAGATGTGAACTCAGAGCTCCTGACTCCAGCACATGTGGCCTGGATTTCCTACTTCCCTACTCTAGGTCATAACATCCTCACCCCGTCTTTTCCAGGATTCGATAATACCAGCTCCAACCCTCCCAGTGGGGGCCGTGCTGTACAGTGTGCAAAGCATCTTTACCATATCACAGTCCCCTGGGGGCAGATAGGGCTGAGGGATCAGAGGCCCAGACAGGTGAAATCATAGCCCCAGGTCACAGAGCAAGACACAGAGCCCAGAAACATCTACGTGGAGTCATCTATTCAGTTGGACAACGGGAAGCCCCTGTGGGAGACTTTTGAAGGTTTAGTGTGAGGCCTCTGGAGCCAGATGTCCTGTGTTCAAATTCCAGCTCCTTAGCTTCCTGGATGTGTGACCTCAGGCCGGTTACTTTACCTCTCTGGTCCTCAGTTGCCAGAGAGGGAGCAAATAGGGATGCTAATGTAAAACAGGCCAGTTTTTAAGCAAATGAGTTAGCATATGGGTCAGGAAGGCCTGGTGCCAGTAGAGGATCTGGCACGTCGTAGGTACTTGATAAATGGGTGCTGTGGGGGTCTGAAACCCCCCTTCCCACCCATGTGCAGCTCTGGGTTGGGGGTAAGGCTTACCTGCAGCAGAGGCTGGGGTGACTCGTGGATGGAGATGATGTGTGTGATCTTATTCCGGCCTAGCTGATCCGTGTCTTTGGCGTCTGAAAGAAACAAGGATGCTTGAGCCAATCTGGCAGGTGTGACCTATATACTCCGATGGCCAAGTGAGGCGGGAGCTCACTGCCCCACTCTCCTACTCAGCCCGCCCTCTCCACCTTGGCCCACCCTCTGCTGGCTCCCTGCTCCTTCACCACCTCTTGCTCCCAGCATGACAGGTCCTGTCACACCCCTAAGCTTCAGTCTCTCCACTGGGGCACCCACAGGTAACAGCCCAGCACCTCCCCAGCCTTGCCCCTGCTGTTCTTTCCGTTGCAAACACCCTTCTGTGGCATATCCTTCACCAGGCAATTCTTCTAGGAATCTTGACTACAGAAGGGTTAACTCACACAGAAAGCTGTGTGTAGAAGATGGTTCTCTGCACTGCTGCTTATGACTGTCAACACATCAGAAACAGTTAAAAATGGGAACTGGGCTTCCCTGGTGGTGCAGTGGTTAAGGATCCGCCTGCCAATGCAGGGGACACGGGTTCGAGCCCTAGTCCGGGAAGATTCCGCATGCCATGGAGCAACTAAGCCCGTGTGCCACAACTACTGAGGCTGCGCTCTAGAGCCTGCGAGCCACAACTACTGAGCTCGCGTGCTACAACTACTGAAGCCCGTGCGCCTAGAGCCCGTGTTCCACAACAAGAGAAGCCACGGCCATGAGAAGCCTGCGCACCACAATGAAGAGTGGCTCCCGCTCGCCGCAACTAGAGAAAAGCCTGCGTGTAGCAACGAAGACCCAATGCAGCCAAAAAAAAAAAAAAAAAAAAAGGGAACAAACCACAAGGGGACTGGATAAATAATGGTATATTCATACTTGAATACTGTGCAGCCACTAACAAGATCTCTGTGTGCTGATGTGCAAGGAAGCCCACAATATATTATTAAATGGGAAACACAGGTTACAGAACAGCATGCAGAATAGGCCTCCATTTTTGTTTTAAATATTATATCTATATGTACAAAGATACATGAAAACAACCCAGGGATATACCTCCCACAGCTATCAGTAACCACCTCTAGGGGCTGGATTTCCAGTGCATGCAGACCTTTTATAATCGAAGTAAATAACACTTGATCTCCACATGCCCACTTCCTCATTCACCACATTTACTGAGTGTTTACCATGTGCAGCCTTGGCTGGGCATGGCATTGTGGGGTCAAGTTCATGGCTCCTGCCCTCATGGGCCTGCACACTTAAAGGGGATTCAGACCTTACTTACCAAATATTCAGAAGTCGGTGTGGTGTGAGCTGCTGAGGGAGCTCCCGGGGAGGAAGGGACCAGGGTTTAGGAAAGTAGGGCCCCTAAGCCCAGAGTGGGACAGGAGTGGATGGGGAAAGCTCTGCCCCAGTGCAGATGCCCCTCCCTCCCTAAAGCTTTCTCTGACTCCACAGATGGAAGTGACTTTTCCTGCCTTGGGTCTCCCAAGCTCCGGACCAGCCTGTCTCTTAGCCCAGGCCTGGGACAGGCGGAGTGCTGTGGCCTTGGGACAGAGCGGGCAGTGCTCCCCGGTGAAGTTTCTGACGTAGAGTCCAGTCTCTAGAGACCCCTCCTCTGAGGAGGAGGTTGTGGCAGGAAGCCTTCGCAGCTTCCCAGCTAGAAGCAACACCTCCAAACAGACCTCACCCCAGAACCTCAGGGCTGGCAAAATCCTTAGAAGCGGGGGTGGGCCTTGTGCTGTGGGAGAGGCCGAGGCTCAGAGCAGGTGCAGCCTTGCCCAGTGTCCAGTGTTCGGAGCCCTCTGTACTGGGGACACTCCTCCACCCACATCCCCCTTAGTCTTCATGAGTTCTTTCCCCCTCCCAGCCTGGCATCGCTTCCCTGCCCCCGGCCCCATTCCTGAGCGTGTCCAGGGTGCGTGGGCCGGAGCATGAATGGTGGACACAGGCCTGGGACAGGGAGCGTGCCATGGCCTTGGGACAGAATGGGCGGTGCTCACCGATGAAGTTTCCGAGGTAGAGTCCAGGAAGTACCTACAGGAGAGACAGGCCGGGGTCAGCCGGGTAGGGGTGCATGCAGCCCCTCTCAGTCCCATGAAGGGCGTCTGGCCCTCAGGACTCAGGGAGCGATCACCCCCGTCTTGTGGGCCTGGATGCTCTATGAGTGATGTCTGGGGAGGGCAGCAGGGGGGCATCAAGGGAGGCCAGCCTGGGTAGGGGGAGAGGAAAGAGGAAGGAGGGGCACAAAGACCTAGGGAAAGAGGGTGGGAGGAGCACAGGGGAGGGGGGCAAAGGGAGAGGTGGACTTTCTAAGGTGGGTGATGGGGAATTCTGAGAAGGAAGTGGGAAGGCAGGGACAGATGGGGGTCGTGCCTTGGGGTGGGGGATGGGGAAGGATAGAGAAACAGCGTTAGAGAGAGTCCAGGGAGACAGAGACACATGGAGACAGAGAAAGGGACTCAGGAAGAGATAGTCTGGGGGTGACAAGAGTGCCACAGAAAGACACAGCAAGAAATACAGAGTCACAGAAACTGTCAGAGACAGAGACACAGAGAGGCAGAGTCAGAGAGAGATACCGCCCCAGAGAGACAGACAGAGACGTACGATCTCAGGGTCCCAGGGAGACAGAGAAATAGACACACAGACCGCCAGAGCCAGAAGGTCAGAGGCGGGCGCCCGGCCGGCGCTGGGGCCGGCCAGGTGCGGGTTGCGCCATCCCGGCCCCCTACCTTGGTCATGCCATTCCCCATGATCCCGGGGGCGGGGATCCGGGCGCACCCCCAGCTCGCCACCCGCTGAGCGCAAGGGTCACAGCTGCCCTGACGGCCCAGGCCCGGCGCCTGCAGCCTGGCGGGGATCGGGGGGCCTGGTGTCCGCAGCCTGGCGGGGATCGGGGGGCCTGGCGTCCGCAGCTCGGCCCAGCCCTGCCCAGCTGCCGCCGCCGCCGCTGCCGCCGCCACCGCCCGCCGACCCCCGGCCAGGGAGGGAAATGCTGGAGTCGCCGCTGCCGCCGCCGCCGCCACCGCCGCTGCAGGCTCCTCCTACCCCCTTAGTCATGTGGGCCGCCCCCCCACCCGTGGGTCGCGGCGGGGGGCTGGACAAAGCCCCAGTGTGCCGGGCCCGGGGCCCGCGGGACAACGGCAGCTTGTTGGGGCCGCGAGGGGCCTGCACCTCCGGAGGTGGGGGCGGGGCGCTCCCCCCACCCTGGCACCGTCAGGCGCGGGCGGGTCGGGGGCGGAGAGAGCCCCCAGCCGCGGGCTCAGAGACTCGGATCCCAGCTCCAGCTCTGCCCGGCCCTCCCTGCGGGCCCTGGGGCGAAACGCCTAGCTCCTTCGGCCTCGGTTTTCTAGCAGAAACGTGATGGGGGCTGGACTTTGATCTTCAGATTCTGTTTGAGACGAGAAAAGTGGGTAATTCCTTCCCTTTGTACATCTCCCTGCTCCGTCCCCCATGCAGGCATCTTACCAGCCAACCATCCTCCTCCCCAACTCTTGCAGCCAGTCTGTCCTCCCATCCTCCACTCCATCCATTCACTGTTCCGTCTGTCTGTTCATTCATCCAGCCATCCTCCCATCTCTTCCTCCCATATACTTTGGCCTCTGAGGATAGTGCCATCTGGGTCAGCTCTGCTGGGACCAGGCATAACTCTGCTTAGGGGCCCCAGTAAATCAGAGGTGCATGTGAGGAGAGGGAGATGAGTGAGGGTTACAGTCACCTGGGTTCCTTGGAGGAAAGGAGACTACGACAGGAAGTAGTTAGAGGCAAGAGTCTCAGAAGGTGAGTCTGGAGACCAGGGTTCCAGGCCCTATTCATTCACCTCTGACCTGCTCAGTGACCTTGGGCAAATCCATTTGGGCTCCCAGCTACCCAAACGGTATGTCTCAGTGTGCTGCTACTAGGACCAAAGATGGAGAATGTGAAATAACTGAGAGCACACACCTCCTGTGGGACTGAAATAGAAGCAGCTGAACCAGCTTTACTCCTCTAGCCGTCACCTGCCCCCCTCCATCTGTAGTGGTAAGTGACTGTGGGAGGAATGTGGGTACAGAGAAGGACAGGGTTGGAGGAATCTGTTTGAAATGCAGTGACTGCAGGAAAATAAAACTGTTTCTTTGGTATTTCTTTCTTCCTCAAATTCACAGTGTACATGGGGCTGCCTGTCTGAGCTCTGTGTCCAAGGTTCTCATATAAACCAAATTATTCAACAAATACTTACTGAGTACCCACTATATGGTAGGCATTAGGGGTGTCCCTAACAGATAAGGTGGCAGTGGTTCCTACCTTTGTTGGCTAACGGTCTAGACCAGCATTGCCCAGTAGGAATACAATGTGAGCCACATGGGTAATCATAAATTCTCTAGTAGCGACATTAAAAAAGTAGAAAGAAGCAGGTTGTTACTAATGGTTTTATCTGACCCAGTATAGCCAAAATATTATCATTTCAATGTGTAGTCAATATTTAAACATTATTAATGACATATTTTACATTCTTTTAATTGTATTAAGTCTTTAAAATCCAGTGTGTATTTTATACTTAGAGCACATCTCAATTCAGTTTAGCCACATGTCAAATGCTTAATCGCCATATGTGGCTGGTGGCTCCATACTGGACCTCAGGGCTAGGAGGGAAGGCAAACAAAATAGACAAATAGACAAAGCATTTACAAACGGTCACAATTTTCTATGGAGGAAGCAAACTGGAGGACAGGAAGAACTTCTGTAAATAGGAGACATTTGGATAAGACCTGACATGTAAGAAGGACACAGCTGTTTAAAGAGTGGAGAGATTTCCAGCAGAAGGAACAGCACAAGCAAAGGCCCTGCGGTGGGAAAGCTTGGTCTTTGGGAAGAGCCAGTAGGACTGGAGGGGAGGAGGCCAAGGGAAGGTGGTAAGATTGAGGCTAAAGAGGAGAAGAGGCCAAGCATGAAGGACCACGTATGGCCATGATTGGGGGTTTAGAGTTTCCTTCTCAGCATGATGGAAAGCCAGGAGGAAAATTTAAACAGAGTGGCCATGTCTTCTGATTTACATGGATCACATTGGCCCCTAACTGGAGTATAGATTAGAGAGGCAAAGAAGGGAGGCTTTGAGGAGAGATGGTGAGAGATGGCAAGAGATGCGGTGCCCTGGGACAAAGAGGGAGTGGAGAGGCTGCAAAGAAGGGGAGAGATGCAGCATATATTAGTATTTTGGCAGCATAACCGACATGTAGATAGATTATATGTGGGGAAAAGGAAGGAATTCTAGGATGACTCCCAGTTTTCCTGCCTTGAAAATCGCTATCTGTGCCCCAGAAGTAAAATCAGGGTTATTAATCCATTCAACAAATAATTATTGGGCCCCAGGTTATACAGGAAATATTGCAAAAGATGTACTGTCTGACCTGAGTTTTCCAGAAGGCCCCACCCTATGGATGGCATAAAGAAATGCCGAGAAGGCGGCCTGAAGACCAGTTCCTCATCATGACCCTGGCCTTAGCAGCTCCATGAACCTGGGCAGGTGACCGAATGCCCCGGGTCTGTTTCCTCATCCATCTGGGGGCAATTACCACATAACCCTTTGTACCTCTACTTGATTGTTGGGGAAATAATCAAAGCACAGGTAGGAAAGAACTCTATGAGGTTAAAAACCCTGGAAAAAAATGTAGTTATTAGATTTAACACATTTAATATCTATATACTGTTCAGGCTTTGAAAGTGTTAGTTGTTACAAAGCCCAATTTGCCTTAAATGAGTCACGGGAAGTGACAGTTTTTTAAAACCAGTAATATGAAGATGCTAAACTGCAGTTCTCACCTTGTGTTTCCTTGCTTAAAACCATTCAGTGGTTCACCATGGTAGGCAAATTAATGGTCTCCCCGAAGATGTCCATTCTCTAATCCTTGGAAATTGGGATCGTGTTATGTTACATGGCAAGAGGAAATTAAGGCCGCAGATGGAATTGAAGTTGCTAATCAGCTGACCGTGAGCTGGGGAGATTATCCTGGATTGTTTGGGAAGGTCCAGTGTAATCACAAGAATCCTTATAAGTGAAAGAGGAAGGCAGGAGTATAAGAGTCAGAGGGGATGTGATGACAGCAGCAGAGGTCACAGTGCTATGATTTCTGGCTTCGAGAATGGAAAGAGGCCATGAGGAAGGCAAAACAAAGAAACAGACTCTCTCATAGAGCTTCCAGAAGGAACTCAGCCCTGCCAACACTTTCATTTTAGCTTAGTGAGACCCGATTCAGACTCCTGACATCAGGAACTATATGCTAATACATTTGTACTGTTTTAAGTCATTCAGTTTACGGTAATTACAGCAGCAATAGGAACCTAATACACTCACCAGTGCCCTTGGGGAAAAGTCCAACCTGCTAAGTATGGCACACAAAGCCTTGTGGGATTGGGCTTCTGCCACTGTGACTCTGAGCAAATTTCTTAACTTCTATGGGCCTCAGTTTTACCATCTGTAAAATGGGGAGGAAAAAAAACCCTCTAGGTCTGTAGTGAGATTAAATGCAAGGACATATTTAAAGTACCTACTAGAGAGACTGCACACAGCACATCATCATTATCATCATCATCATTATTGTTGTTGTCATTATTATTATCACAGAGCAATTGACAGGGAGTTAGGAGGCCTGGGTTCTACTCCCCTCACTAGGACTCTATTTCTGCATCTGTAAAAAAGGAAACAAACAAAAACATACAGGTTTGGCCGTCTCATCTTTCCTCTCTTCACTCTTTCCTGGTCACTGATCTTCATTCACTTCCTCAAACATTCTTCACTCTGTCTTCCAATTTTGTACATGCTGTTCCCTCTGCCTGGAATGCCCTTCCCATCCCCTTTACCAGATGAACTCCCATTTCCTCCTGGAAGTCTCTGCTGACCCCAATTAGATTGGTTAGACCTCACTGTTATGCATTCCCCAAACATCCTAAACTTCCTCTATCATAGTACTGATTTTCTTTTATTACTATGGCTTGTTTTTCATTTAGAAAAAAAAGAAAAACAAATCCAGATAAGAATATTTTGACCTATTTGCTTCAACTGGGTTCTTTAAAAAAAACCATTTCAAATAAACTTGACATAGTTGAAGTTTCCTCTCCTCTCTCTTCCTCCTTAATTCTCTCCCCACAGGCAACGCTATCATGAATTGGGTGTGCATCTTTCCAGTCTGTGTTTTTAAACTTGTAATACCTATATGCCCATAAATATATAGAATGTGCTTTTGTATGTGTGTTTATAATTAACACAAATGTAACCTTTAAAAATATTTATCATTCTACAACTTTCTTTTATTGATCCAACAATAGGTTTGGGGGATATCTCCATGTTGATATAGAGCTGGATCATTCATTCTAATCACTGTATAGTATTTTTTTATTAGGGTATATCCCCTTTTATTCATCCATCACCCTACCAATGGACATTTAAATCATTTCTAATATTTTCCACTAATATAAAGAATGCTTTATATTATATGCAAAGAACATCCTTATACATACAACCTATGCACACGTGTTCGAATTTCTTTAGGGAAGGTTGTCATCTTGCACATTAGCTGTAAAACAAAAGGTAGTCCATGGGTTGTGCAGCTGTATTCAGAGAGCCTATGGGCTGTATATCCAGCAGTTGAATCGACGAGTTGTAAGGTGTGTGCCTTTTCAACTTTATGAGATATTGCCAAATTGCCTTCCAAAGTGTGAATGTAATCATATAAAGATTCCTGTTCCCCAACATGCTCACAGACACTTGGCATGCATATGTGTTTTAATTTTGTCTAGTTGATGTATTTAAAATCATCTCTTATAATTATTTTGATTTATGTATCTCAGTTGCCTATTGGCAATTCAAGTTTTTTTCCGCTGAAAGTTCCCTATTTATATATTTTGTTCACTTTTCTTTTGCAGATTGTGGGGGAGAGTCTTTCTTAATGGTTTTCAGGAGTTCTTTGAATGCTTGCCCTTTGTTATATAGGTTGCAGATTTTTACTCCTAGTCTATTGCTTGTCTTTTAATCCAATTTGCAATGTCTTCCGTTACATGGCAGTTTAAATTCTGAGAGAGTCACAGATCAACTTTTCCCTTATGAGTTATGCTTTATTAAGAAATCCTTCTTCACCATGAAGTCATAAAATTATATATATATGTATGTATGTATATACAGTTGACCCTTGAACAACGTGATTTTGAACTAAGCAGGTCCACGTATATGCAGATTTTTTCAATAAATATGTACTACAGTACTATACAATCGGAGGTTGGTTGAATCCAAGGATGCGGAACTGTCTATAGGGAAGGTCAGCTGTAAAGCTATAGGTGGTTTTTCAACTTCTTGGGGTTGAAACCCCTAACTTCCGCATTGTTCAAGGGTCAGCTGTAGTCCGAAATATTTGTTTGCCATATTTATTCTTTAATCCATTTGAATTAGGTATCTTATTTTTTATTCCTATGGAATGCCAGTTTCTCAGTGCCATTTACTGAGTTCTCCATCCTTTCCCTTCTGATTTATGATGCCACCTCTATGTATGGTATGTCAAGTTCACACACACACACACCTGTGTCTGTTTCTAGGATCTCCATTGTATTCCATTAATATTTGCCTCTCCCTGCACCATAATGTGACTTAATAGGCAGAGAAATATCTCCTTTCCCCAACAAATACACTTTGTTGTTTTGGTTTGATAAGGGCTCTCAAAAATCCTGATTGGGTTTGGGAAAATACATGTCTTTATGATATTGAGTCTTCCCATCCACGTACATGGTATATCCCTCCACTTACTCAGGCCTTCTTTAATGTCCTTCAATAATGTTTTGTAATTTTCTCTATGAGAATATTAACTCCACAATCCTTATTAGTTAGCAGTTTTGTTCACTGCTGTATCCTCAGAGTCAAGAATGGGGCAAGACATAGAGTAGATGCTTAATAATAATTTGTTGTTTAATGAATGCCTTGCATATATTTTGTTAGATACATTCCTACATAACTTACGTTTTGTTGGTATAAAACAACAACAACAAAATTTTTAAAATAGTTTCTAGTCAGCTATATAGATATAGGTATAGAGATTCCAGGGCAGTGGAAGGACAGGGAGCCAATACAGGGTGCAACGACGAATAAATTGCCACTTCAGGTTATACGAAGGGGAGAGACAAGATCAGATTTGTGTTTTAAAGGGCTCTTTGCCTGCAGTGCAGAGAATGAATTGGAATGGATAGGGCAAAGTAGGCACAACTAGACAGGAGGCTACTGCAGGCATTGAGGCGAGTCCTAGCATAGTTGGTGCCTAAGAATTAGAGTGACTGGGAGAGATCAGAAGTGACCGATTGGCCAGGTGACCAACTGACCAGGTGACTCAGTGAGGGACCGAGTAAGGAAACTTAGAACCATCGCATTGACCAAAAACTGACAACTTTTCAGACGCAGCGCTATTTAGTTCAACCGAAGTGCAGCCGGAGGAGACGCTAGGCAGTGAGTGCCCGCGGCTGGCAGCCGGTCTCTGGCCCGGTGTGCCCCAGGGTCGCGGAGGCGTGGGGCTGGGAGAGAAAGTAGAGGGGAGTAGAGGGGTCCGGGCCGCAACGACACGCAAGGGCTTCAATCAGCTCGAGACTGCGAGCTGCGCCAAACGGCGTGTCCTTGCCTCATCCAATCAGAGCGGCAGAGCCTTCCCTCCGTCGCCTTGGCAACGGGACGCAAACGCTCGAGCGGGACGCAGTGACGGTTTGGGTCGGGCCCTGGGGAATCGTATCATGTCGCGACAGAAGGTAGGGGTGCCCCTCGATCCAGATGTTCCATCGTCCCAGAGAGGGAGGGAAATCGCGGAGGGATTCAGAAGTTGTGGGGTCCTCGTGAAGGAATTCCGGTTAGAATGGGAAGAAAATGATGAGTTCAGAGAAAAAACTACAAGTCCCGGCATGCCGCGCAACGCCGGAGTTCCTGCGAGAGTCCAAGAAACCCAGTTTGCTGGCGGGAAATTTATGAAACTCTAGGATTCTAAACTGTACTCAGCGATTTCTGTGACCCCCGGGGAAGCTCAGAATTTCGGATTTCCTGACCTGGAAAAGCTCTTAGAGATCTTTTCACCCCGTGCCGTCTTGCGACTCGCTCATCCATCTATAATCCATCCATCCCTCCATCCATCCACCCCCAAAACGCTAATGTGTTTTTTTCCCAGGCGACCCCAGTGCTGGCCAATGGGGGCACAGAGGTGAATCTGACAAGCCCCTGCCCTCTAGGAGTGCACAGGCCAACTCCCCCATTTCATAAGTGGGAAAGATGAGACCCAGAGAGAGGAATAGACCCAGAGAGAGGAATGA
The DNA here is from genome assembly GCF_937001465.1 of Orcinus orca. NCBI lineage: Eukaryota > Metazoa > Chordata > Mammalia > Artiodactyla > Delphinidae > Orcinus > Orcinus orca. Next base: position 27,355,868 of record NC_064574.1, on the reverse strand, counting down.
ATTACTCTAGAATCCAGCTCTCCCATCCCAACCTGCTTCTTACCCCGTGTGGCACCTCTGATGAATGGTACCTAAAGAAATAAATTTCTTTATTTCCCTCCCAGAGCATTAAAATGAGTGATTACATTGGGCCCACCTGTGTACTTCAGGATAATCTCTTTGTTTTAAAGTCAGTTGATTCCAAACCTTAATTCCATCTACAACCTTAATTTCCCTTTGCCATGTAATGTAACACATTCACAGGTTCTAGGGATTAGAACATGGACACATTTTTTTAAATTGTTTTTTTAATTAAATTAATTTATTTATTTATTCTTGGCTGCGCTGGATCTTCGTTGCTGTGCGCGAGCTTTTGCAAGCGGGGTCTACTCTTCGTTGCGGTGTGCGTGTTTCTCATTGCCGTGGCTTTTCTTGTTGCAGAGCATGGGCTCTAGGCGTGTCGGCTTCAGTAGTAGTGGCGCATGGGCTTAGTTGCTCTGCTCTGCGGCACGTGGGATCTTCCCGGACCAGGGCTTGAACCTGTGTCCCCTGCATTGGCAGGCGAATTCTTAACCACTGTGCCACCAGGGAAGCCCGAGGACATGGACACATTTTGAGGGAGCATTATTTTGTTTACCACAATATACTATTATCAAATAATTGGAAAATTAAAAATTTACAATAGCATCACAAAATCAAATACCTATGAATAAATCTAATTAAAAACGTTCAAGACTTCTATACTGAAAACTAGAAGACATTGTGGAAAGAAATTGAAGACTTAAATTAATAGAGATAGACCATACTCATGGAATGATGAACTCAATAGTTTATGGTGTCACTTCTTCCCAATGATCTGTACATTCAATACAATCCCAATAAAAAAACCCAACATACTTTTTTTGATAGAATAGCAAACTGATCCTAACATTTTTTTAATTAATTAATTTTGGGCTGTGTTGGGTCTTCATTGCTGCACGGGGACTTTCTCTAGTTTGTAGCGAGCGGGGGCTACTCTTCATTGTGGTGCGAGGGCTTCTCATTGCGGTGGCTTCTCTTGTTGCAGAGCATGGGCTCTAGGCGCACGGGCTTCAGTAGTTGTGGCACTTGGGCCCAGCCGCTCCGCGGCATGTGGGATCATCCTGGACCAGGGCTTGAACCCATGTCCCCTGCATTGGCAGGCAGATTCTTTACCACTGCACCGCCAGGGAAGTCTGCTCCTAACATTTATACTGAAGTCCAAAGGACCTCAAATTGCGAAGACGATCTTGAAAAAAAATAAGTTTGACTTATGCTCCCTGATTTCAAAGATTTACTACGAAGCTATGGTAATTAAGACAGTGTGGTAGTGACATAAGGGTAGACAAATAAGTCAACAGAACAAAATAAAGTCTAGAGATAGACCTACATATACATAGTCAGTTGAATTTTGACAGAAGAGGCAAGGCAATTCAGTGAGGAAAGGGAAGGTTTTTCAAGCAAAGACTCTGGAGCAACTGAATAAACATACATAAACATATGAGAATAGAAAAGATATTATGAAAAAAGATTAGGATACTTGACTAGTTCTGGAGGAATTAGAGGGGCTCTATCCCCTTCCACTGGCTTTTTGAGGGGTAGGATTGTGTGGTAGGCAGAATTCTAAGGTGGCCCCCAAGATTCCCATCCTCAGTGTACACACCTTGTATAATGCCCTCCCTTGAGTGTCAATGGAGCCTCTGAATTTGATGGGATTGTTATTACCATGATTACAATACATTATATAAGACTCTGCCATAGCTGACTTGGAGTGGGGGGAGGGTTGGAAATCAGAAGGGCATGCTCCTGTTGGCCTGGAAGAAAAGCAACATCTATGTTGTGAACTGCCTATGGGAGCCACTTCAAAAGGAACTGCAAGTGGCCTCTAGGAGCTGAGAGCAGTCCCAGCCAATGACTAGCACGTAAACAGGGACCTCAGTCCTACAACCCCAAGTAACAATTCTGCCAACAATCTGGATGATCTTGGAAGAGAACCCCAAGCCCCAGAGGAGAAACACAACTCCAGCCATCACCTTGATTGTAGCCTTGCAAGACCTGAGCAGAGGATCCAGCTAAGATGTGCCCAGATTCCTGGTCCAAGGAAACTGTGAGATATAGATTTGCACTGTTTTAAGCCACTAAGTTTGTGGTAATTTGTTATGCAGTGCAGCAGTAGAAAACTAATACAGATGGCACGTCTGTCCAAGGTGCAAAGGTCATCCTGCATCAGACCAATTTCTAGTTCTTTTTTCATATCTGCCTTAGGGATTAGTCTTATCAGGACTGAGGGCGAAACTGTTTTGGACATAGTTGGAGGAGAATAATACCTACAACCCTTTGAGGATTTGGAAGGTCCATTTTGGGTAGAAGGAATTAACATTGCTCTGAGTCTTTGACCCAGCTCCTCCTGGATCATGGGTCTAATCAAACATTCAAGGTTAGAGTAGGTCCACATCCTTCTCACAGAGCCTGCTGAGTTCAGCCCTCAAACTGGGGTTAATGGTTGGACTTTTAGAGCATTGAAAACCGGATGTTCACTATACTGGTCATGCCTGTGGAGTAAGCCTACAGTGAGGTGGACCCTTGGATTCTTGGAGGTTCATTTCAAGGACCAAGTTACTAGGCACATGTTGACTAATAAGAAATTGGCCAGGCTGAATCTTCATGTCATAGCATCTGGGCAGTGTTGAGTCTGATAGTTTGAACATTTTAATATCTACAGTAAGTTGATTTGGGAAGCAGGTAGATATGCATAAAATTACATCACTTTCCTTTTCTCATTGCAGAATCAAAATTACAAGGGGCATGGACTGCCAAAGGGAAGAGAGCGGTGAGTGGTCCCACCCAATCCAATAAACCCAGAACTAACCTCCTGCTTGCTTGCTGCCTTCCTTCCTTCCCTTTGTCCATCCCTCCCTCCCCACTTCTTTATTTAAATAATGATAATGATAATAAACAATCAGTGAGCACTTACCATGTGCCAGGCCCTGGGCTTGTTACTTTACTTGTATATCTCATTGAATCCTTACCACAATTCTTTGAAATAAATACTACTCTTATGTCCACTTTACCGATGGGGAAACTGAAGCTCAGGGAGGCTAAGTTACTTGCTCAAGACCATAGCATCTGTTAGTGGCAGAGCTTGTTGGACTCCATGGCCCATGTTGTGTCTAACTGTGTTTCCTTGCCTCCTTCAACAACCACGTGAAGTTGACTTGATAATGCAAATGTCAACTGCACTCTGAACTTCTGCATCGCTCTGCACCAATAACCTGGTTATAGAACTCAGCACCTCTTCGGATTTCTTAAAAATAATCCACTTGCACAAAGCAGGAGTGAGCAATGCAGACTTTACTGAAGATTTTTGTGGGAATTAGGGGAGGTAGTTTACATTGCACACACCATGGCAAATACTTTACAATTTTCTATTCCCTATTTCATTATATATTTCTGTTCTTTCTAATGCCCTTCCTGGCTACACCACCTCTGGGGCAGGCATGCATGGCCTCTGACCTTTCTCTCATGCAGCACCCATCTTCTCTGCCTTCTTTGTCTCTGTACTGACTCCTTTCCACCAATTTCAAACCTTTCACTCTTGCATGCACAGTGTTCCACTGTGTTCCAGCTCCTGGCCCTAAACTTACACACCCACTCCCACCTCAACAAAACAAAGAGCACTTCAGTTAACAGGACCCATCCATCTGTTTTATCAAGGCAGATATTGATTAGAAATGCATTTAGCTACAAGTAACAGGAAACTCAACTAATAGTACCTTTAAAAAATTGTATTTCTTTTCCTCATGTAACAAAGCTTCCGTGGGGCTGGTGCAGTGGTTCAACAACGTCAGAGCTAGTGTCTCTGTGATTGCCTTCACATTTTCCTGATAGACACCAAGTGGCTGCTACATCTTCAGCCTTCATGTCATGATCAAGATGGGAATCAGGGGGGAGGGCAGACTCAAGCCATCTCTCTCTCAAATCAAAAGAATAAACACTACCCAGGAACCTACCCTCCTTAGCGGTTTTATGCTTTTATCTTATTGACCCAAATTGTGTCACATGGACACCCCTAGCTGCCCGAGTGGCTAGGAATAAAAGTTACATAAGTGGCATTATACTGTTATATTTGCACCCTGCTTTTGTCTCACAAAATTATACTTTCAGTATTTATCCATGTTGGTGCATGTAGCTCTGGATACATTTTAACTACTGTATGAGTTCCATTATATACCACAAGTTATTTATCTATCTGCCTTCTGAAAGGCACTTAGGTTGTGTCTTATATTGGTTTCCTCCAGAAGCAGACCCTGAGATAAGGATGTGAGAGCAGATCGTTTATCTGGAAGGTGATTCCAGTAAGCATCGGCAGGGAAGTGGGGAAGTGAGACAGCTAAGGGAAAGAAACCAATAAAAAGTGCATTATTGACAGGTTATTGCTGTGGGCAAGTGGGGCTCCATCCCACCGGGGATTCCTATGAGATAATGTAGAACACACCGTAGACTTACCCCAACTGAGTGATGAAAGAGCTGGAGGATTTATCCATAAACTTCAGTCATCATTGGTTTTATGCTGTTGGGGGGAGGGCAGTTAACTCCCTGGTACTTCAGATCTACTCCAAGCACTGGCTGAGCACACCAAGGGCTAGAAGAAGACTTCAGGTAAAGAACTGCAGGTGCTGGCAGAGGAAAGCCCTGTGATTTGCATGCACAGGAATGGCAAATGCCCAAAGGATAAGGATGGACCACCAACAGTGTGTGCTGCAGATTACTTCCATAAAAATATTAACAGTTACAGATGAACATCCTTGTATGTATATTGCCAAGTACGTATGTAGGGTATCTACCTAGGGTGTAGATCTAGGATAGAATTGCTGGGTGTAGAGTATATGCACATTCAACTTACTAACTACTGCCATGTGGTTCTTCAAAGTGCCTTCTACTGGCGGAGGAGGAGTTTCCATTTTAGCACATTGTTGCTAAAACTTGGACTTTTAGATTTTTGCCAGTCTAATGTGTATGAAATAGTAATTGATGGTTTTAATATGCCAACTTTCTCTCCAAAAGTTTATCCAATTTACACTCCCATCAGCATCACTATCATTTCTCCACATTCTCGCAAACACTTGGTATTTGCCTGATTTTTAATATTTTCTCCAATCTGATGGATTTGAACTTGTATTTCTTTATTGTTTTGGATTAGCTTTAAATATTTCACTACTTTAGAACAGTAGTTTTCAAAATTTGACCTCAGGATCCCTTTACAACTTAAAAATCATTGTGGACTGTAATAACTTTTGTTTATGCAGCTTATACTTATCAATATTTACCACATTAGAAATTTTAAATGATAAATTTAAAAAATATTTATTAATTCATTTAAAAAGCAATCACATACTCATTACATGGAAGCATAAATAACATATTTTTATGAACTATAACTATTTTCTCCCTCCCCCAAATTTACTGAGATGAGTGGTGGTTGTGAGGCTGGTTTTTGTGAGGCTCTTCAATGTCTGGCTTAATAGAAAACATTCAGCTTCTCAAATTTTCTGTATTCAATCTGTTGTGATACGTTGTTTTGCCTGAAGAGTAGGAAGAAAATCTAGCCTCACAAAGATATGTTGTTGAAAGGGGAGGACTTTGTGTACCCCTGAGAGTTGGGGACCTTGAGGAGTACTTGGACCACACATCAAGAACCACTGCTTTGGGACTTCCCTGGTGGTGCAGTGGTTAAAAATCTGCCTGCCAATGCAGGGGACACGGTTTCCATCTCTGGTACAGGAAGATCCCACGTGCTTCGGAGCAACTAAGCCCGAGTGCCACAACTACTGAGCCTGCGCTCTAAACCCCGTGAGCCACAACTACTGAGCCCACGTGCCACAACTACTGAAGCCCATGCCTAGAGCAGGTGCTCCACAACAAGAGAAGCCCGCACATGCCATCGAAGAGTAGCCCCGGCTTGCCACAACTAGAGAAAGCAACGAAGACCCAATGCAGCCAAAAAATAAATAAATAAATTTATTAAAAAAAAAAAAAAGAACCACTGCTCTAGGGAATTACAATATGCATCCTTAACTTATCACTATCTACCTTGACTCAATATTATACCACTTCGTGTACAACATAAGAGCCCTAGAACAGCATGCTCTGTTTACTCCCCTCCCATCTTTCGTGCTGCTATTTTTGTCATATATTTTACTTGTAAATATATTATAAACCCTACAATACATTCTTTTTTTTTTTACAATGTAGTTTTTTGTTGTTGTTGTTTTTGTTTTTTTTACTTTTTGGCCACACCACCTGGCACATGGGATCTTAACTCCCTGACCAGTGATCGAACCCTCACCCCCTGCAGTGGAAGCGTGGAGTCTTAACCACTGGACTGCCAGGGAAGTCCCAGCCCTACAATACATTCTCATTATATTCACTTTACATAGTTAACTGTTTGTTATTTTTAATTAAGATATGGAAGAAAGTATTTCAAAGTTACTCCACTCTTTATCCCTTCTTATGGGTCTGAATCTCCATCTGGTATAAGTTTCCTTCTACCTGAAGAACTTTCCTTTAAAATTCTTAAAAGATGATGTCCCTTTGTCGTTAGGCTTGCATTGTCTCTGATGAGAAGTCAGCTGTCCTTTACACTGTCTCCCCACCACCGCCCCGGCAGTTACACATACACATACACGCACACACCTGTATGTGTCTTTTTCCCTTGTCTGTTTTTAAGACTCCTCTGGTTTTCAGAAATTTGACTATAGTTTGTTCGCCTTTGTGTGTGTGTGTGTGTGTGTGTGTGTGTGTGTGTGTTTTGTATTTATTCTGCTTGGAGTTAATTGAGCTTCTTGGATCTGTGACTTGATAATTTAGTCAAATTTGGAAATTTTTCAGCCACCATTTTTTTGAAAAATATTTTCCGTCCTATTTGCTCCCATCTCCTTCTGGGATTCCAGTTACATGTATGTTAGGTTGCTTGATATTATCCCATAAGGCACTGAGATTCTGTTCTTCTAAATTTTTTCTTTCTCTAATTCAGATTGAATAATTTTTATTGACCTGTCTTCAAATTTATTATCTTAAATTTTTTTCCAGCTTTATTGAGATATAATTGGCATAAAACATTGTATGATTTAAGGTGGACAATGTGATGATATGATACACATATATATATTGTAAAATGTTTACCACAATAAGGTTAGTTAACACATCCTTCACCTCACATAACTACCATTTTGTTGTTGTTGTGGTGAGAACACTTAAGATCTACTTGAGAACACTTAAGGTCTACTTAAGAACACTTAAGATCTACTCTGAGCAACTTTCAAGTCTATCATACAGTATAGTCACCCTGCTGTACATTAGATCCTCAAAACTCATTCCTCTTATAACTGGAAATTTGTACCCTTTGACTAACGTTACTGTCCTTATTTCTACAATGTCCAATCCCCTGTTGAGCTCATCCTATGAATTTTTAATTTCAGATACTATAATTTTCAGTTCTACATTTTTCCATTTTGGTTCTTTTTTAGACTTTCAGTGTCTTTTCTGCAATAACTCATTATACTGATTAAATGTAATTAAATATATTTAAATAATTAAATATATTTACTCATTATATCCACCTTTTCATGTAAATTCTTTTTTTTCATCTTTATTGGAGTATAATTGCTTTACAATGGTGTGTTAGTTTCTGCTTTATAACAAAGTGAATCAGTTATACATATACATATATCCCCATATCCCCTCCCTCTTGCGTCTGCCTCCCACCCTCCCTATCCCACCCCTCTCTAGGTGGTCACAAAGCACGGAGCTGATCTCCCTGTGCTATGCAGCTGCTTCCCACTAGCTACCTATTTTGCGTTTGGTAGTGTATATATGTCCATGCCACTCTCTCACTTTGCATGTAAATTCTTTAACACATTTATAATATCTGTTTAAAGTCTTTAATAATTCCAATAATTGGGTCATTTATGAGTTATGTATATATAACAGAACTCTATAACAAAATATAGAGTTTTTCCTCTTGATCATGCATTAAAATTTTTCTGCTTTATTATTGCATGTCTTCTATTTTTTATATTCCATTCTGGTCATTGTGTATAAAAAGCAGTGAAGACCAAAAAATTACACACACCCACACCCACACCCACATATGTGTATGTGTGTGTGTGTATACAGGCATACATCATTTTATTGTGTTTTGCTTTATTGCAGTTTACAGATATTATGTTTTTCACAAATTGAAGGTTTGTGGCAACCCTGCATCAACAAAGTCTATTGGTGCCATTTTTGCAACAGAATTTGCTCCCTTCGTGTCTGTGTCACGCTTTGGTAATTCTCACAATATTTCAAACTGTTTCATGATTATTATATTTGTTATGATGATCTGTGATCAGCAATCTTTGATGTTACTACTACAACTCACTGAAGGCTCAGATGATGGTTAACTTTTTTTAGCAATGAAGTATTTTTAATTAAGATATGTAAATTTTAAAAAGACACAATGCTATTGCACACTTAATAGACTACATATAGTGTAAACATAAATTTTATATGCACTGGGAACATGGGTTGGACCAAAGCTTTAATTACACTGAGTTCATCCCAAGCCCAGCCTCCTGTACTACCATTTTGAGCTTGTTAGTATTTGACCTGGGAGGGCATTGGACTGCAGTTCAGTTTTTTTGTTTGTTTGTTTGATTTTTGTTGTTGTTGTTGTTCTTTTTTTTTTTTTTTTTTTTTCTGGTACGCGGGCCTCTCACTGCTGTGGCCTCTCCCGCTGCGGAGCACAGGCTCCGGACGCGCAGGTTCGGCGGCCATGGCCCACGGGCCCAGCCGCTCCGCGGCATGCGGGATCCTCCCGGACCGGGGCACGAACCCGTGTCCCCTGCATCGGCAGGCGGACTCTCAACCACTGCGCCACCAGGGAAGCCCCTGTTGTTCATTTTTGAATTCAACTCCGGCAGGGCTGCAGGAATGCAAACACCATGTAAACATGCAGGAGTCTGGGTTTTCTCTCAGCTGTACTGTTTTCTCTACTGTTCCTTTCTTAAGCAAATTTGCCAGAATCAGGTTTTGTTTGGTTTGGTTTTGGAATGGGCCCTTCCAGATTTTGATGTGTTTTGCCATCCTACATATCGTATAAGCTCAGCTGATTTCTCCTGGTGCCACAGACTCTCTCTTCCACGGCTGACTTGTTCTTCCACTTGCCCACCCCAGGCCAGGCAGCCAGCCCAGATCTGGAAACGGCTGCATCTCTGTGCTCCCCCCCATGAAGGCCTTGTTTCTCTCTGGAATCAGTTCATCAAGTTTTCTTTTGTCTATTGCTCTCCACTAGCCCCATGGACAAGTATATTTATTTTGTACATTTTTTTCTCATTGTTACTATAGGATTGAAAGTCTTTTACATTCTTTTACATCATAACCCAAAGCGGAAGTCCTCTCCTTGGTATTTTAATTTGCATTTCTTAATTATTGGTAAGGTTGAGTATCTTTTAACATGCTTGTTGGTCATTTAAATTTCCTATGCTATTAATTGCCTGTTCATAGCTTCTAGACATTTTTCTATTGAGTTTGTCTCTTTCTTTATGTACTTGGTCCAAATCTCTTATGGATTATAAGCACCACAAATATTTTTTCTTAATCTATAGGTAGTCCTTTAACTTTATTTGTGGTATGTTTTGTTATAGAGTTCTGTTATATATACAGAAAGTTGAGTATATCATAATTTTACAGCTCAGTGAATTTTCATAAACTTAATATACCCACATCAGGAAACAGAACATCACCAGCATGCCCTCTTCTAATCATTGCTCGATAAAGGTAGCCATTATCCAGACATCTAAAGTTGTGTTGGGAATTTCCTGGCAGTCCAGTTAGGACTCCGCACTTTCACTGCCAAGGGCCTGGTTCAATCCCTGATCAGGGAAATAAGATCCTGCAAGTTGTGCAGCCAAAAATAAAAAAACTATTAATTTTTAAAATTGAACATTTTAATTGTGGATTCATATGCAGTTGTAAGAAATAATACAGAGAGATCTTATGTGCCCTTTACCCAGTTCCCCCCAGTGGTAACAGAGTAAAACTATAGCACAGCATCCAACTAGGATATTAACATTGATACAGTCAAGATATGGAATATTTCCACCACCACAAGGATCCCTCATAGTGCCTTTTATAACCACACCCACTTCCCCTCCCTCCCCCTCTTCCTCCCCATCCCAACGTACCCTATCTTTAACCCCCAGCAACTGTTGTTTTGTTCTCTTTTCAATAATTTTGTCCTTTCAAAGAGTTTTTTTTGTTTTTTGCGGTACGCGGGCCTCTCACTGTTGTGGCCTCTCCTGTTGCGGAGCACAGGCTATGGACGCGCAGGCTCAGCTGCCATGGCTCACGGGCCCAGCCGCCCTGCGGCATGTGGGATCTTCCCGGACCGGGGCACGAACCCGTGTCCCCTGCATCGGCAGGCGGACTCTCAACCACTGTGCCATCAGGGAAGCCCCAAAGAGTTTTTATAATGGAATCACACATTATATACTAACCTTTTGGGACTGGCCTTTTTCACTCAGCAACTTCGCTAGAGATATTCAAGTTGTTGAGTGCATAAACAGTTCATTCCTTTTTATTGCTGACTAGTATTCCAGGGAACGGATATACCACCATGCGTTTAACCACTTACCTATTGAAAGACATCTGGGTTTTCTTCCAGTCTGGGGCTATTATGAATAAAGCTGTTATGAACATTCAAGTACAGGTCTGTGTGTTAGTTTTCATTTCACTGGGGTAAACGCCCAGGAGTACAATTGCTGGATTATACGGTAGTTGCATGCTTAGTTTTTTAAGAAACTGTCAAATTATTTTCCAAGGTGGCTGCACCATTTTATATTCCATCAGCAATGTATGAGTGATTCGGTTTCTCTGTGTCCTTTCCAGCAGCTGATGTTGTCAGAGTTTTTTATTTTAGCCATTCTGATACTTGTGTATTGCTATATTATTGTGGTTTTAATTTGTACTTCCCTAATGGTAAACGATGTTGAACATCTTTCCATGTGCTCATTTGTCATCTGTATATCCTCTTTGGTGAAATATCTGTTCATGTCTTTTGCCCATTTTCTAATTGGATTTTCTTTTTAATGTTGAGTTTTGAGAATTCTTTATGTATTCTAGATAGTAGTCCTTCATCAATATGTGGTTGCAAATATTTTCTCCTAGGCTGTACCTTGCCTTTTCATTGACTTAACAGAGTCCTTTAAAGAGCAGAAATCGTGAATTTGGAAGGTTTATCAGTTTATCCGATTTATCAGTTTTCCCTTTTATGGACCATGCTCGTAGTGTCAAATCTAAAAATTCTTTGCCTAGCTCTTAGATCCCAAAGATTTTCCTCTATGTTTTATAATTTTACATTTTACACTTAAGTTTGTGATCCATTTTGAGTTAAAGTATAAAGTACTTTATACTTTATATAAAGTATGAGGTTTAAGCCTAGGTTCATTTTTTGCATGTGCATATCCAATTCTGCAGCACCATTTATTGAAAAGGCTATTCTTCCTCCACTGAATTGCTTTTGTTCATTTGTCAAAATTCAGTGGGGCAGGGACTTCGCTGGTGGTCCAGCAGTTAAGACTCCACGCTCCCAGTGCAGGGGGCCCAGGTTTGAGCCCTGGTCAGGGAACTAGATCCCGCATGCTGCAAACAAGGGCCCGCACACAGCCAAATAAATAATTTTTTTTTTTTTTTTTGCGGTACGCAGGCCTCTCACTGTTGTGGCCTCTCCTGTTGCGGAGCACAGGCTCCGGACGCGCAGGCTCAGCGGCCATGGCTCACGGGCCCAACCGCTCCGCGGTATGTGGGATCCTCCCGGACCGGGGCACGAACCCGTGTCCCCTGCATCGGCAGGCGGACTCCCAACCACTGCGCCACCAGGGAAGCCCCCAAATAAATAATTTTTAAAAATTCAGTTGGGCATATTTGTGCGGGTCCATCTCTTGTTTGTTTGTTTGTTGTTGGTTGGTTTGTTGTTCTCTTGGTCTTTGTATCTCTTTCTCTGTGAATACCACACAGTCTTGATTATTGTAGCTACATAATGTTTTGAAATTGGTTAGACTGATTTACCCCACTTTATTCTTCTTTTCAAAATTGTTTTAGATATTCTAGTTCTAATATCTTTGCCTTTCCACATACCTTTTAGAATTATCTATATCTACAAAAAAATCTTACTGCGATTTTGATCCCAGGAATTGCATTAAGTCTGCACACCAGTTTGGGAAGAATTGACATCTGTACTCTGCTGAGTCTTCCAATCCATGAACATGGTAGGGTTCTCAATTTATCTAGACCTTCTCTGAATTTTTGCATCAGCATTTTGTAGTTTTTAGTACCTAAGTCCTGCACGTGTTTTGTTAGATTTGCACCTAAATATTCCTTTTTTAAAAAGTAATAGTTGTAAATTGTATTTTTAATTTCAGAGTTCATGTGTTCATTGATAGTATATAGAAATATAACTGATTTGTATGTTCATCTTGTATCCTGTGATCTCACTGTACTTACCTATTAGTTCATGAATTGTTTTTTAGATTCCGTGGGAATTTTTACACAGTCATCTGCAAAAAGGGACAGTTTTCTTTCTTCCTTTCTGATCTATGTCCCTTTTATTGACTTATTGCACTGGTTAGAACTTCTAGTGCTATGTTGAATAAGAGTTGTAAGAGCGGACACCCTTGCTTTCTTCCAGTGTTCTTCACATATTCTTCAAATGTGTTCTTAATTACTCATTGAAACATTTTTATGATGGCTGCTTTAAGATATTTGTCAGATCATTCTAACACATCTGCCATTTTGGCATTGGTATCTATTGATTTTTTTTAAACATTTTTATTGGAGTAGAATTGCTTTACAATGGTGTGTTAGTTTCTGCTTTATAACAAAGTGAATCAGTTATACATATACATATGTTCCCATATCTCTTCCCTCTTGGGTATCTATCGATTTTTCTTAGTCACATTGAGATTTTCCTGATTCTTGGTATGACAAGTGATTTTCAGTTGAAACCTGAACATTTGGGGTATTATGCCATAGAACTCTGGATCTTGTTTAAGCCTCTTTTAGGTGACATTTTCTGACATCACTCCGGCCAGGGAAGGGGGCATGGTACCACCTCATTATTACCATAGAGTATAGAAGTCCAGGTTCCCCACTTGACCTCCATTGACACTTGAGGGTAAAGGAGGTTCCTTCTTACTGCTGGGTGGAATGGGAGTTCTGGTTCCACTAGGCCTCTGCTGATACCACCCTGGCCAGGAAGGTTAGGAGTTCCTTGCTACTGCTCCCTACCTGACTCACATGAACACCACAGGAAGTGCAGCCTCATTACCACTGGGCGGTATTGAAAGTCCTGACTCTCCACTAGGCCTCCGTTGACATAAGCCCAAGGCAGAGGGGTGCCTCCTTACTTCCAGGTGGGGGTGGAAGCCCAGGCACATGGTCTCCACTGACACAGCAGGGGTGGGCACCTCACTACCACCTGCTAGGGATGAAAGTCCCGGCTACGTCTTTGACCTTCTCTGACACCAGCCTAGCCAGGGGTCTTGGGGGATGCTGGGTACCTTGTTACAACCTGGTGGGAAGTCTAGATTCCCCACTCAGCCTTTGATAGCATAAGTGAGCGTAGGTCACAGATTTGTTTCTGCTGGGGTTGGCCAGAGTAGAGAAGTTATTGTCTTAAGTGTTCCTTTCCTGATTTTGTCAGCTGGGGAGAGCAGGCTTTTGCTGGAGGGTGTTTTTCATCTGTGCCCATTGGTGTTTCAGACTTGCTAGCTTCTTCATCTCCACATCTGGGATCTAGGAGGCAAAAAGAGAGCCCAGGGAATTCACCACATGCTCTTCCATGGGTCCTGAGGTCCTTAGCCGATCTGCCTTCTTCTGTCCACCTTTCAGGGTCTTCTTCTACTTGTTTTATATCTAATGTCCTGGGGTTTTAGTTGTCCTGGTAGGAGGAAGAGGGAAACGTATATCCATTCCATCTTCTCAGATGAGTGACAGAAAGGGGGATTTGCAAAAACGTATCATTTAGTATAAGGATTAGCCATGGCATATGTAAAGCAACCAGACCATGAAAGGCACTGAAGACAATGATTGCTATTATTTTTCAATGATTCAAAGATTCTATCATTCTCAATTTGATTATTTTGTTTCACGCTATGATGCTAAATTCTAAAATTCAGTAATTCTATGTTCTGGCATTTCCATGTATGGAACTTGACCTTTCTTCCCTTCCCTTTTTTCCTATCCCTGGACTGTCCTAGGGAAATAGTTGATTCTGAGCAAGTGTTCCATTGCCATGTCTTGCAGAGAGCAGAGAGCATCAATCCGGTTCAAGACCACTCCTATGAATACCCTCATGGATGTCCTTCACCACAGGCCAGGATGGGTGGAAGTAAAGGAGTAAGAAGCCCTCACCCCCAGCCTTGTTTCTCCTTCCCTTTGTCTCACAGGTCCTTGTCTCCCTTCGTTTTTGTCCCAGCTCCCTTTGGTGGCCACTGGGACTTGTCCCAATTTGGCTGTGACAGGAGCCGACATTTATTTAGCATTCACCATGTGTTAGGTGCATTACTGATGCCATCTCTGTCTTATTGAAGCCTTATAACCATCCAGAAAGATGTGAATATGTTCAGAAATATTAAGTCAATTGTTTAAGGTCACACAGCACCTAAGTGTCAGAGTGGGATTCAAACCCAGTTCAGTTTGACTATTCCACAGCCAGTGTCCTATAGCTCTCTATGCAACCATCACAGACCTGTGGGGTGAATCCTCCGGTGATGGCAGGTCCTGGCCACTTACTAGTTCTGTGACCTTGGACAAGTTTTTTGACACCTAAGCCTACATTTCTTCTTCTATGCTGGGCCCTGGGGATACTGAGATGAAAAAGCAAACAATTCCTGGCACGTAGTAGGTGTTAATATTAGTGAAGGTTAAGGTTTGGATGCATGTAACAGAGACACAAAATAAAAGAGGCTTTGACAGACTAGAAGTTTATTTACCCCTCCCATTGAAGTCCAGATGTAGGAGGTTCAAAGATGGTATGGAAATGTGGAACCCATCTGCTTCCGTCTTTCCACTCTGCTATCCTTTGAGTGAGACCCTCATCCTCATGGTCGGAGGTGGAGTTCCTGTACATTCCAAGCAGCAGGAGGTAGGAAGGAGACAAGAAAAGGCATGTCCTACCCTTGAAGGACACAACCCAGAAGTCCCTCACATTTCACTGGGCCAGAACTTAGCCATGTGGACACACCTAGCTGCAAGGGAATCTGAAAAATGTAGACTACATTTTCCAGGTAAATGTTGGAAATTCTATGACTGTAGAAAAAGGAGAGAATAGATATGAGGGGTGAGGGCAACCAGCTACCCTGCCAGGGTCCTCAATAAACATTTGTTGCATAACAACAACTAAGCCTCCTAGACACTCTTGCACACTTTACACGCATGACCTCTTTGAATCATCCCAGTAAACCTTCCAGTAGGTGCTATCATCATCTCCATTTTCCTGATGAAAAAACTGGACAAAAAGAGGAAAAATATACCATGTTGGAAAGTGGAAAAATATACCATGTTGGAAAGTGTTGGAATATACCATCTTGTCAGGGCTTGAGCTAGGGTTTTCACCTAGCCTGGCTGTCTGCATAGTCCCAGGTTCAGCCTCCCTGTTCTAGCAGCCTCTCAGTAATTGAAGGAACAAATGAGTGAATAGGTGAATGCATGCTTCCTGCTGCCTGGTGCTGGAGTCTAGCAGAGGAGACAGACACTTACTAAATCATCCCACAAAAAAATTAGGAATTGGCTGACGGTGGCAAGCGTGGTATGGGGAATCCAAGATGGCAGAGTCCTCTCTCTGGCACTTTGGGGAGTATTACAGTGATGGTGATGACGGTGATGGTGGTGATGATAGCAGCTACTGTGGATTTTCCTTCTTGGTTCTCTCATGTATCACACTAATATCAGAATGAGTTTTCCTTCCCTGGATCCAGAAGAACTGGATGTAGTGGAGGATGAGGCGGGGGAGGTGACCGGCAGGTATAGGAAAAGGTACTGTCCTGACCTGCCACGTGATCTGAGGCTGCCCCCTGTTTCTCCTCAGCCTTGTCTCCATGGTCAAGTGGAAGAAGGTCTGAGGGTTTGTCTGGTGCTGATAGTGTGGGAGTCCATGAAGCAGGTTGTTTCCTGGATGATCCCAAATTGCCTCGAGAGTCCTCAAGTCAGGAAAGGCTAGAGGCCAGGGCCTTTACACCAGACATGGCTCGGTGAATGTGAGACCTTTTCCTTAGGACCTAAGCTGGGGTCTGGTATTTCCAGATACAACGAGGTCCCAATTCAGACCATCAGCCTGTTAGGTCAGAGTTTGGAACAGATGTGGCCAGAGCTGTCCCCTCCCTTGCTTCCCACAAAGAAAGCTGTCCTTGATGCCTGGAACTGCAGCAACCATCTTGTGACCTTGAGGTGATGAGCATGTTAAGGATGGCAGAATGAGAAGGTAGAAAGAACCTAGATTTCCTGTTGGCCTTGTTGAGCAGTTTAATGTCTTCCTGGGTGATTTAAGAGCAACTTGACTGTGATAATCATGAAGATGGTGTACAAAATGAACAAACTTGTGGAATTAGAAAAGAATCCAAAATCCACATCATGGTCTACAAGGCCCTGTTTGTTGGGCCCTACTCCAGTTTCAGTGTCATCCCTTACGTTTCTCCCTCCACTCTGGCTTTTTTTTCATATCCTTGAATGAGCCCTTTCCAACCTCAGGGCCTCAGTTCCTGTCCTTCCCACTCCTGGAACCCTCTCCCCACTGCCCTTGATCTGGCTGTCCCTCCTTACCATTCAGATCTAAGCTGAAAGGTCAGCTCCACAGGGTAGCCTCCACCTAAATAGGTTCCTCAGCTGCCCTGCCTCATGGCCTCCAACTGGGTTATTCCAACTGGGTTATAACTGGGTTATTCCTCATTAGAGAGTTGTGTATTTGTTTCCTTGTTTATTTTTTATCTTCCCCACAGGACTGTATGTACCACCTAGCCAGGTGTTTTTGTTCCCCCTATATCCTTGCATCCAACATTGTCTCTGACACCAAGACAGCCTCAACACCTATGTGTTGTATGAATGAATGAATACTTCATTATTCATTCATTCATCCATTATTCATTCATTCATCCATTATTCATTCAACTAAAACAAAAGGTGGGTTAAAAAAAAAAAAGCAAATTGTGAAAGGAAATAGACAAGAGTAGCTCTAACCACAGAGCTCGGAATCTGGAACCCGATGGCCTGAGTTCCAGTCCTGCTCTGCCACTTACTAGCTTATGAACTTAGGTGAGTTCCTTAACCTCTCTGTGCCTCACTTCACTCATCTTTAAAATGGGCATAATAAAAGAACCTAACACTTAACAGTTACTATGAGGATTGATGAGTTAATATTTGTAAAGTACTTAGAACAGTGTCTGGCACATGGGAAGTGGAAGTAAGTATTAGCCATTAGAAAGTTTTAAGAACATGCCAAACGATGTCATGTGCCACATATGGATACGCACATATATACACAGTAAAACTATAAAGACACTCATAGAAATGATTCCAAATTCAGTCTAATGGCTTCCTTTTGGACAGGAGAGTAGGAGATAGAATCAGTCAGGAATATACGCAGGGCTTCAGTTATATCTGTAATTTTTTACTCAAAAATTTGGAAGTAATCATGGTTGTGCATTTCATTTCCTGTCAAGTCTTTTTGAAGCACCTCCTCTGTGTACTCCAGCTCTGGTATCTGGATTTGGTAGATCAGTCTGGTTTCCTGTCCCCCTCTCTGGCAAGGTGGTGAAGAACAGGGTCAGAATTTGGAGTCGGGCAGGCGTGGGTGTGAATCCTGAGGCTGCCATGTCCTCACTGAGCAAGGCTGTCCCTGTCTTAGGGATCCAGGCGTGATCGTAGTCACTTCTGGGGCTGCTCTGAGGATTCAGTGAGAGGAGGGCTTTCTGAACTGGGAAGAGCTTATAAATGTTGCCTGTTTCCACTGCTTGGTAGTGTGGGCTCAGGGGTGGCTACTTGGATGCTTCCAGAGCCCAGGCAGGTAACATGACCAGGTAAGGTTGGCCCGTTGTCATGGGCCATAGGGCATGGTGGGGACTGTGATCTGGAGAGGGTGTGCCCTGTCTAAGGCGGTGGGTGCCAGGGGGCATCTGGGCTCAACGTGGCCAGATCTGCTGATTGTTCGAAGGAAACCAGTAGCCTGGATTTTTGCAGGGACATTTCTGTAGTTTTCACTCTGGCCTCACAAAGTACATGATGGGCAGCGACAGCCCGAGGCCACCTCCTTGAGACTTACCTGATGGGCACACCGCTGCTTACCCCTCAGCTGCACCTCCCTGGGCCCCAGATCTCCAGCAGTGTTGAGGTCCTCAGGTCCTGACTTTTGTCCCACCCCCACCCCCAGTGAAGGGGAGTGGGATTTCTACTGGTGCGATGTTAGCTGGCTCCGGGAGAATTTCGACCACACCTACATGGATGAGCACGTGCGGATCAGTCACTTCCGAAACCACTACGAGGTGAGCTGGGTGGGCCCAGGGGACTGGGTGTGGCAATGAGCAGGGGCTGGCTTGGGGGTACAAGGACCAGAATGGAAAAGTACAAGGGAATTTGGGGTACATGCCAGGTGAGAGATATGTGCCCTAGATTCACGATGAGCTAAATAGTGTGAGGGAATAGGGATCTCAGACCTGAGGAACAGCCCACCTTGGGGAGGGGACTGAGGTCATGGGCCGTCTGACTTCAGGTGCGAAGGCTAAAGAAGCAGGATGCTTGAGGGATTATGTGATTTCAGGGTGAGGCAAGTTGAGCTGTTTGGAGTCTGGAGATGGGAGAGAGCTCTGGGAGGAACCATACCACAAAGATGGGACTCGAGGGGCCAGTGGTGGGAGATTTAAAAAGTTTAGTGCAGCTTAGCAGTTAGAAAAAGAATTTTGGCATCAGACAGGCCGGGTCAAACCCTGGCTGTGCTGCCTGTTAGCTGGATAGCTCTGGGCAACTGACAACCTTCTGAGCCTCAGTTTCCTCACCTGTAAAGTGGGGATAATTATAGAATAGCAGGCTCTCAGTCAAAGTTACTCTCATTGTTACTCTTTTTTTAACCCTTTTTTTTTTAAGATTTATTTTTATTTATTTATTTTGGCTGGGCCGGGTCTTAGTTGAGGCACGTGGGATCTTCGTTGTGGCGTGTGGAATCTTTTAGTTGCAGCATGCGGGCTTCTTAGTTGCGGCATGCAGCATCTAGTTCCCTGACCAGGGACTGAACCCAGGCACCCTGCATTGGGAGCACAGAGTCCTTCCCACTGGACCACCAGGGGAGTCCCTCTTATTGTTACTCTTACCATACAGAGAATGGGGGCTGTGGGGGGCAGTTGGTGGGGTGGTTGGAGAGGGGCAGTTGGTGGGACGGGTGGTGCAGGGCAGTGGGCATGAGCGCCAATGGCCTGCCTGTCCATCATGCTGCTCAGCTGACCCGCAAGAACTACATGGTGAAGAACCTGAAGCGCTTCCGGAAACAGCTGGAGCGCGAGGCGGGAAAGCTGGAGGCAGCCAAGTGCGACTTCTTCCCCAAAACCTTTGAGATGCCCTGCGAGTACCGTCTGTTTGTGGAGGAGTTTCGCAAAAACCCAGGAATCACCTGGATCATGAAGCCTGTGAGTGCCCAGTGCTGGGGACTGGGGAGAGGGGGTGTCCCAGGGACCAGAGCAGGGATCCTCCATTGACACAGGAGTCTGCCAATGGAGAAGGACAGGACTCTGCCTGGGAATTCAGCCTTAGATGCACCATCTGCCTTTCCCTAAAGCAGGGGTCCCCAACTCCCGGTCCGGAACCTGTTAGGAAGCAGATGCACAGCAGGAGATGAGCGGCGGGCGAGGGAGCAAAGCTTCATCTGCTGCTCCCCATCACTCTCCATTGCTCCCCATCTCTCCCCATCGCTCCCCATCACTCCCCATCTCTCCCCATCTCTCCCCATCACTTCCCATCTCTCCCCATCACTCCCCATCGCTCCCCATCACTCCCCATCACTCCCCATCTCTCCCCATTGCTCCATCTGCCGCTCCCCATCGCTCCCCATTGCTCCCCATCACTCCCCATCGCTCCCCAACTCTCCCCATCACTCCCCATCGCTCCCCATCTCTCCCCATCGCTCCCCATTGCTCCCCATCTCTCCCCATCTCTCCCCATCACTCCCCATCACTCCCCATCGCTCCATCTACTGCTCCCCATCTCTCCCCATCGCTGCCCATTGCTCCATCTCCCACTCCCCATCTCTCTCCATCTCTCCACATTGCTCTCCATCTCTCCCCATCGCTCCTCATCTCTCCCCATCTCTCCCCATTTCTTCCCATCTCTCCCCATCACTCCCCATCGCTCTATCTGCTGCTACTCATTGCTCCCCATCGCTCGCATTACTGCCTGAACCACCCCCACCCTCACCCCTGTCCGTGGGAAAAATTGTCTTCCACAAAACTGGTCCCTGGTGCCAAAAAGTTTGGGGACCACTGCCCTAAAGGACTGACTACATCTCCTCCTCTCTGCAGTGTGTGGACCCAGCACCTATGACTGCTGGTATACAGTAGATGCTCAATAAATGTTCACTAGATAAACAAGTGATCCTCAGGACACCAAGGCAGGGAATCCAGAGTCTCTCTTCCTGAAATGAATGAAAACAATGGCCAGGCTGTGAGAAGTGCTTTACTTGCATTGCCCCACTTCTTGTAATGGTCCTTGGGAGGAGGTATTACCAGCCCCATTTTAAAGATGAGGAGCCTGAGACCTACTCATTCAAGCATCCCACAAATGCTTATTGAGCACTTGCCATGTGCCAGGCACAGAACTAGATGGTGGGGATACAGCTCTCAGCAAGTCAGACGTGGGTCTCTGCCCTCCTTGAGGGCAGACAATATGCAGAGGATACACGTGTGATTATAGCTGTGCTAAGTGTCAATAAGGAGAATGGTGCCAGCAGAGGAAACAGCAGGAGGATTTCCCCCAGCCCTTCAGCAGGCTTCTCAGAAGAAGTGAGAGATTGGGCTCTGAGACCAAACCCCTTGGTTCAAATATTAGCTGTACCACCTACTGTGTGACTTCAGGCAGATTACTTAACTTCTCTGTGTCCCGGTTTCCCCATCTTCAAAGTGAGAATAACTATAGCACCTATCACATAATGTTGTGTGACTAAATGAGTTAACACAGGTACAGCACATATTAGGTCCTCAATGAATGATAGTTGTTGTTGTTATAAGAATTAGTATTGAAAAACAAACAAACAAAAGAAAACAAATAAATTTTTTAAAAAGAATTAGTATTGAGCTTCAACCTGAAGGATGCAGAGGAGTCAGCCTGGAGAAGGGCAGAGGTAGGGAAGAGCATTCCAGGAAGAGGGAACTGCATGACCAAAGGCCTTGCATCTGGAGGAAGCCCTAGATCAAGAAACTGAGTGGGGCAAGGGTACCAGAACACCTGCCGGCCCCTCAGCCCTTCCTCGTGCCAGGACTGGCTCTCACCACAATGCCACCATGGCCTTGAATGGCATCATCAAAGCCCCCCTAGTATTTTCTGGGATTGGAAATGTGCTTGGCCCCAGGAAGGGAGTTGGGGGGTAAGGTAGGAGGGGGCAGCCCCCCTTGTGGAGCTGGAGATGGGCTAGTGTTGGCTCATGCAGATTTAGCCAATAGCACAGGTGAGTGGAGGGGGAAACTGGCAAAAAACACCAAGTGCTCCCAAAGAGGCCAGAGCCAGGATTTACCCAGGCCTCCTGAAGTCTCACTGGAAGGCTCGGCCCCCTTCCCAGGAAGGCGGGAAGGCCAGCGAGGAGGGCTCAGAAGGGTGTTAGGCAGATGAACACTGCAACCCACCGGGCGATCCCAATTCCCACCATTATCTCCTCAGACAAATGGTAATTTGTGCAAATTGGGAACAAGCAATTGCATATTAAGTTGATTCCTTTCCCAGCCCCCGCCTTTGTTAGCAGCAGAGACAGCTGTAATTAAGAGGAGGAATCTTGGCTCCGTGTGTGTGTGTGTGTGTGTGTGTGTGTGTGTGTGTGTGTGTGTGTGTGTGTGTCCTCTCTCCTGAATCGCTGAGGCGCCCTGTCTGGCATGGAGAGTGGGTGCTTCTAGTTAGAAGCCTGGTTCTGATTCTGACCCACCACTTATGAGCTGTGTGATCCTGAGCAGGTTACTAAACCCCTCTCAGTCCATTTCCTCATCTGTAAAACGGCCTTAATGGGTATACCTGCCTTACAGGGTTGTGAGAGGGTTCAGTGAAGTTACACATGAATTATACAAGCTGTATAAAGGGCTTGGCTCTTAGGTGCCCAATAATTAACCGCTTTTATTGTTATCACCGAGAGTCCAGACAACACTGCCTCTTCCCGCTGCCCCTGGGGAGCACTGGGTCAGTGCTTCCCAAATTTTAACGTGCTCACAAATCATCAGGGATCTGGCTAAAATGCAGAGCCCCTTTCAGCAGGTCTGGGTGGGGCCTGAGAGTCTGCCTTGCTAACCACCTCCCAGTGATGCCACTGGGGCTGGTCCACAGACAACACTTTGAGTAGTGAGAATATAGAGGGGCAGTTCTCAAACTTGAGAATTTTCTGGAAAGCTTATTAAAGCACACCCCCCCAGAGTGTTGGCTTCAGTAGGCCTGGTATGGGGCCTGAGAATATGCATTTCTAACAAATTCCCAGCTGCAGCAGTCAGGGATCTCCATGGAAATGGAACCGTTAGTGTGTGTATAAGGAAGTGGCTGTGTGATATTGCGGGAGCTGGTGAGTCTGAAATCTGTGAGGGCAGAAAACTCAGGCAGGATTTCTCTGTTACAGTCTTGAGGCAGAATTGCTTTCTTTTTCCAGAAGCCTCAAGTTTTGCTCTTAAGCCCTCACCTGATTGGATGAAGCTCACCCAGATGATCCAGACTGATATCTTTTATTTAAAGTCTGCTGATTTTAGATGTTAATCACCTCTATAAAATACCTTAACAGCAACATCTAGATGAGCATTTGACCAAACAAGTGGACACCATTGCCCAGCCAGGTTGACACATGCAATTAACCATCATACCAGGCTATGAGGATGCTACTGGTCTAGGTACCACACTCTGAGAACCACTGAGCTAGATCATTAGCTCTGGGATCCTGTTGTTTGGATTCCTTTGGTGTGGGGAAAAGTTAAAGAAGAAAAAATGTTCACATAGTTCACATAGTTGCAGTAGCCGGGCCAGTTGGGGCAGCCACCCGCCTGCCTTTTCCCTCAGATGTCTCCTCTGCCCTGTTCCCCAGGGCCTGCGAGCCTCCACCTTCCTCTTCGTGACGGCAGAGCAGTCCTAGAAAGAGGGGTTTGAGTTGGACTCAGAAGGGAGCAGGCAGCATCACCCCCTTCACGCCACCCCATCAGTCTAGTGTAAAGCCCATCTCAATCCGAACTTTTTTTTCCATCTAAGTGTTCTCCCCTCCCACCAGCCCAGGCCCTCTGGTTTGTCAGGGAAACGGACAGGACCCAGATCATAGGGACCACGCTTTCTCCTCTAGCCTCCCTTGTGTGGCTAGGAAGCAGGTGCTGGGCTCTCAGGACCCTGTCTGTCCGTCTCTCTGTGTGTCCACAGAACTGGTCTAACGCTTCACTCAGGGCTGTGAGCATCCTGGGCAACCACTGTGCTGCTCTGGGCTTTGGGGGTCCTCTGTCCAAAGTGCAGGATGGTAAGAGCCGAGTTTTAACATTCTCTTACGCGGGTTTACCCCAACCAGAGCTTCTCACACTTTTTCACTGAAATCTCCCAAGAGTTGAGATGTTTTGGATGCAGATAACAGAAAACCCAGTTCACAGTAGCTCAGACAAGAAGGCAGGAGTTCTGAACTGTTCTCTTTGGCATCTGGTGTAATGTGTGGACCCCATCACAGAATAGTGTTTTTAAACGCATAACATAAAGTATGTTTGATTATAAAAGAAAGCAACTGTATCGAAAAACAGTTACAAGCTGTGTTTGTCTGGCTCCTCTGAGAAACAGATTTAACAGGCCAGAGTTTGGCCTGTGAGACGAGGCGGAGGGAGCCTGGGGAGGCTGAGGGAGCTGTCACCCCACCAAGGCCAACCCCAGTGAGGGAGAGAGGGAAGGAAGGGTGGGCGAAGTCTCCTAATGCCCCGTGGCCTGACGGAAGTTCAACGAGGCCTGCGGAGGCCTCAAGCCCAAGTCGCTGTCAGGAGTCCCCTGTCTCCCAGGAGTGGGCCAGCCTTCAGATCCTTGCATCGAGAAGATGCAAGAAATGTTTAACAAAGATCTAGAAGAATTAAAGAACAAACAAACAGAGATGAAAAATTCAATAACTGAAATGAAAAATACACTAGAAGGAATCAATAGCAGAATAACTGAGGCAGAAGAACAGATAAGTGACCCAGAAGACAGAATGGTGGAATTCACTGCTGCAGAACAGAATAAAGAAAAAAGAATGAAAAGAAATGAAGACAGCCTAAGAGACCTCTGGGACAACATTAAACGCAACAACTTTCACATTATAGGGGTCCCAGAAGGAGAAGAGAGAGAGAAAGGACTCGAGAAAATATTTGAAGAGATTATAGTCGACAACTTCCCTAACATGGGAAAGGAAATAGCCACCCAAGTCCAGGAAGCGCAGCGAGTCCCATACAGGATAAACCCAAGGAGAAACACACTGAGACACATAGTAATCAAACTAGCAAAATTGAAGACAAAGAAAAATTATTGAAAGCAGCAAGGGAAAAACGACAAATAACATACAAGGGAACACCCATAAGGTTAACAGCTGATTTCTCAGCAGAAACTCTATAAGCCAGAAGGGAGTGGCATGATATACTTAAGGTAATGAAAGGGAAGGACCTACAACCAAAATTACTCTACCTGGCAAGGATCTCATCCAGATTTGATGGAGAAATCAAAAGCTTTAAGACAAGCAAAAGCTAAGAGAATTCAGCACCACCAAACCAGCTCTACAACAAATGCTAAAGGAACTTCTCTAAGTGGGAAACACAAGAGAAGGAAAGGACCTACAAAAACAAACCCAAAACAATTAAGAAAATGGTAATAGGAACATACATATTGATAATTACCTTAAAGGTAAATGGATTAAATGCCCCAACCAAAAGACACAGGCTTGCTGAATGGATACAAAAACAACACTCATATATATGCTGTCTACAAGAGACCCACTTCAGACCTAGGGGCACGTACAGACTGAAAGTGAGGGGAAGGAAAAAGATATTCCATGCAAATGGAAATCAAAAGAAAACTGGAGTAGCAATACTCGTATCAGATAAAATAGACTTTAAAATAAAGAATGTTACAAGAGACAAGGAAGGACACTACATAACGATCAAGGGATCAATCCAAGAAGAAGATATAACAATTATAAATATATATGCACCCACACAGGAGCACCTCAATACATAAGGCAACTGCTAATAGCTATAAAAGAGGAAATCGACAGTAATACAATAATAGTGGGGGATTTTAACACCTCACTTACACCAATGGACAGATCATCCAAACAGAAAATTAATAAGGAAACACAAGATTTAAATGACACAATAGACCAGATAGATTTAATTGATATTTATAGGACATTCCATCCAAAAACAGCAGATTACACTTTCTTCTCAAGTGCACACAGAACATTCTCCAGGATACATCACATCTTGGGTCACAAATCAAGCCTCAGTAAATATAAGAAAATTGAAATCATATCCAGCATCTTTTCTGACCACAACGCTATGAGATTAGAAATCAATTACAGGGAAAAAGACATAAAAAACACAAACACACATGGAGGCTAAACAATACGTTACTAAATAACCAAGAGATCACTGAAGACATCAAAGAGGAAATCAAAAAGTACCTAGAGACAAATGCCAACGAAAACATGGTGATACATACCTATGGGATGCAGCAAAAGGAGTTCTAAGAGGGAAGTTTATAGCAATACAAGCCTACCTCAAGAAACAAGAAACATCTCAAATCAACAATCTAACCTTACACCTAAGGGAACTAGAGAAAGAAGAACAAACAAAACCCAAAGTTAGCAGAATGAAAGAAATCGTAAAGATCAGAGCAGAAATAAATGAAATAGAAACAAAGAAAACAATAGCAACGATCAGTAAAACTAAAAGCTGGTTCTTTGAGAAGATAAACAAAATTGATAAACCATTAGCCAGACTCATCAAGAAAAAGAGGGAGAGGAGTCATATCAATAAAATTAGAAATGAAAAAGGGGAAGTTACAACAGACACCGCAGAAATACAAAGCATCCTAAGAGACTACTACAAGCAACTCTATGCCAATAAAATGGACAACCTGGAAGAAATGGACAAATTCTTAGAGAGATATAACCTTCCAAGACTGAACCAGGAAGAAACAGAAACTATGAACAGACCAGTCACAAGTAATGAAATTGAAACTGTGATTAAAAATCTTCCAACTAACAAAAGTCTAGGACCAGATGGCTTCACAGGTGAATTCTATCAAACATTTAGAGAAGAGCTAACACCCATCCTTCTGAAACTCTTCCAAAAAACTGTGGAGGAAGGAACACTCCCAAACTCATTCTATGAGGCCACAATCACCCTGATACCAAACCAGACAAAGATACTACAAAAAAAGAAAATTACAGACCAATATCACTGAAGAATATAGATGCAAAAATCCTCAACAAAATACTAGCAAACAGAATCCAGCAACACATTAAAAGGATCATACACCATGATCAAGTGGGAGTTATCCCAGGGATGCAAGGATTCTTCAATATATGCAAATCAATCAATGTGATACACCATATTAACAAATTGAAGAACAAAAACCATATGATCATCCCAATAGATGCAGAAAAACTTTTGACAAAATTCAACACCCATTTATGATAAAAACTCTCCAGAAAGTGGAGCATAGAGGGAACCTACCTCAACATAACAAAGGCCATATATGACAAACCCACAGCAAACATCATTCTCAATGGTGAAAAACTGAAAGCATTTCCTCTAAGATCAGGAACGAGACAAGGACGTCCACTCTCACTACTATTATTCCACATAGTTTTGGAAGTCCTAACCATGGCAATCAGAGAAGAAAAAGAAATAAAAGGAATACAAATTGGAAAAGAAGAAGTAAAACTGTCACTGTTTGCAGATGACATGATACTATACACAGAGAATCCTAAAGATGCCACCAGAAAACTACTAGAGCTAATCAATGAATTTGGTAAAGTTGCAGGATACAAAATTAATGCACAGAAATCTCTTGCATTCCTATACACTAATGATGAAAAATCAGAAAGAGAAATTAAGGGAATACTCCCATTTACCATTGCAACAAAAAGAATAAAATACCTAGGAATAAACCTACCTAGGGAGACAAAAAACCTGTATGCAGAAAACTAGAAGACACTGATGAAATAAATTAAAGATGATACAAACAGAGAGATATACCATGTTCTTGGATTGGAAGGATGAATATTGTGAAAATGACTATACTACCCAAAGCAATCTACAGATTCAATGCAATCCCTATCAAATTACCAATGGCATTTTTTACAGAACTAGAACAAAAAGTCTTAAAATTTGTATGGAGACAAAAAAGACTCCCAGTAGCCAAAGCAGTCTTGAGGGAAAAAAATGGAGCTGGATGAATCAGACTCCCTGACTTCAGACTATACTACAAAGCTACAGTAATCAAGACAATATGCTACTGGCACAAAAACAGAAATATAGATCAATGGAAGAGGATAGAAAGCCCAGAGATAAACCCATGCACCTATGGTCAACTATGACAAAGAAGGCAAGGATATACAATGGAGAAAAGACAGTCTCTTCAATAAGTGGTGCCAGGAAAACTGGACAGCTACATGTAAACGAATGGAATTAGAACACTCCCTACCACCATACACAAAAATAAACTCAAAATGGATTCAAGACCTAAATGTAAGACTGAACACTATAAAACTCTTAGAGGAAAACATAGGAAGAACACTCTTTGACATAAACGACAGCAAGATCTTTTTTGATCCACCTCCTAGAGTAATGGAAATAAAAACAAAAATAAACAAATGGGACCTAATGAAACCTAAAAGCTTTTGCAAAGCAAAGGAAGCTACAAACAAGACGAAAAGACAACCCTCAGAATGGGAGAAAATATTTGCAAACGAATCAATGGACAAAGGATTAATCTCCAAAATATATAAACACCTCATGCAGCTCAATATTAAAAAGACAAACAGCCCAATCCAAAAATGGCCAGAAAACCTAAATAGACATTTCTCCAAAGAAGACATACAGATGGCCAAGAAGCACATGAAAAGCTGCCCAACATCACTAGTTATTAGGGAAATGCAAATCAAAACTACAATGAGGTATCACCTCACACCAGTTAGAATGGGCATCATCAGAACATCTACAAAGAACAAATGCTGGAGAAGGTGTGGAGAAAAGGGAACCCTCTTGCACTGCTGGTGGGAATGTAAATTGATACAGCCACTATGGAGAACAGTATGGAGGTTCCTTAAAAAACTAAAAATAGAATTACCATATGATCCAGCAATCCCACTCCTGGGCATATTCCCTGAGAAAATCATAATTCAAAAAGTCACAGGCACCCCAATGTTCATTGCAGCACTATTTACAATAGCCAGGTCATGGAAGCAACGTAAATGCCCATTGACAGACAAATGGATAAAGAAGATGTGGTACATATATACAATGGAATATTGTTCAGCCATAAGAAGGAATGAAATCGGGTCATTTGTAGAGACGTGGATGAATCTAGAGACTGTCATACAGAGTGAAGTAAGTCAGAAAGAGAAAAACAAATATCGTATATTAACGCATATATGTGGAACCTTGAAAAATAGTACAGATGAACCGGTTTCCAGGGCAGAAATTGAGACACAGATGTAGAGAACAAACATATGGACACCAAGGGGGGAAAGCGGTGTGGGGCAGGGGTGGTGGTGTGAAGAATTGGGAGATTGGGAGTGACATGTATACACTAATATGTATAAAATGGATGACTAATAAGAACCTGCTGTATAAAAAAATAAATAAAATTAAATTAAAAAAAAACCAAATTTGCATAGCTTGTTATAATTTATATCCAACCTCAGTGTCTACCTTTGCAAAACTTTGGGACTAATGGTACATGGAACCTAACTGAGATGCTGTGATTTAAATAAGAGAGAATTTTTATTCAAATTAAGTACATATAGGATTCCAGCTTTAGTGGGCGTTACTGTCTCCCCAGTATCCATTCCACTGCGGCTCCCCCATTCTATAGTGTAGATTCTATTTGGACTGAGTTTTTCCAGGTGATCCCATCTCTATCGCCCATGTTTTCCTGTCTCCTCAGTAAAATTCTCTCACTTCCATTTTATGAATTTTGTCAAGTGGCCCCTTAGTTATCTATAAATGCGTAATTCTAATTACACATAATTCCAGTGTTTCCCTTTGGTGTTTGGAGGCTATCTTTAAGGAGTCTGAGATTTTCTGTCCCTTCTCCTGTTGACAAAGGGAAAAAAGCAAAACCATTTCTATAGTAGTATCATATGCAATAGTTTTCTTGTAGTTATCCCTCCACATAATTATAGCCAACACTCAACTGTCCTTTAAGAAAATTCATGATATGACTTTCTAGACAGAATTCAGAAACTAATTAATTACAATACAACAGACTTCTTTACCAAAAATACATTCAAGGGCTCCTTTTAAAAAGCAAACTTCTGTTGCACATAATTAAAGAATCATAGACCTTGATGGGTCTTTTATGATCATCTTTACAAATAAATTGAGATGAAGTATTCTTTTCAAGGGAATGATCACTTTGTTATTTTCACCCAACGGGATCTATGTAGCCATAATAAAGAACCAGGACATTCTATACGAGCTGAAATGGAGAGATGCTCAGGATAGAACGTGAAGTTGAAAAAGGTGCAAGCTGGTCAATCTTAGCATCTCTAGATGTGGAGCAAACAGACAACTGTGACGGAATAGCACCAGCTGTGTATTCTTGCCAAAAAGGGGAACCTGAATGTAACCAAACCTCTAGAGCTAAGTTTCATTTATAGGAAATACAAAGAAAAGAGGAATACTTTAAATGGTGCTACAAGGAAACAGACCAACCCAGAATATGGAACAGTGCACAGGACAATTGGTTTGTACACCTAGTCAATGGCAGGGGAAAGGAGGGAGGACTGTCCTCAATTAAAAGAGACTTAGGTGTCATAACAACCAAATGCAATGTAGGGAGCTGTTTAGGTCTGGACTTAAACCTATTATAAAAGGACATTTTTGAGATAATCGGGAATTTGATTATGGACTGAAGAATCAGACGCTAAGACATCATTATTAATTATGTCTTGTATGATAATGGTATTATGGTTATATAGCAGACTGTCAATCTTTTGAAAACAAGATGCACACAAGTCTGTAAGGGTGAAATAACATGACATCTGGGATTTGTTTTAAAATGAAAGTTCGATAATTTTGAATTTGTGTATTGGGAGTATGTACTATTCTCTGCTTTTGATATGTCAGAAAATTTTAATGTAGAATAGTAAATAGAGGTCTTCCCTGGTGGTGCAGTGGTTGAGAGTCCGCCTGCCGATGCAGGGGACGCGGGTTCGCGCCCCAGTCCGGGAGGATCCCACATGCCGCGGAGCGGCTAGGCCTGTGAGCCATGGCCACTGAGCCTGCGTGTCCGGAGCCTGTGCTCCGCAACGGGAGAGGCCACAGCAGTGAGAGGCCCGCGTACCGACAAAAAAAAAAAGAAAAAAGAAAATGCAAGGTGAAAAAAATAAAGCTTTAATGAGGAAATGTGTGTAAAATCCTTGTGCCTGGTTCATTGTCGAGAAGTATTAGCTTCTAATATCACCATTGTTTAGGAACTATTCCCCTAAAATTCTGTTTCTGTTGCTGCGTTCCCAAACTCCGTGGCTTGAAACAACAATCATCTCTTATTTAGCTCATGAGCCTCCGGCTTGGGCAGCACTTGACAGGGAAGGCTCATGGCTGCTCCAGCATCTACCTGGGTGGATTTACTGAGGGCTGGAGGACTCACTGCCAAGCTGACCCACTCGCTCCGCTAGCAAGTTGGTGCTGGCTGCTGGCTGGGAGTTCAGTCAGGGTTGGGGGCTGGAAGACTCAGTTGCCCCCAGTGTGGGCTTCTCCACATGACCCGAGCTTCCTCACAGCATGGTGGCTGGGTTCCAAGGGTGACCATCTCCAAAGAGAAAGCTGTGTGGAAGCTGTGTTGCCTTTTATGACCCAGCACTGGAATTCCCACAGCATCACTTCCGCCGTACACAATTAGTTGAGACAGTCCTGAAGGCTCACGCAGATTCAAGGGGAACGGACATTGACTTTCCTCTTGTTGGAAGGTGGTGGGTAGCAAGGTTGGGGAAGACATGTGGGACTGGGAATATCGTTGTGATTGCTTTTGGAAACGACAGTCTGGTGGGGCTAGATGTTAGGTGATTTCCAGTCTCAACAACTCTGATATATCACCACGCAGGAAGTTTATTTTCCACTCTTTAGGATTATTCCAGGACATCTCCTGGAATAGGCATGTCAGTGACTAACAAGGCTTTAAACAATAAAGGCTTTTCATTATCTTATATAACAAGAAAGCTGGAGGTAGGCAGTTCCAGGTTTAGGGATGTGCTCAAAGGTGCCATTAAAAGCCCGGGCTTCTTCTCTTTGTCCACTCTGCCTCCTCAGTGTGTTGGGTTTCTGTCATCAAACTTGTCACCTTATGGATGTGAGATGGCTGTTTTAGCTGCAGGTATCACCTCCTCAGATGCAGCATTTGAACAAGGGGCAGACACTTTCTCTCTCTCTCTCTCTCTCTCTCTCTCTCTCCCTCCCCCCCCACCCCCAATCTCTCCCCAACCCTAATATTTTTAACAAGGATGAAATTCTTTCCTCAAAGCCCCAAGCAGATATCTCCTTAGGTCTCTTTGGCCAAAACGGGTCACATGGTTTCCATTAGCTGCAAGGGAGGCTGGGAAAACAAGTATCTGGTCTTTCTAGCCTCCATCCTGAGAGGTGGGCTTTGTCAGTCAGGAACAAGAGGAAGTGGAATGGCTTTAGGGAAGTCAACCAACAGGGGTGGGGGTGGCGGTTCCTAGATCAAAAGGTATGAACTGTTAAAAAAATTTTTTTTAATTGAAGTTTAATAAAACAGAAAGTTCCCAAATTATTAAGGATATAGCTTGATGAATTTTCACAAGGTGAACACTAGTACCCAGATTATACACAGAGCATTGCCAGCCCCTCAGCAGCTCCCCCAGACCCCTTTCCACCCACCACCCCCAGTCACTGACAGCATAGGTTCTTTTTGTCTGTTTTGGGACTTTATATAATTGGAATCATGCAGTACAGCTACATTGTGTCTGGTTTCTCTCCTTCAACATTATGTCCGTGCGATTCATCCATACTGATGTGGGTAACTGTAAATTGTTAAGCATTGTTGTACACTATTCCATTGAGAGAATATTTATTCATTTGAGAGTTTCAAGGTTGGAGTTATTATGAATTGTGCTGCTTGGACATTGCCGTGCATGTCCATGGATGCCCACGTGCACACGTTTCTGTCACGGAGTTACCTAGGAGAGGAATCGCTGGGTCACAGGGGTGCCTGCCTTCAGTTTTAGTGGATGCTGCCCAACAGTTTCCCAACAATGCAGTGTGTGAGCGTTCCAGTTTCTCCACATCCTCACCAACACTTGGTAGTGTCTGCCTTTACTTTTAGCCATTCCTGGGGAGTGTGTAGTGCTATCATATTGGGGTTTTCATTTGCGTTTCCCTGAAGACTATGGGTCAGTGCCTTTTCATTGCTTACTCTGGGTCATCTCTCGCGAAGTGCCCAGTCAAGTCTTTGCACAGCTGTGAACCGTTGGAAGCCCTGGATGCACACTGAGTAATTGTTTTCCAAGAGAGCTGTGCACGTGTGGCTGGCCCTGCCCCACTGCCAGTGCTCCAGTATTTTGGGCACCCCATCTTCTGGGCACACACAACCCTGAACCAGGGTGCACAGCATGGCAGGCAGAGCAGGGCTAGGTTTTTAGCTCCCACTGCCCCCACCGCTGGAAGCCCTTCTTGCAACAACCCGCGACCATGCCTGATGGCCCTGCCCGCCTCACATCGTACCAAGAGCCTCGCTTTGACCAGCTGGGCCATGCTCAGAGGAGATGAGAACGAAATGAGAGTTTGCTCAGGCTGGGTGCATTTATGCTGGAGAAAAAATGGCTCCGGGGCACTTGCTCAGGGGCTGCAAATAACCAAAGGGCTGTTCTGAGGCCCAGGAACCAGATTTGTTGTAGGAGGCCTAGAGGCCAGAACCAGGCAGGCGAATTTTAACACAGGTTAAGCTGTGAAAGTTCCATGAGGTCTGGGTTACTGCTGTAGCATAAAGCCAAGCACAGAGTAGGCATCTAATAGGTACCTTCTGGATGAAATGACTGCTTAATAAAGCTATCCTGCCGTGGAGTGGGCTGTCAAGGGGCGGGGTAAGGTAGTGAGCTCCCTGGCACTGTGGATGTGCAAGGTCAGGCAGGTGACCATTATGGAGGGATGTCACAGAGGGAGCAATGCCTTTGGTGCCTGCTGCCCTGCATGGTATGAAAGATTCTCCCAACCCCTAGACTCTGTGAAGCTTTGAATTATCCATGCTGGGATTCAGTAAAGGCAGGCTGATTGCAGTATTAGCTGAAGCAAAATCTAATTAGGAAGGCAAATTGATTTCCAAAAAAAGAAGTGGATGATGTGTTCCCAGGACTGTTAGAAATGGCTTTTTAATTGTCTGCTCCTTTGTATTATTCATGCAATTGTGTGCCTTTGTGAGCTCAGTCGGTCTCTCACTTTCCTTCCCACTTCCCTCTCTCCCTCCCACCATGCTTAGCACCTTCTCTGTCCCAACCCCTTCAAGGCTGGGCTGGGCCATTCCTCAGGGACAGCTAGGGGGCCCTCGGGGACGGAAACAGAAAAATGCTGGGGAGGGGCCCCTGGGGAGGGGCCCCAGGCCCCCAAGCCCAGGGGCCAACAGGGAACCACACAGAGCTGAGAGCCAACCTTTCTGCCCTCACCCCCACCCCAGGTAGCCCGGTCGCAGGGGAAGGGCATCTTCCTCTTCCGGAGGCTGAAGGACATCATGGACTGGAAGAAGGTGAGCTTGCCCCTCCCTCTTCCTCCCCAAACCCTCCTTTGCCCTTGCATGGATGAGGGACCCCTCCTCCTTGCCCTCAAAGCTTGGAGGGCTGGCCAAGAAGCTCTGCCTGCAGGCCTGCCTATGGGTGCAGGGTCTCTGGAGCCAAATTGCCTGGGTTCAAATCCTGACCTTGCCACTTAATAGCTGTGTGACCTTGGGCAAGTCATTTCACCTCTCTGTGCCCCTGTGAATCAGTGAGTTAATATGTCTAAGAGAATGGTGCATTCTTTTCCTGGGCTTCCTGCTCACCTGGCTGCAGAGAGTTTGGCTAACTCTTCCTCCAGGTCCTGGACTGAGCCCGAGGCAGGTCCCTCCCTCCCCCAACCCCGTCTTTGTCACAGCAGAAATCCTGGTCCCAATCCTGCCTCAGCAGCTGTGTGGTCCTGGGGAAGCTGCTGAGCCCCTTAGGGATGATAACGTGCAGGGTGGGTGTGAGGGGCAGGATGACAGAACTCCACAACGGGCACCTACCGTGTCAGCAGCTCACAGCAGGTGCTCAATAAATGAATTTTTCCTCCCCACCGTGTGTCCTGATTCCTCCCATGGAACTGTCGGGGCACCGCCGCGAAGAAGCTCACCAGCTTGGGGGCTTAGCCGGCTCCAAGCGCTGTCAACCCCTCTGGCAGCCACATGAGTATAGGTGGGGGTAGCCCTGGGTCCCAGAAAGAGAAGACCTGGCTGCCTCGATGTTGAAGCAGCTTGGGGGTGGGGATGGTGGTAGGTGTAGAAAATTCTGGCCCTTGGGCCCAGAAGCCCTGAGTTCCAGCGCTCACTGCCACTGGCTGTTGTGTGACCTTACCAGGTGTGTGACATTTGCCTTTGGGCCTCGGTTTTCTCACAAGGTTACTGTGAAGGGGACAGTGGGTGGGAGAGGGCTTTGCAGATGGTGAGGTGAAAAGGAGCGTGCTATCCTCCTGAGCTGGGCTGGCCTGCAAAGAATTAGCAAGTAGAGAAGGGAGAGGAATGTCCTTGGAGGCCTGGGTGGTACTCCAGGCAGCACTGACCAACGGAACTTTCTACAGTGGTGGGAATGGTGCACACCGGTGCTCTCCAATGCCCTGACCACTAGCGACATGTTGATATACTGAACACTGGAAATGAGGCTAGTGCGACTGAAGGACTGGATTTTTAATTTATTTCCTCTTTTATTGCGGTAAAATATACATAAAACTTACCAGTCTAACTCTATTTGTGTACAATTCAATGGCATTAAGTACATTCATAGTTTTGTGCAAGTCACCACCATCCATTTCTAGAACTTTTTCATCTTCTCCAGCTGAAACTTGTAGCCGTTAAACACTAATCCCCTCCTGCCCCCCTGCCCCCAGCCCCTGGCAACCACCTTCTCCTTTCTGTCTCTATGAATTCCACTCCTCTAGGCACCTCGTATAAGTGGAATCCTACAGTATTTGTCCTTTCACGTCTGGCTTATTCCACTTAGCATGAAGCTTAAGCTTCCTCCATATTGTAGCATGTAACATCATTTCCTTTTAATCAATTTAAATATAAATGTACATAGCCACATGTGGCCAGTAGCTGCCCTACTGGGAAGCACAGATCTAGAGGCTAAATACCCAGGCTCTGGGCCCAGCCTGTGTGGGTCCACTTCCCAGCTGTACCACCAGTTGGCTGTGTTACCATGGGCAAGTCACTCCCCTTCTCTGTGCTTCAGTTTCTCATCTGTAAAACGGGAATAACATTAGTACTTTCCCGACAGGGTTGATTTAAGGATCAGATCATATACCCCCAAGTAGAGTGCCTATCACAATGCCTCATATACAGGAAATGCGAAAAAAATGTTAATAACAATTATTATTACAACTAGGCCACAAGAAGTTCTGATGACCAGAAAGATGATATTCCCGTGGAGAACTATGTAGCTCAGCATTACATCGAAAATCCCTACCTGATAGGAGGTAAGATGGCTGTCTCTGCTCCTGCCCTTCCATGGGATGGTCGGTCAGTCAGTCAACAAGCCTTGATTAGCAGCGCAACGTGGGCTCAGCCTGACACCAGGCATGATGGGATGCAAAGACAGAATCCCACCCTGCATGCTCCCACCTCCCAGCCGTTGCCCCTAAGGTTCCCCCTGCCTGGCATGCCCTTCCCTCTCCCTTCCTGGTTCACTAAAATCCTCTTCATTCTTCAAGAACCAGCTCCTTCATGCGTTTATCCAACAAATATTTACAAAGTGCCTAGTCAGTGCCAACCATCGTCCAGGGTGCTGGCTGCCCACCCTGTTCTCTTGGAGCTTACACTCCAATGAGCAGACAGCAATAAACCAGAAATAAAGAAGTAAGATAGTTGCACACAGCGGTGAGTGTTAGGAAGTAAATCAAGTGCAGAGTGAGGGAGGGCCTCTCTGCAGAGGTGACGGGAGCTGAACCCTGAATGACAGCTAGGAGTCACCCGTGGGTAGATTTGGAGGCCCCGGGGAGATGTAAGGGCCAAGGGCCTGAGGCGGAACCAGGCTATGGCGCATGAAAGCTTCTCGGATTTCCCCAGGCCGTCTCCACCTCTGCTTTTCCCACACAGGGGCCGTGAAGTACAGACACGTCAGGCAGTATGTGAGGAGGGGCGTCTTGGGAGGGTCTGGTCTGAGAGGAGCCAGTGCTCCGAAGGGGACAACATCACTTACCTCCTCTCACTTCCTCAGGAAATGTCCTTCCGCCGGGGCAGTCCGTGGTGTCTTCTCCACCCCTCCCTTTCCCAGTGACCCCATCCTCTCTCGTGGTTTTAACCACCACCCAGATCCAGTAACTCCCAGCTTTCTGCCTGCAGCCGAGACCTTGCCCCGCACCCCAGACCCTGATGTCCTGCAGCCTGTATCATCCCCTCGCAGGCATCTCTCAGCAACTCGAATCCAACAGGACTAACATCTACCCCTTGTCCTCCCCCCACCATCTGGCTCACCCACCAGCCTCCCCCTGGGGACACAGCCCTCACACCCCCAAGCCAGAAGGTGGAGACCGTTCTGGGAGCGTCCCTCTCTTCCCTCCCACATCCGGTTCTCCATCAAGTTCCCATGCAGCTTTTGAACCTGCTGGCCACCTCCATCCCAGTTCCGGACACTGTCCTCTCCCTCCAGGGCAACATGCCAGCCTCCGCATTGATGCCCACTGCTCTGGCCCCCTTCGCTCTACTCCAAACACAGTTGCCAGAGGGATCGGACACCCTTCAGTAGCTTCCCATGGTTGGTGGAACAAAATCCAAAAACTGCACATGACGTGGCCTCTGCTGACCTCACTCACATCTCCTTCCACTCTGCCCTTGGACCAAGCTCTTTGTCGCCTCTGGGCCTCTACTCAGGCAGCTCCTCCTGCGCGAAGGCCCCGCCCCCTCTGGGCTAGGCAGGCACCCGGTACCTCCTGTGGCTCGCTGGGATTCATATCTGCCTGTCAGCTGTTGTATCCCCCAAACCTAGCATGGTACACGTTCAATATTCATTACGCTGATTAGTTCTTCCCTTACCTGACAGGCCGCAAGTTTGACCTGCGTGTCTACGTGCTGGTGATGTCGGTGAGTGACCAGTACAGGTGCCTTCCTCCAGTGGCGGGGAAGGGACAGTTGGACTGGGGGACAGGGGCAGAAGCCATTCTGGGGGCACCCGTGTGAGCTGTCTGGTTTAACCTGCCTGGGAGAGCCCAGGGGGTGGGTAAACAGATCCAAGCTTTGCCGTCTCAGAGACCCCAGCAACTGGGTTGTCACTCTGCCTTCCTTCTTTATTCATTCAGTCATCCATGGTAACCACAGCTAGAATGTATTGAGCACCGGGCCCAGTATTTAGCGGGTTTTATCTCATTCAGTCCTCCTAATAACCAGGGAGGTAGGATCTTTTATTGGCCTCATTTGACAGATAAGGAAACAGATCAGAGGGACTGAGTGACTGGCTTGAGGTCACACAGATGGTGAGTGGCAGGGCTGGGACTTGGATCCAGGCATCCTACTCTCTTAACAAAGGAGGTGCTATACTCCCTCCACCCATGCATTCGACAAACACTTAAACCTTCCTGGTGCAATATTCTCTGCTGGGAACAGGATATAAGGGTGTCCAAGACAGGCTCGGCCCCTGTCCTCCTGGAGCTTACAGTCTGGTGGGGAATATGGACACACCGTGAGCTGGTGGGTGTCACATGTGGTGGTGGAGCAGAGAAGACACCCATTAACTTTGTTCCCTTCTGCATCTCCCTACCCTTACTTCTACCTCCAGGGAAGGAGGGGGATCGAATCAAAGGAGGGTGATGTTTGAGCAGATTCATGAAGGATGATGTGGGAGAGAAGGCAGGGCATGCCAGGCGGAGGAAACAGCAGGTGCAAAAGCTAGGAGTTGTGAAAGTGCTGGTATTGATTCCCCTTCCCTTTTCTCTCTCTCCATTTCCACCTCCCCCACAGTACATGCCGCTGCGAGCCTGGCTGTACCGGGACGGCTTCGCCCGATTCTCCAACACCCGCTTCACACTGAACAGCATTGATGACCAGTGTATCCTGGCATCCCACCCCCCACCCCTAAGTGTTCTCCACATACCCTGCTCTGCCTGTCCCCTGGCTGGTCCTGAGATAACTCATTCACTCCACAGATGTTGGCTGAGTGCCAGGCTCTGGTCTGGGCACAGGAGATACAGCAGTGAACAAGATAGCCCTGGTCACTTCCCTTCCGGAGCTTACAATCTTGTGGAGATGGGGGATCCTCCAGTGATCTGAGGAGAGCAGCCTTGCTCTGCTCAGAGCAACTCACCCCAGGCTTCTCTGCTTGGTGATCATTTCACATTGATTCATGTTCATAGGATAGGAGTGTTTGAGTCCCTTTGGAGAATGTTTGCATCCTTTTACATGCCTAGTCATCAGCTCACTCATTCACTTGAATACAATGTCCTTTTAACCCATCAAATTGACAGATATGAAAATTTTGATAACACGCTATATTGGCAAGACTAGGGGAATACATACATTGCTGGTGGAATGTGAACTGGTACAACCGCTTAGGAGGCAATCTGGCAAATTATCAAAAGACAAATGCACAGACCCTCTGACCGAGCAATTCCCTTCTGGAGTTTATCCTGCAGGTACACTAACAATATAGTAAAAGAGGGGGTTAAATGTTACTCACTGCACAGCCTTGTTGTGAGATTTTTTAAAAACGAAAATACCTAAATGAATTACTCGTTTATACAGTGGAGTACTATACAGCTGTTAAAAAGGAATGGGGGGGCTTCCCTGGTGGTGCAGTGGTTGGGAGTCCGCCTGCCGATGCAGGGGACGCGGGTTCGTGCCCCGGTCCGGGAGGATCCCACATGCCGCAGAGCGGCTGGACCTGTGAGCCATGGCCGCTGAGCCTGCACGTCCGGAGCCTGTGCTCCACAACGGGAGAGGCCACAACGGTGAGAGGCCCAAGTCCCACCAAAAAAAAAAAAAAAAAAAAAGGAACGGGGGGGCTTCCCTGGTGGCGCAGTGGTTGAGAGTCCGCCTGCCGATGCAGGGGACACGCGTTCGTGTCCCGGTCCGGGAAGATCCCACATGCCGCGGAACGGCTGGGCCCGTGAGCCATGGCCACTGAGCCTGCGCGTCCGGAGCCTGTGCTCCGCAACGGGAGAGGCCACAACAGTGAGAGGCCCACGTACCACACACACACACAAAAAAGTGTATCTCTGTATATGTTTTTGTCTGTGCCTAGATATCTCTGGAAGGATGTAGAAGAAACAGGAAACAGAATTTGCCTTTGGGAGGAGAAATGGGTAGGTGGAGACTGGGGTGGGAAGGAGACACTCCTTATATACATTTTTATACCTTTTGAATTTTGAACTATGTGAATGTATTATCTGGTTCAAATATAAACATCAAAGATTGTTTTTAAGATTTTCAGACATGAGCATCAGAGGAAAAGGGGTAGATTATCAGAAATATTTAGGAGATAAATCAGCACGACTAGATTACCTGCATATGACAAGTGCAGGTAATGACAAGTGATGTTGCCAAGCTTCTGGCTTGGGCAATCCAGCTGATGCTTTTAGTCAATTCACATCACTGTGCCTTAATTTCATTATTCAATTAAGTGTCTGTCCAAGATAATACATTCCCAACATGATAGAAGGGCTTAGGCCTACCTGAGAATTTTCTACAATTTGTTTCTTTCTATTTAGCCAACTTCAGCCTTTCCAGTATGTTTGTTTTATTTTGTGATTCTAACAAGCCTTTACCATATGCAACTCATCAAATTTACTTTACTTTCATTTTTTGCCACCTCATTTCTTATTAAAGTTAAATGATACATGTAAAGCACTTAGACAATGCCTAACCCAGAATGACTACTCAGTACACGTTAGTGGTCTCCCGACCCCCATTTAAAAGTGTTTGCTTATCTGCAGGCATCATGGGGCCTTATTAAACTGAGGCCTCTCCCAGGGCTAGTTTCTGTTTAATGAGCCTTTGCTGTGTTCACAGTGAGTGAATACACGTAATTTTCCATCCCTTCTTTTAATTGTTCTTAATTTTTAAATACTGAAATATTTAAATTCTATGAAAACTGCAGGAAAGGCTGTAACAGAAATCTATGCATCCACCATCCAGATTTAGCAGATATTAATATTTTGCCATATTTGCTTTAGAAACACAGCAACTTTTAAAATAATAAAGCAACTTGGGATCACAAAATAATAATATATAATATTATTAACCTGACTTTAAATAAATATATATAACATATAGAGTTTACACACAATTATTCAAATACATATATGCATATACACACACCCAAAATACAAAAATATTCACCTCAACACTGTAGTAGTAAACAAGCAGAAACAGCTTAACCCACCCTAGGGGGACGGTGAAATGAATGATAAAGCATTTCCAGGATCCTGTGTAGCTGTTGAATACAATGCGGTGATTGAAATGTCATGGAAAAGTACCTACAGGAATTCCCTAGCGGTCCAGTGGTTAGGATTCTGCGCTTTCACTGCTGAGGGCCCGGGTTCCATCCCTGTTTGGGAACACTAAGATCCCACAAGCTGCAAAGCTCTGCCAAGAAAAACAAACAAACAAAAACCCAACGTGTCTATCACAGACCATGAGGTGGAAACATGTGCGGTGTAGAACTGGGGTGCGTTTACAATCCCATTTTTGCTTTTAGGGAAGTACGTTTCTGTTTAGAAGAAAGTAGGAAAGGATACTCATGAATCTATTAACTTTGAAAAATTCAGAGGATTAGAATCAGGTCAGGAAACGTTTACTGTCAACTTTACACATTTCTCTATATTATGAACTGTTCTTTATAACTGCTATGAATTACTTTAATAGTAAAGAGAATAAAACATTTAAAGGATATAGCCTTCATAATAAAAGTATAGCTCTTTAAAGACAAATCAGAAAATACAGAAATGTACAAAAAGGAGGGAGGGAGGAAAAGAAACCTTTTCTAGTCACACTTTCTAGAAATAACTACTTACCTTTTTGATGTCTTTCCTCCCAGGTTTTTTGTTGTTGTTTGGCCTTTTATATATGAGTGATCACACTGTATAAGTATAACCTTTTTTTCACTGAACATTATTTAAGTATTTTCCTTATAGACATTTTTTATTAGTTACAAAGTATTCCACTGAATAGATTTACTGGTTTACTAATCCTACTTGCTGCAGGCATTTGGGAAGTAGTCAATTTCTTCCTGTTATGACAAACAATGCTGCAAAGAAACATGTTTTTTTCATAAATCTTTTACTATATTAAAATTTATTCCTTTGTATGTTGCCACAGGGGTATAAATACTGGGTCAAGGGCATCGGCCAGATTGTTTTCCAGAAGATTTCCTCATATTTTTACCCTCCCACTGACATTTCATCCCAGCTCCCCAGTACTGGGGACGATCAATTAAAAAACACATTTCCAGGGCTTCCCTGGGGCGCAGTGGTTAAGAATCTGCCTGCCAGTGCAGGTGACACAGGTTCAAGCCCTGGTCCTGAAAGATCCCACATGCTGCACAGCAACTAAGCCCGTGCACTGCAACTACTTAAGCCCGCGTGCCTAGAGCCTGTGCTCCACAACAAGAGAAGCCACCACAATAAGCCCGCGCACTGCAATGAAGAGTAGCCCCCATTCGCCACAACTAGAGAAAGCCCGTGCGCAGCAACGAAGACGTCACACAGCCAAAAATAAATAAATTTATTAAAAAAAAACCACATTTCCAAAACAATTGGCATATATAGGTGAAGCATATATGGGAATTCATTGTACTATTCTTGCAAGTATTCTGTGGGTTTTAAATTTTTTCCCAATAAAAAGGTTTAAAAAAATGTAACTGACTTGATGGGGAAGCAGATTTTTTGCCTTAGAATTTGCATCTCTTCCAATTTGCATTTTTCCCCCATTTACATCCCTTTAAAATTGTGTATCTTTTATTACTAGAAACTTTGGGCACTTTCCCAGATGGTCTTTTACCAGTTATATTTTTTCTTTTATGTTTTCATATCCTTTATCTATTTCTCTATTAGGGTCATACAATTTTACTGTTAACAATTTATGCGTGATTTTCACGTGACAAAACATTAGCCTGTCATATTTGTTACAAATCTTTTCTCTAGTCATGTTTGCCTTTCATTTTTGCCTTGACATCTGATTAATTTCCTTTTCACATAGTTGACTATATCCACTGATTTCCTCTGTGATTTCTATTGTCATTTCTAAGATAAGAAAATCCTTTTCCCCCTGAAGATCTCACAGCTAATCAGTTCCACTTCTCTATGAATTGGACCGTTTGTTTGCTTACTTTTTGCCACTTAGCTTGTTGGTCCATTGGAACCTGGTTTCAGGTCCACCTGTGGAGAGGGGAGGCTCTGAGGTCAGCTGACCAGTCACCCACTCTCCTCCTTTAGCCTCTGCTTCTCCCTGGAAACTAGGGAAGTCCCTGACTTCTCCTCCCCGCAGGCAGGAGCAGTGTGCGGAGAAATGTGAGTGTTTCCTCCATCACAAGGGAGCAATTTCCCCTCTTAAAGCCAGTAACTCACTTTGCCTGAACATCCTCTTTTTCCATTTTTTTAAATAACAATTGTATTGTGATATATTCACATACTACACAGTTCACTCAGTTAAATCATACAACTCAATGGTTCTTTTTTAAAAAAAATTAATTAATTAATTAATTAATTTATGGTTGTGTCGGATCTTCGTTGCTGCACACGGGCTTTCTCTAGTTGTGGTGAGTGGGGTCGTTGCGGTGTGCAGACTTCTTATTTTGGTGGCTTCTCTTGTTTCAGAGCATGGGCTCTAGGTGCGTGGGCTTCAGTAGTTGTGGCACATGGGCTCAGTAGTGTGGTTCCTGGGCTCTAGAGCATAGGCTTAGTAGTTGTGGCACATGGGCTTGCCCTGCGGAATGTGGGATCCTCTGGACCAGGGCTCAAACACGTGTCCCCTGCATTGGCAGGCGGATTCTTAACCACTGCACCACCAGTAAAGTCCCAACTCATTGGGTTCTTATCATCTTCACACAACCATCACCACATTCAGTTTTAGAACATTTTCACGATCCCCCAAAAGAAACTCCATATTCATCAGCTGTCGTTTCCCATTTCCTTCCGACCCCACTTCCCAGCCCTATGCAACCACTTTTTACTCTATATGTTGCTTATTCTGGACATTTCATATAAATGGATTCATATAATATGTGGTCTTTTGTATCTTCTTTTATT
This sequence comes from Orcinus orca, assembly GCF_937001465.1. Taxonomy (NCBI): domain Eukaryota; kingdom Metazoa; phylum Chordata; class Mammalia; order Artiodactyla; family Delphinidae; genus Orcinus; species Orcinus orca. Next base: position 27,311,928 of record NC_064574.1, on the reverse strand, counting down.
AAGCATAATGTTTTCAAAGTTCACCCATGTCATAACCTGTATCAGTACTTCATTCCTTTTTTATTGCTAAGCAATGTTCCATTGTATGGATATAGCACATTTTATTTACCCATTCATTAGTTGATGGACATTTGGGTTGTTTCTACTTTTGAGCTATTATTAATAATGCTGCTATGGACATTTGTGTACAAGTTTTTGTGTGGACATATGTTTTTATTTCTCTTGGGTATATACTAGGAGTGGAGTTGCTGGTCACATGGTAATTTTATGTTTAACCTTTTGAAGAACCACTAAACTATTTTCCAAAGCACTGCACCATTTTACATTCCCACCAGCATGGTAGGAGATTTCCAGTTGCTCCACATCCTTGCCAACATTTGTTATTATCTGTCCTTTTTTATTATAGCCACACTAGTGGATGTGAAGTGGTTTTGATTTTCATTTCCTTGATGACTAATGATGTTAAGCATCTTTTTGTGTGCTTCCTGGCCATTTGTAAATCTTTGGAGAAATTTCTACTCAAAGTCCTTGCCCATTTTCTCATTAGGTTGTCTTTTTTATTGTTGAGCTGTAAGTTTCTAAATGTATTTTTAATACTGCTCCCTTATCAGATACACGATTTACAAATATTTTCTTCCATTCTGTGGGTTGTCCTTTATATTTTTTAATATATATTGTTCCATTGTTTGTTTTCTCTTTTTTAAATGTTTATTTATTCATTTATTTTTGGGTCGGGTCTTGGTTGCAGGCACACAGAATCTTTTTGTTGCAGCGCGGGCTCTTCGTTGCAGTGCGCAGGCTTCTCTCTAGTTGTGGCGTGCAGGCTTAGTTGCCCAACCAGGAATCGAACTTGCATCACCTGCATTGGAAGGCAGATTCTTAACCACTGGACTACCAGGGAAGTCCCTGGTTGTCCTTTTTTTTTTAAGGACTATTTTTTAGAGCAGTTTTAGGTTCATAGCAAAATTGAGAGGAGGGTACAGAGATTTCCCATATACCCCCTTCCCCCATGTGTGCATAGCCTCCCCCACTATCAACACCACTCACCAGAGTGGTACATTTGTTACAATTGATGAACCTATGTTGACACATCATAATCACCCAAAGTCCATAGTTTACATTAAGGTTGTACATTCTATGGGTTTGGACAAACGTATAATGATATGTAACCATCATATTGTATCATACAGAGTGATTTCACTGCCCTAAAAATCCTCTGCGCACTGCCTTTTCATTTTCTTCATAAAGTCCTTTGAAACACAAAAGTTTCTAATTTTGATGAAGTCCAATTTATCTACTTCTTTATTGCCACCTGTGCTTTTTTTTAAATCTCAATATAACTTTTTTTACATCTTTATTGGAGTATAATTGCTTTACAATGCTGTGTTAGTTTCTGCTGTACAACAAAGTGAATCAGCTATATGTATACTTATATCCCCATATCCCCTCCCTCTTGAGCCTCCCTCCCACCCTCCCTATCCCACCCTTCTAGGTGGTCACAAAGCACCGAGCTGATCTCCCTGTGCTATGCAGCTGCTTCCCACTAGCCATCCATTTTGCATTTAGTAGTGTATATTTGTCAATGTTACTGGCTCACTTCATCCCAGCTTCCCCTTCTCCCCCCCGTGTCCTCAAGTCCATTATCTACATCTGCATCTTTATTCCTGCACTGCCACTAGGTTCATCAGCACTGTATTTTTTAGATTCCATATATGTGCATTAGCATACGGTATTCGTTTTTCTCTTTCTGACTTACTTCACTCTATGACAGACTCTAGGTCCATCCACCTCATTACAAATAACTCAATTTCATTCCTTTTTATGGCTGAGTAATATTCCCTTGTATATATGTGCCACATCTTCTTTAACCATTCATCTGTCGATGGACACTTAGGTTGCTTCCATGTCCCAGCTATTGTATAAATAGTGCTGCAATGAATATTGTGGTACATGTATCTTTTTGACTTATGGTTTTTCTCAGGGTATATGCCCAGTAGTAGTATTGCTGGGTCATATGGTAGTTCTGTTTCTAGTTTTTTAAGGAACCTCCATACTGTTCTTCATAGTGGCTGTATCAGTTTACATTCCCATCAACAGTGCAGGAGGGTTCCCTACACCCTCTCCAGCATTTATTGTTTGTAGATTTTTTGATGATGGCCATTCTGACAGGTGTGAGGTGATACCTCATCGTGGTTTTGATTTGCATTTCTCTAATGATTAGTGATGTTGAGGATCTTTTCATGTGTTTGTTGGCCATCTGTATGTCTTCTTTGGCGAAATGTCTATTTAGGTCTTCTGCCCATTTTTGGATTGGGTTGTTTGTTTTTTTGATATTGAGCTGCATAAGCTGCTTGTATATTTTGGAGATTAATCCTTTGTCAGTTGCTTCGGTTGCAAATATTTTCTCCCATTCTGAGGGTTGTCTTTCTGTCTTGTTTATGGTTTCCTTTGCTGTGCAAAAGCTTTTAAGTGTCATTAGGTCCCATTTGTTTATTTTTGTTTTTGTTTTGTTTTTGCGGTACACGGGCCTCTCACTGTTGTGGCCTCTCCCTTTGCGGAGCACAGGCTCCAGACGTGCAGGCTCAGCGGTTATGGCTCACGGGCCTAGCTGCTCCACGGCATGTGGGATCTTCCCGGACCAGGGCATGAACCCGTGTCCCCTACATCGGCAGGCAGACTCTCAACCACTGCGCCACCAGGGAAGCCCTATTTTTGTTTTTATTTCCATTACTCTAGGAGGTGGGTCAAAAAGGATCTTGCTGTGATTTATGTCATAGAGTGTTCTGCCTATGTTTTCCTCTAAGAGTTTTGTAGTGTCTGGCCTTACATTTAGGTAAGTTTAATCCATTTTCAATTTATATTTTTGTATGGTGTTAGGAAGTGTTCTAATTTCATTCTTTTACATGTAACTGTCCAGTTTTCCCAGCACCACTTACTGAAGAGGCTGTCTTTTCTCCATTGTATATTCTTGCCTCCTTGTCAAAGATAAGGTGACCATAGGTGCATGGGTTTATCTCTGGGCTTTCTATCCTGTTCCATTGATCTATATTTCTGTTTTTGTGCCAGTACCATATTGTCTTGATTACTGTAGCTTTGTAGTATAGTCTGGAGTCAGGGAGCCTGATTCCTCCAGCTCCGTTTTTCGTTCTCAAGATTGTTTTGGCTATTCATGGTCTTTTGTGTTTCCATACAAATTGTAAAATTTCTTGTTCTAGTTCCGTGAAAAATGCCATTGGTAATTTGATAGGGATTGCTTTGGGTAGTATAGTCATTTTCACAATGTTGATTCTTCCAATCCAAGAACATGGTATATCTCTCTATCTGTTTGTATCATCTTTCATTCCTTTCATCAGTATCTTATAGTTTTCTGCATTCAGGTCTTTTGCCTCCTTAGGTAGGTTTATTCTTAGGTATTTTATTCTTTTTGTTGCAATGGTAAATGGGAGTATTTCCTTAATTTCTCTTTCTGATTTTTCATTTTTAGTGTATAGGAATGCAAGAGATTTCTATGCATTAATTTTGTATCCTGCTACTTTACCAAATTCATTGATTAGCTCTAGTAGTTTTCTGGTGGCATCTTTAGGATTTTCTATGTATAGTATCATGTCATCTGCAAACAGTGACAGTTTTACTTCTTCTTTTCCAATTTGGATTCCTTTTATTTCTTTTTCTTCTCTGATTGCTGTGGCTAAAACTTCCAAAATGATGTTGAATAATAGTGGTGAGAGTCTTGTTCCTGATCTTAGAGGAAATGCTTTCAGTTTTTCACCATTGAGAATGATGTTGGCTGTGGGTTTGTCATATATGGCTTTTATTATGTTGAAGTAGGTTCCCTCTATGACCACTTTCTGGAGAATTTTTTAATCATAAATCAATGTTAAATTTTGTCAAAAGTTTTTTCTGCATGTATTTCACCTGTATTTTTGTTGTCACAGCTAAGAAGCTCTGCCTAACCCAAGGTTGCAATGACTTATTCCTAAATGTTTTTCTAAGAGCTTTATAGTTTTTGCTCTTATATGTAGGTCTGTGGTCCATTTGGAGTTAATTTTTGTCTATGGTATGAGAAAGGGGTCTAACTTTATTCTTTCACACATGGATATTCAGGCATCCCCACCCCATTTATTGGAAATACTTTGCTTCCCACCACTTAGTTGTCTTGGCACCTTTTTCGAAAATCAATTGACCAAAAATGTAAGGGCTCTCTTCCTTTTAGTGGTTTGTTATGTGCTTATTCTTTTGAAATTAAGGCAGAAAATCTCTCAGACAAATGTGAAAAAAAAAAGGTCTTTGAAAAGCCCTAAAGAAGACATTCTAGGAAAATGGTGCTACAGAGAATACCCACCTTCTCTGGAGAGGCTGAAGCCCTGTCCAATATGCCACAAATATGGAGAAACACACATGTTAGGGGAATTAGACTTGGGTCAGTGACCTAGAGCCTCTACCTCCGCATCTGTGAAATGTCCCAATGTTACCAACCAGAGTTCTTGGCCTCCTCAATCAATAGAAATTGATCAGAGGCCAGAGAAGAAATTCAGCCAAGGCTTTATTGGGGCCCCTGCTGCAGCAGTGGGGGGCAAGAACGAGTAACAAGTTCCCTTACTCACCAAGGTGGGGGGAGCTGGTTCCTTATATGGGATGAGGGTAGGGGTGTGTCCAGGGGTCGGGCCAGAAGGGTGGCTTAGGTGGTTTGCCCAACGCTTTGGTGGTGGTGGTGTGTAGGGGGCATGTGCAATACCCTGCTTTTGCTCCCGACCCTCTGCTTTTGCTCCTGGCTCTTCAGAAGTGGCAGTTGGGCTTTTTGGTCTCTTTGTGTCTTGTTGTCCATAACTTGCCCCAACTGCGCATGCATGCAGTTATTTTTAGTCCCTTATAGTTTCTGTGTATCCAGGTGCAAGCACTGCAGCAAAAGGTCTCAGCCTGTCTCACCAACAAGTCCAAGTGAAAGTTATGTCTTGTCACTACACAAGGTTTCGGGGATCCATCTTACTTAGCTATGTGGAGGAGGATGTTGAGAAGGGGTATTCTGAGTGGCTGTCATCCTCTCTGAGCCTCGAAGCTCTCTTCTGTGAGATGGGAATGATTTGGGGAATACATGAGCTGAAGTGTGTGAACATGCTCTGTAAGCTTCAAAGTGTTGCCGATGTTACTGGTGGTGACGATGGTAATGATACCGAAAGGCAGACTCTCAGGGCTGGGACTTCAAAGGCGGCCAACTTGACCCCATCCCCATGCTGGGTCACTTCTCTGATATTCCTGCAAAGTGGCCACCCAGCCTGAGCCCCTCTAGTGACAGAGAGCTCAGAATGTCCTGAGATGGCTGTTCTGTGCTTGGTCTTTCTACATGTTAGAAAGTGTTCTCTCCTCTTGAGTGGAACAATCCTAATCTAATATCAGCCACGCCAGGCACTGTAAGAGGTGCTTCTACACAGCATCTTATCTGATTTTTCAGATAACCCTGTGAGGTCAATTACTACTACACGCCCCCATTTAATAGGTGGGGAAACAGGCTCAGAGAAGTTAAGGGACTTGCTCAGGGGTGCGAGCCCATCTGATTCCAAAGCCCCCGCACGTGACCTCTGGGCTGTTTGGTGGCCTTCCCCCATCACTTCCCAAGCAAGGGTCTCAGTTCGGTCCCTGGGGGCTACATGGCATAGGGCTCAGCGCCTTCTTGTCCGCACTGGCCCTTGACCACTAATCTCTGGCAGACGTCCACCTCACCAATGTCGCCGTGCAAAAGACGTCTCCTGACTACCACCCAAAGAAGGTGAGGAACCTGGGCTTCTGCCCTCCAGGTATGGCCTCTGGGACTGGGCTGGGGGGAGGAGGAGGGATACCAAGGAGCCGAAGAGAGTTCAGATCACCCTTCCCGTTTGCAGGGCCCAGGGCAAGAGTACAAATGGAGGCCCACACGTCATGTGTCTAAATATTTAAAAGTTACAAATCAAACGAACACACTGTTTAAAAAAATGTGTTGTATCCTCCTACCTTGACAGATATACTCCTATCATCTATCTCTCATCTCTCATCTATCTATCTAATAACCTGCAAGGCCAGGTTCATATTTAGAACACTCAGACTTTTCAGAGTTAAAAGCCAGAACAGAAGAGCCCAGGAAGAGATGGTCCCCAGCTCCCCATCACCCCGAGGGGGCTTCCTTCAAACACACACACACACACACACACACACACACACACACATACACATACACACAAAACAGCAAGCTGTTGGTGACTCCCTGGGCCTTGGGCTGCACACATGGTCAGGGCAGTCTGTCTGCATAAGGGCAGGCCCAGGGAGGAAACTGGTGCAGGGCATTTGGTCAGGGACTTCTGGGGTGGTGGATAGCAGGCTGTGCTCTAGAAAGAGAGGCACAGGCTCTTGGGCACGTAGAATCTTCACCCCTCAAGGATGGACACACTTGGGGTTCTCCTAATCACAGGACTCAGGGCTGGGCCCCTCTCGTCCAAGCCTAGGGGCTGTGCTGATGGTAAATGATGGTCTGGATGGGCCAGGTCCAGGTTGACCGAGGCTCCCTCTCCCAACCCGGCGGCGGGGTCCCAGGGCTGCAAGTGGATGCTGCAGCGCTTCCGGCAGTATCTGGCATCCAAGCATGGGCCCACGGCAGTGGAGACGCTCTTCAGTGACATGGACAACATCTTCATCAGAAGCCTGCAGAGCGTGCAGAAGGTGATCATCAGCGACAAGCACTGCTTCGAGCTGTATGGCTATGACATCCTCATAGACCAGGACCTCAAGCCGTAAGTGGATGGGCTCGCGGCCCAGAGGGCCTGGAGGGATGTTTTACACACTCTGCACCCAGACTGCCCGGGTTTGAGCTCAGCTCTGCCACTTCCCAGTGGGGCACACTTTCTTTTTCTGTGCCTCAGCTTGCCTGTCTATAAAATGGTCACTGTGGGACTTCCCTGGCGGTCCAGCGGTTAAGACTCTGCACTTCCACTGCAGGGGGCACGGGTTCGATCTCTGGTCGGGGAGCTAAGATCCTGCATGCCGCGCGGTGCGGCCAAAAAATATTAAAAAATAAAATAAAACGGTCACTCTGTCTGTAAGATCGTTATGAGGAAGAAGTGAGGTACTGAGCCCCATGCCTGGCACTGAGGCCTTTGCTGAGCATCTGCTGAGTCAGCGATCCTCCCCTCCTATCAGGCAAGAAGCTTCCCCTCTGTTAGCCCTGGTGCTTTGAGGATGCAAAGTGCCATGTAAGGAAGTACTGTTACCATGTCGATCCCTGCCAAGAATTTTGTGCCCTCCCAGTGCCCACGAGGAGGTTGAGCTGATGAGTAGAACAAACCTGAACTATCAGGGAACACAGTGATGGCCCTTACGTGATACAACAGAGCACAGAAGCCCAGTGGGGTTGTTGAGGCAGCTTGAGGTCATGCAGTAAGTCAAGGGCTGAGCCAGGCCCAGGGTCCATGTTCCTGGGCTGAGCTGCTCCCACAGCACTGAGGTTCCTGGACCCAACCCCCTCCCCAGGGTCACTGTATAGCTGTTGAGGGGCTTTCTGAGCTAGGAGTAGGAGCCCTAGAGCAAGACCTAAGTCGGGCCCAAGTTCAAGAGAAACAGGGGCCGGGCACCAGCGGGTCTCTCTCCCTTGCCCCCGGGGATGCAAGATGTGCTATGGGCATTAAAGTGGACACTGAAAGGGGAAACAAGCTTGGCAGGAGGCAGAAAATAGTGGAAAGGGGGCCCTAGTCTCCCACTGACCTGCTGGGTGAGCCCTGCCCTCTCTGTGCCCCAGATTCCTGTCTGTAAAATGACAGGGTTGCACAAAACAAGCGGTTGCAGGCTGGCGGCCCTTGGGCTGCTTCTGGCCTGCAGACACTTTGAGTTTGGCCTTCCCGATGTTTTTGCATTTGGTTGATTTTCATTGACAGTCTCCAATAACTGGAAGATGTTTACACAAAAATCTGGATTTTTTGGCTTTTCTGGGAAAGTCAGAGGATCTTGCAATTCTGGGTTCACATTCTCACAGGGCAACGCTCTCCTAGAGCCTCCATATCCACCCCTTTAGACATGGAATGCTCTTTCCGGCTCACCACAGTCCCTACCCCTCCCTGCTACTCCCCACCCCCTGACGTGTCAGGCCATTTATGGGCAAAGTTTCACTAGGAAAGGAGTTTTTCTTGTACTCACAGCTCTTTTGAAAGAAGGAAAAGCGATAACAAGCATGAGGGCAGCAAAATCATTCTTACCCCCACCAACTTGCTTCCTATAAGTCACCACCTGGACCCTGTGGGAACTGCCCAAGTTTGTGACAGTTGTTTTCAAAAGTTTTGTGCGTCCCTGGTGGTGCACTGGTTAAGAATCCGCCTGCCAATGCAGGGGACACGGGTTTGAGCCCTGGTACGGGAAGATCCCACATGCCGCGGAGCAGCTAAGCCTGTGCGCCACAACTACTGGGCCTGCGCTCTAGAGCCCGCGAGCCACAACTACTGAGCCCGCGTGCCACAACTACTGAAACCCACGCGCCTAGAGCCCGTGCTCCGCAACAAGAGAGGCCACCGCAATGAGAAGCCTGCGCACCGCAATGAAGAGTAGCTCCCGCTCGCTGCAACTAGAGAAAGCCTGCGCGCAGCAACGAAGACCCAATGCAGCCAAAATTAAATAAATAAATTTAATTAAAAAAAGAAAGTTTTAGCCCCTGAACCCTTTCTTCAAATGGAAATGTGGAGAGAGCAGCCCTGGTTGAATTGAGGGTGAGACCCAGGCACCCTATCTAGCCTCTCAGTGAAATTCCAGGGGCCTCAGGGACCAGGTACACTTAAGATTCTCTACTCCCTTCCCTCCGCAGGTGGCTCCTGGAGGTCAATGCATCCCCATCACTGACAGCCAGCAGCCAGGAGGACTATGAGCTCAAGACCTGCCTCCTGGAAGACACCTTGCACATCGTGGACATGGAGGCCAGGTGAGGGAGAGCAACCTTGCTCATGCATCCCTGTACCTGACCATCAGGGTTCCCACCGAGGATAGAGAACTCAGAACCTTGGGACTTGAGAGGCCCTCAGAGATGGCTCTGTCCACCCCGCCCCAGCATTCTACAGATGGAGAAACTGCAATGTCCACACAGGGTCAGATCCTGGCCCAGGGACTCAGCCCTGTCCCAGCAGAGCAGGCCAACTACAGCTTTCTGAGATTTGGTCCAGCAGGATTTCCTCAATATCTCCTGACTGTGTGACCCTGAACCACTCACTTCACCTCTCTGAGCCTCAGTTTTCTCATCTGTAAAATGGGAGATTTCATATCTATCTACCTCTCAGGTTTGTTAGATTAATTTACCAAGATAATTTATTATAAAGTGTGTAACTCACAGAAAGTGCACAGTAAGAGGCTATTTATTGATATAATGATGTGTATATAATAGAAAGATCCAGGGTTTGACTTCAGGAATGGCTCAGGCAGTGTTGGCTGGTTTGTCTGTTCTCACTTCCCTCTCTCTCATCTCTTTCCTCCGTATTAACTTTTCCCCAATTATTCTGGCAAAAGTTTGAGGGCTGACTCTCATTGCTCATTGGTGGGGATTGAGTTGCATGCCCATACCGGAACCAATCACTGTGACTCTGATTGACCTAGGTATTGTGCCCACCTCCCAGGGGGGTGGGGTTAACCCCACCTGAGCCATGAGAGTGAGAGAGGGAGGCATGGTTTTCCAAAGAAAAACCCAGGTACCCACAGGCTAAAAAATGGTGAAATGTATGCTGAGCAGGCAGAACCTCAGGTGCCCACTATATCCACCATCACTTATTCATTCAACAAACATTTGAGCCCCTACTATGTGCTAGGCCTGTGTCACACACTGGGGACACAATAAAGGACATGACAGGCCTAGTCCCTGACTTCATGGAGTCTGTGGTCTGGGAAGAACAGCAGACTTCTTTAAACCAGAAAGCACGAATAGGTGCATGTTACTGGGGGCAAGTGTGGAAGCCTGGGGACAAATGGGGGATGACCCATCTGAGGCCTGTGTGGGCGCCTGGGAAACGACCAGTGAATGGATGGACAAAAGAAGATATACTCTGACAGGGTGGGTACCAGTCGGGTGCAGGGAACAGTCAGGGACCTGGCTTGAGTCTTAGGGCCCTACCAGGTGCACCTTCATTAACCCTTTTTGTCTCCTGCCTGTCCAGACTCACGGGAAGGGAGAAGCGAGTGGGAGGCTTCGACCTCATGTGGAACGATGGCCCTGTCAGCAGAGAAGACGGGGCTCATGACCTGTCGGGGCTGGGGAACTTTGTGACCAACACGCACCTTGGTATGTGGGGCCAGGTGGGGAGTGGGCACCAGGGATGAGTCATGGGAGGTGCCAAGTAGTCTAAGAGGCAGCTTGCCACAGTGGTTAGACTGTTTTAATTTGATCTACAATTTACCAGCTGTGTGACCTTGGGCAAGGGACTTACCTCTCTGTTCCTCATCTGTAAAACAGAGATTAAATAGTTTGTCTTAATATATGCCGTAGTGAGAGATATTATTAATCTGTCACAAGGTGGATTTCAAAAGGCTTAAGTGGCACCCACACAAAAAGCATGATATGTTGTTAAGAGAAATTAAGGGCTTCGGGGCTTGACTTTAAATTTGGTTTTTCAAAAGTGAAAAATTTCCCTGACTATAAAAATTATTCATACTCATTGTAGAATATTTGAAAATTAAAGAAGAAAATAAAAAAAAAACCATCCAGACGTAACCATCTTTAACAATCTGGTGTATTTCCATCCAGTTTTTCAAAAATGCATATATTCATGCTTTTTCTTTTACAAAATTGGCATTGGGCTGGAGCTTTGAGTCTAATTTCCCATGTAGCGTTTTTCATCTCATTCAATAATAAGAGCCTCTCTTTTGGAAACATTGTATGGCCAGGTCCAGACTAACTATTTTATGTACGTTATCTCATTTCATTTTTAGGCAGCTTTTATTCTTTTACAGATGAGGAAATGGCCTCCAGATATTACATCATTTGCTGATGGGCTTGGTTGTACGTGGTGAGCGGGGACCTGAACCCCGATCTGTCTGTGACTCCAAAACCCGAATGCTTGGCTGCTAGTGCTTGTCCCTTAGCACAATTAAAACCAAGATTACCATATGGCTGTAAAACATCCCCAAATTTATGAAATCAATTTCATATAATCGAGCATTTGGCATGATTCCAGTTTTTCACTTTTATAAATAATCCTGTGAGAACATCCTCTCACATAAAGCTCAGCTGAAACTCTGGCTGTTTCATTAGGACAGATTCCTAGGAATAGAATTACTGGGTCAAAAGGATGGACTTATTACAGTCAAATTGCTTTCTTAGAAATATTACACAAATTTGCCAGTTCTGAATTTAAAACAACAAAAAACCTTTGCCAACTTCATAGGTAAAAATATTGACTTGTTTTCTGTGCATTCCATTGATGATGGGTGGGGCTTCAGATTTAAAATTTGCATTTCTTCTTTTGTAAGCTGTCCATACTCTATTTTTCAATGGGCTTATATTTTTCTAAATTTGGAAAGGGCTTGGATATTAATATATTGAGGATATCATCCCTCTGTCAAACTTACTGTAAACATTTTCCTGAGTTTGTCATTTTGCTTTTTAAATTTTGTTTGTGGCATTTTTTTTTCTCTTTTTTGATGAAACGAAGTTTTAAGTATCCTTTAGAGTTTGGTATGATTTAGGATTGGGTTCGGCTGCAAACACTAACAAGCCAACTAATAGTTATACAGATAGGAACTGATTTATCTTAAGCCACAGGAAGTCATGGGGTAGGCCGTACACAACAGCTGCACAAGGACCCAGCTCTTTCCTCTTTCTGCTTTGCCACTCTCAGCATGTTGCCTTGATGCTCATGCTTGTTGCCTCATGGCTACAAAACAGCTGCTCCAACTCCAGACACCGTGTCCTTGTCTCAGGCAGGAAGAGACAGGAAGGCCCAAGGGCCAAAGCCTTTCTTTCAAGCTTTGACTCTTTATTCCAAAAGGGAAGCCCTCCCAGCAACCTCTGCTGACTTCCCACCCACTAGAACAGGGTCACATGGCGCCTCAGCCGCAAGGAAGCCTGGGAAGTCAAGTAGTTTGCCTTCAGGAAAGCAAGGGAGAGAAGGTTTGTGAATGGTTTTCCCACAGCAGACCCCTAGTACCTGCCCATGGTGTTGTTGGAGGATGACTATACAATGCTTTCAAGTTGTGCAATCACCTGGGAATCTTGTTAAAAATGCAGTTATGACTCAGTAGGTCTGGAGCAGGGGGCTAAGAGTCTGCATACCTAACAAGCTACTGTTATGTAACAAACCCTCCTAAAACCTCGCAGCTTAAAACAACTATCTTATTTGCTTATGATTCTTCAGGTGTCGCCCGGGGTCTCTCACAGGGCTGCAGGCACCTAGCAGATTTGCTGAGACGTGATGGTCTAGGATAGCCTCATTCACATGTGTGGTGCTCGAGACTGACTGTCAGCAGCCTCTCTTTCCAGGTGGCCACTCATCCTCCAGCAGCCCTGCCCCAGGTTCTTCAGATGGTAGTCTCAGGGCTCCAAGAGGGCGAGAGAAGATGTAGCGAAGCCTTTTGAGGCCTAGGCTCAGCAATCCCACAATGTCATTCCACCACAATCCAGTAGCCAAAGCCAGTCCAGCCCAGATTCAGGGGACAAGGAGATAGACTCCACTTCTTGACGGGAGGAGCGGCACAGAGAGGCACCTTTGCAGAGAGGTGCATATAGGCCTGGGAGGATCACTGCAGCCGCCTTTGTTAACAGTCCACCTCAGATATCAATGCTGCTGGTTCCTGGACTCTGTTTGAGTAGCAAAGATTCAGAACAGTGTTTCTCCACCCTGGCTGAACATCGGAATCATGCAAGAGAATTAAAAAACACTGACGCCTGTTGGAGATAAGTATCTTTGGACATCAGTATTTTTCAAAGCTCCCAGATAAGTCTAAAGCAGAGCTTAGGTTGAGAGCCAGTGCTTCCCAAGTCTCCAGTGGAGCGTCTGGGTGGATGGTTTTGAATACAGGAGGAGCTGGCTGGGGGTGGAAGAGTACTGATGAAATGAGTTAGGGATGTGTTGAGAACTGGTGAAAAGATAAACAGATAACTCAGAGATGAGTCTAGAACTCCAAGAAGAGATGTGCACTGGACACAAAGGTTTGAGAATTATGAACGAGCCAATTATAGTTAAAGCTAAGGTTCCACGGAACTCACTTTGGAAAACCCTGGGGATGCATTTAGTGGACTCTCAGCTCAGTGAAGCCTTGATGGCTGGTGAGTGCCTAGGAGGCAGGGATGGGGCTCTGGAGTGCTGAGAAGATGGCAGACACCTCCAGGTCAGTAGTTGTCCCCGTGGGGATTCAGTCAGTCAGCCACCATTCGTGAGTGCCATCAGTGTGCCTGGCCCAAGAGCAAATGACCACGGAGTCGCCTCAAGGATCAGCTCTGAGCGCAAAAGGGAGGGAACACTGTGAACGTGCTCAGAGAGGGGAGGTCATGTCAGGACTGCCTGGGACACATTTTCATGAGAGTAGGGGCCACCTGCAGGGAAGAGCCATCTCTTAGATGAAAGTGCCTGACACATGGGGTTGGATAAGGGAAGAAACTAACATTTAACCAATTAGGTACCAGGCACTGTGATAGCTTTAAGTGCATTTTCAGAGCAAAGCCAGAAGGTAAGGCAACGTGGGGTGGTGGTTAAGAGCTGGGCCTCTGGAGCTTGATAGCCTGGGTTCAGCCCTCAGTCCTGCTACTTATTGTGTGATTTGGAGTAAACTACTTAACCTCTCCAAGCCTCAGTTTTCTCTTGTACACGTTATTCCCGTGAAAGTTCAACAAGTCAGTCCACATTCTGGACCTGAAGCAGCCCCTGGTTTGAGGTAAGCCCCCAGTGAATATTACCTCCTTTTGATGATCCTTACATTCACCCCATAAAGCAGGTATCCTGGTTTACAGATGAGAAAGCGGATGCTCAAAGAGGTAAATGACCTGCCTAAGGGCCATGACAGGCAGCAGGGGAGCCAGGATGCAAACCATAGGCCATCCGTGGTTGCATGGCTCCTGCTGTCCCCTCTTCCCGCAGGTAGTGGGAGCACAGGCCCCTCCACTCCCCCCAAATCCCCCTCGACTTGGGACAGCCCATCCCAGGCAACACTCCACTTCCCTTCCAGGCTGCGTCAATGATCGGAAAAAACAGCTGAGGCAGCTGTTCCGCTCCCTTCAAGGCCAGAAGAAAACTCCCAACTAATCCCCAGCACAGAGGAGAGCGACCAGGGGAGGTGCCACACCAGTTCTCTCCCTGCTCCCAGTTTCCAGCACAGCAGCACCTCAGAGAACTCACCTCCCTCCCTCCCCCTCCCTCCGGCCTGGCAGCTGCTTTGCTAGCCTGGCACCCCCACCCTACCCTGGGCATCTCTGCACCAGAAGAGAGCCAATCCCCAGGACTGGAGAGACTTTAACCTTGACGGATCAGCTGGCTTGGCGGTCAGGCCCGAAGAGGACAAATGCGGCAAGTTCTGCTACCCCAGAGATCACATCTAATAAAGGATCACAGTCTTTATTCGGCTCCAGGCTTGGCTCAGGGGATGCTGTTGGCTGCAACCAAATCTTCCTGGCTTTGACCCTCTGATGTCTCCCCGGGGGGATCAGTGTTGAAAAGCTCCTCCAGGAGCAAGGGTTCAGGGTTTATGGAACTTAAGCTGTGTTTGCAAAGCAGTTACTAGATTGTGTGTTTACTGGGGGTCTGGGGAAGGCCTGAGCCTTATATACATCTTGCCCTCCTTACAATACCCTGACTGCATGTCAGGGAACCCACGGACAAGGTAAGGATCAGGAAGACAGAGCTACTTAGAGACAGTCTCTGCAAAGGTGCACTTATCGAAGTCAGATGGGTGACCTAGGTGCCTCTCTGAGCCTTCCTGTTTGAGGTTGGGAGCTGAGCTTTTTAGACCAGAAAGCCTTGGGCTGGCAGGCAGAGATGGGTTGGGGAGTTGGGCACAAGTAAGAATGTCTGCATTTTCCACATTCCTACGCCTCCTCTAGGTTGAAGAGAAGTTGCAGCAAGAGTGGGCTGGTGGCTAATTGCTCCAGGGCAACCTACCAAGGACCCTAGTCAGCTCCCTCTATCACTCTCCCCTCTTCAGGACAGTTCTTTTGGCTGCAAGAATCTGACTGTGGAAGGAAAGGAAGGGGAGAAGTGGGGAGGGCTTTTGAAAGGAAAATACTGGGAAATCTAAGTGAATCAGCCAGCCTTGGGAAGCCCCTGAAGCCAGGCCATTCCGGGCCTCCTACCTCCAGAGTGTGGGGACTTCCCTCATCCCTGGGACTGGGGCAAGCCCAGACAACCCCAGGCATGGATTCCACATCTTTCCAGGAGAAAGAATCTGATTGGCTCTTCTTTGGCCTAGCATCCACCCTCAGCTAGACAGGCAGTGGCAATGTTCAGACAGACCAACTGTGAGCCAGGCAGTCATACTAGACAGCATCAACCAAAGTGAATGCCACAACTCCCCATTTTCAAATATACAACAGCAACATGTCCTTCCCTTGCACCCTGTGCCCCACCATGCAGTTTCTATTCCAAAGGAACCACATAATTGTTTGCACACAAATTATGAGATTAGACACCTGTCCTTACTTCTCACTTTAATGTATCTTGGAGCTTGTTTCAAATCAGTGCTCAGAGCTTCTTCATTCCTGATTACAGCTGTATAGTACTGCACTATTTGGAGTTATCAATTTCTTTAATCTACTGTGGACATTTAGTTTCCAATTCCACCTCCCTACTTCTTAGGGCCATTATGGGGAAAACCCAGCAAATTCTACTAAGAAAACTCAAGAGGATGCAAAATCATAGGTCTGGGCCAAATTTGACTTATGTAAAGTGTTTTGCTGGCCAACACCCAAGTTGTAAAAAATTTTCTGAATTAGCAGTATTTAAAAAACAGAGGATTCAACCTAAAAATCTAAATTTCTAGATTATCTTGAAGAAAACACAGGATCTGGCCATGCCAGCTTGATTCTCCATATAACTTGGTTGGAACCAAATGGAGTGCCCTCTCCATCCTGCCACCTTCTGCTGTTACTCCCTATCTAATCCTGACATCAATTCAAGGAGGAACCACTGCCCCTTCATAGATGGTATCCTAAAGGAGTGGCAATTAAGGACTGAATGAGGTGAAGACTAGAAGCTGCTATTCATTCACGTAGGTAACATTTATTGAGCCCTCGAGGCACACGAAAGACACCCCTCACGGCACATTCCCATCAGGATCGCAGACCCTGAGGGCAGATGGGAACTCCGAGCAGCACTGGCCCAGGCCCGAGCCGGTGGAGGCGCACCCTGCACAAGTGCAGCACAGTAAGACGCGGCCCCTCACCCACCTCTGGTGCAGGACTCTGCAAGGCCTTCCTGACTCCAGAGCAGCCGCAGGAAGATGGGCCCAAATGGAGGCAGTGCAGGGGGACTGTGCGTCTGCCTATGGCGGACCATGAAGCACCAAGATTCTGTCCTTCATTGAGGACAGGAGCCTCCTCTGAGCCTCCTGCTTTATTCCAACTCCGTTACACACACTGCTTGAAAATGCCTCTCTCTCTTTCTGAGAGGAATGCTGGAATGAAGCTCCCACTCTTCCCCCTGCCCGGGGCCCCTTTCAATAGCAGGCCATTGTTGAGAAGTGCCTGTTGCAGTCACTCTCACACCCCCACAAGCGCTGCCCCCTCCCACCTCCTGGTGGCTGCCAGGGCCTGTCAATGGGCCTTGTGTCCACCCAGCCCCAGTGGTCAGGCCCGGCAGATACTGGCAGGCTGAGGGTTCCCTCCTGCCATCACAAAATAGCCAAGTGCTACAGACAAAGAAGCTTCGTACAAGGGCTATGGCCAGATTCCTCACAACTGTCCCCTTGCAGAGTAGATCCTGTCCTTGCAGGTGTCAAGGCTGGAGAGTTCTAGGTCCTCCATGATCCCAGGGGGGATGCTGGTCTTAGGTCCCCCACTTTGGTTCTTAAATTTCATCCTTTCAAGATGACCTTGAGAGCTTTAAGCTCATCCTCGTTGAGGGGGTTCAGGTTAAAACCCTTCAGCTCCGGTTTGCCTAGGAAGAGAAGACAATTCATCAGCGAGTCGGGGCTCCTGCTGTCCAACCTGCTGGCCCTGGAGTCAGGCCTGGGAAAGGGGCTTACACTGCATTCATGCTGCCAAACACTTGGCCTTGAGGTCTGACAGGAATGGACCTCAAATTCTGCAATGCACTGAACAATGCGCATCGACACCTGCTCCTGAGTCACCAAGAACCTGCAGAGTCATGACTGCTGTCTAGAAACCTCCAGATTTGCACCAGACTGTGACCAACCTGGAGTGGTTTGGTTTACCTAGAAATTCAGCTCTAACCTGGACCACCTGACTGAGGCCTTCTGACCCTTAGTCAGAGCTATCCCAGTCCCGACACCATGCCCTGGCATAAATGTGAGATATCCCAGGCCACTCCTGGTGCCTGAAAACAACTTGTGACAGGAATAAGATCCCACAAACTTCCCGTCCATTCCATCTCTGGGCGGCTCGAGACAACCCTGCCCACTGCCCACAGCTTCAGTGCCACTCACCAGCTGCCCGGGTCACTGCCCACCCGGAGGGGCTTCCCACCCCTGCCTTCAAAGTCCGTGTTGATGGTTGTCTCCCCTCCTGGTTTCCAGCCCCACCCCCAGCCCCCAGGCCAATACCTTGGGCCTCAAACAGGCGATTGACCTTCACTTTAAGTTGTTTCCGGAGCCTCTCTATTTCTTTATCCAGATGTTCCTGATCTGAAAAATGAGATGGGCAAACAAGATGAGGTTATACTATAGACAGATCTGAGGATGCCAGCCTCTCCCCAGCCCCCTTGAGAGCAAGGGGTCTCAGCATGTGGGAAAGAAAAGAAGACTTCGGAGACCAGCTGAGGAAAAAACTAAAGGCTAGAGAAGGGACATGACCTGCCCCGACCCCTGAGTAAGCCCAAAACAGGGCTGAGCACACCAGTCCCCTGACTCACAGTTCACTGAACTGTTTTCATTATGCAAAGTACCCTGGCCAGTGGATGGGGAAGGCAACGCCAGGATTTTAGGTCACCCTCCCACAGTGAAATTATGGAAAATTCAAATGTAAGGACAAAAAGAACCTAGACCCAGCCTACCCTAAGATGGATGGAAAAATAGGTGGCTGAGGAATTTCACAAACCCACATTCATCAAGGTCAGGGGTTTTCACAAAGGCAGGATTGTGGTAACTGATACGTGAACAGTCAACATGCAGCCTAGTGCTCACGCTTGACCTAATTCACGGCTGTGAAGAGAAGGCTGTCTTACAGGACGGTGTCTTACAGGACGGGCCGCACCCAAAGGCAGGTGCGCCGTGAGTAGTGCAACTGACTGGTGCCACCCAACCAACTCCCCCAGCTCTGTTTTCATCCACTCATGAGTGACATTCCTGTCTTCCTCACAGACTTCCATTCTTTCTGATGGGTGAACGCCCTAACGAGCCGAGCCTCTGGCCTGGGCAGTGGTTCTGGTTCTCACTGTAAATGAGGAACCACAGTCTCACACAAGCTTGTTTAGCCTGTGTCCATCCCTGAGAACCAGAGGTGATGATGTCACAGAACTTCTCTATGTCGGTGACAAGACCACATTTGTGGGCTAAGAGAGCTGAGGATCCTGAACCCAGGCAGGCGATGCCCCGCGGAAGCTTAGTCTGAGTGGCCTCCAGCCTCCACCCAAGTGCAATGACAATTCTTAATTTTATAACCAGGATATTAGTGTATGTTTTTCAGCAAGACAGCCAGAAGCTTCTCCTCCAAGCTGACCTAGTTTCCTTTGCTAGAATTTCGGTTTCAATAGGGATAGAGATACCCTGTTATCAGGGACAGAGGCAACCTTGTTGGTCCTCCTGGCCCACATGTTCTCAGGGGTACAGAAGAGAAAACATGCATAATTTGACCTTTTCCCAGCCAAGGATCCATTTGTAGCCTGACCTTTTGCCTTTATGACGCTCCTCCAAAGAGCCTCCAGGAACGTAGTTGTGAGATTTAAGTAACATATGTTGTGTATCCAGGCTGTGGCAGACCCTAGAGGTTCACTCTTCCCAAACGTCCATTTCAACCCACTTGCTACTCCCCGGCAGCTATGTGTGGGCACGTGCCTTAAATCTGGCAAATGAGGGATCAGCAGAAGTCCCTGAGGCGGACCGTCTTATTTTCAAAATAGAAGGCAAGGCCATATATGCAGAAAACCCTCTGCCTTTTCCCCAGCCTGGCACTCAAACATGAGACCTTCGATGATGACATAATAACCCTGAGAACATGTTAAGGTGACACTGCTGAACAGCTGTGCCAGTCCTGTACTGCCCATCTCTGGACAACTTCTTACATTAGAAGAACAGAACTCTATTTCCTTAACCCTCAATTTGCTGGATTCCTGTTATTTGCAGTCTAAC
The DNA here is from genome assembly GCF_937001465.1 of Orcinus orca. NCBI lineage: Eukaryota > Metazoa > Chordata > Mammalia > Artiodactyla > Delphinidae > Orcinus > Orcinus orca. The sequence continues at coordinate 27,292,491 of NC_064574.1, read as the reverse complement.
TCATTCCTCACTGATAAACAAGCACTGCGCTAGGCACGCGTCCTGTTTTATCTCAACTTCACAACAACTGTGCTACGTAGAAGTGTCCCCCTTTTAGAGATGAGGAAATAACTCAGTGGCAGAGCACGGATCAACATGCACACAGCCGCCTCTCATCAAGCTGCTGCCCAAAGAAAGCCTGACTCTCGGTTCTCGGTTAAGACCAAGGCTGGGGGGTGCGGGGGAACCTGTTCCTGACCCCTGCCCAGGAGGCCTTACCTTTCTCAATCATTTCCTTCGTTTCACAGTGAGGCATCCTGATAAACATGTTCCCAAAGCAAACCATCACGTCTTCTGAAATGGCAAACAGTCATTCCTTCAACAAATATTTTTACGCCAGGCATTGTTTTAGATGCTGAGAACACAGCAGAATAGGACAAAGTTCCTGCCCTCATAGCTTACGTTATAGTGGAGAAGAGGGAATAAACAAAAAAGATAATAAACAAAGATATGATTTGTCAGACCCTGAAGAGTATCGTAGAGAAAACTAAAGCAGGGTAAGAGAGATGGAGAATGCCAAAGTAGGGGAGGAGTTTGTCATTTATACCAGGCAGTCGGCTAAAGCCTCACTGATTATGTGCCATTTGGGCAGAGACCCAAAGAAAGTGAGGGTGTAAGCCCTGCAGACACCTGGGGAAAGAGCAAGGCAGGCAGAGGAACCAGGAACAGCAAAGATGAGTAATGTACCGGGGCGTTAGGAACAGCAAGGAGACCAGCGAGGGTGGAGCCAATGAGTAAGGAGGAGAGCAGAGGAGATGATGTGGGAGAGTTCAAGGAAGTCTGAATTCCATGGGGTCTTGCAGGACTCCGGATTTTACTCAGGTGAGATGAGAAGAATCTGGAAGGTTGTAGGCTTCCCGCTGCACTTTAAACCCTTGGCCCCCAAGGCCCTTCATTATGGCCTGGCCTCTGCCCACCTCTTCAGCCTCATCACACACCCCTCCCCTGCTCCTTACTCTGTCACAACCACTTGGCCTCATCTAAAGAGCCACTATCCCCTTCTCCAAAACCCACCCCATGCCCAATTCCTCCTTCAGCTTTCCCACAATTTTCACATTGTGAATTTTGAATTCACAATATTCACGTGCTGGGGGTCTTTATACCCCCCGCACGTTCCCAGTGCCATCACTGATAAGCTGGCCGCTAACGACCTGTTACTGAGGAAGTATCATACAGAAAACTAAAGCAGAGTAGCTGCTGAAACCCTGAACCACAATCTATGCCAGACCTGCAATACCGTCTCCCCCATCTCCACGGGCTGTGCTACCTGCCTGTGGCCTCCTGCCCAGTCTCTATCAGGGACAAGTCAAAGGCCTTAAAAAGAAAACGGCAGGCCTCCTGGGCTGCAGCGGGAGGTCTAGGCTTACCAGAGAGGCTGAGATCCTTCTGCAGGGCCCTTAGGCCCTCCCGGTTCCGATTCCTTTTGGTATCCAGGTCCACAATCTGAAAAGGCAGAAAGGAACTCAGCTACTTCTTACCCCAGCCTGTACTCCTAACAGACCAGGGCTATTAAAACCTAACAGAGACAAGCCATCATTCCTAGGTTAATTCCAATGTCCTGCCTAAAATGGACTGATGTGTGAAGGTATTTCCTCCCCCACTCAGCTTCCAGCTCCTTAAAAACAATGCTTTGTCCAGGTGTCTTCCCCCAAGAGGAGGTGCTGGGGAAATGTTTAATGACTAAATAGGTAATTATTTTTTTATTATCCACTGAAGCACTAGTTCTCAAGCTTTAGGGCATTTCAGAATCACTAGGAGAGTGCAAACCACTCCCTGGACAAGCTCCTCCAGTTGATTCTGACCTAGTATCATGAAAAACCCAACAATATTGCATCAGAACAGCAGAGATGTTGGCACTGAGATGGTGGTAACAGCCCAACAGCTACAAAGGGAGTGAGCAGGCAGCACAGCATACTGCCTGACAGCACTGGCTCTGAAGCCGAATACCCAGGTGTGAATCCTGCTGTCCACTATGAGCTATGTGATTTCACCTCTCTGAAAAACGTAGACAGGAACAGGGCCCACCACACAGGTTACTGTTTTTTTAAACTTTTTGTTATTTATTTATTTGGAGTATAATGCTGTGTTAGTTTCTGCCGTACGATGAAGTGAATCAGCTATTATGTATACACATATCCCCTCCCTCCTGGACCTCCGTCCCCAATCCCCGATCCCACCCATCTAGGTCATCACAGAGCACCGAGCTAAGCTTCCTGTGCTATACAGCAGGCTCCCACTAGCTATTTATTTTACACATGATAGTGTATTTATGTCAAACCTAATCTCCCAATTCATCCCACCCTCCCCTTCACCCCCGTGCCCACACATCTATTCTCTACATCTGTGTCTCTATTCCTGCCCTGCAAATAGGTACATCTGTTCCATTCTTCTATATTCCACAAATATGTGTTAATATACGATATTTGTTTTTCTCTTTCTGACTTACTTCACCCAGTATGACAGACTCTAGGTCCATCCACATCTCTACAAATGACCCAATTTCATTCCTTTTTATGGCTGAGTAATATTCCATTATACATGTGGATGTATCTCACATCATCTTTATCCAGTAATCTGTCGACAGACACATTTAGGTTGTTTCCATGTCCTGGCTATTGCAAATAGTGCTGCAATGAACACTGGGGTGCATGTGACTTTCTGAATTATGGTTTTCTCAGGGTATATGCCCAGTAGTGGGACTGCTGGTTGATATGGTAGTTCTGTTTTTAGTTTTTTTAAGGGACCTCCATACTGTTCTCCATAGTGGCTGTATCAGTTTACATTCCCACCAACAGTGTAAGAGGGTTCCCTTTTCTCCACACCCTCTCCAGCATTTATTTTTTGTGGATTTTTTGATGATTGCCATTCCAACTGGTGTGAGGTGATACCTCATTGTAGTTTTGATTTGCATTTCCCTAATAATTAGTGATGTTGAGTATCTTTTGCCACCACGAACTCCCTTAAAACCCTTGGCATTTCCATTAGAACCAGACCCAAACTCCCTGTGCAGGTCTACATGGCCCTCCATGGCCAGGGCCCCACGCTCCTACCACGTCCCCACTCCGTGCCGTGCCACGCATTTGACCCACGTGATCTCACAACCGCCCAGTCTGTCGTCACAGCCCTTGGCCCACAAGCCTAGGTCAACTCACGGCGAGCCCGAGCTGGAGCCAGTTCTGAACCACGCGCGTTTCTCCAGGCGCTCGCCTTCAGGCCAAACCCGGGCCCCAGCCCCGCGGACGGGCCTCCTACCTGCCGTTTGTCCGCCAGCACCTCCTCGGCGAGCTCCTCCACCTCCACGAGGTACCGAAGCACCCGCTCCGCCTCGGGCGACAGCATGGTGTTCACCTGCTCCGACTCGACTCGGCTCGGCCGCGATCCGTACCCACCTCCGCTCTACCTCCGCTGCGGCTCGGTCCGCGCACTCGCCGATCTGACAGGGCTTCCGGAGCGCATGCGCAATTGGAAAAAGAACGGTGGCGCGCAGGCTCCAATGCACGCGCGGCGGGCGGACGCGAGAGGCGGGGCCTAGCTTTGGGGGCGGGACTGAAGCGCCCCCTGGAGGCACAAACCTTTCAACCTCTCCCTTTCGTACAGTTCTTGAGCCCCTCCTCTGTGCCAGGCAGTTTTTTTTTTTTTTTAATTTATTTATTTTTGGCTGTGTTGGGTCTTCGTTTCTGTGCGAGGGCTTTCTCTAGTTGTGGCGAGCGGGGGCCACTCTTCATCGCGGTGCGCGGGCCTTTCACTGTCGTGGCCTCTCATGTTGCGGAGCACAGGCTCCAGACGCGCAGGCTCAGTAGTTGTGGCGCACGGGCCCAGTTGCTCCGCGGCATGTGGGATCCTCCCAGACCAGGGCTCGAACCCCTGTCCCCTGCATTGGCAGGCAGATACTCAACCACTGTGCCACCAGGGAAGCCCTGTGCCAGGCAGTTTTAGGGGCTGAGGGTGCAGCAGTGAACAAAACAAAGTCCCTGCCCTCGTGCAACTTCATCTAGCGGGAAACATCGACAATTAATGACAAAACAAATAATTATATACTATGGCAGGCAGTGATAGTGCTTTGGAGAAATCAAATCATTCTTCCCCTCCCCGCCTGAGGAACACCAAGGAGGCCCATGTGGCAGGGTGACTTATATTAACCTTCAGGTTCCAGTTTATAAAATGAGAGTGAATAAAACTCCCCCTCATTGTCTTTCCTCAGGGTTGGAAGGAGGCAGGAATCTTTTTAAATTCAGTTTGACCCCCATGTTCATTGAGCCCCTGTGTTAGGCCCAATGTCGGGAATAGCTGACCTAGACCCAAGGAAGGGGCTGGAAAACCATGGGCAGTGAGTGCCAGCTCAGAAGAAAGTTGTGTAAGTGCTGGAAAGTGAATTGGTGTGGGCTGTAGGATCTGGGAAGACCTCCAAGATGAGGCAGGCAGGTGGAAAGTGGCGGCCCTTCAGAACAAGAGGGTTCCCTAGAGATCTTCAAGCCCAATACCTCATTGTACAGCTGCAAAAACCAAGGTTGAGAGAGTGGTGAGGACTTTAAAAAGTCAAGAGCAGACCCAGTACTAGAGCTCTGACCTCTTGTTTCCCTGAGTCCAACTTTTTATTTCTCTCCTTTTGGCCACTGTAACCTTTCACACCCCTTGCCTCACTTGAATTTCACAGCAACCTTTGTGGGGATGCGTTATTACACACTTCACAGTTGCAGACTAAGGCAGGGAAAAGGGCAATGCCCTGTCACACAGCAAGCCAGACCGCAGCTGTCTCTGGACCCTGAAAAAAGGCCCTCCCCTAAATCGTGGCCCCAGGAGTCGCAGTAGCACCCCGTCTTTGCCTGGCCATTGGCTTCCTTCAACTGCTAGAGGCAGAGCTAGTTTTCCCTGCAGCCACCTGGCATGGGGAAAGAAGGAGATTCATTAAGGATTCCTCATTGAGGGTGAATTTGTCGCCAAACCCAGGATGTTTTGTGTAAACACCTTCTGGTTCAGAAACGCAGACGCAGGCCCTGTGAAGGAAGGGGGAACATTTGCCAAAGGAGAAACAGGCCTCACCAGGCATCTGTGGGGCCTGGACCCCAGGACTGGGTCTCCTCCATCTTGGGGGTCAAAGAGGGCTGGACCAGGCTGACCCCTGACCCCTGGCAGATGGGCCCGGGTGGGGAAGGGTTGAGGAAGTCTCCCAAACTGGCAGCTTCTTGGCTGTGACTGGCCCTCAGAGGGCACCCCTGGCCACTGGCAATGTTGGGGAGGGAGGTCATATCTAAGACTTTGGGACAGTCAGACCTGGAAGGGCTCCTGTTTCAGAATCACTTATGTTTCAGAACCATCTATTTCATAAATATTTATTGACTGCCCTGGCCCTGTTATAGGGATTCCACCGTGAGTAAAACCAGACATGGTCCTTGCCCTCAGAAAGCTTTCAGTCTGGTGGGAGAGTCAGACAATAAACACGTGAACAAGCAACTATATCATGTCAGGTGGTGGTGATAAGTGCTGTGGAGCACACTGCAGGGCAAGGTGGAGAGGGAATGAACCAGGGGCGACTTGAGATAAGGTGGTCAGGGAGGGCTTCTCTGAAGAGGTGGCATTTGTGCAGCGATATGGAGGAGGTGAGCAGGTGAGCCACGTGGGCATCTGGGGGATGAGCATTCCAGGCAGGGGGAACAGCAAATACAAAGGCCCTGAGATGAGCCTTGCTTTGGCAAGTTGGAAGGACAGCAAAGCCAGTGTAGGTGGAACAGAATGTGGGGGGAAGGGGGGGGCAGGCAGAGCAGGAAGTGATGTCAGAAAGGGGAAGGAGGCATGGAGCCTGTGGGCCTATAAATGGGCCTATAGGTGCCCCGCCCACATGGCCAGGCCCTCCTTGGGGGTGGCCTGCAAGTACTGCAGCACAGGCCCGTGGCTTCCTGTTTCTCCCTGCTCACAAATGCAGGTTGAGTGGGGAATGCAGGTGAGTTAACATCCACAGGAGTGGCCCTCAACAAAGAAGAGGAAGGAGCTAGTGGCTGCCTACCCCAGCTTCTTTGCCTCTCTGTGGGAGACCCACGAGGAGGCTGTTACAATCATCCAGGCAGGAGAGGATAGTTGCTGGACAGAGGGTAGCAATGGAGATAGTGAACACTGGTGGGATTCTCCGGGCCTTTGCACACACTCTTCCATCAGCCTGGATTCGTTTTCTCCCAAACTTTGTACCTGTATAACTACTACATGTCCCCCACTTATCAGCTTGGTGTCACCTCCTCCCAAAGGTCAAGAGTCCTCTCGGGGCCCCCACAGCTTCCTGGGCTACCGACACCTCTGCACTTACCACACCATCTTTTTCTCTAATCATCTCCCTCTCCAGTTGAGAGTTCCTCAGGGTAGGGACCTTGTCTGTCATGTTTGCTGCTGTGTCTCCAGGACCTAGGATGGTGGCTGGCATACAGTCGGTGCTCAGCCATGGGCTCAACATGAAGCAGAACTTTCTAAAACGCAAAGTATCCAAAAGTGAACAGATCTAACCCAAGGGTAACTAGCTCCCCATCCCATAAGGTATATAAGGCTGGACTGCCACGTTATCGGGACATTGCAGAGCATGGAACCCTCTGCAACTCAGGTGGAGGTGGACCCTCGGTCTTTCCTAACCAGAAAATTCTACCAATCACACTAAGGTATGCCCCATCTTTAGCCACCCACCGCCCCAGGCCAAAAGGGCTGTAACTACTGGGGCTTTGGTGTTTGGGGACTGGAGGCAATAAGAACGATGTTGCACCCCTTCCCCTTGGACCTCCTTTGACTGTTTCTGTGCGCCCCACCCTTGGGTAAGTGTTCAGTGACCAGCACCCACTTCTCTCCTTCAGGAGGACTGCTCTCAGGCTGCTGGAGCCTTCTGGGGGGACCCACCCTTCCTCCAAGCTGTAGCTCATCATTTCAGGGTTATGAAAGCCCACCTTCTTTGCGTAGGATGCTGGCAGGTGTGTGGGTGGATAACTCTGAGGTGTAACTTATGCTCCAGAGTTCCCCCATGGAGTCAGGCTGAAGCAGCCACCCACACGACATCCGCAAGTGCTACTTGGCTTCCTCTCCTTCCCTGTCCTGCCTCCCCCACTCCCTTATGGTCAGAACCCTCCAACGCTCCCATCTCACTCAGTAAAAGCCAAACTCCTCACCGAGGCCCGCAAGGCCCTACATGACCTGCCCTACCTCTCTGAGCCTCTCCCACCTCTCTCCCCATCACCTTGCTGCTCCTCAAACCAGCCAGGTGCAGTTCCACCTCAGGGCCTTTGCACTGGCTGCTCCCTCTGCCTCTACTTTCCCTTGGTGTCCTCTTGTCTCCCTCCCTCAGCTCCTAAAAGTCTTTGCTTAAATTTCACCTTCTCAGTGAGGCCTACCCTGACCATTCTATTTAAAAATAAACCCCCCACCCCACCCCCCAGTACTCCTGATCAACTTCCTCTGCTCTACTTTTTTTTTTTTACAGTTTTTGTCACTTTCCAGCATGCTATTTAATCTACTTATATTTATTGTTAATCTCCCTCTGTTAGAAAGGAAGTTCCATGAGGGCAGGAATCTTTGTCTCATTTGTTTCTGATGTATCTTCAATACCTAGAACACTACCTGGCCCACAGTAGGTGCTCAATAAACATTTTTGAATGAATGAATGAGGAAAAGAGCCAGAATTCTAACCAAGGCAGATCTCTCTGAGGCCAGGCTCTTAACCCCTTCGCTGGAGGTGGAGGTGGGAGCGGCAGCTCATGCCAGGCCTTGTTAAGGTAAGGGGATTGGATTTTGTTCCCAGATCAATACGAAGCTACTGGAGGGCCTTGAGCAAGCATGGGACGTGAGTGGGTTTTACCTTGTGAAACCTCTCTGGCTGTGGGGATAGGATGGGCTAAAAAGGGCAAGTATGGTGCGGTCCTGTGTGTGTGTGTGTGTGTGTGTGTGTGTGTGTTTGTGTGTTGGGGGTGGGAGGGTGATGATGGGGGCTTGGAGAGGTGACAGGGCTGTGACTGCACTGGAGTTGGGAGTAGCAGGAAGCTGGCTCAATATCCCAATTTTCCAGGCAGCCTGGGTGGCTGCCCCAGGGGCTCTGGCCTGCGAGTGGTCCAGGCCAGACCTCCCAGCTGCTGACAGCGTGCCCTTGTCCCACAGATGGGCTGTTTGCTCTCCTGGGTGGTCCCCAGCGCCTCCCTCTGCTTCCTTTGTGCCTTGTGGGCTTGGCAGGTGGAGGGGAGGCTTCCACTCCCTCTCCTCCCCTGACCCAGAGAATAATCCCTTATATTCATGTGATTCTCCTCATGCCCTCACTTCATCCTCCCATGTCCCCAGGGAACGAAGAAATCTGATTCCCATTGGGCAGATGAGGACACTGAGGCCCAAAAAGGGCATGGGATCCTCCCGAGGTCATGAAGCCAGATGGGGATGCCAGGTGGGGACCTGTGTCCTAACTCCCTGCACCTCAATTTCATCAGGCAACAGATGGTCCCAAGGCTTGACTTGAAAAATCTTAAAAGTGACCTCAAAGATAATACAAGCCCAGAACATTCCCGGCCTCCCTGAGCTGGTCTTTTTTTTTTTTTCTTTTTGCGGTACGCAGGCCTCTCACTGTTGTGGCCTCTCCCGTTGCGGAGCACAGGCTCCGGACGCGCAGGCTCAGCTGCCATGGCTCACGGGCCCAGCCGCTCCGCGGCATGTGGGATCTTCCCGGACCGGGGCACGAACCCGTGTCCCCTGCATCGGCAGGCGGACTCTCAACCACTGCGCCACCAGGGAAGCCCGTGAGCTGGTCTTTACTACTACCTTTAATACTAAATCCATTCATGTAAAATTCCATGAATAGATTCTTCTTATTGAAAATGAAAACACTACAGAGAAGACTAAAGTTCCGTTTTGACACCCCTCCCCCATCTCAGTTCTCTCCACAGTCCCAGTTTGGGTGTGTGATGATGTTCATTTAAAGATGTAGTTAGGAACCCAGAGAACATATGTAAGACTATTATGTGCGTGGCAGGGTAGGGAGGTGGGATGGAAGGCACTGCACACAAATGATCACTCTGCAGCCTGTTTGCTCTTGGACATCTTTGATGTGTATATTTAGATCTCTCTCCTGTTCCCTGACTGCTGCAGAGTATTCTATAGTCTATAAGCACCAGAGTTCATTTGTTTATCTAGTTTCCTAAATTAAGTTTTACATTTATTTTTCATGCAGTAAAGTACAGGTGGTTGAATTAATCCCACCTCTTAGCTCTTAGCACGTGATCATGAGTTAGTCTTCAAAGACCCTCTCTTGTTTATATTATTTTCTCCTTTTCCCCCCACCCCCACTCAATTCTGAGCTCACCGAAACCCTCTCTACTGTGTTTGATATATGTCCTTAAATATTTGTGATTTCTTGAAAAATGCATAGTAGTTGTGTTATGTGTTTATGTATTTTAAAATTTCTTATTGGGCTTCCCTGGTGGTGCGGTGGTTGAGAGTCTACCTGCCGATGCAGGGGACATGGGTTCGTGCCCCGGTCCGGGAAGATCCCACATGCCGCGGAGCAGCTGGGCCTGTGAGCCATGACCGCTGAGCCTGCGTGTCCGGAGCCTGTGCTCCGCAACGGGAGAGGCCACAACAGTTAGAGGCCCGCGTACTGCAAAAAAAAAAAAAAAAAAAAAAAAAAAAAAAAAAAAAAAATTCTTATTAAGGTATAACACACACAGGAGTGCACAAGTCTTAAGTATACTATAGTTTATGAACGTTCAAAAACTGAACACACCCACGTACCCAGCACACAGATCAAGCAGCCCCCTCCCCAGAAGAGCCCTCCAAGCACTCCCGTCCACCACCCCAAGGTAACCACCACTCTGACTTCTAACACCATACATCGGTTTTGCTTGTTTTTGAACTTTACACAAATGGAATCACACAGAGTGTGCTCTTTTATGTCTGACTTCTTTCGCTCAACATTTTGCTCATGGATCTGTCTCTATCGCTGGGTGTGGCTGTAGATCACTTACTCTCGATGCTGAAGCGTACCATCAGAGGACTCACTCTGCTGCTGGTGGAGCTGTGGTGGTTCCCAGCTTGGGGCTGTTACAAAGAGCGTGGATATGAACAGTCGTGTGTATGTCTTTGGGTACACACACATATGTATCATTTCTGTGGCGTGAATACCGAGGAGTGGGATTGCTGGGTATGATTAGTTTTAGTAGATAGTAGATACGGATAAGCCACATAATATTATTGTGCTGTAAGTTGTGTTAATGTCCCACTTTTTTTTTTTTCTCTCATCTCGATGTTCCTCAGATCTATCCACATCCTCTGTGTACCTCTAGTTCCTTGCTCCTGGAAGCTCCAGAGAACCTGTAACCGCTTCCACCACATTTCATACGTCCTCCTCCTTGGTTGTGGGTGCTTGAGTTCCCTTTTTCTCCGCATTGACACACACAGTGCCACAACGAACACCCTAGTGTGCTGTTGCCTTGATGAAGGGCACGCACACACTTTTTATCCCTGAAAAATGCCACACTGCCCTCCAGAATGGCTGTACTCATTTATGCCCTACCACTGATGCACATCCTCCCAAACATTAGGTATTATCCACCTTTCTGCGGCTTGCCAGTGTGGTGGTTGTGAGTATCATGTTTACTGACTCATTCTTTTGTGGATGGACACTTAAGTTGTTTTCCATCTTTGGGGATTGTAAGAAGTGTTGCAATGATCCTTCAGGGACACATCTCCTGATACCTGTCTGTGAGTTCTTCTCCACCTCATCTTCCTCTACTCTCCTTGAACCCTAGTTCCCAAACACTCCCTGACTTGCCCACCTCTCTGCCTTTGCTTGGGCTGTGCCCTCTGCCTGGAGTACCCTTTGCTTTCCTTCTCCACTTGTTGAGGCTTTTACTCTTCTCTTAAGGCCCCTCCTGCTAGAAGACCCCATCCCATCCCCGACCTGGTCCCCCAGGAGGGTGGCTCTCCCTCAGGTCTTCCAGAAGGACTGTCGTCCTCCTTTTCTTCTGGCATCGATCACTTTCTTGTTTTGGACTAAACCTATTTTTGCCATGGTTTTGGCTTTCTCACTGACATGGGAGCCCACTGAGGCTAGGGGCTCTGTGGGCTTCCCCTCAAGTACCCAGGACCCTCAGATGATGTCCCCGGAGAGGTCTGCTGAATGAATGAGTGAGGCCGTGACATAATCATGCCTTGGAGGGAATTAAGAGTTCAATCTCTCTCTCTCTTCTTCTTTACCAACCAAAACATTATGGAAGTTGCTCTTTCCACTGGAAAGAGAGGGGAACATGGAGTCCAGACTTCCACAGTGTTGGGTGGGGATGCGTGGCTCAATCCCTCTGTAAAATGGGTGTTGGCACTCAGTTATTCACTCAAGGCCATGGTTATTGAGTGCCTACACTGTGCCAGGCTCTGCAGATTCAATGGTAAACAGGACAGGCCTAGTCCTGAGCCTCACGGGCTTTTGGTCACGGGGATATGATTGACATTCATGCAGGCACCATTCCTATTGTGATAAGGCTCAAATGAAAAGCTCAGAGTCCAATGAGATTGTATAGAGGGGTGTCCCAACGTAAATCAGGGAATAGAGGTAGCTTTCTTAAGAAAGTGACATTTGACCTGAGACCTACGGATGAGTAGAAATAAACTAAGCAAATGGAGAGGTTATGGGTGGGTATGGGGTAAAGAAATTGTTTCAGGCAGGGGAAACAGCAAGTGCAAAGGCACTGTGGCAGGAGGGAACCTGGAGGAGGCAGTGTAGCTGGATCCCAAGGAGAAGGGGAGAAAGAGGTAGGGGGTGAGCTGAATGGACAGGCAGGAGCTAGGTCATAATGCAGGGCCTAGTAGGCGAAGTGAAGTTGGAAAGTGGGCTCATTCACTTACTAAATAATTATTGGACACCTACCATTAGCCAGGGCTGTGCTATAGCACCGAACAAGACAGACAAGGCCCTTGTTCCCACAGAGCTTGCAGTCTGGGGGCAGATGATAACATCAAGCAGAGGAGGAATGCGAACCTTCATAGAGGCCCTACTATGTGCCAAGAACTAGGCTGAGGACTTCCCATGCACTATCTCATTTGATCCTTACCACCACTCTATGAAGTAGGATACTCATTTTATTGATGAGGAAACAGGCTTAGCAAGGTTGAATAATTTATTCACCTATTATACAAGGAGTCTTGAGGACTTATTGCAGTCCATTTAAAAAGGCCTATTTTGAGCACTTTTACTCAATGCTGATACGTGTGGGATAAATTGGTATAGTCCCTATAGGGGGCATCTATCCAAATTATAAACACACCTACCATCGAATCAGCAAGTCCATTTATTATACAGGTATCCAAAATGGTGTGTCCACAAAATCATTCACTGAAGTATTGCTACAGGCTGGTGACAAGCTAATTGCCCACCACCTAGGGGATTGGTGAAGTAGATTATGGTACATCGATGCAATGGAACACTGGGATGCCACAAAAAAGAACAGGAGTGCTCTCTATGCACTGATATAAAGCAACCTCCAGAAATGCTGTTATGTGAAAAAAAAGCAAAACACAGAACTGTGTATAATTAAGCTATCATTTGTTTCAGAATGGTGAAGGACAGTATAAAGATAAGCAATGGGGGGCAGGGGAGAAGTAAAGAAGGAAGGGAGGAAGGGAGGGAGGGAGGGAGGGAGGGAGGGGAAACTTGTGTACCTAAGGGAAGGAGAACCTTGGAGAACAAGATAGGAAAGACATATGTGCTGCCTTTGTACCTTTGAATTTTGAATACTGTGAATGTATTAACTATTCAATAAATAAACACAATTACGTTTGTTTAAAGGACTTTCAGATTCCATGGAGGAGAAAGTGACGTTGGAATAGAGAAGACATCCCAGGATTGTTGAATTGAAGGTGTCTCTGTGATTCCCTTGTTTTACAAATGAGGAAACTGAGGCCCAGAGAGGTGACGTGACTTGCTTAAGGTCACCTAAGCAGGTAATGGCAGAATCAGGACTGGCTGTCACCTGAATTGTAGACTGTGCCCTTTCACGTCACAGCTGGTTCAGGATCACTAAGCATCTATGTGCCAAAATCTGCTAAGTGCTGAGGACACAGTGGTGAACAATGTAGGCAAGACTGCTGCCTCCACAGATCTTGTACTCTAGACAAGAAACAAAAACATACATATTATAACATCATGTAGTGATAAATGCTGTGGATGAAAAATAAGGCAGGTGAGGCGACAGAGCATAGGGGAGAAATGATGAGGAAAACCCCTCTGAAGAGGCAACATTTTAGAGAAGAGAGAGATGGAGCCTTGTGAACACCTGGGGGAGCAGAAGGAACAAAAGCTGGCATGTTAAAGGAATAGCAAAGAGTGTGGCTGGAACAGAATGTGCGAGGGCAAGACCGAAGGATGAGAGGTTGGAGAGGAGAGCAGGAGAGAGATTGTAGGCAGGGCTGAGGAGTCAGGCTCAAAGTGAGTAGGAAGTAATCAGAAGATTCTGAGCAGAATGGGATCTGATCAGATATCTCTTTTTTTTTTTTTTTTTGCGGTACGCGGGCCTCTCACTGTTGTGGCCTCTCCCGTTGCGGAGCACAGGCTCCGGATGCGCAGGCTCAGTGGCCATGGCTCACGGGCCCAGCTGCTCCGCGGCATGTGGGATCTTCCCGGACCGGGGCATGAGCCCCTGTCCCCTGCATCGGCAGGCGGACTCTCAACCACTGCGCCACCAGGGAAGCCCCAGATTTCTCTTTTAAAAAAGCCCCTCTGGCTAATGGTGGAGACTGAACAACAGGAGGGGAAGAAAGGCTGCAGGGCGCCCAGTGAAGAGGCTGGTGCAGTCCAGTTGTCCAGGAGAGTAGCGACAAAGCTATGGTCTGGGGCGGGGTGCTGGGGAGCAGAGGTCAGTCTTCCCAGCTGCACACGAGGGGTTTGATGAGATGGTCCCTTAGGGCCTTTCCAGCTCTGGCGTTTTGTATTTGCTTGAATGACCTCAGCACACACCAGCTAGGTGCAGCCAAGCCCCTGTTCTTCTTTCCTTACAATCTCTTGGAGGCTGAGTCTGGACAGAGCCCAGCGATCTGAAGCTCAGAGTTGAGACTCCTGCCCACCCCCACTTCTGTCCCCACTTCCCAGGGACAGATGGGTGGGCAGCAGGAGACAGCTGTGCCTTGACGCCTGCAGGGCCCCGGGGGAAGGATTTATCTGAGCGTTCATAACCTCTCTCCGCCTTGCAGGTCTTGAGTTAAAAGCCCCAAATACCACAGCCCCAAGGGGCAAGGGTTGGAGGGTGCCAGGAAAGGCAAGACAAGACACTTTTCTGCTTCTGTCTCCAGCTGCCCACAGTGGGGCAGAGACCTGGGCTGCTGAGAACTCCAGCCTGGAAGCAGAAGGCCGTTAGAGCCGAGGCTGAAACCTGGTGGCCCTCAGGCCACATCTGACCCACTGACCTATTTATTTGGCCTGAAAAGTATTTGAGAGAAAATGGAGCCAAGGTTTAAAAATCAAGAGATTTTACAATAAAATCTGGTTTTCTGGCTTCTCTTGAGTAATTGGAAAATCTGACCATACTGACTGCCTATTCCCATATGACAACACTCAGCAGTAGCTGAGTAGCAGCTGTCCCCATTATTATTTCGATTTATTAATAGGTAAATACATTCACATGATTCAAAAAATTATAAATAGGCATATTATAAAGTCTCCCTCCCAACCTGTTTCCCTTCTGCCCAGTGCTCCCCAGTAATCTCATTTCCTTATGTAGACTTCCAAAGTTTCTTTATGCATATGCAAACAAATACAAATATAGATTATTAGTCCCACTTTTCACCTGTTCTGTCCCTTGCTTTTCCATACGGCCGCCTCTCTGTATTAGGAGACACAGTGCTTCGTCCCCTCCTTTACTGCCACATGCCATTCCGTTATCAGGAAGTCCATGATTTATTTAGCCAGTCCCCTACTGATGGGCATGTGGGTCGTTCCCAGTTTTTCTTGTTATAAACAATGCAGTGTCAATTATCTTGTGCACAGTTTGCACAGGACTAAAGGAATTAGTCCTGTGTATTAGAAACTGGTCCAAGCAGAGGGAAACTGGTCCTGTGTGTTAGAAACTGGTCCAAGCAGAAGGTGTGGTAGGCATGGATTAAGCTCTTAGCTAATTGAGGAAATGTGATGAAGGCTGTTCCCAAGAGTGATTCTCAACAAAGCCCAGAGGCCATGTCCTTGGGCACTAAGGAAAAGCTCCCAGATTTGCTTCTGCCACTTGCTAGATATACTTCTCTCTGGACCTCAGTGTCCCTGTTTGTAAAATGAAAGAAGAGCTCAGGGAACTAGATGAGATCTCAAAGGCCCTACCCACTTCTGACCAGCTGTGGTTCACCTTCTGCCTCCACATCAGCCAGACCCAGCCTCATCTTAGCCCTTGAATGAGCCTGGCTCAGTCCCACTGCAGAGCCTTTGCCCAAGTTATTCTGCCCCCGGCCCCAGTGGAACACCACCCCTGTACTTCCTCTTCGGTCTTAGTCTGAATCCCTGATCTCTGATCTCAGAACACACTGGTCCAAACTTGCTCAGGGCAGAGTCCCCTCTACAGCACCAGTGACAAGTGGGTCCCTCCCACCTGACCCACTCAGGCATCCCATCAGTTCCTTCCTCAGTGTCACTCCTCCAGTTGCCTGAACTAGAGTTCTCGAATGCCAACTCTGCTACTTCCTAACTAATGGTCTCGGGTAAACGACAGCACCTCCCTGAGTCCCAGTTTCCTCACCCCCCCAAAAAAAGGCTAGTTTGAGGATAACATGTGGTAATATCAGTAAATTTCTTAGCACAGCTCCTGACACACAGAAGGGCTTCATAGTTACACAAGTCGCTGCCTTTTTCCGAATAAGTTACTTTGTTTATAAAATGAGAATAGCAGAACCTATTTCATAGGGCTGATCACTTGTTCATTCATTCATTCATTCAGTGATTTTTATAGAGTATCTATTGAGTGCCAGGCACAGCACTGGGCACTCAGCGATTTGTCAGTGAAGAAAATGGATGAATTGTCCCGACTCTCATGGAGCTCCCAGACAATTCCAAACAGGCAAACGTAAAAGATAAATTGCCAGTGTATTGATGTCAAGAAGGAAAAGACTAAAGTGTCATGGAAGCTCATAATAGGGGAGGGTCAGGGAGATTTCTCTGAGGGAGAGGGAGCAGGGCACGGCTGGGTAGGAGATCCAAGAGGGCTTCCTGAGGGAGGCATCACCCCAGCTAATGATTAGCATTAATTTTCACCACAGCCCTAGGAGGAAGGCACTGGTTATCCCCCAAGCCCACCATTTTACTTTCTTTTCTGAAGCTAAGAGAAATTGAGTGACTTGCCTAAGGTCATAGAGCCAGGAAGGAGTGGGTAGGTTTTGAACCCAGGTTTCCTGGCTCTAGAGTCTCGTACATAAAAGTGTGACTTCTACTGCCTGTTTGAACAGGCTGATCCTGGGATATGGAGAGGCATGGGAGGTAGAGGGGCTGCCTCCATTGGGTGGGGCCCGGGAGGTGAGAACCTAACTCTGTCAGGCCCTATCCATACACATGTAGAACTGGCCCAGGGCCATAAAGGGATCTGAGGTCAGACTTTCCCTCTGCTCAGGGCTCCATGCACTACATGAGTCTCCCTGCTTAGGGTTGTAGAGGAGAAAGAAAGGAAGAGACACTTCTCCTGCTTAATCACATTGGGATTCGGACTCCCCTCCTGCCCAACCCACAAAAACTCCCACCAGTCTACACACGCCTGCGGATAAAGACTGTCAGCTTTGTATCCAGCTTGGAAAACTCCCTTAATCCCTAACTCTTCGTCCTCTATTTTCAGCCTTGGACAACAGCTGGCACTCCAACTCCTGAGCATTGCTGGGACCAAAACAGTCCCTGGACATGAAAGGGTTGTTGGGCTGAAGGACTGCAAATGGCTGCTCCTTCCTGATCCAGGGCAGCTGTCTCCCTTCATCTTCCCTTCCTTGCCACTCTGAAGCAGGGTGGTCCTCAAACCTCCCTTCCTCCCCTCTTCTCTCCTCCCTTTCTCACCTAATTCCCATCCTCCCTTTGGAAGGTAGAAAAGCTTATTCTGGAACCAGGTGATGGGTTTGAATTTGACTCTAGCACTTACTGTGTGATTCCAAACACATAAATAAACTTCTCCGAGACTCAGTTTCTTCATCTGTAAAATGGGAGGGAAACATAAACTACCTCACAAATTGTAAGGATAAAGAGTTAGTAAATGTACAGTGCTTAGAATGATTCTGAGCAAAGAGAAACTGCTACATGAGTGCTTGTATCATAAATGCCCTGGTACATCCAATCTGAGCAAAGCAGGGTGAAGTGGGTGGTGAACTAGGGATATCCAGGACATATGAGGGACCCTACCCCTCTCATGGATTACTGTTAGCACTCTCTCTCTCTCTGGTCTCTCCATCTCCACACTGCTTCCCTGTAAGCACTTCTCTCCTCTGGCTGCAGGGTCTTTTTTCCAAATCCTGATTTGATCACATTACTTCCCTGATCAAATTCTGAGTGTTTCCCCATTGCTTCTGGCTCTTTAGGATCGCATCCCTTGGAACTCTCCAGCCCCAACTTTCCTAGCTTTCCACCTCCTTGGATCTGTGATCCAGACTTCCTTGAAAACATGCCCTCTAGTCTCAGGCCTCCAGGCCTTTACACTTGCTCTTTCCTCCACTTGGTGTTTCCTCTCATCCCTTTCCCTCTGATGTTGACCCCTTCCCAGCCTCTGTTCGACTAGGGCTGTGGCCAGATGAAGGCCCCTCCCTGAGGGAGGGGAAGGGGAGAGTGGGAAGAGACAGCAACTCTCAGAGCTGCAGTTTACTCAGCCTAAATGAGAAAAAGACAATAAGAAAAGAGACCTCCCAAGATGAAAGAAAGGGATGGAACAATATGTGAACACTTTGGAAACTAGGAAGTGGGGTGTTAGCATGGAGTGATGGTCTACTGGGGTGCCTGCCTAAGAAACCCCTTACTTTCAAGTCCCTGGTCCCCTACTCTCCTCAGACCCAGACCACTGAAGGTAAACAGAGGAGATAAATGGAAGAGAGGATGGAGACAGGGATGGTGAAGAAAAGAGGAAAGAAGGAAGTGGAGTGAGGTGGGGGGCTTGGAGGCAGAAAGCATGTGGCTGGAGCCCCACGCCTCTGAGGAAGGAAGAGGAGGGTGACCTGGGATGCTCTCCCCTCCCCTCCCCCTCTCCATTCCCTGGAGGGCTGCCCGCATCCGGTCACAGCCCAGGCGGGGTGGGGGAAGGGCGGGGGCGGGGGCGGCGCCGAGGGGAATGAATAATTGAAGTGTAGGGGAGGAGAAAGAAGAAGAGGAGGAAGAGGAGGAGGCGGGAGCCGCCCGCACAGGGTCCTTCCCACTCCGCACCCCACCCCCCTCCGCCGCCCGGAAGTCGCTCCCCGCCTCCTGCTCCGCCAACATGGCCGCGAAGTCGGATGGAGCGGTGGCCGCGGCCGGCCCGGGGCCGGAGGGGGCGGCCGGAGGAGCTCGGGGCGGTGCGGGTGGGCGCGGGGAGGCGGCGGCGGCAGCCGGGGACCCCGGGGTAACCGGGGCGGGAGGCCCGGGGCCGCGCTACGAGCTGCGGGACTGCTGCTGGGTGCTGTGCGCGCTGCTCGTGTTCTTCTCCGACGGCGCCACGGACCTGTGGCTGGCGGCCTCCTACTACCTGCAGGGTCACCGCACCTACTTCGGCCTCACGTTGCTGTTTGTGATCCTGCCCTCGCTTGTCGTACAACTGCTCAGCTTCCGCTGGTTCGTCTACGACTACACGGAGACCGCTGGGGCCCCGGGACCCGCAATCAGCACCAAGGACAGCGGCACCGGCGGACCGGTCATCAGCACCAAGGACAGCGCCGTCACCTTCCGTACCAAAGAAGGCAGCCCCGATCTGGGCCCCAGACCTGAGCCCTCCTCGGCCAGCGCCTACCGCCGCCGCTGCCGCCGCCTCTGCGTCTGGCTACTGCAGACCCTCGTCCACCTCCTGCAACTCGGCCAGGTCTGGAGGTAGGAGAAGCTCAGGTGGAGAGAACTGAGTTGGAGGAGTGGGAGGTGGTAAGGGGCTGCCTGCCGCCCCAGCCTTTCTCTGATCCTCCACGCCCGCTCCTGTCCTGACCCCCGCCCCGCCCCACCCTATTGCAGCTCTGATTCCTCCTCTGCCAGCTCCTCCCTGACCTCTGCCCTCTAACTCTGATCAACCTCTGTACCATCCTCTAGGATCTGGCTATTGAGGGAAGAGGGAATGGGGCAAGAAGAAAGAGAAAGAGATCCTCAGGGGTGTGTGAATGAGGAGGGCCCAGGGCCGATGGAGAAGAATGTGAAGGTTGGAACAGGGCCCCAGGGCTCCATCCAGCCCTGTCCCACTCCTCTCTGCCTGAGTGCTGAGCCTGAGCCTGGGCTTAGGAAAGATCTCAGAAGTCCCTCTCTGCTCTCAAAGATTCTCAGTTCGGAATTGCAGTCCATTCCCAACCTCCCAGGAGAAACAGAATTCGAGGCAGCTAAATGAATATCCCGCCAAACTTTTTGGACTTTTAGGAAAGGTTGTGGTGGACCTAGCTAAGAAGGTGTCTAGCTCCTCTGCCTCCTAGGACTTCCCCAGTGTCTCTGCAGCGCCCCCCCGCCCCCCGAAACAGAGCCATGGGGATATGGGATCTTGAATCTGAGATTAGATAACCACTATCTGTCCTTTCATCTCAGGACAGTAAGACAAAACTGAAGCTTTGTACAAGCCGCCCAATTCTAGGCTTCTTCCTCTGCCAGGACTGAGGGTGGCTGCTGAGCTGAGTTAACTGGAGACGGGGAATTCTGAACCTAGGGTTCCCCTTGAGTCTGTATTGCTCTAGTAGCTTAGGCTCTACTGTGCACTGACAGAATGAACTTGTCTGCTATTTGATCTTACACAAACCTCTCCTCCCTCCAAGCCTCAGTTTCCTCACCTGTGAAGAGAGGGCGATTCCCTACTCTTCTCATCTCATTGATCTACATTACATTTTCTTACCTCTTGGAATGGTCAGGTGAGAGAGGGTCTTTGTAAAGGCCCTGCAGACTGTAACATATTTTAGGAATGCAATAGATTATCATGATTATCACACCTGTGGGGAAAACATGGAAAAAGTCAAAGTCACTGTGGAGTAAAGGGTGATTATTGCTGTTGTTATATTTATTCTGCTACTTGTTAACACATTCTGCTTAACTCAGAAGATGCAGTTCTGAGCTGAGGGTTGGAAAGAGGACTCCCAGGGTTTGTCCCAGCTGCTCATTTGCTGTGTCACCCTTGTTGTGTTGCCAAATCTCTCTCTGACTTGCTTTCCCCATATGTGCCTTGCCTAGATGATGTATATATTCCATTTAGCTTACCCTGGGGGAAAAGGTGGGAGGAGCTCTATCCACACAAAGTGGTGTTATTATTATTAGCTTGACACAAAAAATATTCATGTCTACATCCAGGAACTAATCTGCATTTATCATTCTGTGCCCGAGTGGACAGATGGTGAAAGATATTTTTAGATTCTGAAATGGTAACTTCCTATTCTTGGTAACCAAAGCTTCATCCCCCTTTCCCTTCAGCCTAAAATGGGCCAACTGCCCCTTGACTCACTGGCTACCTCAAAACCCCCTTCTCCCATTTTCAGAATCTACTTACAAGAAATGCATACTTCTTTCTTGAACATAAACTGAATTTCCCTCAAACAGAGCAAAAAATGACCATGGGGTGGAGGTGGGGGTCTCAGGGGAGTGGCTGCAGGTGGCTGAGGGTCCATTGAACTCCATGGTTTCTTAGATAAAAGGGCTAGCGATTTCTACTCTACCCTATTCGTAAAATGAGGGGCTTGGGATGAGATGATTTTGCAGGGATGACAAATTAATGGCTCTTAGATTGAACTTGGCCTACAGAAGTGTTTTGTCTGGCTTGCATAGTATTTCAAAAATCCAAAATCCTAGCTCCTCTTGAAAAAAAAATGCATCTAGCAATATCAGGCCTGGAACAATTTAGACAGGGTATATGCGCTTCAGTTTGTCCGGTTCCATTCTCTTGGATCACATCTGGACTCTTTCACTTAGGCCTTAGGGGCATGAGAGCCCTAATTTACAGTTCTGTAACAATTGTTTCATTAAGCCTTCACTTTGTGCCAGACTACTGATTGCCTTTTTACCTGCTTCATCTCCTGTATCCCTCCTAATAATCCTGCAATGTGGTTGTATTATCATTCCTGCTTAACAGATGAGGGAATGGAGGCTCAGAAAAGGGACATCCTTGCCCAAGGTCACATGGCTAGGGAGTAAAAGCACTGGGACTCAAGACTCTCTGCCTTCAAAGCCCAAGTTCAATTTATCTCCCCTGCAATTCTGCCACTAAAGTGTCCTCCAAGCTCAAAGAATTATGAGTCTGAGATACCAAGATTCCAGGATGATAGAAAGTCAGGGCTTCTGCTGGACTGAGATAAGAATGGGAAAGGAGGGGGAGGGAGTTGAACTATGTGGATAAGGATGGGGGAGACTGTGTATATTGTCAGGAAAGTGCTGGATTGGGGGTAGGGCGGGATCAGGAGACTTCATCCAGGTTTGTAACTAGCTGGCTAGGTGACTTTGGGCAAGGCTCTTCCCACCTCTGGGCCTCCGTTTCCCTGTATGTAAAATGAGAATAATAGATTTGATGGCCTTAAGAGCCTTCCCTTTTCTGGAAGTCTGACTCTGGGTCTATATCAGAGCTAAACCTCTGGGCCCCTGTCCCAAAAGCTTTGGATTCAAAAATGGCTGAGAGTCTGGCTAAATGGAGAGAGATCCAGACGAGAAGCCACCAGAGTTGGTATTCCTAGAAACTAAGCAATGTGGTAAGCAAACATGAGGTTCCCACAAAGAACAGGCTCACTGTCCAGCGGGACTTGGTGCAGATGTTCTGAGGGCTGGACCCCAGGGTAATGAGGAAGGAGATGTGTGTGTGAGACCTGCATGATCAAAGCTGAGGGACTGGCCATTCACTCACATGCTGATTCCACGCCCCCAAATCTGAATAAATTAATTTGAATCATAAAGATATCTTTCAACTCCTTATGCTTGCACAATGTTGAATCAAAACCTTGAATACTTTGAGGAGCTAGTAACACAGACTGTGTCAGTACATGGGTGTCAGACAAGGGGACAGTATGGGGCAAGCAGTGTCCTAGAGAAGCTGAAGCTACCGCCCAGCTCCAGCTGATGGTGCCACAAGAAATCATGGACCAGGTGTTGTCAAGTCTTGATTTCTCAAGAGAAATGGGAAATTGGGATTTTTTTTTGGTGAATTCTGCCAGTATTCAACTACTAATTAAGGTTTTTAAAAATAGTGTCAACCACAGGAAACATATGGGGGCCCATCCTCTTTGTAACCTCTGGCCAGCTCCTTACAATTGATTTAGGTCCTTTCTTCTTCTGTTCCCAAACAAGCCTGCAAGATGCATGTTATTATTTTAATCACAAAATGGGGCTCTGAGGAGGGAGAGCAAGGGAAGGAATTCACAGACACTATGCACCCTCCATGTCCCAGCAGGCCCCACAAGAGGTGCTCTAGGCATGTGATCTTGTTTTGCCCCAAAACCTTCCCTCTGGTGACAGTTGATATACCCATTTATCAGACAAGAAAGTGAGGCTTGGAAAAGTCAAGTAACTTGCCGAAGGTCACCCACTGAGCAAGTGGGGGAGAGGTGAGGTGTCAACCCACCTTTGCCTAATTCCCAAGCTCAGGCTCTATCCCTGATACCACCACACTGGCCGCATTAGAGGATCCCAGAGCGATGGCCCGGTACAGAGACAGATTGATCCCTGAGAGAACACACAGATCCTCTGGTCAGACATGACGCTGGCTGGGGGCTGGACACCAACCTGTGTTTTCATGCCTTCTGCCCAGCTCCCACCCCCATCCCTCTGAGCTGTTAAGCCACTCAGCGCTGCTAAGCCAATTAAAGTCCTAACCCTGTCCACTCCGACCCTGTGGGCAGGAGAGTAGTAAGCCATGAATTCTGCTTTCCCTAATCTTAAACTCACTGGGCCCCAGCTTTGCCCAGATAAGCATGGTTTGTTAAGCCAATTAGTGGAATTAATCTGCCGTGGGATTCCTCCCAGGCTGTCAGGATCCGGGGACCCCAAAATGGGAGGGAGGGGAAGGAAAGAGGCAAACTGGACTTTGAAGGCCCTCCCTCTACCACACTCTCTATGTCTAGGCCCCAGCACTGCTCCCTCTGCCTCCTCACAAGCCCTGCACTCCAGAGACGTTCAGAAATGAATTAGTGACCTACCTGGTATGAAAGTCAGTCTCTGGGGCTCCTCTCTGGGAAGCTCTGTTCTTTGCGTGATGGTTAAGAACATGAACTCTGGATTCAAATGTCCTCAGTTCAAATCCTGACCACACCACTTTATATGTGCGATCCTGACAGGTCACATAATCTCTCTGTGCCTGAGTCTCATCCTTTATAAACTAGAGACCATACGGTATCACCTCTTGGTTTGTTTCAAGGTTTCAAGAGATAATATACCAAGGTTTTAGCAAAGGGCTGGCCATCATTAAGTACTCAGAACCCCTGGCAATGGTTAGGACCATCAGCCTGGGCTTTGTTCCCTGTAGAAAGAGGTTTGTTCACTGAGCGGGTGGCCTGTGAGTGGGCAGGAGGGCAAGAGGGCCTTGAAGGACCCTGAAGCCATAGGGACACGGCAGCTGTGCATTTAATCTGTAGTCATTCATTCCACAAATATATGGAGCACCTGCTGTGTACCAGGCACTGCGCTAAGTGCTGGAAATACAGTGGTGAACAAGGCAGAGTCCCGGCCCTCTTGGAGCTCAAGAGTCTAGTGGGGGGCTTCCCTGGTGGCGCAGTGGTTGAGAGTCTGCCTGCCGATGCAGGGGACACGGGTTCGTGCCCCGGTCCGGGAAGATCCCACATGCCGCGGAGCGGCTGGGCCCGTGAGCCATGGCCGCTGAGCCTGTGCGTCCGGAGCCTGTGCTCCGTCACGGGAGAGGCCACAACAGTGAGAGGCCCGCGTACCGCAAAAAAAAAAAAAAAAAAAAAAAAAAAAGTCTAGTGGGGGAAACCAATAAACAAACAAATTAAAATATATATTACCTAATCTAAAATATAAATATAATATAAATATAATACATAATATAAAATATAGTGAGTTAGATAGTGGTAAGAACTATGGAAAAAGTGAAAAGGAGGAGGGTGTGGCCTTCAAGATGAGGTGGTCAGGGCAGCCTCTGTGAGGGGTGGGCATGTGGGCAGAGGGCTGAACAGGGTGCGGGCAAGCTGTGTGGATGTCTTGGGAAGGGCGTTCCGGGCACAGGGAAGGAGCAGAGCAGGGAGAAGGCCCTGTGGCAAAGCAGGGAGCTGGGGGGAGATTGTAGGAGACGATGGTGGACAGGGTGGCTGGGGGTGGATGACGCAGGGCCCCAAAGGCCGGGGGGGAGGATTGGGGCTTTCACTCTGCATGAAGTGGGGAGCCCAAGAAGATTCGAGCAGAGTAGGAACAGGGTCTAGACTTATGCTTTACAATGCGCAGCCTGGCTGCTGGATGAAAAATGGACTGGAGGGAAGCCAGGGTAAGCCTGGAGACCCACGAAGAGATCCACCCGCGATGATCCAGGTGAGAGAAGATGGAGGCTGGACCAGGGCAGTAGCAGAGGGGGCGGGGTCTGTTTTAGGCATAGCAGGCAGGATATCTTTCCTTCTTTGGTCAATTTCCCCACTGGGGCCAGACAGTTAATGGTTAAGAACTCATACTCTGGAATCAGCCTTATCCTGTGTCTGCCACTTTCTGTGATTTGGGGCAAATGGCATAACGTGTCTGTGCCTTAATTTTCTCATCTGCAAATTGGACATTCTTACTGATAGTATGTGTCACATGTGGCTTGGAGGAGTAGTAAATTAAAGAATGTATGTGTAGTGTTTAGCACGGTGCCTGGAACACAGGAAGTGCTCAATTCTCAGTAGCCATTACTAGTTGTACAGTAATAATACAAGTATATAAGTAATACATAAAACAGGTCAGGAGTTGGATTCCATAGTGGTTTTCAAACTGTGTTTCACCTCTTACCATCATTTCAACCTGAGTATCTCAAAGTTTCTCTCTCTTGATATGATGGTCACGTGCCTAAGATTTTGTTTTGACAGTCCTACAGCTGAAACATGTTTACAACCCCCTGAACTCGGTGACTATCCACAAGGTCCCTCCCTGCTCTGACCTTGCAGGCTTGTTCCAGTCTAGCCTCACCACCCACCTCCTGGGAGACCCCTCTCTAGGACGCTCTCCACCCGGCCGCCCTCCTCTCCCTGCCCAGCTGGCAGCAACAGGCCATTAGAGCAGCTCCTAACAGACACAGCGGCGGCAGTTGGGCCCAGCGTCCCCTGTTTGATCTATAAAGACCACACAGGAGAAACCCTGGGGGAGGAGGGAGGGCTGCCAGGAAATGGCTTTGAACCCCTGGCAGCTGGGGTGAAGGTCCCCAGGGAGAGGAAGGAAGATGGGTTGGGATCTTCTCTGGCCTCTCCATGCACCACTCTGCCTTTGTTAGGGCCTCGGAATTCCTCCTCTGGGAAATCCTATCAGCCTCCGGTCTCCCCCCAGCCCACTCCTCCCCATATTCTGTCTCCATCTGCGGCCAGAATGGTAGTTCTAAAGCTCAGAGCTGACCCTGCCACTCTGTAGCCAGAGGGCCAGCCCTGGCTCCCCTCTGCCCCTTGAGCGAGTCTTAATGCTATAGCCTGGTGTCAAGCCCCAACCTCCCACCCTTTCATCTCCTCACTGCTCTACGCTCCCCCCCAAATAAGTCACATGCTCCTTTTCTTCATGCCTCTAAGCAGCTGCCTGCAGTCCTTCCTTCAGCAACACCCCGCCCCATCCTCCTCCCAGTGAAACTCTGTACATCCCTCAAGACCAAGCTCAAATGCAACCCCTTCTGAGACGCTTGCCCTGAACAAACTCAACATGTGCCACCCTCTGCCCCTCAGACCCCACCTCCCATTTCCTCAGTCAGGCTAGTTGTTGCCATTTTCATCTAAAATGAAAACTGCTTGGTTGTTTTGTCTGTTTAAAAAGGAGCTGTATGCTCTTGTTGAAACCTCAGGCAGCGCAGGAAAGGTGCAAAGGAGACTCCTCTCCACTTATTATCTCTGGGGGTGCAGAAGTGGGGTTAGGGGAGATTTTCCCTTACTAATTAGATATTTCTTATATCACTTGATGATTTTACTCTGATTTTTAATTAACCAAGAAATACATTTTACCTGCATACATTTTAAAAACATGTATACCTGCTTTCAAAGAGTCAGATACTACTAAAAATTATAGTCACCATTTATAGAGACATAGATTAGGTCATTCCTCTTCAATCCTGTCAGGTAGGGAGTGTAATAATGAATAATAATAAGGACTGTGGAGCCCAAACTCTGACTCTGCCACTGAGGAGCTATGTGACTTTGGGCAAGTCACTTAACCTCTCTGGGCCTCAGTTTCCTCATCTGTGAAATGGGATAACACCCCTATACAAATGGCCATTATGAAGGCTTATTGAATTAATATATGGAACATGCTTTGCACAGTATTCAACACATCATAAGTCCTCAAGTAGTGTTAGCTAGCATTATTGGCCCGTGTTTCAGATGTGGAAATTGACACACAGAGAGGTAACAGCCTCCTAATACATAAGTAGCAAAGCCAGTGTCTGAAGCCATGCAGTCAGGCTCTCAAGCCCACATGTGTAACTACCAAGAGATACTACCTTTTGCTAGTTAAGTGTATTCTTACAAAACAAACAATCATGTATTGCTTTGGGAAGAGGGAAAATCAGAAAAGTATTTTTTAAATTTTATTTTAATATAAAGTACCCACTATTGACATTCTGGGTTCTTCCTCTCCGACTTTCCCCCCATGCACAATTACTCATTCCTCCTCAGCCCCACAGTCCTGATCAGATTCTGTTGTGATCCTTGCCCATCTGGCTGGTTTTCCTACCAGATTAAAAGCGCCTGGGGAGTTGAGGCCTTGTTCGTCCTTCTTTCTGTCCTCCACCATGACTGGCTCCGAGCTGACACTCTGTTGCTATTGGTGGCCTTGTACCCAGCGAGCTTTGGTGAGGTCCATAGTAGGGTCTTAGAACACAAATTCTGTTGAAGCAGGGTTTGCATCTGTGGCTGATGTGGGGGGCGCTAAGGCAGCGTGGGAGCCCCTTGCTGTGTGGACACAGCACTGAGGTCTGCTTAGGCCTTCATCCGCAGCCTTCCAAACTGTCAATGAACAAATGCAGGCTAAGGGCAATACATATGTATTTGCACAAGATGTAGTAGAAGCAACCCCGGGGCTGAGTTCCCAGGAGGATGCACGTGTGTCTGACAGGAGATGAAGTTCCTCGTATGCAGTAAGTGCTCAATAAACGTTCACGTGAACTGAATAGAATCTTTAAAATCAGAACCTTTTTTCCTCCACTGTTAGTAATGTAACTTTATTTAAATTTTTTATTTTATATTGGAGTATAGTTGATTAACAATGTTGTGTTAGTTTCAGGTGTACAGCAAAGTGATTCAGTTATACATATATGTGTATCTATTCTTTTTCAAATTCTTTTCCCATTTAGGTTATTACAGAATATTGAGCAGAGTTCCCAGTGCTATACAGTAGGTCCTTGTTGGTTATCTATTTTAAATATAGCAGTGTGTACCTGTCAAACCCAAACTCCCAATCTATCCCTTCTCCCACCCTTGCCCCCTGGTAGCCATAAGTCTGTTCTCTAAGTCTGTGAGTCTGTTTCTGAAATCAGAATCTTGAGAAAGACATTTCTCTGCCTGGGATTCGGTTATCCCATCTGTAAAGTCCAGGTGGGGGCTTGGGAATCCTGGATGAGTTTTCCCAGGACTTGGACAAGACAGCAGAGTAGCTGAGAGCTTGGGGCACTGGTACAGCCCATGGCGCCATGGCTTCCTCACTGTGTGACCTTGGGCAAGTTGCTCCACCAGCTGGAGCTCTAGTCGCATTGTGAAATGGGGTGATAGTATTCACCCCTTAAGTTTCTTGTAAAGATGTCTTGAGATAATGTAAATGAATAGGGTCTTCACATATTATATGCTCAGAAAATATTTACTACCAGTTATTATTGGCCCAAGTAGTAGCCCATCCTACTTGCTTCATAATAAGATAGGGGGTGGGAGAAGGGCATCAAGGGTCCTAACGCTCACTACCCCTCACCCACAGATCCCCCCTTCAAGGAAGGAGACTTATTCTGTGACTCCAGAGACAGTGTGAGGATAGGTGACAACCCAAAGTTAAAGGGAGGCAGAAGCTGTGCAATAAGAAGAAAGATCTCCCTGGGTTGCCCCGAGGGTGTGAACTCCACATCACCAGACATGCCTGCAGACAAAAGTGACTGACTTTGGCAGGGAAGCAGTAGCAGAGCCTCCTGCCTTCAGTTTGGAGGATAAACCAGTCATCTCTAAAGCCCCTCACAGTTTTAAGAGTCTGTGGATCTAACTTGGGTGCTGTGTGATGCTTATCTGCTGGACCACAGGTTGCAAATCAGTGGCCCAAGGGCAAATCCAGCCTGAGGATGTGTTCGTTTGTCCCATACAGTATTTTTTCCCCTACTATTTAATGAAACTTTTTATTATGGAAAGATTTTAAATATATAAAAGCAGAGGGAACAGGATAATGATTGCTCTGTGTACCACCATCCTGCTCCAGGAATGATCATCTCCTGGCCAGCCTTGTTTTATTTAGGCCAGCACCATCCGAAAGAACTTTCTGCAGTGATGGAAATATATATGTATATAGGAAACGCACTGTCCTATACAGTAGCTACTAGCCACACATGACTATTGAGCATTGGAAATGTATAATTGAGCAACTGTATTTTAAATTTCATTTAATTTTAACTAATTTAAATTTAAAGAACCATATGTGGCTAGTGTAGGACACGTAGGTGTTGGAGAGTATAGGTCTGGACCCCACCCCATTTCTTGCCCTTCCATGTTATTTTGAAGCAAGTCTCAGATGTCATATCATTGCACCCATAACTATTTCAGTACATCTCTAAAAAGATAGACTTTTAAAAAATATAACTGAAGTATGTAATACTGTTATCAAACCTAAAAAAGGAATAATAATTTCTTTTAAATTCATATGGTATTTTTAAAATTAGTTGCCAACATTTCCAAATTGAAGTTTTTGGGTTTTATTGTTTTGTTTTGTTTTTTGCACAAATATCCTAATTTCCAGCTCTTCTTCCTTTTTTTTTTTTTTTTTTTTTGCGGTACACGGAACTCTCACTGTTGTGGCCTCTCCCGCTGCGGAGCACAGGCTCCGGACCCACAGGCTCAGCGGTCACGGCTCACGGGCCCAGCCGTTACGCAGCATGTGGGATCTTCCCGGACCGGGGCACAAACCGTGTCCCCTGCATCGGCAGGCGGACTCTCAACCACTGCGCCACCAGGGAAGCCCTCCAGCTCTTCTTGAAAAATTGAAATTCCAGCCATACTGGGCTCACATTCTCCCATGGCAGCAATCAGCTGGAGCTGAGGGACAGCTACCTTTCTAGACACCCTTCTTTCATTTCCCAGAGTCCCTCATAATATCAGCTCGGCTCCTCTACCATCTAGGATCTCATAGATCAGAGACAAAGAGAAGTGGTGCTTTCTCCCTGCCTCGATCTTCAAGTACCTTCAGATACCACCAGGAGACCAGGATCTAACTCCTTCTCCCTCACAGGCTCATGCCATCCCAATGTCACACAGGGATATCAGGAAAAGAGGAAAGGGGGGATCAAAGAGGCTTGGACTAGAGTATGAAGTCCTGGCTTTGAGTCTCTGCTCTGCACCCATTTCACAGATGCGGCAAGTGAAGCCCAGAGAGGGAAGGAGATCTGGCTGCACTCATACAGTGAAGAACATAAGAGGCAGGAACCTGGTCCCAAATGCTTTGCTGGAGAGGAGCTGCCTGCTTCCCTGTTGGGCAAAGAGAGGCACACTGTCTGGGAGCTGACTGCAGTGGGCGGGTTGGGAGAGGGTCTCAGCTTTACAGCCAGAGCCTAAAATTAGTGGCAGGGAGATGTTTGGCCTTAGCCCAGCAAAAAAAAAGTGCTGTGACTCTGGAGGGGGCTGCTGAGGAGGAAGGAGACAGCCCAGCTCCCAGCACCATATGAAATGGGAGCCAAACGTGTAAAATCGCATCCTTTACTGACATTTATGACTCATTAGGCTGCCAATTCCAGGAAGGTCCCATTTTGCATCCTTGCAGGAGTGCTCAGCATTGAGGAGTGGATAGATGGGGAGCGGGCCTCAAGGCCGTTCCCCCCTGGAGCTTCCTTGGCCACATTTCAGGTGAGGAATCTGTATAATTGGAGGCCCAATGTTTTGCAGGGAACTCACAGACTGCATCTAGGTCCTCAGCTTGATCCATGACTGTGGTGAAATGAAGGAGTCCACCATTCCTAAGCTGAGATGCAATTCCAATGCTTCTGGCTACTGATCTTGGGCAAGTCACTTCTCCAAATGCCTGCTAAATGTCTCTGGGGTCCATCCCTTCTGTCTGGGCCCTCCTCACCTCTCACCTCTCACCTGGTCTCCCAACCTCCACCCTTGCCTCCGTCCAATCTGTTCCTTACAGCCAGGGTACTCCCTCTAAAATGCAGAAGTGCTATCCAACACAATCTTCACTCTTCAGATAAAGACCAAATGCTTCACCATGGTCCCCCTCATCCCTTGCTTTCTCACCTCCTTTTCTGGAGCTATAGCCATTCTGACCACTTACTGTTCCCGCCTAACTCAGGACCTGTGCCCATGTTGTTCCTCTACCGGAAACTCCCTTCCCTCCCTTCACCTGGTTAACTCCTGTGCCTGCTTCAGATCATGCCTCAGTAGCCACCTCCTTCAGAAAGCCTTCCCTGACTGCCACGCCCTTCCCAAGCTGGGCGCTTCTCCCATAGAATTGCCTTCCTCAGCACTGGAGCACAGAAGCCTGTTGGAACATGTCTGCAGCCCAAGAATGTCTGTCGTTTCAAGTCTACAGGACGATTTCATTAATGTCCAGGTTCCCCGCTAGACAGTGCCAGATGGACTGGGTCTGTCTTGCTCACCATCGTGTCCACCAGCATTTTAGCACAGCTCCTGGCACACAGTAGGTACTCAAAAATGCTGGGTGGGGCTTCCCTGGTGGCGCAGTGGTTGAGAGTCCGCCTGCCGATGCAGGGGACATGGGTTCGTGCCCCGGTCTGGGAAGATCCCACATGCCGCGGAGCGGCTGGGCCCGTGAGCCATGGCCGCTGAGCCTGCGCGTCCAGAGCCTGTGCTCTGCAACGGGAGAGGCCACAACAGTGAGAGGCCCGCGTACCACAAAAAAAAAAAAAAAAAAAAAAAAAAACTGCTAGGTGAATAAACGTCAAGTGAACCTCCTCTTTTCTGAGACTCAGTTTCCTCATCTGGAAAGTGGGGGTCATGCCCACGAAACCTCACAGGGCTGCAGTGAGGATTTTGGCAAAGTGCCCACAGAAGGCCTTTGATGAGTGGTAGTTATTTTCTGGAGGAGGGCGAAGACCCCAAATAAGGCCCTGCCCTGTGAACTTGTCCTGAAGGGACTTCTCTGACCCTCTGTCTCCTGAGGATGGATTCAGTGAGCACCAGGGAAAGTCAGGCGAGGAGTAGGTCTCAGCCCCGCTAGAAACTAAACTGGAAACTACAAGACCTCCTCTCCCTGCTGGAGCCTCTGAGTCTGTCAGCTTCTTAAAACCTCGTATTGGTTGAATACCCTGCGCTGCGCTGGGCATTTTATACAAATCACCACTTTCTGACTTTATAGCTATCCCATAAGGTGGGCATTGAGCTGAAGGGTTCAGAGAGGGAAGCAACTTGCCTAAAACTATACAGACAGTAAATGATGGCATCAGGATCTGAACCCGGGTCTCCCTGCCTCTCAAGGCTGATTCTTTCCCTCTGTACTTGACAGCCTTCACTTGGGGGCTTATAAAATACATTCACACTCATTCATTCACTCATTCAAGAAACAAATATATATTGAACATTAACTATGTGCCAGGCACTAGGGGCATAGCAGAGAAGAGGACAAACATGGTCCCCACACTCGTGGAGAGACAGACAAGAAATATGTAAGCAAGTAAGTTAGATCATCTCTGGTTGTGATATGTGTTATTCAGAAAATAGGGTAACTTGACAGAAAGTGGCAAGAGGGGTGGGTAGAATTGCTTTGGAAGGCAGGGGGCGGATCTGGGAAGGCCTCTCTGAGGAGGTGACACTGAGCTGAGGTGGAAAGAATAAGAATTTGCCACGTGTTGGTAAAGCCCTTTCCAGGCAGAGGCCCTGAGGCTGGAAAGAGCTTGGGGTGTCCAGGAAGAAGCAAGACCAGTGTAGCTGGAGATGTGGGAGAGGGGGACGGCGGAGGGAAATGAAGTCCTAGAGGCAGACAGAGGCTGGATCGCACCAGGCCCCATAGGTCATGGTGAGGATTTTATTCTAAGGACAGTAGAGAGTGACATGACCTGACCTAGGATTTTACAGGACCCCTCAGGCTGCTGTGTGAAGAATAGGGTCTATGAGGGCAAGGATGGAGGGAAGGAGATCAAGGTAGATGGAGGCCGCCGCTGCTTCAGGTTGGGTGGCTTGGACCAGAGTGATGACACCGGGGCGGGGAGAAGTACTTGGGTTTAGGAGACAGCTGTCGGGCCTTGATGTTATCAGGATGGGATGTGTGGGGACTTGCACCTGATGAAGACTCCTTGGGGTAGGCAAGCATCAAGTTCCTTGGAACTATTTTGTAGGAGAACTAAAGCCCACAGAGGAATTGGACTTTCCCAGAAAGTCCAGTGGAGGTCTTGAGCCTGGGTTTCCTGACACTCCAACTACTATTGTCACCCCTTCCCCAGTTTTCTCTAAACCCACATAATTCCAAGCAAAGCTTTTAGGTCCAGCCCTGTCCGACACGGGTCCTCCCGGGCAGCCCTCTGAATACCTTCCAGGCAACTGAAGCACCTTCTCTGATGCCGGGGCCCATGGAGAGCCAAGTCTGAGTCCTAGGTCTGGCAGTAACTTGCTGTGTGACTTTATACAAGTCCCAGTCCCTTTCTGGGTCTCAGTTTCTTCATCTGTAAAATAAGGATAATAATAGTACCCACCTCAAAGATTTGCTGTGATGAATGCACAGTATGTATAGAAAGGCTTAGCACGGCCTATCATACAGTTGGTGCTCAGTAAGCGTGAGCTATTCTCATTATTTTTGCCTGCACGCTATCCCCCTACAGACTTACGGAGCAGTTGTGGGCCCAGTTGGTACAGTGTTCCTGCTGCTTTCCATCAGCCCAGCCTGGTTACCCTCCAGAGCCTGCAAGCCTGGCCCACAATGGAGACAAGAGAGCTGGCCATGGTGCCGTTTCTGGATGGGGTGGGAGCGGGGGAGCCGCTGGAAGCTGCTGTGTTTTTGGCCCAAAGCTGTGAGGGGGAGTGGAGAGGGACGAGAACACACACTCGGAAACGCTGAGATCGACAGATGGAAGAGCCGAGGATGTGAGAGACGCAGACAGACAGAGAGAGCCCCAGAGTGGGGAGACAGGGAGCAGGCAGGGGAGGGCGGCCGGAAAACTGGCAGAGTCACGCGAGCCATGAGCTGAGCAACAGACCAGCAGATGGACCAAGCCGCCAAGGGACTGAAAGACGGACAGACCAACAGGCAGTATCCAGGAGACAGCCAGAAAGACAGACAGAAAAGCAGACCTGGTATCCGAGGGGACAGACAGGCTATCCTGACATCCAAGGGACAGACAGACTTACGTTCCTGGCCTCTAAGAGCAGACAGACAGGCTGATGTGGGACCCCAGGGTCAAGCTGACTAACAGAGAGACACAGTATCTGAGAGACGATGTGATCTATAGTCCAAGGACAGACAGGAGGACTGACCCAGGGTCCCAGGGTGACCCTGACTGACAAATAGATTGACTGACTGACAGTAACGGAGGAACAGATAAATAAATAGGCTGACCCTGCATTCAAGGGACAGACACAACAACAAGCTGACCTGAGCCAGAGACAGAGACAGACAATGACCGAGGATCTGAGGACACACAAAAGACGGGTCCACCTTCTGCACGGGGACTGAGGCCAAGGCCAGCAACCCTGACTGGTACCGGAGACTCAGGGCAACCCAGGAACAGAGAACAGGAGAGAGACAGGGTGACCCAGAAACTTTCTGGCTTCTTAGGGATGTGGGATCCCCTCATCCTTCTCTCTTCTGCCTGTTAGAAAGGAGCCCTCAACGCTGGGAAGTCCCTGGGCCTGGGGAGAAGGGAACGAGCTCTGTTCATCTCCTGCCCAGCCGCCTGCTCGCAGGGCCGGGGGATCCAGGGGAGACAGCCTTTCGGATCCTTGAGTGGAGGGATTTCACATGCTCACTGCTGGCTTCTCTCTTCTCTAGGC
Organism: Orcinus orca; assembly: GCF_937001465.1. Lineage (NCBI taxonomy): Eukaryota > Metazoa > Chordata > Mammalia > Artiodactyla > Delphinidae > Orcinus > Orcinus orca. The sequence goes on along the minus strand of NC_064574.1, from coordinate 27,258,039 downwards.
TTCGTCATTTTGCTCCCCACCCCATCCTCAACGATACACACTTACCACTTCAATTTCCAACTTCCTCCCAGACAGGCTTCTTCTCCGAGCCAAAGATTGGGAGTCAGCAAGTTAGATCCAAAACAGACTTCTGAGCACCTCTGTTTCCTCACCGGTAAAATGGGGGCGGTAGAGCTGTCTGTTAGGTTCTGGCTCGCGCTGGCCTCGGGCAGTTTAAGGCTGGGGGTGTCAGAGCTGGGGAGGCCCAACCAGGCTGTGGAGCATCAGGGAAGGCTTCCTGGAGGAGGAAGGACAGATGTTCTGGCTCTATGCAAACTCAGGCAGAGAAGCCCCAGGGCCTCCAAGGTCAGGAGGGAGACATCTGCAAACACTCATGCACAAATATTCAACAAATATTTATCAAGTGCCTACTACACGTACTGATGCTGGGGACACAGTGGTGACCAAGACAGATGAGGTCCCGACCCTCAGCAAACCACAGTGGTAAAACAGAAAATAGATGTGTAAATTAATAAATAAGATTGTTTCATAGTGTATGTTAAGAACAAAATAAGACAGAGTGATATGAGAGATGAGAGTGATTTAGTGAGAGTGGAGGGGCTGACATAGGATGAGTGGCCTGGGGGGCCTCTCTGAGAAAGTGACGTGGGAGCTGAGGAATCAGCCACAGGAGGATGTGGGGAAGGGGGTGTTTCAGGCAGAGCAAGTAGCAAGTGCAAAGGTCCAGAGTCAGGACCAAGTTGGGCTGGCTTCCAGGAACCTCCAGGGCGCGAATGAAGCAGTGGTTTGAGACGAGTTGAAAGAAGCAGAAAGGGCCAGATGGTTTAGGGCCTGCAAGCCAAGGGGAAATGCTTGGATTTTATTCCAAGTGGGATGGGAGGCCCTTGGAAGATTTTGAGACAGGGAATAATGTGATCTGACATGATTAGTTTTTAAAATATCCCACTGGTTGCCATGTGGAGAATGGACTATGGTGGTGGGGCACAGGAGTGGATGCAGGACTGAGAAAGCAGAAGATGATGGTGGCCTGGACCAGGGTGGTGTCAGTGAATGGACAGACTGGGGTTGTGTTTTGGAGGAGAGTAGAGGCACTGCCCCTGAAGTTGGATTCCTTTCCCTGAGATGAGGTGTTCTCTGTAGGTGGCATCGGTCCCATTTGTGGTGAAAATCAACTTCTTCCAACTTCCTTTCAAGTAGAGTGGAATCAGGTGGGCTTCCTGGAGGAGGTTTTAAGGGCACCTGCTAGTACGTCAACTTTCAATTAAAAGAGAGAGGCTGGATGATCAGAAGGAGCCAGAGGCCTCCACCTAGCATATGCTCACCCTCACTATGTGCACATCCCTCTACAGTTTATAAATGCCCACAACAAGGGGGAAAATGAGGCTCAGAGAGGCAGAGAGATTACCCAAGGCCACACAGCATCCAGGGCACGGGCAAACCCACAAGCCCAGCATATTGCCGTCTTGTCTCCTGATCCTCGCCCCAGTGGCTGTGATGTAGGCAGGAGGGCAAGTGCTGTGCTCCTTTCTAGAGAACGTAAAACTGAGGCCCAGGGAAATTAGGTTGTATGTCCTGGGCAGAGCTGTTTTAAGACTTTTGTGGGCCCCACATCTATCAAGTATATTAAAATGCAGCCATATCAGACATTGAATGTAAATTATATATACCCAGATACAAGCCAAATTGCAGTCGACTGGCTGATATGCTCTGTTTTGCAGACATTTAATTAAACATTTATTAATTTTGATTCTGCAGTTTTTCCCTGTGTTTTAGAGCCAATTTTTTTTCCAGGCTTCAAACATTTTGCTAGGCCCATGAAAACCTCACAGGCCCTTGGCAACGAGCATGTACCACCGGCTGGAAAGGACAGCCACGATTTTTGGACCTGTTGTCAAAAGGGGCAAGGGGCAAAATGAGGCTGAACCGAGGCCCTTTCACCCTCAGACTGCAGCCTGGTCTCTCCACGCTCCCTGCTGACCCCATGTTCTTGGGTCTCAGGAGCCTTCTTTCTTCCCCTCCCCCTTCCTTGCTCTGGCCCAACAGCGCCCTCGGCTGGGTAAGCCCTTTGTCTGCTGTTAGCTGGGGTGTGGGGTGTGGGGTGTGGGGTGTTGGGAGCTGGCACAGGAGGGGACAGGAGTGGGTGGGGAGTTGGGCAAGCAGCCTGTCAGGTGGTGATGGATGCTGGCCGGGCTGGGGCCTTTCTCATGCTGACCCAGGCCGGGAAACAGATGGTCTTCCAGCCTGAGGGAAACTTCCAGGGTGTTGCCCTCCCCCAGCTCCCCAGGCCCCTTCACACTGGACCAGCTGGTCTCTCCTTCCTGTTCAAAGCCGGAGCCTCAGGACTGGGAAAGGGAATGGGAAGGGGGAGATGGAGGCTGGGACAGGTGGTCTGCGTTTTGGGCCCTGAGAAGCTCTGGGGGCCAGCCTGGTCTCTCCCCGAGTCGCCCCCACTTCTGGCATCCCCAGCTCTGCGCTCGACTCCTCCTCTGTGCCCTGCCTTAACTCAGCCCTGTCATTTCAGGCCTGAACTAAACTGGGGACTCACCTGGCCTTCCTCCAAGGCAGCCAGCAGAGTGAGCTTTGTAAGCTACCGAGCTGATCACATCACCCCCGATTCTGGGATAGAATTCAGATTTAGAATAAAATAGGAACTGTTCAGTCCAAAATTTGATGCCCTTCACAATTCTAGCCTTCTAATGCTCCTCCCTAGGACAACCCTCCCCGCCAGGCCTGGCAAAACGCTGGCCGTTCCCCTGAAAAGCCATGTTCTCTCTCTCACGCCTCTACACCTTTGCCTTAGCTGGGCTTCCACCTAAAATGCCTTTCTGCTTCCCGTGTGCCTTCAAATGCCTACCCGTGCTTTAAAACGGAGATCAAGTGTTTCTTCTTCCAGGAAGTCTTCCCTGGAAGACTCCAGGAAGTCTTCCCCAGCTAAAGTTACTGATCCTTCTCTGGGTTTCACAGCATCTTAGAGCATCTATTTCAGCTCTTAGCTTGTCTGTTCTCCCGTGGGACTGTGAGGTACTTAAGGTCACAGGGCCTGGAACATAGCAAGTGGTCAAGATATGCTTGCTATGTGAATGAATGATTCTAGCTGCAGACATCCTTATTTGGGGGGTAGGCAGGGGCCTAGAGAATAGAAGTCACAGGGAGACAAATTTCTGCTCATCAGGAGAAACACAGTTCGGCCCTGGAGCTGCTCGGAAGCCAAAGGCTCTGCCTCAAGAGGTAGCGTCTCCCTGTTCTGAGAAGTGTGTGAGCAGAGGGGTAAATGCACGGGGCTGGGAACTGCTGAAGGGATTCCAGCGCTGGACAGGAGAGTTAGACTGAAGGGCCTCTGCATCTTGAGTCAGCTTCTGAGGGAACAGCCCTCCTTCCCGTCCTGGGGGCCAATCCCGTACTGTTTCACACTGAGGGTGTGTCTACACCACCGATTGGTCCTCAGAAGACCCAGAGATGGGAAGGAGAGGCCTAAATGGTATGTTTCTGGCCATGTTTTGGGGGGAAAGTTTGGGTCCCAGAACATTAGCTCTGAAAGGATCTCCAAAGTCTCCAAGCCCATCCCTCTTGTTGGCAGATAGAGAAGCTGAGGCCCAGAGAGGGCCACACCATTGCTAAGACCAGGATACTCATTTGGGAAACCACTGGGAATTAGCTGAGCACAAATTTCAGGGAGCACTGTGGTTCCTCCCTTGGGCTGGTCACACACAGCTGAATACAGAACATCCTGGAAATGCCAGCACTTCACATCAGGGAATAGACCCCCAGATCCCTGGTTCCCTGATTGTGGATTCAGGCAATAGGGTCATTGAATCTAGTGGGATTTTCTCCCCCAGTTTTGGGGGATATGACTCCTAGAGGAGCCTTCTCTGGTTTCATGAAAAGGGCTTGCCTGTCCTGTGTATCAGAGAATTTGGGGTTTGGGGCTGTTGTACCTGCAACAGCCAGGAGTGGAGCTGCTGGGCAAGGAACCAGGGCAGAGATCTGTGTGGACAGGTCCTTTGTCACCCTAATGGGCACTGCACTTTATAGCTGCAAAGTGCCTCATACATTTAATCCTCACAACCACTTTAGGGGAGATCAACTAGGGCTCAGAGAGGGTCTTGTTCAAAATCACACAGCAAATTAGAAGCAAAGTCAGGAATTGAACTCAGGACTTCCAGATCCCTTCCATACCTCCTACGGGGCTACCAGAGTTCCATTCAGTTAAACAGACTTGGAATCATGCACTCAGTCATGCAGCCAATAGGACTGGCACCTACCGTGTGCTAAGAACTGAGGATATAGCAGTCAGTTATGACCTAGTCATACTCATGGAGTTCACAGCCTGGGGGAGATGGATGCATAACCAGACAGTTACAACCCACTGTGACGAGTGCTGGGTCGGAGGGAAGCCGGGGAGAGGCCCCTACCTCAGGTGGAGGGCGATCAGTAGAGGCTACCCTGAAGAAGTCATATCTAAAAGCTGAGCCTTGGATGAAAAGCAAGAGTTATCCAGGTTTGGGGCTGGGGTGGGGTTGGCGGACAGGGCAAGGTGTTCCAGGCAGAGGGAACAGAAAGTGCAAAAGCTTAGCAGTGAGGGCGAGCAAATCTGTGACGTGTACAAAGCAGCTGGAGCTGTGAAGTTTGTTGGGAGAAGTGACACCAGAGGAAGCAGCTAAGTCGCAAATGCCAGGGGATCTCTGAGCAGCTTCCCTAAGGGGAGAACTGGGCACTCAGACGTGGGGTTGGGGAAAAGGCCAGGAAGCTGGCAACAGAACTGGGGGCTGGCACCAGGACCCTCCCTGAAGGAACCTGTGTATGGGCAAGTCTTTATGGCTTGCAGTGAGAGGCAGTGTCGCCTATTGGTTAGAGTGTGGGTCTGAGACCAGCCCATCTGGGTTTGAATCCTGGTTCCACTGCTTCCTAGCTGTGTGACCTTGGACAAATGACATACCTCTCTGAGCCTCAGTTTTCTCATCTCTAAAATGGGGATAATAATAGGGTTATTGCAAGCTCCAGGTAAGGTGTTCAGAATCCTGCAAAGAAAGCAGGCCCTAACTTGCCATAGCAATAATGATCCTTATAATGCTGTATTCAAGGCTTAATTTGTGTCAGTGCTTTAAGCTAGTGAGCCCAGTGGGAGCAGCCCAACAACAGCCCCGTGAGGCGATCCTTTCAATGAGGCCGTTTCACAGCTGAGGAAACAAGCGCAGTAAGTGACTTGCCCAGGGCAACACCGCGCCCTGGCCCTCTGCACTTGCTGGGTGGCGAGGGTCTGGTTGGGAGGGGGCGAGGGGGATGAGCGCGCGCAACAGCCTGAGCACCACGTCCTCCCGCAGGTACCTGCGCGCCATGTACCTAGGGCTGCAGAGCCGCTGGCGCGGGGAGCGGCTGCGGCGCCACTTCTACTGGAGGATGCTGTTCGAGAGCGCCGACGTGAGCATGCTGCGCCTGCTGGAGACCTTCCTGCGCAGCGCGCCGCAGCTTGTGCTGCAGCTCAGCCTCCTGGTGCACCGCGGCGGCGCGCCCGACCTGCTGCCCGGTGAGCCCCGCCCCTCCGCCTGCCCGCCCCGGGCGCCCCCGCCCCCAGGGCTCACTCGTCTGCAGTATTCTGACGGCCCCACCTGTCCCCCACCCCCACCCCCACCAGCCCCATGCTTAAGGTCCCCTGGGGAGGCCCTGTCCACTCCCCCCACCTTGGCGCACTCACTGTCGGGGTTTGGGAGGCCCTGCCCCTTCTACTCTCTGCATTCTCCAGGCCTCTGGAGACCCCCAGGTCCCCTCCGATGGCCCCCTTACCCTCAGTGTTAGGAGACACCCCACCCCCTTGCTCTTCTCAGGCTCCCTGCGCACTACCCCCTCCCGCCCTCCTCCCTTCCCCATTGCCAGGGCAGACCAGACCTCACTTCTGCCAAGTCCAAAGAGGCTCTTGACCCCATCACCACACCTCAGACCCTCAGGGAAGTCCCCTGCCCCTGCTTTCCCCAGACTGTCCCAATCCCAGCCTGCATCTCCTGGGGACCCCTCTGCCTCACAGACTCTCTGAATCACCACCAGTTTCCAGAGAGCCCTTCCATCCACCCCTCACTGCTCTTCAGCCCCTTGTGGACTCCTCCCAGGCTTCGTCCTGGTCCCCAGGAGCTCACCCCGCCCACCCACCTTGCCGCTTCTCGAACCCTAACAGACCAGGCCAACCCCTTCAGTGTCAGAGAAAAGCCACATTCCCAGTCTCCCTGGGGCTCCCGGTGCCCCTCCCGCCCGACACTGCCCGACACACCCTCAGTGTTTCAGAAGACTCTATCACCATCTCTCAGGTTCCCTGGGCATCCCTCGCCCAGGGTCCTGGGCCCCAGTCGAAACTTCCCACCGGGATTTTCCTCCCATGCCCTCAGCTGTGCTCAGCTTGGATATTCCTTTCCATGCCCCAGCCTCATCCTGGTGGCCTGTAGCTTCTAACAGTCCCTTCTGGCTCCTCCATTCCCTAATCATGACCCCCCTCTTCACCTCCTTTTTCACTCCCAGAGTCCTGGACCCTATTTTCCCAGCCTCCCACCAAGACCCCTGAACCCTAACAGCCCCATACTAGAGACCCCAACCTGACCCTTATGGAGACCAAAATCACCCACTTCCCCTCTCCCTTTATGCTCCCACCCCTGTAGAAGTACCCAACCCTGTCCACTCTCACCCCTGCCTCAGTGTTCTTGAAGACCACCCACCCAGACCCTCTCCACACCCCTCTCGATTTGTAGACCCTTCCCTCACACCTCCTCAGAACCCAGCTCCTGACCCAGACCCCTCCCCCTTTCCTCAGACCCCAACCCGGACCCATCCCTAACCCAGCCCACCCTGCCCCCACCCTGTCTCCGCAGCCCTCTCCACCTCCGCCTCACTCGTGTCCCTGGCCTGGACCCTGGCCTCCTACCAGAAGGTGCTGCGGGACTCACGGGACGACAAGCGGCCGCTGTCCTACAAGGGCGCCGTGGCCCAGGTGCTGTGGCACCTGTTTGCCATCGCGGCCCGCAGTCTGGCCTTCGCGCTCTTCGCCAGCGTTTACAAGCTCTACTTTGGCATTTTCATTGTGGCGCACTGGTGCGTCATGACCTTTTGGGTCATCCAGGGCGAGACGGACTTCTGCATGTCCAAGTGGGAAGAGATCATCTACAACATGGTGGTGGGCATCATCTACATCTTCTGCTGGTTCAACGTCAAGGAGGGCCGCAGCCGCCGCCGCATGACCCTCTACTACTGCATCGTCCTGCTCGAGAACGCCGTGCTCACCGGCTTCTGGTACTCCAGCCGCAACTTCTCCACTGACTTCCACTCACTTATTCTGGTCTGCGTCGTGGCCTCCAGCTTCGCACTGGGCATATTCTTCATGTGTGTCTACTACTGCCTCCTGCACCCTAACGGGCCCCTGCTGGGTCCCCAGATGCCTGGCTGCATCTGCCCTGAGGCCCCAGGGCCCTGTGGCCCACCAGCCGATGCTGTCACAAGTCCCCCAAGGTCCCTGCCCAGGACTACAGGCGCTGAGCGGGATGGGGCCTCCGCGGGAGGCGAGCGTGCGGGGACCCCCACACCACCTGTCTTCCAGGTGCGACCTGGCTTGCCTCCCACGCCTGTGCCCCGCACCTTGCGGACAGAGGGGCCTGTCATTCGGATTGACCTGCCTCGTAAGAAGTACCCTGCCTGGGACGCTCATTTTATCGACCGCCGGCTCCGGAAGACCATTCTGGCGCTGGAATACTCCTCGCCTACGACACCCCGCTTGCAGTACCGGAGCATCGGGATCCCCCAGGAGCTGCTGGAGTATGAGACCTCGGTGTAGGTCACAGTCTCCCTGCAAAAAGGGATGAACTCTGGCTGATCCCACATCGAGCACAGTGTTGAGCCCAAAATTTCAGGGCCACCAGGCTGAGGGGGAGTGGATCTGTTGGTCCAAGGGTAGAGTGGCGCCCACCATGGGGTTATTTCATGGGAGGCAACAGCCTTGTGGAGGCCCCAGGCCTTGGCCCTGTTTTCAGCCCTGTGGCCCATTTCCTAAACTCCCCTGAACCGGGGCCCAGGGAACCAACTGGTGCTACGCTCCTCGGGAGCGGCCCCACTTTCATGGAGGCCTCCGTGTCACAGCTGGTGCTGAGGACCCCACACCCTCTCCCCTGCCTGGAGCTGCCCACCTGTCAACTCTGGTGGGCCCGCCAGAGAAGGGGGTCCATGACCTAGGCCCTGTGCTCCTCAGGGGGCGTGGGGGTGGGCTGCCTCTGGGAAGGATGGAGGAGGCCACGGAAGATGTGGGGTGAGGCGGGAGCATCTGGTGAGCGAGGTTGGTACAGCTCCTGTGGGTCGAGGTCTGGAGCCTGGGCAAGAGGGGAGTTAAAGGAGGGAGTTGGGGTGGGGTGGGAAGTTGGGGTAGGGGGCTGACAGTGCTGGAGGTGGACAGGAGGGAGGACCCTGAGACATTGGAGAGGTACAGGCTGGCAGAAGCATGAAGGGGTGGCAGATTTGGGGGAGGGCAACCTCGATCCGGAGCACAGAGAATGTTCCTCAGGAGACAGCCTTTGTTGTGGGCTCTTGTATGGAGGAGGCTCCAGACACCTCAGGGGAAGTGTTTCAAGGAGCCATTCTTTGTTCTAGGTGAGCATCTAGAACATTTCTTCTAGATGAAGGTCTTGACCGCAGTAGATGAACTGCCTAGGAAGATGCTCTGTCTGGGTTTGATTGTGGATGAGGTTCTCGCACGTTTAGCAGGGAGACTGTTCTAGAGAGACATTCTTTGTTCTGGATTGAGCTCCAGGACACACAGCTGATAAAACATTCTCGGGAGTCACTCTGACCTGGATTCTGTTATAACGAGGTGCAGACGCTGGCACCCTGCTGCTCTGCTGCGGGGAATTCTAGCTCCTGCCGTGGTGGTGGGGAAGAAGGCATCAGAACCCTGTGTGAGTGGAATATTCTAGGAAAGGGTACTCCACTTCTAGACTTCTAGGGTTTATAAGAGTTCTGTGCCCCTGTCCACTTCAGTCCACAGCCACCTTCCCGAGGAGAAACTGTCCTCAGAACTCCTGAGACATTTCAACTGCCAACTGGTTTCCAGCTGGAGAAAATTAGCTCTGGGGACATGACATGAATCTTGGCTCTTAGCCACCTTGCAGATGCAGCTCCCTGGGGCTGCAGCTGTAAAACTGACTTGTTTTGCCTCAGATCTGACAACCCTCCGGGACCCATGGTTCATTCTCATGGTCCAAACATCCCAGGGCATCCTTCGGACCACTCACCCAGTGCCCTTTCTCTCCACCTGGGACAACAAGTCCTGGATAGCATGGGGGGTATGGGAGCTGAGAAGTAGGCAGTTCTGTGGGGTGAGGGGACAGAGCGAAGCTTGGAACCCCTCCCCACAAATTCCTCCCTCCCACATGCCTAGTAAGTTTCGTTCACGGCAAGGGCTCAGCAGGCGATATTAAGGACAGATGCAGACCTGGGCTGGGGTGAAGTGGACATGAGAATTAGAGGGGCAAACTATGCAAATTAGAGGGGCACTTAGCCCTTTCTGGTTCAGCCTCCCTTGGGTTACAGATAGGAACTGAGGCCCAGAGTGGCAGCGAGTCTCACAAGGTCCTAGATTCCTTCCTTTTCCATCAGAATGTGAAAGGTGATAGTGGCTTTGCTAAGGATGCTGGGAGAGGGCCACACTCAGGGTGCAGGGTGGCTCCAAAGGCAGAGAAGGCAGGACTGCACATACACACACACACAAGCACACATCACCCCCGTGACACAAGTCACCTCACCCCCCCAGCACCACAGGTGACTGCACAGACACCCACCCAGGCCGAAATGGTGTGTGCATCCCTCCTGTCAACTCACAGAGAGTGTTTTTCCTTCTTTCTTTCTTCTACTTCCCTGATCCCTAAGATGCCTCAGGAACCAGGCCTCAAGGTGGTGGGGGGCAGGAGCAGCCCAAGGCTGACCCAGATTCCCTCTGGTGCGTTCCCCCATCCTCTTTATCCTCTGTCCATCTGTTTTCAGAGACCAAATTCCATGGCCCTTTGTGAGATGGGAGCATTGAGGATGTGGACCCAGATCCAACCGATCGTTTCTCCTGGGTTGACTGCCAGCAGTTTTCACCCTGGACTGTTTCACTTAAACTCTCCCCTGCCTACAAAAGACGTGTTATCAGTCCGTCTTACAGAGGAGGAAACAGGCTCAGAGAGGGGACATGAGGGTCAGCTTGGCGAGTTATTTTACTCCCAGTGCCCCAGAATGGCTGCTCCATTCCCCAGCGTCCTTGAAAGCAAAGTTTAAAGTCTCCTCCCTGGGAGTTGGGAGTCCTGACGGCTCCAGGAGCTGCCCAGAGAACCAGAGAGTAGGGACGAGCAGGCAGTGCTGAGGCGTGGCTTGAGGCTCATTTTTGGACTTTACTCCACCTCCACCCCACATCTTCTCAATCCCACAAAACCTTCCCTAAAGGCCTCTGCCTGCAAGGACACCTGAACACCAGAAACGGTCATAGTCAAAGGGCCCGAGGAGAGGGCTACAAGCACCTTCTGCGTCTCACCCTCTGGAAAGAGCTCATCCCCTTAAGGACTGCCCCCTCCCTCCACACCTAGGAGCTCAGGACCCCATCCCTCCCAGGCCTGAGGTCCCTCTCTCTGCTGGCCTGTCCCTTACTTCATCTTGTCCCTGCTGGTCCCCTTGTTTCACTGGGATGGAGGCGTCAGAGTAGGGAAGGGGCACCATCTCATTCCAGCGGTTTTGTTTTCCTTTCTGTGACACAATCTACCTCAGCCAGTCTCTCTTCCCTGCCAGAACTGGACACCCTGGGTCCCTGCCTCCTACTGCCCATTCCCTGTCTTCCCCCCTAGCCTGGCTGCTCAGCCCTTCCCAGAATCCCTACAGCGTCCTTGCAGTGAAAGAAGGTTCCCAGCCCAGAGGGGCCCTTAGTGTCTCTTAAGCCACCTACCCTCCACATCCACTATAAAGAAGAAATGGAGGCACAGAGAGGGCCAGGGACTTGCCCAAGATCACACAGGAAGTCATGGCAGAGTTAGGCTTTTCCTGGAGATGAGAGGTAGTTGGGTCCATCTTAATTTTGCCAGGGAGAGAAGAGAACAGGATGCTCTAGGTACCAAATATGTCAGGCCCTGCCATGCTGTCAGTATCTCAACTCCTAGGAGACCATGTCCCCATTCCCAGGGCAGACTTCTGTCTCCCAGTTTTTTGGAGCTGATGCCCCAGGCTGCTGACTGCGCTCCCCAAACCTCTCCAGGCAGCACACACCCCTCATCATACCCCCATGCACTGATGTTCCACGTGCCTTGTAACTATCACCTGGTTGGACAGCACAGACCTCTACCCCTCGCCAGCAGGGGGCTCCCCAACAAGGAAGCCTTTCTTGGTCCTCTCCTTTCATCTGCCTTATCCTCGTATCTCCCCCAAATCTGCCTTACCCCAAGCCAGTTCCCTACTACACCTGTGTCCTGCAGAGGTGTGTCACCCATGAGAGTTGAAGAAAGCAGAGGGCAGGGAGGGCAAGGCCTGGTCCAGGTCTCAGGGTCAGGGCCAACAGGGCTAGGAGTATCCAGGGAGGGAAGGTCTTGCCTGGCAGCCCCAGTGCCCTCCTAAGGGCTAAAGTCCCACAGGTCCCTTGGAGATCACCTGGGCTGGGAATTCACTGAAACCTCAGGCAGTGGGGAGAAGGTATCTGAGTGCATGGGTTGCAAATTCAAATGCCTCCAGTTAATGAAAATAAGAGTGGTAGAGGTGCTAGAAAATAAAGTGGTGGGGACTCTGACAAACTGGAGAGTACGTGCCCTGCCTAGAGCCACTAAAGTTCAAATTTTTGAAAAATCCAGTGCGGGCCAAACTAAACACTCATATTTGACCGTGGGCCACCAGTTTGAAACCTCTGGATCAAAATGTTAATAAGGTTCTGGAGAGTCTTGAAGAGTCTGGGAACTCCTCTGAGACTTTTCTAGGCCAACCCTAAACCCCCATGGCCTGGCCACCGGAGAATTGCCCCACGCCCTCTCAACTGAAAAGGCCAGGGAGGTCTGGGCATCCAGGAGGTCCCTGGCTTGGGAACCATCATCCGATAAGGGCTGCAGGCCCCTCCAGTGACTGACAGGGTCAGCGTAAGGACTGGGGTCTTCTCCAGTTTGGGGGCCCCCAGGTAGGAGGAACCTGCACTGGGTGGGGGGAGAGTTCAGGCACAGGCAGAGGACTGAAAGCCAGGACCCAACTGCCCCATCCTGTGCTGGGCCATGCCACCCTTTGGCACCCTGAGGATGGTTCCCTCCCAGTTATGGCCCACAGGGGGAGAAGCTATCAATTTCTGTACTTCCGTTCTTTGTAATGTCTCAGTGAAAGAGATGGAGTGAGTGCCAAGCCACGTGGGCGGCAGTGGGGATGGGGTCTGCGGTCCCCCTTCCCAGCCAGAGGGTCTTCTGAGACCCTGGGGCTGGGGTAAAGACTCTCAAGTGCCCTTCTGGTTGGGGAGGGGCTCGGACATTTCCGGGTTCTTGGGTGCTGCAGGTAGAGGCGAGGGGAGGAACAGCAGGAAATTGTGGAAGTGGGAGAGGAAGGCCTGATCTAGGGATGGCCTGGTTCCTGGAAGCAGAAAACTCCCCGCTATGTGTCTGTGTGGGGTGTGGACCTGCTGTGCCAGGCCTCCTCTACCCTTCCCTTCTCCCAGCAAGAAGGGGGCTGCCTTCTCCCTAGCAATCCTGGCCTTTATTCTATGCACAATCATCGTTAAGGGCACCCCCAGGCCAGGCTGAAGGGGGGTGGGCCCTGGGGCACCTGCAGTAATCCCAGAGTGGAGGGTAGCTTGAGGCAAAGGGGGTGAGAAAGGCACTAGGTAGAAAAATGATATTCTTCCATCTCCCTCTCACCCAAATCCCAGACTCCAAACCAGGCCGGTCTCCGTTTGTTTGGCTAAACAACCCCACGTGGAGGGACCCCATCTGAACAGCCCCCCAAACCCGCTGTCTTTTGTGAACCAGTCATAAACTAGCTGGAAGGGACCTGAATGGTTCCCAGATTCCCCCTTATTATTTTCACCCCTGAGGATCCTATAGTTTGGGAGATTTTTCTCCCAAACTAGCCTCGCTTCTTGAAGGATAATTAATTTTCCCACATTAAATGAACTCAAGCTGAGCTTCTGATTGCAGAGAAATGCTTCCAAGGCCTTGAGTTAGCTTCTAGGACTTAAAGGTGGGGGGATATCTGTATTCTGTTGGCATTTAATACATAATTCTCAAGAGCACTTGTGGGCCCCATTCTTGCCTCTGGGACCCCAAGTTAGGGATCAGTGGTTTAATCATCCAGCGTCTGTTGACTCATCCTTCCCCTTCTGAAGGGGAAGGCCCAGAAGGGGTGGCCAGCAGAAGGTCACACAGTGAGTTGGGAGGGTGGGATCAGAGCCCAGGTTCTTCGGGGTCCCACCAGAACACCCCCAGCCCTGATGCCCCCTCTTCCACTTTTTCTCCAACTCCAGGAACCACTAGCCATGCCCGAGGGGTTAATTTCCCTCCCTCAGCACAATTCCGGGTGATTCTCCCATCCAGATTCTTTCTTCTCTCCCTAGTCGACCCCCACCCCTGCCCAATTGTGTCTCCAATCCCGATCCCACCTCCTGGTATTTACTGCATCTGTGCCATCCTCAGTCCCGAGACCCCACTCACCCCTCTGCCCTTCCCCCAGGAGGGGGAGGGGACCCCAAGCTGGGACTTCTGTACTGAGACTCTTTTGTACGCCACAAACTTTTTGTATATTTTTAATTTTGCTGCAACATGAGATATTAAAAGTCATTTCAGTACGTGCTGTTTGCGTCTTATTGTTTTGGCTATTCTGCGCCAGAGAAAGAAGATGAGGAAGGAGGGTGCGGGGAGAAAGGATACCCTCTGCCACAACCCCTGCGGCTCCTGTGGCTCCCTTAAGAGACACAGGCATTTGGCTGGAAGAGGACAGCAGCATACAAAGCTCCCTGTTGATTGGACAGAACCTCAATCACTCAACCAGAATGATGGGTGGGGCCAAAAATTTAGGGATTTTCTCCAAACTCCTCGTTTTACAGGTAAGGGAAAAAAGGGACTGGGGACAGACTTTCTAGAGGTCAAAGAATGAGTCAGTGGCAAAGTCAGGACCTAGACCGAAGTTCCTAATGCCGCTAAAACAAATGTTTATTGAATAACTACTACGTGCCAGGCACTCTTCTAAGACACAGTGAATAAGAATGATTTTAAAGTCATGATCGCTGCCCTCCTGGAGCTTACATTCTAGAGGGCATTGCCCCTAAGAGATCTCCCTACCTCCAGGGTTTCCACCCTCTAAGCCAGTGGTTCTCAAACTTCAAAATGCATCAGAGGGGCTTCCCTGGTGGCGCAGTGGTTGAGAATCTGCCTGCCAATGCAGGGGACACGGGTTCGAGCCCTGGTCTGGGAAGATCCCACATGCCGTGGAGCGACTGGGCCTGTGAGCCACAACTACTGAGCCTGCGCGTCTGGAGCCTGTGCTCTGCAACAAGAGAGGCCGCAACAGTGAGAGGCCCGCGCACCGCGATGAAGAGTGGCCCCCGCTCACCGCAACTAGAGAAAACCCTCTCACAGAAACGAAGACCCAACACAGCCAAAAATAAATAAATAAATAAATAATTTATTAAAAAAAAATGCATCAGAATTACCTGGGGTGGAGGGGGGATATTTAAGATGCAGATTTCCGCCTCCATAACTGGAGGGGGGGGGTAATAGAGCATGCCTGGGAATATGAATTTTAAAGGCTCTCCAGAGGATCTAGTACAAGGGGGTCTAAGAACCTCACTTTGAGGACCATTGCTTTAATGCCTCCTCCCCCAAATGTGACCATGACATTTCCTGGCTTTACAATCTCCCATGGCTTCCCAGGGCCTTCAGAATAAAGATTGTCAACTTTGCTGCTAGTCTCAAGGAACAGATATCTTAGTTAATGGTTTTAGTGCTTTTCGAAGTATGGGAAGATTCAAGAATCCAGGTGCATAAAACATTTCCCCTGAAAATATATAACTATCTGAAGGTCTGTTCTGCCAGTTTTCCCAGAGCACAGAGTGCCTCATTCCTGATCTCCCTTCAGGGTGTGTTAAAGGTCAGTGACTGCAGTGGCCAATGACTCAATTCTTGTAGAGCCAGATGGCTGGTGACATTCTTTAGTAGGCAAGATGCTGACTTTTCACAACCTGGACCCAAAATACTTCTTAATTCTCACCTCCAACATCACCCCACCTAGACCTCATAGCTTCTCCAAACCACCATCTTTCTGTTTCTGTGAGGTTCTTCTGGTTGCCACCCAATGCCCTTTCTCTCCATTCTCTCATGCAGGTAGAGCTCCATTTCCTAGGAGCCCCCAGCCCAAGTGCTCAGGGAATGTAGCCCCTACCTGGCCTTAGGAGGCAAGACAATAGTTCTCAAAGTGTGGTCCCCAGAGCAGCATCACCAGGAAATTTGTTAGAAATGCTGATTCTCAGAGCCCACCCCAGACCTACCGAATCAGCCATTGTGTGGGTGGGGAGCACCATGTTTTTATAAGCCTTCACGCGGATTCTGAGGCACACCCAAGTTTGAGAACCATTGGTCCAAGATAATTCCCCTGACTGAGGATTGGTGGGGGCAGGGCCATGTGACCCAATTCTGTGAGGCAGAGACTGCTATATGTCCCCCAGTATCCATGCCCCCCCTTTTTCTATAAAGGAATTATTAGCTGGGCACATGGCCACTCAGAATAGAAGACTATTTCCCAGCCTCCTCTGCAATTAGGCGTTTCCATGGAAACAAGTTCCGGCCAATGGGATATGAGCAGTAGAACTTTGTGCTGCTTCCAGGTCATCCCTTTAGAGGGAGGAGCTGTGCTCTCCTCTGGCTCAGTTTACCCTTCCTACCGGCTTGACTGCAGCTGTGTCGAGAGCCAACTTGAAGTTGAAAGCAAAACCCTAGTCTGGTGGAGCAGCGAGACGGGAAGCCCCTAGGTCCTGGACACATGGAGCTGCTGTACCTGCCCTGGACTTGCTTATGTGATGGAAGAGATCAACTTCTATCACGTTTAAGCCACTGTTATTTGGATCTTTGTTAGAGCTGAAATATATCCTGGCTAATACATCTGACCCCTAGATCCCTAAGGGAAGTCTCTTGAAGAATCTCTGGGAAAGGTTTTCCTTCTCGATAAAAAGACACACAAGAAGGGGAAACCCTTGGCCTTATCAAGGGTTGATAGCATCAAAACCAGAATAATGATGAGTAGTATCAGGTCTGTATTGGTCCTACAACCGCTACAGCCCTCTTGCCAGCTGTGTTAGTTTGCTAGGGCTCCCATAACAAAATACCACAGACTGGGTGACTTAACAGAAATCTATTTTTTCACCGTTCCGGAGGCTAGAAGTCCAAGACCAAGGTGTCAGCAGGACTGGTTTCTTCTGAGGCTCTCTCCTTGGCTTGCCGATGGCAGCATTCTCACTATGTCCTTACATGGCCTTTCCTCTGTGTGTGTGCGCCCCTGGTGTCTATGTGTTCAAATTTCCTCTTCTTATAAGGACACCGATCAAGTTAGATTAGAACCCACACTATGGCCTCATTTTAACTTAATCACCTCTTTAAAGGTCTTCTCTCCCCAACAGCCACATTCTGAGGTACTGGGTGTGCGGGCTTCAACATATAAATTTTGGGGGGCGGGGGGGACACAATTCAGCCTATAACACCAGCAAAGCAGAAGATGTAAGGAACTTGATGCTATTTTTGAGCTGCTCAATTAACCAGCCCTAAAATCACTTACCATTGGGCTTTGTCTTGAGAGATAATAAATTTCCCTTATGTCTAAGTCACTTTTGATCGGATAGTCTATTCTTGGTAGCCAAAAGTGTCGCATCTCATGCAATGAGTGTTCACGCTGTTCCCTCTGCCCGGAGCGACCTTCCTGTCCATACGCCCTTCAAAGCCTGGCTTGAATGCCACAGGCTTGGTGAATGGCTCCTGATTCTACCTTCCCCAAACAAGTCGCTTGCCTTGTATCAGAGTTCTTTGCCTGTGTGTCCTTCTCTCTCACCAGTTTAGGGGTCAGCATATGCACTGTACACCAGCTGCCACATTCCCCACCCAGCCACCATCCCATGGCAATCCCTTTTTCATTGGGAGTAGATCTGGTTTTTCTAATCAGCACTCCAGGGCAGCCCCTCCAATCAACTGGAGGTGGCTCAAAAGACGTGAATCCTATTTGCCACAACTGTTAAGTCTTGAGGGCCTGGACTTTGTTTTACTCACCTCTTTTTTGATTCACAAGCAACTTTGTTAATAAGTGTTACCACTGTATGCTTCTGATCCCACTTAATCCCTGCAGCAGCCTTCTGAGGCAAGCACCATCATTATCCTGCTTTTGACACACGAGACTCTGGGACTCCAAGAGAAACTACTGGTTCAAGGTCATACACATGTGAACCTAGGTCCACCTGTCTCCGCCCATTTCCACTGAGGTACTAACCAATTGATCTGTTCATGGCCCTGGGGTGTGCGCTGCAGGGAACACAGGGATAGTTTGCTCTTTCTAGTGGCATTCAGAACACTTCTTGTCCTGTTTGAGATTCCCAGCAGTTCAGTGATGTTTGGAGTTATTCCAGGAATAATAGACATCCCCATTTTACAGATAGGGAAACTGAGGCTCAGAGAGAAGAAAAGGCTTGCAAAAGTCAGTCATGGGGGACTTCCCTTGGAGGTCCAGCGGTTAAGACTTCACCTTCCAATGCAGTGGGTGCAGGTTCAATCCTTGGTCACAGAGCTAAAATCCCACATGCCTCGTGGCCAAAAAAATCAAAAAAACATAAAACGGAAGCGATATTGTAACAAATTCAAAAAGACTTTTAAAATGGTCCACATCAGGAAAATCTTTAAAAAAATAAAAAGGCAGTCTTGGAGGTGCCAAAGCAAGAGACCACCTTTCATTCCCTGCTGCCACTCTGAGGGTGGGAGTTCAGGACCTGCTCAGGGGTTAACTGGGAGTTTGATGTCTGGGGCAGTCAGGGATTGGGTCAGGCCTCTTCCTGTTGGCTCGGGGGGCTGAGGGAGATCTCACTTCCTGCTGTTGGGAGGTGACTGGCAGGATGTAGGGGAGCAGGTGGGGGTGGCTGTATGAGCTAGCACTAAGCAGCCTGGGCCATTTCCCCACCCCCAAAAGAGGGAGGGAGGGAGGGGAAGAGGGAAGGCTGGTGTCTGGGAGTCTCTGTCGGCTCTCACACCCAGAGGCAGTGGGGAGCTCTGACCCTCGCTCCCACCGGCACTAACCTGGAACACCCAGGCTTTTAGAAAAAACTCAAAACAATCCTATGCATTGGCCCCTGCACTTCATAATTTCCAACTGCCTTCTTATGCACGGCCTGATGTCTTTCCTGCCACGTCTCTGACTGCAGGACAGGGTTTGGGGGATTATTGTTCCCGTTGGAAAGATGAGGAAACTGAGGCCCAGGGAGCTTACAATAAGCAACCTCCCTGGATCATACAGCAAATCAGTTCCGGGACTTAGGTCTCCAGAACCCAGGGGTCATGGCAAGGTAAGAAGGGGTCAGTCAGAACCTTTCCAGCTGTCCTGGGTGGGTCACACAGAGGGCATAGGCCCTAGAGGAAAGGAACCAGGCTTCAGATCAGAGCCAGATCCAGGAGATATCCCAGGTCCTCCTCTCATTCACTGTGTCCCCTCCTTGGGTCAGCCTCTGCAATTGAGCCTGTTTTAAAAATCTGTATAACAATGGTACCCCAATATTGTGAAGAATAAGTGAGATGAAATAAGTAAAGTGCTCAGTCCAGAACCACAAAGGGAACCTTGCCTCTCTAATATTATTCTCTCAAGAGACAGTAAAACAGCCCAGGACACACAGACACACAGGTAAATAGTTAATACTTATTGAGTACCTCACATGTGCCAAGAGCCTTTCTAAGTGCATTTAATTCTTACAAGGTCACAAGGCTGGTATTATGCCCATTTTACAGATGGGGAAATGGAGGCACAAGAGGTTACAGACCTAAGGTCATAACCCTAGTAAGTGACAAAGCCAGGATTCAAACTCAAACAGCCTGTCTCTAAAGCCCATGCATACCACCTCCCTTAATAGTAATGATTAATTTTTAAAATCATTACTTGCTCAGACACAATATTCCATAGTTTATGAAGCATTTTCCCACCCACTTCCACTTATTTCTCACCACACCAGCCCAGAGAGGAAGGCAATGTTTACTCCTAATTTATAAAGGGGAGGGGGAAACTGAGGCTGTGAAAGGGGGAACTATCCTGTCTTGCCAAGGTCACACAGTAAGGTCGGTGGCAGAAGAGGGGGTGGTATCTGGGACTTTCTGACTCCAAATTCAGGGGACCATTCCCAGCCTTACTCAACTCCCAAGCCCCCTAAATAGCAAGCCTGCTGGAGGCCTTGGGGGCTTTCTCCCCAGGCCAGTTGCTCTGGCTGGGCTTCCACTGTTCAGCTGGAAGGTCCCAAGGCTGCGTCCTCCACCCACCCCACACCCTACCGCTCACTATCAGATGGGAGGGGCAGGAACTCTGGGACTGGTGGAGTTTCCGACCAGGCAGGAAAAAGAACAAAGGAACTGCATGGGGGGAGAAGGTGGAGGGGGGTGGCCAGGAGGGTGGCAGGAGTGGAGGGGACACTTCACCATGGAATATGAAGTCAAGAAAGGGAAAAAGGTAGGTGGGAGGTTGGAAGGGGTGCGCGGTAGAGAGATGTCCCCCGAGTCGGAGAAGTGGGAAGCCTGGGGGGAGGAGGGGGGTGATGGGCAGTGAGTGGCGTCAGGAGAGCCTTTCTTCTTATTGGGAAAGACCTTCCTCCCCACCCTTGGGCAGCCAGACATTTGGACTCAAAATTCCCTAACCCGTCTCCCTGCTCTCAGTGGCCTGTGCCATCCCAGGAATGGACAGACGGACGGGCACCTTCCAGGAAAATCCAGCCAGTCAGATTAGTTTGGGAGATATTCTCAACCTGCTTCCCTGGTGTTCCTGGGGGTTCCCTCCTGCAGCTTCTCAGACCAAGGGACAGATAGACAGCCACCCAACAAACCCATTCCCCTGCTCCCCGCCTCCCCAGACAGAAGGACCTCAGCCAGGGCAGTTCTGTGCTATGAGGCTGCCTATCCAGGCTCGAGACACCTGCTTGCTCCCCCCTGCTGGGTTCCAACTGAGCCTGCCCCCTCCCTGTCTTTATACAGGGCCCAGTTCTGCTCCAAAGGCCTCAGCCTGGGGGTCATTCCCCCCACCCCTAGACCTTTACCCCTTCCTGACTCTCAGATATTTTCTAGTCTGGTTCTCTGGGCATCACACCTGTTTGTCTTTGTGGTCCAGGGAGCCTCTGGGATTCCAACTCCTACCCCCACCCCCACTGAGCCCTCTTCCCCCAGGAAACCTAGATCCAGCTGTTTGAAAAGACTCCCACATGAACTGTGAGGGCTCCGAAGGGAGACAAGACATAGGTGCTTGTTCTCTCTTGGTTCATTCCTTCTATAGATATTTATTTATTCAGCACCTATTATGTGCCAGGCACTGTGCCTGGCGCTGGTGATGATGCACTTGGTGAGCAAAGTCAGACAAGGTCCCTGCTCCCTCCCTGAAGCTCACATTCTAGTGAGGGAGACAACTATTAATTTTTTTAAAAAAACAATTAATGTAAAACTGTACAAAAGTCTCCATACACAGTGCTGGGTGACAGAATATTAAGGGACCCAGCCCTAGACTGGTCAGTCTGAGCTGAGATCTGATGGGTGGAAGGAAAGAGGACAGGGAAGAGTGTTTCTGGCAGAGGAACAGCATGTGCAAAGCTCCATGGTAGGAAGGAATGTAGCAAATAGGAAGAACTGAAAGATGGCCCTATAGCTGGAGGGCAGGAGTTAGGGGCAGTGTGGGGTGAGATGAGGCTGGAGAAGTGGGCAGGGGTGGACCACTGAGGGCCACAAAGCATTCACCTCCCCATGCCACTCACATATACACACATACTCCCATATACAGGATAAAGTCCTGGCTCCACAGCCGGCATTCGAGCCCTCTATGACTTGTTCATCTCATCATTCAGCCACAGCTACAACACACCTTCTCCAGGCTCGCGCTCGCCCTTGCAGCCCCCAGTGTTTTGCACATGCTGTGCCCTCTGCTTGAGATGCTCGTTCCCACATCGCTTGTTCTCATTTCTCAGAGCTTCCACGTACTTCATCCAGGCTCCATGATACTGATTTTAAAACTTGAGCTGGGCCTGCAGCAGAATCACCTGGAGCGCTTGTTAATACACAGATCATTGGGTCTCATCCCAGGTTCTGATCCAATAGGTTTGAGATGGAGCGCAAGAATGTAGATTTCTCTTCAGTTCACAGGCGATGCTGCTGCTACTGCTGGTGGAGACCCAGGAACCACACACTGAGAACCATTGCTCTAGAGCAGTGCTCACACTTTCCTGGGAGTTTAAATTCTGTTGGGATGGGCTGGGGCCCTGAAATTTGCTCCTTTAACCTTGATCCAGGCCATTTTTATGCAGGTGCCCACTGGATTAAACTTCAAGGTACCTGTTAACCATTTCTAATATTTAGGAAAACACAGAAAATAGCTTAAATACCTATGCACCCACCACTCAGGCACACTGAATGTTAATATTTTTCTGTACTTGCCCCAGCCTGGGTGGGGGTTCCTTAAGCCTCAGCCTGGGCCTGCACAGGGCTTCTACCCTCACCTGCATGTTTAGAATGGAAGGTTTGGAGCCAGACTGCCCAAGGTGAACTATTGGTTCTACCGCTACTAGCTGGTGACCTTATTAGCTAGCTCCCTCTCTGAGGCTGTTTCTCCACCTATAAAATGGGAATCATAGAGCTACCCCCTCTGCAGAGTTTTTGTAAGAATTAAATTAGGTAATGTAAGTAAAAGGCTGCACATGTAAGTGCTGAATATGATCAAGTCAGTTGCTGTTATTACTGTTCTTACCCCCACGCCCCCGCCTCCCCCAGGGCTTCGTGTCCCCCATCCGGAGGCTGGTGTTCCCGAAGGCTGGGCGCCGGGCAGCCTTTCGAAGCAGTGTGAGCCGCCGGCCCCTGCATTCGATGCCCCTTTATCCCCCCGACTACCTCATCGACCCCCAGATTCTGCTGTGTGACTATCTGGAGAAAGAGGTCAAGGTACTTTCGGGATGAGCAGGAGGGGTGGGAAGAAGCTTGAGATAAGGGGCTGGGGGGAAAGTTTTCCTCAGCCCTCTTAGGTTACCTGGCTGGATATGAAAATTAAACTGAACAAAGATTAACAGGAGAAAAGCACACACATTTTATTAAATTTTCACATGGACATGAGAGCCTTCAGAAGAGAATGGAAGACCCTGAGAAGTGACCAGAGCAGGAAGTTTTTATACTTTTTGACAAAGAAACAATAAATCTGTGAAGAATGGACAAGGCCAGAGGGGTTTGGAGGGGGTTGGTAAATGGTGAAAGAGGAACAAGGTTTGTTTATACAGACTTCTCGGCCCTCAATTCCCTGTCCCTGGTGATAAGGATGTCTCCCTTCCTACTGGTACCCTGAAAGGAGGGTACCCTTCACCAGGGAGATTTATCGCCTGCTTTCAGGGAAGATGGGTGAGGTGGGGGAAGTTAGAGTGACCTTCCTGCTTCTGCCGTTTTCTCATACTCCTTCAGCTTAAGATATTCAATGTGCCAAGATGCCATATTTTAGGGAGGCATGTTCTGGATCCCATCAGGAAAGACCTTACCTCTCCCCCACACCAACCCCTGACCACACAGGGGAGGCTCAGGGGAAAGAGGCCTGGGTTCAAGGCAGCCTTGCCCCTGAATTATGCTGGGGACCCTCAACAAGTGACCTCCACCTGTTCAGCCTCAGTGTTGCCATCTCAACATGGGGCTCAAAGCCTACCCCAAGGGGAGAGCAGATGGGAAGGTGCTCTGTGCACCAAAAAGCCGGACCGTCCTGTGAGATTTTACTGCAGTGACGTTGCTGCTACTTGGACAGTGTCCAGCTTAAAGGAAGCCAGTTCTGCAGGCCACATGGACTTAGGCCAACTCAGGGGCTTTACTTCTATTTTATGAACACCATGAAGGAGCAGTGGAGAATCCTCACTACCCAGTAAAGACTGATATGGGGGTAGGAGTGTCAGATTTAGTAAAAACAGGCACCCAGTTAAGTTTGAATTTTGGTGGGGGGAGGGATAAATTAGAGTTTGGGATTAACAGATACACACTACTATATATAAAATAGATAAACAACAAGGACCTATTGTATAACACAGGGAACTATATTCAATATCTTATAAAAACCTATAATGGAAAAGAATCTGAAAAAGAATATGTATTTGAATCGCTTTGCTATATACCTGAAACTAACACTGTAAATCAATTATATTTCAACAAAAAAAATTTTTTTAATTTGAATTTCAGATAGGCGATGAGTACTTTTTTAGTTTTGATATTAGTTGTTTATGTGAAAACCAAGTTTAACTGGCATCTTGTATTTTACCTGGCAGCCCTATATGAAGGGAAAAGCTAGCAAACAAATCCACTTAAAAAATTGGGAACTGAAATTTCATAGAGAATAAAAAGAAAAGAAAGGTATGATTGGTAGAATCACCTAGAAGAATAAAACTAAAAATATTTTAAAAAGTTAATTCTTATATTAAATAACATTTAAGTGTGATAACATTAAGCTATAACTAAGAATGAATGAAGAATTAATTTACTATTAATTTAATTTAGGGCATCATTTTTCTGACAAAATTATATACTAATTGGATACAACATTCTTCCCTTTCCATTTGACTTCTGCAACAAGATCATGAGGAGGGCCAGTGACCTGCACAGTCAGTTGACACTGGTGCTTGGGGTGCACAGAGCCACTCAGGCCAAGCAGGAAATTCAAGCTATTCTAATGACTTTTGTTTCTGCCATAGCTAAATAACTATGTGCTCATAAAATAAGCTTATTTTAGCAAAAATAAGCTAGCAGTGAGAGTATGGACTCTGGTGTGTGGAGTCCAGTTCTGCCCTTTTTAGCTCTATAATATTGGGCAGGTTATTTGGCTTTGCTGTGCCTTAGTTTTCTCATCCTTAAAGCGATGATGAATGAGTGCATAAAACTCTCAGGACTATGCCTGGCTCCTACAATGGCTTTAATAACAGTTATTATCAGGCTATTATTATTAATTCAGATATTTTTATCTCAGTCTACCCGCAGTGTCAGTGAGGAGGTCAGGGTCCTCCAAGGCTTCAGGGAGACCTCTCTCTGCCCTTTTCCCACCACCCCCGCCCCCGCCCCATTTCCATCCAGTTCCTGGGCCACCTCACCTGGGTCACATCCTCACTGAACCCCTCCAGCCGCGACGAGCTCCTGCAGCTGCTGGACACGGCCAGGGTGAGGCTCCGGGAGAGGGGAGGGCAGGGTCTGGTCCCCTACCTCTCCCACCCGAGGCCCCCGGGACTCAGGAGATCCGACCCACCCCGCAGCAGCTGAAGGAGCTGCCGCTGAAGACCACGGCGGAGCAGGACAGCATCCTGAGCCTGTCGGCCCGCTGCCTGCTGCTCACCTGGCGCGACAACGAGGAGCTCATCTTGCGTATCCCCACGCACGAGATCGCCGCTGCCTCCTACCTGCAGGACGACGCGCTGCACCTGCTGGTGCTTAAGACCGGTACGGCAGGCGGGGCCTGGCAGGGGCGGGGCGGGGGAGGTGAAGGAGTGGAGAAAGGGCCCAACACCTAGTCTTGGGCATGGGCGTGACCTGGGGCAGGGGCGGGGCCTGAGGCTGGATAATTGGGTGATGGAAAGACCTGACCAAACTACCCTGAGACTAGGGACAGGACATGGCTGTTTGCGAGAAGAGGAAGCCCAAGGTTGAGGCTTGACGCAGGGGCGGCCTGACCCACCATCTTCGAAACGGTGGAGAAGCCAGAATCCTGAGGCATTAAGTTAAAGGGCGTGATGAAGGGTAGCAAGGCTCTGAGGCTAGGAGGGAACCTGCGGCAGAGGCGGAGTC
This sequence comes from Orcinus orca, assembly GCF_937001465.1. Classification (NCBI taxonomy): domain Eukaryota; kingdom Metazoa; phylum Chordata; class Mammalia; order Artiodactyla; family Delphinidae; genus Orcinus; species Orcinus orca. Next base: position 27,233,044 of record NC_064574.1, on the reverse strand, counting down.
TCATCTAGTGGAGGGGCCATACACTGGGGAGGCGGAGCTCGCGGCCGGGGTATCTTGGTGGGAGATGTCAGACCCTGCCATACTAGGGGGGGGGCCTGAGGCCAGGGGAGGGGTTGAAGGGAAGCCGGAAGCCAAGGAGGTGTTCCTGAAACCCGGGACAGGGTCCGAGTTAAGGGTAAAGAAGGAGGGGACAGCCTGACCACTACTCTCAGACCAGAGGGCAGCGTCTGGGAGGCAAGGGGCGTCGGAATGGGGTAGGGCGGGTGGGAACTGCCAAACCCAGGGGTGGAGCCTGAGGGTGGGGGCGGGACCCAAAAGTGAGGACCCGTAGTGGGGCGGGGTCCGGCCTCCCAACTTTGAAGCCAGGGGTGGAGCCTGAGGGTGGGGGCGGGGCCGGACACGGCTGGACCCCTTCTCCCGCCAACCACCCCCGCAACGGCGGGGTCAGGACACCCAGCTGGCCTCGGGAGAGGGATCTCAGCCCGGATCTCCTGCTTCTGACGGCCACCCGGCCTTTCCTAGGTTTGGGCGTGGACCCGGTGCCAGCCGGAGTAGACGCCAGCCCCGGCGGCGCGGGGCGCGACCCGGGCCCGCCCGGGGCGGCGCCCGAGAAGCGGCGGGTGGGCGCCACGGAGCGGCGCCACACCATCTGCAGCCTTGACTGGCGGATGGCGTGGGGCGGGAGCGCGGGCGCCGAGGCCCGGGCCGGGGGCGGTGGCGGCGGCAGCCTGGAGCGCCAGCGCGCCGGGGCGCGGGCGTCGGGCAGCTGGGAGCGGCGGCAGACGTTCAGCGGCAGCTGGGAGCGGCGACACGGCGGCGGCGGCGGCGGCGGCGCCGCGGGCAAGTCGGGCGGCAGCTGGGAGCGGAGGCAGGCGGGAGGCGGCGGCAGCTGGGAGCGGCGCCACCCGGGCCCCAACCCGCTCGACCCGCAGGACCCCAGCCCCGACGCCTACTGCAACCTGGTCATCCTGGCTGTGGCCAACAGGGTGAGCCCGAGGGCATCCCGCGCCCCTGCGCCCTGCCTCCCCGGCGCGTTTTCACCGCCCCCCCCCCCCCCCCCGCCACATACCAAGTTCCTGGAGTCTACCCCAGCCCCTTTTCTTTTCCCTCCTTCAGCCCTACTGCCCAGAACTTCAGAACTGTGTGCCCATTGACGCCAAAAGGCTTTTACTCCAGCCCCAGGACACCTCCCCCTTGCTGTCCCAATGGGATGACAGCTCAAAATGGCCCAGACTTGATCTAACCCCTCATCCAGCCCTGCTCCTTCTCCAAAGTCGTCAATGTCCACACTACCACAGTAACAATCATAAGGACAGTAATCACCAGCACGAATTCAGTGCCGACCTGTGCCAGACAGGAAACCAGCATTAAGTCATTTCATTCTCACAGTAACCCCTAGAGGCAAATATTACCACCATTCCCATTCTATAGAGAAGGAAACAGACCCAGAGGCTAAGCAACTTGTGCAAGGTCACACAGGAAGCAGGTGGTGATTTCAGCATTGGGACCCAGAAGTTCAGAGCCTGTACTCTTGGTAACAATGGCCATCACCCAAGGCAGAAGACTTCTGGCCATTCTTGCCCCCCCCATCCTCCACATTCACCCTTGCTTTTATCCATTTGACCATGTTCATTGAGCGCCAGCTTGTGCTAGGCATTGGGCTAGGTGCCATGGATACAGAGATGAACAAAGACATATTTAGTGCCCTCCCTTAGGGAGCTCACCATCTAGCAGACACCTCCAAACCCTGAGCCTTGTAAGCTGTGTCTCTGGCCCAGGGCCCTGAACTCCCTCTCTATATAAACCCCACATGGTGAACAAAACAGACACGGTGCCTCTCTAGAGAGAGAGGTGGATAGTGACCAGTAAACTCAGGCTCTGGTGCTGACTTGAAACATTTTCTCACTTGGTGTCTAGCTCTGCACATGCTCCTGGTTTTCCTACCTCCCTGGCTGCTCCTTCTCAAGAGCCGGCGCCTCCTCTTCTCACCAGTCTCTTGAGGTTGGACTGTCCCAGGCTTAATCCTTGATTCTCTTTCTCCTTTATCTACACTCATTTCTACGTGGCCTTCTCTAGTGAGAACTCCCCCAAATGTTACCTCCCACCAAATCTCCACGGCTGTGTCTCCACTCAGCCTCTCCGTTCAAAGCTCTAACGACCAGAGCTGAGCCCCCAGTCTTCTCCCCAGACCTGCTCCTCCCTTGCTCTCCCTGTCTTGATGAATGGCAGCTCTGTCCTTCCATTGCTCAGACCAAAACCCTGCAGCACTCCTTGGCTCCTGTCTCTCACACAACCCATATCCACTCTGTCAACAAATCCTGTTGGCCCTATTTCTAAAATATAACCAAAGTGCATCTACTTCTCCCCACGCTCCATTGTCCCCCACTTCCCAGGTCCATGCTCCATCTTCCCTCATCTGGGTCATTCAGTCACCCCTCACTGGTTTGGCCATTGCTCAGAATCTGTTCCCCCACACGGTCAGAGCAGTCCTGTTAACACAGAAGTCACATCGTGTCACCGCTCAAAACCTTTCAGTGGCTCCCCAGTTCACTCAGAGTAAAATCTAATGTCCTTACAACTGTTTATAAGGCCATCTACCTTACAGTGGTGGCCTAGCCACCATCCTCATTTCCTCTCTAGCCTCATCTCAAGACATCTGTGCATTCCGGATGGTTCACTCTGGTATCCCTGGCCCCCAGGGCAGTGCCTGGCACATGATAGGTGCTCAATAAATATACTGAATAGATGGATTAGTGGGTACTATGTTACTATACCTTGTGATGGGGACCAAGTAGAAAAGCAGGTTGCAATGATAATGAGGGACGAGATCCATTTTCTAGAGGGAAAGTGAGTTTGTGCCTTTTAAACTGAAATGTGTAAGACAGAAGGAAGCAGCAGGGCAAAGAGTCAAGAAAGCAAATTGCAGGGGGCTTCCCTGGTGGCGCAGAGGTTGAGAGTCCGCCTGCTGATGCAGGGGACACGGGTTCGTGCCCCGGTCTGGGAAGATCCCACATGCCACAGAGCGGCTGGTCCTGTGAGCCATGGCCGCTGGGCCTGCGCGTCCAGAGCCTGTGCTCCGCAACGGGAGAGGCCACAGTAGTGAGGGGCCCGCGTACAGCAAAAAAAAAAAAAAAAAGAAAGAAAAGAAAGCAAATTCCAGGCAGAGGGAACAGTGTACCCTGTTTATCCCACTGCGCTGTGAGGGCTTTAGGCCTCATCGAATTCACCTCTGAGACTCCACAGCCTGGCCCAGTGCTTGCCACACAGTGGGACTAAATAATAATTTGTGGAATGAGTAAATAAATAAGGGTTGTTTTCTAGGAATAACTGAGCCTCTGGCCTCCAATCTGAGGCATCATGGTCCCAAGGAGGGTACAGGAGTTAGAGTCAAAAAACCTGGGTGCCAATATTAACCAAAGCCATGAGCCTGCTGTGTGAGCCTGGGCAAGTCACTTAACCACTCTAAGCCTCCATGTCTTTCATTATAAAATAAGGATGCCCTCTTCCCTGTCCATTTGGTAGAGCTATTATAAGGGTCAATCCTGGTTTAATGATAATTTCACTCCCTTATCCCAAAATGCCTGTCCTGGGTTACATTTTAATTTACTCCCTGGACTGGCTTTTTTAGAAGCACAATATAAGAAGTGGCTTCATGAAGTTGGTCTCTTCATTAGTTGTTGTCTTTCCGTGTCTCTTGCTTAAAGACTTAAAGAGGTAAATCAAAGAGGCAAATTCCTCTTCATATTTGCGATCTCAAAAAAGTTGCACCCAAGAACTTAAATGCCTTCCTTCTATCAGGGACTGAAGTTTATGTGTTCATCCTGCTTCCATTTTTGCCTTGGGTGCCAGGAAGCTCATATCTAAATATGGCATAGTAACTATGTTGAGCAGTAGTAACTCTGCTGAGCCTAACATCTTCATACAGTTAATTCTTCCTTTCCTCTTACTAGGCATTAGGAGACCTGGGCTCTAGTCCTGGCTAATCACTTTACATCTCTGGGCTTCAGCTTCCTACGTGTAAATTAAACTAAATTAGGGCTTATTTTAGATAAGCTTCAGGAGGCCCCATAATTCTCCCAGAAATTTGGGGTGCATGTGTGCATTTTTCAGGGCAGAAGAGTTACATTTGTCCCTGGATTCTGTAAAGGCCAGTGAGTGGCTATTTCTATAAAGGCCACCCAGAGCATGGCCATATAATTTTGATGAAAAATGTCCTCAAAATCAATTTAAAGGCTCCCATAGTTGTGTGTGTGCCCTTGTGCACCTCCTCACACTGCGTTTTTAGGAAGCAGGGGCATCCTGGTCCCTGGAGAAGGCCTGAGCTCTGTCCTCCTCTCTGGGCCAGGATGCTGCAGAGGAGTCCTGCGCCCTCATCTGTCAGGTCTTCCAGATCATCTACGGGGACCAAAGCATCGAGTGTGTGGACCGGGCCGGCTACCACTACACGTCCACGCCCGAACGGCCATGGCTCTGCAGCCGCAGTGAGTACTCCAACTCCTGGTGGCCCCTCCTGTGAAACGTCCTGAAAGGCCAGAGGAGGGGGGATGTCCCAGGACTGGGGCCAATGAAAGCCCTTAGGGGTCCTGACCTCTACAGCAATTACAGCATACCCCCGATATGTCGCTAAAATAAAATGTCAAATTTCATAATGACCTCAAACGTAGTTTCAGAACGAGACCCTCAGAGCTGAACTCTCTCTCCCTTTTGTTTTTTGGTGTCCCCACTTTGCCAAAACCTAAGCACATGCATTGTCAGTTTACTGAGCCATCTAGTCCCACTAGGACTCTAGGTCAAAACCAAGATTTCCAGACTGGTCCTTGAATGCCATCAAGGGCTGGAATGAGAATGAGACCAATAGCGGTATTCGTTGATCACCAACTATGTGCACAGGGCCGATGTACCGAATCTTATTTAATCCTCATAACAACCTTGTCTGTCCTGTTTGCCACTGTATCCCCTGTGCCTAACACAGGACCAGGGACGGATGCTCAAGGCGTATTTTCTGAATGGATGAAAGAACGCTCTGAGGCCTTATGAATACAATTTTTACAGATGAGGACATTAAGGCTCAGAGTAGTCAATAAATATCTCAGGGTCACACAGCTGGTAAATGGCAGAGTCAGGATTCAAACCCAGGTGCATCTGATTCTAAAGCTTCCTGCAACAGCCTCACTCCCCGTGCTGCCTTCAGGGCCATTAAGTGAACTTCCTCAGCCACAGCCCCCTGAGCGGGGTCCCTGTTTGCGTAGCTCAGGCAACGGGGAGCCAGCTCTTTCCTTCTGGAAGCACTCACATCTGTGGGAACTGTGGTTATTGAGAATTTGGGAAAGTTCATTGACTCTCCCAGGGATGATAGACAAATAAATGAGATAACTCAACAGATATTTCAACAAATTCATTCATTCAACAAGTATTTCTTGAACACCCGTCTGTGGGATCCTGCTAATCACCAGGATGTACTGGCGAGTAAAGCCAGATGTGGCCCTCCCTCTGAGGCGTGCAGTGCTGAAGTAGGCCGACAGTAATTAAATAGTTGCACAGATAAAATGTAACCACACACTGTGTTATAAGAATGTATAATGAGGAACCAGCGGGGCCTGGAAAGTCAGGGGAGTGTCCTGAGGAAGTGACACTAAGTGAGCCACGATGGGCAGGGGGAGGCCAGTAGCTGGATTCACTGAGATGACAGGGGCAGGTACAGAGCAAGTTCTCTGTACCTGGTGCTCCTTTCTCCTCATGATTTTGAGCTCCTTGCCCTCAAAGTTCTTTTTTCTCTCTCTCAAACATATACAGTTTACAAAGCGCTACCTCGCCTGTTCCCTGGCTTGCTCTCCCCAAGGCCCCCCTGAGGTAGGCAGGAAGGTGGTATTGTCCCAACCTTGGGGAAGTTGAGTGCCGGGAGAGGAGAAGTGCATTGCCCAAGGTTGGCTGTGTGTTGCCGGTGGGGGCAGGAGTCATGGTCAGAAACTTCCAGTGGCTGCCCATTTCACTCCGAGTGAAAGTTAACACATGTACAGTTACTAACAAGGCCATTCGTGCTCCAGCCACCATCCTTACTCCAGGGTGGGGCTGAGCTTGGGGCCTCAGGGAGCCAGAGATGTTGGTCCCTGCTTTGCCGCCTCTGACCGCCCTCTGTCTGCTGCCCCCAGGTGACAGCTGCCGCACGGATGGGACTTACGCCTATGACGCCGACTTCAGCTGCTGCAGCTCCTTGTGGGTACCGTCCTTCTCAGGGACTCCACTCTGGTCCCCTCTGTCCCTGCACAAACAGGGTTGCTCATCTAGGCATTCTTGAGCCCCTATGGGCCAGAGAGGGTGGGAGAAAGTGGCTCCATCTTGATTTGTGCTGAGATGCTAGGCCCCGAGGGTGCGGGTAACCTGAACTTCCCAGGCTCTGGTGAGCTTATAGTATCTGAACCCCTGAGAGACAGACAGGGCAGCCAGAACTCAGAACTAGGTCCACATGGGCCTGCGGCTCTTTCCCAGTCATCCAGACACAGTGGCCTGCAGAGGCCAAAATCACAGCTAATGCCAAAAAGTCATTTTGGCTCTGTGGAATAGAGAATCCTAAAAAAGAGTAGCTCTAAAAAGGATAAAGCTTCCCCCACCCCCACCCCCCACCCCCCCACCCCCCCCACCCCGCCTGCCCGTCTCTTACATAAGATAGACAAGGAGTCTATGGCCTTATGGTCATTAAGGGCTCGGGCTTATCTTTTCCTCCCTCTCTAACACTTGCTTCCATCCTCAAGGTCACCTCATGGGCCCAGATAGTGGCTATAGTTCCAGCCATCACAGCAGCATATGAGGAATCTCTTTAGAAAGAGCTGTGCTAGAATTCCTACCTGACTTCTGCTTACAGCTCATTGGCCAGAACTTGGTCTCATGGCCAGAACTAGCTATAAGCAAGTCTGGAAAATGTAGGGTTTTTTTAAAAAAAAAATCTCATTTGGGAATGTTGTCCAGGGTTCTATTTAGGGTGACTGACCACCCCAGTTTGCCCAGGATTTAGGGGTTCCCCAAAACATGGAAGTTTCAGTACTGTAACCAGGAAAGTCCCAGGAAAACTGGGACAAGTTGGTCACCTTAGTTCTGTTACTAAGGCCTTTGGCTTTCTGTTATTAAGGCTGACAGGGGACAGCCTCTGCCAGTGATATAGGCCTCACTTCCCCCCGCCCCCCTTTTCAGCGGCAATATACTTGCTTAAGACTGTGCACTCTTAGGCCAGTCCTTAAACAACCTGCTATCTGCTAGAGATGACAGTCATGACAATGACTAACTTTAGAACTTGCTGCCTGCCAAGTGCTATTCTATAATGCACTTCGTTTTTAAAATCAACATAGCAACATTACAGTAGCTACTGTTTATTTACTGCCTAGTCCATGACTCTAAGTACTGTACAAATATTAACTCCTCTGTTTCTTACAATGACACCAATTTTTATCATACCATTTTACAGACAGAGAAACTGAAGAATAGAAAAGTTAAGTAACTTGACCCAAGATCAAGCAGCTAGTAAGTTGTAGGCCTGCGATTTGAACCCAGACAGGCTGGCTCCAGAGTCCACACTAAGCTTACACTGCTTCTCTGGAGGTAATCATTGAAGATGGTTCTGGAACAATGTAGAGACCAGGAGGCAGGAGCCCAATGTTGACTTTTATTTAAGCAATATTTATTGAGTACCTACCATGTGCCAGGCACTGTGCTCTGTGCTAGGGATACAGTGGGGAGCCAGACAAGGACGAGGCCTGTGCTTGGCACATAGTAGGTACTCAGCAAACAGAGAAAACCAGGTCCCTGCTCTTGCATGGTTTACAAGGTAGCACAGGAGACAATGAAATCATTATTTAGTAATAATAAGCATCAACAGTAAGAAACACTCAAGAGAAGCTCAGAGTGCTGAGAGAGAGGCTGTGGAAACCCTACCTCATCCGGGGAGTCAGGAGGGCCTCTCCGAGGTGATGACACTTGAACTGAGACGTGACAAATAAAAGGGGGAAGAGCGCTCCAGGTACAGGGAACAGCAAGTGCAAGGATGCTGAAGCGGGATCCACTTGGCATGTTTGAGGAGCAGCCAGGAGGCCACTATGGCTGCAGCAGAGGGTGTGAAGGACAGAGTGGATAGAGAGGAGATCTGGTGGGGGCATCGGAAAGGCCTTCATGTCATCGGTAGGCTTACAGACTATGTGACCACATTTAACAGAGGGTCTAACCCATTCTAGAGGGATCAGGGAAAACTTTCCTGAGGAGGTAACATTTAAGATCCAATGGTGAGGAAGAGTTAGCTGAGCAAAAGACAGGGAAAGGGAGGCATTCCAGGCAGAGGGAACAGCATGTGCAAAGGCCCAGAGGTGAGGAGGTACTTGGAGTATTAGAAGAAAAGACAGAAGGCAGGGTGACCTGAGCACAAACAGCAAGGGGGAGACGAGGCTTGAGAGGTGGTGCGTAGCCAGATCATATGGGGCCTCGAAGGCCAAAATGGGGTATAGGATGAGGCCCCAGGCCCAGAGCACTGGTGGCTGCGCCCTCCCACCTTCAGCCTACCACATGGAGAGGAGCTGGAGGGAGGCGAGTGAGGGCCCCTTCCCCTCCTGTCTCTGCAGCAATGGCTCCCAGGACACATTTGAAGCCTGTTACAGCGGCACGTCCACACCCTCTTTCCATGGCTCCCACTGCAGCGGCAGCGACCACAGCAGCCTGGGCCTCGAGCAGTTGCAGGATTACATGGTCACGGTGAGCTGGGGCAGGCAGTGCGAACAGCATAAGCAAGGGCCTGGAGAACACATGGGGTATTTCAGGCATCATGAATAATCCTGGACATAACTGAAGCATAAGACCTCAGCGGTCAGGGCAGGGCATGAGGTTAGGAGAGCAAACGGAGTCAGCTGTGAAAGGCTTTAAGTAATGTCAACTAGCACTGAGTGTTGACTTTATACCAGGCACTGTTCTGAGCACCTTTAATGCATCATTTCTTTTCATCCTTTCAACAACCCAAGAAGGAAATGCCTTCATTATCCTCACATTGCAGATGAAGAAAGCGAGGGTTAAGGAGGTTGTCACCTACCCACGATCACAGAGCTGGTCAGTGAAGGGGCCAGGATTTGAAATCGGGCAGCTTGAGTCCACCTCCCATTCTTAGATGCAGCCCAAGGCCGGGTTTTCACAGGAGGGCTGGGCTGGATACACCCTTAGCGAGGGCTCTGGGTCTTTTAGGCAGGGGTTGGGTGGGGGTTGCTCTTGGGATTAATCTCGAATGGTGTCCCTGACAGTTGCGGAGTAAGCTGGGGCCCCCTGAGATCCAGCAGTTTGCCCTGCTGCTGCGGGACTACCGTCTGGGGCTGCCCATCCAGGACTATTGCGCAGGCCTGCTGAAGCTCTACGGAGACCGGCGCAAGTTCCTCCTGCTTGGTGAGCCCCCTGCCCAGGCTGGGAGTGTTTACTCTTTATCCCTTGGCCTCCCATAAAGCCGACGTCATGAGATCCATGAGGCAAACAGGGAAACCAAAGTGCAGAGAGGGGAAGAGACTTGTCTGCAGTCAGAGCCGGGAGAGAGAGCACAGGTGTAACCATTTCACCTTCACAGCAAAGCTGGGAGAGGATATGATTCTTCCCATTTTACTCCATGAGGAATCTGAGGCTCAGAGAGGCTAAGGAAGTCTTCCAAGGTCACAGAGCTAGTAAGGAGGGCTAGTGATAACAGCAACAGGAACGATAATCTTAATAAGCTAACATGTATTGGGCAGTTACCGTGTGTAGTGGCAAGGATCATCTCATTGAACGCCCTCAGTTCCGGGAAGTTGAAACTATGATTTGCCCTCATTTTGCAGATAAGAAAACTGAGGCTTAGAGAAGTAAAGTACATAAATAAGTCACAAAGCTAATAAGTAGTGACAGAAGTAAAACGGAAGCCAAATGGGGCACTCAGTGTGTGTTAGGTACCTTATTTAATCCTCACAGCCCTACCGAGAGAACAGGTGTAATTATCTCCCTTTTACAGGGGAGGAAAGTAAGGCTCAGAGTAATTATTGGAGGAGTGTTACACAACTCATAAATGGGAATGTAATAATAATAATGATAACAATAATAAGCTAACATGTAGTGAGCATTTATTGCGTGCGGAGCATTATGCCGTTACTCTCTGGCTCAGAGAGTGAGGAATTGTGCAAGGTCACACAGCCGGCGAGCGGCAGGGTGGGGATTTGCACTCCGCTCCCCAGAGAAGGTGATTCCTCCGTGGGAGGGGAAGGCTTGACCCCAAGGAATCACCCTGCCCCTCGGCCTGCAGGGATGCGGCCCTTCATTCCGGACCAGGACATCGGCTACTTCGAGGGCTTCCTGGAGGGCGTGGGCATCCGCGAGGGCGGCATCCTCACCGACAGCTTCGGCCGCATCAAACGCAGCATGAGCTCCACGTCGGCGTCAGCCGTGCGCAGCTACGACGGCGCGGCCCAGCGGCCCGAGGCGCAGGCCTTCCACCGGCTGCTGGCCGACATCACGCACGACATCGAGGCGCTGGCCCCAGACGACGACGACGAAAGCACTGACGAGGAGGCCCAGGGCTCCCCGAGCGGGGTCGACGCGGCCGAGGACAACTACCTGTAGCCTGTGCCGCCGCCCATGCGGAGGGCGGGGAAGGGGGTGGCCCCAAGACCCCGCTCCTGAGTGTCACTCACCGTTGCCTGTGGGACCCCATCCCCAGACCTCCTCCTCAAACCCCCAACCGGGGCTCCACCCTCCCGGGGTCTCTGTCCCTACTCCCGGGGCTCCGGTCCCTGCAGTACCGAGAATGTCCTGCAGGAGGCGGGATCCTAACCGGGACTTGGCAGCCCCTAGGCCGGCTGGGGTGGACTGCGAACTTCTTTGTCCCACTAGCCCCGCGGGTTCGGCTTCTGGACTCTCCCTCCTTCTCGAGACTCCGCAGCTTTCTGGAGACCAAGGGAGGGATGAAGAGTGGGCTCCACCTGCTGGCCGGTTGAGAAAATAGTTCTCAGAGCCCGAAGACCTCTGTTCCTCTTATTTTACAGTTTGAGAAACATGTTTGAGAGAAGGGACTTGAGGGATTCCCCTTAGATATTACCTCAAACTGACCATACTAAATGGTGTAGAGGGTATTTTTAAAGCTCTAAGAGGCAGGGTCTCCCCTTCGCAGGTGAAATTAGATCGTTAGTGTGGAATAGAGGTTCCTTTCTACTGAGAGTCAACCCAGAGGTGGACGATTTGGGTCCCAGTCCTGGCCCTAAGGCTCTGAACAGGTTGCTTGTTCAGATCTTGCATTTGGAGCCAGACAGGCTAGGTCTCCTGTCTGGTAGCAGTTCTAGCTTCTCTGCATCTGCATTTCCTCTTCTGACCATGAAGTCGGCCCCACCCACCTCACAGGGGCGTCATAGGGATGACTGAAGGTCAAGACCTCGGTGCTGGGTCTAGCACGTGATAAGCGCTCAATAAATGCTGTTCCCTTCCACATCGAACACTTTCTGACTCAGTTTACCTGTCTTTACCTGTGTGCAACGGGACAGGAACTGAGGTGGAGGTGAGAAGACCCTCAGGGAGCTCACAGTTTGGGAGGAGGAAATAGGAATTGCCCCTCACAGCTCTATTACAGCCTGGCTCTGTGCTCGAGGCCCAAATGAAAAGTACCCAAGATTCCGCAGACAAGCCGTCGCATCTGGGGTAGTCAAAGAAGTCTGAAGACAGGGTTGGAGGGGAGGAGAAGTCAGCGTAAGGACAGGACTCAGCACAGCCTCAGTAAAGGCTCAGAGGCTGAAAGAAAGAAGCCCTGAGAAGAGGCAAGAGAATTGCATAGAAGAGCTAAAATTTATTTGTAGAACTTTACATGGCCTTCCATGGCCAGACACAGGGCACTTACCGTGAGGTAGGTACTATTATCACCATTGTTAAAATTATATCATTATTATTATTAGGGCTTCAGATCCAGAGAGTTTCATGAGTTATACTCAGTTCGTGGCAAATGACCATCCCATCATAACTGATCCATGAAAGACCCTTCTGATGTCTTACTTTGTTTTATATTCCCCGAACTCCATCCATACATCCCCACAATCCTTCCCCTCCCTACAATAGGCACCCACCCCTATGTGTTGATATATATCCCTGGACATAAAATGTACAATGTCTTCTGTGTGTGTGTTTATATTACGTAAATGGTATTGTATAAGGTTCTCATTCTGTTGTTTCCTTTTTCACTCCCTAATATGTTTTTAAGATCTACTTATGTTGGGACTTCCCTGGTGGTGCAGCGGTTAAGAATCTGCCTGCCAATGCAGGGGACACGGGTTTGAGCCTTGGTCCGGGAAGCTCCCACAAGCCATGGAGCAACTAAGCCTGGGCGCCACAACTACTGAGCCTGCACTCTAGAGCCCGCGAGCCACAACCACTGAAGCCCGCGTGCCTAAAGCCTGTGCTCCGCAACAAGAGAAGCCACCGCAATGAGAGGCCCGAGCACCACGACGAAGAGTAGCCCCCACTCGCCACAACTAGAGAAAGCCCTCGCGCAGCAACAAAGACCCAACGCAGCCAAAAATAAATAAATTTATTTTTTTAAAAAAAGATCTACTCATGTTGCTGTGTAAAAACCTAAATTATTACATCTAACCACTGCAAAATATTCCAAGCTGAGCATCCACTGTTTTATCTATCCATTCCCCCAGTGATGGACACTCAGGTTGCTTCCAGTTACCTCTTACCATAAACCACACCGTGATGAACATCTTTGTGCATGACCCTTATGGGGCTGTGTGAAAATTTCTTTGAGCTCTATACCCAAGAGTAGAATTACTAGATCATACAGCATCTCTGTTTTAATTTTCACTAAAATCTGCTAGGATGGCTCCACTAGTAGCGTGTGAGGGATGTTTTCTCCCCACATTTTCAGCAACTTTTACATTATCTGACTTTGTAACTTCTGCCTACTTTGGGTGTAAGATGACATCTCGTTGTTTTAACTTGCGTTTCTCTGTCAATCCTGAGATTCAGAACCTCCTATACTTGTCAGGGATTTAGGCTTCCCCTTCAGTGAATTGTCTGTCCATATCTTTTCTCCATTATCTCCTGGATTTCCTGTTTTTTCTTGTTGATTTGTAGGAGTAGCTTATAAATTTTAGATGTCAATCTCTTTTTGGATATTGTTGTTACAAGGATCTTCTCCTAGAGCATTGCCCATCTGTTATTTATGGCAGTGGTTCTCCAACTTCAGCATTTATCAGAATCTCCTGATCCCCACTCCAGAGTTTCTGACTCAACAGAACAGAGGTGGGACCTAAGAGCTTGCGTTTTTGGTTTTGTTTGTTTTTAGCACTTGTGGTTTTTTTAAAAAATAAATTTGTGTATTTATTTATTTTTGGCTGCATTGGGTCCTCGTTGCTGAACACAGACTTTCTCTAGTTGGGTCGAGGAGGGGCTACTCTTCATTGTGGTGCGCGGGCTTCTCATTGGGCTGGCTTGTCTTTGTTGCAGAGCACGGCCTCTAGGCGCGCTGGCTTCAGTAATTGTGGCTCACGGGCTCTAGAGCGCAGGCTCAGTAGTTGTGGCGCACAGGCTTAGTTGCTCCATGGCATGTGGGATCTTCTCGGACCAGGGCTCAAACCCGTGTCCCCTGCATTGGCAGGTGGATTCTTAACCACTGCGCCACCAGGGAAGTCCCAGCACTTGTGTTTTTAACAAGTACTCTGGTGATGCTGATGGTTCAGGGACCACACGTTGAGAACCATTCGTCTGTGGTGCCTTCCTCTGAACAAATTTTCCACTGGACAAATCCTTAATTATGATGTTTTCAAATTTATTTATTCTCATTTTATGGATGAAGGAACTGGACCTCAAGGAGGTGAAATGAATGACCCAAGGTCACACAGTGAACTGGGAATTGGACCCATATCTGGCTAACCCCAGAACCCAGGCTCCTACCTGCTCTGCTATCCTCTCTACCAGTCTTTGGGATATAATGACTGCAGGCTGAGGCATTTGAACCCGAGGCTGTGGGGTGCCCTAGTAAGTGCCTGAGTGAGGCAGCCATGAGGGAGAAATCTGTTGATGAGGGGCAGAGGCCAAAGAGATGGGGTCCCTCTCAAAGGGCTGAGGGCTTTGCAAGAGGATCAAGCTTGGAAATTGCCCACAGTCCTAGCCTGGACACTGTGACAGGGCTGCTGAGAGGCACTGGGAAAGCTCTTACCCCACAGCTCCAAGGATGGAGCAATTTCCCGCACACCCCGAGGAAGTCCACACACACCCCGGAACTACCTTCTTACCAAAGTCATGCAACCCCTTGGTTTCTGAGGTCCAAAGGGCCCTGACTGGGGTGACCCGGGCTCTAAGCATGCGGACTCTGGCCACACTTCCTGCTATAGCACTCAGAAACCCTGCCAGGATCACTTCCCATCGTGGTTCAGTTCCTGGCACTGCAAGACGGGAAACGCCCCTGGGGGTGAATAGTTGATTCCCAAAGACCTGTAGGGGTGGCATAATGATGGAACTCCCCCACCAGCAGGATCGCATGGGGACAGTCTCGACCCATTGACAAGTGGTGGGTAGTGAAAATGTCTCCAGCTGCCCCTTACACTGAAGCCCCTCCCATTTGGGGGCCCTGGAGACTCCTAGCAATCCTTCACAACCGCGTGTTGGGGAGGAGTCCTGGGGCCACTGCCATTCAGTCACTGTCATTTAGAGATCACCCACTGTGTGCCAGGGGTTGTGCTAGACAGTAGAAAGAGATACAGAATAATCCCTGCCCACTGCGGGGGTTCCTAGCCTGATGGTCCCCAAATTATCACAGCACAAAATTCTCAACTGTAAAATCAAAGAGTGTGAAACCGGCTCTTTCTGGGGAAGCTGGAAAAAGCTTCTCGGAGGAGGTGACGTATGAGTGAGACCTTGAAGGACGAGCAAGATTTTTGGCAGGTTGACAATAGCAGGGAGAGCCCTTTGGGGGGCCCAGCATGAGCACAGGCAGGGGAGCCGGAAGGAGCGTGGCACAGTCCGAGACACTTAAGCGCTCTGGCTCCAGGGTCAGACTGAGTGGTTTTCAGTCCCAACTCTGTCATCTGCTAGTTGGGTGACCTTGGGGTCACCCAAGGGGTAAATGTCTCTCTGGGTCTTCGTTTCCTCATCTATCACATGAGGTAATAAGAGCATTGCCCTCGTAGGTCTCATAGATTGTTGTGAGGCTTAAACAAGATAATCCGTGTAAAAGTACATCTAGGAAGTGCTCAGTCAATGTGACCATTATTTTTTCTGGAGGAGCATGGGGTGTGTGAGGTGAGGGGCAGGACTCGTAGGAGAGGAAACCAGAGAAGTGGGCAGACTGAGAAGGCCCTGAAGGGGCAGGCTGGGAAGTACAGGCAGTGGGGAGCGAGCTAATGGGCTTACATTTTCTTGAAGTGAATCTAGCTGCTTGGAGGGGAGTCAAGAGAAGCCTGGGCACTGGGGGACTTGGGGGGCTGTGGACACAAGGACCAGAGGAGAGATGCTAAGACCTGACTCAGAGGAAGGAAGAGGACAGGGCAGTTTCAAAGAGGGAGGGAGGGGAAGAGGGCTCCCTCCGGGCTCAGAAACAGCAACCTCTCACATCCTTTGATTAGATTCATTCATTCATTCTTCATCTCACAACTATTTATTTAGCACTTGAAATGGCCTCATGGAGCTTACATTCTAAGGAGTTTATATTACTATTAAATAATGTTACATGGGAATTCCCTGGTGGTCCATTGGTTAGGACTCTGCACTTTCACTGCCAAGAGCCTGGGTTCAATCCCTGATCGGGGAACTGAGTGAGATCCCACAAGCCGTGAGGCCAAAAAAATTTTTTTAATTAAAAAAATAAATAAATAAACAAATAATGTTCCAGATGCAGTAACCACCCACTCAAGGCCCAAATGATGAGAAACTGACAGCCCTATTTGTGTGTCTTCCCCTTTCTGACTTGTCTATCCACAGACATTCCAGATGAAGGGCAAAAGGTCTTAGAGCCAGGCCAGCCTGTCTTGCCTACCTCCTGCACTGGGGAGCTTGCTGTCTTCTGAGGCAGCCCTTTCCACCTAGTGTGAGAGCTAACAACTGCCTCCTTGCCCACCCCTCCTCCCCCAACCCCAGCACCAGATCCTAGCATCACCTTTTAGAACTCTACATGGCACGGCTGCCCCCTTAGCCCTTAGGCAGCCCTGCAGTGATGCACAGAAAATGATGTGACCTGTAGAAACTTCTCAGATCTGTCTAAAAGCAACTTTTTTCCAAAAATTATTTTTGAAGCTTATCATGCAGACAGTGCCCTTGATGTGTAAAGAGAACATTCAAATAAATAATAAGGACCCACAGCCCAATAGAAAAATAGGCAAATTATTTATTCAGTTCACAGAAAAGAAAATACAATTGGTTCTGAAACATGTGACAAGATGTTCAACCTCACTCTAATAAGAGAAATTAAAACTACATTGAGAAACCATTTTTCAGTTACTAGATTGGCAAAGTTTGGAAAGTTTGATTACTTACTGTGTGTGTAATGTGAAGAAACAGGCACTCACAAGTTTTTTTTTGTTTGTTTTGTGGTACGCGGGCCTCTCACCGCTGTGGCCTCTCCCATTGCGGAGCACAGGCTCCGGACTCGCAGGCTCAGCGGCCATGGCTCATGGGCCCAGCCGCTCCACGGCATGTGGAATCCTCCCGGACCGGGGCACGAACCCGTGTCACCCGCATCGGCAGGCGGACTCTCAACCACCGCGCCAGCAGGGAAGCCCAGCCCTCACATGTTTTAAGTGGGAGGGCAAGTTGGCATAAAGCCTACTTAGCGGGGGACTTCCCTGGTGGTGCAGTGGTTAAGACTCCACGCTCCCAATGCAGGAGGCCCAGCTTCGACCCCGGTCAGGGAACTAGATCCTACATGCATGCTGCAACTAAGAGTTCACATGTTGCAACTAAGGAGCTGGCGAGCCGCAACTAAGACCTGGGGCAACCAAATTTTTTTTTAAAAACCTATTTAGCAATATCTACCAATATTTTAAATGCACACACCCTTTGATGCAACAATTTCACTGCCAGGAATTTCTCCTGCATTCATAGGCGCAAAATGGAAACGATGGCCATGCAAGGAAAATCGTTGCAGCTTTGCTTCTAAGAACAAGAGGTTAGAAATAAACCAAATGTTGGGACTTCCGCAGTGGTTCAATGGTTAAGACTCTGCGCTCCCAATGCAGGGGACACAGTTTCCATCCCTGGTCGGGGAACAGAGCTCCCTGCATCCTGCATGCTGTGTGTCACGGCCAGAAAGAAAGAAAGGGAGAAACCAGACGTTCGGTGATAAAGAGGACTGGTTAAATAAACCGGGACTCAGGCAGACAATAGAATACCATGCAGCCAGAAGTAAGAATGAAGGAGCTCTCTGTGTACTGATACGGAATTGTTTCCAAGATAGAGTAAGTGGAAAAAAGAAAAACAAGGTGCAGAATAATGAACTATGGATGGTGCTGTCTTTTTGTTTAAAGAGGGCAGGAAATGTCTTTGTGTCTATGCATGGAACACATAGTTCTGGAAGCATATACAAAACAGGTTACAGTTGTTGCCTCTGAGCTAGAGGAATGTACAGATGTAAAATATGGAGGAAAGGAAACTCTCTTTTCATGATGTTATCTCAAATGTTGTGTCATGAACATGAATTACAGAAAAGCAATTTTAAAAACCACTATTGTGAGATTTATCATACTGACAGATACAACACTGTCATCTGTTTCCATGTCTGTCTGACCTCCCCATCTCCACCCCCAGCACACACACACACAAAGAGATCTTGATCTTGTGAGTGGAAGGGGGAGAGCTGGTTGTGACTCATCCTTACATTCCCTCCAGGAGCCCAACACAGCATCCAGCACAAAGCAAGTGCTCAGAAAATCTGAATCCATATTCATAATGGCTTTCTTCCCCAAGAAGTCCTCAAGTAGTCTCACCTCCTGGCTCTTGTGTGGACCACTCCCACACTGACTAGAGATGACCTGTGTACCCAGTGTGATGTGTCACCTTGCTCTCCCAGATCGCTCGCTCTGGGGGAAGCCAGCCACATAAGCACACTCAGGCAGGCTTATGGAGAGGTTCGTGTAATGAGGATCTAGGCCTCCTGCCAACTGTCATATGAGTGAGTCATCCTGGAAATGGATCCTCAGCTCCAGTCTATCCTTCAGAAGACTGCAGATCAGGCTGACCATGCCCGCTTCATGAGAGACCCCGAGCCAGAGCCACTAAGCTAAGCTGCTCCCAGATTCCTGACCCACAGAAACTGGGTGAGATAATAACTGCTTATAATGCTTTAAACTGCTAAATTTAGGGATAATTTGTTACACAGCAATGAATAACTAATACAATCAATAAATCTTTATTAAGCATTTACTGTGTATCAATTCTGTGGAAAATGCAAGAGAAAAAGACATCGTCCTGCCCTCAGGGGAGCAGGCCATGTACACATTCATCCTTCAACAAACATTTATTGAGCACTTATTATATACCTGGCCCTGTGTGGAATGCTGACTCATAGAATGTTGGCAATTAAAATATACTGTAGGACAAAGAGAAACTTTCAGGACTGATGGCAATCTATTTTAACAGGGTTGAAGTTACATGGATGTATATCCATTTGCAAAAATTCAGCAAATGAACACTTAACCTTATTCACTTTGTTGTATGTAAATTTTACATTAAATTTTGTAAGCAAACATTGAACTAATATGTATGCCGAAGTAATTTACTTTGAAATACATTTCAAAGATGAATTGATGTACAGCTAGATGGACAGACGTGATGAAGCAATAGAATGTTAATGGTAGAATGAAGGTGGTGAGTATAGGGGTTTTGTTGTAAAAGTCTTTCAATTTTGCTCTATGTTTGGGAAGTTTCATAATAAAACGTTTGGGGAAAAAGACCCTCCATAACCCTATATTCCAATCTTCTCATTTATTATTATCATTTTAATTACACAAATAAAAACAAATACACTCTAGTTTAAAAAAAATAGAAGAAAGTTCACCTCTTTCTTCCTGATCCCAATGTTCCTTTCTTCTTTCAATGACAATCTCTGTTCTTGTCGGCTGTGTAGTTTCCAGACCTTTCTCTACACATTTACATACGTATATAGGTAAATACAAAACCATGGTTGGTTTGTTGGGGTTTTTGTTTGTTTTTTAGTGAATGTACTCTATACTATTCTGAAAGCTATCTTGGGACTCTCTCCATATTCATTCATACACATCGCCTCAGTTTTAAATTGCTGGATAGGACGTGCCCTCTCGTTCAAGATGTGAGTCTCAGAGAGGAGGTCCTGTACAGAAAAAGACAGTGTGTTAGGACTGCTGGGATGCGAACTCGCTCTCCCAGCTCCAGGCCTGGGCCCACCCTGCAGGACCTCGGCCACCGAGGAAAGGGGGCGGGACTAGGCCAGGCCTTTTTATTCTGCTGAAAGCATGTGGGCGGAGAGGTCCTTCTGTGCCCCGCCCCTCCCCCCGCCCTTCCGAAAGACCAGCCTGGGCTCGCAAGCACCCGGACCCAGGAGGAAGTCCGCGTAGCGCTTCCTCTTTTCTTGGCCTCCGGAGACACTGGGGGAAGGGAGGGGGGTTGTGAAACCGAACAGTCCCGTACCCCCCCGCCCCAGGGGGACCCATCAGCTGGAGGTGGCCACGCAGCTGGGGGCAGAAAAACAACTTCATTGACACCCCCCACCATCCCCATCCCGGTTCAGCCCTGCCACACCCCTGAGCAAGAGGTCGGCTGCTTCTAGGATGGTACCCGGGGTAGGTAAGCTTCCAAGACACGCATAGCCCAGTCTCCCTGGTCACCCTCATGAGAAAGCCCCAGCTCCTTATCCGCTGCTGCTGCTGCTGTCATCTCCAGCCTCATGGTCTGCCTTCTCTTGCCTCGGGCTTCAGGCACCAACAAAACAGAAGTTTGTGGTTCCTCAAACAGGCCAGGCTTTCCTCCCTCAAGTCTTTGTCAGGCTGTACCTTCTGTCTGGAAAATCCTTTGCCATGACCTTCCACTATCATCCTTTAAGCCTCAATGGATCACCTCCTTCAAGAAGTCCTCCTTGATGCACCCCAGGCTGGGCCAATGTCCCTCCTACTTGGTTCTACAATATCATGTGCCTCTCTACCACAGAATTTTCCACTTCTGTATCTAAGTTATTGGTCTAAGTTTTTGTCTACCTAATTGAATTGGACGTTGCTTGAGGACCAAGACTATCTTGTCCATTTTTGTCCTCCCAGCTCGTGGCAGCATTCTGAGAGGTTAAAGTTCCTGGGCCCCAGCCTCACTCACATTCAGTGGTGAATTAACATGGAGAGAGCCCCAAGACATGCTTGTACAATAGTACAGAGAGTACATTCATTTTTTTAAAATAACATGGTTTTGTATTTACCTATATATGTATGTAAACGTGTAGAGAAAAGTCTGGAAACTACACATAGTAAACCCTTAATAAATATTAATAGAATTAATCAAATGAAGGGTTTTGATCCCGGCACTGTTATTCACTAAACCTTCCTTCATTTGGTTCCTTCCTTCAGTTTCTTTCATTCATTCAGTTTCCTTCATTCATTCAGTTTCTCCATCTGTAAAAACGTACACATGAATAGTACCTGCGTGAACCTGCAAAAAAAAAAAAAGTAGAAGAGATAGACAACAAACAGTTTAACATATAAATATGTATTAAAGTGCCTGGTGGTGACAAGTTCTCCGGAGAAAAATAAGCCAGGGCAGGGATGGAGGTGGGCATGGGGGGCTAGAGATGACAGAGGATGGAGGAGTTTTGTGTGGTTTTTTTTGTATGTTTGTTTGTTTTTGCGGTACGCGGGCCTCTCACTATTGTGGCCTCTCTCGTTGCGGAGCGCAGGCTCCGGACGCGCAGGCTCAGCGGCCATGGCTCACGGGCCCAGCCTTTCCGCAGCATGTGAGATCTTCCCGCACCGGGGCACGAACCCGTGTCCCCTGCATCGGCAGGCGGACTCTCAACCACTGCGCCACCAGGGAAGCCCCTGGAGGAGTTTTTTAAGAAGAGTGGTCAAGGACCTGCTGGGGGCTGTTGTGAGGTTCTCAAGGGCTAGTCTTCTCAGGTTTTTGTTTGCCTCTCTTGGAAAATGAGGACAGCAATGACCTCCTGCCTGAGAGGGTGTACACTGGCTACTTTGCAAGTAAAAGGGGAAATATCTGGGCTTTGAAATAATCATTTGTGGCTCTCTTCCCCATCCCCCATCCTGTTTTGAATGTAGAACAATCAGCAGTTCCCAAAGAATTTGAGATAAAATGCAAATGCTCCTGGAAATAGGAAAATATACTTTTGAAGGAGCTAACCTCTGACCCCCTGTAAAGTGAAGACTGCATTGTTCCCTAGCTCCTGCCCTCCCTCCAGGACTGAGCCCTGCATCATGTCCTCCCATCAGCATCTCTCTCTCTCTACTCCTTAATCTCCGGGGCACACTTACTAGGTTTGTGTAGTCGTTACAAGCACAGCCTTTGGAGGCACACTGGAGGCTCACAGACCTGGATTCGAATTTGTTGCTGGCTGTGTGACCTTGGGCAACTGTCTTTACCTCTCTGAGCCATCCACTTATAATCATCCCCATTTCAAAGAGATTAAATGAGATGATATAAGTGAGGGCACAGTAATGAGCTTGATATGCAATGATTCAATGACCTGGTGAGGTAAGCACTCTTATCATTCCACTTTGCAGATGAGGAAGCAGGGACAGAGAGGAGTTGAGTAACTTGACCAAACTCAGAGCTAGTGAGAGGCAGTCAGTCCAGTCTCAATGCCTTTGCTTCCATCATTCTTACACCACTGGCCCCAGTGTCAAGTGCACACCCAGAACCTTTTTGGACTCTTCATCCTCTAAAAATCCTACCCAGCCCCAATTCTATCTTGTCCATGAAGTCTCTGATTTTTTAAATGACTTTATTTTTGAATAGTTAATATATTCAGGTCGTTCAAAATTCAAGAGTTCAAAGGGTATACTAGGACCAATAAGTCTCCCTCCCTCCTCTGTCACCCAGCTACACAGTTCCCTTCCCTGGAAGAAACCACTGGGGCTGTTTCCTCTGTGCGCCCTTCCTGACCCCGCCGAGGCATGTGCTGGTAAATTCCCGTATCCTTGTTCTCCTGTTCTACACAAATAGTAAAATACAATAGAAACTGTTGTGCACCTTGCTCCCCCCTCCCCTTACCCACATGTTCCCTATTAGTACATAACGATTTTCTTCATTAAAAAAAAATTTTTATTGAATTATAATTCACTTATTCATCCATTTAAATATACACTCTAGTAATTTTTAGTATGTTCACAGAATTGTGCAGCCATTACTACAATCAATTTTAGGGCATTTTCATTACCCACCCCCCACAAAAACCCCGAACCCACTGGCAGTCACCCCTTATTTCTCCCCAACCCCCAGCCCTAGACAACCACTAATCTACTTTCTGTTTCTGTAGATTTGCCTATTCTGGACATTTCATGTAAATGTAATTACACAATATGTGAACTTTTGTGACCAGCTTCTTTCATTTAACAAATTTTCAAAGTTCACCCATGTTGTAGCATGTATCAGTACTTCATACTGTTTTATTGCCAAATAATATTCCATTGAATGGATATAGCATGTTTTATTTATCCATTCATGGACATCAGGGTTGTTCCACTTGTTGGCTATTATGAATAATGTTGCTATGAAAATTTCACATACAAATGTTTGTGTAGACATATTTTCAATTCTCTTGGGCAGACACCTAGGAGTGGGATTGCTGGGTCATATGGTAACTCCATGTTTAACGTTTTGAGGAACTGTCACACCGTTTTCCAAAGGGGCTGCACCATTTTACGTTCCCACCACAATATATGAAGGTTCTAATTGCTTCATAGTCTCATCAACAGTTGCTATTATCCGTCTTTTTTGTTATTAGCCATTCTAATGGATGTGAAGTGGCATCTCACTGGGCTTAATTTGTATTTCCCTGATGACTAATGATAGTAAGCATCTTTTTATGTGCTTATTAGCTATTTGTATTGCTTCTTCCGGAGAAATATCTATTCAGATCTTTTGCCCACTTTTCAATTATGTTGTCTTTTTATTATTGAGTTGTAAGTGTTATTTAAATATTTAAGATACCAGTACCTTATCAGATATATGATTTGCAAATATTTTCTCCCACTCTGTGGGTTGTCTTTTCTTTTTCTTTTTTTTTTCAGGCCACGCCATGCGGCATGCGGATTCTTAGTTCCCTGACCAGGGATCTAACGCAGGCCCCCTGCATTGGAAGTGTAGAGTCTTAACCACTGGACCACCAGGGAAGTCCCTCATTTTGAGACATCTGGGGTTTTGATAGGGATTTGGTTGGTCACTTTGGGGAGTATCATCACCTTAACAATATTAAGTCTTCCAGTCCACAGAGGGATGTCTTTTCCATGAGATGTCTTTTCCATCCCTGAGATGACTTTACTTAGGTCTTCTTAAGGTTCTTTCAAGAATGTTTCTTAGGGGACTTCCCTGGTGGTCCAGTGATTAAGACTCCATGCTCCCAATGCAGGGGACCTAGGTTCGATCCCTGGTCAGGGAACTAAGTCCCGCATGCCACAACTGAAAAAATATCCCGCATGCGCAATGAAGATCCCGCGTGCTGTAGCTAAGACCGGGCATAGCCAAATAAATATTTTTTTAAATGTTTCTTAGTTTTCCAAGTATCTTGCATTTCTTTTGTTAAATTGATTCCCAGAATTTTATTCTTTTCATTGACATTGTAAACGAAATTGTTTTCTTAGCTTTATTTTCAGATTGTTCTTTGCTAGTGCATAGAAATATGATTAGTTTTTAAATATCATTATTCTTTTGACAACTGCTTGGTACTCCATTACTGTATTATCATTTTTTTCCAGTCCCCAAATGATGGGCATCTAGGTTATTTCCAGTTCTTCCCTAGTAAAAGTGGTGCTGCAATGACTCTCCTTGTGAATACCCGTAAAGTTTCAAGCATTCTGATCCTTTCTTTGAGCTCCTACAATTGTCATTTGCCACCACCCCGGCGCATGCCACCATCATCTTGCCTTTGGGGAACTGCCTCAGCCTGCTCACTGGGTTCCCTGCTTCCCCTGGACCATCTAATGCATTCTCCACCCAGCAGCCAAAGAGATCCCATTAAAACACAAGCCAGTTGTGGCCTACTTCTCTGCTCAGAACCCTCCAATGGCTCCCATCTTGTGTCGATTAAAGTTTAATATCAGTGCCAGGAGGTTCATGGCCTCACAATCTGACACCAAAACTTCTCCAACATCATCTCCATCATTCTCTCCTGTGCCCACTCTGTTCCAGGTACGCTGGCCTCCTTGTGTTCCTTCAACACATCAAGTGCAGTTGCACCTCAGGACCTTAGCCATTACTATTCCTTCTGCTTGGAACACACTTCCCCCAAACCATCCCATGACTCACTCCCCCAATTCAGCAGGTCTCTGCTCACATGCTCCCTCCTCAGAGAGGCCTTCCCCGCCTCTCTGTCTCAAGTCGCGCCATCACCCCTCCCCCATCGCTGCTACCTCTCCCCTTGCTTTGCTTTATTTTCCTTTTAATCCTCATCACCCTCAGACATAAGATGTTAGTTGACTCTCACAATGACTCACCTATTATTATTCCCACTTGAGAGATAAGGAAACTGAGGCTCAGAGAGGTGACTTGATATGAGCAAGATCACTCAGTTGATAAATGGCAGTGCCCGGGTTTGAACTCTAGTCTGACTCCAAAGATGCAGTATTTAGCACCACTGCTTGTGGCCAGCTATACTCCCCATGACAATGAATGAACGAATGCATGAGTAGACAAAATGTTTGCCACCCCAAATACTAGTAAGCCAGTGCTTTAGCATAAAATTTGTAATTGTATCAATGTTCTTTGATGCTAATATGAGTTAGATGGAAAATATTTTTTTAATTACAAAGAATGACAGTAAAAAATTGACAAGGATGTGACAAAACTGGAAACCATACATCACTGGTAGGAATGCAAAATGGTATAATTACTTTGAAAACCAATTTAGCATTGTATTATAAAGTTAAACATACACTTACTATATGACCCAGCAATTCCAGTCCAAAGTATTTAACCAATAGAAATGAAAACATGTCCACACAAAGACTTGTACATGAATGTTCATAACAGCTTTATTCTTGTAACAAAAGGAACCCAAATGTCCACCAACAAGTAAATGGATAAACAAATAGCGATACATCGGTACTATGGAATACTTCTCAGCAGTGAAAAGGAACAAAATACTAGAATATGAAACAACATGGAAACTCCTAAAAGCAATATGTGAATAAAAAGGCAGATGAAAAAGAAGCATACTGTATGATTGCATTTATGTAAAATCCCAGAAAAGACAAAGCTAATCTATAATGACAAAAATCCAATCAGTTGTTACCTTAGGAAATGAGTGGGAGAAGTTGAGTGCAACAGGGTAGAAGGGAACTTTTGGGAGGGATAGAAATGTTCTATATCTTGATTAGTGTGGTGGTTACACAGATGTATACAGTTGCCCAAACTCATCAAGCTGAGTATTTTAAATGGTGCATTTTATTTATAAGATGATGCCGCAATAAAGTTGATAGGGGCTTTGGGAACACATACAAGAATTTTTATTGCAGCATCACTTGAATACCAAAAGAATTGGGGAAATTGGCTGTTAGCAGGAGAACGTTTCAGCTATCAGTGGTCCTTTGCCATCAGAATGGCAGACTTTTGGAAGAAGATGTAGCTGATGCTGGCAATGACCCTCTAATGTCCCGGGAACCTGCATCTCTCTTCCTAGAGGCTCTCTCTGGTGACTGGAGCATGCATGGGGCAGACCAGAAATGCTGAAGGATTAATATCCCCCTGGGAGCAGCCCTCATCCAATGCCTGGCAGGCGTTGGTGTATAAATACCCCAGCTCCCTCAAGCCTCAGGTGGGATAACTCTGAAGTGGGTTCGCTTCCCAGCAGGATTGAGCTCCAGGAGCCCACAATTGGAGCTTGCTTGATAATGTTCTTTTTCTTTTCTTTTTTTTTTTTGGCGGTACGCGGGCCTCTCACTGTTGTGGCCTCTCCCGTTGCGGAGCACAGGCTCCGGACGCGCATGCTCAGCGGCCATGGCTCACGGGCCCAGCCTTTCCGCGGCATGTGGGATGTGGGATCCTCCCGGACCGGGGCACGAACCCATGTCCCCCTGCATTGGCAGGCGGACTCTCAACAACTGCGCCACCAGGGAAGCCCGATAATGCTCTCTTCATTGGCTTTCTTCCCTCGCCTGTCTCATTCACCCACTCCCTTACCAGTGTTTTCTGCATCTTCCAAATAACTTTCACTTGAATCCATGTCTAGGGTCTGCTTCTGGGGAACTCAAATTAAGACCAGCAGAGGATACCAAGGGACAAGATACGGGGAAATGGCAGGAGAGGAATCCAGGCAGCAGCCACTGTGCAAGAATCTGTCATTCTTGGCAAAGCAAGTCTTTATAAAATTCTCACGGGGTTCATAAGGGGACACATATCAGGATGTCCCCAGTGGCATTGTTTATGGTAGCGTGAAGTTGTGTGCAATCTGGGTGTCCATGACTAGGGGAATGGATAAATAGACTATGGAGGATGTAGACAATGACCTTCAGCAACATGGCTAGATATTAATAGTATCTAGTGATGGAGTGGAAAAAAAAGGACAAAACTGAATAAGTACCATGCAAGTAACTTAAACACACAATTAAAACATTATCTAGGGACTTCCCTGGTGGCACAGTGGTTAAGAATCCACCTGCCAATGCAGGGGACAATGGTTTGATCCCTGGTTTGGGAAGACCCCACATGCCACGGAGCAACTAAGCCCGGGCGCCACAACTACTGAGCCTGCACTCTCCAGCTGGTGAGCCACAACTACTGAAGCCCGTGCACCTAGAGCCCGGGCACCGCAACAAGAGAAGCCACTGAAATGAGAAGCCCGCGCACCCAGTGAAAAGTAGCCCCTGCTCGCTGCAACTAGAGACAGCCCATACGCAGCAAAGAAGACCCAACGCAGCCAAAAATAAAATAAATAAATAAATATATATATATATATATATATATATATATATATATATACATAAACCCATTATCCACTTTTTTTTTTTCTGGCTGCATTGGGTCTTCATTGCTACGTGCCGGCTTTCTCTAGTTGCAGTGAGCAGGGGCCACACTTGTTTGCGGTGTGCGGGCTTCTCACTGTGGCGCACGGGCTTCAGTAGTTGTGGTGCCGGGGCTTATCCGTGGCATGTTGGACCTTCCCGGACCAGGGATTGAACCTGTGTCCCCTGCATTGGCAGGCGGATTCTTAATCACTGCACCACCAGGGAAGTCCCCCGTTTTCTACTTTTTAAAAGTGCATACATGTATTTAAGTACATAAACAAAACACATAAGAGCAGAGTCATTATCTTTCTCATCCATGGTCTGTACCCCTCCCCCCCAGGACGTTTGGTCATGTCTGGAAACATTTGGGCTGTCACAACTGGGGAAGGGGGTTGTTACTGGCATCTAGTGGATTAAATCCAGAAATGCTGTTCAACATTCTACTATGCACAAAACAGACCCCACAACAAAGAACTTCAGGACCTAGATGTCAATAGTGCTGAGGCCAAGAAGCCAGCCCTATGTAGCCCAGCGCCCAGCACAATCTTGCTGAATGAATGAATGGAGAGATGATGGTGGCCTGAACTGGCTGGTAGCAGTGGGACTACAGAGACACAGTAGGATTCCCGTACATTTTGGAGGTGTGTCCAGCAGAATTTAAGGCGACAGTCCCTCTCTTTCCAGGAGGAGATGTGCTCTGCCCTTGCCTGGCCCTGGGCACATCTCACTCATCTGCGGCCTCCAGCTGTGCCCTCCAGCCCTACTTGCCGCCCCCTCAATTTTCGAACTCCTCTGAGCTGCCAGGAAGCCTGCAAGGAGTAAGGCAGTCTGGTTCCTGCAGGCAAAGAACTTTGCTTGGCGTTTGAATCGCCAGGGGCCTGCGGACCGGAAACCGCAGACCACAGAAGGGCCGGGAAGGCTTGGGACGCGGTGTGGGGAGGGGCCCGGGCTAGGAGGTGGCGATTGGAAGGGTGGGGAATGCTTGGGGGAGGAGGAGTGGATTTAGAATCCTGTGAGAATGATGAGGGTGGGATTAGGATCCTCCTGAAAAGGTTTAGAATCCTTTGATAGGTGCCATCAGAAACCCTGGAAGGCAGGGATGGAATATTTGGGTGCGCCGGATTAGAACCCTGGGGGGCGGATTAAAATCCAATGGGAACAGGTTGGGATCGCTCAGGAGAGAGATTAGAATCCCTAGGATTAGGGTAATAAATCCTGAGGGCTGGGTTAGAATCTTTTCAAGAAAAGGGTTAGGGGCTTCCCTGGTGGCGCGGTGGTTGAGAGTCCGCCTGCCGATGCAGGGGACACGGGTTCGTGACCCGGTCCGGGAAGATCCCACATGCCGCGGAGTGGCTGGGCCCGTGAGCCATGGCTGCTGAGCCTGCGCGTCCGGAGCCTGTGCTCCGCAACGGGAGAGGCCACAGCAGTGAGAGGCCCGCGTACCGGGAGAAAAGAAAAAAAGAAAAAAGAAAAGGGTTAGTATCCTTCCGTTGGCAGGATTAAAATCCTGGGGGCAGAATTAGAAATCTCCGGTAGGCGAGGTTAAAATTCCTTCAGATGTGAGATTCAAAATCCTTTGGGGCAGAATTAAGATCTCAGGAGGAGGAGATGAGGTGTTGGGGTTCTCGGAAGGGTGGGGTTTAGAATCCTTTAGGGCAGGATTAGGGCGATGGGAGGCAACGTTAGAATACATTGGGGGAGGTGTTAGGTTATTTGGGGGTTAGGACCTTTGAAAGACCGGTTAAAATTCTTGGGGGCGGGGTTATTATCCCTCAGGGACAAGGTTAGGATTCTTGGGGGCAGGGTTAGAAACCTTGGATGGGCGGTGTTTAAAAAAATTCTTAGGCGGCGGGATTAGGATTTTAGGAGGTGGGGACAGAGATTAGAGTCCCTGGGGTGGGGTTAGAATCTTCGGGGGCGGGTTTAAGACACTTGGGGGCGGGGTTAGCATCACTCCGGGCGCGGCTAAGGAGCCCAGATGGCCTGTGGGCGACACCGCGTCCCTGGTTCCACCCCGGGCGCACCGCCGGGAACTAGAAGCAAGTGGGAGGGACGCGGACAGTCCAGCACGAGAGGGGCCCCATAAGACGCGCGGCCCCGAAGCCCCTCGGAGCGCAGCCCCAGCCTCTTCTCGAAAGTCAGTCCATTTTCCCTAGGGCACGAGCGCCCGGGACGCCGGGGGCTGCCGAGCTGGGGGGGCGCTCGAGCTGCGAGGATCCGGGCTGCCCACGGGACGAGGAGCGGGCGCCCAGGTGAGTGCAGCGCACACGGGTTCGGGGACGGCGACCCGTGACCCTCGGCCTGAGGGTCTTCGGGCTGCGGAGGGAACCCGGGGTGGTGAGCCGCGTAGGTTGGGTTGCCCGGGAAAGGGACCTTCGTGGGAGCGGTGGACAGGAGGTGGGATGCGGGGGCCGACCCGCGGGGGAGGGTGCCCAGATGAACAGCGGAATTGCCTGGCGGCGAGCCTGGGAAAGCTGTAGGGTGACTTTGTGCCTGAGCCGCCACTTCTCTGGGCACTCCAGGTTCCCCTTTTGCAAAAGGAAAAAAAAAAAAAAAGACTTCACGGAGCCCGGGAGGGGAAGGCCCTTACGGTTCCTGGTGGGGTGGGTGACCGTCACGGTCACGGCGGGTTGGCAGCCATAGTGGGGAAGGGGACAGCTGGCCGTAGGCGTGACGGTGCGAGCCCAGGCAGGGCTGCAGCTGGGTCAGCTCGCTGAGCTCCCTCCTCCTCCCAGCTAGGCCCTGATCCCCAGGGGGTCTAGGTCAAACCCCAAAACCTCCTGGACAGACAACAGGATGTGTGGCCCCTGACTTTCCTCCTTGTGAGACCTTGGACAAGTCACTCTCTCTCCCTAAATTCCAATTTCCTAATCTGCCAAAGAGGGCTACTAAGTCTTTCTTCCAAGGCTGCAGTGAGCTAGAATATGTTAGAGGTCATGTAAGTGACAGTTTAGTGTAGTGGTTAGGTAAAGGGTTTCTGGGAGCAACCTGCCTGTTGGACCTTGGGCAGCGGATTTAGCCTTTCTGTGCCTCCATTTCCACAACTGTAGAATGTGGATAATTAAAATATGGCTCCTTCATAGGGTTGTTTTGAAGATTAGATTGAGTTGCTGAAGGAACGCTCTTAGAGAACTGACAGGTCTAATTGCTTAATACGGGTTAACTATTGTCATAGCTATTACAGTCTAGCCCGGTGATTCTCATGTTTTAGCAGAACAACAGAATCATCTAGAAGGCTTGTTAAAACACAAATTTCTGGGTCTTGACCCCAGAGTTCATGACTCCGTAAGTCTGGCACCGGACCCCAAGAATTTGCATCCCCAGGTGATACTGATGCTGCCTGTCCCGGGGACACACTTTGAGGACCACTTTGGCCATCACAGAGAAAGCCCTCAATAGATACTGGTTCTCTTCACTGCTTTATTTTCACTATCCTTTTTTTTTTGAGGGGGGTGAGGTTAAAATACAGAAAAGTGAAGAGAATAATATACTAAATATCCCAGGAACCCACCACCCAGAATTAACAAATGTTCACATTTTGTCCTGTTTGCTTCAGTTTTTTTAAAAATAATATTACTAAAAGTAACAGTTAAAATTGAAGCCTCCCCACCTTGTATCCCTCTCAGTTCTGTTTCTCTTCCTCCCCAGAGGCAACCTCTGTCATGAATTACAGTGCTTCCTGTCTGTGCCTTTAAAAAATGTATTACATATATGTGGGTACATAAACAATACATAAAATTGTTTTTCGTGTTTTAAGGATCTACATAAATGCTATCTAACTGTGCGATTCTTCTGCAGTTTCATTTTCCCTTGCCTTCTTATCATTAAGTTGTCAGGGTCTAGCCAGGATAAGAAACAGAGCTCTAGTTTATTCCTTCTAAGTGGAGGATCCCAGCAGGGGACCATCCTGCCTTACTTCTCATTCCCCTGGTGATGAACATACAGGTTATTCCATGGGTTCACGACAACACACAATACTGCTGGGGCCAGCCTGGATGTGTGGTCTTGGGTGCATGTACAGGTGTTTCTAGGGGAAAACACCAAGAGGCTGGATGGCTCTCCCGAGGGGCAGCTTTTGCGTATGAGGAGGACTGAGGCGTGAAAGGGTCACCCAGGGAGTCTGGGGCAGAGAAGAGAGAAGAAAGAATCTGGCTCTGCTGACCTTCCAGCTCTTTCTAGACCCAGGGCCACTGTCGCCTGTTCTCTGCTGCAGGAGGGCAAAAATCTTCATTTGTCTCGTTCACTATGACTGACACTTAGTAGATGCTGAAGCAGTGGAAGCATGAATCTTTTGCTGTTGTTTGTTTTTTGTTTGTTTTTTTGATCGCACTTCGCAGCTTGTGGGATCTCAGTTCTCCGACCAGGGATTGAACCCCGGCCACAGCAGTGAAAGCACTGAGTCAGGGAATTCGGGGAGTCAGGGATGGTCCACTGGACCATCAGGGAATTCCTGGAACATGAATCTTTAAAAAAAATTTTGGATAACAAACATTTTAGCTTATTTTTATAGTCTTCTTTTTTGTGCACATTTTATTTAACATAATTAGTAAAATGCTGCATGTACAATTTGTAACCCACTTGTTTACTTAGTATTACATTGTAAGCATTTTTCCATGTCATTAGAACATCCTCGAATTCTGAATGGCTGAATAATATTCCACTGTTTGGAGGCACCATAATTTGTTTAACCATCCTAGCAAAGCACTTTTATGTAGTTTGTAATTTTTAAAACTATTTTAGATGAACTTCACATAACATTATAAAATTAACCATTTTAAAGTGAACAATGCAGTGGCATTTAGCACGTTCACAGTGTTGTGCAATCAGCACCTCTGTGTAGTTCCAAAACATCTTCGTCATCCCAGAAGGAAACGCCATACGTTAAGCAGTTACTCTGTTCCTCCTTCCTCTCAGCCCTTGGCAGCCACCAACCTGCGTTTTTGTATCGCTGGATTAATTTATTCTGGATATTTCATGTAAACGGAATCACACAAAGCCACACCTTTTGTGACCGGCTTCTTTCACTTAACGTAATGTTTTCAAGGTTCATCCAGTTAAATACTGACACATTTAATTCCTTTTATGGCTGAATAGTATTTCATTGTATGTATGCGTTACAATTTGTTCATCCATTCATCTGTAGATGGAAATTCAGGTTGTTTCCACGTTTTGACTATTGTGAATGGCGCTGCTATGAGCATGCATGTACATATATTTGAGCACCTGTTTTCAATTCCCTTGGGTATATACTTAGGAGTTGAATTTCTGGGTCATATGGTAATTCCATGTTTAACTTTTGAGGAATCGCCAGACTGTATTCCACTACTTTATATTCCCAGCAGCAATGTACAAGAGTTCCAATTTCTCCACATTGTGGCCAACACTTGCTATTTTCCTTTTTAAAAAATTATTATTAGAGGGCTCCCCTGGTGGCGCAGTGGTTGAGAGTCCGCCTGCCGATGCAGGGGACACGGGTTCATGCCCCGGTCCGGGAAGATCCCACATGCCGCGGAGCGGCTGGGCTCGTGAGCCATGGCCGCTGAGCCTGCGCATCCGGAGCCTGTTGCTCCGCAACGGGAGAGGCCACAACAGTGAGAGGCCCGCGTACCGCAAAAAAAAAAAAAAAAAAAAAAAAATTATTATTAGAGCCATCCTAATGGGCGTGGGAAGCATGAATCTTAATCTCACCCCAATCAGGTTGCTCTGTGGGGCCCCTTACCCCAGAGGGTGAGGAGAAAGTTGTCTGCATTCAGAGGACTGGTCAGGGCTTGGACTTTAAGCTATTTTAGAAGTTAAGTCCCATGAGGGCACAGACATGTCTGTCTCCTAAACTACTGTATCTCTAACACCTGGCACCTGGCACATAGTAGGGCCTCTCAAAAATACGGAATTGAGGGACGTTGAACAGTCCCTCCCTCCCTTGCCTAGGAGGTATTTCAGCAAGTAGGTGTATTTCAATTGACCCCACAAAGTGATTCTTTTTAAATTAGTTGCTAACATTTAAAGTCAAGAGAGCTCACATAAATCTGGATTTCTGTCTTCTCTTGAAAAACTGGAGGAGCTGACAGCCCTGGGACTAGAACCCCAAGGTTCTAGACCAATCTCCTGTACTCCCCTGCTATTGACTCATGGTAGCGTTGGTGATGCTGAATGGGGCTGCCCTGTAGACTGCCCCCGAGCTGTCCGGTTTGCGGCACCCTTGCCCGGACCACCTTCCTCATGTGGATGGCCCTGTGGGCCCCTATAGCCACTTGAGTTTTCAAGCCCAGCCCTCCAATCATGACAAGGCCTCCCTTTAAATAGAAAAGAAATGTCAGGCCCAGAGAGGGTAAGTAACTTTCCCAAAGTTACACACAAAGTTAGTAGTACAATCTCTCTTAGCCTCTGTCTTTCTAAGCAAACCCTCACAGCACATTTTTTTTTAAGTCTTTATTGAATTTGTTACAATCTTTGCTTCTGTTTTCATGTTTCCGTTTTTTCGCCACGAGGCATGTGGGATCTTAGCTCCCCAACCAGGGATCGAACCCGCACCCCCTGCATTGGAAGGCAAAGTCTTAACCACTGGACCGCCAGGGAAGTCCCCCCTCACAGCATTTTGATCCCCATCCCATTTCTCCGGTTCCCTCCACCCCAGGACTGGGAGTTTTAGTGTACTTTCAGAGGCAGGGGTAATGATACAGAAGAAACCCTTGCTTGAATGTAAAACGTGCCCCGTTCTTGGCAGTGGCTGTGGCCACACATGCTGCACCCTCTGGATGGCACTGCACAGGGGCTTGCATTCCTAATCCTGCCCTATGACACCTGCCCGAGCTCCCACCATCACCATGAAATCCTTTGGTCCAGGAGACTTAGGTGCAACCAAGAGAACAGGTTGCTCTGCCAGAGCAATGAAGCACAGGAGACGGAGCACAGGAGACCTGAGTTAGAGAACAGGTTGCTCTGCCAGAGAAATGAAGCACAGGAGACGGAGCACAGGAGACCTGAGTCTGAGCGCTGACATTGCCTCATACAAGTCGTGATGCATCAGGCAAATTCCTTCCCTCTCTGAGTCTCAATTTCCTCATCTAAAAAATGGGAATAAGAATACTGCCTCATGATGCGTGCAGAACAGTATTCCTTTGATGTGAACACACACAAAAAAAGATACTCCGTATTTTCTATCGGTATATATGTCTCAGATTGAGTTGCCCCAGAAGCAGACCATAGAAAAGATTTCAAATGCATTTACTATTTAGTTTATTTGGGAGCAGATCCCAGAAAACCCTGGTAGGAGAGTGGGGAAGCAAAACAAGGAGAGAAGGCAGCCAATCAAGGTGTGTTATCAAGCCAGTCCCGCTGTGGGCACCTGGAGCTCATTTCCACTGGGAGCTGATGACCGCGCTTGAGAAGCAAAGGAACTGGGGTATTTATCTGCCTGCTCCTGTCAGCCACTGGTCGAGGGCTGCTCCTGAGGGATGGTGATCCTCTAGCACTTCC
Source organism: Orcinus orca (assembly GCF_937001465.1). NCBI lineage: Eukaryota > Metazoa > Chordata > Mammalia > Artiodactyla > Delphinidae > Orcinus > Orcinus orca. The sequence goes on along the minus strand of NC_064574.1, from coordinate 27,198,422 downwards.
ACTTGCCAAGCTCAAGGGCAGAGCAGGCACCAAGGGCCACAGAGAAATCTCTTAGGCAAAGAGATGCAAGTGCTAGCGGTTGGACGTCCGGCGAGTGTTCGGAAATGGTGAAGCGCTGAGCTATGGGGCAGAGCGCCGACAGCATCTTCTCTGATATAGTACATGTATGCAAACGCACGTGCAGAGGCTACCTGGAGGGGGGAGGGGTGGCCGTGGAGAGCCTGTAAAGGGTACCTTACAAGCCTTACTCCAAGGGTGCCTTAGATTTCGCTGTATTGTTTTCGATTTTTCTTTTTTTTAATTTTTTGGCCACCCCACGAAGGCATGCAGGATCTCAGTTCCCCGACCAGGGATCAAACCTGGGTCCGCTGCAGTGGAAGTGTGAAGTCTTAACCACTGGACCACCAGGGAAGTCCTTGTTTTCATTTTTAACAAGGACGGTGTATTGTTTTACTAGGTGATGAAAGGTAATTTTAAAAACAAAAACACATACCCACCAAAACAGAAAAGAAGAGGCTCTGTCAACTATAAAAGAATAAGTGTAAAAGGGTCAGAGGATGTGTTTTTTTGGCTTTGAAGTTTCCATTTACTGAGGACAGATTTGGAGGCAGCTAACCTCGGAGCACGTTGGGAGGTTGAAGTGAAAAGTTGTCCCTGGGGCGAACTGGCCACCATGTCCTTCCTGAAGGGGGCCACCTCCACTCAGCTTCAATCGAGGAAAGACTTTGTTCCTCTCCAAGCAGAGATAAACAAACATGGAGAGTCCTTCTCAGTTTAAACACACATTTGTAACTATTGTTTAAATGGGGAAATCTAGGGCATCCTGGCAGCTAAAGGGCACTTTGTTCAATTAGTCAAGAATTTATTGAGCACCTACTGTGTCCTCGTTTTGCACACTAGTATATAGCCATGTACCAAACAATCATTACCCTCATGTATCTTACTTTCTATGGGAGGACAGATGATACATCCACAGGTAACAATAGGTGTGTTAGTTCAGGTCCTTTGAGAAGCAGACTCTCAGAGAGATTAAATGTGCAAGAAATTGATTAGAGGGAATGCCTGTGGGAGAAGCTAGGAGAGGCTAGGAGAGCCATCAGATAGCAGGCACGTCTGACTCCAAATGAAGGAAGGAGGGAGGAAGGAAGAGAACAAGCAAGGAAGGGAAGGTGGAAGTGTCTTAGGCTGCAGGGCAGTTCTAAGGAAGGTCGGCAAGGCTGTCAAAGAACCCTTAGCCAAAGTCTCCTATCAGAGGTCCCCCTGGCCCGGGCCTGCCTCAGTATCCCCGCCACACTCAGTCCCTGGCTGGGAGCAGCCCATGGCAACAGTGATGGTCTTCAAAGCACAGCAGCTGGGGCCATTTGTCAATTCTGCTCTCAGTAGAATTGCCACGTTAGGTGGTGGTTAAAGCCATGAAGAATAGAGCTGGGCAGGGGCCAGAAAGTATTGGGAGTTGGGGGCGGAGTTCCTATCTTAGCCAGGGTGATGAGGGAAGACCCCTCTGAGAAAGTGAGATCTGCAAAGAGATCTACATGAAGAGAAAGAGGCTTTCTGGGTGGCGAACTTTCAGAAAGCAGCATGTGCAATGGTCCTGAGGTGGACACATGGTTGGTGAGTTGAAGAGCAGCGAGAGGCTAGTGTGGCTGAAATGGAAAAATCAAGGGCGGGCTGGAGGAGACAGGACTGTGAGGTTGAGGGGATCCCAGGCCATGGAGCCTTGCCAGCCGTAGAGGGGAGCTGGGCTTTTACTCCAAGTGAGATGGCAGCCCCAGGAGGTTCTGAGCAGAGGAGCAACATGACTTGACTTATATTTTGAAAAGGCTCACTTCTGTAAGAGGCAGAATGGGGATTCAAACCCAGCTCTTTCTGGCTTCAAATCCCATCCTATGTTTTCCAAACTTCCCTGCCCCCTGCCTACCTTAAAGATAGTATTATTCTAAGGAGGCTCGCAAGTGCCCTTGAGTTCTGGAGTTGACCAGGTGACCCAGAGGTAACATTGAACATGCTAAAAACTTACTACATGTTTGGAACAAGTGGTTGGAACACATGCATCTCAGAGCCAACCCTCTGGCCAAGTGAGGCAAATGACCAAAGGCCCGAGTTCCTCTTCAGTGTGTTGCTCTGTCACTTGCTTTTGTGTAAACCAGGGCATGACACCCGCCCTCTCTGGGGCTGCTGCTCCCATCTGTAAAACAAAGGTCTCTCCAGTCCCTTCCTGTTTGCAAAGTCAAAGTTGTGAGCTCTTGATCAGAAAGAAGCTGAGGGTCAGAAAAGGGAAGAGATGGGGAGACAGGGGTGACCCCTAAATGTCCATTATGGATAACAGTCACTTGGAGGTTTGGCTGGTTCATTCAGAAGACAGTCAGGGAACTCGAGAAGAGGGAGCTGTAGGGCTCTGCACTCCTGAAAACTCTTCAGGGACTTGGTCCCTCATAGTGAAATGCTTTCTCCCCCACCCCCATGGCTGAGCTGTTCAGAGAAGGGAAGTTTCCTCTAACTGGACAGTCTTGAGCCCTGGGCCTCTGGCGGTCTGCCTTCCTAAGCTTCCTGTTTGTGTTAACTCATCCCCCCTCCCCTTTCCCCACTGCAGCTTCTGAGGCTGACCCAGTGAAGTATGAGAGGCAGGAGAGCTGAGTTCTTGTTGTACTTGCCACTGATCACCTGGGGATGCTCTCTGCCATGGGCCTCCATTTCCCCATCTGACAGGTGGGTTCATAATTCTGGTCCTGCTGACTTCAGCCAAGTATGGTCAGGCCTAGAGAGGGTTGAACACAATATATTCATTCCACAAATATGTATGGAAGCCCTTTCTAAGCATGGCTTCAGTGCCCTCATCTTCATGGGGTCCATACTTCACACACCCTCACCTACTCTAATGGGTCTAGTACTCTCTTTACTTTCTTCCATCAAACTTCCTATCAAGGCAGTCTTTCCCGTAAGCCATTAACACTTGAGTATGAATTGCAATCCCTTGTAAGAATTTCCTTTGCACTGGGCAGGACCCTTTGAGGTTTAAGGGAGCAGAAATTTAACTCAAACTGGCTCAAACAGAAGAAGGGGGTTATTGGAAAGTCCACGAGCACATCAACTTCAGGTAGGGCTGGAGAATCTGTATTTCTTCATTTCTTGGCTCTGCTTTGCAACTGCAAGCCTCTTTTCCAGCCAAACGGATGATTCTCACGGGCCAGGATTGAGTCACATGCCCATCTCTACTTCTATTACTGATTGGCCAGACTTGGTCACAGACCCACCCCTACAGCTAGAGGTTGAAGTCAGCTTTACCGCAATCCATGGGTTGAGAATGGGGGAAGGGTGGTTCCCAAAGAAAACTGGGGAGCTGTTGTCAAAAGAAGGAGGAGTAGATACTACTCAGGAAAGAACTATAGCTGTTCCCTTCAGAGAACTTATCATCCAACATCTCACTTCATATTTGGGGAAACTGAGGCCCAGAGAGAGGCTGGGGCTTGCCTGAGGTCACACAGTGAGTCTGTGGCAGAGGTGGGACCAAACTCCAGGGCTCCTCTCCCCCAGCCCTCACAAGCCTCTGCTTGAGCCTAAAAGCTCCTAGAAAACCATCTCCCGCCCAATCCACAGGATGCACAGGCAGGGCCTGGGCTTGGCTCTGAGAGTTCAGGAGGCGGCTCTGAGGCCTCCACAGCCAGCTCGGTGACCATGGGAGGCAGCCAGGCCAAGCAAGCTGGACTTTCTCATTTCCCTTCCATGCAGCACCTGCAGAAGCTGAGGGGACGAGGAGCCGGTTTCAGGTCCCAGGAGTTCAGCAGTGACCTGAGCAAGTGTCTTTGTCAGGGATCAGCTGTTCTAAGTTAGTCTGGGGCCAGGCAGGCCACTTCTGCTCTCAGAGCCTGGTTTCGAATCAGATTAGACAAGAAACATGTGTTTTCAGAAATTTTAAAAAGCCTTTCACATCTCTGTCCCACAAGCTTGAGAAGCAAGTGCCTTCTATCGTACAGGGAAGAAAATGAGGCTCAGAGAGGGGAAGTGACTTACTCAAGGTTACACAGCCAGTCAGTGGCAGAACTGGGATCCAAACCCAAGTATTCAGACCCCAAGTTTGACCTTCATTCCACTACATTGGTTGGTCTCAAATTTTAATGTGATAAGAATCTCCTAAAGAATTGTTAGAAATGCAGATTCCAGGCCTACATCCCCAGAAACTCTAGTTCATTCGATCCAGAGTGTGGCCCAGGAATATGCAAGAATCAGTGAGGACTCTTTGGGTACAAGTGGCAGAAATCCAACTCAAACCGGCTTAGGCAGAATTGAGAATTTACTTGCTCATGAATTACAAAAATTCTGAGGTTGGAAAGTTTTAGGCATAGCTGGATCCAGGTGTTCAAACATGTCTTCAGGAATCACATTGTCTCCATTGTTCAGCTCTGCTGTCCTTTGTGATGGCTTCACTCAAAGGCAGTCCCTCCCTTCATGATGTCAGGATGGCTCCCAAGAGCTCCAGTTTTCTACATCCCTATCTACATCTATACCCACATCTATACCTGCATCCACATCCATAGCTACATCCACATCCACATCTATAGCTACATCCACATCTATAACTACATCTCCATCCACATCCACATCTCCATCTACATCTATACCTACATCTACATCTATACCTACATCCACATCCACATTCATATCTACATCGACGTCCACATCTATACCTACATCTACGTTCACATCCACATCAACGCTTATGGAAAGAGAGTGCCTTTTCCCTAATTTTTCCAGCAAAACCTCAGGGCAGACTCTGCCTCGGCTAGGATCACGTACATACCTATAACTGAACCAAGCACCATTGGTTGTCGGGGAACATGGAATTCTCTAATGGGCTGGGCCTGTATCAAGCTGTCGATCCCTGAAGGCAAGGGTGGGGTAGCCCCCTGAAAGCCCACTGAGCGGGAGAAGCTGGGTGCCCAAGGAATATCCAGGCACTGTTATCAGAAAAGGGATGGATGCCGAGGAAGCAAGAGCAAAAAATGTTCACTCTGCCCGGTTCTCAATTAGAATGATCACAGGAATCACCTGAGCCTTGTTAAAACGCACATTCCGATTTGGGAGGAGGGGCCCGAGATTGTATTTCTAAGGCCTCCGGTAAGAAGATGCTGCTGGTCTTCATGCTGGCCACACTCTGAGTAGCCAGGCACTCTTACATTTCTCACTCAGTTCAAGCAACTGTGCAGCCCCCACTCTGCAGAGAAGCCCTGGGATATATAAACCTCTTCCCTCGCCCTCTCCCCACCCCCATCCCATGGTTTCCAAACCCACCCAAACATCAGCATCATGTATTTGGGGACTACTTGTCAACATACAGCAGACTTTGCTGCCAAATCACTGTTCATTGTGTTCTCCAGTGACCTGTATAGGATGATCCACATAATAAATTCTCTTTTGAATTTAGGGCTCAAAAAATATTTGTTTCTCTCAGTAAATTGCCATGCTTCCTGGGATTTTATGTTAACAATGTACAAATTGCCATTTTTATCTTGGCTGCTAGGAAACTCAGAGATAGATCTACTACTCAATGACAGTAGCAGTAGCACCCTAGGCTTCTGGTTCAATAATCTTTCCTTTCTAAATGGTGTAGCATAACCCTTTTTGAGTCTTGAAGTGCTCTGTATATGGTTTAATATTATAAGCTCCCTCAAATCCTTTTTGAAAGTCAGTGCTTCTTTGGAACATTCTCGAGTTTCCCCCAATCTTTATTGAAATCCTTCCCATTCTTCAAAACCCAACTCATTATCCTGCTGCTCAATTATTATAAACAGGTTGTTTTTCCTATGAACAAACTAACATACACATGTTAGTGACAGAACCCGGATATATATTCATTTTACAAAATGGCTTGATATTATATATGTTTTGCAGTTTGCTTTTCTCACTCAGTAAGTATTGTAGCAGTCTTTGCACGGCTCTGACTGTCCTTGCCAATGCCTAACAGCTTCTTGGGAATGTAGTTCTGTATGTCCAGTCTTCCCATCCCAACTGGAGCAGGAACCAGGTCCTGATGCTTTTACTTTGGCCTGACCACATAAAGCGTGGGCTCTGGGCATGTATTTACTCACTAACGGTGCATTATGCTCCTACCGTGTGCCAGGGAGGCACTGAGCTAAGCGCTGAGGGACACAGACATGAACAAGACCAGCCTCTGCTGTGCTGCAGAGATGGAAACTTTCTGTATCTGCACTGCTGAGTACAGTAGCTTGAGCCACAGACAGGTCTTGAGCACGTGAAACACGGCAAGTCCTAGCTGAGATGTGCTGTACGTGTAAAACACACCCTGGGATGTGAAGACTCAGCATGAAAAAATATGTATATATAAAGTATCTCAATGATAATTTTATATTGAGTACATGTTAATAATTTTGACATATTGGGAAAAATAAATACATCTTAAAATTAATTCCCTTGTTTCTTTTTACCTTGAAAAAATGTGGCTGTAGAAAATTTTTAATTATATACGTGGCTCACGTTACATGGCTAGGTCTAGTGGTTGTGAAAATAAGCATTTCTGAGGCCGCTCCAGACCAGGCAGTAGAATGGTTCTCTTGGCTTAGGGGGAAATCACATTTTATGCAAATTTGACTCCTGCTAGGACATCACTTTAAAAAAAAAAAAACTTTATTGTGCAAAAATTGAACTAACGGGAATTCCCTATTTTTAAAAGTTAACTTCTAGAGTATTGTGGTATCTCTACACTTGCAGGCCAAAGAACTTGCAAACAGTGCTTCCTTTATGCTCCAGGGCAGTGCCACATCTGCTAGGGAATGGAAATGGTTAAGGTTAACATTTCTGTCGCACTTATTGTGTGGCAGACACCTTTACACTTCTCAGCTCATCTGTGATTGCAGCCACCCCGGGAGGTAGAACCCCACCATCCATGGATCATGCGTGTTCATGCCTGGGGAGACCCATCCCTCAAGACCCTGTGGCCATGCTGAATATGTAACTGGATGATGTAAGGCATACCCAATAGGTACTCAGAGAGGTGGAGGGAGCGGCTGTACCTCACACAGCTATGCTCTTCCCAGAACACCCTTAAGTTAATCAAAATATATGAAACGTAATATAATTTTGTCATACAAAACCACACAATATGCTGTTTTATTTCCCACAAGTGTAAACCATATTTATCACAAGTCAGAGAGGTATTGGTTTTTGTTTTCGATGCATACAAGTACATTATAAAGCACTGATTCATTGCAATCATTTTTCAATGATCTAGCGCTCCAGGAGTCTGGATCAGTTCCTTACTTTATTAGCAAAAGGCGAATGAAGCAAAACCCGCTCAAGTCTTGATGTGGTAAACTGTTCCCAGTTCCCACCAGGACAGACAGAAAACATCCTTGTAAATAAAAAGAATCTTAAAAAAATAACTCTCGTTAACCTAGGAATTTGGGGTTATGTCTTAAGCCACAAACACATGTTTATTTTAACAAGATAAGTATAACTGAGTTCTAACTGCTTTAGAAGAAAATTGTGACTGTGTAGAGATGAGGAAGACAGTTACTTCCTTATGTGGCGGCTCACAGCCTATCTTCTCAGCAAATACATGTGCACATTTTGAGAAAAGAAAGAAAAAGTTTCTGCCACTTTAACAATTAAGTTTTGACTCTGATCAGGTAAAAGTGTTTTCTTTAAGTGTCTTTAAATTTGATTAATCCACCAGCAAAGTCTGTCAGCTCTACCTCCAAAATGTCCCCCGAATCTGTCCACTTCTTACGCCCTCCTCAGTAGCCACCACCCCGGGCCAGGCCACCATCATCTCAAGCCTGGACTCCTGCAGTGGACAGGGCTCCCTGCCCTGCTCACTAAAGTCCATACTCCACCGAGCAGCCAGTGGGATTATTTAAAGTACACACTGAACCCTGTCATCCTTCTGCTTGAAACTTTCCATGGTTTCCCATCATCCTTAGAATCAAATCCAAACTCCTCACAACATGGGGCATCCTTGTCACATGCTATCCTCTCTCTGCTGCCTGCGGTCTCCAGTCACACTGGCCTCCTTTCAGTGCCTGATTCTCTTCAATCACATTCCTTTGCACTCGCTGTTCCCTCTGCCTGGAACACTGTTCCCTCAGAGTGTTACATAACTGGCTCCTTTGTGTCAGTCAGGCCCCAGGTCCAATATCACCTCCTGAGAGAGGCCTTCCCCAACCGCCCTGTGTAAAGAGGCCCCGCATAGTTGTTCCTGATCACATCCTCTTTTATCATCCTCACACTTTTCACTAACTGAATTTATCTTGTTATTTATTTGTTACCTGTTTATCGTCTGTGTCTCCCATCCACCTCCAGAGTGAGCTCCGTAAGGGCATGAACTTGCTTGTCTTAATCATGGTTTAGAAGAGTGCTCAGTAAATGTTTGCTGAGTAAATGAATGGTTGAATGACCAAATAAATCCATGAGAGAAAGAAGGGAAGGAAGAAAACAAGAAAAAAGGGTGGGGGGGAGGGAGGGAAGAAGGAAGGAAGCTGTTAGAAGGCAACTAGAAAATGATATGAGGAATATGATGACCTTGATTGTTTGAGCCACATTATGTGACCTGATCCTTATCAGTTTATATAAATGTTGACGTTATATAATGAGAGTATAGTTTTACTTCACCATTTGCTCTGAGCCTGACTCTGTGTTGAGTATTTCCCCACCCACGTGCTTTCTCGTCCTCCCAACGCCCGGCGAGTAGGTCGTATTATTATCCCCACTTTGCTGATGAGGAACTGAGACTGGGGAGCAGGGGGCATGGTAAGTGAGCTGCTAGTTGGGGAGGGAGGGGTCAAGCGTCAGCTCAGGCTTTCTGACCCCAGAGCTGGCAGCTCCCACCCCCCCCCCACCGCCCCCTGCTCCGAGGCTCCGCCTGTTGAATTTCAATGATCATCACGATTTATTCTCTGAATAAACTCCCCATCGTAGGGGTCCTTGGTAGCATGACTACGACAGCTTGTCAGCTCTGTGTGGGTGCGGGCCAGACGTGGTGTGGGGAAGCCCAGAGATGACAAGGGCAGAGTGAGCTCCACGTGGCCAGGGTGGGGTGAGGGGGGCAGAGAGGGGGAGGGGAGACAGGGAAGGTGACAGGGTGCCAGCCTGGGAACACGGGGTCTAGAGCCCAGCATCAAAGACTCCCCCGTGTGGGGCTCAGAGCAAGCAGGGCTCATCTCCCTTCTCTCTACCACAGGATGGGGTGTGTGAAGTCCAAGTTCCTCCGGGATGGAGGCAAGGTCTCAAAAACGGAGCCCAACACCAGCCCACACAACGCTTTGTATGTGCCGGATCCCACGTCCTCAGGCAAGCGGGTGAGTTGGGGAAGAAAGGGGAGACCGACGGCAGCCCGGGGGCTGCCCCAACCTGCCCTCACCGCTTCCTGTTTTCCCAAGGGCGAGCAGGGTGAGCCTGGGGTGAAATGGAGCTTACCGGTCGCCAGCAGCTCCCTGACTCCCCAGGATACACCTGCACCAAGCACCCAGGGCAGGGATGTCACTGCCCCTTGTCCCACTGCCCAGGCCTTGGCCCATCAGCCTGGGTAACCAGGTCCCAGGGGGCATGGCCGGCCTCACACCTAGGAAGTACCATAAGCAGTACTGAGAGTAATGAGTGAGCAGGTTAGTGACAACAGCAGTTGAAGTAATGACAGGAATGATGACAGTATCAGCATCATGGCAGTAACTGTAATAACAATGGTAGCAATAACAGTAACAACAGTACTAGTGGGAATATAACAGCAATAGCAGTAGGAACAAAAGCAGAAAGAGTAAATGAGAGAAGTGGTAATACTAGCAGAGGTTATTTGCTTACTTCTCTTACACTTCTACAGAGCTTACGATGAACCAAGCCCTACCTTAAGTGCATTACTGTTACTAACACCTTTAATCCTCACAATAGTGCTCTTGTAGGTCACAGTTTATATTATACCCATTTTACAGATGAGACACAGAGAGCTTAAATAACTTGCTGAAGACCACCTGGTTGTAAGGATTGAAACTTGGGCAGTGCAGGTTCCAACGTCCCAGGGGTAGGAACAAGAGTAACAGAGCCAAATGCTAGTGACAGGAACAGTAGTCATGGTGGCAATAGTGGGGGTCCTGGGAGCAGTAGTTGCCATAGAAGTAGCCCCACTAGTAATGGTAGTTGTGATAGTCAGAAGAGCCGTAGCAGTAGCAATAGTAGTGATTACAATAATCGTACTAGTAAAGGGACAACAGTACTAAGAGCAGCAATAACAGTTGTAATAATCATTACTGTTCTTTGAAAACCTACTATGTTCCGGGCACTGGAGTGAGGTATTTCTGTTCATTAATCCTCACCAAAAACTGAGGCTGGAGTTACTTTACTTTACAGCCAGGCTGACTGAGGCTCAAAGAGGTTAAATGGCTCCCCTGGGCTCATACCGCTGGGAAGCAGCAGAGCTGGGTCTTCCTAAACTCAAGGCTAGGTTCTCTCTCCTATAGGATCCTTTCGTCCATCCCCTTACCTGAGGCTGTCCAGGAAGGACAGCCTCTGCTCGCTGCCTGCAGAGGCAGGGGTGCACTCTTTCCTGGTGCCCCTTAGAAGGTTCTTCCTTGTATTGAAGGGAGGCATATTACCCCATAACCCTTACTCCTGGATCACACACCTGCCCCTTAGTCCTGCCCCAAACACACGGAAATGGGAGAAGACTGGAATATTCACCTCCCTCCTTCTGACCCTTGACATCTACTAATACAGCCTGAGGTTACACGAGATCCTGAGCTGACATCCTAAACCCTAAGTCACTCCCAGGTCTGCTTCTCACCTGGCCTGCATGTCCCGGGGCCCTTTCTGTGGCCAGGGCTCCAGGTTCTCAGGTTCTCTGAGGCCTTCTGGCTTGTCAGCAGTGGGAAGCAGAGGATTTTCTCCCACCAGTTTCTGGCTGTTCTCTCTGAGCATCAGGTTTAAGGGACGCTATTATCAGCCATTCACTGTTCCCCTCATTCAGAGCACTGGTTCAGCAGTAAGTTAGTAACTGAGAAAGGGTTCCCAGGTCATATCAGTTTGCAAAACACTGAGCCAAACACTCCTTCCCTGTAGGACTCAGAGCCTTTATAAATCTTTGTAATGGGCTTTGTGACTCTCCCCAAAAAGGATATACTTCTTAGTGTTTCCCAAACCTATTTCTTTAAATTAATGTTTACTTATGTGTGTAACACACAAATTCATTCTCCTTGAAGATAAAAATCACAGATTTCAGTGAAAGCTACAGTCTCTGCTGACCAATGCCCCACACCCTACCTCAGAGGTATCAGCTGCTGTCAGTTTGGCATGGAACCTTGCAAACCTTTTTCCATGAAGTTACACTCACATGTGTACAGTATGTGTCCCCAGAAAGTGTTTAGGCTGTTTGAGTGTGTGTTTTATACCAAGGTATCATATTTACCATTCTGAAGAACTAGCTTTGTTTACTCAACAATATATCTTTGAGGTCTCATTGTGTCAGGAATGAAGCGGCCTCCCTTTTATAAGGGCTGCTTAGAGCACCACAGTGTAGGAACCAAGTCCCCTTTGGACAGACACTTATGTTGTTTCACGTACATAGTGGAGCCTTTATTCATGGGCCACGTTGGTGGACCTAGGGTTTCTTCAAACATAGCTTGGAAAACACTGATCTGGACCAAGCCCCTCACTGTATGTCGAGGGGAAGGCACAAGTACGTCCCCCAGTATGTCCAAGGCTGAAGGCAGAGCCTACAACCCAAGAGACCTGCATCCTTGTGCTGCCTGTGCCCCTAATGTGCTGTGTTACCTTGGGCACTTCCCAGCCCTCTCTGGGCCTCCTCCCATGACTCACGGGGCTGGGATATCCTTTTTGACACAGACCCTCCACGGCTACACACACACTATTGGATTCATCCCCTTCTCCCATTTCTTCCCCACAGTGGCCTGACAGTAGCAACGGCAATCCACCAGGGTCCACAGAGGGTAAGTAGCTGGCAAGCACGTGTAGTGGAGTCATGTTATGTAGCGGATTAGGTTAGGTTCTCAGTCAGAGCTTGAGGCAAAAATCCCAAACAGTCAAAACCACTCTTGAAAATCCCATAAATTTCCCCCAAAGTACTTAGTACAAGCTATTGTTTTTCTATAATGTTGTTTCATAACATGAACAAAACTCGGTTAGCTTTAAACTCAAGAATCGCAGCTGGCATGGCAAGATGCTTACTTATATCACGAGACAGACACATCAAGGGGTCCGGGGCTGGGTGCCAGGTGTTGGGGTGGGAAACACCCAGGACTGTGGGTGTGCTCAGATAAAGCCTCACCATCCCACATGTCTCTCTTCCCAGCAGGTTCTGAGGAGATCATTGTGGTTGCCTTGTATGATTACGAGGCCATTCACCATGAAGACCTCAGTTTCCAGAAGGGGGACGAGATGGTGGTCCTGGAAGAGTGAGTCCCCATTCCACTCCCCTCTAAGACATACCTATCTCCAATACTCAGTTTTGCTCTCTGGTGCTTCAGTAAAGGACCTGATAAACTATATTACACTAGGGTGTAAATGACTGATGAGAACCTGATCGTGATAAAGGAAGAAGAGTTTGCTGTTAACCTGGCTTACAGCCACAGTAAAGGGGCTTGCATACTTGCTAATGGCACATCCAGGCAAGGATGGACAGTAGAAAGTGCTTTCTCAGGGAAGCCTTCCTTGGACTCCTATGATTAAGCTGCAGCCTTACCTATGGACCAGACCCTGCTGAGGTGACTTTGCATTCAGAAATCCATGGATCTCTGAGCTTGCTACCTCCAATCTCCTACCATCTTCACCATCAGTGGATGTAGTGTCTAGTATGTCCTGGGGCCCAAGGATGGGAGTGGTTGTGCTTGGTCAGACTCCTGAGCCCACTCCTTCTGGCTCTCAGCCCCAACGAGCCACTGTGAGCCTGCCACGGGCATAGGGCCCCACCTTACATATGGCTAATAAGGCCAAGGCCACAAGTCCAGGGAATAAGAGTGAGGCCACAAACCTAGGACTCTGAATGCAGGTACAGGGCTTGATTCTAGCCCTGGGCGGACCTTCAGAGGCACAGTGGGGATTGTTGTAAAGGTATTTACCTTAACGGGGTGAAGGCTGGGAGCGGAGACAGTAGTGGCCCTGCCCTTCACCCTACCGGCTTCCTGGTGTTGGGGGTATTCCAGGCCAAGGCTGGGGGGCCCAAGAGGACCAGGAGTGGTCCTCCTGCCCTCTGACCCCTTTGCTTCCTCCTGTCCCTCAGATCTGGGGAGTGGTGGAGAGCACGATCCCTGGCTACCCGGAAAGAGGGCTACATCCCAAGCAACTACGTTGCCCGAGTCAACTCTCTGGAGACAGAAGAGTGAGTATTCTATTTCCCTGCCCTCCAGAAGGAAGCATGAACAGAGCCAGCCTTGCTCCTGCCTCAGGGCCTTTGCACTCACTGTCTCCCCTGCCTGGCACACTCTTCCTAGGGCTCTTTGCCTGGCTGGTTCCTTCTCATCTTTCCAGTCTCAGAGAGGCCTTCCCGGTCTCAAGCAGGTCCCCTCTGAGATTCTCTCTCTCTCATGGAAACCCATTTTACTCCCTTCTAGACACTTCTCACTAGCAAAAATGATCTTGTTTCCTTGGTTGTTCACGGGTTCGCTGTCTGCCCCCCGCACCTTGAGAACCACTGACCTAAATACCTATGTGAGTCTTACACTCCTGGGTTCTTGTGTCTGCATCAAGAAACTGCTCACAGAGGCTGCCTCTGGGGAGGGCAGCTGGGGCACTGGAATCAGCGTGGGATGAGATCTTATTTCCTCATCTGCCTTGAAATAGGCAATATTTTCAAATGTTTCAAAATGCAAATGGTGCAGAAGGACCTAGGACAAAGAGTGAAAAGTGTTCCTCCCACCCTATCCCCACCCAGCTACTTCCCTTCCAGAAGCAACCAGTTTCTTGTACGTCCTCCCAAATGCTTTATACTTGATTAAGAAAATACATATATCTCCCTCCATTTTACACAAGTGGCAGATTGAACGCACACTGTTCTACTCCTTTTGTTCAGCTCTTCCGTGCAGCACCTACAGTATCCTCCTTTTCACAGCTGCAGTGTCTGTCACGCAGATGCCCCACTATCCCCTGCCAGCGGTCACTTAAGCTGCTTCCAGTCTTGTGCTGCGGTGAATCTCCTTGCGTATATGTCACTTCCTCCTGTGCAAGATCGGTGGGATAACTTCCTAGGGATGGAATCGCCAGGGAGATAGCGGGATAACTTCCTAGGGATGGAATTGCCAGGGAGATCGCTCTTACTCTGTACCCTTTAACATTGCTTGAACATTTTACCATGGCATGAATTACTTTACCAAATGAGAGCAAAGAAGGCAAGTGGGAGGTGTAGAATGGTGACTAAGACCTTGGGCTCTGGAGTTAGACTGCCTGGCTTTGAATCCTGCCCCCACCACTTCCTAGCTCTATGACGCCAGGCAAGTTACTTGCTTTCTCTGTTCCTCAGTTTCCTCATCTATAAAGTGGGGATAATAAAGGCAATGATTCCACAGAGTTGTTGGGTGGGTAACAAGAACTTGAGGAATGTCAGCTGTCTGTCTCCCCAGTTGATAGCAGAGGAAACAGGGGTCCAGAGAGGGAAAGCGACGTGCTCAAAATCACACAGCAGATTTGTGGCAGGGTCAAGGCCAGCTGACCTCTGGTCTGAGGTTTTTCCATCACAGCCCATGAACTGCTCCTCAGGGAACGGTTTTGTTTGCTGCTGCTTGAATTTTTCCACCCAAGATCCCAAACACCCAGGGAGTATGAAGAAAAGGTCCAAGGATATGGTCCCAAGTAGAAAATCATTTGAAATCTCACCTTTTATCTTAGAAATGCATGCCGACTTTATATTCACTCTGTATCCACAGAGGAGGATGAACTGTGGCAGTAACAGAGCTCAGCCCTCACTCACATGGGCCTCCAAGACCCTGAAAAGATGGTCAAATGTTCTTGTGAAATTTGGAGAAGATTTTTGACCACAGTTGGTTAAGACCGCTGTATTTTTCCACCCAATCTTTCTGTTCATCACCTTATCCCTCCCATTGGGTGGTGCTGGAACGACCACGAGCATTTTGTATTTGTAACGCTGTGTTACTTTTCTTGAAGAAAGCTCCCCAAATTGCATAAGTTTCAGCCTCAGCAAACTGGATTCACCAGTTTGGTAAAATGTCTGTTTTAATGTTAAAATAGTAAAAGAATGGTTGTTTTCCCCAGAAGAATCTGAGTAAAATTGATCCCGCAGGAAGCCTGGCCCTCAGAATCCTGGTGCCGGGCAAGAGCGCTGAGAGCCAGGCAGGACTGTCCGCCACGGGTTCACACGCTGCACCCCCCTCCCCTCCAGGTGGTTCTTCAAGGGCATCAGCCGGAAGGATGCAGAGCGCCAACTCCTGGCCCCTGGCAATGTGCTGGGCTCCTTCATGATGCGGGACAGCGAGACCACCAAAGGTGATGCGGGCCCTCCCAGCCCTGTGTCCCTGCCCACCCACCCCTACCCCACGGGGAATGCCCTGGGGGATGGGGGCCTGAACAACTCACCAGCCCACTGCGGCTTCCAAGCTTCCTCCGGCCCTTTGCTCAAGCGTAGTTTGGGGCTTCTCAGCCCCCAGAGCTGCCGGCTTAGGCCAATGGAAGTAGGAGGCAGTGACCGCCCCTAAAAACAACATCCTGCTTGTATTCTTTTAAATATCCATCAAAATATATCTTGTCCCTAGACCTGACTCTTCCCTCTCTCCATACGAAAATGGGTGGCCTCCTCCCAAAGGAGGGCCTTCGCTGGGACCCTGCTTAAAATAGCTCCTTTGAGGTATTTGGAAGTTTTGATGTTGGAGGCCTGCTTCCTGAAATTTCTGTGCTGTGAGGGTGGCTTTGTGCCGGGTCATCGCACAGGAGGCAAGAGCAGTGCCCCCAAACAGTGCGTAACTCAAACTGACATCAACTGAGGCCAGTTTTCCCAAAGGAATGAATGCAAGTAGGAGTCTCGTGATTTCGGATTTCACACACAGAGTGGACCTTTACTACGGTGTTTAGTCTCAAGACCGCTTGGTTCAAAGAAATCAGTAAATTGCGTAAAGTGTGACCTCACAGTACCCTGGGCAAACAGTTTTGGGGCCAACAATCGAAGGCATCTGTGTGACCTTCTACTCACTCCCTAGGTATCTGAACTGGGGAAGCCTGAATGTGGCTAGAACGCCACTCAAAATCAGTGTTTTGGGTCAGTGAATATTTAGGCTTTATTTCCTCCCACCCAACAAGCCCCTTTTCAGCCCCCAGAGGAAAAGAAATGGACAAAAAGGTAAAGCCGTACACAGCCCTCGGCTTCTCTTCTCCTGCTGGGCCATCCTGCACACAGGGGCAGACCTACGGGGCAGGAAGGTGAGCTTGGGCCACTGTCATAGCCCTCGGAGGTGGGGGCATAGGCGGGTTCGCCGAGTTAATAAAACTTGCAGCACAAGTGCCCCAAATCCTATCCTTCTTCTTCTTGGATTCTGCTTCTCCCCACCCAGCATCGGCCAAACCAGCCTCACCTTGACTGGGCAGAGTGGCTAAGAGTGGGGGTCCCAGAGCCTGCTGCCTGGGTTTGACTCTCAGCTCTGCTACTTACAAGCTGTGTGACTGTGGGTGAGTTACTTCACCTCCCTGGACCTCAGTCTCCTCATCTATAAAATTGTGGTGATAAAGAACCTCTACCTTGTGGGGTTATTCATTCACTATAGTGAATAATATCATTTATCATAATACATATAACTATAATTCATTATAATGAATATTATTCCTATTCATTCATTTTTTCTTTCATTCATTTTTTATTCAGACAAGGTTCTTAGTGGCTAGCATGTATGATCAACTGTTATTCATGCAACAGTTTAAACCTCCCCCAAATCCTAAGACATGGTGCTACTGTGGTAGAGAAAACTGAGAGACAGAGAGGCTGATAACTTGCCCAAGGACACTCAGCTCACAAATGGCAGAACCATGGCCGTGGACTGAAAGACGTGTGTGTTTCTGGTCTATGTGATGCCATGTGTATTAGGTTCCTATTGCTGTTGTAACAAATTACCACAAGCTTAGTGGCTTAAAGCGAGATAAATTTATGATGTTACAGTTCTGGGGCTCAGAATTCTGAAATCAGTCTCACTGGGCTCAAGTTAAAGTGTCCGCAGGACTGGTCCCTTCTGGAGGCTTCACAAAAGAATCTGTTTCTTTGCCTTTTTCAGCTTCTAGAGGCCACCAGCATTCCTTGCCTCATAGCCCCTTTCTCACATCTCTCCAACCTCAACTTTCCATCTTCATATATCCTACTTTGACCTTCTTACTTCCTCTTATGAGGACCCTTGTGATTACACTGGGCCTACCTGGATAATCCAGGATGATTTCCCTATCTCCAGATCCTTAACTGAATCACATCTGCAAAACCCCTTTTACCATGTAAGGGAATATATGCACAGGTGTCAGGGAGTAGAACACGGACATCTTGGGAGCTGTTACTCAGCCTGCCACAGCATTTAATGTTTACACTTACATTTCAATGTTTGTACTGTAATAATTGAACTGGATATTTTTGTATTTGTTTTATCTTTTTGCTTGTTTGTTTCTAAATAGCGTTTCTACCAAACTGGTGTGGTATCTTGGCTTTTGTGATTGATAGACAGATAGATAGATAGATGACAGGAAGAAAAAGAGATAATAATGAAGATGATGACAGCCAACATTTAATGAGTGTTTACACCCTGAGTACAAGCATTACTTCTTTTAACCATCAGGCAATGTGATGGGGTGAGGAGGTATGACCAATCCCATTTTACAGATGAGAAAACTGAGGCCCAGAGAAGTGACGTGGTCACTTGTCCAAGGTCTCACAGCTGGACATGGAGCAGCCTGAGAAGCACCCAGGAAGCCTGACTCCACAGCCCACTCCTACCCTGTACTCCACTGAGCAGGTGCCAGGACGGCGCCAGTAGTGGCCTCACAGAGTGTCAGGTTGCTGACACAAGGTGGCAGGCCTCCGAGAGTCCACTCCTGAGGGGTTTCTCTCTGGCCCACGCAGGGAGCTACTCTTTGTCCGTGCGAGACTACGACCCCCAGCACAGGGACACAGTGAAACATTATAAGATCCGGACGCTGGACAATGGGGGCTTCTACATCTCCCCCCGGAGCACCTTCGGCAGCCTGCAGGAGCTGGTGGCCCACTACAAGAGTGAGTCCTGGGGGTTCCCTGGCGATCCAGTGGTTAAGACTCCACGCTTGTAATACAGGGGGTGCAGGTTCAATCCCTGATCAGGAAACTAAGATCCCACATGCTGTGGGACACAGCCAAACAAACAAAAAAGAGTAAGTCCTACTGGGGCTGCCTTCCAACGGGGGGCCCAAGTGGGTGGGCCTGTCTCCCAGGAATCCTGGTCAAGTGTGCACTGCAGCCTCTGAGGCCTGATGATGCTTCCTCCCCAGACAAATAGTTGCTTCGGATTCTCCTGAAGGCCTTTTGAGCAGGAGGGCAGAGGTGGCATCTCGTCATACTCTGTTCTCTTGGGGATGTCCCTGATAGGGCGATCCTTTGGAACATGGGCCAGATACAGTGGACCGGGTGGGGCAGCCCCCAAGGGGAAGCCTGTGACTGGCCTGGAGCTGGCTGCCCTCAGCTGATCAGGGGCTCTATTCCAGAGGGGAGTGACGGACTCTGCCAGAAGCTGACAGTGCCCTGCATGTCCTCCAAACCCCAGAAGCCTTGGGAGAAAGATGCCTGGGAGATCCCCCGGGAGTCCCTCAGGCTGGAGAAGAAACTTGGAGCTGGGCAGTTTGGGGAAGTCTGGATGGGTAAGGACCCAGGGCCAGAGTGGGGAGGGGAAGGAGGGGAGAGGGAGGTCCTTGCTTTCAGGAACAGCCTGAGGCAAAGTGGGAATGCCACCCAGGGCAGAGGGGAGATTTGAATAATAACCATAAAGGAGCAATTCTTCAGTTCCTCTCTGATAGCAAACCAAATTGTCCTGCCATGCAAACACTGATTTGCCTTTGAGGCCAGGCCTGTTGGGGTCAAACACTTTCTTCTGGGAAGTAGGAGTCCTAGATGAGGAATCTGCTCCCTCATATGGAGCTGGGACAGTCTATTAGTAGGGTGTTGACATAACCTGAACATCTCTTAGGATGATGAAAATTAAGAATGGGAAAGAATATAGGACTTCCCTGGTGGTCCAGTGGTTAAGACTCTGTGCTTCCAATGCAGGGGGTACGGGTTTCGATCCCCAATTGGGGAACTAAGATCCCACATGCCATGCAGCATGGCAAAAAAAAAAAAAAAAAGAAAGGGTAAGTATAACTGGAGATTTCCAGGTGAGTTCAGTGTTGGCAGCTGACGAACAAGCTGTTCTGAGCACCTGCCGTGTGCCCAGCGCCATGCTAGGGCATTGTGGAGCACCAAAAAGTCATATTCCACCCCTGCTGTCCTGCCTCTAATAACCTAAGAATAGCAAAGCCTGCTTTGCAGGACTGTGGGTTAGACACGATGCCTGGCCCAGTGCCTGGTGCCCCCCATTGTGTTTATACTCCTCCACATTCCAAATGGGAGTGAAGACAACTTACAGATATGCAAACAATTCAGCCAGAAAAAAATAAGGTTAAAATCCACCTATTTTAACTATATTTATTGAGAGCCTACTATGTGCCAGGCACTGAATAAGAGAATGTGGCAGAGAGAGTATGGAGAGGAAGGTAAGACAGATTGGGCTGATGAGGTTGGAAAACAAAAAATATTATATGAGGCCTTAGACTCTTACTACAGGAAGACCTCAACTCTGGATTAGAGCTTCCTGGCAGCCAAGGCACACATGGAAACACAAGCAACAACGAGATTTACAAGATCAACAAGATGAAGCAGGGAAGGAGTAGGGTGAGGTGAGGGAACAGCATGTGCAAAGTCCCTGTGGTGGGAAGGGGAGTTGGCTGCTTGGGGGACTGAAGGATACGCAGGCTGATTGGTACACAAAAGGTAAGGAGGGTGTTGGTGGATGATGAGGCAAGGTGGGCAAGGCCAGATCATGCAGGGCCTTATGGACCATGATGAAACTGGTATTTATTTTGAGAGCAGTGTTAAGATTAAATAAACCATTTTAAGCAAAGATAGTATGTATATGAATGTCTGACAAAAGAAAGGTAGGTGTGTGAGTGAGTGACATAATCTGAGTGAGGTTTTAAGGTGATTCTTTAATCCCTGAAAGAGCCTTTGCAGATGAGGAAACCACAGTTCAAAGAGGTTGAGTGACTTGCCCAAGGGCACACAGCTAGGAAGTGGTAAACCGGCCCTCCAACCCACATCTGTCTAAGGCCAAAGCCCATGTCTCCCCTTCTCTCTCTAAGGGCTGAGATGGGCAGGGAAGGCGTCCTGGAGGAGGCAGGTCTGCACCCGGGTCTTCCAGAACTGTGGGGAAAGAGCAGTGGGTCCTGACCACCTTTCCTGCTCCCTGTTCCACTCCAGCCACCTACAACAAGCACACCAAGGTGGCCGTGAAGACGATGAAGCCCGGGAGCATGTCTGTGGACGCGTTCCTGGCAGAAGCCAACCTGATGAAAACTCTGCAGCACGACAAGCTGGTGAAGCTGCATGCCGTGGTCACAGAGGAGCCCATCTACATCATCACGGAGTTCATGGCCAAAGGTGCCTCATGCTGGGAGCTGGGGATGCAGGCTGTGGCTCCTCCGGGTCAATTGCAGAGTCAACGGTGACTCTGTCACGGTTCTTGCCTTCAAGATTTCCCCAGTCTGACCAGGAGCTCTTCTGACACGAGCTCACTGATCATCCTCATATCCACCTACCCCACCCTCCTGTCTGAGGGGGTGAAATCATGTTAGGGGGATGCCAGGAGAAGGGGAGCACATGGGCCCCTGGGAGAGCGGGTGGGGCCAGAATCCCCCTGGGTGATAGGAGAAGGGGCTTCTAGGGGTTCACTGTGAGCCCTAGAGCCTGGGGTGACTCCCTAAACCACCCCCCACCCCCCACCATCAGCCACCTTCCCTAGCTGGACCAATGCTCCAGAAAAGAGAGTCAAAGCATTAAGACCTTTGTCAACCTTAAGAGTTGACAAAGCATCCGTTCCAGGCGGCCCCCACCCTGCCTACACACAATTCAGGACGTCTCAGGGATCTTTTTTTAGACCACCGCTTACCAATCATTTTCAATCCCTGCCCATTTCTCTCTATACAGAAACATCTCACATGACCTCCATTTAGAGTGATCCAACATCTCAAAGCTTTTATCATTTTCTAAACACACAATTATGCCTGCCTTATAAAACCACGCCCCCAGTCATCCAAGCTCAGAAAGCCGTCTCAGTCAAGGGACCAGTCTGGCAATCACAAAGTCGTTTTCCAAACGCCCAAATTCTGTTTCTCAAACACTAGGAGCGGTAAATACTTTTATTTAGATCCATTACTAGGAACGATCTTAAGCACACGCTGAAGTCCTGAGAGTAGTAAATGTTGCTTCACCCTCCCCGACACAGGCAGCCTGCTGGACTTCCTGAAGAGCGAAGAAGGCAGTAAGCAGCCATTGCCAAGACTCATCGACTTCTCAGCCCAGGTGAGAGTCTAACGGGGAAGTCTGGGGAGGGCGACAGGAAGGCAATTCTCTCTTCAACAAATGTTTATTGATCACATACTATAGTAATAATAGCTAACATTTATTGAGTGCTCAGGATTAAAGTATGCTTCTTCTATGTGCCTTCTATGTACTAACTCACGTAGTCCTCACATCAACCTTCTAGGGTGAGATTTTTGTTATCTATTCCTTTGTAATCAACCACTCCAAAGCTTAGTAGCCTGAAACAGCAACGTATTATTTCCCATGATTCTGTGGAGTTGACTGGGGTCGGCTGGGTCGTTTCTCTGCTCCACGTGGTAAAACCAAGGTTCCTCTTGTGGATGCATTCTTCTGAGAGCTTGCCTGGGGCTAGAATGTCCGAGACGGTGGCTCATCCTCCAAGTCTCTCTCCAGTGGCCCCACGTCACTCAATAGGCCAAGCAGAGCTCCTTTACATCCTGGCGGCGAGGTTCCAAGAGGGAATCTTCTAAGGGACCAAGCCGTAAATGAGCAAGCTCTGCTTGTATCATGCTGACTAATGTCCCCTTGGCCAAAGCAAGTCACATGACCAGCCCTCAGTCAGTGTGGGAGGGACTACACCATGAGTCCCAGGAGGCATGGTTCACTGGAAGCCGCTGATGTAATAGTCCGGCCACAGATAGGTAATTGTCACTCCATTTTACAGCACAGGAAATTGAGGCACAGAGATGAAGTGAAGTACAGATGGGGAAACTAAGGCCCAGTGAGGTGGAGTAGCTTGCCTAAATTACTATGTTACTTTTAGGGGATACAGCAGTGAACAAAATGGAAAGTATTGCTGTCCTCCCAGGGTTTACACTTACTAAACAACTGAATCTCTTAGAGAGCCAGGACCCAAGTGGTCCTGGCTCAGTGCCAAAAGAATGCAGTATCCAGCAAAATTTAAAATGTCCATAAATCACACAAACGCTTCTTAAAACCCCATTTTCTTTCTCATCTTCCCTTCACTTTCTACAGCTCTTCTCACCCCCAGCCTGAGTGCTTTTTACTTCTAGCCTCTCATTCTCTCCTATCTGTGGGAAAACAGGGGAGGAAAATTCTGCTATGGGAGTACACGGCTGGAGCACTTAGCCCAGTCCAGGAGCAATCTGAGAAGGCTTCTCAGAGGAAGCGGTCTCTAGGCTGAGCCCTGAAGGATGAGTAGAAGTTAGGCAGATGAAGAGGAGAGGGAAGGGTATTCTAGGCAGAAGAAGCAGCCTGTGCCAAAGCCCAAAGGGCAAAACAAGAGCTCAGCCTGGTCAGTTGGAGGCTGGGCCTGGCAAAAATGAAGGGGGTGTGGCTTGCAGCCTGGAAGGTGTTAAGGGAGACGGGGGCGCCTGGGCCTAGGGCTGGGCCTTCAGGAGATGGCTGAGGCAGAGTTCACTTGAGTAGGCAAATCCTGGGGGGGTGGGCAGAAGTATAATAAAAGACTTTACCTTTCAGAGCCTGGAATGCCAGAGGCCTATGGAAATCAACACCTGGCATTTTCCCTTCAGTGGGCGCTGCCCCGGGGAAACAATAGTCTGGCCTGTTACTAAATTATAACTATCAAACTGGCAGAAACCTTGCCGGGTGGAGGTTCACCGACTGGGGCAAGAACCACTCTCCTCATGGCACAGACAGGAAAATAGAAACCACAGGAGGGAAAGAGGTTCCAGGCCCTTGTGCATCAAGGAGCAGAGGTACCCTCAGAGCCCAGGGACAGGAAGGAGTCAACCTGGTGGCCTGATCTTCACTTCCAGTCTAGAGAGGCAGGTGGGCGCAGTCAGTGGAGGCTGCCCAGCCCTGTCACCAACTGGCTGTGGAGCCTGAGATCCACTCTGGGTCTTGGTCTCTCTATTTGTCAAATGAGGGAATTGGACCATCTCTGTGGTTTTCAAGTTTGAAAGCTTTTTCTTTTTTTTTTTTTTTTAAGCCATAACTCGGTTAGTCAAATGAATCTTATAGAGCAGCTGAATACTTTAAAATAGATCAAAACAGAGCTGCTCTGATTGAAGCAGGTGGCCTTTATTTTGTCCCTCCAACCCCAAGATGACCTTGAGGTATCAACTGGGTTCAGTTTGAAGAGCCCTGAGGTGGGATATCCCTACAGGCCCTTCCAGCTGGTTCTGTGATTCCCTGATACTCTGAGAAGCAAACCCAGTAATAACGCCTGACATCATGGCAGCCCACTTGGTGGGCATGAAATCTCACCACCTCATTAACCCCCAATTCGTAGACCAACCCTGAACCCAGTCAACCTATCCACTATTTGTTCAGTTGACAAACCCTTGAGAAGAACCACTATATACACATGGGCTTAGAAATCACGTAGAGTTTTGCTATTGACCCCAGCTCTGCCTGTGTAGCTTTGAGCAAATTGCTTAACCTTTCTGAGGGCCACTTTCCTCAACAGGGACCATTATAGCCACTGTTGAAGTGAATAATTATATGCCAGACTCTGTTCTAAGCCCTGATGTAGACTTAGAGTATTAATCCTCACACAACCCCTTGGAAGAAGGTTCTATTTTCCCCATTTTACAGAGAAGAAAAGTGAGGCACAGAGGGTTAAAATAGTTTGCTTGGAGGTCACAGAGATATGGGGCTCAAATTGAGCTGGTCCAACCCCAGAGTCACCTAAGCATTCTCATCTGCTGTCTCCTGAGTGGGGTTAGTCCCACCTGCCCCACTGAGCTCATGTGCTCATGTGCAAATCCATAACATGAGAGTCTGTCCCTGGGTACTGAAAAATGGTAACGACCAGCATTAGTGCCTGCTCTGTGCCAAACATTCAGGTAGAGTAATGGACACAGACCCTGTGTCCATTACTGGACACAGGGCTGCCACAGCAGGGCTGTCAGATTTCCAGTCCTGGTCTCCACTTGGGCCAGTTAAGTATTTCTCTAGGATTCAGTTTTCTCACCTGTAAAATAGTGCTGATATCAATAGTACCTCCCCCAAAGCAAGAGTAAGTGCTATTTAAGTTTGTTAAGTATTATCTTATGATTAATGAATAAGCTACAACGTCCGCCGTTAATGTTACAGCTGTTGTTAACTGTTTGGTCGAGGAACTCCTTATAAATTTTCCACACCCCCTGGTCAAGACTCCACCTTACCACAAACAAAATCAGAAAGTCTCACGTCTTTGTTGGAAAGACTGGAGCCTCAGACCTCAGTTCCAATGGCCACAGGTGCTCCCTGCTGGCCAGTTTCCACAAGTGCACCATCCACTTGCCTCAGACTTTGAACAGGCTTGTGTCTCGGTTTGGTCTGGTCAGAAGTCCCACCTCCCCAAATAATCTCACCAGATTGAGCCCAGCTGCAGTTCTCCAGAGCACTGGGGTTCTGAGTAACTAGAGGCAGCTTGGGGTATGGGGAGTGGAAATCCACAGACAGGTTTGAATCAGAATCTCCCTGGTGGTGTGATCTAGAAAATGTGTCCCTCCCCTGTACAACAGAAATGGTGATAACGCCTGCCTCAAGGACATTGAAGGCCAGTTTATGAACTATAAATGCTACTTTCTGAGTTTCTGAGGGTTAGTCATAAGCCTGTTTCTGAGGGTTAATGCACAAACCCTTGTAAGTGGAAAACGTCTCTAAGGAAAAATCCCACATCTTTCTGTCAGGCTTCCAAGGTCCCATTGTGAATAAGAATCCTCCACACAAGGTTGGGATTGACATATATACATTAATATGTATAAAATGGATAACTAATAAGAACCTGCTGTATAAAAAAATAAATAAAATAAAATTCAAAACAAAAAAAAAGAATCCTCCACACAGTCCATTATGCACTCAGCAGCCATGATGACATTAAAATATATATCAGACCATGTCACTCTCCTGCTCTAAGACTTCTCTCTTCCCTTTATGCTTAGAATACAACCCAACTGCCTCTCCTAACCTACAAGGTTCTTCCAATCAGCAGCCTCCCTAACAACCTCAACTCTCCCAACTTCCCCTCTGGCAACTTCTGCTCAGCCACCTGTTCTATGAATACCCAAGCTCACTCCTACTTCCGGACCTTTGCTCATGGTGATGCTCTTATTTGACACACTTTTATCATCACTCAGATCTTTCCTAAAGTTTCACCTCATCAAAGCAGCCTTCCCTGACCATCCAATCCAAAACAGCCCTCTACACTTCGTGTCCTATTACCTGCTTCATCCTTTCTTTATGGTACTTATTACCACCTGCAGGGACCTTGCCTGGCTCCCCACCTGTTCAAGCAATATATCTGGCACCCATGAGACACTCAGTAGATATTTGTTGAATGAATAAAGGAATTTTCCCTACCCAGGCTTCGGGGTGAAGGAGGCATAAGAGGTACAGCAGAATGTTATGTGAGCCTAGGTTGTTCCCAGAAGTGGGGTTGGGGATGAAAGCCCGTCGAAGTATATTGGTTTGTGTGTGTGTAGGTCCTTGGAGAAATAACACTTTTTCCTCAAAGCGTTCTTGGGAGGTCTTGGAGCTCTAGAGAAGCCCCAAACTGGCCCAGGCCCTGAGGATCCCCCCAGTCTGGCTGGGTAGACAGAGAAATGCCAACCTGAGCCCAGGACCCTCCCACAAAAAAAGAGGGAGCTGGCGCACGTATTTTCCAGCCTTCTCACACTTGGACATTTCTCTTCTGCTTTTGGATGAGACCCACCTTGGGCTGGGCCAGATCCGAGGGTAAGGGTGTCTCTCTTTTGGGTGGAGATTGCAGAAGGCATGGCCTTCATCGAGCAGAGGAACTACATCCACCGAGACCTCCGAGCCGCCAACATCTTGGTGTCTGCGTCCCTGGTGTGCAAGATTGCTGACTTCGGCCTGGCGCGGATCATAGAGGACAACGAGTACACAGCTCGGGAAGGTAGGGGATGCTGCCGAGGGCCCCGTGGAGCCCACTCGGGTGGGTCGTGACTGTTGAGAGTTAAGACCCGTGAAAGTGATTGGTAAAAATGCAAAGGTCTGTCCCAGTATCAGCTGTGAGTTATTAAGCTGGACGGACTCCTGGACATAGTGTCTTGGTCTGCAGAGTCTCCCCCAGTGACTGTGATCAGTTGTAGATTGGGTTAGTCAAGTCATGTTGAAATTAAGGGTAAGAGCAACGTTATGTGTAGTCGACAAAAACTGGGAAGCATCTGGGCTTCCATGGTGGCGCAGTGGTTGAGAGTCCGCCTGCCGATGCAGGGGACGCAGGTTCGTGCCCCAGTCCGGGAAGATCCCACATGCCGCGGAGCGGCTGGGCCCGTGAGCCATGGCCGCTGAGCCTGCGCGTCCGGAGCCTGTGCTCCACAACGGGAGAGGCCACAGCAGTGAGAGGCCCGCATACCGCAAAAAAAAAAAAAAAAAAAAAACTGGGAAGCATCTAAATGTCCACAAATAGTAGAATGATCTTTAAATTGGGGTCTATTCACAGAATATGATATTATGGAACGATGAGAACTTACGAACCAGTGACACATGCAAAAAAGTAGATGACTATCACGGCATAATATCGAAATAAAAGAAATCAGACAAAAAAGTAGATGCTGGATAGTTGCATCTATATAAAATTCAGAAACAGGCAAACACATATGTGAAGGTTGACAGCAACAATATTCTTAAGAGCCCAAAAGTGGAAGCAACCCAAATGTCCATCCACTGATACACAAAATGGGATATAGACATACAATGGAATATCATTTGGCCATAAAAAAAGGCATGAAGTACTAATATACCCTAAACATGGATAAACTTTGAAAACATCATGTTAAATGAAAGAAGCCAGACACGAAGACTATATTATATGATTCCATTTATATGAAATGCCCAGAACAAGCAAATCTACAGACAGAAGGTAGATTAACTCCAGCCTAGGGCTGGAGTGGGGACCTGGCAAGAAATGAGTAGTGACTGCTGTGGTTTTGGGGGGTATGATGAAAATATTTTAAAACACAACTTTGTGAATATACTAAGAACCATTGTACTGTATACTTTAGGTGGGTGAATTATATGGTCTGTGAATGTATCTCAAACAAAAAAAACAGGCAAAACTCATTTATGATGTTAGAGATCAGAATAATAGCTACCTGGATTGGGGGGGGTATTGACAGAGAGGGGGCCGGAGGGAACACTTCTGAGAAAGTGTTCTATATCTTGATCTGAGTGGTGATTACAAAGGGATATACATATATAAAATGCATCAAGTTGTGTATGAAAGATTTGTACATTCTATTTCATGTTTATTATGACACAATTAAAAAAATCTAAACTTAGGGCAACCACTAAAAGAATAGAGTGTAGGGCTTCCCTGGTGGCACAGCGGTTGAGAGTCCACCTGCTGATGCAGGGGACACGGGTTCGTGCCCTGGTCTGGGACAATCGCACGTGCCGTGGAGCAGCTGGGCCTGTGAGCCATGGCCGCTGAGCCTGTGTGTCCGGAGCCTGTGCTCTGCAACGGGAGAGGCCACAACAGTGAGAGGCCCACATACCACAAAAAAAAAAAGAATAGAGTGTATAATTTCTAAACCAAGAGAGGATAAGCAGGAATAAAAAAAACTCTCTCAATCCCAAGGAAGGAAGGGATTGGGGAAAAAAAGAAAAAACATAGAGCATTTTCAGAACTTGACTATGTACTAAATCATAAAGCAGGTCTCAACAAACTCCAAAGAACATGTATCCTTTACACCACATTCCCCAACCACAGTGGAATTATGATAGAAATCACTCACCAAAGGTTAACTAAACCCATCCCAGACCAGAGGCAAGGAGGGGAGGACTAGAAGGGGAGACACCCAGTGACGGGGGAAACCTCAGAGGCCAAGAGCCAAAATCTTCCCTTTCCCCATTGCAGGGGGTTAGGGGGCGGAGGCATCAGATGTGACCTGGTCTCAAAGTCCCTTGAAGTTCTGCTGTCCCCAAAGATCCTGTGACCTCTAGGACTCCACTCTTCAGGAGTTGCAGTTCACCAGGACATCAGCTGAATCAATGAGGTGGCCCCAGAGAGTGAGTTCCCAGACACATCCCAGGCACCTCGGCCCACTCCTCCCCACTTTAGCCATCTGTCCTCAGGATGGATGTTCCTTGCTTCCACGGAGGCCAGATTGAGGGAAGTCACAGTTCTGCAGGGGGCAGACGTTGGCAGCTGTACCGCTGTCCTGTTCCCTTGCATTAGCAGAGACCCAGCCCTGACTGCTCCCCAGACTCAGCCTGACTCTGCTCTGTCCAAACCACAGGGGCCAAGTTCCCCATCAAGTGGACAGCTCCTGAAGCCATCAACTTTGGCTCCTTCACCATCAAGTCAGACGTCTGGTCCTTTGGTATCCTGCTGATGGAGATCGTCACCTACGGCCGAATCCCTTACCCAGGTAGGAGAGAGAACATCAGCTTGGGGCTGCTTCCAGGGCCCAGCCTGGCTCTCTTCTGTTGTCAATGCGGCCATTCGGACCGAGTTTTTGTTTGTTTGTTTGTTATTTTGTTTATTTATTGTTATCAATTTTTTTTTTTTTTTGGCTGCATCGGGTCTTCTTTGAGGCACGTGGGATCATTCGTTGCAGTGTGCGAGCTCTTCGTTGTGGTGCGCGGGCTTCTCTCTAATTGTGGCTTGCGGGTTTTCCCTCTCTAGTTGTGGCACGCGGGCTCCAGAGCACGTGGGCTCTGTAGTTTGCGGCACGGGGGCTCTCTAGTTGAGGCACATGAGCTCAGTAGTTGTGGCACACAGGCTTAGTTGCCCCACTGCATGTGAGATCTTAGTTCCCTGACCAGGTATCAAACCCACGTCCCCTCCCTTGGAAGGTAGATTCTTTACCACTGGACCACCAGGGAAGTCCCGATTTTTATCAATATTTTTATTGAAGTATAGTTGATTTGCAATGTGTTAATTTCTGCTGTACAGCAAAGTGATTCAGTTATATACATTCTTTTTTTTAATATTCTTTTCCATTATGTTTTATCATAGGATATTGAATATAGTTCTCTGGGCTGTACAGTAGAACCTTGTTGTTTATCCATTCTATATATAAAAGCGTCCATCTGCTAACCCCAACCTCCCACTCCATCCCTCCCCCAACCCCTTCCCCCCTGGCAACCACCAGTCTGTTCTCTATGTCGGACTGAGTTCCTGGCCCTCACCCCCAACTTCCCCTCGCCTGCCCCATCTCAGTTAAAGCCTCCATTATCCATCCAGTTTCTTAAGCCTGAAATCTGGGAGCCTGCTTGGCCCTTCCTCTTCTCTCATCCGTTTCCACATCCAAGAAGTCACAGGGTTCTGGCCATTTGACTCCAAAACACCCCAAGTCGGCCCACTTCTAACTCCACAGCCTCCACCAACACCAGGCCAACATCCTCCCTCACCTCGCTGGTGCAGTGGCCTCCTAATCAGTCTCCCATCTCTCTAACAGGCCTTTCTCCACCTGAGACCAGAGGGATTTTTCTAAAACTGCGAACCAGATCTTTTCCCTTCTCCACCTCTAACTTTTTAATGGCCTCCCAGCATAATTAGGACAGAATCCCAACTCCTAATTGTGGCCTGCAGGTCCTTCATGATCCAGCCCCTGCCTACTTCTCCCACTTCATTTCATGCTGTACCCCACAGCCCAGTCATCTAAAGCAGCAACCATTTTGGCACCAGGGACTGGTTTCACGGAAGACAGTTCTCCCACGGATGGAGGTGGGAGGGTGTTTCAGGTGGTAACGCGAGGGATGGGGAGCGATGGGGGACAGCAGATGAAGCTTCGCCTGCTCACCCGCCGCTCACCTCCTGCTGTGCGGCCCAGTTCCTGTACTGGTCCACGCCCCGGTGGTTGGGGACCTCTGATCTAAAGTACCATACATGTCCCTGTGATTCTCATTCACAATACCCTATACTGTTTCATTCACAGCATTCATCACCACTGATAACTATATATTCATTTGATATTTTCTCCATCAGACTCTGAGCTCTGTGAGGCCAGAAATCATTTCTGTATTCCTCACTGGTGCATCTGCACTGCCTACATTTGTGATTGGCTCATAATGGGTGTCTAGTAACTATTCGTCAAATGGATGAATTTATCCCCATGCCTATGGGCAGCACCCTACACTGAGTAGACCATAGGGTATACAAAGATATACCCGACATGTAGATTGCCGGGGACTCAGTAAATAAAGTTGTTCGCTGTTCCTTTTCAGTTGGGATGTATCCTAGGGTATCTGTAGCCAGAACACTGGGGAGAAGAGGCAAGGTGGATATAAAGAGTCCCTGACTTTTTTTTTTTTTTTCGCGGTACGCGGGCCTCTCACTGCTGTGGCCTCTCCCGTTGCGGAGCACAGGCTCCGGACGCGCAGGCTCAGCGGCCATGGCTCACGGGCCCAGCTGCTCCGCGGCACGTGGGATCTTCCCGGACCGGGGCATGAACCCGTGTCCCCTGCATCGGCAGGCGGACTCTCAACCACTGCGCCACCAGGGAAGCCCGTGTCCCTGACCTTTTAAGTAAATAGTCCTGAGTTTTAATCCTGTCCCCATCAACTATTATACTTTGGGAAATCCACTTGACTTCTACCCTAGTTCTTCATCTGTAAAAATTATAGGTAATGATGTCAACTACCTTGCAGAAGTGGTTTTGAAGATTAGAAATAAAAGGTGTAGACACTTGGTTCACTCATCAGTATTTATCAAATTCCTACTGTGTGTTAGGCATGAAGGATACAGCGCATGAAGGATACAGTAAGAGACAAGGTCCCTGCTCAGCAGGAGCTCACGTTCTAGCCTGGAGGAACACACACTAAACAGACACACACTCTCAGTGGAGATCACTGCAGAGAAGAAAATGAAGCAGGGGCTCGGGAGAGGGGGTGACATGGGCCTCCTGCGGACAGGGAGCACTGTCAGAGCAGGTCGTATTTGAGCGGAAAGCCAGCTGAGTGAAGATCTGGGGGAAGGATTCCAGGTAGAAGGTACTGCCAGCTCTTAGGGCCTGCGGTGTGCCTGAAGAATAGCAAGGAAGCCAGGTAGCTGGAGACAAGGAATGAGAGCAGACGGTACATGAGGGGGTTGGCAGGGGCCCAGTCAGGCAGGATCCGTAGTCATGGTGAAGCCTATAGGTGTTAGTCTAAGTGTACAGAAGCTATTGGAGGATTCTAGGCAGGGAAGTGGCATCATCTGATTTCCACATGTAAGCGATGCTTTGGTTTAGTGTGGAGAGTGCATCGGGGCTGGGGAGATGGTGGGAGCTGCAGCAACGGCACAGGCAGTGGTGACAGTCGTAACAGATGTAAGTTGATGAGTTGGTGCTGTGTTTTATAAGAAGAAAGGGTGTGACTTACTGACGTGGAAGGTGAGGGAGAGAGAAGAATCAAGGATGAGTCTCCTGGTTTTGATTGAGCAACTGGGTGCATGACGGTCTGGGAATAGAAATTCAAGAATTCCGTTTCAGCCCTGTTAAATTTGAGGTGACTTGTAGACATCTAAGTAAAGATGTTCAAGGAAGCACTTGGATCTATGAATATGTTTGGTGTTCAAGACTGGTAATATAAAATTGGGGATCATAGATGTTTAAAGTGTTGTTCTTGAGGATAACTAACATAAACTTTAATTGAACAAAGAAATGTTCCCAGGGCTTCCCTGGTGGCACAGTGGTTGAGAATCTGCCTGCTAATGCAGGGGACACGGGTTCGAGCCCTTGTCTGGGAGGATCCCACGTGCCGTGGAGCAACCGGGCCCGTGAGCCACAACTACTGAGCCTGCGCGTCTGGAGCCTGTGCTCCGCAACAAGAGAGGCCGCGATAGTGAGAGGCCCGTGCACTGCGATGAAGAGTGGCCCCCACTTGCCACAACTAGAGAAAGCCCTCGCACAGAAACGAAGACCCAACACAGCAAAAATAAATTAATTAATTAATAAACTCCTACCCCCAACATCTTCTTAAAAAAAAAAAAGAAATGTTCCCACTCATAGGGTGACACTGAGTCTAGCTACCTGTTTTATCTTGAGGGTACACCAATAAAAACCAGGCAATGGGTTATGGAATGCTGTATCCATTAGGATGCATTAGGCTGCAAGTAACAAATTATCAGGCTAAGAGTGGTGGAAACAATAGGTAAGTTATTTTTCCCCAGAGCAAGGAATCTGGCACTGGTGACTGGTCAGTTCAGTTGCTCAAATGCTCTCAGGACTCTGGGTTGGTTCCTCTGTGACTGTCTTCCCCATGTGGTCAGATGGCTGCTGCAGCTCCAAAGATCACATTGTGTCAGTATCCAAAGGAAGCAGGAAGGGTGTGTCCTCCAAAGCCTCTTTTCTCATAAGGGAGAAAAACCTTGCCTGAAAGTTTCCTGGGAGTCTCCCCATCAGCTCCATTGGCCCAAACTGTGCACCAGGCCCCTGCCCTCGCTGCAGGGGTGGCTGGAGAAGGGATACCTGGCTTTCACAGTGGGAGGAGCTCAGTTCCCATGGGGAGGTGGGGAGTGATGGTTATTGGGGAGGCAACAGTGTCTGCCACCCCAACCCCAATCCCTCCCTTTTCAATTCCATGGCTCCTTCTCAGGGATGTCAAACCCCGAGGTGATCCGGGCACTGGAGCGGGGGTACCGGATGCCTCGACCAGAGCACTGCCCCGAGGAGCTCTACAACATCATGACTCGCTGCTGGAAGAACCACCCCGAGGAACGGCCCACCTTCGAATACATCCAGAGTGTGCTGGATGACTTCTACACGGCCACCGAGGGCCAGTACCAACAGCAGCCATGACGGGGGCCGGCCAGGCAGGGCCAGGCACTGAGGCCATGCCTGCGCAGGGGCTCCAGCACCATCTGCCCAGCACCCGCTCACCTTTCCCACTCCCAGACACCCACCCTCTCTCCAGCCACAATTCCTCATCTGTCAAGTGGGTGGGTTGGACCGGACAATCTCTTTTTGACTCTAGCAACCCACAATCTGCCAATCTCAGGACACCCCCGGTTGATATTTCTATTGCCTGGGACAGCTGGATTCCAGTTACAGCTGTGGTTTGGATGGAGAACTTTAAAAATAATGAAATAAATATTTAAATAAAAGATCTGAATGCTAAAGGTTTTACTAACAGGTTGACTTGTCTTGTCCTGCCAATTTCTGAACATTTGCCTTTTGCTGGATGTCAAGTCAAAGGGGGAAGGACTGGCAAAGAGAAGTGGGGTTCAGTGCTCACAGTTTTCTAACTGCCCCCAAATACTTGCTAGCTGTGTTAGTTTCCTATGGCTTCTGTAACAAATTAGCACAAACTTGATGGCTTAAAACAAAACAAATTTATTGTCTTGCAGTTCCATAGGTCAGAGTCTGAGATGGGTTGGCAGGGCTCTGGGGGACAATTGTGTACTTGCCTTTTCCAGCTTCTAGAAGCTGTCCACATTCCTGGTTCCCTTCTGTTCATCACTCCAAATTCTGCTTCCGTTATCATATCTCCTTCTCTGACTCTGAGGCTCCTGCCTCCCTCTGTTACTTGTAAGAACCCCTGTAATTACATTGGACCCACCTGGATAATCCAGACTAATTTTTCCATCTTCAGTTCCTTAATCATATTTGTAGTCCCATTTGCCACATAAGGTAACATCTTCACAAGTTCCAGGAATTAGGACGTGGACATCTTTTTTTTTTTTTTTTTTTTTTTTTTTTTTGCGGGGGAGCTTTATTCACCTATCACAGTGGATGGTTTTTTGTCTCCCAGAAGCTGGGTCGGCCAGGATGACAGGAATGATTTTTCACGATCTGGGACACTGACTCTCCTGTCAAGCCACTTTGCTATGCATGTTGGTGGGTCTGGATCTCCCACAGGATAGGGGGCTGCCTGTAGCCCCTGCATTTCTCATGGCCAAGCAGCCACCATGGTTGTTAAGATGGTATCCACCACTGCAGGAGCCCTGGCAGCTGGGCTATGTCTGCTGAGAGGTATCCGGTACCCTGCGTTGGAAGCTCTCAGTGGAGGGTGGGGTGTGGGGGCAGATGTGGGAAGGAGGCAGAGAAGATGAGGCAGTGGGGCCTTCCTGCATGTTGTCTCAGTTGAAAGTCACTGTTGGTTAGCTTTGTGGTAGGGGGAGCGATGAGAAGAGGTGGACAGTGGGGTGGGGAGCAAATAACACCTTTCTGTATTCTTGTATCTCCTGAAGGATCTATCTCCTTCTGTGAAGCACCCGCCAGAGTCCCATGGAACGCTATACTGACTTGATTCTGTAGCCTTGAGTAGCACAGGGTCTAACCTTAGGCACTGGGTATAAGAACAGTGGAAAATAAAGCTAGCAGTGTTTCAACTGACTTAGTTTATAACTGAATTTCTCTCTTGCTTTCTTGTTTGGGAATGTGTCTTTGGATATCTGAAAGCAGAGCCCAGGGTCCTGTGATAGGAATCTGCATATATGATTCGTGGCATATTAGATTGCTGTTCAGTTATCCATAGGAGGAGTGTACTTCCTGCCCCACTGATGTTGAGCTCGGCCACGGACTTGCTTTCACCAATGGAATGTTAGCAGATATGATGTAAGCAAAGACTAGAAATGTGCTTGTGTGGCTGGGCTTGCCCTCCAGTCTTTTGACCTGAAAAGAACAAGGTCCAAGGAAGATAAGTGACATGTGAAACAGATCTGGACCCAACCTGCAGCTTGGATTTAAACCCAGCTGAGCACGGCCTTGATCAACTGAAATCCAGCCAACCCATGGACATGTGAGAGAGAAGTAAATGCTTATTATGATAAGCCCTTGAGTTCTGGGGGTGTTTTGTTGTGTAACATTATTATAGAAATAGATGACTGAGAAATAATCTCAAAAGGTGGAGCCTATATGGACAAGATCAAAGGGTCAATTCCTGCCCTCCTGCTCTCTCAGTTTACACTGCCCTCTGAACCCCATTAGCCTACACCCTGATTTATCCCTTTGGTCACAGGAAAGACTGATGAATACTGGGGACAGGTACAACATCAAAAGTATGATCTGTGAAAGAAAAAATTGATAAATTGGACTTTATTAAAATTAAAACTCTGCTCTAAGACATTTAAGAAAATGAAAATACAAGCTCCAATCTGGGAGAAAATACTTGCAAAACATGTATCTGACAAAGGACTGATATCCCAAATACACAAAGTCTTAAAACTCAACAATAAGAAAGCAATTCTCTTTAAAAAATGGGCAAAACTGGGCTGCCCTGGTGGCGCAGTGGTTGAGAGTCCGCCTGCCGATGCAGGGGACACGGCTTCGTGCCCCGGTCTGGGAAGGTCCCATATGCCACGGAGCGGCTGGGCCCATGAGCCATGGCCGCTGAGCCTGCGCGTCCGGAGCCTGTGCTCCGCAACAGGAGAAGCCACAACCGTGAGAGGCCCGCGTACCGCAAAAAAAAAAAAAAAAAAAAAGGGCAAAACACATGGACACCTCAAAAAGAAGATATGCAGATGGAAAATAAGTATATGGAAAGATGCTCAACATCATATGCCATTAGAAAAATGCAAATTAAAATAACAGTGCAATACCACTGCACTCCTATCAGAATGGTTAAAATTCAGAACACTGATACAACCAAAAGCTGACAAGGATGTGGATCAACAGGGACTCTCACTCGTTGCTGGTGGGAATGCAAAATAGTGCAGGCACTTTAGATGCCATTTGGCTCTTTCTTACAAAACAAGCATACTCTTATCATACAGTCCAGCAGTTGCACTCCCTGAATGAGCTGAAAACTTATGTCCACACAAAAATCTGCACAGATGTTTGTAGCAGCTTTATTTATAATTGTCAAAAGTTGGAAGAAACCAAGATATCCTTCAATAGGTGAATGATAAACAAACTGTGATACATCCATATAATGGAATATTGTTCAGTGCTAAAAAGAAATGAGCTATCAAGACATGAAAGAACCTTAAATGCACTAAATGAAAGAAGCCAATCTAAAAAGGCTACATACTGTATGATTCCAACTATACGACACTGTAGAAAAGGTAAAACTATAGAGACAGTGAAAAGCTCAGTGGTTGCCAGGGGTTTGTTGGGGAGGGAGGGAGGGATGAAGAGGTGGAGCACAGGCGATTTTCAGGGCAGTGAACCTATTCCATGTGATTCTCTTAATGGTGGATACATATCACTATAAATATGCCGAAACTCATAGAATGTACAACACAAAGAGTGAACCCTAATGTAAAATATGGACTTTGGTTAATAATAGTGTATCATTATTGGCTCATCAATGCTAACATATGTACCACACTGAGGCAAGATATTAATCATAGGGGAAACTGGGGGCTGGATGAGGGAGTATACGGGAACTCTGTACTTCACACTCATTTTTCTGTAAACATGAAACTGCTTTAAAAAATAAAGTCTATTAAATAAATATGGGGATAGATTTGTGCCACCCATTTTATGGGAAAACGGCACGCACTCCTCCCTGGAAGATGGCAAAGAAGGCATGGGTAAAGTGCCCATTCTAAGATGTTAATGACTTGTTTCAATCTTTTCTCTAGTTATAGCTTTGAGTTTAAATATAGGGAAAGCACTTGTTTCACTCTCTTCCCTGTGACTTGTAAAACTTTCTCCTTATTACCCCCCTGGGCCCTCAATTTTGTCACGTGTCTGTCCTTGTCACAATATGTTCTGACATAAGGCTATAACAGTTTGCATTCTGTTTGCATCCCTTCCCTTTGGGGGGTTGGCAGTGACTGCTGGTTGTCCCCATATCTATGTTCCCCCTTCTTCTAGAAGTAGAATTCTGAGAAACAGAATTTTTATTAGGGACACATAACTCCCTGGAATGAAGACTACATTTCCCACTCTTGCAGCAAAGTGTGGCCACGTGATTAAATCCTGATCAATGGGTTGTAAGTGGAAGTGTGGTGTAGCATCTTCCAAATTCCTTTCTTAAAAGACAACTGATGTGGTCTCTTCGCCTCTTATTTTTCATCTCTTCCTCTATCTTTCTGCCTAGAATGTACATGTGAAGGCTAGAGCTTTAGCTGGAAGCTTGGACCCTGAGGAAAATAAATTAATTCTAGGGATGACAAAGCTGGATGAAGCTTGATTCCCTGAAGATATTTGAGGCACAGCTGCCATATCAGCTAAGACAGTCCTCCCCAGACTTTTAACTTTACAGGGTGTGACAGGCACTGTTGGTATCCCTTAAAGTGGACCGGATTTTTAGCTGTCATCTGCATCACTGTGCCTGAGAGCTCTTTTTCTAAAACTGCAAAAAGCTTCAGCTACCAGTGTTCCCAGAAGGCCAAAAGTTCTAAGGAATTAACACCCTGTGGGATCAGTCCTCAACTAATGACTTTTGGGAGGTGGTGTATAAATCCCCCAGCTCCCTTGCCTCTTGGGTAGGATAACTGGGGTGAGTGTTTTGCATTGTTTCCCAGAGTTTCCCCACAGAATTAAGCTTCAGTTAACCACGATGGTAACTTGCTTGACAACATATGCTTCCAAGTATAGTTCCAACACGAATGTGGGTTGATAGTTTCATGTATATTCACGAATCAGGTGAAAATGAAATAATGAAGGCGTACATCAGAACTTCATTTGTTATTCAATGATATGAGCAACTTCTTTGCTGAATAAAGTAAGAGTTTCAAATGCTATCACATTTTTGTGCTAATCACAATGTAACAGCTACAGACATGATGTTCTGAAAGTTTAGTCTGCATTACTGACACTTTCTCCATCACTTTAAGTATAAGCTGGGGTTTGGCAAACTACATTTTATTGGAACACAGCATGCTCATTATTTACTGTTTGTAGCAGCTTTCGTACTACAAGGCGGGGTTGAGTAGTTGTGACACAATCACATGGTCTGCAAAGCCTAAAATATCTACCATCTGTACCTTTACAGAAAATTTTTGCTAACAAAGCAAAAATTCAAGTCCTGATTTGTAGCATTTGCTGATTTTTGTGGTGTAAATATCCCCACCATGGCCAATTTTAAGCTACCATCCAGAACTGTATTGTGGCTTTCATGGGGCTTAGGCAGTTTTGCCTTTGTAGGACACTTCCTTCATAAAATATACATTTTATAAATATCAATATAAATGTTTTTATTTATAAACATAAATTGTATTAAATATAAATTGCAGTCAACAGCTGCATTGATATAAAAATGAATACACTGGGAATTCCCTGGCAGTCCAGTGATTAGGACTCGGCGCTCTCACTGCTGGGGCCTGGGTTCAATCCCTGGTCAGGGAACTAAGATCCCATAAACTGCGCAGCGTGGCCAAAAAATAAATAAATACATACATAAATAAGTAAATAAGCTCTTTTTTTAAAAAAAAATGAATATGCTAATATTACGTATGAAAACTTTTACTTCAACACCAAAGTTCATTTTTGCCTTCTGATTTTATTTTATTTTATTTTATTTTGTGTGGTATGCAGGCCTCTCACTGTTGTGGCCTCTCCCGTTGCAGAGCACAGGCTCCAGACACGCCGGCTCAGCGGCCATGGCTCACGGGCCCAGCCGCTCCATGGCATGTGGGATCTTCCCAGACCGGGGCACGAACCCGTGTCTCCTGCATCGGCAGGCGGACTCTCAACCACTGCGCCACCAGGGAAGCCCTTGCCTTCTGATTTTAAAAGGAATTAATTTCTTTTAAACATTTCGTGGACCCTAAAAGTATGTTGGGCCTTGGGCACTGTACCTACTGTGTTAATGGATAAATTGTCTCTGCTACCAACCCAAAGTCACTGAATACAGAGCTGGGAAGAGATGTGTAGCAGCACATGAAATAACAGTATTTCTGTCATACACATAAAATAGATGTAAATAAAATCAAGAGCTTAGCAAATAATAAAATCTAGTAAAATTATTAGGAAATGAGTTTTGAATATTTCATACTTTTGTTTTTAATACCACTTATTTAATTTTAAATGTATATAATTTAATTTTCAATAATGCCCGTATTCAACAACTGGCTCACAAAATTTCTGAGAATTTAACTATCAGCTCTTGCAAACAGTAGAAGCTGGCTTCTGCACACCATTGCCTTCTGGCATCCCTTTACCTCCCAGATAAAGTACTTTTGCTTGAATCCTTGTCTCAGAGTCAGCTTCTGGAGAAAAGCAAACTAAGACAGAGAAAAGTAAGTGTTCATCTTGTTAAGCCACTGTTATTTTCCAGGGGGGTGGTGTGTGTCTTCCTTGCAGCCGGATCTATTCCCAACTGACAGAGTGAGGCCTAAGATTAATTCATAATGCAAGCATTCAACAAATATTTTTTTGAGCACATACTTAATAGGGACACAGTTGGGAACACCATAGACTCAGTGTAGGCTTTCATGGAAGAAGGACAATAAGCAATAACCAAAGTATCTCTGTGTGTGTGTGTGTATGTGTGTGTGTTCCCAACTGTGTTGGGGGCAGGGAACAGCTCTCTGAGGTGACAGTTGAGCTGAGACCTAATCATGAGAAGGAGCTAATCACACAAAAGGTTGAGAGAAGAATATTCCAGAGAGAAGGAATTGCAAGTACAAAGGCCCTGAGGTAGAGATGAGCTCGGCAAGTTCCAAGTAGGTCTGTGTAGCTGGAGCCTGGTGAGTAAAGAGGACAGCGTAGGAGTCAAGGCCAGATCATGAAGGCCCTTGCAGGCCATGGTGAGGACTTGGGATTTTCTGTTACCACAGTGAGAATCATTCGAGAGTTTTAAACAGGGAAGAAACAGTTGATTCTTGTTTTTTAAAAGATGACTTTGATGGTTAAATAGATATTAGAGGTGACAAGAGTGGGTGTAGAAAAAAATCACCCCAGATGCCCAGGGGAGAGAGGGGAGGGTGGCCTAGGCAAGGATTGCGCCATGGTTTGTGACAAAATGACCCCCAATGAATCATGCCTCCTTGAACTCGTGCCTGTGTGTGATCCCCTCCCACTTTGACTCTGGACTGATCTTGTAACTTGTTTTGACCAACAGATTGTGACAGAGCTGATGCTATGGGATTTCTGAAGCTTAGGCCTTAGGAAGAGGCTAGCAGCTTTTGCTCTCACCCTCAGGGACCCCTGAGACCACACTGTGAAGAAGCCTAGGCTGCCCTTGTTGAGGATGAAAGACCATGTGGAGAGAGAGGCCCTTCTGATAGTCAGCACCAACCTCCCAAATATATGAGGCCACCTTGGACCCTCCAGCCCCAGTTAAGCTGTCAGATGAGAGCGTATGAAAGATCCCAGTTGAAACCATCAGAATTTCCCAGATGGCCAACTTACACAATCAAGGGAAATAATAAATCATTGTTGTTTTGAGCCACTAAGTTTTAAGGTAGTGCGTTATGTAGCAATAGATAACTGACACCACTGTGAGAAGGACATAGATCAATACATCCTACCCTTTTCCTTGGAGATATCTAAGGATCGGATTTGCTTCCTCTAAGCCTAGCCCCACCCTCCAGTTTTCCTTGGAGAAGCATTTTTGCAGGTGTCTGGAACTACATGCCTCGATGCTCCTATAAGACCCCTCTAGTTTGGGTTTGGTTTTGTCTGTCTGTCTGGATGTACAACGGAGGCATGGACTCGACTCAATGGATTTGAGTCAAGCCTTATCCCCCTTCTGATTTGCTGGGTTACATTGTCCAAGTTTCTCAACTTATCTTTATCTTAATGTTTCCACCATTCCAGAGATAAAAAGGCAGCCCTACTGACCTCAAAGTAATAACAGCAAACATGTATATAGCACTTACCATGTGACAGGCACTATTCTAATCTTTTGACATATATTAACTTATTCAGCCCACATAACCATCCTACGAGGTAAGGTCTTTTATGATCCATGCTCTACAGATGAGGAAGTTGAGGTTTAGAGAGGTTAAAAAACTTGCCCATCTTCACACCCATTAGCATGGTTATTATTAAATATAACAACAACAACAGAAAATAACAAGTGTTGGTGAGGATGTGGAGAAATTAGAACCCTTGTGCATAACTGATGGGAATGTAAAATGATACAGCTACTGTGGGAAATAGTATACCAGTTCCTCAAAAAGTTAAACATAGAATTACCATATGATTCAGCAATTCCACTTCTGTGTGTACACCTAAAAGAAGTGAAAGCAGGGATTTGAACAAATATTTCATAGCAGCATTATTTACAATAGCCAAAAGGTAGAAACCACCCAAATGTCTTAAGGAATAAAATTCTGATACATGCTACAACATGAATGAAACTTGAAGACATTATGCTAAATGAAATAAGCCAGACACAAAAGGACAAATATTGCATAATTCCATTTATATGAGGTATCTAGAATAGGCAAATTCATAGAGACAGAAAGTAGAATAGTGGTTACCAGGGGCTGAGGGGAAGGTATAATGCAGAGTTAAGAGTTTAATGGGTACAGAGTTTCAGTTTGCGATGATGAAAAGTTTCCGGAGATGGAGGGTAGTAATGACTGCCCAAGATTGTGAATGTACTTGATACCACTGAATTGTACACTTAAAAGTGATTAAAATGGTAAATTTTATGTGATGTATATTTTATAATAAAAAAAATTAAGGGAAAAGTGAAATTTGCCCATACCATGGAGCTGGGGGGTGACAGAGATGGGATCTAAACCCAAGCAGTCTTACTCCAAGATTCTGATGTATGTATGTT
Source organism: Orcinus orca (assembly GCF_937001465.1). Taxonomy (NCBI): domain Eukaryota; kingdom Metazoa; phylum Chordata; class Mammalia; order Artiodactyla; family Delphinidae; genus Orcinus; species Orcinus orca. The sequence goes on along the minus strand of NC_064574.1, from coordinate 27,156,343 downwards.
ACTAAAGGAGACTGGGTCATGAAAGCCCTATGGGAAAAACAGAAAGTATGAGGGGAAAAATGGAAATACTGAGGAATATACCATTCATGGAACTTTGGTCCTTATCAGTCATCCTTCTTCAGGCATCCAGAAATGGTGGGAAACACCCAGGATTCAAGCTCCAGGAGAACTGATTGCAAGTTTGGAACCTATGGCTTACTAGCTATGAAACTCTGGCAAATTCCCCCCCCCCAGTCTCTCAAACTTCTTCCCCCTTGGGGATTTATCTGTTGTGCTCTTCTTCAGGATAGTTGTGTGGGTCACAAGAGTTAATAAGTGTATGTTTCAATTATCTATTGCTGCATGAGAAACCACTCCAAAATCTAAAACAACCGAGCTCAGCTGGGCAGTTTTTTTCTTCCATGTAGTGTCAGATAAGGTTATGCATGTGGCTGTATTCTGTTGGCAGTTCAGCTAGGGTTAGAATGTCCATGATGACTCCATTTGTATGCCTAGTGCTCAACTAGAATTTCCAGAGTAACTTGAGGAGATGCCTGGGCCTCTCTCCCTCTCCATGTGGCTCTCCAGCTGGGTAGCCACACATCTTTAGACCCAAGATGATGGAAACAGAAGCTGCCAAGTCTCTTAAGGCTTAGACCCAGAACTGGCAGCGTCATCTGTACCACATTCTATTGGCTAAAGCAAATGATGTGGCCAGCCAGATTCAAAAGGAAGAGAACAAGCGTCTACCTCTTGGCGGGAGAAACAGTATGCTCACGAAAAGATGGGAAGACTTGTTGGCAGCCTTCTTTGTCTGGCAATCCACCATAGTGGTGCTTGTAGGTGCGCAACAGAGTTCAACTGCCCCCTGCCAAGAGGTAGGATTAGATAAGAGAGTCTTATGAATAGTTTTAGCATAATGCTAAATGCTGCAGCACACAACAAATGTTCAGTAAGTGATTATTATTATTAACCATTATTATTCTTTTGTCTTTTTAAAATTAATTAATTAATTAATTTTTGGCTGTGTTGGGTCTTTGCTGCTGAGCATGGGCTTTCTCTAGTTGCAGCGAGCAGGGGCTGCTCTTCGTTGCCGTGCGCAGGCTTCTTTTTTTTTTTTTTTTTTTTTTTTTTTGCGGTACGCGGGCCTCTCACTGTTGTGGCCTCTCCCGTTGCGGAGCACAGGCTCCGGACATGCAGGCTCAGCAGCCATGGCTCACGGGCCCAGCCGCTCCGCGGCATGTGGGATCCTCCCGGACTGGGGCACGAACCCGTGTCCCCTGCATCGGCAGGCGGACTCTCAAGCACTGCGCCACCAGGGAAGCCCCAGGCTTCTCATGTTGCAGAGCACGGGCTCTAGGCGCGCGGGCTTCAGTAGTTGCCACACGCGGGCTCAGTAGTTGTGACACACGGTTTAAGCTGCTCCGCGGCATGTGGGATCTTCCCGGCCCAGGGCTCGAACCCGTGTTCCCTGCATTGGCAGGTGGATTCTTAACCACTGCGCCACCAGGGAAGTCCCACCATTATTATTTTTTCACAACTTTTCCTAACAGTTGCAGATAGCACTGGTACTGTATCCACCTTACAGTGATACATGGACCAAGAGAACTTTCAGGTCTCTCCCAATTTTAACTCCACAACTCTTTGGGTCTCCTTTTCCAGCTACTGGAAACTGAGGCTTAGGAACGATGAGTGACTTGCCTCGAGTCACACACTTAGGTAAGTAGCACATGGTTAAGTCCACATTCAAAGATGTTTCCCTCCATTAAAGATGCTGCTTTTCCTTCATTCATTTAATAAGTAGTGTATTGTGTTGGGCACCTAACATATGCCAGAAGGAGTATACATAAGAGTCTAATGACAATTATTTATTGAATAATAGTATGTAACATTATGTCATTGGATCCTCATCATAAATGTATGATGAAGGTATTATAATCATCCCCTCTGCATTTCACAGATAAGAATGAGGCAGAGCGAGGTTAAATAAAAGGCAGGATCCTACCCACATAGGAATTATATTTTATTGGAGAGGATATAGGATATTCAAGCAAGTAATTAAATATATAATTACAAATTATTCTGCTAATAGAGCCCTGGTACCCATCCCACTCACCCATATCAGGGGCCTCAGGTAACCCTGGCAACGGGTCTTCCTGCCAATAGTAAAAATGAAGTCCACAAAACAAGTGCGTTTACTCACACCTCTATTACCCACAATGCAGTGTCAAGAGTGGGAGGAGCAGGCTCTGCCAGGAGCTAACATGGCTCCCGTAGTTACACCATTCTCTCTTTTCACCTAATCAGCGACCTGACTCCCCAGACCAAGCTACCGATCAGCAGCTAAGTCTTCTTTGCCCCTCCACTCACCGCCACGAAAGGAGCGACTGAAGGCAGGCAGCACCTTGCGGAGTTTAACTCCGTAACCAGGGAAACACTACTTCCGCTGACGTCACTACGACGACACGTGGATCCAAGATGGCGGCTGCGATGGTGAGTGAAGGAGGCTCCGGGAGCCGGAGACGGAGCGGGGCCCTCCGGGAGATCCCAGGACTTTCCGGCGTCCCATGCCTGGCCCGAGCCACCTCAGGGACTCCTAGTGCAGGCCTGAGGGACATCCCTGACAGGACTTGACTCCCCCAAACTCCCTCTCTCCGGCCTTTGCCCTGCACTCAGTCTTGTCAAGGCCCGAAGTTTTGGGGGAGGCACTGGGTCGGAGGAAAGGTCTCAAACACCGCCTCCGTCGGTTCCTATTCTGGCTTTGGTCTCCGCATCCTGTGACTCCCATTTCCCAGTTTTCACTTTCCAGCCCTGACCTCTCTGAAGAGCCCCCAGTTATTCCCACCTTCGCTCCTCCCTCTCACGTCCAGACCCTGCTCTCTCCGCCTCCCCACTGTCTTGACCAGTCCGCGGATGCGTCCTCACCTCTGACCAACCTTCCAGCCCAAATACTGTGTCAGATCTTTTCCAGAGCCCTGTCTTCACCTGTACCCTCAGCTGTTCCCACCGCGCACTTGTCTTGACTGCCGATACCCGGAAGCATGCCTTTGGCCCCCCCCATCCTCCATCCCCAGATTCTTCCCTAATCATTTCTCCTGTCTTCTCTCAATTCCCTGCCTCTCTCATAGGGAGCTTTTATCCCACTGGTTTTCAAACTTAACTGTGCATAAGACTCGGGGTGTGTGCTTGGAGGTTGTTAAAAATGCAGTTTCCAAAGATTCTAATTCCTTAGGGCTAGATGATGCCCAGGAATCTGCACTTTTATTAGCACTGTAGCGATTATGATCGAGATGGTCTGTAACTACGTTTCGAAAAACACTGTACCAGCCCCGCCTGCCCCCCTCCCCTTCCCATGCCCCTACAGGATGAAGCCTGTGTGTGAATAAGGGTATGTGGATAAGCTGTGCCTGGAAAGTGGGTCAGAACTTGCTGGCTTCTGGTACAGAACGCTGGAAGTAGATCTATGAAGGACTGGCCCTTTCTTCTTCCAGAAGCTCGGCTCACATTCTACTTGTCAAGAGACCAGAACCGAAACTAAGTCACTTAGTCCAGAGTGATTGTCTGGGTGTTCCTGTATGTTGCTTCCTCAGCAGATAATTGCATCCTGGGAGTGCACACAAAGGACATTTGACTTTAGTAAAGAAGATTGTTGTTTAAATTCTTTGGTGTTGATTTTCTCCAAACAAGGGTAGGATATTGGCTGATAACAAATTTCCCTCCTTCTGTTAACCAACTGATAAATTATCCTTTTTGTTTAATAAAGGGATTCCTTGTTTAGAACCTCAGAGGTCAGGTAAAAGTCTTCACAGTCTTGCCTGATAAAAATCCCCAAAGTGGTATGTTGAAACGCTTTTTTTTTCTGGACCACATTCAGAACAAGAATGGCATAAGAACTTAACAGGAAAAGTCACACCCGCTTTTACAAAAGTTCAATAAAATGGCATTTATTGCATTGCACTGGGAAATTCCTGCCCTGTTCTGAGGTTTTTAAGAGGTAATAAGTTAACATATTTCTGGTACACATTTATTTAATCAACAAATATTTGAGGGCCGGCTCTGTGCCAAGACCTAGAGATGTTCTGGTGAATTAGAGGGTCAAGGTCCCTACCTTCGTGGAGCCTTTCTAGTCTGAGGAGACAGGCAGTGAGTAAGTAAACATACATGAACAAGGTAGTGTCAGATAGTAGTAAGTGCTGTGAAGATGGCAAGGTGAAATGGTAGTGATTGGGGGTGACAGGGTGATGTACCTGCTTTGCATTAAGTGGTCAGAGAAGTCTTCTCAGAGAAAGTGACATGAGTTGAGACCTGATTGACAAGAAGGAACTAGCAATGCAAAGAGTGTTCCAGGTAAAGGAGATGGCAAGCGTAAAGGGCCAAGGTGGGAAAGAGTATGTTTGAGGAACATAGAAGGCTGGAGGGACTGAAACATGGTGAGGAGTCAGAGTGTGGTGCAGAGAATGATACAAGAGGAAATGGGAGAGAGGCAGGAAGAGCTGTGTTTCTAGAAGCATGCCTGTAATTGTGGTGGGTTGTAGTCTACAGTTTATAGTCTGTGGACTGCATTTTGAAAGACTGTTCTGTTAGGTGCTTCGCCTTCCCATCCTCTCCAGAACGTTACATTAAGGGAGCCGGCTTGTTCTCAGCCTGCAGAGAAACAGTGGAAAGGAGTTTGGATTTTATTCTAAGCACAGTGGAAAGCACAGCGATTTCGTGTTTGTTGTGTCACCTGGGAGTGTCGTCCTGTGCTTTCATGGTGAATACTGTAACTGATTTCAAGAAACTGAGGATGTAATGTATACAGTGACCCACAGAGGCCATTTTAAAGAGTGCACGTGAGAAACTTCACGTTTGATGCAATGGTGAAAAGGCATGGAAGCAAGTTTATTACAGGGAGATATGTGTGACAGGCAGAGTGGGCAGATGGACTTGAGCTTGGTCTGTATTAAGCGCTTTATTACACGCAAGTCAGAACAGTCCCCACACCCTCGTACACATAGGTTGTTGCACAGCTGTTGGGAATGGAAGTGTGTGGATCTGCTTTGGGGTATCTGGGTTTTGAGGCAAGTCATACAACGAAAGAGGAAGTGAGCTAATAGATTCAGTGACCGTGGGAACATGCTGGGTTTTGGTTTATTCTTTTGTTTTGCAAGTTAGGGTTGTGGACGCAAGTTTCAAGTGGTATTTATGTGTTTCTCCCCCTTCCCCTCCTTAGTGATTGGTTCTTCTTCCCCAGGGGTTGGCTGCCACCTCCCAGGTCTGTGTTAGCACAATGGGGTTTCCTGAACTTCCTGCAGCATAGGAGTACGTGGCTGGTGTAAACTGAAGCTCTCTAGTTTTCCTGCCTTCCTCCTGCCCTGGATTTAGACGACTCTATAAAGTTACAGGACACTGAGTTGATCTAGTTGGGTCTGAGGTGAGAAGCAGGCTCATGTCTCACTCCTTATGGAACTCTTGATCATATGGAATATGCTTTGGGGAATATTATTTTCATGGAACTTGGGAAATGTCCATTGAGTGCATTTGTAGGCATCTCAGGAGTCTAGAAACCTCCATTTGGAGAATAAAACTCTGTGTATTTCTCTCACATAATCATTGTTTATACTGTTTTGGGTTTTATCTTTTTCCATTTTTATTGGATTATAATTCATATACCATAAAATTCACCCTTTTAAAGTTTACAGTTCAGTGGTTTTTAGTATATTCACAAAGTTGTGTAACCTTCACTGCTATCTACTTCCAGAACATTTTCATCACCCTATAAAGAAACCCATTAGCAGCGACTTCCCACTCCCCCTTTCCCACCAGTCCCTGGCAACCACTAATATACTTTCTGTCTGTATAGATTTTTCTTTTCTGGACATTTCATATAGACGGAATCAAACAATATGTGGTGTTTTGTATCTGACTTTTTTTTTTTTACATGGCATAATGTTTTCAAACGTCATCCATGTTGTAGCATGTATCAATATTTCATTCCTTTTTATGGTCAAATAATATTCCATTGTATGGATAGACCTCGTTTTGTTTATCCTTTCATCCGTTGATGGACTTTGGGATTGTTTCCACTTTTTGGCTGTTACGAATAACGCTGGTATGAACATTTTGTGTACAAGTTTTTGCGTGAACATAGGTTCTCAGTTTTCTTGGGTATATACCTAGGAGTGGAACTGCTGGGTCAGTTCTCACTGTTTTGAGGTTACTTGGGTTTGATCCAGTCCAGAGGCAGGGGAATGGCCAGAATGACCTCAGGGTTCCTTTGAGCAGATGGAAGCAGTGCTAGCCAGTTCCCCCCTGCCCCCCGTCCCATCCCGCACTGGCCCCCCAACCCAGTCAGAAGCACAGGAGCCGTTTTTAGTGGTGGAATCTGGATGATAGAGGCCTGGAACAAGAGGCAGGAGGCCTGGACTCTGCTACCAGTCCTGTGTGTGACAAGTTGCTGTCTCCCCTGGGCCTCACATGTGGATGGGCATCAGCCCATTGAGGAAAGAGCACTGGAGCAGGAGTCAGCAGCTGGAGCTTAGTCCCAGCACTGCCACTGATCCACCGTGTAGCCTGGGGCAGATTATTTTGGCTTTTTTGGTTTGTTTCAACACATGTCATATGTGAAATTAAGATTTAGACTTGAGGATTTCTAAAGTCTTGGTTGAAAATTTTGTGGTTTACAGTACTTGTATTTAAGGTGATTTTTGCTAATATGCCTATAAAATCAGATTGATTTTTTTTTTTCATGACCATAATCCCTGTGGTCTTCCCAAGCGGCTGTCTGTTGGTTGTGTTGTCTGCTCTCTCGAGTTGCTCCACCTGGCACATGTTCTGCAGGAGTCACTGCGTCTTTGGAGCTGAGGCGCCGACACCAGGCCTTGGTACAAATGTGTTTCTCTGAGGAATCCCTTTAAAGGAGTGCCCTTAATCCCCTCAGGAAGTCCAGAGAAGGCAGAGATGGCATTAAGTTGCCTCTTGGTTTCTCTTTTACAACTTGGACAAAAGTTCCCCTTTGATCTCAGCATTAAAGAAGCAGGTCACAGAATGTTGGAGAAGGTTGAGTTTTGATCTCTGGGCACTGGCAGGAAGGTGGGAAGGACCCAGGATGAACAGGGCCATCTGGCCGTAGACGAATGGTAGGAGCCACCTACCAGCCCAAACCTGCTTTGATCCCTGAACCATTTGCTGACACTGGTAGTTCCCAAGTGGGGCACGGCTGGGGACACCGCGACTTCTTGGTTCCGTCTCATTCCTCTTCATTGCTTCCTTCTCTGCCCCCTACCATGATTTCTCACCTATGCCCGAACATTAAACTGACAGACCTCCCAGGGTTTGAAGTCTGAAGGTTTTGTATTCAGAGGCTATGGTAAATGCTACTAGCAGTTCTTAAAAAACAAAATCAAATCACAAATTGGAGCCGAATTCGTAATCCAGTTTGGAAGGGAGTCTGGGTGCCCTGGCAAGTCACTTAACGTCTTTGGGCCTCAGTTTCTAATGAAGTAGATCAGATGCTATAAATAGACAGTTTATGGACCGCATCTTCATATGGATTTGATTGGGGTGGTGGGGGTGGAGGACGGAGATTGGCAGGCACAGGACTTTAAATGTTTTCTAATTAGTTGCCAATATTTAATAATTGGGAGATTTCACATTACAAAAACTCTAAATTTTCATTTTTTCTTGAAAATTTGGGCCCAAGTCCCTCGTCAGGAGCATTCCCCATGCAGGACCCAGTTTGTCATTTTCTCTTCCACTCCCTCGTGTCCTGTTCCTTCCTTCACCATTTAGGTAACTTGCCTGGCCCCTCTAGGTGGTTGAACTTGCAACCCCTGAATGAGGTGGTCTCTGTAACATTTTTCCTATTTTGACATTCTGATTCAAAAGCAATATGAAAAGGTGTGGTAATCCCCTATGCTACCTAACTTTGAAGGGGAGATTTCTGCTCACAAGATACATTTCAGTTGATAAACCATAGGCTCACCCATTATTCCGTCTAATCCTTACAAAAGCCCATTTTACAAATGAAGAAACTAAGGCTTGGTCTAAGGACCTGGGCTAGAATCTGACACTCTGATTGGTTTTATGACTTTGGTAAAACTATTTGCTTCTTTAAACCTGTTACTTTAAAAACATTTTTTTATTGTGGTAAAATAGACATAACATAATTTTAGCTATTTTAAGTGTACAGTGGCATTAAGTACATTCACATTATTGTGCAACTGTCACCACCATACATCTTTAAAGCTTTTTCATCCGGCCTTCCCTGGTGGCGCAGTGGTTGAGAGTCCGCCTGCTGATGCACAGGACACGGGTTCATGCCCCGGTCCGGGAAGATCCCACATGCCGCGGAGTGGCTGGGCACGTGAGCCATGGCCGCTGAGCCTGCGCGTCCGGGGCCTGTGCTCCGCAACGGGAGAGGCCACAACAGTGAGAGGCCCGTGTACCGCAAAAAAAAAAACAAAAAAACTTTTTCATCCGAATCGGTTTCCTTATTTTTACCTTTTATTTTGGCTACGTTGGGTCTTTGTTACTGCGCGCGGGCTTTCTCTAGTTGCGGCGAGCAGGGGCTGCTCTTCGTTGCGATGCGCAGGCTTCTCATTGCAGTGACTTCTCTTGTTGTGGAGCACGGCCTCTAGGTGCGTGGGCTTCAGTAGTTGTGGCACGTGGGCTCAGAAGTTGTGGCTCACAGGCTCTAGGGCACAGGCTCAGTAGTTGGGGCACACGGGCTTGGTTGCTTTGCGGCATGTGGGATCCTCCTGGACCAGGGCTCGAACCCACCTCCCCTGCATTGGCAGGCGGATTCTTAACCACTGAGCCACCAGGGAAGCCTGGTTTCCTTATTTTTAAAATGAGGATGATACTCTCCTCAAAGGATTCTTGTGATGATTAAATGAAATATGAGATGAACATGCCTAGTGCAAAGAGAGCTCTCTGTAACTTTCCTACTCCATGGTTTGAAGTCTTTAGGAGACGAACCATCTAAGCCTATTGCTTGGGCTAACTGAGAGTCCTTTTACAAATACCCAGGGGGAGAGGGAAGGTCAGTGCATTTTTTATGTTTTATTTCTGCACTTGCTAGCCTCAAGGTTTGGGTCTGGTTGTCTTTTGCTTGGTGAGGGTAGTTACTAGTTTCACCTGGACTTCCACAGCTTGCTGTGGGTTGTTCCCTACCCCCAAAGAACAGTTTTGAGTCTTTTTGTGTGTCTCTGCTCAACAGCTATTCTGTGTCTTTGGGCTCTGAAATAAAGGCTACATTTTCAGTCTCCTGTGGCTAATTTGGTTCTGGTTTGGTTTTTTTGCTTGTGTGATTGTTTTGGTTCATTTGTTTGTTTGTTTTTCTTCCTGAGGTCTTTAGCTGTCCTTCATGTGTGGTTGAATTCTTAGGGAGCTTTAACTGATTAGGTAACTGATTTCAGTTAACTGTTGGCAAACTGTGCCCCAAAGCCTTTTTCTTTTTCTTTGTTCTTCGCAGCCCTGGGGAGCAGTTACTGAGCGATCTTAAAATGGTGACTGTATCTTTGAAAAGGAAAAAGAAGAATCTAGCTTACTCTTAAGGGAAGGTGCTGCTTTTGCAGCGGGAAAGGCATGGAATAGAAACCAGGAAGGCTGTTCAGATTGGCCAGACTCTATCTCTAGGTGATGCTGTTTATGGGAAAGACGACTGTAAGGCAGAGGGCTCCAGGAAACAAAAGGTTAACTTCTGCCCACAGAGAAATATGAGTGAATGAAATAATTTTCAGTTCTCAGGGGAAACTTCCTATTTTCTTTGGAAGAAGTTAATTGTTCATACCTTTCAAACTGGGTGGTGCAAATTTGGGCGGGAGTGAGGGGTGATTTTTGGTCCTAGTAGTCCTTCATTGGGCTGTTGTTTAGGAGAAAATTTTCTGCGTGCCCAGCCCCCAAGAATAAAGTAGATAGGGAGGGCAAGACCTTGATTCTTAGGCCTCTCGAGCTTTATAACTTTTCAGGTCACCCATATCTTTGCCAGTGATAGGGTGTTAGATTACAGCACAGGGGCTTCTAGATTGCCATCACTTTGTTCCTTGACATGCTGCCTTTGCAGTCTTGTGACTTGGAAACCAAGTAAAGCAAAATAACGTTGAATGGACTGGTTCACCTCTCCTAGGACTCTGCTCCTTTCATGGCTCTGAACTTGCAGCAGATGTTTCCTAAATACTTAATTGGCTTTTCAAACTGAACCTCATGTGAGAGTTCCTGTGGTGATCAATTAAAAATTAAAGGAAGATATAAAGGAATTTCCCAAGAAGCAGGTACTTTGCTTCTCCCTAATTTCCTTACAGAAATGAAATATGGGTCAAACATCCTCTATGAGGCTGTCAGGGCTACAGAGGTAATTTAAGTCAGATAATCACAAAAGTTGGAATGGGATCCAGTACAGGGGTCTTTATCAAGGGCCCGTGAACTAGGTCCTTTGATCCTCTTGGAATCATACATCAGATTCTGCATTTCGGAGTGTTTTTTTCTGGGAGCAGCATCTGTAGCTTTTTAAGATTCTTAGGGGGATTTGCAACACTTTCCCAAGATTAAGAATTACTGGTCTGGTCTGGTTACCCACACACCTGGCTTCAGAATCTCCTCTGCATCATTCTTACCTTGTAGCTCCCATTTTCTTCACATCTTTGGGGGAACTTGCCCAAGTATTTTCAGAGGCAGCCTTCCCCTTCTTAAAGTGTCAATGTATTTATTTTGAATATAGGTGATCCATATGTGTGGGAAAAAGTATGAAAGCTATAAATGAAAAGAAAGTCACTCAGCTACCCCACCATCCATTCATCAGGTGTAGTCTTTGATTTTTAAAAAAATGTTTCTCCAGAACATCTTTATGCACATAAAACGTCTATTTTTAAAAACCTTTTGTTATAAAAATTTTCCAACATACACAAAAGTAGAAGAAATAGTATAAAGAACCTCTATAACCCATGACCCAACTTCAACAATTGCTATTATATTGCCAAACTTGTTTTGTCTATACCTCCCCCTAGCTGATTTTTTTTTCTTCAGGTTTATGAAGGTATCATTTAACACCATAAAATTACCCATTTTAAGTGTACAGTTCAATAATTTTTCATATAGACTTATATAACCATCTTCATAATGACACAAAGTTTTAGACATTTGTCACCCCAACAAATTCCCTTACAGTCAAGGGATTGACACTTGCAGCCAATAACACTGTTCCTACAGCCAGCCAACCACTGATCTGCTTTCTGTCTCTATAGATTTGCCTTTTCTGGGCATTTCATGTAAGTGAAATCATGTAGTACATAGACTTTCACATCTGGCTTCTACCTAGCATAATATTTTTGAGGTTCATCCATGTTGTAACATGAACTGGTAGTTTTTATTGCTGAATAGTATTCCATTGTACAGCTATACTACATTTTGTTTATCCATTCACCAATTGATGGGTGTTTGGGTTGTTTCCAATTTTGGATTGTTGTGATCAAAGCTGTTAGGAACGTTCATGTGCAAGTCATTGTATGGACATGTATTTCCTTTTCTTTTGGGTAAATGCCTAGGATTGGAATTACTGGATAGTATGGTAAGTTTATGTTTAACTCTTTAAAGATACTGCCAAACTTTATATACTCTGGATGCACGTCCCCTATCAGATATGTGATTTACAAAGGTTTTTCTCCTAGTCTGTGGCCTGTTTTTCATTTTCGTTTTTTTTTTTTTTTTTTTTTGCGGTACGCGGGCCTCTCACTGTTGTGGCCTCTGCTGTTGCGGAGCACAGGCTCCGGACACGCAGGCTCAGCGGCCATGGCTCACGGGCCCAGCCGCTCTGCGGCATGTGGGATCTTCCCGGACCAGGGCACGAACCCGTGTCCCCTGCATCGGCAGGTGGACTCTCAACCACTGCACCACCAGGGAAGCCCTTTTTTTTTTTTTTTAATAAATTTATTTTTTATTTATTTATTTTTGGCTGCATTGGGTCTTTGTTGCTGCACGCAGGCTTTCTCTAGTTGTGGCGAGCAGGGGCTACTCTTCGTTGTGGTGTACGGGTTTCTCATTGCGGTGGCTTCTATTGTTGCGGAGCACAGGCTCTAGGCGCACAGGCTTCAGTAGTTGTGGCACGTGGGCTCAGTAGTTGTGGCTTGTGGGCTCTAGAGCGCAGGCTCAGTAGCTGTGACGCATGGGCTTAGTTGCTCCACGGCATGTGGGATCTTCCTGGACCAGGGCTGGAACCCGTGTCCCCTGCATTGGCAGGTGGTTTCTTAACCACTGCGCCACCAGGGAAGTCCTCATTTTCTTAATGATATCTTTTGAAGTATAAAAGTTTTAAATTTTGATGAAATTCAATTTATCAGTTTTTTAAAATATAGGTTGTGCTTTTGGTGTTGTATCTAAGACATCTTTGCCTAACCCAGGGGCACAGAGATTTTCTCCTAGAAGTTTTATCATTTTAGCTTTTATGTTTAGGTCTATGATCTATTTTTAGTTAATTTTTGTATGTGATGTGAGGTTCCTTTTGCACGTGGTTACCCAATTGTCCAAGTACCATTTGTTGAAAAGGCTATCCTTTCCCTACTGAATTGCTTTGGCAACTTTGTTGAGAGTCAATTTACTGTAAATGCAAAGATTTATCTCTAGACTTTTAATTTTGTTCCATTGGGGTTTTTTTGTTTTGTTTTTTAAAATTATTTATTTAGGGCTTCCCTGGTAGTGCAGTGGTTGAGAGTCCGCCTGCCGATGCAGGGGACACGGGTTCATGCCCTGGTTCAGGAAGATCCCACATGCCGCGGAGCGGCTGCACCTGTGAGCCATGGCCAATGAGCCTGCGCGTCCGGAGCCTGTGCTCTGCAACGGGAGAGGCCACAACAGTGAGAGGCCCGCGTACCGCAAAACAAAAACAAAAACAAAACAAAACCAAAAAAATTACTTTAATTAATTTATTTTATTTTTGGCTGTGTTGGGTATTCGTCGCTGCGCACAGGCTTTCTCTAGTTGCGGGGAGCAGGGGCTACTCTTTGTTGCGGTGCACGGGCTTCTCATTGCGGTAGCTTCTCGTTGTGGAGCACAGGCTCCAGGCGCGTGGGCTTCAGTAGTTGTGGCACTCAGGCTTAGTAGTTGTGGCTCGCGGGCTCTAGAGCACAGGCTCAGTAGTTGTGGCACACGGGCTTAGTGTATTCCGCGCCATGTGGGATCTTCCCAGACCAGGGCTCAAACCCATGTCCCCTGCATTGGCAGGCGGATTCTTAACCACTGCACCACCAGGGAGGTCCACGTTCCATTGGGTTTTATGCTTATCCTTACCACACTGTCTTGATTACTGTAGCTTTATAATTGCTTAGAAATTGGTAGTGTAAATCCTCTAGTTTTGTTCTTTTTTGAAGTTGTTTTGGATATTCTAGGGCCTTTGTGCTTCCAGGTAAATTTCACGGTCAACTTGTGAGTTTCAACAAAAAAGCCTACTGGGATTTTGATAGGGATTGCACTGAATCTATAGATTAGTCCGGGGAGAATTGCCATCCTAACAATATTGTCTTCCAATCCAGTGTGGAATGTCTCTCCAATTGTTTAGATCTTCTTTTGTTTTTCTTAGCAATGTTTTGTAATTTTCAGTGTACAAGTCCTTTTTGAAAACTTACTTCTAAATATTTTATTCTTTTTGAAGTACTGTGGATGGAGCTATTTTCTTTTCTTTTTTTTTTCTTTTTTTGGTCACACCGTGCAGCATGTGGGATCTTAGATCCCTGACCAGGGATCAAACCTGGTCCAGTAGTTAAGACTGCCAGGGAAGTCCCTGGAATATTTTCTTAATTTTATTTTTGGATTGTTTGTTGTTAGTGTGTAAAAATACAATTAATTTTTATATATTGATCTTGTAGTCTGTGACCTGGCTCAACTTGTTTATTAGTTCTAGTTGTTGTTTTGTGGATTTCTTAGGATTTTCTAGATACAAGATATGTGATCTGCAGATAAAAGCACTTTTACTTTTTCCTTTTAATCTGGATGACTTTAATTGTTAGCTTTAGTGCACATTATTTGCATTTATAGAACCGTGTTGAATAGAAATGGCAAAAGTGGACATCCTTGACTTGTTCCTCTTCTTAGGGGGAAGCATTCAGTCTTTCATCAAGTATGATGTTGGCCATGGGTTTTTCAAAGCTACCATTTATCTGATTGAGGAAGTTCTTTTTTATTCCTAGTTTGTTGAGAGTTTTTATCATGAATGTGTGTTGGATTTTGTCAAGTGCATTTTCTGCATCAGTTGTGATGATTGTATAGTTTTTGTTCTTTATTCTATTTATATGGTGTATTACATTATTTGATTTTCAGATATTAAGCCAACCTTGCATTCCTGGGCTAAACCCCACTTGGCCATGATGTGTAAACCTTTTTATATGTTGCTGGATTCAATTTGCTAATATTTTGTGAAGGATTTTTCTGTCTGTGTTCCTGAGGAATATTTGTAGTTTCCTTTTCTTGTGATATCTTTGGCTTTGGTACATTCTTTTAAAAAATTTATTTAGACAAATGATATTATGCTATACATACACTGCTGTGCATCTTTTTTTTTCAACTTAATATCTTATGTTGGCAGTATTTCAATAATAATTCTACTTTCCATTTAAGTATATATTGTGCTAAATTGCCCTCCCCAAATTTACCTATATCTAGTGTATTCAGATTTTCTTTAAACTTTGACTCTGAAAGGTAAAAAAGATGTCATTATTTTCATTTACAGTTTTTAGATTATGAATGATGTTGAGCATCTTTTTGTGTCTGACCATTTGAACTTTTAAACTGCCCATTCTTTTTTTTTTTTTTTTTTTTTTTTAATACTTCTTATTTATTTTTGGCTGTGTTGGGTCTTCATTGCTGCATGTGGGCTTTCTCTAGTTGTGACGAGCGGGGGCTACTCTTCTCTGTGGTGTGTGGGCCTCTCACTGTGGTGGACTCTCTTGTTTCGGAGCATGGGCTCTAGGCACGCGGGCTTCAGTAGTTGTGGCTCACGAGCTCTAGAGCACAGGCTCAGTAGTTGTGGTGCACAGGCCTAGTTGCTCCGCGGCATGTGGGATCTTCCCAGACCAGGGCTTGAGCCCATGTCCGCTGCACTGGCAGGCGGATTCCTAACCACTGCGCCACCAGGGAAGCCCTTAACTGCCCATTCTTATCCTTATGGGTTATTTGTCCTTTATTGGTTTGTAAGAGCTCTTGGTGTATTGAAGAAATTAGCCCTTTGTCAGGTGTGTGGGAAATATTTTTATTCAAATTGTCTTTTTCTTTTTCTATGGTGATTTTTTTTCCATTTTCTTCCTTCTTCCTTTATATTCTTTTTCTTAATAGCTTCTGGATTTTGTTTTCTTCTTAGAAAACTTTCCATGTCAAGATTGTTTAAAAGTATAGCTATATTCTCTTCTGATACTGCTCTTATTTCAGTTTCTACGTTGAAGTCTTTTCTGTCTTCTCCAATACCAGTTTGGATAGCTCTGTATTTTAATATTTAGTAGAACTAGTATGCCTTCATTATTTTTCTTTTCAAAATAATCCTGAAGTAAAGGATAAGTGTGAAACTGACTAGAGTGATTTGTTTGTTGGTAGTAAAGCATTGAATTGGGGGAGGGGCAAGGAAGACAAAGTATTGGAGAGGAAAAGAATTAGGGAGGGTAAAGGGAGACAAAAAGCAATTAATCTGTGCCATCAGGTTCTTCTTTGGATACCTCTAATCATGAGGTATCCAAATTATCTCCGAGCTTGGCTCCCACAGTGGGGACAAACTTCTGATCACTCAGCTCTGCCAGGTTTGGTACAGCTGGACTTCCTTTACTCTGCAGATAATTTGCTGTGTGAACACGTCACTTCCCCTCTCTGGCCTCCTGGATTACTTGACTCTGAGGTTCTTCAAAAGGTGTCTTTTTTTTAAATTTATTTATTTATTTTTGGCTGTGTTAGGTCTTCATTGCTGTACGGGCTTTCTCTAGTTGTGGTGAGCGGGGGCTACTCTTCGTGGTGGTGCATGGACTTCTCATTGCGGTGGTTTCTCTTGTTGCGGAGCACGGGCTCTAGGCGCGCAGGCTTCAGTGATTGTGGCACGTGGGCTCAGTCGTTGTGGCTCGCGGGCTCTAGAGCGCAGGCTCAGTAGTTGTGGCGCACGGGCTTAGTTGCTCTGCGGCATGTGGGGTCCTCCCGGACTAGGGCTTGAACCCATGTCCCCTCCATTGGCAGGCAGATTCTTAACCACTGCGCCACCAGGGAAGTTCCAAAAGATGTCTTTATGGAACCCAACTCTGGGTGGAACTTTGCCTTGTTTTGTTCAACCTTTAGGTTGCTTGGGTTGATGGAATGTCCCATATTTTCAAGGGAATCATGAATTTCTTGAGTTTTATGGGAGGTAATGAGGCTTCTGGTTCACTCTCCTCACTAGGGTAGGGATATCCCCTTTCACCTCCTTCCTTGGTCACCTCCTTCTCTCTGATTTGCTCATGGTTATGGCCTTTTCCTTAGCTAGATAACTCGCTTGTTGGAAGTTTCCTTAGATTGAGCATACATCTCCCTCCTTGCAGTGGACTCATTGGTCCTGCCTTCCGATGCAACCCAGAGCAAAGCCACTCTGCCTTATCAAGCACACACTCTGTGTACTTTACTTAATCCTTACCAGCATCATCACTCAACCGCCCTGCCATGAGTTTAGTATTACTATTTTCTTATTACAGATAAGAAACCAGAGACTCAAAGAGTTTAAAAAACTTGCCCAAAGTCACACAGCTAGGAAGTGGTGGGTCAGGGCTTTGAATTCATATCTGTATGGCCCCCAAAGCCTGTGCTTTTTCCACTACACCAGTGGTTCTCAGAGTGTTATCCCAAGACAAGACCAACAGTACCAGCATCTCCTGCGGACTTGTTAGAAGTGCAGATTCCCAGGCCCTGCTCCAGAGCTACTGAAAGAGACATTCTGGGGGTTAGACCCAGGAATCTGTTTTAATAATCCCTCCTGGTGATTTCCTTGCCTGTTCAAGTTTCAGAACCACTGCCTCCCATTCTGCTTCCCCACCTGGCTGCTGCTTCTGTTCACATCTGACCAAGAATTTATAGGTAATTTCTCTAGGGCTGGATATTACTATGTCTCTGGAGCAGAAATGTGCTGCACACACACACCTTTCCCCCGAACACATACACACGCGTACTTGGTAACCAGAGTCATTTTTAAAACTGCAGATATGATGTATCTCTTTCCTACTTAAAGTTCTTCAGTGTCTCCCCAATGCACTAAGGAGAAAGCCCAAACTCCTCAGTGTGGCTTTTGTGTGATGTATCCCTTACCCGTTTTCCAGTCTCCTGTCTACACAGACCTAGTCATGCTTGCTACTCACGTGAACTAGAAATGTTGTCATCACCTGGGAGCTTGTTAGAAATACAGAATCTCAGGCCCCACCCCAGACCTGCGGAATCAGACTCTGCATTTTAATAAGCCCTCCAGGTGATCTATATGCACATTAAAGTTTGAGAAGCACCAGCCTACACCTCACCTGCCATAAACCCCTTATGGTTGCCCCCAGGCCTTCGTGCCTGTGTTTTGCTCTTTCTGGAACACTTCTCTCTTCCCTCTCCTTTCCCTTCAGGCCCTGGGTAGGCTTGAGTTCTTAGATCTGCACCCCATCCCTCTAAGACTGGGCTTGTTGCTGGTCCTGTGTACTTCTTAGCCTCTTAACTGATAGGACAAGAGACTAGGCCCTCCATAGCATCTGCATCTGGGACCTAGTATTGCCATTGGCTGATGACTTGTCTCTGTCCGCCAGCTGGCTGAAAGCTCCTCGTGGGTGTGCATTCTGTGAGGCTGGCACAGTGCCTGACATATAGTAGGTGTTCAATGTAGTGAGCTGATTTCTGTACTGGTTAGAGCATGGGCCTTGGAGTCAGACTGCTTGGGTATAAATCCTGACCCAACTAGTGTTATACCGCCTCTCTGAGCCTCAATTTCCTCATCTCTGAAATGAGAATAGTAAGAGTCTCTATCTCATAGGATTGTTGTCAAGATTAATTGATTAACTGGGTTATTGCATGAAAAGAACCTAGAAGTGTGCCTGGCACATAATCGGTATCCAGTAAATGTTAGCTGCCATTGTTATCATCTTTTAATGCAACTCACCTGCCTGAAAAGAGCATACCTGTTCCTGTACCTTCTGATCTTGGGCAAGTTATATAATCTCAGGGTCTCAGATTAATTGGCAATCATCTGGGAAATGGTGATAGAAATCCCCAGGTAGTTAGTTATAGTTGCCAGAATCGTGCAAGTCAGTGTTTGTAAAGTGCTTAGCACAAAGCAGGGACTTGGTAAATGGAAGGAAGGGACTGTTTGTGCCACAGTGCCTTGTACCTACTTTTAGGTGCTCAGTGACTCTGTGGCTTCTTGTTACTTTTTAATGTTGTTTTCCGCTAGGGTGAGTATTTTCTTTGTTGTTATGTCTTTTTGTTTGTTTGTTTTTTGTGTCTACTTGCTCCATTGGTTTGAGACTTTGGAACAAAAGGGTATTGAAGTCTTTCAGGATTTGCTTTTCATTCCTCTGCAACCTGACCTCTCATGGAGCCCGTGAGTTCCCCAGGGCAGTGTCTCTCTGCTAAGATTGGAGGATTCTGTTTCAAAAGAACTGGAGTAACTTCTTAGATTTAATTGGCTTGATAACCATAAGAGATTGTAATCCTCTGCCCTGGCTTCACATCACATATCAGATAAGGCAAAAAGTCTGGACTCTGGCTTCCTAGGAAGGGAAATTTAGAACACATATATATTTTAAAAAATTTTATTGAAGTATAGTTGATTTACAATGTTGTGTTAATTTCTGCTGTACAGCAAAGTGATTCAGCTATACATATATATATATATATTCTTTTTCATATTCTTTTCCATTATGGTTTAACACAGGATCTTGAATATAGTTTTCTGTGCTGTACAATAGGACCTTGTTGTTTATTCATCATATGTATAATACTTTGCACCTGCTAATCCCAACCTCCCAATCCTTCCCTCCCCCACCCTGCCTCCCCCTTGGCAACCACAAGTCTGTTCTCTATATCTGTGAGGAGTCTGTTTCTGTTTTGTAGATATGTTCATTTGTGTTGTATTTTAGATTCCACATATAAGTGATATCATACAGTATATGTCTTTCTCTTTTTGACTTACTTCGCTTAGTATGATAATCTCTAGATCCATCCATGTTGCTGCAAATGGCATTATTTCATTCTTTTTTATGACTGGGTAATATTCCATTTTGTGTATATATGTGTGTGTGTGTGTGTGTGTGTGTGTGTGTGTGTACACAGACACACACACACGTATGTATTTGCCACATCTTCTTTATCCATTCGTCAGTCGATGGACATTTAGGTTGTTTCCATGTCTTGGCTATTGTAAATAGTGCTGCTATGAACATAGGGGTGCATGGATCTTTTCAAATTATAGTTTTGTCTGGATATATGTGCAGGAGTGGGATTGATGGGTCATATGGCAACTCTATTTTTAGTTTCTTGAGGAACCTCCATACTGTTCTCCATAGTGGCTGCACCAGTTTTCATTCCCACCAGCCGTGTAGGAGGTAGAGCACATA
This sequence comes from Orcinus orca, assembly GCF_937001465.1. Classification (NCBI taxonomy): domain Eukaryota; kingdom Metazoa; phylum Chordata; class Mammalia; order Artiodactyla; family Delphinidae; genus Orcinus; species Orcinus orca. Next base: position 27,136,811 of record NC_064574.1, on the reverse strand, counting down.
TATTTTTGATTAGCAAGAAATAATGATGTTAACTGTGGGCTTTTCATCCGTGGCCTTTATTGCATTGAGGTAAGTTCCTTTTATACTTTTTTTTTGAGAATTTAAATCATGAATGGATTTTTTTTTTTTTTTTTTTTTTTTTGCCTGCATTGGGTCTTCGTTGTGCGCAGGCTTTCTCTAATTGCGGCGAGCAGGGGATACTCTTCACTGCAGTGTGCGGGCTTCTCATAGCAGCTGCTTGTCTTGTTGTGGAGCACGGGCTCTAGGAGTGCAGGCTTCAGTAGTCGTGGAACGTGGGCGTAGTAGTTGTGGCTTGCGGGCTATAGAATGCAGGCTCAGGAGTTGTGGCACAGGGGCTTAGTTGCTCCGTGGCATGTGGGATCTTCCTGGACCAGGGCTCAAACCCGTGTTCCCTGCATTGGCAGGTGGATTCTTAATCACTGCTCCACCAGGGAAGCCCATGAATGGATGTTGAACTTTGTTAAATGTTTTTTCTGTGTCTATTGAAAAGATTATGTGATTTTTTTCTTTCGTTTTGTTAATGTGGTTTATCACATTGATTGATTTGCATTTGTTGAACCATCCTTGTATCCTAGGGATAAATCCCACTTGATCTTGGTGTATGCTCCTTTTAGCAAGATGTTAAATTCAATTTGCTGGTATTTTATTGGGGATTTTTGCATCTGTGTTCATCAGGGATATTAGCCTATAGTTTTCTTTTCTTGTGGTATCTTTGTCTGATTTTGGTATCAGGTGATGCTGGCCTCATAAAATGAGTTTGGAAGTGTCCCCTCTTGTATTTCTGGAAGAGTTTAAGGATTGGTATTAACTCTTCTTTGAATGTTTGTTAGAATTTACCTTTAAAGCCATCTAGTCCTAGACTTTTCTTTGTTGGGAGGTTTTTGATTACTGATTCAGTCTCCTTTTTATTCAATTTGTTGACCTATAATTGTTCACAATAGACCCTTATGATCCTTTTTGTTTCTTAGGCATCTGTTGTAATGTCTCCTCTTTTATTTCTCATTTTATTTATTTGAGTCTTTTTCTCCTTAGTGTTGCTAAGGGCTTGTCAGTATTTTCAAAAAACCAACACAGTTCTGGTTTTTTTTTTCCTATTTTTTCACATTCTCTTTTCAATTTATTTCTGCTCTAATCTTATTATTTCCTTACTTCTCCTAACTTGGGCTTATTTTGTTCTTTTTCTGGTCCCTTGAGATGTAAAGTTGGGTTGTTTGTTTGAGGGTTTTTTTTTTTTTTTAATGTAGGCATTTATCACTCTAAACTTCCTTCTTAGTACTGCTTTTGTTGCATTTTGTAAATTTTGGCACTTTTTTTTTCTTTTGTTTAAGGTACCTTTAAAATTCTTGTTCAACTTCCTCTTTGATCTAAGAGGGTGTTTGTTTAGTTTTCACCTATTTGCAGGTTTTCCCATTTTCTGCTGTCATTGAGTTCTAGTTTCATTCCTTTGTGGTCAGAAAATATACATGGAATGATTTCACTCTTTTCAAATTTGTTAAGACTTGTTTTGTGACCTAACATGTGGTCTGTCCTGGGGAATGTTTCATGTGCACCTGAGTAGATATGCATTCTTCTGCTGTTGGGTGGAAAGTTCTATATATGTCTATATATATAGGTCCATTTGGTCTGTAGTGTTGTTCAAGTCAGCTGTTTAACAGTTTTCTATCTGGATGTTCTATCCAGTATTGTAATTGGGATATTAAAGTCCCCTACTATTATTGCATTGCTGTCAATTTCTCCCTTCAGATCTGTCAATATTTGCTTTATATATTTAGGTGCTCTGATGTTGGGTGCATATATATTTATAATTATTTTATCTTCCTATTGAATTGACCCTTTTGTCATCATATAATGACCTTCTTTGTCTCTAGGCACAGCTTTTTTTTTTTTTGGCGGTACACAGGCCTCTCACTGTTGTGGCCTCTCCCCTTGCGGAGCACAGGCTCCGGACGCGCAGGCTCAGCGGCCATGGCTCACGGGCCCAGCCGCTCCGCGGCACGTGGGATCTTCCCGGACCAGGGCGTGAACCCGTGTCCCCTGCATCGGCAGGCAGACTCAACCACTGCGCCACCAGGGAAGCTCTCTAGGCACAGCTTTTGACTGAAAGTCTATTTTATCTGATATAAGTATAGCTACTCCTGCTTTCTTCTGGTTATTGTTTACATGGAACATCTTTTTCTATCCTTTCAATTTCATTGTGTGTGTCTTTAGATGTGTCTCTCGCAGGTGGCATATCACTGGATTTTGTTTTTTTATCAATTCAGCCACTCTATGTCTTTTGATTGGGAATTTAATCCATTTACTCCCCAAGTTATTCTAATGTGCATCAGGGTTGAGAACCAGTATCCTAGATGCACAGATAGGGTATAGAGGTAATAGATGTCTCGGGGATTCTCACAGTAGGTCCTTGGACAGCTGGAAAGGTGGGAGGTGTCAAGAACTCCTTAAATTTGAGGATTTGAAGAAAATCAGTTATCAAGTGGATATAGCAAAGATTAAGAACCATAGTATTCAACCTGTATGCGAATGTATGATTTTACATTTTTATAGATCAGAGGTTAGTTGATGCTTATTGTTAGCCTGTTCGATAAGGATTTGTTGAGTACTCACATCACCAAAGCCAGACAAGTGATTAGTGCAGGTGGAGAGATGGCAGCTACTTAAACCATAATACAACATGAAAAGTGCTATAGTAGGGCCTTAAACAAGTACAGATTTAAATACTTGTCAGATAACTTAAGCAGCAGTCTTTGAACATGTATAGATGTGAAAGTTCATTTGGGTGTTGGGTAGTTTCCAATTTCTTGCCTCTAGTGTCATCATAGAGATATTTGCCAACTGCCTTGAAAAATAAAGAAGAAAGAGGATAATTCCTCCTGTGGGGGTCTGAGGGGTTCTTGAAGGAAGCAACATTTCAACTGGACCTCCAAGTGTAGGTAGGACTTGAATTAGGTAAGGGCAAGTGTCAGAAACAGCCTGAGCAAAGGCCTTGAAGGCAGCCTCACCTGGGCAAGTCTGCTTGCCAAGGGCAGAGACAAACTTGGGGTCTTCCTGAAGGCTTAGAAAGAAAAGGTGGGAGGTGCTGAAGGAAAGGCATCTTGGGGCCAGCAGGTAGAGTTCATTCCATACCAAGCTAGAATTGCTCTAACCTAGGCGTTCAGAACAGTGATGTTTTCTTTTGCCTAATTTATTTTATTATTTTTCTTAAGTGGTATAAATATGTATAATCCCCAAAGAAAAACTGGAAAATACAGATATGCAAAAAAGGAAAACATCACCTCATTTTCTCAAACATAACTTTAAAAAAGAGGGGCATACCTTGCTGAGCAGGGTTCTATCCCCTGCTTTTTCTACATAAATCTAAAGCTTGAATACTCCTACTCAAGAAGTATATCATCATGTTTAATGACTACATAAAAGGATAAGTGGTTACACCATAATTTAACCCATTCCACTAATATTGGACATTTTACTATTGTAAGTTGTGAACTATTTCACTATTTTAAATAACCCTGTGGTGAACATCCTTTTATGTACATTTTGGCATATTTGTCATATTTTTCTTAACATGTCTAGAAGTAGAATTGCAGGGTCAAAGAGTATGCGCTTCTGGGGGACTTTTTTGGGGGGAGGATTTTGATAGCGTCAAATTGCCCTCCAGAAATGTTTCAATTTATAATCCCTCCAGCCATATGAAAATATCGAAACAGTGACATTTTAATATCTAAAACTAACAGTATCATCTTGGTATAGTCATTAATTCTAAACTGAACTTCTGAATTGCTTTTGGTTGCCAACTTATATTATTCAAAAATTCTAGCATATTGTGGAAATAATTCTTTGCCATTTTTCATCTGTTGATCCTTCCTGTAAGATAAATTGATTTGTGATTTGTTGATAGTATCTGTGTGTGAGGATTGTCTGTTTTCTGTATCATTTTTCAAAAATTTAGAGTTGGGTTATTATTTTTAAATGACTTTTGGCTGACATTTGACGTCAGTAGTAAACAGGGTTTGTCTTCCTTGCATTTAGTTAACTGGAATTCAGGTTCAAAGAGGAATTTGAGGAAAACAAAGGACAGGATTTATTTCTCTCACACAAAGCACTCAATCTAAGGACTGCCCAGTGAGGCCTAGCAAAGAGGGAGGGCTAGAATCTTCTGATGACTGGTCAAGTGGAGGAAATCCTCCACTTGATGGAGAGGAAATCAGAAGCTGTAACCAGCCCACAGTCAGTAGGCTTTCTCTCACAGAAAGAAAGAATAAAACTCTGTTTGTTGTTGCTGTATCAAGGCAAACCCATGCTACTAAAGGCTTCTCTTTGTATGTGCATGGAACATCTCCAGAGGGATTTTCAAGGAACTGGTGCTAGCAGTTGTCTGTGGGGAGCTGAAGAGGGAGGAAGATTTGTTTTTCATGGTTATACCCATTTGTACTGTTTGAGTTACTGGATTGGCCAAAAAGTTTGTTCGGGTTTTCCCATAATCTTCGCAAATATTTACTGTATATGTTTTGCTTTTTCAAAACTTTTTTAACCTAGTTATTTTTTTAAAAGCCTCTCTTACGCATGGTTATGTAATATGTTAACATTAGAGGAAAGTGGGTGAAGAGTATATGGGAACTCTCATAGTATAGTCTGTAAATCTAAATTTATTTAAAAATAAAAAGTTTAAAAAAATGACAGAGGCGGGGAGCATACTGACTTCCTATACAGAATCCTACCCCATGAGACATTTTTCCACCTTTTTGTCTTGTCATTTCTTTTAAAGATCTTGCTTTCACCCCTAATTCTGCTGACTTTGTGATTACCAGATTCAATACAACTGTCTTAGCCATTTTTCACTGTTTTTGTTGGGGTCAGAATATTATTTCATATTTCATAATGCACATCAGCTGACAGATACTTATAAACATCACAGCAGATCAGAGGAAAGCACTCTATGAATATATTGCTTTTAAGAGTTTGACCAGGCTTTGTATCTAAACTAGTGCACAACCTCAGAACCTTAAACTTTGAAAGCCAGTTTTCCTCAACTTGTGCTCCTGGTAAAAACACAGATGAGTCTACATTTTTGGCAAGCCCCCTGAGTGATTCCGATTCCCTGTAACACTGAGTTCCAGAAAGAATCGTCTGAGAGAGAGAGAGAGAGAGAGAGAGAGAGAGTGTGTGTGTATGGTGGTGATGGTGACTTGAAGGATGCGGGGACAGGGTAATCAGGGGGCTGTGGCCAGTGTCCGATGGGAGTAAATGAGGGTCTGAAATGCCACAGCGGTAAAAGGGGTGGAGAGAGAAGGCAGATGCAGCCGCGCAATTGAGTTCGTGATCCAGGTGTGTGGACGACAAAGTTCCTTGTTCAAGACAGGTAGAGGGAAAGAAGCTCTTCTAGTACCTTGAGGGGGCGAAGCATATTAATGGAGGGACAGAGATGCTTTGATGGGGTACTTCTTGAGGTGGGTAATTGACCTTTCTTGCCTTTGATTCCCAGGTGCCAAGCACTGGGGACACAGTCCCTGCTCCCACACAGATTACATTCGAATGAAGGGGGACAGATAATACACAAGGAAACAGATACATATGCCCATGCCAATTAGCTGAGTCCATGAAGAGAAGTGGAGTAAGGGGTTGGAGAATGGGTGATAGGAGCCCTGAGGAGGCCATTTAGACGGGCTAGTCGGCGGAGGCTTCTCTGAGGAAGTGACATCTGAGAGAGACCTGAATGAAATAAGGGGGTGAGCCAGGCAGGCACCTGTGGGAAGGGCATTCTGACGGAGGGAGCAGTGAAGGTGATGGCCCTGAGGGGGTGGAGAAGGACTTGCTGTCAGGAGACACGAAGGCCGGCGTGAACGGAGCTGAGGAGGCAGAGGATGGGAGGCGGCAGGGTCAGGACAATTTTGGAGGCGGTTTGTAGGAAAATGTATTGGTACCATAGGAGCTTCCTGACAAAGCAAGCCCGTTGCTATGTGGAGAAATGGGAATTAATGGGACACTGTGGAGCTTTGTTTCCTGCTGGCCCTACAGGACAGTGATACATGTGACATGATGAAAGGGACATTGCTCGAAGAGTGGGGAGCCGTGGCTCCTGTATTAGTCTGCCCTTTTGCCCTGCTGTCAGTTACTGTGCTCAGTTTGTGGCTCATTTCTGGAAGTGCAGGATCAGTGCCTCATAGCACCCTTGGGGGCATTTAGAGGGTAGCCTTTGGGGGGCCTCAGGCTTCTCAGAGTGGGGATGAGACTGCGTCAGTTAAAGCAGATGTGACGGTGCCCCAGAGGGCTGTTCACCTCTTTCCCCCATTCCGACTGCCACCTCTCTTCTTCCAAGCAGGATTGGTTGCCGTGGTCCCTGCTGCTTCTCTCTCTCACGTGTGATACCGGGGCCTTCTACGTTCCTGGGGTCGCACCAATCAACTTCCACCAGAACGACCCTGTAGAAATCAAGGTAAGTGCGTTCCTGGTCTGTGGGAGCCAACTGTTGCCCAGTTGCTGGGCAGCCTGGCCAGAGGACTGTTGCGAGCTGGTCACGTCCCTCCTGTGGTTGCAGAGAACCCAGACCAGTGCTGCTCAGCCTGGGAGGAAGAGGATTCACTGCACATGGCTGGGGCAGAAGTGGTGTGTCCCTCGGGCCCCGCCGCCTCTCCTCTCTCTCCGCCTCTGGCTGTCTCTGCATCTCCCCCTGTATGAGTGCATTCTCTCTCTCTGTCCCTCTCTCTCTTTCTCTTTGGCTCTGTCTCTGTTTCTGGTTCTTCCTGTGTCTTTGTTTCTCTCTCACTTTCGCTCGCTTCTGTGCCCACCTCTTTCTGTGTCTCCATCTCTCTCAACCTGCCTCCTTCTCTGTGACATCTCTGCCTCTCTCCATCCTCCTCTATGTTACCGGCTTTCTCTGCATAACTCATATCATCTATGTATACGCATGATTATTATGGCCTTTTTTTTCAATTTTAGCTTCTGCCAGGATTCTCCAGTTCAGTATTTCCAAACGGTGCACTGCATATCTGAGTGGTGGTATATGAGATGATTTTAAGTGGCTGACACGTATGTTTTATTTTAATAGCTGTTTTCTTTTAATTATACTAGAAAATATAGCCATTACTTCAACTCATGATTCCATGGCTGTCATTGTTGGGTTTCCATTTTTAATAGTGTTAAAATGTTTGCTTCTTTTTTTTTTTTTCTTTTTTTTTTTGCGGTACACGGGCCTCTCACTCTTGTGGCCTCTCCCGTTGTGGAGCACAGGCTCCGGACGTGCAGGCTCAGCGGCCATGGCTCACGGGCCCAGCCGCTCCGCGGCATGTGGGATCTTCCCGGACCGGGGCACGAACCCGCGTCCCCTGCATCGGTAGGCGGACTCTCAACCACTGCGCCACCAGGGAAGCCCAAAATGTTTGCTTCTTAAATAAAGGTATTTACCTAAAAATGAATCATATCCAAGAAAATAGCAGAATAAATGGTAAGTAGATAGAGCAAGTTGGTACATGAGTGATTCGGATTTGAAAGCATTGTCCTAAATCAGAGTCCAGAAGAACAGCCAGCTGGGCCACCTCACCTTGTCAGCCTAGATGCCCACCTGTGGGCCAGTCACCTGTGACAGGGTTATGGGAGAGTCCTTTAAAATGTGGTTGATCGGGGCAGTGGGCAGGCTGGCACCTTGGCTAATGTCTCGGACTCTTGGTGGCATTTTCAGAGCCCTAAACACGGCTGAGGGTTGGTGGTGGATCTTCTTGGATCTCATTTCCCAGGAAACAAACTCTAAGGTGGAGATTTGGTGCAAGAGATTTATTGACTAGGCGCCCAGTCCTGGAAGCAGGACTGGGCAGAGGGAGATATTAAGCTGTGATAAACAGAGTCCTATGGAAGGCTCCGGAACTGGAGTGGCCAGCTGCAGAGTTCTCCCACATTGAGGCGAGAGGACTGGCCACCAGACAAGGGGTGTGACCTTGTTCCAGAGCTCCCAGCTATAGGGACTCCTCTCTACCATCACCCAAATATAACCACTCTTAATACTTTGGGTTATTTTTCTTAGTCTTTTTTTTCTGTGCAGTGTTTACAGTGTAGGGTACTCGGCATTCTCACACTTCCGTAAACCCCCAGCTTCTTGACTACCACATTGGTCCCCCATAGGCAAAATAACGTAGAGTTGAAGTTTTTAAGTAGTCCTTCAAATCCTTAGTGATTCTGTACAAAGGTCTAGCAAAACTTATAAAGCAATGAAAATAAATTCTGCTCCTAAAATGTACATTTCTTGTTGATGGGAACCACATCTTTACTGGTCTGTGTGAAAGCAAAGCAGTGAGATTGTGTGAAAATAAAGTTTTTATCCTGTCCTAAGCATCACAGTGTTCAAAAGGGGGAACAGAAGCCCAGAAAATCACAAAGGGCCATCCACCTGACATGCTGTCATGTACATGTGCCTTTGTTTGCCACCACATTTTGGGCATTTGCAAAATTATAAATTGCTACATGTCATGCTTATTTGGGGCATTAGATGCAAGCAACTCTTCATTATCCAGGGGGAGTTAACCAGTTTAGAGGTTAAAAATATAATACATTTGTGGAAAAACGAAAACTACCACGAATCAAGTTCTACAAGGGCTGGGATATTATCTTTCTCGGTTACTGCTGTGTCTCCAGCTCCTAGTACATAGCCTGGCAGGGTGGATAAATACATATGATCAATGACTATTAGAAAGTGTCTGCATTTAGAACCATGTAGTAGTAACAAGCAAATGCACCATTCCATGTGTTGCATTACTGTGAGCATCCCTCTTCCTTAGAAGTCAGACTTGTAACTTTCGGGAACAATAATTAAAGTCACCTTTATTGAGGATTATTTACATGCCGGGCATTATGCATGGCTTAGCTCAAGATGCCCCCTAAGAGCCCTCTGAGGCAGATACTGTATGTTTTAGAGATTTACTGAACATTTTACAGTTACGGAAACTGAGGCCCGAGGAAGTGAACCTGCTTGTCCAAGGTCACATTGTGAGGGAGACATAGGGTTAGTTCAGAGCCCGGCTCTTAACCGCCGCGGTACCCTTCCTCCCAGTGCCTCTGCCAGAAGCCCCCTCCAGAGCAAAGCTTGTGGCATGGGGAGGACAGGGTGGCTCTGGCTTCAGTCCTGCCAAGCTGGGCATGTGAGAACTACACCTTGGGTGGGAAGGGAGAGGGCGGGAGGGGACATAAAGGTGAGACTCAGTTTCTTTGTAATGTGGCTTCTTTTTTGATTGTCCAGAAGGAGAGAATGCTAAGAAACACAGAATAACAGGCTGTTATAACAGATAATAACTTTTTGGTCATTTCGCCTCAAGCAGTTCATGAAATGCTTAATAGAGGTCCCCCGTCCTTCAATTCAACATCTAAAAAGCTCTGAAACTTAGAGTTTTTCTAAACTCATTGTAGGCGAGACCTGACCTGAACTGTTTATTAACTTTATTTTTCCCACTTAGTATGAATATTTTTGCATTTCCTTGTCATTGAATGTGGGGTACTGCTCCAGACCCAGCTGGGGGGTGTTATAAAACCCATGGTTTTATAATATACCACATTGCTCTTTTAAAATTGGAAAAATTTTTAAATTAAATTAAATTAATTTATAAATTAATGTAATAATGTAATGTAATGTAATAATTATTAATGTAATAATGCCGAGTATACTAAAGATGAGTGGGTACCAGAGAGGATTACTGAAACAGTCATTAAATTAAATTAAATTTTAAATCTTTTAAAATTAAATTAAAAATCCTAATTCCAAAGCAAGAATTTTAAGTAAGGATTGTGGATCTGGATTCTAAAAACTATTTATACTTTCAGATGGTGTATGAGGAATGGTTAATAGTTTTTAAATAGCAAAGATAATTTTAGTTGCATTTAAATTAAAATTTGGGACTTCCCTGGCCGTCCAGTGGTTAAGACTTCGCCTTCAAATGCAGGGGGTTGTGGGTTCAATCCCTGGTCGGGGAGCTAAGATCCCATATGCCTCGCAGCCAGAAAACCAAAACAAACCAGAAGCAATATTGTAACAATAGCAATAAGGACTTTAAAAATGGTCCACATCAAAAAAAACTTTAAAATAATTAATTGATTAATTAATTTTTTTTTTGGCAACATTTTGACTGGTTCTATTTTATCCATGTTTTGGGGAGTTGTCTGTGCCTGTCACTGTTTCCAGAGCTGCATTCTGTGTGCTTGCATCACTTCCTAAATGTTCTTCTTCATGGTCTTCTTAAACTTCATCTTTAATGGTTGCATAATATTTAATTGAACGAATATATTGTGGTTTATTGACCAATTTCCCATTACGCGGCTTTTAGCTGTTTTTCCATTTTTTTCTCTTTTTTCATTGTGCAAACATTTATCGAGCACCTACTATGTACCTAGATCTCTAGGCACGGTGGTTACATAGGTAAGCAAGACACATATGGTCCTTGCCCTCATGGAGTTTAATCTTAAATTCTAGTAGGGGAGGCTGATTTCTCTGGAAAAAGAAAACAAAAACATAAAATAATTACATTTTATCAGACATGCTACAAAGATAACTAGAAGTGTGGAAATACAGAAGATGAGGGAATTCCTTTGATAAGATAATAAGGAAAGGACTCGAAGGTGAGGGGATTTAAGCTGAGACCAAATGTGAGTAGGAGTCAGAGAGTTGGGCAGAGAGGAGCAGGTTCAAAGCCTGAAGCAGGAGAGCGCTGGTCAGGCTCAAGGAACTAGAGGCAGAAGACCACTGTGGTTAGGAATGAGGAGTGAGCTCTTTGTTCCTGAAGTTTTTTCCCTTATTTGGAGTTATTTCCTTAGGAAAGATACCCAGAAGTGAAATTATAGGGTCAAAGGATATCAGCATGTTAAGGACTCTGAGTATATATTGGATTTGGTTGTGATTTTAAACAAAATCTATAATGTAATCTAAAACTAGTGAACTGTGAAATAATTGTATAGTATACCAGAGTTGTGTCTGCTGCGGTTAGTTTGCTTATTAGGTAATAATGCCGTGGGTAGCAGGGAGGATTACTGAAACAGTCATCTTGATTTCTGGGTTGAGGAATAATGGCCTCCCTTCTTCCACTAGGCTGTGAAGCTCACCAGCTCTCGCACCCAGCTGCCTTATGAATACTACTCACTGCCCTTCTGCCAGCCCAGCAAAATAACCTACAAGGCAGAGAATCTGGGTAAGTTCTTCTCTCACACTGCTGTCACGCTATCCCAAAGAGGAACCCGGATCTCTTCATAATGTTAATAGCAGTTAACCCTTATATAGCACCTACCGTGTGCTGGACACCATTCTACATAGTTTATATACAGATTAGCTTATTTAATCCTCATAACATCCCGAAGGAGGTAGTTGTGGTGTTGATTCCCATTTTACAGGGTAAGTGATTTGCCTCTGGTTATACTGTTAATTAATGGCTAAACTGGGCTTGGAATCCATGTAGTCAGGCTTCAGAGCTGGAGCCCTTGGCTACTGCTCCGACTGGCTCCCCTTGATTTCTAGATAGCCCCTTCTGTTTCTTGTGGCTTCTGTAACCTGCTCTGCTTTTAACTAAAAGAATGAGTGATTATCTCTGGCCCTAATGGAATCAGGGACATCACCATAGTTCTTGCTAAGCTGTGCAGGCCTTGCCTCAAATAATGTGGGAAGCACCCAGTGCAGTGTCTGGCATATGTGTTCATGAATAGCAGCCATTTTACTTTAATTCAAATAATTCTTCATTTGGTGGAATTTCAGGCTTAAAGAAAAAGACATTTGGTGGCCTCTACTGAGGACATGGTTATTAGTACTCACTCTGCCATCTCAGTGTTAAGTCCTGGAGATAAAAACTTGGAACTATGCCCTCCCTGACTTCAAGGAACTTAAGAGACTTTCCTGTTCTCTTATAGCTTAGGGAGGGGAAAGGAGAGACCTGGCTCTTGAGCAGTCCCCTGAAAGGGCTGCCTTCTCCATCAGGGCTACCCATGGCTCAGATGTTTCCAGAACCCCTAGCCAACAGGTGTACCTACTGCCAGGTATTGGATGTCCCAGACCAGCTGGGGCAGGCCTCGACCCAAAGCAGGCAGCACCGCCAGTCCCGAAGTCTCGCCTTGTACAGTTGGACGGAGGTCGGTCTCGGGGCCTGGGCTGCTCTTGCTGCCTGCCGCTTACCCTTCTTTTCTCTCCACACCATGCCGTGCTCCGGCCACCTTGCCACTGCTGGGAAGCCTGACCTGCTGTGTCCTCCAGACCCCTCACAGCAGCTCCTCCCTCCCCCTGTGAGCTGGTGTGGATTCATCTACAGCCCAAGGCTGAGCACTTGGGCACACCTCAGTGTGATACAGCGTGACCTTAACCTCCGTGAAGCTGGGGAATGTTCCTGCCTCGTAGAAATGGAAACTTCCATGTACAGAAGTTATCCTGCCACACTGTATCTCATTCCAGCTTTGTGTAGTGCCTCCCTCTGTGGCCTAGGGGCTCTTTGAGCAGCGGGATCATGTCTTCCATGTGTCTCTCTCTGCCACTTCTGACCCAGTGTCTGACACATAGTTGTCATTCAGTAAAAGTTTTTGTCCTCCCTGAGTGGAGCAGAAACAGCCTTGATTGAATGCCTTTTGGGTCGCAAGCCTTGTACTCTACGTCCTCATCATCATCACTGTTAATACTTAAAGGGCTCTAACAGTGAGCCAGGCATTGTTCTAAGCACGTCTGTGCTTACCTTAGTTAATTCTCACAACAGCCCTCTGAGGTAGCTACTCTTACTATCCCCTTATCACAGATAACAGAAGCGAGGCACAGGAGGTGAAGTCACTTGCTACAGGTCACTCGCCGAGTTGGTGGCAGAGCCCAGGAACTCTGGCTTCAGGGTCCATAGCCTTAAGCAGTACCCTCTGCGCACTGTCTTACTTGGTTCCGACTGTAACTCAGCAAAGCCAGGTATGATGGCCCCCATGCCATAGTAGAGGGCACAGCAGCTTCAGAGGTTTGAAAAACTTGCTTGTGGTCACATGGTCAATGGGTAGAGAAATTGAGATCTTAACCCAGGTTTTTTAACTCTAAAAACAGAATTCTTTCTGTTGTCCAGACTGCCTTTTCCAGAAAGGTTCATTTGGGCTGTCCAAGGGCTGTGCTCCCGATTATCATGTTGGTGGAGATTCATATCGTGGCGGGGGGGTGGGGGCATGTCTGCGGCAGCTGTACTGGAGTATGACATCAGACTCTAGACGGTCCACTCAGCGTGTTGCTCGTCTAGTGTGGCTGGCTGTGTGCTCCCAGCTTTAAAAATTAAAATGAATACTTCTGTATTAGAAATGAGCTGTTCCAGACCAGTGTGTCCTCTTTCTTGGTTTAAATGTATCAATAATTTCTAAATATCAAGAAGTGATACCCACCTTACTTGATCTTCAGCCCTGTTCCTCTCTCTGTATGTTCTTCCTTTCCTCAAGTGAGTTCCTTATTGACCTTCCTGAAAAGAAGTGAGTGGTAAGGCGTGGTGTAGAGGAAAGAGCCCAGGGGCTTAGCACTACCACAGTCACTGTCATAGGCTAGTCACTGTCTGGGTCTGGTTCTCAGCATTGTCATATGTAAAATGGCAGAGGATGACCCAGATCATTTCAGCAGTGGACCATGCAGATATCTCATTGGTGTTCTTGCCCTCCCACTGGCCAGTCCCTCCCTGGGTTTTGCAGACTCACCTGCATAACTAGCCTTCTAAAAGAGGGGGAAAGCGGGGGAGAGGTGTAGAGACCTTCATCCAGGCGCCTTTTCACCCTCCCCTCCTCCTGAGTGGCCTCATCCACTCTTGTCAGAGTGCTACTTTGCACAGCTGAGTGGTTCTCCCCACTGTGGTAAAGCTAGTGGCCCTGCCACTTACCGTCTGTATCCCAACAACTCACAGCTTCTATCTATAGCCCTGACCTTTCCTCTGACCCTCAGACTTGGATATCTGACTGCCTGCTTGACATAGCCACTTGACATATGCAAACTGAAAAAATGCCTTCAGTCTAAATTTGCTGTTTTTCCCATTTTCCCCCCAACTGGAACTTGGTTGTAGAAGCCCCATAGTCTTCCTGATATGCACCGCTCCTCACTCACCCTTTGTCAGCCAGCACCAGCCCCCCTAGATTTCACCTCCTCAGTAGCTCCTGAGTCTGTGTACTTGTTTCCGCCCTCACTATACCCTCTAATCCAGCCACCATCACCGCCCACTTGCATAGCTGACTGCCATCGCCCCCGGCCAGTTCCGTGCATCTTCGATATTTTCTTCACAAAACAGCCAGAGTGATCTGTAACCAGAATTGGATAATGTCTTCTGCTGCCCCTGTTAGAAACCCTTTATTGGTTTTTGTGGCTCTCTCGATAGAGATCAAACTTCCCGTTGGCCCACAGGCCCCCTGAAGTCCAGCTCTAGCCTGTCTCTCCAGCGTGCCTCAAGTCACCCTTGCCATGTGCACTGCAGCCGCACAGGCCTCTTACATTTACCGCGTCATCCCCCTGCCTTCCCCCCGCCCCCCAACCAGGCAGGGGGCCTTTGTGCGTGCTGTTCCCTTCTGTCTAGAATAGTCTTCCCCTATCTCTTTGCCTAGTTAAGGCTCTCTTCCTTTAGAGCTCACTTCAAGCATTACTTCCTCAGAGAAGCTGTCCTAGACCTACTCCCCCACCCCTAGAGCAAGTTCCTCATATTGTACTATACCTTCTTGTTATCCTGATTAATCAGTCTGTCTTCCCACTAGACCATAAGCTCCGTATGTCTGTTCAACATTATTTCTTCAGAGCCCAGCACATAACCAATATCTAGTGGATGTTTGGGAAGGAATGAATGAATGAACGAATGAATGACTAGGCCAAGAGTCCCACATCAAGCGGGTCCACACTGGTAGGCAGCTGTTAGACCAGGCGTATGTGGGCATTAGTGCCGCCTGTGGGCTTTGGTAGGTCTCCTTCAGCTTGCCCCAGTTCCACCTCATCCCAGTAGAAGTGTTGGAATGGCTCAGAAGGAAAGCACCATTGGGTTTAGTTGACAGGCCCTGACTGCTCGGTGCCTGCTCTTGGAACGTCTGGCAGCAGGTTTCTCTGAGGCAGTAGGCATGCAAGGGGTGTGCCAGTTTGTTAAGTTAAAAAGATGTTTTGGCTGAAAATCTCAGGTGCTGGATTTTACCCTACCTCCCTTCCTCCCTGAACCAGGATCTGAAGATGCAGAAATAAAGAGGAAACATTATCTGCCCTTAAAGAGCTCATAATGAGGTATGAGGGCAGAAACTTAACCTATCAACATATTGTGCAAAGTCACATCACTGACATATGAAAAGGTGCAGAAGTGATGCTGGTAATAAAAATAGTATTTGTTGTCTTCCCACTCTATGCCTGGTACTTTATTTCTCACTGTAACCCTGTGAGATGCGTACTATTATCCCCATTTTACAGATGAGGAAATTGAGGCTCATTGAGCTTAAGGTACTTACCAAGACTGCTAAGCTAGTCAGTGGCAGAGCCAGGGTTCAGTAGCCCTCTCTTCACCACTGTACGATGCTGCCTCTGTGCAGAGGGCAATCCGAGGAGGGAGTCACAAACTCAGTCCTAAGGCGGTCAGGAAGGGCTTCCCGGAGAGTGGAATAGAAGCTGAGCTTGAAGGGTGAGGAAGAGTTTCCCAGGAACACGGGGCAGGGAATGGCACTCCAGGCAAAGGAAACAACATGTGGCCCAGAGGCACGGAATGACGTGGCATGTTTGATGTGCTCTGAAGAGTCTGGTGGTGCTAGAGCACAAAGGGAGAGGAGGGACAACAGGGGGGCGTCAGGTGGGCAAGCCTGGCCTGAACAGGCAGGGTAATGCATTGAGTGCCAGGCTGCAGGACTGCTGAAGGCCCTGCAGGTGGGCCCTGTGTCTCTGCTGACCTCAGCAACCTCAGGGCTGAAGCTCTGAGCTCCATCTGTCTCTCTTATGGCAGGAGAGGTGCTGAGAGGGGACCGGATTGTCAACACCCCTTTCCAGGTTCTCATGAACAGTGAAAAGAAGTGTGAGGTTCTGTGCAGCCAGTCCAACAAGCCAGTGACCCTGACCGTGGAACAGAGCCGGCTCGTGGCCGAGCGGATCTCAGAGGACTACTATGTCCACCTGTGAGTTGTCCTCTGCTCCCTGCCAGCCTCGAGTTCCCATAGGGGAGGGCACTGAGGGAGAGGCGATCTGAGGGACTGAGCGGGGCCTTGGGTTTCCAGCATTGCAGACAACCTGCCCGTGGCCACCCGGCTGGAACTCTACTCCAACCGCGACGGCGATGACAAGAAGAAGGAGAAGGACGTGCAGTTTGAACACGGCTACCGGCTTGGCTTCACGGATGTCAACAAGGTAGAGTGTCTTGATGTGCTCAGAGGGCTGGGGGAGCCACTCCCCAAAGTCACGAGCACTTGGGGCCACAGAGGAGGGGGAAACATGTAGCTCTAGGCTTAGGAAAGGTGGGGATGGCCAAGACAAGTTCCCCCTGGTGCCCCTGGCCATGGCCTGTCAGATGTCTGAGTGCTGTGGGCCCGGCTCTGGCAGATGCTACACAGGAGGTGGAAGGCACAGTGCCTAAAAACTCAGATTCCACATAAATATATGATTATGTGGATTATAAGATTAACCACCGCCCCCCCCCCGCAAAAAAAAAAAAAGGAAGTCTGGAACTTCATCAGTATGTAAGAGAGAGAGCTCAGCAGTGGTCAAGAGCATGCAGGTTCCCTGGGTTTTGAATCCTGCCGTCACCACTTACTAGTTGGTGAGTGACCTTAAGCCTACCTCTCTCACCTCTCTAAGCCTTGGGTCCCTTATCTGTAAAATGTATGTTACAGCCATACCTGCCTTTTGGGGTTGTCATTGCAGAGTAAATCAGATAATCTGTATAAGCACTTTATAGCACAGCCACTGAGAAATATGCTAATGGCATTGATTGTAACAGTGATTCTCTTATATTTGTCATTTTCTAAACTGAACACATATTACTTAGGGAATAAAGAACAAAAGCATTTCTTTTGAGGCACAGTCCCTGTCCTCCAGGGGCTTTTTTCATAACTGGGAAGAGAACTGACAGTGTAAGATCCTGGATCTTAAGTCCCAATCCTGACCGTGCCAGTGCTTTGACGGTCAGGGCCAGAAGAGTTCAGAGGGAGCTAATGTGCGGGCAGGTTGTCACGGAGGAGGTGGGCCTTGAAAAATAGGTAGGCTTGAGCTGAGTGAAGTTGGGACGGCATTCTAGTTAAGTGAATGCCGTGAACAGAGTTCAGGGTGGGGACTGTTCACGGGGCAGGGAGGGACCCAGGGAGACCAGGCGAACTAACATGTCTGGGAGGGTGACGGCAGCTGGGTATGTTAGGGTGACAGAAGGCCTTGAATACCAGCCTAAGGGGTCTGAACTTGTACCTAGTAAGCCCCAGAGAGCCCTGGAGGGTTCATGAGTAGTGGGTTGCTATAAGAGCAGTGTTTTTGGAACACTGGTACAGTTGGGTCTGCTAGATGAGGGAAGGGACCTAATACCTGGCTGGTCACCCTGTGTGATTTTTCTGGTGGTTTCTTGGCTCCTAGCTATTTTGTTCTCTTTGTTGCGCTGTTTTAGATCTACCTGCACAATCACCTCTCGTTCATCCTTTACTACCACCGGGAGGACCTGGAAGAGGACCAGGAGCACACATACCGCGTCGTCCGCTTCGAGGTGATTCCCCAGAGCATCAGGCTGGAGGGTGAGTGGGGAGGTGTGACCAGAGGGGCAGGGCTGGACGGGCCTGGGCTTCACACCCAGGGTCTTTGCACCCTTGATTCCTGAAATGGCTGATAGGCCCCAGTGTGGCATCTGGGCCCAGCCAAGGTAGAGTCACTACATTCCCATTAGAGAAGGTGGGGGACAATGGGAGAGCTGACATGGTGTCTCCTGGCCTGGCACAGCACCTTACCAGCCACCCCGGGAGATAATGTGCTGATTATGATAGGAACCAGAGGCTCAGAGAGGTCAGTGACTTGGCCAAGACCAAACAGCAGTTTGGGGCTTTGCTGGGCCATCACAAGAAGCAGCCAGCTCAAGAGCAAAGGGATGAAGCACAAGGGGCAGGGGTACCGACGGAGCTGCTGGGCAGCAGCTTTCAGTGTTTCCGCTCCTCTGTGTGAGTGACTGGCCCCGGGTCAACAGCTGTGCAGGAATTTGAGCGCCCAGGCGCAGCCCTGTGGGCCTGACGGGATCTGGTGGGCCTCACCTTGCCTGGCAGCGCTAGCTCGCCACAGGGCGGCTTCCATTTCGCATGCCTGGCCTTTTGTCCACAGTGGTGGTGAGTTTCTGGAGCTTTTTTAAGCTGTGGAACCTCGTAGTCAAACAAAGTCATACGCAGAAGTTTTATGTAAAACATAGACCCTGCACTTTCGGGGCATCATACTGCCTCTCCTCCCGTCTGTGTCATGGTTACAGCTTGACATTTACTGTGTGCGTGTTTGACAGCAGCTGCTCCCCCACTGGCCCTTCGAAGTTAGAGACCATGTCTCCTTTTCTCACCACTTTCTCTCCAGCACAGTACCTGGCACATAGTAGGTGCTTATTTATTGTATGTTGGTTGAATGAATGGACAGACAGCAGGATGAACAAATGTGTAAATGAAGGAAGGAAGCATAGGAGTGATTGAATTACTAAAGTGCCAGGACTCTGGGGACTAAATGAGTGAGCGAACATATGAGAGAGTGAGTCAGTGTTGTTTTTGCCTGTTGAATGGGACTGATTGAATAAGCAAATGAATGTTTGAATTGATTGAAGGAAGAATTCGTTTGACTAAATAGGGACTCAGACCCCTCCCCACATACACCTCTCTGCAGCCCCTAAGGCCCTTTGGAAAGTCAGGGCTGTGGGAAGCACAGTTTTTTGTTTCTTTTTTGTTTTTGTTTTTTCATCTTTATTAGATTATAATTGCTTTAAAATGCTGTGTTCATTTCTGCTGTACAACAAAGTGAATCAGCTCTATATATACCTATATCCCCTCCCTCTTGGGGCTCCCTCCCACCCTCCCCACCCCACCCAAGGGAGCACAGTTTTAAAGCTCTAGTTGCCAGCTGTTCTCCCAGCCACTGCTCCGCAGCACGCTGCCTCTGAGGGCACCCGCAGAACAGACCCTGGGTAGTGGCACCAGCCCTTGCAGGAACAGACTGAGTCTCTGTCTCTCACAGACCTCAAAACAGACGAGAAGAGCTCATGCACCCTGCCTGAGGGTACCAACTCCTCGCCCCAAGAAATTGACCCCACCAAGGCGAATCAGCTGTACTTCACCTACTCTGTGCACTGGGAGGTGAGAAGGGGCTGGAGCCCACGGCAGGGGAGGAGGGCTCTGGTCCGAGCAGCAGTTGTCAAGGTGGAGGCCTGACTCTCAAGTGCTTCCTCCCACCACCAGGAGAGTGACATCAAATGGGCCTCTCGCTGGGACACTTACCTGACCATGAGTGATGTACAGATCCACTGGTTTTCTATCATTAACTCCGTCGTGGTGGTCTTCTTCCTGTCAGGTGAGAGAGCTATGGGTTGGAGGGTGTAGAGGACGGGGTGAGGGATGAGGGGCTGAGGTGTCACATCACTCCCAGGAGACTTCTAGGGTGTTCTTGGAGCCAAGCATAGGTCAAAAACAGACATTAGTGCTCTGTGCAAGGCATCAGTACACAGAGGTAAACAAGATTCACCCTCTACTCTGGAGAGCTCCCTAGGGGAAGGCTGCGCCGCCTCTTCACGCACACCTTCACTGACTCATTCAACAGTGTTTCGGCATTGCTCATCCTGTTTGGGCCCCATGCCGCGTGCTGGATATGGTGTTGAGCAAGCCCAACCCAGTCTCTGCCCTCACGGTCTGTATTCTGGTGGCAGGAGAGAGACAGAAAAGCACAGAAGTAGTAGGGTTCCAGATAGTGCTAAGTGCTGTGAAGCATATGCATGGCTGTTGAGGAGAGGGTGAAGGCTGCTTTAGAGAAGACGTCTCTGAATGAGGAGCCGCCATTCAGAGACCTAGGGAAAGACGGTTCCAGCAAGGGCCACGGCCCTGCAGTGAGACAGGCTTGGTGAGAAGCCAGATGGCAAGAGGGCATTGAGCAGGGTGAGGGTGGTTGTCAGAGGTAGAATGAAACTGATCGTTTCAGTATCAGGAGAAGTAAAGATAATGCTGTCTTTATTAAACATTTACCCAGGGGCCAGCTGCTGTGCTAATAACACTTAAATGCATCCCCATCCTCGCAGCCCCGTGAGCTAAGCCAAAAAGTGTTAAGTTAGCTCACGGTCCTACAACCCATTGTCTTAACCACTACCCTGTGCTGCCTAGATAGGTAAACAGGGTGCTGTGCAAGTACAAACGGGGGTGCCTCTGAGCTGTTTGGGGTGTTGAGAAGAGAAGATGTTTTGAAGTGTGAGTAGGAGTCAGGACAGAGTGGGGCATTCGGGTAAAGGGAACAGCCTGTGTTACAGGCACGCAGGTGAGAGAGAGATGGGGCTGTGACCTGATAACTAAAAGCAACAAATAACCAGAGGCAAGTGAGAGGCGAGCCTGGGAGGAGGTGAGGCTGGAGAGGCTGGAAGGACCAAGCCCTGGAGGAGCTGGGATGCTGTTCTCCCTGGAATACAAGCGGTGTCCTGTGACTGCCTCCGCCCATCCCAGCAGCTCATTCTTCCCCTCTTGGGGGGTGACCCTCTGTTTCCCCTGCCCTGTAGCTGGGGTGGAGCTATGCCCAGGAGAGAACCTGAGGCGGCTGCATAGCCAGTTCCCACTAGAGGAAGCCACGTGTGCCCGGAGGGCAAGCAGCACAGAAGACTCAGATGGCCGTGCTGACGACTCCTCTTCTTCCCCGCCCCTGTTTGTTTCAGGCATCCTGAGTATGATTATCATTCGGACCCTCCGGAAGGATATCGCCAACTATAATAAGGAGGATGACATTGTACGAGGTCATGGCTGGGGAGGGATGGACTTGCAGAGGGAGGGCAGTCTAGCAGTGGGGCTCTGGGCCTACCAGACCAGGACGCGCACATGCACGCACGTGCCTCTGTGTGTGTGTGTGTGTGTGTGTGTGTGTGTGTGTGTGTGTGTGTGTGTGTGTGTGTGTGTGTGTGTGTGTGTGTTATCATTCATAGCGTAAACCAAATATTGAAAAGGAAAACAAAATGTTTAATGACCCAAAGTGATGGGGATAAGGCTTTCTAATTTCTAAGCGTAAAAACAATGGAAGAAATCACAGAAAGAAAACTGGATTAATTTTACCTTAATCCTGCATGTTAAGATATGTAAACAACAGAAAAGTGAAATGGCAAACAATATATGCAACTAATTTTTAAAAAGATGATAGTTAAAAGAAATGGTATAAAATCTCTAAAAAAAAAACCACTAAAATCCCTAATGTGATAATGAACAAAAAATTTACAGACAAGGAACCATACATGGCCAGTAAACATGTGAAAAACTGTTTTTACCTCAGGGATAAGCCCCCAACGTGCAGTGTCCAACAGTCATGAGAAGACAGTTTTGGACCTTCGAATTAGCACAGATTCGTACACATAGTACTAATTGCCGGCAGGGTTAATGTGAGATAAGCACCTTTTCATGCCACCCGTGCAAGTGTAAACTAGGAGATTTCTGAAAAGTTATTGATTGGCAGCACATATCATGAACTGCCAAATAGTTAGCTTGTTTGTTTGTTTTGTTTTTAACATGTGGCTGCACTTTTAACTGTTGGTGCGGCCTGTGGGATCTTAGTTCCTCAACCAAGTATCGAACCCGCACCCCCTGCAGTGGAAGCACAGAGTCTTAACCACTGGACCACCGGGGAAGTCCTAGTTAACTTGTTTTGATACACTATCTTCTAGAATTTTCCTAAGGAAAGCATTAAAACCACAAAAATTTGGTCTAAAAAAAGAAAATTTGGTCTAGAAATATTTATTGCAGCCTTTTTTATCATTTAAATAAACTGGAAATTGCCTGATATTCCATAATAATGGATTGGTTATATTATGGTACAGCCATACAATGAAAAATTGTACAAACATTAAAATAGTAATTGTAGAGAGTGTTTATTGACATAAGGAAATGCTCATGATCATACATCAGCTTAAAATAACAAAGTATTGTTACACAGGAAATACAGTATTTTATTGTTAAAAATTAGATATACATATGCACATGTACATAAAGGACTGAAGGAAATATGTCAAAACAGCGGTATTATTAAGTATATAAATCATTTTCTCTATCTTTCTGATTTATTTTTTAATCTATGAATGTTTATGAGTTTTATATTTTTTGTTCAGTCTTTCTGGATTTTTAAAAAATTGTCTACAATACTCATTTACTACTTTTTGTTCATTTGAATATCATGCCATATATCAAAAAAATTTTTTTACTTATTACACAAGTAAGAGCACATACAGACATACCTCAGAGATATTGCGGGCTCAGTTCCAGACCATCACAATAAAGTGATTATCACAGTAAAGGGAGTCAAACAAATTTTTTGGTTTCCCAGTACATATAAAACTTATGCTTATACTATACTGCAGTCTATTAAGTGTGCAGTAGCAGTATGTATAAAAAAATACCTTAATTTAAAAATACTTTAGTGCTAAAAATGCTAACCATCATCTGAGCCTTCAGCAAGTCCTAATGTTTTTGCTGGTGGAGCATCTCACCTCAGTGTCGATGCTGCTGACTGATCAGGGTGTTGGTTGCTGTAGGTTGGCGTGGCTGTGGCGATTTCTTAAAATAAGACAGCAGTGAAATTTGCCAAATCAATTGACTCTTCCTTTCATGGACAATTTCTCTGTAAACATGCAATGCTGTTTGATAGCATTTTACCCACAGCAGAATTTCTTTCAAAATTGGAGTCAGTTCTCTCAAACCCTGCCTCTGCTTTATCAACCAAGTTTATGTAATACTCTAAATCCTATGTTTTCATTTCAACTATCTTCACAAATCTTCACCAGGAGTAGATTCCATCTCAAGAAACTACTTTCTTTGCCTATCTGTAAGAAATAACTCCTTATCCGTTGAAGTTTTATCATGAGATGGCAGCAATTCAGTCCCATCTTTAGGCTCCACTTCTTTTTTTTTTTTTTTTTTTTTGCGTTACGCGGGCCTCTCACTGTTGTGGCCTCTCCCGCTGCGGAGCACAGGCTCCGGACGCGCAGGCCCAGCGGCCATGGCTTATGGGCCCAGCCTCTCCTTGGCACGTGGGATCCTCCTGGACCGGGGCACGAACCCGCGTCCCCTGCATCGGCAGGCGGACTCCCAGCCACTGCGCCACCAGGGAAGCCCTAGGCTCCACTTCTAATTCTAGTTCTCTTGCTGTTTCCACTGCATCTGCAATTACTTCTTCTTCTGAGGTCTTGAACCCCACAATTCCATCCATGAGGGTTGGAATCAGCTTCTTCAAAACTCCTATTAATGTTGATATTTTGACCTCTTCCTATGAATCACGAATGTTCTTAATGGCATCTAGAATGGTGAATCTTTTCCAGAAGGTTTTCAGTTTACTTTGCCCAGATGCATCGGAGGAATCACACTCTATGGCAGCTATAGCTTTATGAAATGTATTTCTTAAATAATAAGACTGCAAAGTCAAAATGACTCCTTGATCCATGGGCTGCAGGATGGATGTTGTGTTAGCAAGCATGAAAATAACAGTAATCTCATTGTACATCTCCAGCAGAACTCTTGGATGACCAGGCGCATTGTCAATGAGCAGTGATATTTTGAAAGGAATCTTTCTGAGCAGTAGGTCTCAACAGTGGATTTAAAGTATTCAGTAAATCATATTGTAAACAGATGTGCTATCATCCAGGCTTGTTGCCCCATTTCTAGAGCACAGGCAGAGTAGATTTAGCATAATTCTTTAGGGCCCCAGGATTTTCGGAGTGGTAAATGAGCATCAGCTTCAACTTAAAATCACCAGCTGCATTAGCCTCTAATGAGAGTCAGCCTGTCCTTTGAAGCTTTGAAGCCAAGCATTGACTTCTCCTCTCTAGCTATGGAAGTCCTAGATGGCATCTTCTTCCAATCGAAGGCTGTTTCGTCTACATGGAATATCTGATGTTTAGTGTAGCCACCTTCTACATCAGCACTTGCTGCTTTACATTGCGCTTTTATGTTATGGAGATGGGATTCTCTCCTTAAACCTCATGAACCAACCTCTCCTAGCTTCAGACTTTTCTTCTGCCACTTCCTCACCTCTCTCAGCCTTCATAGAATTGAAGAGGGTTAGGCCTTGCTCTGGATGAGGCTTTGGCTTAAGGGAATGTTGTGGCTGGTTTGATCTTCTATCCAGACCACTCAGACTTTCTCCATAACAGCAATAAAGCTGTTTTGCTTTCTTATCATTCCTGTATTCACTGGAGTAGCACTTCTAATTTCTTTCAAGAACTTTTCTTTTGCATTCACAACTTGGCTAATTATTTGGTGAAAGAGTTCTTTTTCAGGAATCTCAGCCTGTGACACGTGTTCCTTGCTAAGCTTAATCATTTCTAGCTTTTGATTTAACGTGAGAGACAGGCAACTCTTCCTTTCACTTACACACTTAGAGGCGTAGGGTTATTAATTGGCCTGATTTCAATATTGTTATGTCTCAGGGAATAGGGAGGCTGGAGGAGAGGGAGAGAGATGGGGGAACAACTGGTTGGTGGAGCAATCAGAACACGTTTACTGATGAAGTTTGCCATCTTATATGGGCATGGGTCACGGCACCCCAAAACAATTGCAGTAGTAAAGTCAAAGATCACTGATAACAGAACACTATAACAGATATAATGAAAAATTTTGAAATGTTGTGAGAATTACTAAAATGTGACTCAGAGACACAAAATGAGGAAATGCTGTTGGAAAAATGGCGCCAATAGACTTGCTTGATGCAGGTTGCCACAGACCTTCAATTTGTAAAAAATACAGTATCTGCGAAGTGCTGTAAAATGAAGCACAATAAAATAAGGTGTGCCTATATTACTTTTATAATCAGTTAAAAAAATAATAACTTGCTTCTAAAGACACCACTCAAAAACTATCACAGTTAACATTTTAGTGTGCTGGTTTACATTATTTTTCCATGCATTTGGTTTGTGGAATGTGGGGAGGAGATTTTCCTTTTGTATAGCTGTAAGCCCATGTTTGTACCCTCCTTTTTCCGTGTGACAGTTCTCTGGGATATACGTTCTCATGTCACTTATACTCCTGTGTCAGAGTGGAGCTGGTTGACACCTGAGGGACCCTCAGCCCTGGTCAAGGATGTGGGTCCTTGGGGGTGGTCCCTGCAGGAGCTGCCTTCTCCAGAGCCCAAGAAGAGCCTCGCTTTCTGGCCCTTTGCTGCAGGAAGACACGATGGAAGAGTCCGGGTGGAAGCTAGTGCATGGCGACGTCTTCAGGCCCCCCCAGTACCCCATGATCCTCAGCTCCCTGCTGGGCTCGGGCATTCAGCTCTTCTGCATGATCCTCATCGTCATCTGTGAGTAAGCCCGGCAGGGGTGGAGGTGGGCTGGGGGTTTGGGGAGGGTGAGCTGTGCTCACCAGCGCAGCACAGGCCTGAGTCTGAGAAAAGGGTGGGCTTCCCTTCCTGGGGCAGGGGGGCATGTCAACATCTCTGGGCCAGACAGAGCCGTCCATCCCAGCAAGAGGGCTGGTCCTCTCAGCCACAGGCCCTGGTGATTTGCTCCTCCTCAGATCTTGCCAGCACCATCGATAGCCCCCGACATCCACACCACCAATGAAGCCATATATCAGCACTCTGAGGTTGGCCTCCTTTTGCAGCCAGGCATTAAGTGACTTACCCATTTCAGCACCAGGATTAGGACTGGAATCAGGTCTTTTTTCTCAGAAAACACCCCCAAAAATGAATATATAGTAGTTACAGGCAGTTCTGAAATCAATCTGCCTAAATTTTTTTTTTTAACCATTTTAACTTTTTTTTTTGCTGACATATAACACTGTATTAGTTTAAGGTATACAAAATAATGATTTGATATTATATGTATATATTGCAAAATGATTACCATAGTGAGTTTAGTTAATATCCATCACCTCGCATAGTTACAATTTTTTTTTCTTGTGATGAGAACTTTCAAAATCTAATCTCTTAGCAACTTATCTGCCTAAATTTCTGTCTCAGCCTCATGCCTCCAAGCTTTGTGACCTTGGACAAGTCATTTAACTTCTGTGAGCCTCTCATTTAACCTCGTGAGCCACAGTTTCCTCATCTAAGGAATGTGGGAACTAACCACCTCAGATAGCTGATGAGGTAGATTCAGTGAGCTGGCATTCGTAATGCTCTCAGCTCAGTGCCTGGTTGGTTGCAAGTGCTCTGTGGGCTGGCCATTACCATTAAGATGCATGGGGCTTCCCTGGTAGTACAGTGGTTAAGAATACGCCTGCCAATGCAGGGGACACGGGTTCAAGCCCTGGTCCGGGAAATTCCCACATGCCGCGGAGCAACTAAGCCCACACGCCACAGCTACTGAGCCTGCGCTCTAGAGCCCTCGAGCCACAACTGCTGAAGCTCGCGCATCTAGAGCCTGTGCTGCGCAACAAGAGAAGCCACCGCAATGAGAAGCCCGAGCACTGCAATGAAGAGCAGCCCCCGCTCCCCGCAACTAGAGACAGCCCGTGCAGCAACAGAGACCCAACACAGCCAAAAATAAATTAAAATCAAATAAATTTTTTTAAAAAAGAAAAAGACGCAGCCAGCCATGGCCCAGCAACTGCTGCACCCCTCTGAACCCCAACTAAGACCCAGTCTTCTCCAGTAAAGTAGGGAGAGGGAGTAGGGAGCCTCATCTAGCCTCACCTGCCCTGGGGCCCTGTGAGCCAGCCCACCACTGGGCCTTGGGGCCTAGACACCCTGACTTTCCCTCTCTTGCCCCTCCCTCCTCAGTTGTGGCCATGCTTGGGATGCTGTCACCCTCCAGCCGGGGAGCTCTCATGACCACGGCCTGCTTCCTCTTCATGTTCATGGGGTACGTGTGCATGAGTGGGGTCCCAGGGCTGGCGCCGGCTGCCTGCACTGCAGCTAACAGGTCCCCTTGGTGTGGATCCCTTCCATCTCCCCACAGGGTGTTTGGTGGATTTTCCGCCGGCCGTCTGTACCGCACTCTAAAAGGCCATCGGTGGAAGAAAGGAGCCTTCTGTGTAAGTGTCCCAACCCTCCTCCCCGTGTTCTTGCGAGGCCAAGAAGCTTCCTCCTGGGCTCCTCGAGAGCAGCATAAGCAGGCTCTGGTGGGGGTTTAGGGCCAGGTGCTGGGCAGCAGCCTGATGGGTGGGAGGAGCACACCCAAGGGCCAGGAGAGCTGGGCTCTCACCCCTGGGTGCTTACCTCTGAGGCCTTAGTAGCCGCATCCATGAAAAGAGGGAATTGAACTTAGATGATTTTTAGCCTACATTGTCCCATGGCTCAAGCACAAGAAGAAATAGGGGATTCAGAATAACAGGATTTAGACACCATCCCAGGTGTCAAAGTTTAAGGTCAAAACCTGATCAGCAGGGCAGCTGTGAGAACACCCTACCCAGCAGAGTAAGGAGAGAATTACCTGCCAGGGGTGGGAGAAGCCAGGCCCCACGTCACCGTCAGCCTGTTTTCCAGACTTTGGGGCCTCTGTGCCTCTTCAATAAGGTCAGCTTCTGGTGTTCACTGTCCTCCTGGTGGTGAGGAGAGTTCTTGGCAGCAGAAAAGACCACAGAAACCAGAGGATGCCTGGGAGTGGACCCTGCCTCCCAGGGAGCCCTGAGCCCCTTCTCCCAGAGCAAGTGAGCCCTTAGAGGACCAGGGAAACCCCTGGTGCCAAATTCAGAGAAGCCTCTAGACCCAGGCCTTCTGAAACCATTCTCACAGCTATCAAAAGAGCAGGGGAACTCAGGCTATCCCAGCTCTGGCAAATACCCCTGGCAGTTAATAAGCCCTCAGTATAGAAGAGCTGTGACAGTGGTTGTTCTAGAAAGATCAAAAAGAGTTTCCTAAATTCTTGACACATCAGGTGTTTTTCTCAGGCTACTGTGTGCTAAGACCCAGGGATCTTCAGAGCTGTAAAACCCAGCCCTCTCCTCACCTGGTGAGACTTCCCTGATGAGGTCTCCCACCAGATACCCTCCAAGTCTCCCTGTACTGGTGCCACGGCAAACCCCGTCTCTCTGCCCCAAACCTGCTCCCTGCATCCAGTGGCACCATCATCCACCCGGGCCCCCAAGGCAGTCACCTGGGTGGCTCCCCTTCTTCCTCCTACTCACTAGCGCCCCCGCCTCCTCTCATACATCAAGTGTGGATGGTTCTCCTGCCAGATAGTCCACGAATTCCTTCCCATCTCCATCCCCAGGACTCCTGCCCAGGTTCAGGCATCTTTCCCTCCTGCCTGGGCCCTTGGCCGTCCTAGGCCTCCTCAGTTTCCCTGCAAGATTCTGACCCTTCCCTGGTGTGGAGCTCTGCATCGCTCCACAGGCGGGCCTCTGCTGCAGCCGCAGCCGTGCAGGCATACAACTGCTCTTCTCTCCTCCAGCCTCTGCGTGGGCAGCTAAGTCTTAGGTCCGGGGTCACTCTTCCTCCCGCACCGATTCTAACTTCAGGGTCCCCCTTGGCACCCCAGGGGGGCCTGGGCAGAGCCTTGTGCCTATGAGTGCCACTTATGTTGTTCTCCATTTATGGGTCTGAACATTTTTCCTGTTCTTCCTGGTATCTAGCACAGTGCTCAGTCCATACATTTCAGCCAGGAGGACAGACGAGGAGTTCTCTGCTACACAGCAGAGTAAAGTAGGAACACACAGGAAGGGGGGAAATGACATTTGAGCTGGGCCTCGGAGAGGAGGGTTTCAACTGGATGGAAGCAGCCAGCAAGGAGGCCTCAGGTTCTGGAATCTCCGGGATCCCAGTCCTGGCTCCGTTATTTCCTTGGTTGGTAACCTTGACCAGCCCTCTGAGCCTCGGTTTCCCCATCTCTCCAGTGGGGACTGGTTGCACCTAAGTCTCAGGTCGTTGTGTGGTTGGAAGGAGACTGTATACAGAAGGCCACTGGTTCAGCACTGGCACTCAGACGGCAGACCCCTGAGATGCTGATGACTCTACCTCATGAAGGCCCGGGGTCAGGGACGTGGAGAGCAGTGGCCAGTTAGTGGGTGTGGGAGGCTACAGGCTAAAGGTAAAAAACTGGCCGTGAAGCTGAGCACCAGATTGCAGGGAGCCTCAGGCGTCACGGGCAGACCCTCTTGGGTGCTCCGGCAGCCGCAGTAGTAAAGGAGGCTCCACTGTAGGTCTAGGGCTTTGGTTCCCAGTGCCTGAGCCCCAGCCGCAGAAGTCTTGACTGGATAGAATACACCGCAGGGCGTCAGGAGCAGGGCCTCTGGAGTCAGACTGCCTGGGTTTGAATCTCTGCTCCACCCTTAACTGACTGTGTGAAGTTGGGGTGTGGGGTATTTAACGTTACTGGGCCTCTGTCCTCTTCTTGAAAAGGGGTAGTGACAGTGCTTCCCATCTAGGCCTGTAGTGAGGATTGGGTGAGATGATGGATTCATGTGGAGGCGAGCACCCACCGCCCCTAAGACTCAGTTAAAGCTTACCCACCACTCTGGACAGTTTGGGTTGAGGCCCAGACCTACGTGTTTAGTAAAACTTTTATTTGATCATTCCTATTCAACAAATGCTTATTGAACACTACTGTGCTCTGAGTGCTGGGAACACATCAGTGAGCAGGACCTGATCCTCCCAAGAGCTTATGTCTGTGGGGGTAACAACAGCACATGATTACGAACACGGATGAGGGCGAGGACGGTGCGGTTCAGGGATCCAAAAGGACAGAGAGCAGGAGGCTTGCCTAGTCTGGGGGTCAGGGAATGCTTTCTGGAAGGGTTTATCCTTGAGCTGAGTCCTACAGGACAGGGAGGGCTTGAGAACCTCTAGTCGGGGAGCCCTGATGGGGCAGGTGGGAGCTCTCCCTAGATACAGCTCCCCAGCCTGGTCTCTCTTGCTTCCAGACGGCGACATTGTACCCTGGCGTGGTTTTTGGCATCTGCTTCGTATTGAATTGCTTCATCTGGGGAAAGCACTCATCAGGGGCGGTAAGTGCCCTCCCCAGCAAGGGAGGGCCAGCTGTGCTCAGGCCCATTCCTGCAGGTCACTTCCTGCTGCTTCCTTCCCTTTTCTGAAGCCCCAGAGGGCTGGCCACGTTTTCTCCATCCCTATGCATCCATCTGTCTTGCCCTTCCTGTGGGCTCTTTCACACAGCTGACCAAAGCTCACTTCTCTAAAGGGAGATTTCCACAGTCCAGGGGCCAACTGGGGAATTTCCCTCGTCTCAACCAAGGGAAAGCTGCTTGGTATGACTTGATGAGGTCAGTCTCCCAAAACAACGCTCTCCTCCTAGTGTCCCTGCCCCGAGCTCAGCACCAGCCCCCCGTGAGGATTGTGGACTCAGCTGGGGGTGGGGAGATGGTCTTGATGGGTTAGCTGCGGGAGAGGTGGGGCAGGTGTTTGCCATCCCGGCCTCAGCGGAGAGAACGGCCTCCCCTCCACTGGCAGGTGCCCACAGAAGGTGCTTGGGTGAGGCTTGCAGTCCGGGCTGCCGGAGGACTGGGTCCTTCCCGGCGGTCCAGGGAGCTGCCCTCAGGAAAGACAGGGTCATGCTCTTCCTCTCACTTCCTCTTTTTTATACCTGTCTCCCTTCTCTCTCTCAACATTTTTCTCCCAGTTACCAGCTGCTCACTATAAACACTCATTGCAGAAATTTTAGAAAGGAAACGTGCCCCCTGCAATGGAAGTGCAGAGTCCTAACCACTGGACTGCCAGGGAATTCCCTGTTTTTGCAGTCTTTTAACCTCTTTTTAGATATATTTAAAATGGAATAATGTAATCGTAAAATTATAAACTAATAGCAAACATTTTTATAGTGCTTACTTTGGAATAAGTATTGTTCTGAACACTTTACAAAGATTAATTCATTTCTTCCATTTTGTGTGAGTTGTAAAAACCTCAGACTGTGCAGAGGGGAATTTAGAAACAAATGAAAAATCAGTTCCAAAGCCCCATACTCCATGTGAGGGGGTGCTGTTAACCTTTTGGTGCGGGCCTCGCCAGCCATGTATGCGTGTAAGTTGGGGTGTTTCTATTAAAATGGAGCTCTCTACATACAGTTTCATATCCTGCTTTTTTCACTTCGTGGTATATTGTGGTGTTTTCATTGAGCGAAATTGGGAACGCACTATTTGTGCACTTCTGTATTTTCCCCTTCGTTTCCACTTAACAGACCACACGTAATTTCTCTTCATTCCGGCCCTTCCTCTCCCCTTCATGCTCTCAGCCCCTCCTTCCTTGTTCTTTCCCCACGTCCTCCCTGGTGACAAGCTCCTGTAGGATGCGTGGTTCCTTCACTTCATGGCTCAACTGGCCCTCCATCTGCCCTCTGCTTTTCCCAGGGCTGGGGTCAGCCCCAGGACAGTCTGGCCAGGAGCCCTGTGGGGGGGGCGTGTCTGCAGGAGCTTCCCCACCATGGTGGTCCTGCTGTGCCCTTCCTGCCCTGGGACCCAGAAGGTCCCCCCTCCCCCTGCACGACCCCAGCCTGGGCTTCAGGGCTTGTGGAGCCTCACGGTGCTGTGCCCACAGGTGCCCTTCCCCACCATGGTGGCCCTGCTATGCATGTGGTTCGGAATCTCCCTGCCCCTTGTCTACCTGGGTTACTACTTCGGCTTCCGCAAGCAGCCATATGACAACCCTGTGCGCACCAACCAGATTCCCCGGCAGATCCCTGAGCAGCGGTGGTACATGAACCGATTCGTGGGGTGAGTCTCCGGCAAGGGCCGGGCGGGGGCTTCTGGAGTAGGCAAGGCCAACGTTCCCCTGAGCCATCTCCTTGGAAAGACATGGACAGGGGTACCCTCCCCCTGTGGGGGCTATGACAGGTGCTCCTGCAGCCCCGGCTGGCTCTAGTAGACTTCCTGAAAGCTTAGCTTCACTCCAAGATAGAGAGGACCAAGTTGTAGCCAGACTCGGTGTTGGCCAGGGAAGGGGTGGAGTGGAAAGGTGCAGGGTGACAGGTAAAGACTACCTTGGACCTTGGGCAAGTCGCGCCACCTCTCTGTACTTCAGTTTTCCCATCTATAA
Organism: Orcinus orca; assembly: GCF_937001465.1. NCBI lineage: Eukaryota > Metazoa > Chordata > Mammalia > Artiodactyla > Delphinidae > Orcinus > Orcinus orca. Next base: position 27,104,749 of record NC_064574.1, on the reverse strand, counting down.
AATAGGGAGAATGATGCCCACCTCTTGAGAGGCTATAATGGTACAAAAGCATGCCGAAAGATTTAGACCCACCAGACAGTGGAAGCATTCTCAGTCTTGCTGGCTCAGGAGGGAGCCCGAAGCTTCCAGCGGCCCAGGTCTCCCAGCAGTGTTAACCCTCCCGTTCTCTGCAGCATTCTCATGGCTGGGATCCTGCCCTTTGGCGCCATGTTCATCGAGCTTTTCTTCATCTTCAGTGTGAGTACTGCCACTTGCTCCCCACCCCTCACCTTCACCCGCACTAGCCTAGTCCCTACCCCTCCACTTAGGTGCTCTGCCTCTTACCGCCTGTGACATTTCAGACAGACCTTTTAGCCTCTCAGAGCCCCCATTCTTTGCCCTAAAATAGGGTAACAGTCCTGCCTCTCGGGACAGCTTGGAAGGGTACGTGAGATGTGCCACATGTACGGGGTCTGGTGTGGGAAGGGCTCAGTAAACAGAAGCTGCTTTGGCTGCTTTAGCAGTGTTGCAGTCAGTCACCACCATTATTAATATCATTGTTGCGTCTGCTTTGACTTCTGGGTCCCTACGTGTCTTTACCTAAGTTACTCAAAACTCCTAGGAAAGTGGGGGGATGATGCCTAATTCCCAGGATCATCATGAGGCTGGAACGTGATAACGTCTATAAAAGGCACAGCGCCTGGCATTCAGGAAATGCTTGTTAACTTGTAGCTGCTGTTGTAATGATGATTACTCCTCTCCCAGGCATGCCAAGATGAAAGTTGGCAGAACAGTTCTTCAGAGCCATCTAAGTCCAGCTGACCCAGCTCAGCGCCTAGCATGGAGGGAGGGTCTTGCAATAAGTCAGTGCTGGACAAGCATCCACTCCTCTGGAGTGGCCCAGCCTGTCCCTACTGAGACCCCCTCGCCCACCCAGCCCTGCCTAGGACGGGTTGGCTGCCTGGGCAGGGAGTCTACATCTGTTCTGTTTGTGTGACACTGGGCCAATCACCAGCCTCTCTGAACCGTGATGTCTTTCACTGTAAAATGGCATGCTTTCATAGGCTGACACGTGGTGGTGTACGTAAAGCACGTAACACTATGCCTGGCACGTGGTGAGCTGCCCCAGGTCGTGGCGGCTGCCGTGTAATTTTGATTGGGGTGGGATTCATTATTTTCCGCAAGCTGCTGAGTTCAGGCGGGGGCCACCCATCTCAGGATCAGCCATGCCCCAGCCCCTCCCTAGGAACCCTTTGCTCCAGGGAGGAGAGACCAGTCAGCCACGAGCCAGGCTCGCAGGCCCCAGTGGTGTCATGATGGTGTCTCCAATCCTGCCAGTCCTGACTAAGGGATGGAGTTCCCGAGCACAAGCAGGGAATGCCAGGGGAGTGGGGGCAGGCTACCTGAAGGCCGGCTGCGGTATATCCACAGGCAATCTGGGAGAATCAGTTCTATTACCTTTTCGGCTTCCTGTTCCTCGTCTTCATCATCCTGGTGGTGTCCTGTTCGCAAATCAGCATCGTCATGGTATACTTCCAGCTGTGTGCAGAGGTGAGGGGAATTGGGCCAGCAGTTTGGGGTGGGGGCAGCTGGGTCCAGTATTGAATTGGATCAGTGAGGCTGTCTGGGTTTCTCGTGTGGTCCTGCCTCTTCTGGCCATGAGGTCTTGGGCATGTACCTCACTTCTTGCAGGGAAGTCACCACGACCTAACGACAGTAGACTCGTCAGTACTGAGTCCACTCCAGTAGTGGTTTCTTCAACAGCTGATGCAGTTTGGGTGACCTGCCCTCCATGTGGGGACTAGCTCTTGATGGGCAAAACAAGGGCTCTGGGACAGACAGCCTGAGCTGAAACGCTGGCTCCTCTGTTAGTAGCTCTGGATCTCGGGCAGTCGTTTAACCTCCGTGTGCCTTCCGGGCCTAGCTCACAGGGCTGCTGCGAAGACTCAATGAGCTGATTCACATAGAGCACTTAGAACAATATGTGGCACGTGGTGAGCGTTTGCTCAAGAAATGCTAATGTTGTTAATAATGTTCTTTTGTTGTTGCTGATTTTTTTAAATTGAGATATAATTTATAAACAGTAAAGTTCACCCTTGTTAATCTACAGTTCTGTAAGTTTTTAGAGATGCCTACAGTTGTGTAACCACCATCACAGTCAAGGTATAAAAAGCTTCGCATCACCCCAAATATTACAGTTCTTACCCAGGGTCTTTAGTTCCTCAGGCAGCTCTGAAACTTGGGGAAGAGGTTCTGCCTGGAGACAGCTATGACCCTTCTCTGTTTCCTCCTCAGGATTACCGCTGGTGGTGGAGGAATTTCCTAGTCTCCGGGGGATCTGCATTCTATGTCCTGGTCTATGCCATCTTTTATTTTGTTAACAAGGTACCACCCTGCATGAGGGAGCCCCCTAGCCCTTTCAGGGCAGGATTGTGGCGGGGAGGGTGCTGGGGAAAAACCCTAAGTGTCTAAGTCTTACTTTTCTGCCAAGAATGAGGAGGACCAAAGTCATCCTAGAACTGTTACTGCTCTTAGAACATAATCTTTTTAGGAAAGAGAGTATGTTTGGGTGACAAAAGCCTTCAGGATAAATGACAATGAGAATGTTGTATGCAAAACCTGTGAGATACAATCAAAGCAGAACTTAAAGGGAGTATATCACCTTACAGTGCTTTTAAGAGGAAATAAGAGAGACTAATACAGTGTTCACCTCAAGATGACAGAAAAAAAAAAAAAAAAGAACAGTAACTTGAAAGAATGAAAGTAAATGAGAAGAGTTAATAAAGGTAAAAGCAGAAACTGCTGAAGTAGGCTTTAGCGCCCAGATTTAGGAACTCGGCTATACTGACAGAGCTCACCGTCCCCAAAGAGTGACGTAAGAGTAAGAATACAAACAGATCCCCACAGCAGGCTTATTAGATTTGTGTGTAACACAAACCAGATGGGCCATTGAGAGGAGTCTGGGGTCACTCTGGCGGACCCCATGTTACCTCTGGAGCTTACGCTGAAGACAGTTTTACCCGCTGTACTTTGGGTATCCAGGACCCCAAACCGAGAAGTCCTCTGCTTATAACCAGGGTGTATTCCCACACTAGAGGCATAGGTCAGCTGGGTGAAGCTTGGAATTCCCTTTCCCAAAAACGTCAGGTTGGAAAGGACTGTCCAGATATTTGAGTGCGGTGCCGCACCCCTGCTTCCAGTTTGCGGACTGCCCTCTTCTCCAGCGATCCCAACAAGTGATCATCTAGCCCATGGGCCAGCAGGCCTGCTTCTGTAAACAAAGTTTTATTGGCACACAGCCACGCTTGTTCATTTACATATGGTCAAGGCTGTTTTTACACTACAATGGCAGAGTGGAGTAGTTTTGACAGAGGCCACGTGGCCTAAACTATTGATAATCTGGTCCTTTAAGAAAAAGCTCGCTGACCTCTGCCCTGGCACATCCAGCAACAGAAGACACTCCCTCCTGATGCTCCCATTCTCTTTGGATAGCTCCTGTCATTATCAAGGCCTTCCTTAAGTCACACTGAAATCTGCCTCCCTGTAAATTCCGTCTTCAGACCACAGTCTTGTTCCTGGAATCCTGCAGAACAAATCTAATTTCCCTTCTCTACAGCCCTTATTAATCAGAACTATTTTGAATGGAAAGTGACCAAAACCAGTCCCAACTGGCTTAAGCAAAAAAGAGAATGTTTTGGCTGATGTAAGTTTAATAAGAAGTTGGAGTTCTAGCTTCAGGCTTGGTTAGATCCAGCAGCTCAGATGGTATCAGGGCTCTGTGTTTATTCCTCAGCTCTGTGTGTGTTTTCTTGGCTTCAATCTGTAGGCAGGATCTTTCCACAAATAGAAGGATGACCAATAGCAGCCCTAGAGTCTCCTTTTCTCAGCTTTGCAGCTCTAGAACTAAAAGAACATCTTTCTTCTATCATTATGTTATAAACCCCAGGGAAGACACTCATTGGCCCAGGCTACATGCCATCCCTCACTGTTCTTCATGTCCAGTAGGATGGCATACTCCGATTGACTAGCTTAGGTTTTGTATTAGGACCGACAGCCCCAATAGGACCACAAAGTAGGGAGTGGGTACCCGAGACACCAGGAAGAAGGAAGACAGGAGCCAGTGTTGGGCAAGCAAAACCTGCTACCATAGCCGCCTACACAAGGGTCACATTTCAGCCTCCTGCCCTTCCTGCCTGTGGCCCAGCCTTTCTTCTCTGCTCTAAAAACCTCCTCCAGCCCCAGAGCCCTGTCTGTAAAATGGTGGCCTTGGCCTGTCTGAACTCTAAGGAACTTTCCAGCGCTGCCTTTTTGCCTCATCCCTTTCCTGGTTTTACCACTGGATTTACCACTGCCCTGTTTCCCCCCTCACCTTCACCCCATCTTCAGCCGTAAGAAAGCTCATAAAAGGAGACATAGGCAGTTGAGCTGGAAAACATGGCCTTCACCCCTAGTTTGAGGACATTTGACTTCAGGGAGACGGTCTCAAACAGTGACCCTTATTGTTTTCTTCTGGGCTCCTGGCATTTTGTGGCCATTTGTCTTCCCATGAGCCCTAGAACAGGCCCCACTCAGGCCCTGGTGGGCTGGGCAGGTCTTGATACCAAGGTCCTAGATTAGTTCCACTTGGCCCAGCAAACCCCACCACACCCCAGATTCCCTAGCATCCCTGCCCAGGCCTCAGAACTCTGCAAAGGAGTTCAAATGCTGCAAGATAAAAATCCCCATGAGAGAGTAACGAAAGTGACAGAGCGCACTCAGATGGAGAGGACTGTAGGCTGAGACAGGCTCATGGTGGCTCTCTGTTCCTAAAGCCAGGAGCCCTGGACGCCTCTCTCCTGCCCCCACTTCCTGTGCTCCAGCATCCAGGAGTCTCACTGTACTGTTCTGGGGACTGTGGCGAGTGAGGAAGTGACAGCTATGGCCATTGCTGCCTTTGTCATTCTGGCACTGGCCCCTGAGGTCAGCCCCATCTCCCAGCGAGCTCCCAGGCCCTTCCCAGGAAGACTCCCACTCCCTCCTACCCCCGCAGGAAATGTCCTGAGTCAATGGATTTGGGCCTTAGGCTCTTAGCCCTCTAGCCCCAGGTTCAAATCCCAGCTCCTTCTGTTTCCCGGCTGTGTAACTGTGCCCCATCTGTAAAGTGGGTTAATAACCTACCATGGTGGTGGTGAGCATCCAAGGCGGTGCACGGGCCCTGGTGCTGCTGAAGGTCCACCGTGACTGTGAGACCCACCTGCCCCTCGCTGCCCACCTGGGGCAGGCCCCTTCCCCTTGCCAGTCTTCAGCTTCACCACGAGATCAGTGAGAAGGTAGGGGGACACCCAGTTGGCCACGGCAGGCTGGCACTAAGCGTGTCCCCTCTCTTCTCTCCCCTGCTCATGCCCCAGCTGGACATCGTCGAGTTCATTCCCTCTCTCCTCTACTTTGGCTACACGGCCCTCATGGTCCTGTCCTTCTGGCTTCTCACGGGCACCATCGGCTTCTATGCAGCCTACATGTTTGTCCGCAAGATCTACGCTGCTGTGAAGATAGACTGATGGGGGTGGACCGTGGCCTGGCCCACTCCATCCACGGACAGGAAGCCACCCCGCCTGGGGAACTGCAGGCACGTAAAATAAAATAACTCCTGCTCGTTTGGAATGTAACTCCTGGCACAGTGTTCCTGGATCCTGGGGCTGCATAGGGGGCGGGAGGGCCTATAGATAAATCTTGCATTTTTCTTCATCATCTTATTCCAGTTCTGTTGGGGATGAGTTTTTTGTGGGTTGTTTTTCTTCAGTGCTAAGATCCCTCCAGCAGGAACTCTCAGACCTGTTTATTCAGGTTTATTTTTGGTTTGGAGTTTTTTCCTTAGTTTTTTTAACAAATGGATCCAGGATGGATAAACCCATCAAGACACTGGGTTCTGGTCACTGTCTCCACCTCAGTTCCTCAGGGCTGTTGGCCACCCCACGACTAACTGGAAGAGGAAACGCCGGGCCTGCCAGGCTCCAGCGAGATTTCGGAGCCTCTTGCTGCCCGTCCTCGCCATTGATGCCGCGACAAAGCACAGCTCAGCCCGGACACGCATCCTCAGTGCCAACCAGCCTCTTCCAGCCCCTTTTCCTCCCTCTTCTCTCCTCCCCAGCCTCCTCCCAGGGCTGCTCGAGGTGGGGCTTCCCGCCAGGCCTCCGGTCATCTTGTCACTGGGAGCCCAGGTCTTGGTTGCTACAAGGAAATCCCCTGGAAGTACTGGGCACCAAATGCCCCAGGACAGCAGGAGTTGCCCCTGCTCAGAGCAGTGAGAGTTTTCTGGACCGGAGGAGAGACTTGCAATGAACTGTCTTTGTGCCAAGAAACCCTGGATCCAGGGCCAAGTGTTTCCAGAGCCAAACCAAGCATCCATGTGTGTGTGTCTGGGCTGAGGGTCCTCACCCCGCAGGAGGCTCCTCAGCCCCTCCCTTGTGGGGGTCGCTGCTCTTTGCAGAGTGTGCTAGGGTGGGCCCTCTCCTCCATTTCCAGGGCGGGACAAGGCCTGGAGACCGCAGATCCCCTCCTTTAGGTGGCTGGGAAGAGGCACTCTCCCTGACATCCCCCAGCCTTAGTGCCCATACACAGCTCTTTTAGCCAGACCCCTCCCCTCCACCTCCTGTCTTGAGTTCTTGTCTCCTTTGAGGAACACCCAGAACACTGGTTGCGAGAAGGAAGATGGAAAGTAAGTTCTGTCATTCCTTCCCCGAGTCCCAGGAATAGGCAAGGAGCCTAAGAAAGAGGAGCTGACGTGCAGGCCTGGCTCCCCTGTCAGCGCCCACTCCTCCTAACCCACCCCCCGCCCCCGTGCGTGTCACAAGACGTCTGCTCTTAAGCTGCAAGAGACCAAACCCACCCTGGGGTTAGGGTTCAAGTAGCAGCCGCTCACCCTGGCTGCAGCCCCTTGAGGAAGACAAAGCTCAGGATGCTGGCTGAGCTAGGAACACACCACCCTCCCTGCCGCCCTCCCCCCGCACTCTCCCAGCAGCCCTCACCAGCTCCACCAGTCAAACCGGTGATCTTCTCAACCTTGCCTCACAGCGACTCCGCAGTGCCAAGCGGCGTCCACCAAGAATCAGGTTGGAGGAAAGGGAACCCAAGCAGTAGAGTATGATAATGGAGTCTTCTTCATTCGAATCTTGGATTTTTTCCCTAAGAGATTCTCTTTTTGGGGGGAGTGGGGAAACGGACTCCTCATAAAGGGTTCAAACAGCATCGATTTTTCTGACTTTTTAAATCATCATCATCATTATTTTTAATTAAAAGACGCCTGTATGCCTTTTTTTGGTCCAACTGTAAATAAATATGTCATTGTCCTGTTGTCATGTCTCTTGAATCTCTTCAAGGGTCTGAGGTGAGACAAATTCCCCAAATGTGTTGAGCTGAGTGGTTTCCCTCAAAGCTCGGTCTCATGTCAAGGCTTTCTAGGGCCCAGGCCACTGCTCTTCCCTTGCCTGGTGCTTGTTCATAGCCTCTGCCATCTGCTTAGCCCCTTGATACTGAATCACTAAGCATGCCCCTCTGGTCCCACAAGTAGGAGATGGTAATCATGTGTGAGCTTTGGTAGCAGTGAGACCTGGTTTTTAAATGATTTCCAGCTCCAGTATTTTGCTGCTAACTCACTTCACCTCTCTGTCATGTAAGACACCTTCAGCTGCAGGCAGTGGAAATGGGTCACACAGCCTAAAGCCCCAAGGAGGATTGACTAGCTCATAAGTCAGCAAGGAAAGGAGTGGTTTGGCTTCAGGTCTGGGTAGATCCAGGGGCACAAAGGATAGCCTTAAGATTCTCCCTGTCTCCACTGTGCTTTTCTCTGTATCGTTTGTCCCATTGTCAACAGTCTTCTTTCCTGTGGGGGAGGCAGGGAGAGCATGGCACAGATCACTCTAGGCTTACATTAGCCAGTTTAGAAAGCCCAGAAGAAAAAGAAAGACTTCTTATGTCATACACTCAATATTGATAAATCCTAGGAAAGGTCTCTGATGGGCCCGGCTTGGGTTACTGTTCATACATCTTGGACCAATCACTACATCCTGGGTGATAGAGTCCTATTACAGGCTGCATACCCCAAGTGTACTGGATACTGTGAATTTCAGCCCACCAGAGTCACGTGGAATGGGTGATGAGGAAAGAACAGTTAACCACAGTAGGGTATGCACAGCAAACAAAAACAACATGTGCCTGTTAGACCCACCCACTCCAGTGCCAAACCTCAGTGAGAAAGGTGCTGGTTGCCATTCATGGGATACTTCCTGTGTTCCAGACACTGTTACAAACACTTTCCATGTGTTAGGCCATTTAATCTTGAATATGATCCTCTGAAGCATGTTCCGTTATTTAATTTAAAAATTTAATTTCCGTTATTTAATTTTGAAAGAGTCCAATGATCAATTCATTCTTTCCTCCCTTTTACGGAGGAGGTAACAGGCACCAGTAGTTCAGGTAGCCTGCTGGGGGGGGTCCCATGGCAAGTGAGTGCTGGAGTAGTACTCAACTGAAGCAGCCAGACTCCAAGGCCTGGTCTTCCAACCACTACTATAGCTGCTTTTTTAAAAGAATGTGTATTAAAAAAAAAAAAGTGTATTTATGTTTATATTTTTAATATAAATAAATTATATTGATAGAAATTATAATTGATAGAAACTACACCATTTGATATGTTCTGTTGTATGTGTGTGTGTGTGTGTGTGTGTGTGTGTGTGTGTGTGTGTGTGTGTGTGTGTGTGTACAATTTATTTATTTTATGGCTGTGCCGTGTAGCATGTGGAATCTTGGTTCCCCAACCAGAGGTCAAACCCGCAACCCCTGCAGTGGAAGTGTGGAGTCTTAACCGCTGGACCACCAGGGAAGTCCCATGTTTTGACATATTTATATATCATGAAACCATCACCACAATCAAGATAGTGAACATATTCATTGACCCAAGTTTCTTCATGTCCTTTGTAATCCTGGCCTCCAGCCTCTCACCATTCCTGTTTTCTGTCACTACAGATTAGTTTACCTTTCCTAGGGCTTTATATAAATGAAATCATATGTATGCTTTTTTTGTCTTTTTTCATTCAGCCTAACTATTTTGAGATAAATCCACATTGTTATGTATATCAGTAGTTCATTCCTCTATATTTCAGAGTATATGAAATCCCATTGCATGGCTATACCATAATTTGTTTATCTACTTATCGGCAGACAATTTGTGTCTCAAGTTTTTGTCTATCACAAAGAAAATTGCTGTGGGCTTCCCTGGTGGCGCAGTGGTTGAGAGTCCACCTGCCGATGCAGGGGACACGGGTTCGTGCCCTGGTCTGGGAAGATCCCACATGCCGCGGAGCGGCTGGGCCCGTGAGCCATGGCCACTGAGCCTGCGCGTCCGGAGCCTGTGCTCCGCAATGGGAGAGGCCACAACAGTGAGAGGCCCGTGTAACGCAAAAAAAAAAAAAAAAATTGCTGTGAATAAGTGAAGCAGTGAAATGGCTGGATCATATGATAGTGGGAACGTTTAAGCTAAACTGCCAAGCTGTTTTCCCAGGTGGTTGTATCTATAATTTCACATTCCCATCAGCAGTATATAAGAGTTCCAGTTGCTCCACATTCTGACACTTCCTGTGGTTAATCTTTTTAATTTCAGCCATTCTAACAGGTGCAAAATAATGTCTCACTGTGATTTCCATTTACATATCCCTAGTGACAACTTTTATTGAGCATCTTTTCATGGGCTTATCTGTCATCCATATATCTTCTTTGATGAAGTGTCTGTTCAAATCCTTTGCCCATTTTTTAATGAGTTGCTTGTTTTTTGAAATTAAGTTTTGAGAGTTCTTTATGGATTCTGCATACAAGTCCTTTGTCAGATATATGCTTTGCAAAGATTTTCTCCCAGTTTGTGGCTTGTGTTTTCCTTCTCTTAGTAGTGTCTTTTAAAGAGCAGAAATTTTTAATTTTGAAAGAGTCCAATTATCAATTCGTTCTTTCATGGATTGGGGTTAGGGTGTCATATCTAAGACATCTTTGCCTAACTCAAGGTTACAGTGATTTTTCTCCTATGTTTTCTCTAAGAAGTTTCATAGTTTTAGGTTTTGTGTTTAGATCTATGATCCTTTTTGAGGCAATTTTAGTATAGGTGCAACATATGGATCTAAGTTGTTTTTTGGTTTTTTTTTTTACCATTTCTTGAAAAGCTTATCTTTTCTTTTTGTGACTTTGACAAAAATCAGTTGCCCACCTGTGTGTGGATTTATTTCTGGAATTTCCATTCTGTTCCATTGTTCTGTCCATTTTTATGCCAATGCCACACTTTTTATTACTGAAGCTTTATAATAATTCTTAGAATCAGGTGTTGTTAGCCCTCCAATTTTGTTCTTTTTCAGCATTTCGAGGCCCTTTGATTTCCATATGAATTTTTAAATCATCTTGTCAATTTCCACAAAAACACCTGCTGTAATTTCTTTTTTAAAAAAATTATTTATTTAGACTGCACTGGGTCTTAGCTGCAGCTCACAGGATCTTTGTTTAGTTGCAGCATGCAGACTCTTAGCTGCAGCACACATGCAGGATCTAGTTCCCTGACCAGGGATCGAACCCGGACCCCCTGTATTGGGAGCTCAGAGTCTTACCCACTGGACCACCAGGGAAGTCCACACTGGCTGTAATTTCAATTGAGATTCTGTTAAATCTATAGATCAATTTGGGAAGAATTGACATCTTAATGTTGAGTCTTCTGACCTGTGAACAACTTATATCTCTCTGTTTAATTTCTCTCAACCATATTTTGCAGTCGTCAATGTATAGGTCTTTCACAGTTTTTGTCAGATTTATTCCTAAGTACTTCATACTTTTGATGCCATTAAAAATGGTGTTTTTTAATTTCCAAGTTTTTCATTGCTAGCAATAGAAATATAATTGTTTTGTTTTTGGTTTTTTTGGGCTGCACTGGGTCTTTGTTGCTGCGCATGGGTTTCTCTAGTTGTGGCAAGCAGGGACTACTCTTTGTTGTGGTGCGCGGGCTTCTCATTATGGTGGCTTCTCTTGTGGAGCATGGGCTCTAGGCGCGCGGGCTCAGTAGTTGTGCCTCGCGGGCTCTAGAGCACAGGCTCAGTAGTTGTGTCGCACGGGCTTAGTTGCTTTGCAGCATGTGGGATCTTCCCGGACCAGGGCTCAAACCCGTGTCCCCTGCATTGTCAGGCGGATTCTTAACCACTGTGCCAGCAGGGAAGCCCCACAACTGAGTTTTATATATTGATCTTATATCCTAAAACCTTGCTAAATTCACATATTAGTTCTAGTAGCTGTTTTTTTTGGGGGGGGGGTTGTTTGTTTTGTTTTGTTTTTGTCTTTTGTATATTCCTTCAGAATTCTACATAGATGATCATGTTGTCTTGCACCGGCCACAGCCTCAAATACAGTGGTGAATGGTGCGAGTGGACATCTCTCTTTAATTTGCTCTCTTCTGGTTTCTTAAGGTGGAAGCTGAGGTCATTTATTTGAGGTCTTTTTTTTTTTCTAAAATAGGTGTTCATAAATTTCTTCCTAAATACTGCTTTAGCAAGATCCCAGAAATACTGATATGTTGTGTGTTCATTGTCATTCAGTCCAAGATACTTTCTAATTTCCATTTGATTACTTGTTTGATTCATGGTTATTTAGAAGTATGTTATTTAGTGTCCAAATATTGGGGGATTTTTTTTCAAGGATATTTCTGTTATTGATTTCTAATTTAATTCTATTGTGGACAGAGACAATAATGGGCAGAGACTTTATATGACTTGAATTCTTTTGAATTTATTGAGACTTGTTTTATGGCCCCAAATATGGTCTGTCTTGGTAAATATTCCATATACACTTGAATGAGTATTCAGCTGTTTTTGAGTGGAGTGTTATATAAATGTCAATTAGGTCAGGTTGGTTGATAGTGTTTTTCAAGTCTATGATGTGCTTGCCTATTTTCTGCCTGCTTGTTTTACCAGTGATTGAGAGAGGAGTATTGAAATCTCTAACTGTAATTGTAGATTTGTATATTTCCCCTTGCAGTTCTGTTTTTGCTATTATGTATTTTGAAACTCTGTTAGGTTCATGTTGTTCTTTGGATGAATTTATCCCCAGAAATCTACTTTGGTATTAATACAGCCAATCCCACTTTCTTTTAACTAATGTTAGCACAGTATGTCTTTTTCCATTCTTTTACTTTTAGCCTATTTGTATTTTTATATTTAAAGTGTGTTTCTTATAGGCAGCATATAGTTTGGTTTTGCTTTTTATCCAGTCTTACAATCTCTGCTTTTTAATTGGAGTGTTTAAATCGTTTACATTTAATATGATTCTTTCTTTCTTTCATCTTTTCTTTCTCTTTCTTTCTTGCTTGCTGCGTTGGGTCTTTGTTGCTGCACACAGGCTTTCTCTAGTTGTGGCAAACAGGGGCTACTCTTTGTTGAGGTGCACGGGCTTCTCATTGCGATGGCTTCTCTTGTTGTGGAACACAGGCTCTAGGTGTGCAGGCTTCAGGAGTTGTGGCACACGGGCTCAGTAGTTGTGGAGCAACTGTGTAGAGCACAGGCTCAGGGTTGTGACACATGGGCTTCGTTGCTCTGCGGCATGTGGATTCTTCCCAGACTAGGGCTCGAACCTGTGTCCCCTCCACTGGCAGGCAGATTCTTAACCACTGCACCACCAGGGAAGTCCCTAATATGATTCTTGATTTGGCTAATTTGAAGTCCTTCATCTTGCCATTTGTTTTCTATGTTCCCCATTTGTTGTATCCTTTTTTCCTCTTTGTCTGTCTTCTTTTGGACAAATTAAGTATGCTTTGCATTTTAATTTCCTTCATGGGCTTATTGACTGTAACTTTTTCTGGATATTTCAGTAATTACTTTAGGGTTTCTAGTGTATATCTTTAACTTGTCACGGTCTACCTTCAAGTGATATTATACCACTTCACATACAGTATAAGAACCATACAATAGTGTACTTCCATTTCTCCATTACCAGCCTTTATATTTTGATTGTCACTCCTCTTTTACTTTTACATATGTTATAAACCCCACAATATACTGTTGCTATTTTTATTTAAACAGTTGTCCTTTTTTTTTTAACAGTTGTCTTTTGAGAGCTTAAGTAATAAGAAAAAATCTTACATATGTACCCAGGTAGTTATTATTTCCAGTGGTCTTCATTCCTTTGTGTAGACACAAATTTCCATCTGGTACGACTTTCCATCTGCCTAAAAGACATCTTTAATATCCTTTAATATTTCTTGTAGTGAGGATCTGCTGATGATGAATTCTTTCAGCTTTTTTTTTTTTTTTTTTCACCACATGGCATGCAGGACCTTAGTTCCCCAACCAAGGATCAAGCCTGTGCCCCCTGCAATGGAAGCATAGAGTCTTAACCACTAGACCCCCAGGGAAGTCCCCTTTCAGTTTTTGTATGTCCAAAATATTTCAGTTTTAGCTTTGTGATTGAAAGGTATTTTTGCTGGTATAGAATTCTAGGTTGACAAGTTTTTTTGTTTCCTAGTACTTTAAAGATGTTAGTCTACTCTCTTACTGCTTGCGTTGCTTCCAACAACAGAGTTGATATCCTTCTCTTTGTCCCCCGTATGTAACAAGTCTTTTCTCTATGACTGCTTTTACTATGTCAGTGGTTTTTGAGCTATTTGATTATGGATGCCTTGGTATAGTTTTCTTCATATTTCTTATGTTTAGGGTACATTGAGCTTCTTAGAACTGTGCGTTTATTGTTTTCAGTAAGATTGGAAAGTTTTTAGGTCACTGTTTCTTCAAATATTTTTTCTCCCCCCCCCCAACTTTCCTCTGTGATTCTGATTACCCATAGGTTAGATTACTTGAAGTCGTTTCACCACTGATGTCCCATCCACTGATGCTCATTTCATTAATTCTTTTTTCTGTGTTTCACTTTGGATAGTTTCTATTACTGTTCCTTTAAGTTCACTAATCTTGTACCATGTCTACTCTGCCACTAATCCAGTGGTTTTCATCTCAGACATCGTCTTTTTCACCTCTAGCAATTTGATTTAGGTCTTTTCTTTTTATATATTTCTACCTAACTTTTTATTGTGTAAAGTATACATAAAATTTACCACTTTAACTGTTTTAAAGTGTACAATTCAGAAGCATTAAGTAGACTCACAAATTGTGCAACATAATTTGTGCAACAAATGTGTGGTCACCAGCCATCTCCAGAACTTTTTCATCATCCCAAACTGAAACTCTGTTTATGCATTAAACACTAACTCCCCGTTCTTTTCTCCCCCCAGCCCCTGGTAACCACTATTCTACTTTCTGCCTCTATGAACTTGACTACTCTGGTGGGATCAGGACGTATTTGTCCTTTTGTGTCTGGCTTATTTTACTTACTATGTCTTCAAGGTTCATTCACATTGTAGCATCTGTCAGAATTTCACTCCTTTAAGGTTTAATATCCCATTGTATGTATATACTACATTTTGCTTATCCATTAACCCACCAGTGGACATTTGGGTTGTTTTTACCTTTGGGCTATTGTGGATAATGCTGTTGTAGACACTGGTGTACAAATATCTGTTCAAGTCCCTGCTTTCAGTTATTTTGGGTATATACCTAGGAGTGGAATTGCTGGATCTTATGGTAATTGTATGTTTAATTTTTTTGAGAAGCCACCATCCTGTTATCCACAGTGACTGTATCATTTACATTCCCACCAGCTATGCATGAAAATTTCAGTTTCTTTACATTCTCACCAATAGTTGTTATTTTCTGTTTTTTGAAAATACCCATCCTGGGACTTCCCTGGTAGTGCAGTGGTTAAGAATCCGCCTGCCAATGCAGGGGACACGGGTTCGAGCCCTGGTCCGGGAAGATCCCACATGCCGCGGAGCAACTAAGCCCGTGCGCCACAACTACTGAGCCTGCGCTCTAGAGCCCGCGAGCCACAACTACTGAGCCCGCATGCCACAACTACTGAAGCCCACGCACCTAGAGCCCATGCTCTGCAACAAGCCACCACGATGAGAAGTCCACGCACTGCAACAAAGAGTAGCCCCCACTTGCTGCAACTAGAGAAAGCCTGCGCACAGCAACGAAGACCCAATGCAACCAAAAATAAATAAATATATAAATTTGTTTTAAAAAAAGAAAATACCCGTCAATCCTAGTGAATGTGAAGTGGTATCTTGTGGTTTTGATTTGCATTTACCTAATAATTAGTGATGTTGAGCATCTTTTCAGTGCTTATTGGCTATTTGTATATCTTCTTTGGAGAAATGTCTATTTAGGTCCTTACCCATTTTTTAAAATTTAAAAAAAAATTTTTTATATATATACACTACCAAACGTAAGGTAGATAGCTAGTGGGAAGCAGCCGCATAGCACAGGGAGATCAGCTTGGTGGTTTGTGACCGCCTGGAGGGGTGGGTTAGGGAGGGTGGGAGGGAGGGAGACGCAAGAGGGAAGAGATATGGGAACATATGTATATGTATAACTGATTCACTTTGTTATAAAGCAGAAACTAACACACCATTGTAAAGCAATTATACTCCAATAAAGATGTAAAAAAAAATCTATTCCTAGGTATTTTGTTATATTTGATGCAGTTGTAAATGGGATTGTTTTCTTAATTTCTCCTTGTGATTTTTTGATATTAGTGTATAGACACACAGCAGATTTTTGTATTATTGTATTATTTGTATTGTGATTATATCCTGCAACTTTACTGAATTCATTGATTAGTTCTAACAGTTTTTTGTGGAATCTTTAGGGTTTTTTATGTAGAATATCATTTGATCTGCAAATAAAAATTTTTTTATTATTATTTTAAAATATTTATTTATTTTGGCTGCACCAGGTCTAGTTGTGGCTTGTGTTAGGTTAGGGTTACTCTGAACCTGTGTCCCCTGGATTCGGCAGGTGGATTCTAAACCACTGCGACAGGAGGAAAGCCTCTATCTGCTCATTTGAACATCTATTTCAGTTGTGGGTTGGTTTTCATTGCTTATTTTCCTCATTGTGGATCATATTGCCTGCCACTTTATAGGCTTGACGGTCTTTGATTGAATGCCAGACGTTGTGAGTTTCACCTTGTTAGGGGCTGGATATTTTTGTAATCCTGTAAATCCTCTTGAGCTTCGTTCTGGGACAGTTAAGTTACTTGGAAACAGTTTAATCCTTTTGGGTCTTACTCATAGATTTTTTTAGGCAATTTCAGAGCAGTGCTTTTTCTAGGGCTAATTATTGGCCATTATCGAGGCAAGACCTTTCTGAGTATTCTTCCGTATATACCATGACATTCTCCCCAGTGCCATGGCTGGTGGGAATAGACACTATTCCCCACTCATGTGAGCACTAAGGACTATTCCCTTTCATTCTTCCTGTTGGTTCTTTACTTGGCCTCAGGTAGTTTCCTCGCACACTTGTGCTGATCAGTATGCTAATGAATACTTCAGGGGACCCTATGCAGAGCTCCAGGGGTTTCTCCTTGCACAGCTCTCTCTGGCTCTCTGGTATTCTGAGAACTCTCTCTCTCTCTCTCTCTCACTCATCTCCCCTCCCCTTCTCTCCCCCTTTTTCTTTTTACCTTTTAATCCCCTTTACCCATTTCTCCCACCCCCTGCACCTCTGGCAACCACCAATCTGTTCTCTGTATCTATGAGTTTGTTGTTTTTCTTTTTTTAGATTCCACCTACAAGAGAGATCACATGGTACTTGTCTTTCTCTTATTTCACTTAGCATAACGTCCTCAGTGTCCAACCATATTGTTGCAAATGGTGGTTTCATTTTTTATGGCTGGATAATATTCCATTGTGTGTATATACCACAATTTCTTCATCTCTTCACCCATCGATGGACACTTAGGTTGTTTCCGTATCTTGGCTATTGTAAATAATGCTGCAGGGAACATAGGGGTGCATCTTTTTGAGTTAGTGTTTTCATCTTCTTTAGATAAATACCCAGAAGTAGAACTGCTGGATCGTATGGTAGTTCTATTTTTCATTTTTTGAGGAACCTCCATATTGTTTTCCATAGTGGCTGCGCCAATTTACATTCCTACCAACAGTGCACAAAGTTTCCCTTTTCTCCACATCCTCACCAATATTTCTTGTCTTTTTGATAATAGCCATTCTAACAGGTGTGAAGTGATATCTCATTGTGGTTTTGGACTTGCATATTCCTGATGATTAATGATATTGAGCATCTTTTCATGTACCTGTTGGCCACCTGTTTGTCTTCTTTGGGAAAATGTCCGTTCAGATCTTTTGCCCATTTCTGAACCCTTGTTACATTGGTCTCCAGACTCCCAGCGCCACCTCAGGGAGGGCACTCGGCCCCACTTCAGTCCCCCCCCTTATGCTGCAGCCTGAAAACTCGCTCAAGGAAGTGAGCTAGGCAGTCATAGAACTTCCCTCACTTGTTTCCCATCTGTCTGGGATTACTGTCCTTTATTGATCAATGTCCAAAGGCTTGAAAACCACTGTTTCATATATTTAGTTTTTCTGGTAGTTTCAGGTGGGAGGATAAATCTTACCTGTTATTTCATCTCGGCTAAAAACAGAAGTCTTTGCTGCTCCCTTTTTTAACCTGTAAGATCACGGGGTCTCTGAAGGGCTGTGTGAGTCCTGTTACATGGAAGGATCACTCATGGTAGCTGCTCGATCGGTTACTCCCTCCTCATCCATGAAGGGTGAGTCTAAAGGGCCTAATTCCTGGCAATCTAAGCTTGGCAGTGACCTGGCTGCACCTAAGAATGCTCTAGGCCCAGAAACTGTGCGATTGAACGTGTGCTAGCCCAGAAGTCTGCACCTTCTAACCCTGAGGGCCACTGTAGGGTGAAAGTGCTATTTAGGGTCCCACAGGAGAGCTGAATTATAACTGCAGCTCCTAGAGATGACAGTCTTAACCACCCCACTGGACGCTGTGGACAGACACCCAGTTTACCCTTGATGTTTGGTCCAAGCAAGTCACAGTACCACGTTCCCCCTCACCGATAACTGATTCAAGAGCAGACCTGTTACCCAGTTCTAGCCGATTAGATGCGGAACCCAGAAAGTCTAAAGTGGCTTCTGGGAAAGTTTTCTTCCATTTTAAGCAAGTCATGGGAAGACACAATCTGCCTTCTCTGGAGTTGCCATATCCCGAAGTTACCCTTGGAACTACTGCTACCATCTTGGTACCAACCCGAGAATGGAACCAACAGGAAGGATGGCAGATCAGAGAAGAAGGCCCAAGTCTTTGCAGACATCATTGAGCTGCTGATTCAAACAGCCCCAAAGCCCACCTGACCTCTGGATGTTCACGTAAGGGGAAAAAAATCTCTTGTTTAAGTCAATTAGAGTTTCTGTTAGATGCAACCAAAGGCATTGTCACTGAGCCGGCCACCTGGAGGGCTGGAGGCTTATGGGGAGGGGGAGACACCTGAAGGGACTTTTTCCTCCCGCTAAAGAATTTCCAAGTTTTCCTTTAGGTGAGAAACTCGGGCTGAGAGCCATGAAAGGATGTGTCCAAGGCCACACAGTGGGGAATCAAGAGCATGCCGGCCTATCAGCCTTCCGGCTAGTGCCTGCTCCACCCCAGCCCCTGCCCTTGAGGTCGAGTCAGCTGTGATGGTGGGGCCTGTGAGGTGGGAGCCTCGAAGTTCACTGGCCCAAGTTAGCATTTAGTTCTCCTGCTAAGCAAAGGCAAGCGGATATCAGAGATACTTGCATCTCTGTGCTGAAATCATGTCCTTGGGAGAAAATATCAAAGTCCCCCAAGCTGTAATCAGGGCGGTTATAGGTAACAACTAATTGCTATAGTTTCTAGACAGATTCATTCTGATTGAAAAGAACTTGTCCAAAGTTCCTTCCCAGGACAACGGAACAGGGCAGACCTCTGAGAGCATAGGCTCGTGTCTGTCACACCAGAGCAGGAAGACCCTCCTCGCCCTGAACTCCTTCCTCCACCCTTGGAGCATGTGTAAGCCAGGCGGCCATATCTCTGTAGGAGGGACCAGGAATGGGCCCAGAGACATCACCTCAACTCCAGAGAGTGCCTGGAAAATGGCTGCCTTCGGGCCATACAGAGCTCCTATCCTTAGAGATCGTCTTCCCCTTGCCCACCTGTGAGAGCTTCCTGAACCTCGAGCGTGTGAAGCATTCATTCCTCAAAGAGTTCCTGAGCCCCCAACTGTGCCAGGTGCTACTCTAGGTGAGGGGTATTCAGCAGTGAATAAGACAAAGTCCCCATGAGTGCAGAGGAAACGGCAGATCAATAAATCAATATGCAATCTAACGTAAGGGGTTGTCAGTGCTATAACAAAATCCAAATCAGAGAACCGGGAGGAGGACTGTCAGGGTGTTTTTCGGAAAGGGTGGTCAAAAACGGCCTCCCTCAGGAGGTGAAACTGTAACAGATGAGCTGAGAAACCTTAATGAATCGAGGAGTCGGCCGTGCAGATATCAGGAGAAGAAGGTTCCAGGTGAGGGAAGTGCAAGCAAAGGTTTGAGCCAGGTTTGAAGACTAACAGGAGTTGGTGTCACTGGAAAGCGATCTGGAGGGAGAGGTGGAGGAGATGAGGTTGGAGAGGTGATAAGGTCAGATCTTGAGGGTCTTGCAGGCCACGAGGAGCACGTTGGCTTTCCCTCTTGTGTGCGATTGGAGCCGTTGGAGGGTTTGGAGCAGAGGAAAGACATGACCCGACGTAGGTTTAAAGAACCACTCTGGCTGCTGTATCCACGTGAGCTCCCTGTACACAGTAGGTGTTCACTAAACGTCAGGGGTTATTATCACTGTTTTCAGGCTCTTGAGCTCACTGAGAGCAGAAACCTGAATAGAGTCATCTTGCGCCCCCAACATCCGGTACAGAGGACGCTAAGATGCGTGGATAAACAAATGACTCAGGACCCGAATAAATGAGCAAGCAGGAGTGGGTTCTGAGGACGAGACTCAGGCCCCAGAAGAGCGCCAAGACCCACGGTTGCCAAGGCCCCCCGCCGAGGCCAGTCACGGCATGAAGGAGGTGTGCTGTTGGCCATGCAGCAGAAAGATCAAGTGAGCACCTGTCTGGGTAAGCACCACTGTCAAAGGCCTAAGGACATGTAGGATGCAGCTGGGCCCCAATTTGGGCTGCAGGAGCCAAAGTGCACCTGCCAAACACCAGGCGCAGGGCAGGCAAACCACATGCGGCACTGGCTTCCAGAATTGCCAGGCCGCCTCCACTTCCGGCTCACCCTGATTCCCCTGGGAGCATCTGGGACAGCACAAAAGAGAACCCCAGAGGGTGCAGCCCAGCCAGGCACTGGTGTGCCAATTTTGGATTCTCAGTCTACTTGGGAGGTGGCAGAGATTGTGGTGGGCTTGGGCAATCATGGAGGGCTTCCTGGAAGAGCTGCAGCCTGGATAGATGGAAAAGATTCAAACTGAAGGTACTGGAGAGCGGGAGTTGCAGACACTGACCCCTGCCTTGCCTCCAGCTGCCCCATGAGCTCTCCCACCTCTGAACCACATCTGATAGCCCTCCCCACTATCTACAGGACAATGCTTTGGCTTTGCATTCAGAGGTCCTGTTTCCAGAAAATGGCCTGAACCTACCCATCTAGGCTTGCCTCTTCCAAGCGGCCACACGCAGGGCACATGTTGTGCCCTAAACACATCATGCATTTTCTATCCCAGCGCCTCTGGTCACACTGTTTGCTCTGTCAGGAATTTCCTTTTTCAGGCCCAATTTCTAAACTACCGCCCATTTTTCAAAGCCCAGCTCCAGTGTCCTGGCTTCAGAGAAGTCTCTACCCTCTGATCCCACATCATACACAGCTGGGAAGAGCTGTATGCCAAGCTGGACTTAGCTGGGTTCTGTCTCTTTGGGGTGACTGTTATGTACCAGTTAGGCCTCTTGTCCTGGTGTAATTATTAGTAGTGTCCCTTTCACTCCCAGACGTGTTCTAGCTAAGGACAAATTACATGGTCACCCTTCATTGTCCCCACACTTCTCTGCCCAACTGAAATCCTTTGGGCAGCAACCACGTTGGCAGGGCAGAGCACGATACTCTGACATATTTGGCTAAAGTCATTCATTTCACACAAGTAATTTTTGAGGTGCACGTGGGGCAAAGCAGCAGACTGAGAGGTCCCTGTCCTCCTGACACATGTTAGATGGGAGAGGAAAAGAAGAAAACGAAGATCACTTCAGAGTTACAAGTGCCATGGAGGCAATCAGGAAGAGAAGGGGAGAAGCAATGCCGAGGGGCAGAGAATGACTTTAGACAGGCTGGGCAGGAAGGGCCTCGGGAGAAGCGTTTGGGGCCAGAAAAGCAAGTGCGAAACCCCTGAGGTCGGAATGTGCTTAGTGTGTTTAATGAGCAGCTTAGAGGCAAGCATGGGGGAAGCGAAGGAAGATCGAGGGGAGATGTTGGCAGGGACCAGAAAATGCTGGAATCTGTCAGCCACAATAAGGAATTAGGATTTTTTTTTCTGTCAATGGAGGGTTTTGGATGGGGGAGTAACATGATCTGAGGTTTTTTTTCCCCCCCAGACTGAAAAGTTTTTATTTTTTCTTCAAGCACTAGAAGACAAAGTGCCATGAATCCTCTTCTGATTGGACAAAGCCACCTTATGACTGTTTCTCTGTCTAGAAGCAGTGATGTCAGTTACAGCGATGTCATTACAACACCGCCACTGGGACACAGGTCATCAAGACCATCAGAGTTACAGATTTCTTTTCGGAGGTTATCCTCACAGAATATGGTAACAATTTCTAGTCTTAAGTCCTACAAAACCACCTTATTCAAACTACTTCTAAGTTCAGGGTTATATTAACAGCCACAACAACTTAATAACAATCACGAATAGCCACATAGGTTTCCAAATGGTGTAGAAAAATTACACTGATATTCTTGGTAAATGTTCTCAGCTAAAAGCAACAAGCAGGACTGGACAGCTCAATTTCCCCAGTGGATGGAAATGCAGAAGGGGATGCATCGGGGCTGACTTAAAAGCAGCGAAATGAGGGACTTCCCTGGTGGCCCAGTGGTTATGACTCCATGCTTCCACTGCAGGGGGCATGGGTTCCATCCCTGGTTGGGGAACTAAGATCCTGCATACCGCATGACCAAAACAAAACAAAACAAAACAAAAACAAACAAACAAAGCAGGGAAATGTAAAACAGAGCATAAACTTTCTACATACCCAAAGTCATACCTGGATTGAGGGAACCTCTAAAATTGTAGTGTTCTGTTATGCGTTCTTCTAATTTAAAGAGATGTCACCAGAAAACTACTAGAGCTAATCAATGAATTTGGTAAAGTTGCAGGATACAAAATTAATACACAGAAATCTCTTGCATTCCTGTACACTAACAATGAAAGGGCAGAAAGAGAAATTAAGGAAACAATCCCATTTACCACTGCAACAAAAAGAATAAAATACCTAGGAATAAACCTACCTAAGGAGGCAAAAGACCTGTATGCAGAAAACTATAAGACACTCTTGAAAGAAATCAAAGAAGACACAAACAGATGGAAAGATATACCATGTTCTTGGATTGGAAAAATCAATACTGTGAAAATCACTCTACTACCCAAAGCAAACTACAGATTCAATGCAATCCCTATCAAATTACCAATGTCATCTTTCACAGAATTAGTACAAAGCCCAGAGACAGGGGCTCCCCTGGTGGTGCTGCAGTTAAGAATCTGCCTGCCAATGCAGGGGACATGGGTTCGAGCCCTGGTCTGGGAAGATCCCACATGCCACGGAGCAACTAAGCCCGTGTGCCACAACTACTGAGCCTGCACTCTAGAGCCCACGAGCCACAACTACTGAGCCCACGTGCCACAGCTACTGAAGCCCACGCACCTAGAGCCTGTGTTCCGCAACAAGAGAAGCCACCACAATAAGAAGCCCACGCACCGCAACAAAGACTAGCCCCCACTCACCGCAACTAAAAGAAAGCCCGCACACAGCAACGAGGACTCAATGCAGCCAAAAGTAAAAATTAATTAATTAATTAAAAAAAAAAAGAAAGCCCAGAGATAAACCCACACACCTATGGTCACCTAATCTATGACAAAGGAAGCAAAAATATACAATGGAGAAAAGACAGCCTCTTCAATAAGTGGTGCTGGGAAAACTGGAGAGCTACATGTAAAAAAATGAAATTAGAACACTCCCTAACACCATGCTCAAAAATAAACTCAAAATGGGTTAAAGACCTAAATGTAAGGCCAGACACTATAAAACTCTTAGAGGAAAACATAGGCAGAACACTCTTCGACATAAATCACAGCAACATCTTTTTTGAGCCACCTCCTAGAGTAATGAAAATTAAAACAAAAATAAACAAATGGGACCTAGTGAAACTTAAAAGCTTTTGCACAGCAAAGGAAACCAAAAACAAGATGAAAAGACAACCCTCAGAATGGGAGAAAATATTTGCAAACGAAGCAACTGACAAAGGATTAAACTCCAAAATATACAAGCAGCTCATGCAGCTCAACATCAAAAAAGCCAACAACCCAATCAAAAAATGGGCAGAAGACCTAACAAACACATGAAAAGATGCTCAACATCACTAATTATTAGAGAAATGCAAATCAAAACTACAATGAGGTATCACCTCACACCGGTCAGAACAGCCATCATCAAAAAACCTACAAACAGGGCTTCCTTGGTGGCACAGTGGTTAAGAATCCACCTGCCAGTGCAGGGGACACAGGTTCCAGCCCTGGTCTGGGAAGATCCCACATGCCACAGAGCAACTAAGCCCATGCTCCGCAACAAGAGAAGCCACTGCAATGAGAAGCCCGCCCACCACAACAAAGAGTAGCCCCCGCTCGCTGCAACTAGAGAAAGCCTGCACATAGCAACGAAGACCCAATGCAGCCAAAAATTAATTAATTAAAATTTATTTTAAAAAACCTACAAACAATAAATGCTGGAGAGGGTGTGGAGAAAAGGGAACCCTCATACACTGTTGGCAGGAATGTAAATTGATACAGCCACTATGGAGAACAGTATGGAGGTTCCTTAAAGAACTAAAAATAGAACTACTATATGACCCAACAATCCTACCACTGGGCATATACCCAGAGAAAACCATAATTCAGAAAAACACATGCATCCCAATGTTCACTGAAGCACTATTTACAATAGCCAGGGCATGGAAGCAACCTAAATGTCCATCAACAGAGGAATGGATAAAGATGTGGTACATATATACAATGGAATATTACTCAGCCATAAAAAGGAATAAAAATGGATCATTTGTAGAGTCATGGATGGACCTAGAGAGTGTTATACAGAGTAAAGTAAGTCAGAAAGGGAAAAGCAAATATCGTATAATAACACATATATGTGGAATCTAGAAAAATGGTATAGATGATCTTATCTGCAAAGCAGAAATAGAGACACAGACGTAGAGAACAAACGTATGGACACCAAGGGGGAAAGGGGTGGGGTGGGAGGAATTGGGAGACTGGGATTGGCACATATACATTATTGATACTATGTATAAAATAGACAACTGATGGGGACACACAGTATAGCACAGGGAACTCTTACCTAATGCACTGTGGTAACCTAAATGGGAGGGAAGTCCAAAAGGGAGGGGATATCTGTATGTGTATGGCTGATTCATTTTGTTGTGCAGTGGAGGCTAACACAACAGTGTAAAGCAACCATACTCCAATAAAAATTAATTAAAAAAAAAAATCTACACGCAGACGTAGAGAATGGACTTGAGGACACAGGGAGTGGGAATGGTAAGCTGGGACGAAGTGAGAGAGTGGCGTGGACATATATATCCCACTAGATAGCTAGTGGGAAGCAGCTGCATAGCACAGGGAGATCAGCTCGGTGCTTTGTGACCACCTAGAGGGGTGGGATAGGGAGGGTGGGAGGGAGGCACAAGAGGGAGGGGATATGGGGATATATGTATATGTATAGCTGATTCACTTTGTTATAAAGCAGAAACTAACACACCATTGTAAAGCAATTATACTGCAATAAAGATGTTTAAAAAAATCTACAAATTTCCTCAATAGGGTTGACCATCAAAATTTTTAGAAACTGGAATAATCAAATAAAAAGAAATTTTAAAAAATAAAAGGAAAAAAATATTAAAAAATTAAAAGGTCAGTTGGTGAATCAAAAAAGTTAAGAAGATTCGGGGGCTCCCCTCCCTGCACCTTGCAGGCCCTCCTCCATCCCTGTCTTCCCAGCTGGCTCCAACTTCTCTTGCACGCCCCTGCCGAGAGCAGCCCCCCCACCTTTATTTTGTGTTAAGGTCTCCCCAGGTCCTCGGGAGCAGAAGAGAAGCCCTTCCATGGGAAGAGACCTGGGTATGGTCATTCCCCCAAAATGAGATGGAGACAGCCCAAAAAAACTGTCTTAGGGGGTCTCAGGAGTGGGGCACGGCTAAGCTCCTGTACTAACAGGATCCCATGAGGGTTTGGACCCGGCGAAAGGAGAAGAAAGTAGAGTTGGAGCTAAAGTTAGTCTCCAAGAACACAGCATGAAACAAAACAATGTGCTATCCCTGCGGGCCCAGAGCTCCTGGTGTCTCTGCTCAGGGGCCCTGTGCTGTCCCCCGTTGCTGAGGGGGACAGGGCACTGGAGCAGAGGGGGCAAAGAGAGCTCCGCCAAGCTAGAGGACAACCCTCCCTCTCTGGAGACAATCGGAGAGGCAAATTCAACAAGAAAGCCTGTCTCCTCAGCTGTTTGTAAAAAACCTTGCTTCTTCAGTTATCTTGTTTCTGAGCTATCACTTTAAAGAAAATAAAAACAAACGCGAGATCTCGGCAGGTGGAGAAAGGCCTCACGACCAGAAACACCCCCTCTCCAGCACCCCCAAGCTGGCCGCCTAAAAACAAGTGGAGAGAAGGGAGTTGGGTTCTGTGTGAGTCCAGTGACTGGAGCTCAGGAAGGTAGGCTTCTGGAAGGGACTCCATTACTGCCCCTGCGTTAAGTGCATGCCCAGATATGCCAGCGTGGCAGAGTTCCTGGGGTTTGGGGAGCTCTTGTGCATTGGCAGGTGGCCCACCTGGGTTCACAGGCAGTTCTTGAGGTCCTTATAGACCTGGGAGCAGGCAACAAGGTCGCTGGCAACCTGGGTGAAACTCATGAAAAGGGCGATGACCACACACAGGTAGGACACAGACCTTCAAAAGTCAGTAGCAGGTCGGGAGGTAGGACCAACACAGGGGTAAGAAGAGCAGTGTGATCACAAAGAATGCACTGCCCACTGCTTCATGTCCTTGACCTCACCCCATGCCCATTCTGCTAGATGCCCAACAGTCCATTAGCCTGGCCTGTGGTCCTGAGGTCCTGGAATGTCCAAGTCTGGCTGACCAAATGCACCCACTTCCTCTTGGGTGACAAGACTCAGCTTGCCACAGACAGGTGTGGGGTCAGCATAAGTACGAAGCCTGGCATGCTGTGGCCTTGAAGGAGTAGGCCTCAAAGAGGCACTGGTCCTCCTAGTGATGACCTGTGGGTGCCCATGTAAAAAATGGGTGGTGGGGCTTCCCTGGTGGCGCAGTGGTTGAGAGTCCGCCTGTTGATGCAGGGGACGCGGGTTCGTGCCCCAGTCCAGGAAGATCCCACATGCTGCGGAGCGGCTGGGTCTGTGAGCCATGGCCACTGAGCCTGCGTGTCCGGAGCCTGTGTTCCGCAACGGGAGAGGCCACAACAGTGAGAGGCCCGCGTACCGCAAAAAAAAAAAAAAAATGGGTGGAAGGCCATGATCAAAGACAGGTCCAGGTCCATGAAGATGATGGTAGTACCTGTCCACAGCGCTGGGTGCTTGGGTAGACACTGTGGCATGTGACAGTCATGTGATGCATGGAGCCTACATGGAAACAGAAGAGCGTGGCCATGAAGGCCACAATCTCGGAGCTGAGTCCACTGAAGTCCAAAGGGGTCAGAGTGCATGGAACAGAAAGCAGACAGCAGAGTGCCATGGCTGGCCTAAGCCCAGGTCCCCAGGAGGCAGAAAGGAGTCTTGTGTAGGGGCCAGGTCCCAGGGCAGGACTTAGCCAGACTGGAACCCATAGGGCCTAGGTGGGGCCTCTGTGGGCCACCTTGCTAGGCCTTGCCTGGCTCTGTGGGGCCTATCCCAGAGCAGGTAGTACTGCAGGGGGTTGGGCCACAGGTCCTCTTTAATAATCTGGGCAACCCTGTCGGCCTCCGGGAGGCTGTGCTTTGAGAACCAGCTGAAGAAGCTGTGGATGGTGTCCCGGTTCCTGTGTACCAGAGTTGGAGGTTCCTGGCCCCAGTGCCAGCAAATGCAACTTGCAATTGACACCACCCGGCCTAAGGATCTGCACTCATACTTCTTCACTATCACCTTGTTCCGGAAGTAGGGGTTGCTCCAAAAACTGAACTTGAACTTGCAGGCCGTCCTGGCGTGCCTGTGCTCCCTCACTTCCAAATTCATCAGGTAGCAGAGCATGTCTTCGCCTCGGGGGCTGATCATGGCTGACAGCTGCGGGTGGTTCAGGAAGGTGGTGACCCAGAAGCCAGGAATATTCTGGATGATGAAGCTCCTTCGGGCTAGGTGCAACCGGTGCATGCGCCCAAACCTGCGCTCCAGCCGCAGGTAGGCCCTGCCTGCCTGGGCACTCACGGCCTCCAGCTCCCACTGGATGGCTTCCAGCGGGTCCACAACTGGGCCACCAAAGTTCAGGGGCCCCGGGCCTTGCTGCGCCTCCGCTCCCACCTCCAGCTTCTCCCCCCGCACCAGCTTCTCGGCCACCTCCATCTCCTCTCCCACAGGCTGCTTCCCCACCTCCCGTTCCGCCTCCTCCATGAAGATGGCGCCCTCCCTAGTCGTCACTTCCTCTGCCTTCCCGCCGGCTCCAGCCCGAGCCTCCCACCCTTCTGCGCCACAGGTTTCTGGGCCCCCGTCCCCGAAAAGGCCGTTTTCTGGGCTCAGGCCAGTGGCCGCGGAGGCCGCTTCCCGGCCCCCCGGGGAAGGTAGGATGGTCCCTGGGCGGGCTGCGGGGTCGGGATACCCGCGTCCCCCAGCCTCTTGGGCCCCAGACGCGGTGACCGGGCGCGCGGCGGTTTCCAGGCCCCCCGCACCCTCGTCCGCCATCACCTGCGGGAGCCTCTGGCCTGGAGGGGCTCGGGGCGCGCGGGCGATACTGCGGGTTCAGCGAGAGGGGCGGCTGGATGGCTGGCAGCGACCCCAGCGGGACCGCGGGTAGTAGGCAGGGAGGCCCGATTTTCTCCTACGGGGCTCGCCCCGCCCCTTGCGCCCCGACGCTTTTACGGATGTGATTCGCAAGGGTTCCCCGGCTGTCTTGGGACTAGGCGCCTGGTGGAGTGGCAGGGGGCTGCCCGGTGGGGATGCGACTGCGGGCGCCCAGACAGAACTGGGAGTCGGCGGTGGAAATGGGGTGAAGTGCAGGGGTGTACCAAGCAGCGAACAGCTCTGAGCAGGCGCCCAGGATCAGGCCCAACCCCAGAGCCACCACGCCAGGCAATTACTGTTCCCCGCATCTGCGGTGGACAGGTGGGAGTCGGCTGATGCCCACACTCGACTGTGGCTTTGGGGCAGCTTTCACAGGATAAATTACTCAGGCATATGCAGAGGACCCAAGAGGTATTCTTTGCAGAGGCTGACTAGACTGAAACTTGCATAGTAATTGTCAGGCACACAGAGGTGCTCAAAATATTTGTGGGGAAAGGCAGAAACAAGGTCTGAGTAGAAGGATCTAAGGGCGAGGGAAGATCCCAAATGCTGCCAGCCAGGAAGCAAGTGGGCCTCTGCCTGGTTTCCCTGAACGAGCTGGATCTTCCTGGGCTGACAGGCTGAAGGGTGGACATGGCTTCACCTCGTCCTAGGCCTAGGGGCTACCCCTTTCTCTGCTCCAGACATTTCACAAATGTGAACTCTAGTCTGAAGTGCAGGGTCTGTGCACAGATAGTAAGAGCCTGGATGGACCAGCCCCCGCAGCCCTGATCCTGCAAGTGCACCTGCACTCCTGTGATCTCAGCTCCCAAACTTGTGGCCCATGGAGGTCAATACACCCAATACCCCACCCGCTCACCTGGAAGTCCTTGCCACCTCCTCCAGAAGGCCTTCAGCTTCCTCCCATCCAATGGAAAAGATAGCTTTGAGCCCCCAGACCCACTCCTGGGTATGCATCCCCTAGAGGGCAAGGTGGATTCTCTTGGGGCCCTAGCAGGGATCCAACCCACTGGGGTGGACAGTTAGTCAAGTAAACAGAAGGCCAAAGAGATGAACAGCCAGCCCACTGCCTTTGTACATAAAGCACCTGTTACACACATTAACACTTAACGTCCCATAAATTCTTGGGCTGGTCTCTGCAGTGATTTGCACTGCTTGGCTATGAACACTGGCTCCAGACCCCAGAAAGGCAAGCTCAGTCTGAGCCCTGGACAGGAGGATCTCAGTACAAAGGATGGGGCCCGGAATAGTGATGACTATCTTCACTGGAGACTGGCCAAGCAACATCAGGTGAAGCCATAATGGCCTTTCAAGAGTCTGTCTGAACCAAATGGGTAGGCACGAGTGTGGTCAAGGTTAGGTCCTAGCTCTGTCACTTACCAGCTGTGCGCCTTGGGCAATGGATGACATTTTTTTCTTGGACAACCAGCATCCATTCCTCATCCTAACAGTACCCCAAATTTCCTTTGAGAAACTACTCCAACCCTTGTCTCAGCCTTGTCATCACTGGCCTATAGTGACTGGTTTTGGGATGGTACACAATGCCATCATGGCCAATGAGACAGGAGACGCTTACGTGAATAAAGGACTCCTCTCTCCCAGAAAGGGTCCCTCTCCATTTGTGGTCAGCACTGTGTGAAAATGACTGGAATTATGGCCGCATTCTTCTACATAAAGGGACAAACCATTTTGAAGGGCTGGAGGATGAAGTCACAACTGCACAAGATAGGGCAAACACAGGAATGCTAAGGCCAACCATGTTTGAGCTGCTGGATCAATATTAACCTCAAGACTGCACTTCATCTGGCATTTTCAGTGACATGAAATTTCACCATTTAAGCCAATTTGGTTTTTCTGACTCTTGCACCCAAAAATATTAAGTGGTGGCATGATGCCACTTACCTCAAAGATCTTTAATATCAAAGTGCAAAGTTTGTAGGTGCTAATGTGAAAGGTTGTTACTGTCTGCCCTATACTCATCATCCCCTTGGATGCTAAAGATGTCTGGATTCCAGTTCTTCTTCAAGCTCTCTCCTACCCCTTCCCAATCAAACAGGTTCACAACTTCCAAACACATCATTCAGAAGTTTTTAATAAACAACTTCATTATAAAAACTTTTTTTGAAAATGTAATTCTGCAAAACATTGAAAAATCTACTTTAACAAAGATAGGCCCTGTGCATTTTCTAATGGCACTTATATTTTACAATTAAAAACCTTGTTTTATATAAAGCCAAAAATACTCCAAGAGGTTATTCACTGTGTTTACAAAGTGCTAGAAGGTTTTGTCTTGTATTTTTCTCTCTTTAAATAATCTGGCGTTCCGAAAGAGTGGCTCCAAAGCCTTGACCACTGGGAAGGAGGGAGGGAGGTGTATGAGAAGTGGTGTTTCAGGAGTTCTAGTGCCAAACAGTAGGAGGTGGAGAGGTGCACTATGGGGAGAACCCGCTAAGGAAGGAAGCTCACACCCGAAGAAACTGAACTGGAATGCTTCTTCCAAACCCCTCCATAGAGGCACTAGATTATGATGGTGGATCCTTCTCCTGTCACACCAGTACACCCCTTTCCCTCGCCACAGACCCTACTCTCCAGTGGTGAGGTTACAGCCAATTCCTTCCACAGCAGGTTCAGAGTTCCAGGAGAGGCCAGGGTGGGGTCCCAGAGGAATCTGGACTTTTCTGGCCAACACCTGCCTAAGGCAAAGTTTCTTATTACATAAATATCCTTGTTAAAAAGCAAAATATTGATCCTGTACAATATAAACTGTTAAAAAAAATCGTGCTTAAAAACAGCTCCTAGATAAAGAGGAGGTGGAGAGAGGGTGGAGAAAACAGCTACCAAAAAGAAGGGGCGTGGGGACTTAAAGGGCTACTAGGGGAAAGTTTAGGGCAGTGAGAGAATTTCAACTTAGGACAATATCTACGAGCAAAAGAAGTAATCACACCTGCTTCCCAGATTTCCATTAACAAAATGCCATTGTAAAAGGGTGAGGGAAAAAACCTCATTGTTATTCCTTTCCCTACCTCTCACATCTCTAAGATGTGCACAGATCCTCTGAGCTGACACAACTGGGCATGCTATCCCCTGTCCCCCAGGACTGCACTCAACCCTGACCAGCTACTGTGCAGAGGGGGAGTTGCCTGCCACTGTTCAAGGCAGCTCATGCTGACAGAGGTTGGAGGTGGTGGGGGAAGGGAACATCACCCCTTTTCCTGGTCCCCGTTTGGTCTCTGCCAACATGCCGTGGCTCCTGTCCTGGGCAGAAACCCCTAGGCTCTCATGGCCTCAGTAAGGGTACTGAAGTGGGTTTGGTACTGAGTAGGATAAAGCTATTCTTATCCTTTGAACAACCAGGCCAATATGGACTTTTTTCTTTTTTTAAATTTTGGGGAGGTTTAAGAAATGGCTGGGTGTCTATGGTCCAAAAAAAAAAAAAAAAGGTGAAGGCAAATGTTCCTCTGCACCAGCAAAGTTCACAGTGATAGGAAAATTCCTTGTGGGTGGGAAGGGCATTGAAGGAAGAAGAAAAGAGGAACAGGACGGAAGGAAGAAGTGAGGGGAGGAGGGGCAAGGCCCCAGTTACAAGGTTTTAAATAGTTGCTTTGCCTGTCCTATGAGTTTCCCAGCATCACTAATGGGGGAGAGTATTCAAGGAAGGGACAGGAAAGAGCAAAGAGGAGGCGACTCTTCTAACAGCCCAAGACTTTATATTCTGTGGCCAGAGGCCCATTTGCCTCTGTAAACGAAAGATGCAGGGAAGGTGGCAGGGAGGGGTGAGGGTTGCTGGGTCTAGTGATGAAGATCAGAGACGACAAGGAGAATGGCAGCAGAGTCCTGTTTGGATCCTCACATACCATTTCCTATACACGAGTCCCAATAACATGCACAGCATGCAGGAGGTGGCTGCGTACCAAGGGGACGCTTTTAAAAGTAAACCTTAATTAGTCCCTGGGACTCACTGAAACTAATTTTTAGAAGCAAATCACCTACTCTGATTCTAATCTTGCCAGACACCTTTATATCTGGTTTTGTCTTTTTTTTTAAAAGGTATCCCAAACTAGCCTGCCTAAATTAAAACATGCTTATTCACTCCACATTGCTTCCAATCAAGGGCCAGGGAGCTACATTATAAGGCTTTCACCTCAAAGGAAGAGTACTGGCCTGGGCTGAAGCAGAAGCCTGGGTCTTGGACCTGCTCAGTTCCTGATGATAAACCAAAGTGATTTCTAGACAGAAGGGGGAGGGGGGGAGGACTGGGAAGAGGCTGAGGCAGTTCCTCGGTAGTTTGTCCTGAAACCCTAGTGGAGAAGCCAGTATGAGGCACCTGCTGAGAGAAGTGCCCAGAAACTGCTGGCTGCATCTGTAGGAGTTAACAGTAAAGAGGTAGGAGTGTGTTTCTGAATCAGAGTGGAAGTGTCTCAAGAGGGCCCCACACTGGTGGTCCCTGAGCTGCCTCCCTTCCACGAGTGGGAAGAGCGAAGCCCATGCAGAACTGAGATGAAGCAGGGATGGGGTTCAGCTGGGCAAGAGCTGTGCTATCTGTGGCAGGGAGCCCCACAAGTCAGAAGAGAAGAACTAATCATCTGTTGCAAGAAACTTGCTGAGTACTGGGGGCAAAAGTGAGAGGGGCCACAAAAGGAAGATGGAAGTTCTTTGATGGAGAGCAGAGAAGCCTAGGCACAGTGGGCCTGAGTCCACGGGACTGCAAAGTGGGAGAGAGGAGGAACACTGTAGAGAAGAAAAAAGTTTGGTATGGGAGGCAATGATGTACACCCAGAGATTAGGACTCAACTATCTGCCCAGTCCTAACTTTCTGAAAACTCTTCTTCCAACAATTCCACAACTTCCTGGAAAAGAGACAGGAGAGAGACAAATGAGGTCTCACCCTCTCCTTTGCTATCCACACCAGCCTAGAACCGGAGTCCCTCATTCCAAGACTAATGATAAAAGCTCATGACATTCAGGGTGGGGATTAGAGAATTGGGGTGGGAGGTGATGGAAGTGGGCATGCCTTTCATTTCTTCCCCTCTCCAGTTCAAAAGGAGGATGAGGGGGTCATGATGTACTTGGAGAAAAACAGAATTGCAGACCTGTGAGAAAACCGCTCCAATCTTCTTGCCTGTCTCCTGTGGACTCTGCCGACGAAGGCAGGAACAGACACAGTCATGGAAGATGGCAGAGACTGAAGCAGTCCAAAGTCAGTTTATTTCCCCACAGGGGAAAAATACGACCTCAAGTGAAGAGAAGTCAGTGAGACCCGACTCCGCCTTGTAAACAGGGCTCCAGTTAACACCAGGTACCAAATGGTTCCGGCTGGTGCCAACTGGAATGGACTGGTGGGAATGGATTCACGGTGTGTAAACAATGTTCACTGCAATCATTCTAAGGCTATACAGCTCAGCAAGGGAGGTGAAATGGTGTGTCTGAGGCGACTGTGTAAACGGTACCGTTGCTGGAAAACACTGAAAATGGAGGTGCTAGGACAGGAGGGATGGAGGTGATGGGAAGAACAGAGGCCCTCTCTCCTGCCTGTTGGTTGGAAGCAGGCAATGGACCCGCTGCAGCAGGGCCTGACCAACTGCTGTGGGGTCTGCAGGCTGGGACCAGAAGACGGGCTTCTTGGGCTATTTCTCTCGAGGTCATCCAAAGTAAAACCCTCTGTGTCTCCGAGACCTCTCCCTTCTCCAAAGAGAAGGAGGTTCTGATGCTTTGGAGAGGGAGAGGGCTAGGTGTGGCTCCCGATTCAGATTAAAAAAAAAAAAAGTAAAAATACCTGAAGTCCTATTGTATGAAATCTTTTCATGGGGTTGGGGCTCAAGGCTCCTCCTGGAACTGATCCTGGAGCCCAAGCCCCCAAACCAAGTGCTCCATACAGATACTGAAATTTTTCTTTTTGAACTCAGCTCTGAAAGCTCAGCTGCCTTCATGGGGGATGCATATGGGGTAGATACTGAGACTCCCTGACAGAGCCAAGACTGAGCTGAGGTCCTCCTTGGGGCTACTGGAATGCCTGGTGGAAACGAGGCAGGGTGGTGGTGCTCAGGCCAGAGGTGAAGACAGGAGGCAAGGAGTGCAGAGGCCCAAAGTTCAGCGGTCCCCCAGCTCCCGGGGAATCTTGAGGCTGAGCTTGCAAAGTGGTGAGCAGGGGCTGCGCCTCGGCCTGGGAGTAGCCCATGACCAGGCCTCCTGTGGCCCCGGGTGGGTTACATGGGGGCAGGTTGAGAGGAAGAAAGCCCAGTAAGTGGGAGAAGTCCACATTAGCAGCGCAGAGGGCCTCAGAGAGGTTGGCGGGGCTCTTGGTGAGCAGTGCTTCATCTAGGAGGGCCGCAGCTGCCGCCGGCTGAGGTGAGGCGGGCTGGGGTTCAGCGGATGAGAGAGACAGGCTTCCAGGAAGCTCCGCCAGAAAACTATCCACCTCCACTTTGGGCAATTTGTCGGGCAAGTATGAGGTAGATCCAAGCTGGTATTTTGGAGGAAGCTGAGCTGGGGAAGAGATAGGTGAGGACTCCAGAGGGTAGCTCATACCCATGGGCAGCGTGTTGTGCACCAGGGAGTGTGGCACGCCCGCACTGGGCATGGTAGGGATGTGGGCACCATACATGCCCATGGGCAACATGCCAGGGAAGGCCTTGGCCCCCATCACGTCCCGAGAGGCCATGCACAGCACAGGGCTCAGCTCTTCCTTCACATTGACTGTGGAGCTGCAGCTGAGTAGGCCTAACATGTCCACTGGCTCTGTCTTGATCTTGAGCAGCTCTTGCGAGTGACTCTTCTTGACATGACGTGTCAGGTGGTCTTTGCGGCCAAATCGCTGGGCACAGTACTGGCACAGGAAGTCTTTCCGGCCTGTGTGGACCACCAGGTGCCGCCGCACATCCTTACGAGTATAGAACCGCCGGTCACAGTGGTCACAGGGGTGCTTCTTCTCCTTGGTGCCACCTGCTACCCGGCGTGAGTGGGCCTTCAGGTGCTCTAGCAGGGCCTGGGTACTCTCGAAGGTCTGCAGGCACACCTTGCAGCTGAGGTCACCACTGCTGGCGGCATGCATGGCCAGGTGGCGCCGGTAGCCCAGCTTTGTATTGTAATTCTTACCACACTCAGAACAGTGGAGGGCCTCTTTGTTGGGGTCATGGGTCTGCAGGTGGTTCCGCAGATGATCCTTGCGGTGAAACATCTTATCACAGTACATGCACTGGTGGGGTTTCTGGGCTGAGTGAGTGGCCATGTGCCTGGAGATAGGGATGGAGGACAGAGGAGAAAGAAATGAGATCACAAGGGCTGGCTAGACAACTGAGTTGTCCACTAACAGGCAACCAGACACAAAAACTATGGTACAGCCATGCAATGGAATGGAATACCACGCCAACTGTATTCTATAGATATCCCTGACCACCTGCAAAATCATGTACTGCTATTCTTTGCAGCACTGATTTTAGTGGCAAAAAATCAGGAACAATCTAAATGTCCATCAATAGGGAATTGATTAAGTTATTCTATGTCCATAAAATGACTCAACTTTTTTTTTTTTTCTGGCCATGAGGCTTGTGGGATCTTCGTTCCCCGATCAGGGATCGAACCTGGGTCCTCAGCAGTGAAAGCACAGAGTCCTAACCACTGGACCACCAGAGAATTCCCAACTCAACTTTTTAAAATAATGGCAGCTTTATACGTACCACAGGTAACAAGCTCCTAGATACACTTAAGTCAAAAAAACCCATGAGACAGAATAGTGCCTATGGAATGGTACTATACATATGAAAAGAGGGAAGATATATGTATGTTTGCTTGTATGAGCTTAAAATATTTCTGGAAGGCTACACAAGAAACTGACAACACTGGCTACCTATGGGGAGAAGAAATGGGCAGCTTTTATGGGTGTGATGGAGAATTTTCATTATATACCTTTTGAATTTTGAATGCATTTCCTTTGCAAAAAAAAGCGTATTTATAAAAATTTAAATGACACAATAAAGGGAAAATGAAATGTATCTAAACTTCCTGATCTGGAACAATATCCGAAGATATAGGGAGCCAAGTCAAAAAAGGAAGTTCAGTATAGTGTGTGTAATACAATCCCCTGTGAAAATAAAGAAGGAAGGGAATACACGTTTGAATGTCTCAACAAGGACATACAAGAAACTGCCTTTGGGGAGGAGAACAGTGGCTTTGAGTGTGACAATTCATTTTTCACTGCATGTCCATTGGTACCATTTAAATTGTTTGCCACACAAAGCAGCAACATTTAATTTTAGCATATGTGCTGCCGAAGCGAGCACAGCAGCAACATTTAAAAACTTTTTTTTAGTGATCTGGCACCTCAGTGTCCCTTGGTTTGCTCCTGCTCCTTTCTGTCTGGAAAGCAGCTCAGAATCCAGGAACTGCAATCCAGAGCTCCACAGTACATTCAGAATCAACTCAGCAAGACTTTGGAGTCCCATGGTTTGCAAGCCCTGTGTGAGATGTGTGATTAACGTTGTTCTCCCTAAGAGGCTGAAGCACAGGGCAGCCCCACCCACCAGTCAGTAAGTGGCAGAGGCTGCATTTAAACACAGACCTTCTTGAGACCCAGGTTCACTTAGGTATGCCACTGCTGTCTCTAGCACAGCACCCAGTGATTCTTATCAATCGTACCCATTACCCTCATGCTATGTGTGAATGCTCACACCTATGAGGGTTACTATTAACCTCCTGTGACACAACTGGCATGAAAACGTATGAGAGGGAGATGCTGAGTGATCCACAGTCTATTTCCCTCATTTTGAAGGTGAGGAAACAAAGGCCCAGAGAGGTTTAGTAATTCACCTAAAATACAGTGACTAAGGGTGGAGTCAAGGCTCCTGTCTCCTGGCCCAGGACCTTTCCTGTAGCCTCCCACTGACACTCAGACTGTCACTAAGAAAGTCTAAGAGGACAGCCCCAACTGGAATTCACCTAAGACAGAGGAGCACACAGAATCAAAGCATTCCTGAGGACAACAGAACTGTCATGAGGGCAATCCTGGCCACACGCTACCCTGTTACCTGTTTTAGTTCCTTCCTATCAACTGTTTTCCAGACAAGGAACTGAGGCTTTCTGTGGTCATCTTGTCCTTGTATTTACTCATTTACTGTCTGTCCCTGCTACTAGACAGTAAACTCAAGGAGGGCCAGCACCCCCATCTGTCTGGCTCACTATTCTGTCCGTATCACTGAACACTGTGCCTCGTATGTGGCAGGAGATCAATAAATAATAGTCAAGAGATGAATGACTGTGCATCAGGGAAGTCTACATTATTGGTAAAGGGCATGTTCATGGTCCTCTGACGGAAAGGCAAGGATAAAATCAAAATTATGTCCGAGCGGGCCCCCCTCCCTTCAAAGCTGCTCTGTCATTATCTGCTTTACACCAGGGCTTTCACATTCCATTTCACTTTAAGTAGGGGTTCTTGGGCTTAGAAGTTTCAGGAAATCTTCCAACCCAGAGGACACCAGGGACTCTACAGAGACATAAGTAATCATCTGAGTGGCATGCTAGTTCAGTAGAAGAGGCACTGCAGGACCTAAGAAGCTATAGACCTTGGGTAAGTTACTTCTCCACTCTGAGCCTGCACTTTAAAATTTACAGATTGGATCTGAGGGTCTCCTTTTCCTTCTTAACTTCTAAAACTGATTCCTAATTTGGGGCTAATATTCTGACCATTACCCGACACAGGTGGGGAAAGTAGCACAGGCGTACCTCAGAGATATTGCAGGTTTGGTTCCAGACCACTGCGATAAAGTGAACATCACAATAATAGGAGTCACATGAATTTTTTGGTTTCCTAGTGCATATAAAAGTTATGTTTACACTATACTGTGGTCTATTAAGTGTGCAATAGCATTATGTCTAAAAAACCAATGTATATACTTAATTAAAAAATACTTTATTGCTAAAAAATGCTAGCTATCATCTGAGCCTTCAGCAAACTATAATCTTTTTTTGTGAGAATTACCAAAACATGACACAGAGACATGAAGTGAGCAAATGCTGTTGGAAAACTGGTCCAACTTTCTTGACTGAGAGTTGCCACAAACCTTCAATTTGTAAAAATCGCAGTATCTGAGAAGTACAATAAAGTGAAGTGCAATACAATGAGGTATACCTGTATTGAAAAAAAATTCTATCTAGTTTGTTCGTGGCTACCTGATATTGTACCCATCAGATTCTAGTGTTTGAATAAAAAATACCACCATTATTTTTCAGTGAGTGACCTCAAACGGCTGACGTTCAGGGTACACTTATGGGACAAATTAACCTCTACTCTTCTGCCACAGATAAAGTCCCACACTCAGTGGAGTCTCTCTGGCTTTATCCTCTGGAAACCTCAGGGCAGGAAGAAGTATGGGAGTATCACCTACCTATACAGCTTGTACTTGGAGGCAAACGCCTTGCCACAGTGCAGCTGAGGGCAGCTATACGGTCTCTGCTCTGGATGGGGGAGGCTCTGAGGCCTCAGCTTCTCCCCATTTGAGAAGGGTGTCCCCGAGATTTCACATTGGCACTTCACTTGACTCTCCGCCTCCCGGCCCCGAGGCCTGGGAACTAGTTTCCAGCCCACTTCCTCCTCCTGCTTTGCATCTTGAATCCAGGGGGGTACGCTGGTGAAAAATGTGGTCATGGCAAGGCTAATGGCGAAGGGCCATGTTATTGAGAAAGCCTCCCCATCAGCTCCACAGGGCTCTGTGCTCTGTCACAGCCTCCAACGCAGCCTTCAGAAAACAATCTCTTCACCTGAAACATCAGAACACCTGGTGTTAGGGAGCCCAATACCATGAAAACATGGGCTCTGGAGGCAGAGAGATCCCCGTTCCATCCCAGCCCTTCCACTTAGAAGCCATGTGACTTTCAGCCAATTACTTACTTCCCTGAGCTGTTCCCTCATTTACAAAATGGGCTTAATAATCTCCTACATCATAAGGATCTTTTGAGGATTAAATGAGATAATAAATACAAAGCATTCAGCAGAAGGCTGGGCACCTAGTGCTTAGTGGTAACTATTATTACAAGTACCACCTAGGCTAATAGGAAAACAGGATAATCAGAGGAAGTAAAAGCCCTAAACTCCAGACTTTCCCTTCTAGCTTCACTTTTACATCCTTTCCACTAAATTTAGAAATAGCAGCACCTCCTCCTCCTCTTCACCCTACCTCCTCCTCACTTTCTACAATTCTCCTCATAGAGGTGCTAAGGAGCAATAAAATGCCCAAAAGGCATCAGAGGAGAAAGAAGAAGCCATTACTTAGGAAATTTACACCCTGGAGAGTCAGCCCCTGCGCCAGATGTGTTCCTTAGCAGATGTGTTTCTTAGCAGCATATCAACATCAAGAGGTTCTGTCTGAGGAAGGCAACAGCAAACTCAGCATTTCCACTAAACCAGTACTGGTCCTGTCCCGCCCTCAACCACCACTCTGGGTCCCTTGGTCTCAGGGCCCAAACCATACTTCTTTAGCAAAGTCCACTGAACACGCAAGGTGTTGAGTGGTGCTGAGGGTCCCAAAGACCCTCATAGAACACGTGCATGTCTCCATTATGAGCAAGTAACACATTTGCATTAGAACTTAGACGCCATCACCAAACTCTGATTCTTTGAGTTCAGATCACATCTCTTTCATCTCCACACACCTAGCACCTAGAAAAGGACTTTCAACTTTCTTTTAGATGAGTAAATCAGTCATTGAATGCAAGTGGATTCTTATTGGCTAACATGCTCAGGAAGTTCTGGTTTAAACTGAGTTCCAAAGTGGGGAGCCAATATCTTGAAGTCTGATGCTTTCTACTGGGTTGTGGAGTGGGGCGGGGGAGCAAAGGTGACACAACTTCTTTCCTGACTCAACTCAGAGGAAGAGAGAAAGGGCATTACCATACTGATTCTCAAAAGGGGGACAACAGAGCCACATTCACACTCACAAGCTCATCACACGAGATTACCAACCCCAATGCAACTTGCTATAACAGGGGGATTTCCTTTGAAGAGGTCATGCCAAAATTTGGTCATGAGGCTTTTCCATGTGAAGGGAGCAAAAGGGTATCTGGGGATTGTCCATGAGAATCTGGGGAGGGCTCCAATTGCACAAACTAGCTGTGGGCCAAAGAATGCTTGCTCAGCTCATTAGCACCTGCTGCTTACAGTGACCATTCAACCAACAGGCTGGCCGTGAACGAGATGATGGGATCAGCGGGTTTATGCCCGAGAGAGCTTTGCTCATCATTAACATAAGCTACGTCCTGTTCAGGAACCATTCCTCTTGTTGAAGAAACACTGCAATGTAATATGATAAACATCTCCCTATCACGAGTGGAGATTTGCCTAGAAAGATCTGCACAAAGGTGGCTGCATTTTGCGTGAGTCACGTGTTAGCACTAAAAACTAGTCCCACTTGAGCCTTCGAGTCATCATGGCATATTTGCCTGCTTCACGATAAACCTCAAAGGCCTCTGATGTCTGGCTTTCATCGTTTAAGTCCCCTCCTTCTTCCAAAGGGTGGAATTACCTGTTTATAATACCAGTGATTACTAGGCAGCTTGGAATTGGGTAGTGAGCAAGCACGAATTTGAACATCTAGTTTGAAGGGAATTTCCCCCACCTTCAAAGTCAAATTCTGCCCCACCCCCCGTCAATATGTGAAATCATGCACCTCAGCCTCTGGAAAGTTGGGAATGGCAGCCAGAGGGAAGCAAGTCACATCACTTTGGCTGATGTGAGAGAGGAGCCTAGCTTTGGAAATTCCACGCAAACTCAGAAAGAGAACAGTATGTCCCCCACCTCCCACACGTCCACCTCATCTGTTCTCCCGAACAAGCACAAACAAGACACAGCAGTTTAGTATGCTGCTGCTGGAAGAGTAATGGGCTTCTAGGAAAGAGGCTGATGGTGGCTAAGAAGAGCTCTCAAGGTTGTACTGATAGAATCAAAGAAGGAAGGCAGCAGCCATGTGCTTGCCTTGATTTGCACTTAATGGGGCTATGGCTTTAGTGTTACCTTAGGAACCCTT
Source organism: Orcinus orca (assembly GCF_937001465.1). Lineage (NCBI taxonomy): Eukaryota > Metazoa > Chordata > Mammalia > Artiodactyla > Delphinidae > Orcinus > Orcinus orca. Next base: position 27,063,601 of record NC_064574.1, on the reverse strand, counting down.
CTGGAAATCTAGTTTTTCTCCCTCTGTCCCTTGTCTGCAAAATCCTTTCATCCAGGAAGATTCCTGGGCCTCTCCCACATTATCCGAAGGCCTATTCCTTCAGACATCTTCCTCTGCAAAACTGAAAAAATTCTGCTTCTCTTTCAAAGCTGCTCTTCTGGTCTCATACTCTAACCTTAACAACTACAGAAGCTGACAGAACCTGTTCCCATAAAACAAACACAATCAATCCCTCCCAGTTACTGGTGTAACTCGGTATATTTTCATCCTAAGATTCCTTCTGGAGTCTGATATGAAGAGGGAGGTATTGTGGAAAGAACCTTGGACTTGCTATCAGAAGACTGCCACTTACTGGCTGTGAAACCATGGGCAGGTTACGTAGTTTCTCTGAACCTCAGTTTCCTCAATTTCTAAAATAGACATTTGTTCTCCTTACCTATAAAATCCTCATGGAAGATTCAGTGAAACTCTTGAAATGTCTGACATAAAACGTGTAAATACAAACAGTGCTGTCTCTGAGGTCTAAACTGTGTCTCCCTCTTTTCCGCACGGGGCCTGAATAGTACTACTTTTTTTTCCTCCCTAGATGAGTCTTCTCAGGCCTCAGAGTGAGTTTCCTTCCCTTCCCAACATCTCCCCAGAATGCAGCCTTCCCCTTTTCCCTCACAATTAACCCTCAGCACATCCCCCGGAGCCAGTCCCCCTTACTTTATCTTCCTCCAGCACCATATCCTGGGCCAGAGTTCCCTCACTGTAGGAATCTCCTCTGTTATTAAGGCCCCATACCCCAAATACAAATGCTTGCTAAAAACTCTGTATGGCCCTCTTTGGAAGCCTTTAAAAGAGACAAATCGCTTCCTCGTCTGTCTGTCCTCTGTTGTGTGCCACGATGCCTGCTGCCCTCTGATGAAACTATAGTTTTTATGGTGTTACATCATCTCTATAGAGACTGCGTTCTTTCTCCATTATTAGCCTGTTTCCTCATCTGTAAAACTAAAAATACTTACCTCACAGGCTTGTTGTAAGGATTATTTTAGTCAGGTATGCAAAGGACTCAGCACAGGGCTTGGCTTGCTCTAAGTACCCAACAAAAGGCAGCTATTATCTTTGCCTTTGTATAGAGTTGCATGTTCCCACCTTCTGCTGCCACAGTTGAATTCTCTCAAACCTCCCCCCAAAACTGTTGAGAAATAGCGCCCCTGCACCAAGGAAAGGGTTAATCTTTAAGTGTTCTTAACTAGAGAGACCCACAGAGGATTAACAGCTCCACTTCAGTGACTACCCTAAAATAGCTTTTATCCCTGCTGCCTAAGAGCTACTTGGGGATCTGAAGAACTCAATTCAACACCTGCCGAGGAGGAAACACACCCAGGAACTTTCCTTGCAGTGGACACAATCTTCCCTTAAGCAGAACCCAAAATAGCAACTGGGAAATTATAAATAGACTTAGAGATAAAAAACAGGTCCTGACCTGGGCATCAGAAACAAATCCAAAAGACACACTGACTGACTGGAGAACAGTGAGAAGGAAAGGGGGAAATGGGTATAGCTGCCCCCGGCCACCAAAACACACACACAAACACACATACACTCCAGAGTGGGGGGGAGAATTAAATTACAGGGAGGCTGGAGCATCTCAATGACTTGCATCATTCCAGGAGCCATCAAACAGGATTAACAGGGGCTGCTAGTTCTTCTATCGGTGTAGATGGACCCTTTTTGGAGTCCTTTTGATTCATGATTTCCTCTGATTCCCGCTGCCTCCCACTCCTAAGGAGGCCTTGAGCAAATGGCTGCAATTCACAACAGCCCCATTTTCACCAAGAGGAAACCTGATTAGACACCCCCCCCCCCAAATCCCGTGGCCTCACCTTGGGCGGTAGGGTTAGCAACCCCAGGCGAGACTCTTTCAGAGTCCCAGGCAGACAGGTGGGAAAACACACAGGCCAGGTCACAGGAACACTTGCTGGTGAAAGTACCAACTCCCCACACCCGACGTCCCCTTATCTTGCACCTTACAAGTCCCTTTCCCCCACCGAGATGGGGCCAGGACAGGATTTGCAGGGGATAGCCTGTCTTCTGGTTCGTTTCTAGACCACCATACTGCATGGGGGGAAAGGTTAAACGCCCCTGGGCTGGGAGGGCTGGGGGTAGACGGCTGCCGGACCAGGGACAGAAATTCAGGAAGAAGTCTGGAGGTCTCAGGAATGGAAGGGAGGGAGGAGCAAGTTATCTCGATCCCTAAGAGACCCCCACTCCACCCTCCGCAAAGAAAGAGAGACGGTGGGGGGTGGGGGATGGATTACATGGGATGGAGGGTTAAAGGGGCTGAAGATAAAAGCGAATTCCCTGAATTTCAAGAGTCTCAAAATGGTACCGGGTGGAAACTGTCTAGAGTTTGGGAGTACGATCGCCGAGGAGGGAACTATAGGTAGAAATTATTTGGGTTCCCCAGAACCAAATAATTGGGGGAAGCCTCAAAAGGGGTTATGTGGTTCTGGGAAATGAAACAGAGGAGAAAGAGCGAACTATTTGGAGCAGGAAAGGGGGTTATGTGGGTCCGGGTAGGCGTGTCTGAGAGGAGAGAGCAGGTGCAGCTTATCTGCGTCCCCCAGACCCGGGTCCCTGGTAAGGTCAGCAGCGCGTTATCTGGGTTTCCAGGGAGCCTGCGGGGTCGGGAGTGGGGACCCCCCCCAAGGGCTGAAGCTCCAGGTCTCGGAAGGGAGGGGGCCAGCGGGGTTTCTTCAGGTCCCCCAGACCCAGGTATCGGGTCCGGGGAAAGTTTTCGTCACCCTGGGGCCTATCTGGGCCGGGCTGGCGCAGAGGGGGCCTCGGGTCGGGGGTGTGGGCGACCGTGCTGAGGGGCCAGAGATGAGGGGCGCTGCCACTCCGGGCGCCGGGCGCGCGGGTGCAGCGAGACTGCCTCCCGCCCCGCTCCCCGCCGTCCCCCGGGGCCCTCGCCCACACTCACCGCGCTCCGGGCCCCGCGCTGCGGGCCGGGCCGCGCTCGGGCTCCGCCAGGCCCGCTCAGGCCCCGGTAGTGGCGGCGGTCGGGCCATTGTGCGGTGCATTCTGGGAGCCGCACGAGCGGGCGTTCTGCCCGTGGAGGGGGCGGTGCCGCGGGCTCTCTATGGTCCCGCCTGCCCGCCGGCTAGAGCGGCCGGAGCGGCGCGCGGGCGGCGCGCGGGGGCTGACGGGAGCGGGGCGGACGCTCGCGCCCTTCCTTCCCTCCCCGCCTCCGAGCCGCGGAGCGACCTGGCTCTGGGGCCAATATGGGAGCCGCCGCGTGGGCATCGTCGCCCCTGCCGCCGCGTGTGTCTCTCCTGCTGCTGCTTCTGCCGTTCCCGGGGCTGCCCGTGGGCTCCTGGGACCCGGCGGGTTACCTGCTCTACTGCCCATGCATGGGTAAGGCCTCCCGAGCCTTCTGTCCAAATGGGGAAACTGAGGCCCAGAGAGGAGAAGCAATTTCTCTGAGGCGCCCAGAGACGCCTTGACAGGTCCAGGAAAGGACCCCAGCGCGGGGCAGGGCCTGCTCCTCACCTTTCTGCCCCAGTTGCAAGGGCACCGAAGGGACCTCTGTGTCCAACCTTCCGTTTGGCAGATGAGAAAACTGAGGCCGGGAGAGGTTACAATGTGTCTTGCGCAAGGCCTAAGCCAGCCCCGAGTCCAGTAAATGGAGTTAGTGGGGCAGGACTTGATGGCACTGACCCAACGCTGGCTCTGGGCGATTCTTTCATTCATTCAACACGTATTTATAGGGCACCTACTGTGTGCCCAGCCCTGTTCTCTGCTCCAGGGATACGGTGGTGATAAGACAGAAAGCTCCAGGCCCTTGTAGAGCCTTCATTTTAGTTGGGAAAGACAGACCATAAAAGATAAATATAAAAAATAAGTAACTGCATAATATTTATGGATGAGTGCTATGGGAAAATAAAATAGAGCAGGGTAAGGGAGAATCTAAAAGCTGGCTTAGGAGTGCAATTTAAATGGGAGTGGTGGATCGTCACTGTTAAAGTTATTTCTTCTTAAAATCCTTCACACTCCTAACCATGATGATGTTGCCCTCTGCGCATCATCTCCACCACACCCTTCTCCCCAGACCCTCCAGCTGCAGGCACAGTTACCCTTTTCTGTTCCTTACACATACTCAGGTCCTGCAGCCTGTGCTAGTCCCTCTGCCGGGGAACACCCTCCCCTTGCCTTGTGCCAGACCAACTCCTTCCCATCCTCAGGCCACAGCTTAAATGTCACCAGAAAAGACTTCACTGACCTCAACCCAAATAATCTCCTCCTCATTGTTCTCCATCACCAAACTTTTTTCACTTCATTTTTGAACTTATCAAAATTTATCACTGTATATTTGTTTATATGTTTACTGTCCCCCTACCTGGCCTGTGAATGCCTTGAAGGCAGAGACCTTGTCCTTCTTGCTCACTCCTGTGTCCCAGCACCTAGCAGAGAGCCTGACACGTTGTGGCCTCTCAACAGTCTTTGTGGAATGAATGAATGGATGCCATGCTGGGGATAACAGAAAGAGTCAGACAGGGACCTTGCACCTGGGGCATTCACAGGCTAAGGAAACAGCCAAAGGCCGGGAAATGGGAAAGGACATTCTAGGAAGAGTGAAGAACCGCAAGTAACTCATATCCAAGGTGGGAGGCAGAGGAGGGGAACTGAATATGGCAGAGGGGTAGTGAAAGGATCCCAGTGAGTGAGGCATTGGAGTTACCCCTTCACATGCAGATGGGAGGAAATAGAAGTAGAAGGTCACTCCTGGCTGATGGAACAGCAAGAGCAAAGGCATGGGGTGGGGATGGGAAGTGTAGAGCATGTTTGGGAAACAGCAAAGAACCTGGAGTGGCTGAGGCAGAAGAGGCAGGGCCTGAAGGGCCTTGACTGTCAGACCCAGGAGTCCAGACGTGATCCCATGCTGCCAGCTCCCCTGGCTCTCCTTGGTGTCCTGGCCCTCCACACTCCTGCCTCTGCATCCTTTCTGAGCCTTGCATGCCCCAAGCCCTCGACGCCGTAGTCCTCACTTCACCTGCAATATACCATCCAGGGCGCTTTGGGAACCAGGCTGATCATTTCTTGGGCTCCCTGGCATTTGCAAAGCTGTTGAACCGCACCCTGGCTGTACCTCCTTGGATTGAGTACCAGCATCACAAGCCTCCTTTCACCAATGTGAGTACCTCCTGCTGTTGACCCTTGTCCACCTTTCCCTAATCCTGCTCACCTCTGCTTGACCCCAAGTCTTTCTGTAGGCTTTACCTCCCACCCCTCTGAGTTTGCCCTACCTCCCCCCACCCCGTCCCCCGCCAGAACTGTCTTCCCTGGCTAACTGGCTAACATTTATCCAGCACCTGTTGTCTGCCAGGCACTGTTTCTGAGCACTGCATCAGGATTAGCTCTTTTCCTTCTCATCACATCCCTATGAGGAAATGGGTTTAGAGAGGTTAGGTAACTACCCACGCTCACACAGCTTGTGAGTAGTAGACTGGAATTCAAGCCCATGTCTCTCTGACTCCTGAGCCTGTGACCTGAACCTCCAGACTCCATTTCCAGCCTTGTTTGGTCCCACCCATTGGTCAGAGGTGATGGTTGCTATTATCAGTTCTGAAGGAGAAACAGAGGCACAAGTTGGTTAATAACATGTCCAGGGCCACAAACCGGAGCAGTCTGGCTCCGGCACTGCCTCTCACCTCATCAAGGGGTCCCTTAGTATGGGAAGCCCAGCATCATGTAATTTCTTGCATGTTCTTTATGTCTTCCACCAGTCCTGTATCTGTCATTGTTCACAATGTAACTCCAGGGGCCTGGCAGTAGGAACTAAATTAATATTTAGTGAATTGACTTTGAAAGTTTTTAATAAACTTCAAAAAATTATGTTTAGTATGTACCAAACACTGTACTTTATTCTTACAGCCTAAAACGTAGGTTTTATTTTTTCCTGCACATGCCTGTATTTAGAAAGTTTAAAAGCCAGAGTACCTGAGATCATAGCCTGGCTTGGCCACTTACTAGCCGTATCGCCTGGGCAGGGTACGTGACCTCTTTGTGCCTCAGTTTCCTCATCTTTAAAACAGGCTGGTAATAGTTGTTGCTACCTCCCTCAGTGAGTTAGTGATTGTGGAATGCCTCCCTCTTAGAATCAGCTGAAGCCATCAATTGAAAGTGCTTAGGATGCAGGGAGTCCTTAGTAACCGGGAGCTGTTGATGCTCTGACTTTTTGTACTCACTGTTATAGTTTAGACCTGGCCCGTTGGTCTCCCTCTGGTTTGCTTGCCTTCTCTCACCTTGCCTTCTCAGCTAGGAGTCTTTGAGAGTTTCCACTTCTTGCTTTCTATGGGTTACTCAACCTACCCCAGTTGGGCTCCCCTTCCCCACTGAGACTGTTCTCACAGAGGCCACTAAGGACCTCAGAATTGCCAAATCCAGGAGTCATTTCTCAGTCTTTTTCTTAACTGACCTCCCGGTGGCACCTGGCCCCATGTGCCTCTCTCCTTCTTGAACTTCCTACTCCCCTGGCTTCCAAGACACAGCCTGTTCCTGCTTCAGCCCAACCTATCCACATTTTCCTCTTTGTGCTGCATCAGGGGCTCCTCTCTCCCCACCCACTGTTTAAATGTTGGTGGGTCTCCTCTTTCTGTTTGCTTATTAGCTGTGTGACTTAAGATGAGTTACCTAGATTCTGTCCACCTGGGTTTCTTCATAAATAAACTGGAGATGGTTGTATTCCTACCTCTTACAATTAGATGAATAAGTCCATGAAACATCATGAGTACAGCACCTGGCACTAACCCAGCACTCAGTAAATATTAGTTGCTTTTATTACCATTATTTGCTTTGCTATAAGTTTCTGTTGACTCTTGGGCTTTCACTTTTCTCCACGTACCTCCCAAATTTACCTATGGCCCAGACTCTCCTCTGACCACAGGCCTTGTGTTTCTAACTCCTCCGCCTTTGGGTCTATTTGGATGACCCACAGATAATCTGAAGTTCACAAAGCCAGAACTTTCCCCTCAAACCTGTGTAACCACCTATATTTCCAGCCTTAGTTTATGTCACCTCCATTCACCTGGGCCAGGAACCTAGAAGTCATCCTAAATGCTTCCCTTTACTCTGTACTTCACCTCCCTTTACATTTTTTAACCTGTCCATGCTTCCCCATCTCTCGGACTTTTGGAGATGCTCAAAAATACATGTTGAAACAAAACAAAGCACACAAAACAAAACAAAAATACATGTTGAATGAATACTTGAACAAGTAAAAGGACCATTGCAGTAGCCTCCTAATTCCTCTCCTTCCTCTTATCTTACCATCAGTACATTCTTTCTTCTGCCGCCAGAGTGATCTTTCAAGGAAGCAGATCTCACATTATTTCTGCTTAAAATCCTTCAGCAAGACCTTGTTGCTAATAATTAAGGTTCTCGAAGTCTGTTCATTGGAACATCAATGGCTCGTGCAGGAATGGTGCAGTGGTTAAGTCAGTTTGGGAAATTGTGTTCTCAATTCCTCATTCCCCCCAAATTTGGAGATTCAAAATGCATGTTAGCATATTAAAGGCCCTGAGAAGTTCTGTCATAAAGAAACCTGCTTAACATAGCATTTCCCAGGCCTGTTTATTTCTGGAGCCTTTTTATTGCAGAACCCTTTACCCACCTGAACTAGTGGAACATGCTTGGGAACTCTGACCTATAGGATAAAGTCTAAATTTTATTTCATGGTGTTCTAAGAAATTTTCTTAAGTCTAGAAAAATACAGAGATTACTATAATCACCGTCCATGTATCTACCACTAGAAATGATAATCATTAATATTTTCTCATCTTTGCTTCATGTTTTCTTTTTGTTAATAAAAGTTTATAGATAAAGTCGTTAAAAGATTGTGTGTCTTGGCTCGAGGTAACTTCTAGTCCCTCCCCCACCCCCAGAGGCAACCACTATCATGGATTTAGTGTCTTGGTATGACTCCTTCCAAGTTTTTTCCTGTACTACTTCCATTGTGGCACTGAGCATCCTTTTATCCATCTCTTGGTACGAAGGGCAGGATTCTCTAAGGCAAATACCTAGAGGTAGAGGGCACCTTTAAAATCCTATTAGATGCTTGTAAGGGGTTACACTCCAAAGTAGTTGTTCCAAAATGTATACTTCTACTATCAGCCGTATCTTTTCCAGTAATTAGAGTTAAGCTTTTAAATTTTTGCTGGTCTCACAGGTAAGAAGTGGTGTCTTGTTGTCATTGTACTTTTCTTTTTCCTAATTCTCGTGAGCTTGCACATCTTTTGAGTGTGTTGGCTATTTGGGTTCCCTTTGCTGTGAGTTGCTCACTCCTATCCTTTGCCCATGTTTTCTCTTGCATCATTTGTCTTTTTTCTTATAAATCAGCAGGCATTTTTGAATATGAGGTGTATTACTGTTTGTTCTTTAGTTTGCAGATGTCTTCTCCCAGCCTTCGTTCTAACTGTGGTATCTTTTATCAAAAGTTGTTCATTGACACGTAGTCCAAGCTGTCTGGGTCTTAGAGTATATGGTTTTAATGAATGTCTTTGAAACAGCCACTAGGATACTGAGGAGGGGCCCTCGCCCCCTCCTTTTCCCCACTTTTCCTGTAGCTCCATGTGTCCTACCAGAAGTACTTCAAGCTGGAGCCCCTCCAGGCCTACCATCGGGTCATCAGCCTGGAGGACTTCATGGAGAAGCTGGCACCTACTCACTGGCCCCCTGAGAAGCGGGTGGCATACTGCTTTGAGGTGGCAGCCCAGCGAAGCCCTGATAAGAAGACATGCCCCATGAAGGTGGGTCCTGTGGGTCTGGGGGACCCTTTCTGCCTGTTCCAGGTCCTCTAGGCCCCTGAGACACTGTGTGATAGCAGTGTGTGGGAGAAGGCACCAGAAGGGCCTAGAATAGAAAGATGGAGATTTAAGTCCCATTTCTGGCATTTGTCAGCAGTGTCACTTTGGGCAGAGGACGTTGCTTCCTCTGAGCCTTTACTTCTGCCTACAAAGTAAAGACAGCAGTTCCTGCTGTGTCTTGCTCATAAAGTATCAGTGAGGGCCAGGTGTAAGAGTGCTTGTAAACTGTAAAGTGCCACATCAGTAATAATCACTAATACTCACATAGCACTTACTACACACCAGTACCATGTTAAGAGCTTTCCACATATTATCCCACTTAATCCTTAAACTGTTCCATGAGCAAAGTACTATTAATACCCCATTTTATAGAGAGGACACCGAATGCAACAAAGAGAGGTTTAATATTTTGCCCAAAATCATAATAGCAAATAAGTTGTGGTAATATGGCTCCATTGTCCACCCTCCTAACTTGTATACTTTCTTGCCTCTCAGCACATAAATGAAAAGCTGTTATATTTATCAGTAGAAGTTTGTAAATTTCTGGCACTTTTGGAATAAGACAGTCCCCAACATGTGTTTCAGTGCTTATGCTACAGTCTGAGGAGGGTGGTTGGAGGAGCTGTGAAATTTGAGAAGGGAGACCTTGCTTACAGCCCCAGCATTGCCCTCACTTGCTCTGTGAGCTTGAGCAAGTGTCTTGTCTGGGTCCTGGTTTCCATCTTGAAAATAAGGGCATTGGATTAGCCGGGTCTTGAAGGTCTCTTGGAGCTCGTAGTCCATGGTCCTAAATCCAAGGTTGACTTGCTCCCCAGACCCCCACCAGTGCTGCAGGGTCAGCGGCATATGGCACACGAGCAGGAAAGACTCCTTCAGATATTGTGGTGAACGTTGCCTGCTGAAAACCAGACTGGAGGCCGAGCTGCCCTCCTCAGCACCCAGCCCAGAAATTACGACGTGATATTCCTACTGGCCCATCCTGTGAGAGTATTTCAGCCTGAGTCAAATCACCCAGGGTTCCCCCATCCACAGTCCCTTGGCCCCATCCCCAACTGGCCTTCCCTCCTGCTCAGTAAGCCTTTTCCCACTCTCTTTCTCTAGGAAGGAAACCCCTTTGGCCCATTTTGGGATCAGTTTCATGTGAGTTTCAACAGGTCTGAGCTTTTTGCAGGCATTTCCTTCAGCGCCTCCTACAAAGACCAGTGGATCCAGAGGTATGTGGAGGGGGCAGCATTGCTGGGATTAGGGGAGAGGTGGGGGGCCCACGGGCATTCAGCACCTTCCTGGCCCTCTTCCCCTCTACCACACCCTGATGTATGAGACCAAAGGTGCGGCTGTTCTGTCTGTTGAACTTGGGATCCTGTGTGATCTGTTCCCATCTCAACGCCTGACACGGTGGGACGTTGACCTGCCACAAGGTTGAGCAAGAGTTTATCAGCCAATAAAGGATGTCATAAAAAGAATATTGTGCAGTCACATGAGTCTCGATTTCCTCCTCTAGGCGTGAGAATCACATCCCTGTTACCTTCCTCTTCACAAGGTGAAAATTGGAAGCTGCTTCTAGAGAAAAACAGCTTCAGGTGCAGACGGAGAAATGATGTCATCCTGATAGTAATTGGATGTGCTTTATTAATTGTGCTCCAGTAAGCCCTATTAAAGAACAAAAACTAGGTTAGCAGGGCATAGGCACAGGCTGTGAAATATTTATAGAGCAGCCGTCACGTATGAGACGTAGTGCTCAAAGGCCAGAGGTGATGCATAAAAATGAGGAAGACCCAGTCTCAGCCTTCAGCGGGCTACAGTCTAGATATAATGATGACACTAACATAGTACATTTGCCCCTGATGCTGTAGTGTGGCAAGAAAGAGCGTGGGCTTAGATGTCAGACCTGGGTTAGAAACCGTGAGGGGCTTATGAATTCTTGTGAGGTCCCAGCACTTGGCATTTAGTTAGCCAAAGATAGACTGATGCAGAGGAACGAGCACAGGCTCAGGATAAGACAGCCCTGAGCTCTGACCCAGCCCTGCCTCTTTCTCAGATGCCCCTGAGTGAGCCACTCCAGCTGTCTGGCCTGAGTTTCCTCCTTGGTTTAATGGAAGGAGCACTATGGTATCTGCCTCCAAGTGTGTAAATCACATGGCACATAGTAGAGGGCCAGTCACTGTTACCTGTTACTATTATTCACATGCTTTATTTTATTTAAGTCTTTGAGAAATTTCATGAAATGGGTATTATGATCAATTTCCATTTGACAGGTGAAGAAACTGAGCTCAGTAAGGCTAAATAACTTGCCCAAGGTAATGCAGCTATTGACTGGGCAGCAGGGGTCTGTGTGTAAGGCTTTCATAGGTAATAAAAACTAATATTTATTTAGTGCTTACTTGTGCCAGTTGCTGTTCTAAATCTTCACTACCTAAGTCTTCTAAGGTAATAGCTCATTTAATGCTTCCATGAGTCTGGGGGACAAGTGTTACTGTCATCTCTGCTTTACAGGTAAGGAAATTGAGACAGAGAGAAGTGAAGTCACTTCCCTAAGGTCATGCAGCTTGAAGTGGCAGAGCTGGGGTTTGAATCCAGGCAGCCTGACTCCAGAGCACCCATTCTTCATCACTGTGGAGAAAAGAGCTGTGCCTTTAATAGCTGCCAGTTCCTATTTGGGACTTGCCTTCAGAGCTAGTTCATGAGCTACTGAGGATACTCAGTCCTGGCAGAGTCTAATCCCCCTCATTGTTGATCCCAGACAGGGAATTGTTGATTCCCATTTGATCACCTGCTTGGTTCTCCCCATTCAACTCTGAGTGACCCAGAGCTATTGCCAGACGGCAGACCTGTCCTCAAAGGATGGAGATTTGCCTCTAAAATGCCAGGGGGAAAAAAAAAACCATGACACCAGCTCTAAAAGCAGCTCTAAGAGCAAATTCCAAAAAGCACACAGTCCTGGTTGGAAGAGAAGGGACAGGGTTGCATGGATGCATCAGTCGGACAATGTTGCTGAAACACTTGTTCATGGCCGCGTGGTCTTGCTTCAGATCACTGAGTTGTAGGAATTGTGTAAGGGCTTGGGGAAGCTTGTGCCTCACAACCAGATTTTTGGGAAAGGAAGACTAGTGGGGAAGATGAGGTCCCTGGAGGCAGCTGGAGAGAGCTAGGACCACCTGGGCAGCTGCCTTCCTTCCACACACATGTAAGAAGCACCGCCTGAGTGTCAAGCACTGGTGTGGATGCTGGGGAGACAGGCAAGAAGAAAGCAGATAAGGCCCCTGCCCTGATGGAGCTGATTCTAACAGGGGAGACAGTGAATACATTTTTACGTAGGATAGTCCCAGAAGACAGTGCTGTGAGGGACATAAGCAGGTGATGTGTGATTGGCAGGCAAAGACCTTGTCTTTGTCAGCTTGGACTGCTATAACAAAATACCACAGACTAGGGGGCTTAAACAACAGACATTTATTTCTCATGCTTTTGGAGGCTGGGATGTCCGAGATCACGGTACCAGCGTGGTCAGGTTCTAGTAAGGACTCCTTGACTTGCAGTTGCTGCCTCTTACTGTATCCTCACATGTTGGAGAGAGAGCAAGCTCTCTGGTCTCTTATAAGGGCACTAATCTCATCACAAGGGCTCTACCCTCATGACCGTCTAAATGTAACTGCCCCCAAAAGGCCCACTTCCTAATACTATCACATTGGGAGTTGGGGCTTCAACATATGAATTGGTGGCGGGGTGGGGGCACAAACGTTTAGTCCATAACGGATCTGAAGGATGAGGAGCCAGCCATGCCAAGAGCTGGAGGGAAAGGTAGTTCTTCATGGTGGGAACACTGCAAGCTCTGAGGCAGGACAAGCTTGGTGTGGTCAAGGGGCAGAAAGGCCAGAGTGGCTGGTGTGGAGCATTTCAGGAGGAGAAGGGTAGGGTGTTCCCATCGTCCATCACAGTGTAATAAACCACTCTAACACTCAGTAGCTCAACAACGATTGAGAATGATTGCTCAGAGTTCTGTGGGTCGACTGGGCTTAGCAGGGCAGGTCTTTGGTTTGGTTTTTGTTTTTCCATTTTCTTTATGGAATCCCAACTGTACAAAGTTCCAATCCATGTTAAACCTAATTTCTTAAGATGAATACTCTTTGGAATACCCACCACATTTGGTGTTTTTTGTTTTTTTTTTTAATAAGAAAATTAAACTTACTCATACTCCCATCACCCCTCCAAAAAAGTATTAGAATTTTGATATGTATACTTCCACCCTCCAAAATGGGTGTATTTTTATGTACATATACAATGTATACCTATACATATTAACTTAAAATGAAATTATTACATATAGTTTGTAATTGAGTATCTTTTCTGAGGAGTAATTGATATTTATCAGGTTAGTAAATAAGTATCATTGGCAAGATCAGTTCTAAACATGTAAAATCATGAGATTTCAAAAAATGGTTAACTGGTGTGTATATGTGTATTCCACTCCATGCCAATGGAGTGTATTGGGTAGGGTATGTGTGTGGGATGTCCATTCATCTGTCGATGGGCACTTCTTGCTTGTGGTCTCACATGGCTACAGTCAGCTGTCGGCTGGGACTGGAGTCATCTGAAGGCTCAACTGGGCTGCATGTCCAAGAGGGCTCCCTCATGGCTGGCAGGTGGTGCTGGCTGTCGTCTGGGAGCTCACCTGAGGCAGTCGGCTGGCATGTATACTCTTGACCTCTCCGTGTGGCTTGGATTTCGGACAACATGGCAGCTGGATTCTGAGAGGGTGCATCCAGGGAGTGCGTGCTCCAAGAGACAAGGTGGAAGCTGCTGGCCCCCTAAAGCCTGGGCCTGGCATCCAGGACACTGTTACCTCTGCCAAGTGCTATCGGGAGGGGACATAGAGCCCACCCAATGGGAGGAGACTTGAATTAACCTGCCATATAGAACAGGAGATTGGAGAAGTGGGCAGAGGTCAGACTGTGCAGGGCTTTGTAGGCCCTGGTGAAGCAGTCTGATAAGAGTCCTGTGAGTGTTTGCAGGGGTGAGTTTTGAGAGTTTAAGTATTTTAAACATTTTCTTAAATAATGGACACTTTCTTGCTGTAGAAAATTGTCCTTTGGGGGCAGGGGCGTGGGTGTAGGGAGAATGGCATTAGAAAGGGTCAGCCGCTTCCCTGGCTCACTGTGTAACTGCAGATTGCCTCCCTTCTCTGGCCACAGTGCTCTATCTACAAAATGAAGGGATTGAGCAAGATCGGTCACTTTCAAACTGTTCTTTGAGTTTTAGAGTTCTGGAGAAGCGCTGTGTGCTGTGGGGGCAGCAACGGGGGCCAAGTGGGAACTGCTTGGTTCCCCTCCCCCACTGCCTTCAACCAGTAACCCTCTTGTATATCAGCTAGAAGTGCTGGTGGCCACAGGTCCGGGTGCACCAGGTTTAACTTAGCTACATGTAACAGAAAACCCCAAATAACAGCAGACTAGCAAGATAAAAGTTCATTGTTTTCTTAAGTAAAAGGACTGGGCTGTGCAACCCAGGGCTGCATGGCAGCTCCCTTGTGTCTAGGAATTAGGCTCCTATCTCTGCTCAGCCATCCCAGTACTGGCTTTTTTTTTTTTTTTTTTTTTTGGCTACACTGCACGGCATGCGGGATCTTAGTTCCCCAACCAGGGATCGAACCCCTGCCCCCTGCAGTGGAAGCGTGGAATCCTAACCACTGGACCACCAAGGAATTCCTCCAGTACTGGCTTTTATCCTTAGTGTCACCTCAGGGGCCAAGATGACTCATGAAGCCCTAGGTAGCTGGAAGGACAAAAGGGGCAGAAGAAGGGCACATCCTCACCTTTTTAAGGAGCCTTCCTTATAGCTTGCTTACACCAGCTCATTGGCCAGTACTTAGACATGTGGCCATACGTAGCTACAAGAAGTAGTGAGAAATGTCTTTTTTGGGGCTTCTGTGTGTCCAGCTGAAAACTGGCTTCTAGGAAAAGAGGATAAGAGTTATTTCTCCCCACTAAGTGATTTCCCGCTGAGGATCTTTCCAGCTCTGCTGGTTCTGAGTCTGAATACCCTGATGGAGATTTAATTGAACAGACATTTATTATTTATTGCACATTTACTGTTGGAAGGCTATGAACCATTCTCTTGGTATGAAGGCAACAGGTGTTTGAGCACGTGGCTTATCGTTCTCCCAGGCTGCAGCCTCCTTGGGAGGACATAAACAGGTGACATGTAATTGGCAGGGCGGAGACCTGCAGGATGAGAAGAAGCCAGGCATGCAAAGAGCTGCAGGGAAAGGTAGTTCTTCATGTCAGGGATATTGAGAACTAGACTCTGCCTCTTTCATGTCCCTGCACCTTCTGCACTCAGCATAGTATCCATCCACTGGTGTATCCTGGGCTCACATGTGGGTGCTGTGCATGGAGAAACCCCAGCTTGGTAGGGGGATCTCAGTAGTGTCAGTGTGGTGGTGAAGAACTCCAGAGGTTCACTGCACCCAGCAGCAGGAAAGTGTGCCTTCTTCAGCTGAACAGTGACCAGGCTAAGGGCCTGACTTAGGGTCAACCATCAGGGATGTGAACAGATGGACCTGGTCAAGCTTCCTTCCCAAACAAGACCCTTATTCCCCACTTTCTTTCCAAACAACACTCTCCTCCCTCATTGGGAGCAAATGAGCACGTCAGTCTTGGCCTCTTCCTGCTTGTCACGTCAGAGCTGACGTTGCATTGGGACAGCTATATGTGCTGATCCAGATCCATGTGGAGGGGCTGCATATTCCAGGTTTGGAATTCACCAAAGGTCAACAGCAGGTACTTTCTAAGAGGTCAAGGAGGGAACAGATCCTGATTTTATCCTAATGTTCCAGCCGCCTGGGAGATCACAGCTTTGCTTTCCATTTGAAACCCTTTAAGGTGGCCTATGAAAGTCGCTTAGCTGAGGTCCTAGCCCATAGTAGGTACTCAGTTACTATTCACTTCTTCCTCTGACCCCTGACATCCTGATCTGGTCTTTCTGGTGAGATCCCTGAATTCTCATTCATTCACTGACATATTCATTGTACCTACTATGGGTTGAGGCCTGTGTCTAGGCTGGGAATCAGAAGAATAAGCCACAGACTCGGCTTTTGAGGTGCTTATTGACTGGGTGGGGGAGCTGGGAGTGAGGTATAGTAGTTAAGAGCAAAGGTTCTGGAGGAGATTGCCTGGATTCAAATCCCTGCTCCACCAGTTCCTAGCTGTGTGACCAGGAGCATGCTACTTAACCTTTCTGTGTCTCAATTTCCTCATCTGTGAAGTGAGACTAACGGTAGTACTTACCTCAGGGGGCTCTTAAGAGGATCGAGTGAGTTAATGTACACAAAGTAATTGGAACATTGCCTGTCACGTGTATGTACATGTAAAGTCTGACAAGACGAGGATTGGATAGAGCCAAGCTGTCCATGAACACTTGCTGTGGCTTAGCTGGCACAGGCCTTGCGCCAGTGTGTGTGGGAATCATGGTGAACAAGAGTGCTTGGGGCCTACCCTCATGGCAGTGGACAGGGAAGGTGGTTATTGAGCACAGCAGTGTGCAGAAGGCAGCAAAGGAGAAGTGGTACAGAGCCTTCTCCTAGGAGCTGAGGCTTGGGAGCGGCAACTGGTCTTGGAACTTTGGAAGGTGTTTGTGGAGCGAGGTGTTTGGTTGGGTGTGAAGAAAGAGTGGCATATCCATTGCAGCACTGTTGTATGAGGAAAGATCGGAAACAGCCTCACTGACCAGCAGGGGGGGACTAGATAGGTAAACTGCAGTTTATTCATGCAAATGGAAACCTTCAAGAGACACTAACACGATCACGTGACCCACACCATCAACATGGCCAAATCTCTAAAACAGAGTTGACTTTTTAAAAATAAATTTATTTTATTTTTTATTTTTGGCTGCATTGGATCTTCGTTGCTGCGCGCAGGCTTTCTCTAGTTGTGGCAGGTGGGGGCTACTCTTCGTCGTGGTGAGCAGGCTTCTCACTGCAGTGGCTTCTCTTTGTTGCGGAGCATGGGGTCTAGGCATGCAATCTTCAGTAGTTGTGGCACACAGGCTCAGTAGTTGTGGCTCGCGGGCTCTAGAGTGCAGGCTCAGTAGTTGTGGTGCATGGGCTTAGTTGCTCTGCGGCATGTGGAATCTTCCCAGACCAGGGATCGAACCTCTGTCGGCGGATTCTTAACCACTGCGCTACCAGGGAAGTCCCTGAGTTGAATTTTTTAAAAGTTGAAATAGGTTACATGCAATATGATGATGATGATGGTGGTGATGGTGAGAGAATTTTCTGAGAGCTTTCTACGTGCCAAGCACTGTTCTAAATGCTGTGCTTATATTAATCCATTTGATCTCAACAGCCCTATGAAGTGGGAACTATTATCAGCTCTATTATACAGATAAGGAAACTGAGGCACAGAATGGTTAAGTCACCTGCCCTAGTTAGTAAGTGGCATAGTCAACATTAGAGCACGGTCATCTGGCTCGACCATCCATGCTTTTACCATTGCACTGTGTAAAGAGCACACAGAATAATATCCTTTAATATAAATAGTAAGGTGTAATCATGCATGAAACCACAGTATCTTCTGGAAAGAGGAGGAAGTGGAAAAGAGATCATAGGATAGAGCTTTTACTCAGGTGTATATTTTTTAAAATCTGAAACAAAGTAAAGTGTTAATATTTGCTAATTTGGGTCACAGCTCTGTGGACTGTTAAATTATTTTCAGTATTATCCTGTATGCTCTGAAATTTTTAATAAATTTTGATTGAAATTTTTATTGAGATAACTGTAGGTTCACAAGCACTTGTAAGAATTAATACAGAGAGATCCCATGTACCCTTTACCCAGTTTCCCCCAATGTTAACATTTTGCGAAGCTATAGCACAGTATCACAACCAGGATATTGACATTGGTACAGTCCATCCATCTTATTCAAATTTCCCCAGTGTTACTTGTACTCACTTCTGTGTGTGTGTATACTTAGTTCTATTCAATTTTATCACGTGTGTATGTTCGTGTATCCATCACCACAGTTAAGATATCAAACAGTTCTAACATCACAAAGGCACTTGTGTGGCCAGTTTATAACCACACCCACCTCCCTAAACACACACACACACACACACACACACACACACACACACACACACACACACACACACACACACTAGCCCCTGGCAACCACTAATCCCATCTCCATTTCTTTTTTCTCAACTTTGTCATTTCACAAGTGTTATATAAACGAAATCATACAGTATGTGACCTTTTGAGGCAGACTTTTTTCACTCAGCATAATTCCCTTGAGATCCATCCCAGTTGCTCCCTGTATCAGTAGCTGGTTCCTTCTTACTGCAATAGTGCTCTGTGGTGTAGATGTACTGCAGTTTGTCTAACCAGTCACTTGTTAAACGACGTCTGAGTTGTTTCCAGTTTTTGACTATTATGAAGAAAGCTGCTGTGAACATTCGCATACCGGTTCATGTGTGAGTATAGGTTTCCATTTCTCTGGGTTAAATGCCAAGAGTACAGTTGCTGGGTCATGTCGTCATTGCACGTCTAGTTTTATAAGAAGCTGCCAAACTTTTCCCGAGTGCCTGTACCTATTTCATAATTTTAGGAAAAGGATTTTGGCTGGCAGAGGGAAGGCATACCAGGTAGAGGGGAGAAGTCTGCAGAGATCTGTACTTTGAATGTGCATTGCAAGCTTATGGAAGAGCGGGGCATTTCATGTTGCTGGAATATAGTCTGGGCTTAGCTAATGAGGGAACACAGGTTTGCTCCTCACTCTATTCAGTCAACAGATCTTTACTGAGCTCTTCCATGTACTGTTCTAGGCACGCGGAGATACTGACTTCAGAAGCCTGAGTCCAGCAGACTTTTCTGGACTCAGGGGTAAAATAATTACAAGGTGCATTGTGAACAAGGGGGAGGGAGAGCCTTCGGCAGGGTATGTGGGGGGCATCTACAGACCTCTAGTGTTTTCCATGAGAGCAGGGACCATGCCTGTCTCATTCTCCCCTGGCCCCCAGCACATAGTAGGCAATCCATAGATAATGTGTTAAATGTTGAGTGCATGGTCTCATCCAGCGTACACATTCCCTGGGAGTGTGACCTGTCAGCAGCTGCACTTCCCGATCCCATTGTGTGGGTAAAATGGCAAAGACTCAGTCTAGACACCCCAACCTGGAGTGAATTACCGCACCACAGATTGGAAGCCAGCATGACATACAAAAGGTTGGAGTGCTCTGCTGTAAATTTTTAATTGTTAAACAATCAAAGAGAGTTGTAAATTCCATGTGGTGGGACAGTATTGCATACTGTGCCTCTTGCCGCTGCCAAGGTCTCTTATCAGCCCGTTGGGGTTTCACAACCTCTTGTGCTTCTTGCATGTTGCAGGGGCCCCTCCGCAGGGTCTCTGGGGCATGGTGCAACGCCGTCTTTTCTCCCATGGGGGTGGCGGCTGGACTTGCTGTGCGCTCTCTGTCTGACTTCTTCTCCTTCTGTCTCATGCCTAGATTTTCTCCAGAGGAACATCCAGTGCTTGCCCTGCCAGGGGCCCCGGCCCAGTTCCCTGTCTTGGAGGAGCATAGGCCGCTCCAAAAGTACATGGTGTGGTCAGATGAGATGGTGAGGACAGGGGAGGCCCAGATCCGTGCCCACCTCATCCGACCCTATGTGGGCATCCACCTGCGCATTGGCTCCGACTGGGTAACTTCCCCCTTCCTCTCATGGCTGGGATGGACACATCTCTGAGCAGGGCCCATGCCTATGGGGGTTGGACACTGAACCCACTGCACCACGTCCTAGCCAGGGTAGAGAGGTCTCACTTGGCCAAGTTCACGGGACTGTGCCCCACGATCCCACTGCAGACACGTCAGAAATGTAGCTCCAGAGCACTTGCTTGACAGTTTTCATTTTAACAGTTGCCATTTTTATCCTCATTTCACAGATGGATAAACTGAGGTATCAAGCTAGGCTCTGGGTCAGACAGCAAGCCAGAAAGAGCCCCATAGCCCACAGTCCTCTGTCCCAGTTCAGTGTTTAGCCAGTAGACTCCTTGTTGAAAAACAAGCTCTGGAGGTTGGGTGGGGCCCCAAGAAATGAAGATGTCATCCTCCAAGTTTAGCAGCTGCTGAAATGTGCAGAAAGCTCATCAGGTTATCCTCCCTGTGAAAATAACTGGAGTAATGTAGACAATCTCCTTAGTTTACAGAAGAAGATATATATGTATGTATGTGAGAAATACTCATCGTTGAAAACTTGAAAAATACTGAAAAGTATAGAAAGTAGATCACAATTCATTCAGTGTCACTTGAGGAAGCAATCACACATTTACCCACTAGATTCCCTTCCTGCCCCCCTTCCTGCCCCCTTCCACAAAGTAAAGGAGCCAGGCCCAGAGTATTTTGTGAGTGGTTTCAGATAGTTCCCATTTATGCTTCCCTAGAACATAAGAAGATATAAGATGCTTTCTTTTTTTATAAAGCTAGCATAATGCTAATACCAAACTCAGATAAGGTCAACTCTGGAAAGTACAGCCCATTCTCATAAAGAACATAGATGCCCAGATCCTAAGTAAAATATTACCAACTAAAATCCAGTAGCACATTAAAGAACATACAACACAAACAAGTAAAATTCATCCCAGGAATGCAGGGAAATTCACTATATTAACACCCAAAGAAGAAAAATCATATAATCATCTCAATGGAGGCCAAGAAAGCACTTGATAAAAAGTCAACAGTCATTTATGATTTAAAAAAGAAGAAAAACAGCTCTTAACCAACCAGGAATACAAGGGACCCACCTTACCTTGATAAAGGCTATCTCTCCGAAACCCACAGCAAACACGTACTTCTTGGGAGCTATCAGAAGTGTTCCCACTGAAGTCAGAAATCAGACAAGGCTGCCCATCGTCACCACCACAGTTCAGAATTCTGCTGGAAGTCCCAGATAGTGCAGTTATACGAAGAAAAAAAAATTGTGAAAAGCCAATATCCCACTACCCAGAAATAACCACCGTTAACTATTTTGAAGCATTTCCCTCTTCCCTCAATGCTTTAAAAAAAAAAAATAGTTGCGCTCCTCCTGTATTGCCTGCCTTTTTCCCCTTCCCGGCTCTTGCTTCTGGGGTTGCGGGCGGTGGCCGTCTTTAGCTCTGTCCCCACCCGCCCCACAGAAGAATGCGTGCGCCATGCTGAAGGACGGGACCGCTGGCGCCCACTTCATGGCCTCCCCGCAGTGCGTGGGCTACAGCCGCCAGACCGCCGCCCCGCTCACCATGACCATGTGCCTCCCCGACCTGAAGGAAATCAGGCGCACCCTGAAGCTCTGGGTGACGGCGCTGAACGCCCAGTCGGTCTACATTGCCACTGACTCTGAGAGTTATGTACCCGAGATCCAGCAGCTCTTCAAAGGGAAGGTACACATGGGGCGTGGGCCTGGTGGGAGGGCAGCAGGAAGGGAATCAGAGGAAGCACCAGGGTGGTCTGCCCGCTCCCACCTCATGCTTCACGTCCTCCCACCACCAGGCTTTTACTTGAACATCAGGTTCCCTTCCAGTTCCTACCCTTCTTTAAACCCCAGCTCAGACACCTCTGCAGGTGCTCCGCAGATTTCCCTCCACTCCTGTCGCTAATGGATCCCTACTGGGAGCTGTCACAGCACTTTATCACATCTCCTGAGACACCTTCTAGACTGTGAGACTAGTGTAGAAACAGGTCTTATTTCTTCCCAGTTGTGACTCCTTGAAGGCAGGATCCAAGGTGGACTCACTGTTCTACTCCTCAGGGTGTAGCCTGTTGCTTTGACCTCCTCCAGGGCTGAGACCCCGCCTTGCCATTTCAGTGTCTAGGACAGTGCCTGACACGTGGTAGACACTTGGTAAATGTTTGGTGAATAAGGCCATAAAGAGTGGGCCCTTGGAAGGGGTCCAGTGCAGCAGAGGGATTAAGAGCATGGACTCTGGAGCCAGAGGACTTGGGCTCTACTCACTGTGCAGCCTTACACAAGTTACTTTACCTCTCTGTGCTTCTGTTTCCTCGTCAATAAAATGGGACTGAGAGTCGTGCCTACATCTCATAGTGTAATTGTGAAGATCAAATAAAAAGAAATTAAAACAGGTCCAGTAAAAAATAAGTGCTGAATAAAGTTAGCTGTCATTGATAGTAGAAGTAGGTGGTTGATGAATACAAGGAAGGCTCTTTTGTGCTTAGTAAATGATTAAAGAGGTGGTGAATAGTAGGTGTTCAGTATATGAGTAAATAATAGAACAGGCTTGTTACTGTATGAGTGAAGAATAGATAACAAGTTAAGTAGGTATCGATAAAATGACGGAGTTAATAGTGAACATTCAATAAGACTTTTGAGTGAATGAAGGCCCTAAATGCTTGTGCAGACCTTAAAAGACAGACATCCGCTTTCTAGCAGTGGGTGCCCTTGGCTTATGTCGAGGGGCTCCCTTTCTCTCTTTTACCGGCTTGTAGAGGAAGTGCCGAGTCAGAGCATTCTGGTCCCCACCCACCCGCTTTATAGAAGAATATCAGAGCCGGGAGACCTTGGAGTGCCTCTAACCCAAGCCCTGCGTTTTATAACTGAGAAAACCAAAGTCCCATAAAGGAATAGAATTTACCCAGGAGGTCTCGGGGCTCATTTTAGTGGGCATGACACAGAGCGGGTAAGTTTCAGGGCGTGGGTGGAATTGTTCAGGGGATTTTGGCCATGGTTAAGCTGCTATTATTTTTATGCTGCCATCCAAATAGCAAGATGATGATTTTTGTTACATCAGAAATCTCTGTGTGACAGCAAAGCACTTTCAGCCCCAACTCTGCCCACACCCCCATTTGGAGAGTCCCAGGGAGTTTTTTTGTGAGTTTCTAGAGTTGGTATGTTTGTTATACCTTGAGCTTCTTGCCATTTTCTATTTCCTGTTCCTGTGCCACTGTTTTTGCCCTTTTCCACCACTCAGCCCCCTTCTCCATGGGCTCAGCCCACCCTTCCTCTTGAACTAAGCCTTGCTCATCTGTTAAGCTGGGCCAGTGCTGAGCCGGTGATACTGATAAATAAGATGTGGTGCTGTCTTCCAGGGCTCACAGTCTAAACTCAGGAAAAGAGATTTGCAAAGAATTATAAGATACGCCACAAGAGAGGGCCAGGCTTGGGTGTGGAGGCTCATTCACTCACTTGTCCAGTCAACAGATGCATACTGAGGCAGACCCCAGCCAGCAGCGACAAGCAAACTGACGCAGCCCCAGCCCCAGTCAGGTGCAGGAAACAGACGTTAACCAGAGAATCACTAAGGAGTGAAAGCTACAAACTGAGATGTGTACTACAAAGTAAAAGAACGTGGTTCTGTGAGCGTGTAGAGCAGAGGAGCCTGGACTAGATGGGGGAGCCAGGGAGGGCTTCCCCGAGGAGGTGTGACTTGAGCTGCAGGGTGAGAGTTAAGTAGGAGTTAACCGAGCAAAGAGACAAGCACTCCAGACAGAAGAGCATGTGCAAAGGTCCTGAGGTGGAAGGGAGACTGGTGTAGTGGCTGGAGCTCAAGGTGGAGAGGCAGCTGAACAGGCCTTATAGGCCACATTCAAGATTTGTCATCTTTATCTGAAGAGCAGTAGGACACCAGTTAAGGGTACTCAGCTTGGGGTAGAGGGAGGAGTAGGCGGGTAGGGGAATCTGAAAAAGTTTCCTTTGGCTACTTTCATTTGGTGAATAGACCTGGAGGAGAAAAGATTATGGTGACTGGCCAGGGAGTAGTAATCCATCAAGAGAAGGGTTCACCTTTGGGGAATATCTCGGGGATAGATTGGACAGGACTTAAGTCTTAGAGGCATCCAGGCAGCAGAACCAAGTGAGTGGGGTGCGCTTTGGTCAGATCATGGTTTGGTGGGAGAAGCCAAGCCCCTCAGGTGACCTTGAGCTGAACCTTGAGAGTATGGTCACGACTGTGATGGATGGGAAAAGGCGTTCCCGACAGAGGGAACCAACAAGCAAAGGCAGAGTGTGAATGAGTGGTGTGTCTGCAGCTGAGGGGCTAAGGCAGCTGCTGGGCAGCACTTCCCTCAGGTGCCCCGACCCTGCATTTTAATCCTCTGTACGCTTCCTTGTCTGTCTGTGACTTCAGCACAGGGAAAGAAGGTGGCAGGTGGCTGCAGGCCTTGGCTGAGCTGGCCACTTAGGCCTGCACCCTGGCTAAAACACCCTGCCCTTCCTCCTGCAGGTGAACGTGGTGAGTCTGAAGCCTGAGGTGGCCCAGATCGACCTGTACATCCTCGGCCAAGCTGACCACTTTATTGGCAACTGTGTCTCCTCCTTCACTGCCTTCGTGAAGCGGGAACGGGACCTCCAGGGGAGGCAGTCCTCCTTCTTCGGCATGGACAGTCCCCCTCAGCTGCGGGATGAGTTCTGATCCTACCTGGAGCATACCGCCTGTCTGAGTTGTTCCCTCCAGCCAGGCCTGGCAGCCAGAGGTGCTCCCAGGATTGATCCCCAAGGATCAGAGAACAGAAAAAAGTACCAGGGACTTCCTGGAGGAGTAGGAAAATAGTCCATCTCCCAGGGCACGGGACTTCCAAGCTTCTAGTAGCCAGACCATCTCCCTTTCTCATGTGCTCCCTGCTGCTTCTCCTGGGAATTTCTCACACCAGCAAAGCAGTCCAACATCTGTCTTTTGGTCTGCCCTGCTCTGAGCAGCCTGGGATGCTGAACTGTATTAGGAGAGATTTTTTTATATATATAGAGAGAGATTTTTATAGTTTTGATACAAGGTCATGACTCCCCTAGAACTCTCCCTCATTTTAAAAAATCAGTGAAGTTCATTAACGTAGGTACCTGAAGTGACCTTAACAGAATGTGGATAAGGCCAGGGGTGGGTGGGTGTATTGACCGCTTTTCCAGATGACCCCCAAAGTGGCCCTCAGACTTATCCCCACTGCCTGGCCAGAGCCATTTGTCAGCCCCCCTTTCCTAGGCCATTGCCAGGGTTTGGGGCACAAACACTCTTCTCCATTGTACACACTATGCAAATAGAAGTTATCAATCACAGTGCTGTCAGTACCCCGAAGACGGCTAAGTGCTGCTCCCACAGCGCATTCCCGGCAAGGAGCACCTGCCGTCAAGCCAGACCATCATGGTATTGCTCTCAAAGTCTCTTGGTAGTTGGTGGCCTGCCACAAACCTGGCACCGTCAGGGTTTCATAACACCTCACCAGGGCCAGGACTTGCTGGCCTGGCAGGATCCTTCTGAAGTCTCCTCTTCTGATCTCATGTCCCAAGGGGCCTGGTTGTAGAATTTTGCCATTAAGCTGCTGTCCAAGGCCTGTCCTCCCAGCCTTCCTCCTGCAGCTGGAGCCCTCAGACTATATTCTCACAAGGGAGTGTTCACTAAGCCTCTGACCAGATCAAAGATGCTCAGTTCCCAGGAGCCATTGGATTCCCAGGTTTTTTTGCCCATATCATCCAGTATAATCTCAGCCAAGCCCATGAGGCTTAAGGTGTTAACAGTCATAAGTTTCTCTGTCTCAGATGCTGTAGCTGTAAAAATCCATGACTCCTGAGAGTCTGATTTTTTGGCCTTGTGGTTCTAAAATTCACGTCTAACACCTGCCGATCACTTCCCCGCCATCTGGCCTCCCTCAGAAGGCCACAGTCAATCCTGGTAAGGTAGAGGAGATTGATGAGAGCCAGGCCCAGAGCTCCAGGCAGCGGTGCCCCTTGGGTAACCTTTGGGAAGAGATGCTTTGTTTTCATGGCAGACTGAATCAGAGGCTGCAGGGCAACAAGGATCTCAAACACCAAAGGTGGCATTCGCTGCTTAGAGCTGCCGCCCAACTCTTAGCAGGAGAAACTATACAGAAAGGACATTTGAATTTTCCCTCTGGGGGAAATGTTTTAAATCCTGGGTGGACTCTGAGAGATGGTTTATCTGTTCAGGCTTGTTCACGAGCCTCACTGTGGGACATGGGAACCCCTGCCTCCATCCGGCGGCTGGGGGCTTGTGGCTTTCTGCCTGATGTCATTTGCTGCCCCACACTAGGCACACGCCTTAGAGTCTGGGGCTCTAATGGGCCGGCCAAATCCTCGTGTCTCTGGAGGTGAGGGTGCTGGAGTTGCAGTCAGATTCAGTGTGTCTTGTAGGCGAGTACTTTATTCCTTTGACCCAGTTTCCTCACCTATAAAGTGGTGATAAAACTGACGGGGTTGTTGAACAGCCCCAATCACATAAAGCATGTATAAGAGCCCGTTGTAAACGTGAAACAGACAAAGGCAAATACATGGCTATTGATAATTTGACTGCCTCTCGTTGCATGCCTCCTTGGCACCAGGCACTGTGCTTGCTAAGTGCTTTGTGGACATTCTCTGGTTTAGCCCCCACCTCAGTCCTGGGAAGTAGGAACTTCTGGGCAGGGCAGAATTTTTTTTTTTTAATTATTTTTGGCTGCGTTGGGTCTTCATTGCTGCGTGTGGGTTTTCTCTAGTTGCGGCGAGCGGGGGCTACTCTTCGTTGCGGTGTGCAGGCTACTAATTTCGGTGGCTTCTCTTGTTGAAGAGCACAGGCTCTAGGTGCGCGGGCTTCAATAGTTGTGGCGCATGGGCTTAGTTGCTTTGCGGCATGTGGGATCTTCCCGGACCAGGGATAGAACCCGTGTCCCCTGCATTGGCAGGCGGATTCTTAACCACTGAGCCCCCAGGGAAGTCCCACAGGGCAGAATTAATGCTCAGAAAATTCTCAGTTTCCCCATGACCACGCAGCCAGTAGTGGTCAGCCCGGATTTGACCTCCAAAAGTCAGTGCTGTTAGCCAGCACGCTCTGCTCCTCCAGTTCACAGGATACACTTTATGCTGTATGCTGTGGAGGCTTCGGATGGAGAAATGGTCAGCCACCTTTATCCCCATTGGGCTGCAGCCGTGGGTCTGCCACTGCCAGGAGCTTTCAGGGAGGGGGGATCACCCAAGAAACAGAAAGCCCACATGAAGCTTACAGTTCTCTTGGGTGGTTGCTTAATTCAACATGCTTTCATTCAGCAGGTGTTTATTGACCCACTGTGTGCCACGCTCTGTGCTAGGTCCTAGGGATTCAGCAGAGGATCAGACATAAAGTCTTTGTACTCAAGGAATTTGCATTCTAATAAAGTAGAAGACATAATAAGCAAATGTACTGTGGGAGGTGTTAATTAAGTGCTTTAAAGAAAAATAAAGGGCGTGGTGGGTGCAGATGGGGAGTAGTCCTGGTTTAGATGAGCTCAGGAAGGCCTCTCTGAAGAGCTACTGTGGAGGGCGGAGGGGCGCACTCATCCAGATATCTGGAGGCAGCGCTTTCCCGGCAGAGGAAACGGCATGTGCAAAGGTCCTGAAGCTGGAATGAGCGTTTGAAAACTAGCAAGGAGGTCAGTGTGGCTGGAGTGGCAGAAGCGAGGCAGGGAACAGAGTAGATGAGAGCAGGTGACGTGACCCATCCTACGGCCTGGAGGGCAGTGTAAGGTCAAGACTGGGCTTTTATTTGGAGAGAGATGGGAAGCCTTGTTGGGTCTGAACAGAGGAGGGTCATGGTCTGATTTACTTTTTTTTTTTTTTGAAGTTTTGGTTATTGTTTTTTCTTTTGGCTGCATTGGGTCTTCGTTGCTGCACGCGGGCTTTCTCTAGTTGCGGCGAGCGGGAGCTGCTCTTCATTGCAGTGCGCGGGCTTCTCGTTGCAGAGCACAGGCTCTAGGCACGCGGGCTTCAGTAGTTGTGGCGCCAGGGCTCAGTAGTTGTGGCGCGCAGGCTCTAGAGCGCAGGCTCAGTAGTCGTGGCACATGGGCTTAGTTGCTACGCGGCGTGTGGGATCTTCCCCAAGCAGGGCTCGAACCTGTGTTCCCTGCATTGTCAGGCGGATTGTTAACCACCTCGCCACCACGGAAACCCTGATTTACATTTTTGAAGGGCCTCTCTGGCTGCCACGTGGAGAAGAGATGGGAAGGAGGAAGGGTAGCAGCAGGGAGACCAATGTGGGGCTGTCACAAGGATGCAGGCGAGAGAGACAATGGGGCTTAGGCAAAGGTTATTGTCTTGGAGGTGGTGGGAAGTGGTCAGATTCTGCATGTATAAAATCATTTTAAAATTTCAGTCTTTTTTAAAGATATAAGTCTTTGCATAGTTTTAATCATGCAGTATTTACAATTTAATGTCCTGGTTTTCACTTAATAGTATATCATGTTTTCCATGTTGGTACATGGCCTGAATAAATGTTTTTAATGATATAAAATTCCATTGAGGGGTGTCCCATAGCTTATTGTTGTCCTATTATGAGAACTTAGTATGTTCCCAATTTTTCACTGCTATTATTTGGAAAATATTTTTATTTGTAAGTCTTTTTCTATATCTAAAATTTTCATTAAGATAAATTCCCAGAAGTGGATTTGTTAGATCAAGACTTAAAAATAAAAACTTTTTTTTGGAAAAAATTCAAATATACATAAAAATTGTGAGTAATAAAATGAACTCTCAGTTTCAACAATCCTCAACGTTTCACCAGCCTTGTTTCATTTACTGTCTCATTCCCAAGTCCACGTGCTGGAGACTTTTCAAGAAAATCTGAATGTTTCAAAGGAAGAGCCTATAGGGTTTGCTGACACACTGAAGTGGGGTTAGGAGAGAAGAGGGAAGTCCAGAATGCTCTGAGGTTTAGGGCCGAAGCGACGGGGAGGAGGAGCTGTCCCTGATTTGCAGAGTGACCTTGATGTGGGTCACTCACCTCTCCACCTCACCTGTGAGTTCCAGGTGTTAATAATGGTGGTCTCTGGAGGCTCCTTGGAGTGCTGGTTGATATATCACATTCCGGGCACCCACCCAGGTCTGAGGAATCAATGTCTGGTGTGCAGTGCCCAAGAATCTGCATCTTAAGCACCTACAAGTGATTGTGATGCCCAGTAGCCCAGGACCTACTTAAATTGTGGTCCTTGGACCAGCAACATCGACATCATCTGGGGCAACTTGCTAGAAATGCAGGCTCCTAGGCCCCACCCCAGACCTGCTGAATCAGAATCTCTGCGGATGCAGCCCAGGAATCTTTTAACAAGCTCTCCAGCAGCTAAAGTTTGAGCATCACGGATAACAAGATTGTGGGGATGGCGCACTGTGGTCAGCCAGCAAGCACTTATGGAGGGCGTTCACTGAGGTGCCTCTCTGGCACTCCTCGAAGTTTCCACCAAGCGTGGTCAGCGGCGTGGCTGTGCAAGGTGCCCAGTAGTGCTCAGTTTGTGTTGTAACATTGACTTTTTTCTCTTTTTTGTGCACTGGGGGAAATATACAGCTAGATAGTCAAGCCCTTCAGTTAATGGATCTCATTGTTTTAGGATGGGGCCAAACTTACATAAGCAAAATGATGGGAATTACATTTTTTAAAAATTAAGTAACTACCAGTAGAGGTGGGTTGTGGATGAGGCAGAAATGGAGAAACTGGTGTTCAAAGGAACCAAAGCTGGGAAAATGCTGTCCTTATAGATCCTCCAAAAGTATGGAAGGGAGTGGACAGGAAGGGGGCAAGGAAGCTGAGACGGGATAGAGGACGGAAGAAAGCTGAGCTCTCATGTCCACATTCCGTTCACTTCAAGGAAGCTTAATGGTAATAATAGCAATAATAATAATCTTTCCCTGGCCTGAAAATAAAGATCCCTTGCTTCAATTTTCTCTTTATCCTTAGTGAGGTTGACAGAAAAAACCCATAGCCTGAAGGCAAATCCTGCTCTCTGGATTATGTTGTCAGGAGTAATTCAAATTCTTACTTGAAACCTGGTTTATTTCAGGATTGGGAACTTTCCCTTGAAATAACATCTTTTTTTTTTTTTTTTTCCGGTACACGGGCCTCTCACTGTTGTGGCCTCTCCCACTGTGGAGCACAGGCTCCGGACGCGCAGGCTCAGCGGCCATGGCTCACGGGCCCAGCCGCTCCGCGGCATGTGGGATCCTCCCAGACCGGGGCATGAACCCGTGTCCCCTGCATCGGCAGGTGGACTCTCAACCACTGCGCCACCAGGGAAGCCTCTGAAATAGCATCTTTAAGGACGAGAAGGTTTGGTTTGTTTTTACAGCTAATCCTTTATGGATCATCAGCCCAAAATGCCAAGCCCAATCAGGTAAAGAGCGGGAAGGGAAGGAACAAAAGGCATTTCCCAGAAACTACCTCCTTCCCCACAAGCAGTGACTCAGCAGAAGTGGGAACTGATGCCCACCCAAGGGGCAGAAGGAAGCCTGGGAGGACACCCCATCCCTCTTTGAAGATCCACGTCTAAAAAAAACTGGTTGGGACTTCCCTGGTGGTGCAGTGGTTAAGAATCCGCCTGCCAATGCAGGGAACGTGGGTTCGAGCCCTGGTCCGGGAAGATCCCACATGCCGCAGAGCAACTAAGCCCGTGCCCCACAACTACTGAGCCTGTGCTCTAGAGCCCGCGAGCCACAACTACTGAGCCCACGTGCCACAACTACTGAAGCCAGCGCGCCTAGAACCTGTGCTGCTCAACAAGAGAAGCCACCGCAATAAGCCCACGCACCGCAACAAAGAGTAGCCCCCGCTCGCCGCAGCTAGAGAAAGCCTGCGCACACGAAGACCCAACGCAGCCAAAAATAAATAAATTTGTTAAAACAAAACAAAACTGGTGACGCATCCATTCTCTGCAGCGTGGGGGCTATTTCCCCTCTTAACAGTGTACAAGATGGTTTAGGAGGCCCAGGGCACTAGCAGAAGGAGAGAATTGTCTTTTCAGCGTTTTCTCAGTCCTGCTAGCAATGCCGAAGAGAAAGTCTCAGTTTGGTGCCAGCAGGTCATTAAGTCCTCTGCCACCTGCCAATCCATCCTGGTAAGAGAGAGAGCAGACCTGGAGTCAGAGTTAGCTATCTAGAATTTAGTAACACTTTTGCTTTCACTATATTTATTTTTTGGATATTTTGTATGTTTTCAATTACAGACGTGATTTAAAGTTTCCTTTTAAGTAATTTATTTAGGTTACAAAAAGTGATTTGATTTAGAGAAAATATTAAGTAAATGATATGGTGTGAATGATGAAGATGAAGTTTAGGAGACCCTCACTCAGCCTTATCTTTATGCCAGGCCCCGCAGACCCTCAGAATAAGACCCATGGGGCTGTCGGGGGAGGGGTATTTAACCTTTGTGAGACATTTAAGTTTGATGTTTTCGGCCATCAGGAACAAAGCCACAATGAAAAACATGGAACAGGTGCCATTTCCCATATGTGCAAATACATCAGTAGGATAGGTTTCTGACAGTGGCATTGGTGAGTCAAAAGGGTGTGTACATTTGTCGCTTTGATTGGCATGGCCACACTGCCGTCCAAAGAGCTTGTGCCAATTCACCCTCCCTGGCATAATGCCTGTTCCCTACACTGTCTGGTTTCACTGGTTTTTCATGTGGCTTAGGGAGAAGCCACTTATCTTGGGTCTAGACACTTTGATTTCTGTCCTGGTGCTGCATTGTGCTGGCTCTACACAGTCGAGGAGATTTGGGTTTGAATCCCAGCTCAGCCACTAACTGATGTGTGACTCAATCAAGTTATAAGCCTATCTGAGCCTCAGTTTTTGCATCTGTCAAATGGAAATAATGTCTTCAGTTGAGTCTATCTTACTTTAAAGTCAGGTCCTAAAGTATAAAGACAAAATTTACTCTTTGTGCCCTAATTTGTTAAACCCGTATGTGGTATAACTTCATCCTACTTTGTAGGGTCATTGTGAGAATTTAAGGAACGACTATTGCCATAGTACCTGGCACATCATAGATGCTTGATGATAACAGTGTTGTTATTTCATGAAATTGCAAAAGCATCTTTCTGAGGCTCAGTTTCTTCACCCAGGAACAGCTGGCATGGGGCTGCCAGAGAGATTCCAAAGTGCATGAAAATGTTTTGCAACTATTACGAGGGCCCCAGATACAGGGGTTAAGCTTTACTGGGGCTACAGGAGCCCTGCCAGGCGCCACCTGCTGTAAACTTCCTTTACGTGTCTCCTTGGCATTTCAGTGCTGTGTTAGCTCACAGTGAGACCATCTTTTCCCAGCCATTGCCAGTAAGCGAACAGGAGCTGAGCACTCAGCCCACTTGGGAGATGGGCTGGCGGGAAAGAACCGCTCCTGCCTCTGGGGGATTAAGCTTCTGAGGAGTAGGCCAGTTGTATACAAGGGGAGGGTACAGAGAACTGTTTCTTTGTGGCAGGAAAGTCCCCAGCCCTCTCTGAACTCTTGTTTCCACTTCAACTAGAAAATGAGGACTTTGGATTGGGTAATTCTATAGAAAAGGCACTAGGTTTGGTGTCCCAAGACTTGGGTGCACAGCCTACCCTAACATTAATCTAGTGTGTAATCACTGGGACTCAGTGTCTTCATCTGTAAAATGGGAATACAAGTTAAACCATTGAACCATTATGAATTGAGTCCCTCCTGTCATGGAGCTTGCTTTCTAGTGGGGAGAAACAGCTAAGGAAAAAATACATAAAGTGTGAGGAGATGATGAAGACCATGAAGGAGAATGAAATAGGATAAAGGGAAGGAGAGTGGCTGAGGTGGTCAGAGAAGGCCTCTGTGTCCAGGTGGCCTTTGAGCGGAAACCCTCAGGAGGTGAGTGAGTGTGTGGATACCTGGGAAGAGCATTCCAGGAAGAAGGAACAGCAAATGCAGAAGGCCTGGAGTGGGGGTAAGCCTGGCATGTTTGAGGGACAGGCAGGAGGGGAAGAGGGTGAGGTATGAGGGGGGCACGGGCCAGATCAGAGTGGACCTCACTTCTGGTTTTTATGTGAGTGAGGTGAGAAGCCACTGGGAGATCTTGAGCAGGGGAGCGACATGATCTGAACTATATCTCGGGATTGTAGTTACCTGTTGCTATATAACAAGTAATCCAAAACGTAGTCTCTCTTTTTTTTAAATAAATTTATTTACTTATTAATTTATTTAATTTTTGGCTGCATTGGGTCTTCACTGCTGCACGCAGGTTTTCTCTAGTTGCTGAGAGTGGGGGCTACTCTTTGTTGCGGTACACTGGCTTCTCATTGTGGTGGCTTCTCTTGTTGCGGAGCATGGGCTCTAGGTGCACGGGCTTCAGTAGTTGTGACACACGGGCTTCAGTAGTTGTGGCTCGCGGGCTCTACAGTGCAGGCTCAGTAGTTGTGGCGCACGGGCTTAGTTGCTCTGCGACATGTGGGATCTTTTGGGACCAGGGTTCGAACCCATGTCCCGTGCATTGGCAGGCGGATTCTTAACCACTGCACCACCAGGGAAGCCCCCAAAATGTAGTCTCTTAAAGCAACAATAATCAATAATCATATATTCTCTCTCACAGCTTCTGTGTGGGTCAGCAATTTGGGAGCAACTTGGCTGAGCCGTTCTGGTCTCTCATGAGGTTGCAGTGAGTATTGGCCAGGGCTGCACTCACCTGAAGGCTTGACTGTGGCTGGAGGCTCCATCTCCAAGGTGACCCACTTGTGTTGCTGGCGAGTTGGGGTTGGCTGTTGATGGGACGCCTCAGCTCCTTTCCACAGGCTTGTTTGGGTGTCCTCACAGCATTGTTGCTGCCTTCCCTCAGAGTGAGTGACTCAAGAGACCAAGACAGAAGCTGCAGTGTCTTTTATGACCCAGCTTCAGAAGTCATACACTGTCACTTCTGCCATTTTTATTTGTCCCACCCACCAGCCCTATTCAATGTGAGAGGGGACTACACAAGGGCATAAATACAAGGCAGTGAGGATCTCTGTGAGCCAGCTTGAGACTGACTACCACAAGTTTTATTTTGTTTTATTTTAATTAGCATACGGTAAAATGAACTTCTTTTTGGTGTATAGTTCTACGAATTTTAACACGTGTAGATTTGCGTAACCACCACCACAAACAGGATGCAGAACAGTTCCATCACCTTTCAAAAAACCCTCCTGTTTCCCTTTGTAGTGACACGCTCTTCCCACCCTTAACCTGCGGTAACCGCTGATGTATCACTGTAGTTTTGTCTTTGAGAATGTCATAAAAGGAACCGTACAGTAGTACATCAACCTCTGAAACTGGCTTCTTTCACTCAGAATAATGCCGCTGAGACTCATCTAGGTTGCTGCAAGTATTAATAGCTCATTTCTTTGTATTGCTGAGCTGCATTGCTCTGTATGGCTATACCACAGTTTGTTTATTGATTTATCCATTGAAGAGGTTATTTCCAATTGGGAAGTGTGGATTATGAATAGAGCTGCTATAAACACTCATGCACTGTACTCTTTCTCCCATCCTTCTGCTACTCTGATGACCTTTTGATATTGTACCACAGGTCTCATGGACCCTGTTTATTTTTTTTCTGTTGTTCAGATTGGGTAATTTCAATTGCTCTGCCTTCAAGTCCACAGATTTTTTTTTTTCCTGTGCCATCTCCATTCTGCTGTTTAGCCCATCCATTGAGTCTTTAATTTCAGTTTTTGTACGTTTCAGTTCTAAAATATCCCTTGGAGATTGTCTATTACGAAAAAGCTAGAGAAAGCCCAGAATCTTCATCCTTACTACATGGAGTATTTTTTTAAGATTGTGGTAAAGCATACATAAGATTTACCACCTTAACCACGTTTAAGTATAGTTCAGGGGCGTTAAGTATACTCACATTGTTGTGCAACCATCACCCCTTACCCGTCTCCAGAACTTTTTCTTCCTTCCAAACTAAAACCATACCCATTAAATACTCCCCATTCTCTCCTTGGATTATTTTTGTAACAGCTGCTTTAAGGTCTTTTTCAGATGATTCCAACATCTTGGTGTTGGCATCTTTTCATTGACTTTTCCCATGTGAGTTGAGACTTTCCTGCTTTTTTGTATTGCAGGTAAATTGTCCTGGACATTTTGAATGGGATGTTACGAGCAATGGGTCTCACTTAGATCCCATGGAGATATCGATATGTTTGTCTTAGAAGGCAATTGGCACAGTGGGTTCGGCTCCACCTGCCTTCTGTGGGTTTAGTTCCAGTGTCAATCCTGTTTTCAAACCCTCAGCGGTGCTATGTGTATCTGCTCTGTTTGCGTGCCGCTCACGGGCCAGTCTGGAGCTCAGGAAGCGGCCTCTCATGATTCAGTTCTCAAAGTCTGTGGTACGCTGTTTAGTTTAGTTTAGATCCACTGATATGCAGCTAGCAGGTGAGCCCAGAAGCCCATTGATAACGTTACAGGGCCACTTTCCCAAACTCCTCCCTCAGTGCTGTCTCCCTGGGACTCTCTGGCTCCCTGGGGCTTTATTTACGTGGCCCTGATGTGCATTTCCAACAACTGAAAATCAGTAGGGGTTCATCCCAACATCTCAGGACACAGCTCCTCCAGTTAGAGAGGAAGTTTCGCTTTCCTCATAGTTTCAGGCTCCTGGAGGCGCCTGCCACCATCTCCGCCGCCATGGATGGCCTGGGGACTAGGACACAAGAAAACGGAGAAAAGAAAGGAAATAGGAATCCCGCCCCCCCCCCCCCCCTCCGCCCGCCAGTCTTTCTGAGTGTTAGGAGACCTCTTTCCTGTTTCTGGAGCTAGAACTAGAGGGTTTCTCCTGACACTCTCTCTGTCATGCTGATGTCCACTTCTAGGTTTGGAACTGCATTGAGAGAGCCCAAGGAATACAGAGGGGAAACAAAAGTGTAAACTCACTGCCAGTTTGGTGGTACTTTGATTGCTGGTCTTCCCCAATCTGCCTGCTACTGCTGACTTTTCTGAGCCCTCAAGAGCTGCTCAGTATCTTCTGTCCAGGGTTTGGAGCTGCATTCAGCAGCAGAGGCAGGGTGGAGACTGTTTCTCCAACTCACTGGAAGTAAGCACTACCTCAGGTTTTGCACCCATCCTCCTGGCTGTCAAGTGGACCATGGACTGATGGGGGTGGGGGTGGGGGCCAGGTTGGAA
Source organism: Orcinus orca (assembly GCF_937001465.1). Taxonomy (NCBI): domain Eukaryota; kingdom Metazoa; phylum Chordata; class Mammalia; order Artiodactyla; family Delphinidae; genus Orcinus; species Orcinus orca. Next base: position 27,027,891 of record NC_064574.1, on the reverse strand, counting down.
GCAAGGAGGCGTGTGAGGATGTTTGGGGAAGCTTCACAGAGATGGCCCCTGGGTTGAGTCTCAAAGCTACGTGGCTGTTTTCAGAAGGGTGGGTTGGGGGCAGAGCATTCAGGGCAGAGGGATGAGCATGGGCGATATCTTGGGAGCAGACTGGGCTGTCTGGGGTGAGGATGCCAGGCTGGGGCAAGATGAAGGGTGGGTCCCCTCAGCAAGAAGGCCAGGGACTAGGCTAAGACTACATGTTGGGAAGTGAGTGGTTGATTTCTGATTTCTATGGGTTGAAGAACAAGGCCAGGTAATGTTTTCCACTGGTGTGCAAGGAGGGGAATCCCCCACCCCCAGACCTGAGATAGGATGTGGGGACGCTCGTGGGAGACTGAGGCCTTGGCATGGAAAGGTGGCATCAAGGCTGAAAAGGCCCAGTTCCTGTGGAGAAAGAAGGGCATGATTTTACAGCTGCTGAAAGGGAATGCCATATTGCTGCAGCCTTTCTTGGGTCAAATGATCTATAAGAGGAGCCAGGAAGATATCTGCTTCTGTATCCCAGATAATAAATCTAATGCTTCCCAAGGGCTTTCTATAAGCTAGCTGGGGGATTTGGGAGAGGATAGGGGACCAGGTGTTTAGAGGTAGGAGTGACAAATAGCTTTTGCTATATTCTCTTTCTTATTTTTAAAAATTTCAAACCTCTTGTACTAGTTATCTGTTGGTGTGAAAAAATGACCCTAAAACTCAGCAGCTGAAAAACAACAAACATTTATTACTTCACCCAGTTTCTGAGCGTCAGGAATCTGGAATCAGCTTAGCTGAGTGGTTCTGGCTCAGGGTCTCTCACGAAGTTATAGTCAAGATGTCAACCTGGGCTGTAGTCAGCTGAAGTCTTGACTAGGGCTGAAGGGTCTCCTTCCAAGGTGGTGCACTCACATGGCTATTGGCAGGAGGCCTCAGTTCCCCAGTGACTATTGGCAGGAAGTCTCAATTATTCCCCACGTAGGCATTTCCATAGGGCTGCTCCTGATGTGACAGCTGTTTTCCCCAGATCCAAGAGATCAAGATGGAAGCTTCAGTGCCTTTTAAAAACTAACCTCAGAAGTGGCACACCAACATTTCTGCCATATCCTATTCTAACCCTATTCTAACCATACAAGCCATTGTTGGTTCAGGGCAGGAAGGGACTACACAAGGATTTGAATACAGTGGGTGTCATTGAGAACCATCTTACACGCTGCCTGCCACAGTATGTGAATAGATCACCAATTCAAATTCTTTTGTAAATTTAAAGAGATCACTGAGATATATTATTAATAGAAAAAAAGCAAGTTGCCTTTTCATATAATTGCACTTAATAAAGAAACAAAATGTACATATTCCTATTATATTTATATTTATATATATATATGTAAATGTATAGAAAAAGGTCTGGAAGGATACATTTGACACTGTTAAAAGTGTTACCTCTGGGAAGGGAGATGGAATGAAATGTTGTGAAAGGGAACTTACCATTTTTACACTACAGTTTACTTTATAGTTTGAATCATTTGTTGGGTTTGCTGTTCCAATTTTCTGTTGCTATGTAGCAAAGCACCCCAAATTTAGTGTTGTAAAATAATAATCCTTTTATTCTGCTCACAGATTCTATGGGTTGGGAATGTGGACAGGGCATAGCAGAATTGGTTTGTCTCTGCTCCAAGGAGTCTAAGGGCCTAAGTTGGGGGACGAAAACAGCTGGGAGTGACTACATTTGTGGTGCCTGGGCTTGGATGGCGGGGATGTTGGCTTAAGGTAGGGCCACTGACTGGAACACCTACAAATGGGCCCTCGCTGTGGTTTGGTCTTTCTCATAGCATGGAAGCTGTGTCCCAAATATCTCTTGGAAGAGGATATTCCAAGAGAACCAGGCAAAGCTGCATGTCTTTTTATGACCCAGTCTCAGAAGTCACTGAGCATCACTTTGCCACACTGTATTGTTTAAATCATCCACAAGCCTACTCAGATTCAAGGAAAGAGGACATAGATTCTCCCTCTTGATGGGAGGAACGTTAAGGAAACTGAAGTAATTTTTTTAAACTGCCACAATTAGCTATATGATTTTAAAATCTGTTTTAGAGCTTCCCTGGTGGTACAGTGGTTAAGAATCTGCCTGCCAATGCAGGGGACACGGGTTCGAGCCCTGGTGCGGGAAGATCCCACATGCTGCGGAACAACTAAGCCCGTGCGCCACCACAACTACTGATCCTGCGCTCTAGAGCTCACGAGCCACAACTACTGAGCCCAAGTGCCACAACTACTGAAGCCTGTGTGTCTAGAGCGCATGCTTCGCAACAAGAGAAGCCACCGCAGTGAGAAGCCCGCGTGCCGCAGCAAAAAGTAGCCCGCGCTCACCACAACTAGAGAAAGCCCACACACAGCAACGAAGACCCAATGCAGCCAAAAATAAAATAAATAAATAAAAATTTTTAAAATCTATTTTAAATAGAGAATGGAGAATAAAACATTGACGATGCCTTTCCTGAGATAGTGGGTTGGGACCTCCTAGGCACATGCTCACAGCTGCTGCATCCCAGACTCCTAGGTCCTTATCTCCTTGAGCCCAAACATCAGTGAAACTGAGATAACTTGCTGTTACAACTTTTAATTCTTTCTTTTTCCTTTTTTTTCTTTTCAGTATCTGGAACCAAGCCCTTTATGTAAATATTTATGTCTGGATTTGTTTGTTCCCCATGCCTTGTTCCAAAAAGGATTTGAGGAAGCTTACTAGAATTGATATAGCGTAATCATATGATTAAAATATATAAATAGATCAAGAAACCAAGGTGAAGGGAAGGGAAGTTTGAAACAGTAAGTTGAGACCAAGGGGGAAGTTAGTTCTTAACAATATATGCTGCAAAGTCTTAAGTAAATATTTGGCATTGCAGGGCTGGAGGAGATTATATACATTATCTGATCTAGTTCTCCAACTACCTCTTGAAATCCCTTTCCAACACCCATACCGAACAGCCAGCTAGCTTCAGTTTGCACATCTCCAGTGATGGGAAGCTCATTACATTGCAAGGAAATTACAGCTATCAGAGAGTGTGGACCCAGGAGTACAAACTCACATGCTTCCAAGGGCCAGGCAGGCAATGAAAATAAATGAGGTAGATCTGCAGGTGACTGGCGAGTATATGGCAAAGTGGAATGCACACATCCTGATTAAGGGGGACAGTTGCTACTCCTCCCAGCCAATTATTGCCATGTGGGAACCCAGGCCAAGTGTGGCCAAGCCTTTGTATATTTCTTTTTTTTTTTTTTCCAGTACGCGGGCCGCTCACTGTTGTGGCCTCTCCCATTGCAGAGCACAGGCTCCGGACGCGCAGGCTCAGCGGCCATGGCTCACGGGCCCAGCCGCTCAGCGGCATGTGGGATCTTCCCGGACCGGGGCACGAACCCGTGTCCCCTGCATCGGCAGGTGGACTCTCAACCACTGCGCCACCAGGGGAGCCCAGTCTTTGTATATTTCTTTCTTCTTCTTTTTTTTTTTTGCCGCCCTTCATGTCTTGTGGGATCTTAGTTCCCCGACCGGGGATTGAACCTGAGCCACGGCAGTGAGAACATGGAGTCCTAACCACTGGACCACCAGGGAATTCCCTGGATATTTCAAGAGAAGCTAAGATCCCAACTGATATGAGAAATCTCCTAGTCTTTAAATGTCGGCAGTTAATTCTCTATTTTTTAAAACATGGAGCAGGCCAGATAAAACGCAACTACAGGCAGATGCTCCCACAGTTCACCAGTTTGTGGGCCCAGAGACACCAAAGTCATGGGCTTTGAAACTGGATTACAACAGACTGACTCTGGCTCTGCCACTTACTGGGTAATGGTTTGAAGCCTCAGTTCTCATCTGTAAAATGGAGATAATAATAGTTCCCACCTCTTAAAGACATAGATGTGTGAAGAGAAAGATAAACTGTAAAGTATTTACCACAGTGCCTGGCATAAGGAAACACCCAATAAATGCAGAGCTATAAATAAATAAAGAATTTATAAATAATAAACAAATATTTATAAATAAATATGCAGTGCTAAATAAATGCAATAAATAACTAAACTATCATGAGGGCCTCTCTCAGGCTTCCATGCACTGTTCGCAGCTCTGCCTATGAAGGTAATTTTTTGTTTGTTTGTTTTATAAATTTATTTATTTATTTTATTTATTTGGCTGCATTAGGTCTTCGTTGCTGCACGCAGGCTTTCTCTGGTTGCGGCGAGCAGGGGCTACTCTTCGTTGCAGTGCATGGGCTTCTCACTGCTGTGGCTTCTCTTGTTGCAGAGCACAGGCTCTAGGCTTACGGACTTCAGTAGTTATAGCATGCAGGCTCAGTAGTTGTGGCTCACAGGCTTAGTTGCTCCGCAGCATGTGGGAACTTCCCGGACCAGGGCTCGAACCCATGTCCCTTGCATTGGCAGGCGGATTCTTAACCACTGCACCACCAGGGAAGTCCCTACGAAGGTAATTTTTGATAAGGGTGGTTGAGGTAACTTCCAAGGTTTTCAAGGGGGACTTTGGTTTTAATTGTTAGATGCGCAGTTCACATTTTCCTCTTAGGTGCCAGCACATACAGCAATTTCCTTCGTGCAAGGTTGAGACAAAACCCAGCCGAAAGAGGAAGTTTGCAGGATCCTATTTTGGGGCGGGGGCGGGGATGATGAACAGATATGAAGAGAGATCTGTCATGTGTGCATGGGAAGAGGGGTCCAGGGGAGAGGGCATTCCAGGGGAGAAGGACCTCTGGAAGAAAGGTACAGAGAGGCCGGTGGGTTTATGCAACCTAGCCAGAGAAACATGGGAAATACGGCCAACAATGAGGTTGTCTGTGTTGGTGGGAGGAGCCTCGGAGCTATGTGCCTGGGGGAAGGGGAGCCATTGGAGAGTTACAGGCAGGGCAGATCTGCAGATGTAGGAACAAGGATAACCGAAAATCATCACTGTTTGCTAGTCAGTGATGTGCTGAATGTGCTTTCCCAGGCCTCATCTCAAATCAGTATGAGCCTGTGTCTCCTCTCCACAAATCTGGGAGTTGCGGGGGAGGAGGAAAATAGGCTATTTTTCAGTCTTGCTGCCGTAGAGACATCCCCAATATTTGCAGAGAACTTGAGAGAAGTGCAGGGATGAGCTGGGGCCACCTGGCTGTAGGCAGAGGAAAGAGTGTGGGCTCTGCGTTCATGGGACAAAAATGTAACCTTGGCCAGTTTTCCTACCTGTAAGGTGGGGATGATAATCGTACCTTCATAATAGGGGACTGTAAGGATTGATGTACCTGACTCAATGCTCCATAAATGTCCTTTCAGCTCTCCCGTGCCCTTCCCCTTGGTCTCCTTACCTTAGGCCACCACCTTGTACCTGTGGCTTATCTGTCTCCCTCCTTAACCTATGTGCTCCCTCTCTTTTCATCCCCTGATCCCACTTTCCTTACCGGTCAAGAATGTGCCTTTGAATTTTTTTACTTCTGATTCTCCTCGGGAAAAGCCAGAAGATCACATGTAGCTGATAAATGGCAGAGTTGGGTCTTGCATTCAGATCTGACTGACTCTCAGGTTCCTGAACTTTGATATCACACCATGCTCCTTGGGCTCGATACTCACTGGCTGTGAGCAATCAAGTGTCTTGTTCAAGGCCTCATGACCATCAGTGGCAGAGCTGAGATCCAAACCCAGATCTGCCTGGCTCCAAACCTGGTGATTCCCCCTTACCCCCACTCCGCAATCCTCATATGGAGTCTTCAGTTGCCCTTTAGAATAATCACCCTGCTTCTCCCATAGCGCCACTAAGTAATGAAGCATTTCACTACAGCACTTCATTATCAACTCTCCCACAGGAATTCTATAAGGTCATACAGCAGGAGTCACACCCAATTTGTAGATGAAGAAACTGAGGCTCAGAGAGGGAAAGCAAGTTATCCAAGGTCACACAGAATTGGTATAGCCAAGATTCCCCCTGCTTCCAGAATCCTAGCTCAGTGCAGATGCTACATCTTAGCCATTCTCGGGTGTCTTGTTGCTCCTAAAGTGATACCCTGCCCACAATCATTTCAGTAAATGATTTTCTAATGGGTTGCCCACCCCTGTGTCGGATGCTATCTTTGTGCAGAGCCTGAATCTGGTTGTTCCCAGGGCACCAGAGATAGCCTTGCTGCTCAGGGGAGGGAAAGGGAAGTGATAGACCTTCACGACCATACTAGTGGTGGCCACCCGAGGAACTGTAATCACCAGGGCCAGGATGGTGGGTTGCCAATGATATCCTTTAAGACCACAACAGCTACTTAGTTTGTTTATTTTTTAAGACTTTTTTTTTTAGAGCAGGCTTTTAGGTTCACAGCAAAGTTGTCTCCTGTCCCCATCAACATCCCTCACCAGAGTGGTACATTTGTTACAACTGATGAACTACATGGACACATCTTTATTGCCCAAAGCCCATAGTTTACAGTAGGGTTCTCTCTTGTACATTCTATGGTTTTGGACAATGTATAATGACATATATCTGCCATTATAGTGTCATAATAGAGTATGTTCACTTCTTTAAAAATACTCTGTGCTCTACGTATTCATCCCTCCCCACTAACCTCTGGCAGTCACTGATCTTTTTACTGTCTCCATACTTTTGCCTTTTCCAGAATGTCACATAGTTAGAATCATACATTATGTAGCCTTTTCAGATGGGCTTCTTTCACCTAGTAATACACATTTAAGTTTCCTCCATGTCTTTTCATGGCTTGATAGCGCACTTCTTTTTCTTTTTTAAAAAAATATTTATTTAGGGACTTCCCTGGTGGTGCAGTGGTTGAGAATCTGCCTGCCAATGCAGGGGACATGAGTTTGAGCCCTGGTCCGGGAAGATCTCACATGCCGCGGAGCACTAAGCCCGTGCACCACAAATACTGAGCCTGCGCTCTAGAGCCCATGAGCCACAACTACTGAGCCCGTGCAACACAACTACTGAAACCCACGCACCTAGAGCCCATGCTCCGCAACAAGAGAAGCCACCGCAATGAGAAGCCCGCGCATTGCAACAAAGAGTAGCCCCTGCTCGCCGCAACTAGAGAAAGCCCGCGCACAGAAACGAAGACCCAATGCAGCCAAAAATAAATAAATAAATTTATTTATTAAAAAAAATATATATATATTTACTTATTTGGCTGCATGGGGTCTTAGTTGAAGCAGGCAGGATCGTTTGTTGCAGTGCACAAGCTCAGTAGCTGTGGCGTGTGGGCTTTCTAGTTGTGGCATGCAGGCTCCAGAGTGCACGGGCTTAGTTGCTCCATGGCATGTGGGATCTTAGTTCTCTGACCAGGGATCGAACTTGCATCCCCTGCATTGGTAGGCGGATTCTTAACCATTGGACCACCAGGGAAGTCCCGAGCATTTCTTTTTAGCACTGAATAGTATTCCATTGTCTGGATATTCCACAGTTTATTTATTCATTCACCTACTGAAGGACATTTTGGTGGCTTCCAAGTTTGGGCAATTATTAATAAAGCTGCTTTAAACATCCGTGTGCAGGTTTTTGTGTGGACATAATTTTTCGGCTCCTTTGGATAAATACCAAGGAGCATGATTGCTGGATCATATGGTAAGAGTATGTTTAGTTTTGTAAAAAATTGCCAAACTGTCTTCCAAAGTGGCTGCACCATTCATTTTGCATTCCCACCAGCAATGAGTGAGAGCTCCCACTGCTTCCTGTCTTCACCAGCACTTGGTGTTGTCAGTGTTCTGGATTTTGGCCATTCTAATAAGTGTGTAATGGCAGCTACTTAGTTTTTACAATAAATATAATTCCTGCTTACTACATAAAATTTAGAAAATATGAAAAGGTGTTAAAAAGAAAATAAGAATCAACTATAATGCCAATACCCAAAGGTAATGACCATTGTAGATATTTGATGGGTATCCCTCCAGCTTTTTCTATGCCTACACACACACACACACACACACACACACACACACACACATACACGTATTTCTAAACCAAATGTGTGATCAGATCAACAGTAGCAGATACTGTTGGTCTTCTACTCAATACACACACCCTTCTCCCTTGTTCACAGAACTTCAGTTTTGTTTTATTTTTTTTAAAGGCTCTGGGTTTTTTTTTTTTAATTTATTTTTGGCTGCACTGGGTCTCCGCTGCTGCACCCAGGCTTTCTCTAGTTGAGGCGAGCAGGGGCCACTCCCTGCTGCGGTGCACTGGCCTCTCATTGTGGTGGCCTCCCCTGTTGCGGAGCGCTGGCTCCAGAGCACAGGCTCAGCAGCTGTGGCGCAGTGACTCAACTGTTCCGCGGCATGTGGGATCTTCCCGGACCAGGGCTCGAACCCCCGTCCCCTGCATTGGCAGGCAGACTCCCAACCACTGCGCCACCAGGGAAGCCCCAGTTTTGTTTTTAGGTAGTGATGGAGTTGCCTTAATCTCAGAGAAGGTTCAGCCTGTCCAGGGAGAGGAATCATGACTGCTCTGGGCCACTCATGCTCATCTTATCCTCCTTCTAGCTTGTATTGCTGCACTGTCTAATTTGGTTACCATTGCCCACATGTGGCTTTTAAAATTCAAATTAATTTATTTAATTTTTAAAATAAAATCTAACATGTAGTTCCTCAGCTGCACTAGCCACGTTTCAAGTCCTCAAAAGCCACACGTGACTGTGGCTACAGTATTGGACAGCACAGACATAGAACATTTCCATCACTGCAGAAAGTTTTATTGGACACAGCTGGAAGTGTGTGCTTGGCCCACTCCTGGCCAGGAAACATGGGTGGTGAGTTTGCTGCCTCACCCTGCCTGGATGGAAAGACAGAGTCTCATTGGGATGAAGCCTCTGCCCCTGCTTCTTCTCACGCAAGATGCTGGCGTATGCGTGTGAGGCCTGGAGCAGCCATCTTGCAACAAGGTGACAAGTGCAAGGACAAGAAAACAACTTGCGTGGAAGGGTGGAGTAGGATGAAAAGAGCCAAAGGCCACTATTTTTTTTCTTTTTTAAAAAAATTGTGCTTAAAATATACATAACATAAAATTTACCATCTTAACCCTTTTAAATATACAGTTCAGTAGTGTTAAGTACATTCATGTTAGCATGCAGCCAGTCTCCAGAACTCTTCATCTTGCGAAACTGAAACTCTGTGCCCATTAAACAACTCCCCATTCTCCCCTCTCACCAGCCCCTGACAACCACCGTTCTATGATTTTTGGCTACTTTGTGTAAGTGGAATCATACAGTACTTACCTTTTTGCACTGGCTTACTTCACTTAGCATAATGTTCTCAAGGTTCATCCAGGCTGTAGCATGTATCAGAATTTCCTTCCTTTTTAAGGCTAAATAATATTCCATTGTATGTTTTTTAAAATTTATTTATTTATTTACTATTTTTGGCTGTGTTGGGTCTTTGTTGCCGCGTGTGGGCTTTCTCTAGTTGCGGTGAGCGGGGGCTACTCTTCCTTGCGTTATGTGGGCTTCTTATTGTGGTGGCTTCTCTTGTTGCGGAGCACGGGCTCTAGGCGTGGGCATCAGTGGTTGTGGCACGTGGGCTCCTTAGTTGCGGCAGATGGGCTTAGTCGCTCCGCGGCACGTGGGATCTTCCTGGACCAGAGCTCAACCCTGTGTCTCCTGTATTGGCAGGAGGACTCCCAACCACTGCGCCACCAGGGAAGCCCCTCTATTGTATGTTTATACTGTATTTTGTTTATCCATTCATTCATCCATGGACACCTGGGGTGCTTCCACCTTTTGACTATCGTGAATAATGCTGCTATGTACGTGGGTGTACAAATACCTCTTTGCGACCCTGCTTTCAGTTCTTTTGGGTAAGTATCCAAAAGTGAAATTGCTGGATCATATGTTACTTCTATTTTTAATTTTTTGAGGAACCCAATGCTGTTTTCCAGAAAGGCTGCACAATTTTACATTTCCACCAACAATGCATAAGGTTTCTAATTTCTCCACATCTTGACCAACACTTGTTATATTCTTTAATTGTGGTCTTGATTTGCATTTCACTAATGATTAGTGACATTGAGCATCTTTTCATGTGTCTGTTGGTCATTCGTATACCTTCTTTGAGGAAATGTCTATTCAAGTCCTTTGCCCAATTAAAAAAAATTTTATTATTTTTTTTATTATCTATTTTTTACTGTGTTGGGTGTTCATTGCTGCGTGCAGACTTTCTCTAGGTGTGGTGAGCAGGGGCTACTCTTCGTTTCGGTGCACGGGCTTCTCATTGCAGTGGCTTCTCTTGTTGCAGAGCACAGGCTGTAGGCACACGGACTTCAGTAGTTGCGGTGCGTGGGCTCAGTAGTTGCGGCACATGGGCTCCAGAGCGAAGGCTCAGTAGTAGAGTGCACGGGCTTAGTTGCTCCGTGGCAGTGGGATCTTCCCAGACCAGGGATTGAACCCGTGTCCCCTGCATTGGCAGGCGGATTCTTAACCACTGTGCCACCAGGGAAGTCCCTGCCCAATTTTTAATTGGGTTATTTGTCTTTTATTGTTGAGTTGTAGGAGTTCTTTATATGTTCTGGACATTAACCCCTTATCAGATATATGGCTTGCAAATATTTTCTGTAAGTTTTCTTTGTCATTCTGTTGATTGCCTTGATGACCACCATGGAGCATTAAAAGTTTTCCTAATTATATAGATATTCTACTTTTCCCCTCATTATATTTTCTGGAGCATTCCCACATGTCATTCGATGCTCTTCAAAAAGCATTTTCAATGGCAACATAATATTCCCTCTTATTGACATATCTTAGTTTATCTATCCATTCCCCTAATGTTGGATATAATAGTCCCCAGTTGTAAGTGAAGCTGGGGTGAACTTCTTTAGGAGCATTTCTCATTATTTTCTCGGAATTGATTTCTAGAGGTGGTATGGGCTGACTCAAATGGCTCTTAGTCATCATGTTAATTTTCCTTACAATTTGTGCCAATTTCATCCCGTTAGCAGTGGGATAAAGTGCTCTTCTCTCCTTTCTTGCCAGCACTTAGTATTATGCTTTAAAAATCTGCCAATTTGGGGCTTCCCTGGTGGCGCAGTGGTTGAGAGTCCGCCTGCCGATGCAGGGGACACGGGTTCGTACCCCGGTCCGGGAAGATCCCGCATGCTGCAGAGCGGCTGGGCCCGTGAGCCATGGCCACTGAGCCTGCGCGTCCGGAGCCTGTGCTCCACAACGGGAGACGCCACAACAGTGAGAGGCCCGCGTACCGCAAAAAAAAAAAAAAACTGCCAATTTGAAAGGTGAATGGTGATAATATATGTTTTTAAATACATGTGTTGTGTGCTGCCATGTGCCAGCCACTGTGCTAAACACAGAGGACAGATACAAGACAAAACTCCATCCTGGGACGTCAATTCTAGTACTGGTTCTGTCATCAGGCTTCTACGACCTCCTTCTGGCTCTGAGATTTTAATCATCATTGTTGGTTCTTCATCCCCCACCATTTACTGTGCTTTACAGTTGGGAAAGCAGTTTCCCACCCATCCTCTGGGGGAATTCTCATAGCAACCCTGCAGGAGGCAAGTAGGGAAATGAGGTCCAGAAAAGTGAACTAGGTTCACTGAGGTTGTCCAGCCAGTTAAGTACCTGAGGAGGAAGCAATTAGCAGCCAGCGTCTGTCTGTCTTTCTTCAGAAAACATCAAGATGTGAATTTAGAAGGCACTAGCTTGGTTCTCAGCCCTTGGAGCCTCTCTCAGATCCCAGCATCTCATCCGTACTGATCCTGGGCACTCAGCCAACCAAGGACCATCAAGTGTGTCTCAGGTGCTTGGCCTCAGTCCAAACCCAGTATCTCGTTTCTTCCTGAAACGGGCTCTGGGATGCCACCTCCTTGCATTGTAATAAATCATTCCCTTTGCAGTCTCTCTTTTTGTTTTTTCCACTGAGGTATACTTGACATAACATTATATGAATTTCAGATGTGCAATGTAATGATTCTCTATTTATATATATTACAAAATGATCACCACAATTAGTCCAGTTAACATCTGCCGCCATGTATAGTTACAAAATTGTTTTTCTTGTGATGAGTACTTTCAAGATCCACTCTCGTAGCCACTTTCTAATATGCAACACAGAATTAGTAACTATAGTCGCCATGCTCTACATTACATCACCATGACTTATTCATTTTATAATTAGAAATTTGTACCTTTTAACTCCCTTCACCCATTTCATCCACCTCCCCACCCCCTGCCTCAGGCAGCCACCAATCCTTTCTCTATATCCAGAGCTTGGTTCTTGTTTTGTTTTGCTGTTTGTTTGTTTGTTTGTTTTAGAATCCACATATAAGTGAGGTTATATGGTATTTGTCTTTTTCTGTCTGACTCATTTCACTTACCTTTGCTGTCTTTTTACACGACCCCTTTCCAAGGCTCTTCCCCAATAGGTATTAAATTTCCAAGACCAAACTCTCCTAAACAGTATGACTCTTTACACTGCAACTATTGTTTTCCTGGAGGACACCATGGTCCTCACCCAATAAAAGAGGGAAAGAGATTCACCATTATTGGAGCACCTACTAAGTACCAACCACTCTATATCTCCATTAATCCTCACAATAAACCTGAGCAGTAGCATTAATAGCCCCATTTCGCTGATGAGGAAACTGAGTCCCAGAGAGATAATGTGACTTGCACTGGGTCACTCAGCTATCTGGTGAGGGACGGAGCTGGGATGCAAACCCAAAATCATCTGGACCCCACAGTCATGCTTGTCATTTTCACATCCCAGAGCTGTGCTGTCCAATATGGTAGCCACTAGCCACTCGTGGCCATGTAAACTTAAATGAATTCAAATTGAATAAATAAAATTCAATTCCTCGGTAGTACCAGCCACATCTCAAGTACTCAATAGCCATACATGGCTGATGGCTACTGTATTGGACACCATCAAATATAGAATATTTCCATCACTGTGGAAAGATCTGTTGGATAGCGCTGCTCTAGAATGTCAGAGAAGAAAGGAAATTTGGCGATTTTACTCTTGCATGGGGAGCCAGCCATCTGCCGTTTGTCAACCCTGTAGGGAGTCCATCGGAAGTTATCTTCCCTGGGTGAGATCAAAATAAAATTATCCATGGGTTTCTGGGCTGCGTTTTGTCTTTCTCCTGGTTTGGGAGGAGACTGCAAGCTGGCTCCGCTCTGTCCCACCCATGGTAGGTGCCGGCAGATTCCTTTCCTCACTCCCCTTCTGCCCCAAACCCCCAGGTATCCAGTGCTCTCCTCTGTCACGGGGGACTCATGATGCTCCTGGCCATTAAAATGGATGCCTTCACAGGATAAATCAGATGGGGACTGAGCAAAATTTCACGACACAGTGGGCTTCATTCCAGCTGGGTGGCCACTGGGTGACATGGTTGCTGCTGAGGAGAGGTGTCCTCACTGAGTGACAATGAGGAGAAGGAGGATGGACGGAGCTCCTTGGCAAAGGGATGTCTGGTTATAATGGGATTTTTTTCTTGCCTAACAACAGAACCCCTTTTTCTTACATTCAAGGAATTCTCACTTTGTAAATGAAGGCAGGGTCTTCTCCCACCATAGAAGCCAAAAAGCCAGATGTTTGCCTTTATAGCTTCCACTGCAGGTATGAGATGGACATATGAGTCAGACTTGACCAATCAAAGCTTGGGTTACAAAGAAGCTGGGACTGCAGGGAATCCTCATGGGGAGGGTGGGTGAGAATGATGCTGAGACAGTGCTCAAGGCCAGATGTCTGCGGTGAAAACTGGGCATCCGATGTCCTCACCAGACTAGCTCAGTAGTATGTGGTCTCACATGACCTGGCCTTGTCATTCCTGGACACTTCTAGAAATTTCCTGATGATTTTTGAACTTCTCATTTAATAAATTGTTTCTGCTATCATCAGCCAGGGTTGGTTACTGTTGCTTATAATGAAGCGACACAATGGCGCTCACGGGAATTAGATCAGATCGTTTCTAGGCTGGAGTTTGCTCTGGGGGAAGGGGTCTCTGCTGTGGTTCACATGATCTCTCCATATCAGGACCCCTTGTCCCAGCCCCACTGGCCTCTTTCCCCGCTGTTGCATTCTCACCATATCTCTTCTCACTCAAATGAGCAAATCTCCAGAATTGGAGGTTGGAAGCCCTGCTCTGACTTGTCAAGACTTCCTCCATGTCCTGAGTCCCCTCTTCAGGATTTTGGAACTCAGAAAGTCCTTTCCCTATCTTTCTCCTGAAACAACTCTTCCTTGAGAAATAAATGCTTCAATGTCTAAGTTGGGTGGAAAATGGAAAAATACTGGTAATATATCAAAGTGTTACCCTCCCATACTAGGATGACCAGCCATCCTGGTTTGCCCAGCTAAGGTTTTCTTGGGAGATGGGACTTCTGACTGATTCGAAAATAGGGAAAGTTCTGTGCAAACAAGGATGATTTGATCGCCCTACACTTCTACTAAATCTACACTACTACTACTAATCTACACAGTTTTATACAGCTTACTAAGGACAGAATCAAGTCCAGACTCTCATCAACAGTGCCTTATAAAAGTTTCTTTCTTCCTGATAAGTGAAAAAAATTTCAACGTTATTTCAATTTTCATTTCCTTTAATATGAGTGAGTAGAGCATCTTTTCATATGTTTAAAAGCCATGTTTTCTATACCCTTTATCTGAACTAGCTGTTTATACCCCTTTATGTACCTGTTTTTAATAAAGACATCCAGTTAAACATGGTGTATTGATTGGCCTGGAATACATGACATGTATTTATTTTTTTCTCCTTGAATCCTGCTTATATGACAGTAAGAAATAAAAAATGTATCAGCCCATAATGTGGATAGAACAGGAGGGCGACACTAGCAGTGCAGAGATTTCAGCAAACTTTTGGCAGACAGAGACAGAAGGGGAAGTACTAACTGACTTAACAGGAGGAGGAAGTTTTGACCAGTGTCTGCAGAGAGGAATACTGATGACTGAAAGGTGAGCCCAGAATCTTTCCATAGAAGAAATGGATGCTAAGGTTGAGGAAATCTCCCAGAGAATAGAACAAAAAAGCTGAAAAGAGGGAAAATAAGAGAAAAACAATGAGAAAATTAGAAGCTCAGTCCATTAAATACAACTTCTAAGAGAAGTTCAAGACAGAAAGATTTGTTGATCATTTAGAAAAAAAAATAATAGCTGCAAAGAAAACTAAGGAAAATGGAAAAAAAATCGAGGTAATTATCAATCTCAAAAAATACCAAAAGGTGTGGAAGAAATAAACATAAACACACACTGTTTGGTTCAGTAGAAACAAAATTTGTAGTTATTATAGGGTAAACATGATTCATTGATTTAACTATATTGAATAATGCTGGGTAGGGAAGTAGGGTGGGTTAACAGGTGAAGGGAAGTAAATGAGGACCCAAGGGATGATTCAAAGTCAGGTATCTTAGTTGGGGCCAGCTAACTGCTATAACAAAAAGCCTCCTCGTCTCAATAGCAGAGTCCAATAAAAGTTTATTTTCTTGTCCAGTTTGGGACAGCTGTCCTCTAAGGGTGTCTCATTGATCCAGATTCCTTCCACCTTGCAACTCAGCCATCTCCTAGGGTCTTGGAGTCCTTCACTTTAAGGCAAAGTCCTTTAAAGTCCTTCACATTAAAGCAGATACAGTATGAACAATTATATGAGAAGTTTTTATGGGCTAGGCCTGAGCATGGCACATATTCACATTGAATTGGCCAGAACTTGGTCTGAACCACAGGTTAAGGCTGGGAAATGTAGTCTAGTTGTGTGTTCAGGAGCCAGAAAAAAAATGTGGGGTAGTAAGTAGCAATATCTACCACACTAGGCAAAAGTAGGGGCTGGGGGGTGGGGAGGAGCATCCCAGGGATTCATTCATTCAACACATATTTATTGAGCACCTACTATGGACCAAGAGTGGCAGATGTAACCATGAATAAAGGGATCCTGCTCTCAGGAGCTTCTGCAATAGTGGGTAACAGCAGGTCAAATTCTTGGGGGGAGCGGGTATGGAACCTGGCCTTCCAGGCCAATGGGGGTGGAACAGAGTTTTATTGATTTTGTAGAAAGTAGTAAGGGCTTTGGGTTTGACTTTAAAAGCAGTGGGAGTCCATTAAATGGTGTTAAGCAGAATGTGACACGATCTGTTTTATGTTTTAAAATGATCATTTTGGCCACCTTGTGGAAAATTGATTGACAGGTCAGGGCTGGACAAAAGAGTAGAAGCAGAGCACAGAGAAGGCAGGCAGGCTAGAGGTGAGGGGAGCTCTGCCTGGCCTGATGTGGTGGCCCTGGAGATGAAGAAAGGTGGATAGGAGAAATATTTGAGGAGTACTCTAAGGGACATGGTGACCGATTGGATGTGGGGGCCGGGTGGGGGGAGTGAAAGAGAGGGAAGGGACAGAAATGATTCCTAAATTTTTGGTTGAGTGACCGAGTGGGCCCTAAATGGGAGCTATCTCAGCAATTTGAGATGTGAAGGCGCTTTAGGAAAGGTCAAATGGCGCAACCAAGCCAGTGCGTTCCATTTTACAGATGGTGAAACCGAGGCACGAGATACTAGCAGGTGGTTGTCAGGCCATGTCGCGCTCGTCTCATACCCCCTTAGATGGGTGAAAGGACCGAAGGCTGCTGGATACCTACTAAGCGCCAATACCTGGCCCGGCCCTTCCCCGCCTGGCTCGCCCGGCTCTCCAGGTCCGCCGCTCGTGTCCCAATAAAGTTATTGAAATTGACACCGGTTGCTAAGGAAGTAGGTCGCCGAGCCGGGTTGCTAAGGAAGTGAGCGGCCTCGGTCTCTCCCCATCCGGGGCAGCGGGGAATGGCTGAGCCCACGGTTAGCAGCCACTCCTGCCGCCGCTGCCGCCGCCGCCCGCGTTCGGCTCGGGCTGCAGGTGAGTCGGCGACGATGCGAACGACCGCCGGGCAGGGCCGATCCTTCCGCCGCCTGGGATCTTCCCGAAGGCCCGGGGCAGCACCACCGACTGGCTTTGCTGCTCCGGGAGTGGGAGCATCTTCTGCCCTGCCTCCTGGGCATCTTCAGGCAGTCCGGGCGACCTCGCCCCTCCTCCCCCGGGCAGGGGTGCGGCCCGACCCCCAGACCCGGCCGTGAGGGGTCGGAGTCTGGGACCCAGCTCGGGAGGGAGGCGGGGAAGCAAAAGCTTGGGGTCCAAACCTCGACGCTGCCCCTGGCTCGCTGTGTGACCTTGGACAAGTCCCTTCCCCTCTTGGCCTCAGTTGACCTTTTTGCACAATGGGGTCCTATCACTTGCTGCTCAGAGTGGTTAAGATTATGAGAGGTGTATGTTGAAAGTGCCCTAAATGGGGAGGAGAAGGACCGAGAGTCCAACTTTAAGTCCAAGTGTCTGAATTTGAGATTTTGCATCTACACTTAGTAACTGTGTGGCCTTGGGCAAGTTAATCTCCTTGAACCTTCTTTTCTTTATCTGTAAAATGCGTTAATGAACCACTGTGGGAATCCAGTAAGATGGGTATGTCAAGTAGCTTGGCACATAGTAAGTGCTCAGCAAGCTATTATGAGGCATGAAGGGTGGTTTGGGTAAGGCTTCCTGGAGGGGTTGACTTTGAGACAGGTAGGATTTAGGTGTGTAGTTCACCAGCTCATTGGATATTCCTCCCCCTGTTGACATCCCCCCCACCCTCAGTTTTACTTCTCCATTCTGCCCAGAGAAAGGGAGGTGGTGTGGACTTCTGCAAAGTAGTCCTGGTGGGGGCAACCCTGGGGTCAAGTCCTTGTAGTTGTTTGAGGTTATGGTTTTATTTTCTACTTAGGCCTTGTTGACCCTTCCAGAAGACAAAGAGTTATCTTCATGTCTTTTGAGAAGTGCTTGAAACAGTAATAGCTATTTACAAGTCTGGTTGGCCCTTGAACAACACAGGTTTGAACTGTGTGGATGTGGATTTTTTTTTCAAGGAAGGTATGTACTTCACCTTTATATATAAGGGACTTGAGCATCCGTGGATTTTGATATCCAAGGGGGCTCCTGGAATCCCCTACAAATACCGAGGGTCAACTGTATATGATTAAGGAGCACTTTTCAGGTATATTATCTCATTTAATCTTCACATAGACTTTGCCAGGTAGGTGGTGATGTCATCCCCATTTCGAAGATGAGGAAACTGAGGCTAAGAAAAGTGAATGACTTGCCTAAGAATTTTATACCTATTAAGTGATGGAGCTGGACACATTTCCAGGTAAATCCTGTATTTTCTTCCCTGTACCCTGATATCTCTGATTTCTCAGCAGTAGCTGTTACAAAGCCACAAGGATCTTCTTTTGTTCCTTCTGACTGCTTTGGCTAGAGGCTTTTCTTCCACTGGCAAGGAAACAAGATCTTACATAAAGCTTCATTTAAATAGATACCATCCAAAGTGGGGACCTCAAAACAAAGTTGGAATGTTTACAAGGGGCTTTTCTGTCCCCATGCCCCCTCCTCTTTAAAGTGAGAGGAGTAGGCTGGCTGGTAGGCCCTTTTGGTGCTGTTGTACAATTCTGATTGCATGCTGGTGGTTTAAAAGCATGGAATCAGGCTGCCTGGGTTCAAATCTTGACTCTGCCACTTCCAAGCTGCATGCCACTGAGTAATTTTACTTCACCTCTTTGTGCTATAGTTTCATCATTTGTAAAAGGGAGATAATAATAGTATCCACTATATATGGCTGTTATGAGGATTTATTTGCACCTAATACATGTAAAGTGCCTGGCATGTTTGGTAAACATTATTGTTATTTGGGCTTAACATAGCACCTGTATTATACTTTATATTCTATTTATGATTGGTGAATGAATAAATTAAAGCATGTGCTGACGATACCAGGTCTGTCAACCTCACAGGGTCATTGCATGCATGAAACAGTAGCTGTCATAGTATTATATAAATGTCATAAATGTCAGTATTACAGAGTTGCCCCAGGAACCTGTAATCCCATGCCAGAATGGGTTGCAAAGAAAAATGAAAGCTGATGATAGGATACCAGGTTTGGTAGTCCGACCCACAGTTCAGTAAATGTTTACTAAGTCCCTTTATGCCAAGCACAGTGGGGCATGTGGAGATCAGCCCCAACTCCACATTCTTCAAGGACCTCAGAGCTTAATTTGCATATTACTAGCTTTTTTTTTTTTTTTTTTTTTGCGGTACGCGGACCTCTCACTGCTGTGGCCTCTCCCATTGCGGGGCACAGGCTCCGGATGCGCAGGCCCAGCGGCCATGACTCACGGGCCCAGCCGCTCTGCGGCATGTGGGATCTTCCCGGACCGGGACACGAACCCATGTCCCCTGCATCGGCAGGCGGACTCCCAACCACCGCGCCACCAGGGAAGCCCTATTACTAGCATTTGAAATGAATTTGATGTCTTTAAATGAATCCATATCTTGTGTTTGCCCTCCTCAGAGTAAAGCTTCGGATTCACATCTCTTGTGTCCTCATGCTTCTGTTGGGTGCCTGGGCTAGAAGCCTTGGCTTGCTCTCTTAAGTCCTTTCATCCACTGATTTATGGGTCCCTAAGAAAGAGCATTCTCTTATGCTGGCTAATAATACAGTACTCTCTTTATGGTGTCTTAATGGTTTACAAAAATGCTTAAGGGCTTCCCTGGTGACGAGTTCAGTGCTTTTACCTCTACTGCCTCAGTTTCATTCACTCAGCATTTGCTGAACACCTGGTATGTGTCAGGCCCAGTTCTAGCCTAGGGATGTGATGGTAGAGAGGTAGGTGAGGTCCTTGCTCTCGTGCAGCTTCCATTCTAGTGGCAGCGGCGGAAAAATAGACCAATAAATGAACAAGGTCACTTGGATGGAAATAAGTACTGTGCAAACAATAAAACAGTGATGTGATGGAGAGTGACTTCCCCATTGGGATGCTGCCAATTAATTGGGTGGTCTGAGAAGGCCACTCTGAGGGGGTGACATTTTTGCTGAGACTTGCTGCCAGAAAGGGGCCAAACATTTGAGAATATGGCAGAAGGAACAGCAAAAGTAAAGGCTCTCAGGTGGGAATAAGCTTAGTAAGTTCTGGGAACTGAAAGAAGGCTCAGAGCAGCTGGAGCAGGTGGGCTGGGGTGCGGAGAGGGGAGAATGGTGAGATGGCCAAGTGGGGGCTGGGCTGGGGGTGAGGCCTCAAGTCATCTAGGGCCTGTGGACTAGAGTGAGGAGGTGGGACTTTATTCCAAAAGCAATGGGAAGGCTTTGAAGGCTTTAAGAAGGGGAGTGATGTGATCTGTTTTTTGTTTTTTAAAAACATCACTTTGGCCCCTGTGGCCAGTGAATTTTAAGGGGTGTGAGAATGGCAGGCAGGAGGGTAGTTAGGAGGCCAGGTGAGAGGTGATGGCGGCTTTCTAGGGTGGTGATGGTGGAGATGGTACAAGAGGATGGATTGGGGATGTGTCATAGAGGTGAAGCCAGCAGGATGGTGGTTGAGGGGAAGGGCTAGAGGAATCGGAGGCATCTCTTGGGTTTGGCCTGCTCAATTAGGTAGATGTTGATGGTGCCATCTGCCTCTAAAATGATGAGATAACTTTTTGGTAAGGTGCTCTGTGTGGAAGAATTAGCTCTGGTTCCCTGTGAACCCTTGGAGGAGAGGCACAGGTGTAAACATCATACTTACAGCCTCTGGGGAAGAGATCCCTGCTTATACTGCAGGAAGATAGCCAGGTACATCTTTTTGAAGCCTCCACCTTGGACATCCGGAAGCCCTGCTTTTCTTGCAGTCTGGCTCTTTGCCAGCTAGTGGAGTGGCAGTTGTGGGCTCTGCCAGGGCAGTGCCCATCTGTCTCATGCTGTTGGCATTGCTGTCCTGACTTGAGATCTTGGCTGATGAAAGCTGGGAGGAGGCTGGCCGTCTCTGCGAGAGAGAATGGAATCACTCTTGAAGCTTAGTGCCTCAAATGGCCACACTCTCCCTGCCAAAGTGGTTCTTTCTTGGCCATCGAATGACATTTCTAAAGTTTCAGAGCTTTTGATTTGGGAATCCCTGGAGAAGCTGTTGTGTTCTTGCTGGAATTCTAGCAAGGGAATTCGAGCCTTCTTTTAACGTATGCTAATAATTGCCCCTGTAAATTTAGGTTTCACAATGTTGTAAATTCAACATTGCGAATAACAAGACTGATAATCCTACCACCTCTGCTTGTGTAGCTTTGTTTGCAGTTTAGAATGCTCTTTCCTGTGCATTCTTGTGTACTAATGTTCAGTCATTTGAGATCACATGGCATATGTATTATCCCCAGTTTACAGATGAAGCATTGAGCTACTGAGGGGTCATTCATTTTGGTCAGTAATATGAAGCACCAATAGGTGCTGGGTTCGGTAGATCCTTGCCACTCAAAGTGTGTTCTGCATGACTGAGGCACCCATGTGCCCTGAGAGATTGTTAGAAATGCAGAGTCTAAGTCTAGATATAATAAGCCAGTCTGCATTTTACCAAGACCCCCGGGTGTTTCCTGAGTACATTAAAGCTTGAGATGTACTCCTTTGTTAATAAGTAGCAAAACTAGGACTTGCCAAAGATAGTGATAATAAAAGTACAGGCTTACCTTTTTTTTACTGTGGTTCACAAGTACTGCATTTTTTTTTACAATTTGAAGGTTTATGGCAACTCTGCGTTGTCAGATGATGCATTTTTTAGCAATAAAGTATTTTTTAGTGTACATTAATTAATGTACATTGTTTCTTTAGACATAATACTCTTGCACACTCAGTAGACTACAGTATAGTGTAAACATTACTTATATATGCGCTGGGAAACCAAAAAATTTGTGTGACCTGCTTTATTGCAAGATTTGCTTATTATGGTGGTCTGGCACCAAACCTGCAGTATCTCCGAGGTCTACCTGTAATAGAAATAGCTAACATTTATTGAGCCAAGCGCTGTTTTCAGCACTTTACACATGTCGTCTCATTTAGTCCTCACAGCAACCCTGTAGCATGAGGACTGTTATGAATCCCATTTTCCGGAAGAGGAAAGTAGAGGCACAGAAAAGTCAAATAACTTACCCAGGTCTGATTCCAAGTCCATTGCTCTTCCTACCACTCACTTGTTCATCTGTTTTTCAGGTGGGCAGTACATCCCTGACGTCTTGTCAAAAGCCTTTCTTTCTCTTCTGTATCTGGGTAAATAACTTTAAAGGCTGATGAAGAAAACTGACTTCATAGAATGTTTGAAGAAATCAGGGGAAAAACCCTTGAGGTATTTTAACATAACCATGGGTGTCAGTTACTTCACTGATAGGCAACAAATAGATAATCTGATTTGTGAGATAGGCTACCTCTCATCCTTCTTAGCTCTAACTCAGGGCTGAAACATGAAGCAGGTAGGAACTGAGAGCTTGTATTCTGAGTCATTCGGCCCTGAACTGTTTCTTGATTCTGGTGATAACATCTGCACCCGTGAGGAGAGGGTGGCTAAAGCCCTATGCCACTGCTGACTAATTACAAAAGATTCTGTTTTTTTTTTTTTCTTTTCTTAATGTAATGTTTTTATTGAAGGATAAGATACAGGCAGAAAAATTAGATGATTGTAACTGTATAGTTTGTTGAATTTTCATAAAATGAACTCACCCATGATACCACCACCCAGATCAAGATATAGAACATTACCAGCACTCCAGAAGCCTTCCTTACCTCCCTCCAGAAGGGTGACTACTACCCTATCTTCTGTCACCAAAGAATATTTTTACCCATTTTTTAATCTGTAAAAGATTCAATTTTGTCAAGCCTCAGTTTTCCCTGTCTGCCATGTGGGCTCATTATTTTCCCTTCAACATCCCTTATCTCTGCAGTCTTAGAAAGATTTCTTGGTCAAGGCCTGTGCCACCACAGGAAATTCTGGTGTGAAAAGGCAGTGGGATCTGGGTGGAGACATGAATTTTAATAGCAATTCTGCCACCTGCTATGTGACCCAAGGCAAGTAACTCAGCCTCTCTGGCCCTCAGTGTCTGTATAGGCAAAATAAGGACGTGGGATAATCTTCCAAGGCTCTTGCAGCGCTGCCTGAAAGACAGCTTTGAGTTGGGTAATATTTTCCTCTTCCTTGGTGACTTCATGCAGGGCTTTCTCCCAGCCTTCCAGGGTGGGGCTTTTAGAGCTGTTTCTTGGCAGTCACAGATCATTGCAATCAGCTCATCTTATCAGCATCACACATCTGCCTTGCAGCTTGGGATGTTCTTGTTTAAGGCTTCAGTTAATCTTGGTGACACGTTGTGTCTCCTCGCTTTGTCACACTGATAGCAGACACTGAGCTCTTCACACACAGGCAGATCTATCTTTTTAGTATGCTGATTTATTTAAATCATAGTTTGCATTAGAGAGCACCAGTGATAATTGTGGTGGGTGTGGTTTTATTTTTAAGTTTTTGGCAAGATATTTGCAGCAGTTGCATTTTGTCATATTTGAACATAGTGTATAAATGGAAGTGAGTCCAAGTGAAATAGAGATTGTAATAGACTACTGGGAGCTGAGACTGGACATGCTGTTACCCACTCTGGGGTCCTTAACATCTCTTTCAGCAGTGGTTTCAGGAAGGGCTTGCTTTGGGGCTTTTGTGTGTGACATAAATTACACAGAAACTAAAGCTCATAGTACTGTCTCCAGCAGCTTAGGGGACTGCAGTAACCATTACTTTATAACACATTTCAGTAACCTAAGCAAAGAAATCTAGCTAGTAAATCATAAAAGATTCCATCCAGGTAAGACAAAATGTCAGCTCAAGTTACTTAAGATAACAGCAAGAAGATAGTTCTTGGTGGAAATAGTTACTGGTTTTGCACGGTCTGCAATAGCAGGTCAGATTCTAGCCTAAGAAATATATAGTATTTTTCCCTCCTTACTTCTTCAATTGCCAGCATTTTTTAATAGAATTGTTTTTAAATTATAAAAATAATTTCCATTGAGGAAAACCCTGAAAAGATTAAATAAGATTCACTCAGAAATAACTACTGTTAAAACATCTTACTGTCCAAAGGAAAATATATTCCTAAATGTATTTTATCTCATGAATGTGCAGTTCTTACCTGTTTGCCCAGTCATTGTCATTTAGGCAGGTTTCAATACTTAAATGCTATGAATAATGCTACAGAGAACATCTTGAAGATTATCTGTGCATAAACTTTTTTTTTCTTTGCATAAACTTTTGTCTACATTTCTGATGATTTCTTTAAACTAGATCCTTTCATTGTTAAAAAATTTTAATTATAAAGGCAGCGTCCTTAAATAATGTTTTTAACAAGGTAGTGTCTAAATACAGTTGAAAAGGCAGACATTAGTGCAGTTTGGTGGAGAGGGATTACCTGTGCAAAGGGTATCCTGACTCAGTTTCAGCTTACTTGTTTGTACACTTGCACAGCTCTCTTTTTAGGTAGTTGCTCTCAAAGTGTATCTCCCATTTTGCATTTGGAAATGTTCACGTAACATTTCATAACCATTTTCCCATGTTTAGTAATTATGAGCTAGTAAACTTTCCCTAGCATTGGGCATTGACGTTGTTTCTGGCTTTTTATAATCATATATAGTGCTGTAGTGAATATCTTTGCTTCCCTCTCAGACTCATAAGAGAACAATTCTAAATAAATTAGTTTGCGGAAAGTTAGAACTTTAAAAAGTTGAAAAGGAGAACTGTACATTTTCCTTCTTAAAATTTGATTAGGACCCTAAAAATATCTTCAAAAAAAAAAAGCTTTATTGAGGTATAATTCACAAGCCATAAGGTATCTTTTCATAGTTTTTGTCGCCTTCTTTGCTGCTGCTTCTTAATCTGTTTTTCTTTTTGATACAGAATTCCCTATGAGTAGGACCCAGAACCTGAGCCTTTAACATTTAAACCCTTCATTCTATGAACAGACCGTTGGCTGGTGACATTAACCAGGAATATTGTATGTACATGATCAGTTTTGTGCACTGAATGAGCTGTGAGAGCATGTCATTA
The DNA here is from genome assembly GCF_937001465.1 of Orcinus orca. Taxonomy (NCBI): domain Eukaryota; kingdom Metazoa; phylum Chordata; class Mammalia; order Artiodactyla; family Delphinidae; genus Orcinus; species Orcinus orca. Next base: position 27,002,977 of record NC_064574.1, on the reverse strand, counting down.
TGGAATTGGACAGTGAACCATGACAGTTCTGGTGGACTTTAGGCAGGGGATTTTTTTTAATGTATTCAACTCGTTATATTACTGAAACAAATTCTGTGATTTATGGGACATTCTGCTTGATCAACTTTGGGAACTGTTTACGATAAAGGTAGCATATGTGGGCAGCTTCTCCAACATTCATGTACACACCAATCACCAGGGATCTTGATAACGGGACTCTGATTTGGGGACATGGATGGCTAAACCAGGTGGAACAGAAGATTTTAGTTGACACTCAGACACAACATCCTAAATTATGTTGAACGACACGGTGAGAGTTATTCCCTTCGAAACTCTTTTGGTTCTTTTGACTATGTCAAGGAGAGTATTTGTTTGGTTCCAGTCTTTCTTAACACGTGCTAAACTGGCTTTCTTAGTTTCTTTTTTTTTTTAATACATCTTTATTGGAGTATAATTGCTTCGCAATACTGTGTTAGTTTCTGTTAGACAACAAAGTGAGTCAGCCATATGCATACATATTTCCCCATATCCACTCCCTCTTGAGCCTTCCTCTTACCCTCCCTATCTCACCCTTCTACTGGCTTTCTAACCAAGAGAGATCAGGCCTCTGGCCTTAGGTAAGCTACAGTATCTAGTTCGAATTTAGTAACATGGTTGTTTGTCTTTATTTTCAGTTACTTTCTATTTACAACAAGTGATACTGGTTTTCCATTCATGGTAGTCATACGAAGTTTCTGTTAAAAAGAAATTTGGGAGTTCCCTGGTGGCCTAGTTGTTAGGATTCTGGGCTTTCACTGTTGTGGCCTGGCTTCAGTCCCTGGTCAGGGAACTGAGATCCTGCAAGCCGTGCAGCATGGCCAAAAAAATAAATTAAAAAAAAAAAAAGTGTTAAAGTAGATTTAAAGCAAAATCTTAACTAAATAATGGTACAGGTGGTGTGTGGATATGGCAGAAATTGTGAAGAGACAATCAGATGACTGACATTTAGGACACGCTGGTGTGGAAAAACACCATGAACTTTGGAGCCCGGTAGCCCTGGTTTCTGCTTACTTTGCTGCTGATTAACTCAGTCTGCCATGTTGCTTCTCTCTCCAAGTCTCAGGTTTTTTTCTCCTGTAAATTGGGTCAGGGCAGAAGCACCTCTTGTGGTCCAGGCCTTGTCATGCTTGTCCTCCTCTAATCCTCACACAGCCCCAAGGAGCAGGGCATTTGTGGTAGTCCCATTTTGCAGAGGAGGATATAGGCTTAGCTGGTGGAAGGAACTTGCCTGGAGTCCCAGAGCTGGGAATAGTTGGGCTGGGTTTCATTCCCAGGTGTGTCTGAATCTCTTTTTTGTTATTCCAGGCCACCTCCCTCTTTTAAATGTAGAATTTGCTGTGGCTCTCTACCCAGCTGCAGGGCAGTCTGATTAAAAGGACAAGTCATTGAGTACACTTGTGATCAACCACAGCGTTATTCACGATAGATGAGAGGTGCTAGTAGCCCAGATGTCTGTGGACAGATCAATGGATAAAGATAATGTGGTATATACACACAATAGGTTGTTATTTAGCCTTATAAAAAAAAGAGATCTTGTCACATGCTACACAACATGGATGAACCCTGAGGTAGAATGGTGGTTTCCAGGGGTTGGGGAGACAGGGAAATGGGAAGTTGCCATTTGATAGGTATGGAGTTTCAGTTTAGCAAGATGAAAAAGTTCTAGAGATCTGTCACACAACAATGTGAATATCGTTGTCATTACTGAACTGTACACTTAACGGTTAAGAGGGTACATTTTATATTATGTGGGGTTTTTTTAACCACAATTAAAATTTTCTTAAAAGTTAAAAGGCATTGGTCAGAGGGCAATCTTTTTTTTTTTCCCCCCATCTTGGAAACTTTCAAGCATACATAAAAATGGAATAGTGTAATGAACCATGGACCCATTACCCAGCTCCAGCAGTTAGCAGCACATGGCAGTTCTGTCTCACTTATAACCTCTTATTCATCCCACCCCACCTCACCTCTGCTTATTTTGGTCCCAGTCAGCATATAGCTTTATATGCTAGTGGGAAGCAGCCGCATAGCACAGGGAGATCAGCTCGGTGCTTCATGACCACCTAGAGGGGTGGGACAGAGAGGGTGGGAGGGAGATGCAAGAGGGAGGGGATATATGTATACATACAGCTGATTCACTTTGTTATATAGCAGAAACTAATACAACAATGTAAAGCAATTATACTCCAATAAAGATGTTAAAAAAAAAACTTTATACGAAAATGCTTTTGTGTGTGTCTCTAAGAGTAAGAACCTTCTTTAAAAAATACCATTTCCACACCTAAAAATGTAACAGTAATTCCTTAACATTCCTTAATGTTCAAATTTCCTTGATGGTCTCATACATTTTTAACAATCGGTGTGTTTGAATCAAGATCCAAAAAAGGGCCCTACTCAAGGGCCAAATGTTGTATTTGGTTGATTAAGTCTCTGACATCAGAGTGTAAATGTTTAGCAGAGAAACAGTTTCATTTCTTTCCTGGATCAGTACATGGAATGAGAAGTTCCTGACAGGCAGGCTCTTCCAGCTTCATAGCTTCGTGGTGGTTCAGAGCACGAGCCCCGGACATTGGGGTTGTGTGGGCAGTCGGTGCACTGTTGGTGGGAGGATAAATGGTACAGCCTGGGAAGTGGGTAGGATGGTGCCCTCTGTCAAAAAGGAACATGTGTAGTGTTTACACATCCAGGAATAACTCCTACGAAGAACCCTCGTGTGTAGCTAAAGGTATATGTTCAGGATATTCACTGCAGCATTGTTTGCACTAGCAAAGACCAGAAACTATCAGAGGTTCCCTCAGCAGGGGACTAATCAAATACATTATAAGAGAACTGTACCATGGCATTTAGGCAGCTACTTAAAAGGTGGGGATGGGGGTGGGGGTGGGGGGGCCCAAGATCTACAAAGTAAGATAGAGAATGGTGATACTATACTTAAACTTGAGTTTAAAAACAAAAAACAAGGTAGGGAAGCAATATAGATACGTTAATGCTTGCATATGCTTTGAGTATCTCCCCAGGGGTAGGGGGAAGATTTACCTGTTCACTGTATGTACAACTTGAATTGTTTTAATCTATTCATATATTAATACACATGTGTATACGCATGTGCATGTGTTTGTGTGTTTAAAATAAGTTTAAATTAGGGTCTTTTAATAAGACAAACCTGGTTTTGAATTCTGACTGTTCCATTTAATTGCTCTGTGACCTTGAGCCAGTTAATTTCTCTGAGCCTCCCATCCTTATTTTTAAAATAAGGCTAATACTATTCCTCATAAGGTGATTTTGAGGATTAGAAGAGGAATATACATTAAGTTCCTAATGTACTATGAGCTGTGACTATTGAATACAACAAAGCCCCAGACCCACATTGATTCTGAATTAGCGTCCTCTAGACTTGAATATATATATATATATATTTTTAAATAAATTTATTTATTTTTTAAATTTATTTTTGGCTGGGTTTGGTCTTCATTGCGGCGTGTGGGCTTTTCCTCGTTGCGGCGAGTGGGGGCTACTCCCCGTTGCGGTGCGCTGGCTTCTCATTGTGGTGGCTTCTCTTGTTGCAGAGCTCCGGCTCTAGGTGCATGGGCTTCAGTAGTTGTGGCACCTGGGCTCAGTAGTTGTGGCTCTTGGGCTCAGTAGTTGTGGCTCAAGCTCTGGAGTGCAGGCTCAGTAGCTGTGGCGCACGGGCTTAGTTGCTCCGCAGCATGTGGGATCTTCCTGGATCAGGGCTCGAACCTGTGTCCCCTGCATTGGCAGGCAGATTCTTAACCACTGAGCCACCAGGGAGCCCTGAATATATTTTTTATGAATGTATGTTATGAATGTTTCACAAAATAGGATTTCTTTGCCTCTTTTTCCCCCTTATCAGTTAAATGCTTTCTTTGTTAGCCTGTTGGGGTCATCAAGTGACAGGGAGTGCTTGGCGCCAATTTGAATTCAGAGCAGGTGTTTAGTTGTTCATGTTTCTTATCCGTGACCTTTCTAGGTTTCTTTCCAGATAAGTAGCCTGTCTTCCTAAGATGTGTAAGCTGAAACCAAGTTACTAGACTTTTTTCCCCAAAGAAAAAATAGCTTTATTGCCATCCCCCTGCTTGATTGTAAGAAACAAAATACATGCACCTGTGAAGAAGGCCAAAGAAAGCAAAAACAATCACTTGCAAGCTCACCCCCAAGAGATCAATATTGTTTGCCTTTCTTGAGTGTTTATTACACATCTTGCACTAGGCTAACCATTTAACATTTATTAGCTTACTTAATAATCCTTAGAACAGTTCTTTATGGTAGGTGTTGTTATTAATCCCATTTTGTAGAAGAGACTATGACTTAATGTAACTTTCTCAAGATTTTATAGCTAAGGGGCAGAGCAGAAATTCAAATGCTGACGCGTTGAATACTAAAGTTCATGCTTTGAATCATGACTTTACACTGTCTCATTCACAACTTTCTCTGCACTTGTGCATGTACACATGTAAACATAAATCACATCATAGTAAGTCTTCTGTTTGGTAGCCTGCTTTTTTAATATAAATTTATTTTATTTTATTTTATTTATTTTTGGCTGCGTTGGGTCTTCGTTGTTGCGTGCGGGCTTTCTCTACTTGCAGTGAGCGGGGGCTACTCGTTGCGGTACGTGGGCTTCTCATCGTGGTGGCTTCTTCTGTTGCAGAGCACGGGCTCTAGGCGCACGGGCTTAGCTGCTCCGCGGCATGTGGGATCTAGCTGCTCCGCGGCATGTGGGATCTTCCTGAACTAGGGCTCGAACCCATGTCCCCTGCATTGGCAGGCGGATTCTTAACCACTGCGCCACCAGGGAAGCCCTATATTGCCATTCTTAATGGCTGCATAATTTCCCATTGTAGAGATGTGTCATAATCTAACCAATCCCTTATCAATGAGTATTTAAGTGGTTAGAGATGCTGCTGAGATAAGCATAAAGGTGTAAGTACATCTTCCACATGTATTCAGTTATTCACTGAAGGCCTTAAAATAGTTCCAAGAAATGGAGTTGCTCTTTCAAGGGAGTATTACATTTTGAGTATTGCATTTCAGTGTTTTGATATTGACTACTCAGATGCCCTCAAATAATATGTGCCAGTTTAAGATTCTGTGGCTCTCATATGTACTGTAAGAGACAGTTTGAAAGTGTTTAGACCGTTCACACAACTGTTTGGCTTACAAAAAACAGATGACCTGTGTTTATAAACAGTGCCTGTTATTACACTATATTACACTAAAATAAATATATTTTATTTATTTTTTGATGTGGACCATTTTTAAAGTGTTTATTGAATTTGTTACAGTATTGCTTCTGTTTTATGTTTTGGTTTTTTGGCTGTGAGGCATGTAGGATCTTAGCTCCCCAGCCAGGGATCGAACCCACACCCCCTACATTGGAAGGCGAAGTCTAAACCACTGGACCCCCAGGGAAGTCCCCAGAATATATTTTATTAGTCTGTTATTTTGACATCTTTGCTCTGAATGCCTTTTATGGCTGAGGCTATGTGACATGCTACATTGACATTAGGAAGTTAAGGATTTCCATTGCTGTAGACCTCATAGAAGCTCTTTTATGAAGCTTTACCATGAAGTTAAGACAAATAGTTTTACAACTAGGACCCTTTGTTCATCAGTTAAAACATTTTATTACATTATATTCATGGTGGATAGATGAAAAGAGAAAAATGAGTTTTAACACCTGGATGTAGTTAATTTTACAGATTTTTTCCATCTTTTTTCTCCCCTAATTTGATTTTTCTGACTAGGTAATATATTTACATGATTCAAGAGGTATAAAAGGATTATACACTGCAAAGCCTCCCTTATACTCTTGGCCTTCAGCCACCCAGCTCTTTTCCCTACAGGCAGCCAGTGTTGTTATCTGGCTCTTGCATATCCCTTCAGATATATTTTATGTAAATAGAAGCAAATATAGGACTAGTCCCTCAACACACATTCCATGTCCTTTTAAAAGTTCTCCAGACAGTGATGTTATTTTTTCAACTGGAGATGAATAATCTTGTTCTGAAAATTGTGTAATTCACATTTTGATAGCTGACCGTCATGGGAACCAAAGACCCAGAGTTGGAATTGCTCTCTTGGTGTTGGTTCAGGGTTTGCAGACAAGGAGTCCTGATACTTCAAAACAATTAGCAACAGTTGAGAAAGAACGTAGTGTTGATTGTGATGAGTTGGATACAGAGTAGAAACAACTGCTTCCCCTAGAGAAACCTGCCCAGGGACTTGGTTTGGGCTGGTTAATAGGGAGTCACTTTTATCTTCTTGCCTGAGTGTTGCTGCTTTCCTGATGGCCCCTGTGATCCGTAGTTTGGGCTGCCTTTCAGACACTGAGTCCTTGAACTCTAGGCCAGGCAGTTGGCAGGTGGTTGCTCGGTCAGATCTTAGAGGACGTTGCATTGGAGTGCAGTGATTAAAGATGCATTAGTATGTGCTTTGTGTGACCGCACATTGCTCCTCCTTGCAGGGATGTTTCTGGTGAATTGCCAGACCTTTATTTTTTCCCATTTGAAGATACCACATGCTTGTTACAGAAAATTTGAAAAATATAGAAATGTCGAAGGAGCAGGGGAAATCACCTATATGTAGTCCCATCACACAAAGTGGACCACTATTAATGTTTTGATGTGTATCTTATTTTTATACAATTGTGATTGCATGCATTCAATTTTGTAAACTGCTTTTTCATTTATTCTAAGCATATTCCATGTCATTACAGAGCCTTGGTAAATGTCATTTTGAAAGATGGACTAGGACTTCCCTGGTGGTCCAGTGGTTAAGACTCCATGCTCCCAATGCAGGGGGCCCGGGTTTGATCCCTGGTCAAGGAACTAGATCCCACATGCATGCCGCAACAAAGATCCCTCGTGCCACAACTAAGACCCAGCACAGCCAAATAAATAAATAAATATTGAAAAGAAAAAAAAAGAGATGGACTAACATGACAGGCCTTTCTCAATTAGATCATGTATACATGAATTTGGTTATGGACAGGGATGCCTACAGGAGCCAGGCAGGCAGTATAAATGAGCAGAGCATGCTGGGTGTGAGACAGTAGGGAGTGTGGGCTGGGGAGGATTGGGTGGCCGGGCCCATTAGAGGGGCAGCCGTCACTCAGTTCCCATTGCTGCCACTTGGGGCCTGGGCTGTCAGATATTCCCATTATTCCAGAGAAGCAGAAAATCTGTTTTTTCTGTTTCAATGTGAAATTGCTGGTTTTCTTTTTTCTTTTCTTTTTTGAGAAATCTTAAACATTCAGAGAAAAATATAGGAAACAGAATTGATAATTATTAACATTTTCTCTTATTTGCTTCAAGTCTCATTCCCTGTTTCTTTTTTTTAGGAGAAATGATAAAATATTACAGATAAAATTGAAAAATTCTTCACATTTCTTGTCCCATTCTTAACATTTCACCCTGCCCAACTTGGACAGCCACTATCATAAATTGCTGTATATCCCTCTACCCATTTGGGGGAATACTTATATATACATTAATGCAAATCCATGAGCACCATATTGTTTTCTAAGTTTTTAGTCATAATCGTCACTCTGCAGCTTGCTTTTCCACTCAACCTATTTATTTATCCATGTAAATATATATAACTCTAATTCAGGGTTGGCACACTTTTTTTGTGAAAGATCAGGTGGTAAATATTTTATGTTCTGTGGGCCATACTGTCTGCTGCAGCTACTCAGCTGTGCTATTTTATAGCTAAAGCAGCCATAGATGATATGTAAACAAAGGGGTATGGTTGTGTTCCAATAAAACTTTATTTACTAAAACAGGCTATGGACTGGATTTGGCCTGTGGGCTGTCATTTGCTGACCCCTGCTCTAATTTATTCCTTTGAACTACTGAATAGTATACTATCTGTAATGTGAGTATACCATATTTTATTTTTCAGTTCCTCTATAAATGGATGGTTGTTTCCAGTTTTCTATTATTTTAACAGTGCTGCAGGAAGCACCCTTGTCTGTGTTTCCTTGTGCACAGGTGCGAAGGTTTTTCACCAGGACATACACAAATATAGACGTGGAATTGCTGGGGTTTGTTTTTTGTTTTTTGTTTTTAACAACACCACTCTCTCTCTTTTTTTAAATTTATTTATTTATTTTTGGCTGCATTGCATCTTCGTTGCTGCATGCGGGCTTTCTCTAGTTGGGGCAGAGGGGGCAGGTAGAATGTGATCAGTCTGTGACCTCTGTTCTAGAATCTCTATAGGACGCCAGTAGTTACTAAGCATCCAGTCTGCACCTGGTTCTAGAATTTGAGGTGGACTCCATGACAGCTAGCAAGGGTGAGAGAGCGTGAATCCAATCATGTAAGTTTTTTTTTTAATAAAATTATTTATTTATTTTTGGCTGTGTTGGGTCTTTGTTGCTGCACGCAGGCCTTCTCCAGTTGCAGCAAGTGGGGGCTACTCTTCACTGCAGTGCGTGGGCTTGTCGTTGCGGTGGCCTCTCCCGTTGTGGAGTAGGGCCTCTAGGTGCTTGGGCTCAGTAGTTGTGGCTCGCGGGCTCTAGGTGTGTGGGCTCAGTAGTTGTGGCGCACGGGCTTAGTTGCTCTGTGGCATGTTGCTTCCCGGACCAGGGCTCAAACCTGTGTCCACTGCATTGGCAGGCGGATTCTTAACCACTGCGCCACCAGGGAAGTCCTCAAAGATTCTGGAAGAGAGTGGCTGCCATGAGAAATGTGCAACTGATTTCCTCAGCGGACAAAAGAGATGAAGTTAGGGGAAGACTCAATTTTTCTCGTGTAGTAGCCATTCAAATAGTGGTTGTTAACATCGAGATGACAAGTTCTAGCAGAAAAAGTATTCAGGACAAAAATGCTGAACTGCTGACCTGTGGTTCCTTCTTTCCTGGCAATGCTGTGAGTTCCTTTAAAGATTTATCACTGTAATTAGACTGACCAGAAGAAGGAGAAGGAAGGTAATAAAGTAAAGAAAGAGAATCAGGGCATCCTTCCAAGAAAACCTTCTCCTTTGAGGAGGACCCACAGCGAGATTTTAAGCCCTGGTGGCAGGAAATTAAATTAGTCCATCTTCCTGAAATAATATGTCAGTAGTACATGACTAGCGCAGCCGAGCTCTGTGAGTTCAGAAAAGAAATGGTGTTCTGTGTTCCAAATCAAGGAGATTTAATTAAGGGGACTCAGGCTTTGGGAATTACTTCTTTTTAAAAGATTTTTAAGATTATTGTAGGTTATTATCATTCCTTTGTTTTTATTGTTTTGGAGAGCTTAAAAATATATGCAGCTGTAACAGAAGCATCTGAACATCAAGATCTGCAAGAAAACCTGCCGCAGGCTTTTTTTATTAAACAGGCTTGGGGCCACATTGTTTTGATAGGTAAAAGCTGGACAGCTTGGCCTCTTCCCGGGTATGTAATGTAAAAGAATTGATCCTCTCCAGTGACCCGTTCCCCACCCACCCCTTTCTGTTTTTTAATGCATAAAATTAGGGCTCACTACTAATCTCTGGAATGACCCTTTGACAAGGGTTTCGGATGAAACTGTATTAGTTAATTTTAATCCAGCTTTATATTAGTTCACAAAGCACTTCCACCTTTGTAAGTGGCTTTTAGTCTCACAAGCATCCAAAACGAAGAATTACCCCTGTTTTACAGGTTTTACAGAAAATGGGTGAAGAGAGGGTAAGAGGTCTTCTGGTTCTGCATTCTAGACAACATTATTCTATTAATATAACAACTAGAAGAAGTATGAAAAGTAACTTTTCATGTTTCCATGTGCTTAGCAGCAGAACAATGTTTTTATGAAAGACCAACGGAGGAATATATTGACTCTGTATTTATTAACTTGCAGCATATATACCTAGAGCGGCCCAGCCCTGCTTCACATTTTCCCACCTTTTGTTGGCAAAGAATAGGTCATTCCCACAACTAAAAAGGATCCTGTTATTACTGTTCAAGTAGCTACTAAAATTACAAATGCGTATATCCTGTGATCCAGCAATTGCGCTTCTAGAAATTTATCCTTACAGATAGATTTTCCCACACATGAAAGGATGTGGTCCTAGGTTTTTCACAGTAACATATCAGAAACAGCTTAAGTGCTAGGGTAGGGGTTAAATAAATAATGGTGCTTCCATACAGAGGGATAGTTTGCTGCTGTCATAAAGAATAAGGCAGCTCTGCATTTACTGAGGGGAACAAACTCCAAGATAGGTTGTCTAATGAAAAAAAGCAAGATGCAGGACACTGCATATTACTGTGTATAACATACTACACTTGTGTAAAAAGGGAGAGGGTAAGTATGTATTAATACATATTTGCTTGTTATGCATAAACTAGTTCAGGAGGATAAAAATCTAATAACACTCATCTTGTAAGCAGGGAACTGGGTGGCTGGAGAACAGGTAAAGGAGAGAGACCTGTCACCAAAGGGCCTTTTGAGTCAAGAACCACGTGAATTACCTGTTTTTTAAAAACCCTTGCGCTGAGGTTTTCGGGAGTTTAAGGTCCTCGTACATACCGCTTTGCTCTGATCTGCTTGCTCCGTACCCCTTCCCAAAGGACCCATTTAATCATACTTGCTTCTGCTGCCTGAGTTTTTCAGCACCAAATGAAGTTCTGTTTTTGGTTTTACTTAAAAATTTCTTAACATCTATTTTCGTATTTGCATTCAAATTGTATTAAATTTATTGATTGGATAAGTGCTTTCTTTGTAATGTATTACCCCACATCCTTGTTTATTTGAATACATTTTGCACAAGCCATAGTTGATGATTTTAGAATGGAAAAGTATTATCAGTACAAGATAGGAAATTCAAACAGTACAAACAATTGTATTGTGAAAAGTCATTTTCCTCTCTCTAGACCTCTGAGTGTCATCGGGGCCCATAGTCCCCCTGCTGAGTCTGCCACTGTTACCACTTTTACATGTATACTTACATTGTAGCATGCATATGTAAACTGTACTATACACACTGTCTGGGCCCATAGTTCCCCTGCTGAGGCTGCCACTGTTACCACTCTTACATGTATATTTACATTGTAGCATGCATATGTAAACTGTACTATACACGTTGTTCCTCATCTGCGTTTTTCACTTAACAACATATCTTCTTTTAGGATTGCGTTTAGGTTAGCACATTCTCTTTAGTAACTGCCCAGGATTCCAGGATTTGTATATATTAAATATATTAAATTTATTTAATCAGTCCCCTCTTGATGGGAATTGGGGTTGCCTGAAATCTGTTGCTACCACAGATGATGCCACAACACAGATATCCTTCTATCTGTAGGATAAATTCTTAGAAATACAGCTGCTAGATCAAAAGGGACGTGCATTTTGAATTTAGATAGATAGTTCCGAATGGCTCTGTGCAGAGGCTGTAGTAGTTCCACAGCACGTAAGATTACCCAGGCTTTTATAAAGTTTCCAGCTGCCTCAGCCTGTAGTATAAGATAAACTATCAGTTGAAGGGAGGACAAGCTAGTTAACACGATAGGTGGACTAGTGCTTTTATTTTTCCCACTGCAGCTGGTTAAGATCCCATGAGGAAATATCCAATGTAGTGGAGTTACTAAGTGCAGCTGTCGGAGGGTTGGCAAGATGGAGGGGACCTGGGTGTGTCATGTGCTTTTCAGCAGCCCCCAGTGACAGCTGTACTGTCCTTGCTTACTCTGTTTTGTTTTTCCTATAGGACCCTAGCATTGTGAGACTCATTTTGGATTCATAGCCCTTAAGATCGACCCGGTCAGAGCTCATCATGTCAAAGTTGAAAAGCTCAGAGTCAGTCCGGGTGGTGGTTCGCTGTCGGCCCATGAATGGCAAGGAAAAGGCTGCTTCGTACGACAAGGTGGTGGATGTGGACGTGAAGCTGGGGCAGGTGTCGGTGAAGAACCCCAAGGGAGTGGCCCATGAAATGCCCAAGACCTTCACCTTTGATGCCGTCTACGACTGGAACGCCAAGCAGTTTGAACTCTACGACGAGACGTTCCGACCACTGGTGGACTCCGTCCTGCAGGGTTTCAATGGGACGATTTTTGCTTATGGACAGACTGGGACTGGGAAAACCTACACGATGGAAGGAGTCCGGGGTGACCCTGAAAAAAGAGGGGTCATCCCTAACTCTTTTGATCACATCTTCACCCATATCTCTCGATCCCAGAATCAACAGTACCTGGTCAGGGCTTCTTACTTAGAGATCTACCAGGAGGAGATCCGAGATCTCCTCTCAAAGGATCAGACCAAAAGGCTCGAGCTCAAGGAGAGGCCGGACACTGGAGTGTACGTGAAAGACCTGTCTTCCTTTGTCACCAAGAGCGTGAAGGAAATAGAGCACGTGATGAATGTGGGGAACCAGAACCGTTCTGTCGGTGCTACCAACATGAACGAGCACAGTTCCCGTTCGCATGCAATTTTTGTCATCACCATCGAGTGCAGTGAGGTGGGCCTCGATGGCGAAAACCATATCCGGGTAGGGAAATTGAACCTTGTAGATCTTGCTGGCAGTGAACGGCAGGCCAAGACCGGTGCACAAGGGGAGAGATTGAAGGAAGCTACCAAGATCAACCTGTCCCTTTCAGCCTTGGGTAACGTCATCTCTGCCCTGGTGGACGGCAAAAGCACTCACATTCCATATCGGGACTCAAAGCTTACCAGGCTCCTCCAAGATTCTCTCGGTGGCAATGCTAAAACTGTGATGGTGGCCAACGTGGGGCCTGCCTCGTACAACGTAGAAGAGACTCTAACCACTCTGAGATACGCCAACCGTGCCAAGAACATTAAGAACAAGCCAAGGGTCAATGAGGACCCTAAGGATGCCCTCCTTCGAGAATTCCAGGAAGAGATTGCTCGGCTCAAGGCCCAGCTAGAAAAACGGTCCATTGGCAGAAGGAAGAGGCGAGAGAAGCGGAGGGAAGGTGGGGGCGGGGGTGGGGGTGGGGAAGAGGAGGAGGAGGAGGGAGAAGAGGGTGAGGACGAAGGGGATGATAAGGATGATTACTGGCGGGAACAGCAAGAAAAACTGGAGATCGAGAAGCGGGCCATTGTAGAGGACCACAGCTTGGTTGCAGAGGAGAAGATGAGGCTGCTGAAAGAGAAGGAGAAAAAGATGGAGGATCTGCGGCGGGAAAAGGATGCTGCCGAGATGCTGGGCGCCAAAATCAAGGTACTGTACCCTGCCTTAGGCGTGGTCTTTTTTCTTTCAAACCTTCTTGTTTTATCAAAAAAAATGATATGAAGGATGGTGTCTCTTTAGGGTTGGTGATACCCAGTGTCCAAGGAACATTTGTTGAATTGAATTGGATGAAGAAAAACAATTTTTCTTTGACAGCAATAAGACTAACACCCATGTACCCCCTCCCCCGCCCCGGCCCAGTATGAGAAACAGAACCGCATCTGTAGCTTTACAAGCTCTTTGTGTCCCCGCCCGCTCAGAGGTAACTGTTATCTTGGTTTTGGTGTTTATTCTTTCCTTGCTTTTCTTTATAGTTTTCCCAAATGTGTATATATATCTCTACATAAAAGATAGTTTTAGTTTCACATACTTTTTATCTTTTATATAAATGGAATCCCACTACTGTGCTCTACTTTTATTTGCTAAATGTTATGTTAATGAGAGTTATCCATATTGATGCCTGGAGCTGTGATTCATTCCTTATAGTTGTTCTGAGAATTCCGTGGTGTTCCATTCTCCTGATAGTGTGGGTTGTTTCTGTTTCTTTCTTTTTTTTTTTTTTTGCCCTGAATTCCTTGTACTTGGCTCCAGGAGAACATGTGTGCGTGAGACTTTCTTGCCTGACACCAGCAGGTCCTAGGGTGTGCGTAGCTTCAACTTCGCTAGACAGTGACATGTCACTTTCTAACGTGGCCCTGTGAATTGAAGCTTCTACCAGAAGGGTATGAGTCCTGGTTGTTCCTCATCCTTACCAACACTTGTGATTAGCAGACTTGACTTTTTGTATATCTGGTAGGTATACACTGGTCTCTCCTTGTGGTTTTCATATGCTGTGTCTCTGATTAAGCAAGATACAGAACAGTTCCATCACCACCCCCCGCCCAGAGGCTCCCTTGCCGTCAACCACTGTGTGGCAGTGGCTGAATTGTATTCTAGAGCGTGGAGGCGCGCCTTGTGAGTGTCCTTGAGTGTTCTTTCTGTCCACAGTGTACAATTCCATCAGGTGCCTGGACTCTGGGCTGCCACAGGGCTTTAATGGCAGAAGAGAGTGCAGAGCTAGCTCTGGAAATCTGAGGATGACCGCTGCCTGACCACAACCCAGAATTCCTTTGAAGTTCTATCTTATGGAATTTGTGCAAACTTCAATTTCTACTCTAAAATGTATCTATGTTTATTAATTTAAAAATGACAAGTGATCTCTTTCTTGCTTCCCCTTCCCCGACCATATGAAGCTGTACTTTATCTGTGGCATCAAAGTAGCCCTTTCACAGAGCTGGGTCCTATTTTACTTCAGAGGCAGGGGTCCTTTCCAAGACTTTCAAGACCTGGTGTGAAAATGGAGTCACATACAACACAATTAGGAGGTAACTGTGTTCCAGGGAGGGGCTTACTATGGGATTCCATTATGTTACTTCACCCCTCCTCACTCCTGCACTTGTGTAACTGGGTGTACCCATGTTTGATTTCCATGCTGTTTTTTTTTTTTTTTGCGGTACGCGGGCCTCTCACTGCTGTGGCCCCTCCCGCTGCGGAGCACAGGCTCCGGACGCGCAGGCCCAGCGGCCATGGCCCACGGGCCCAGCTGCCCCGCGGCATGCGGGATCCTCCCGGACTGGGGCACAAACCTGCGTCCCCTGCATCGGCAGGCGGACTCCCAACCACTGCGCCACCAGGGAAGCCCCTCCGTGCTGGTTTTTAAGATCACATCTGTTATTCAAGCCCAGGAACCACCTAGACCCTCTAAACAACCTGGGATATTTGGGCAGCTCTCAGAAGCCTAGTGTGGCAAGACTCAGCATCACCTCAAGGTCACTGTACCTCTTATAAGTTTTATTTATGGGAGAATGACATTACATCTGTCTTTCTCCATCCCTGGATGCTGTAAGATCACAGGACAAAAGAATTTTAGAGGCGGAAGGGTGTGTGTGGTGAGGGGAGGGTTAGTAATCAGTCCAGCCCCTTTGTTTTGAGAGAAGAGGAAAATTTCAAGCGCTCCCTGAAACATGGCGGCAGGGGTATAAGTTTCTTAAAAGCAAGGTTGTGGGGTTTTTGGATTCCATGCTTTTCAGGTGCAAATCCTTCCCCTGGCTTCAGTCACCATCTAAATGCTGAAGGCTTGCAGTCTGTATAGCCAGCCCAGAGCTGTCTCCTGATATCCCAGCCCGATGGCCTCTGCCTACTGGACATTTCCACGGAGATGCCCGCGGCCACCCAGAGCCCGCTCCTGCCTGCCTTTTCTCAGTCTAGCCAGACTCCGCAGGGTTATCATTGCTAGCTGCTGCCCCCCTCCCGTAAGCCTCTGAATGCTGCCTCTCTCGGACCCATCCACTTTGCTCTCCCCAACCACTACTGCCCTAGCCCAGGCCTGGACCCTTAAAACTGCCTCCTGTCTGCTCTCCTTCCACCCAGCCTGCCCTTTTCCAGTTATTCTTCCTGTCGCAGGGGACTTTTGTTTCTAAAACACAAGTGTGATTTTGTACCCTAACGCTCAAAGGACACGTCAGTGGTTCCTGCGGTTCTCAGGGTCAAGCTTAGTCTCCCTTAACAGGGCTTGGAGGTTTTTGAATTGACCCCTGATTGCTTTGCCAACTTCATGTATCACCACTCCCTACCCTACCCTCTGAAAAAAAGTTTTTTTTCTTAGCTAATTCCTTGAGACAGGAAGCTTTCCCTGACTCCCTCCAAAAGCCAGAATTCTCTCCCTCCAGTGTGCCTCTCCCCTTATTACTCGGTCTTTTCCTCCTGATGGGATCCGACTCCATAGGGTAAGAGGCCGCTTGCTTGTCTGTGGCCCTCAGTGGACTCTCAGCTTTGTGATTGGTATTTACAGCTGCATCCTCAGTACCTAGCACATAGGAGGTGCTTCATAGGTTCTTAGTGGGGTCAAATACTCTGTACAAACAAACCCAAACAGTGTTTTTTAAAAAGAAAGCTGCAATTCATGTATGTCTGGGGAAGCTGTATCTTCAGTGTTTCCAAGATAAAGCCCCCAGTGAAGCGGCCTCAGCCCCACCCGTGATGGGAAGGGTACAGCTGAGCACACTATATTTTCCCCCAGAGTTCATCCCCTTGGGCTCAGTCCTGAGCTCTTTAGCTTTCATGGGCTTCCCTGTGAGGAGCTGTGTTCTGAGGGAGACCACTCATCAGATGGATTCTACTTTTTCCTCACAAAGGCCATGGAGAGTAAGCTGCTTGTTGGAGGAAAAAATATAGTAGATCATACAAACGAACAGCAGAAAATCCTGGAGCAGAAACGGCAGGAGATTGCAGAGCAGGTAACTTTTCATGCCTTTTTGGAGAGAACGGGGTGGGGTGAGGTTGTGTTAATGCGACAGAGCGAATATCTCTTGTATTAGACTCTTCAAAGGGAACGGAACTGAAGTGTGTCAGACCCTTCCTGGCGGGAGACCCTGATCTGGAGCCCCCAGCCCCATATTCTTGTATAGACCTTGTCTCTAGGCACACTGATCAATTTTGTGATGTTACTCAGAAACGTCGAGAAAGAGAAATCCAGCAACAGATGGAAAGCCGCGACGAGGAGACCTTGGAACTGAAAGAGACGTACAGCTCATTGCAGCAAGAGGTGGACATCAAGACCAAGAAGCTCAAAAAGGTATGAAAGGAACGAGGCCAGGCAGAGGTGCCTTGAGGCTTGGGGCAGAGGGAGAACTCTGTTGTCTAGAGGGCTGCCCCTCTCACCTGCCTCTCCTGTCGGTTCCAGCTCTTCTCCAAGCTTCAGGCAGTGAAGGCAGAGATCCATGACCTCCAAGAAGAGCACATCAAGGAGCGGCAGGAGCTGGAACAGACACAGAATGAGCTCACCCGGGAGCTGAAACTCAAGTAAGGTCTGGGCCTTCCAGGGCTCCCCTAGCACTTGCTGGGTTTGCTGTGTGTTCAGTCAGAAACACACCCCTGAGGACAGGGCCCTACTTCTCTCCACCCCATCTCCTGCCACCTTGTCTGTCTTCTGTTTATTCCAAACAAAGTTATTTTCTGTCTCTGGGTCCCATCTGTTAACTGAGATGATCTCCAAGTTCCTTTCCACTCTACCTTCCTGCCTTTAAAGAAGGCTTCTATCTATTGATAAAAGGGAATCTTTTCTTAACTAGAATTTTCTGAGTGGTATAATGAAGAGCCAAATACCCATCACCCAGATTCCACGATAAACAATCTTTTGTCTTCTATCTTTCATAAAAATATTTTAAAGCAAATCTTACCTCATGTTATCTCGTTCCTATATACCTACATACATGACCACAGTGCTTTTCTTTAAAAAAGCTTTATTGAGATATAATTCACATACCATACAATTCACCTGTTTAAAGTATACAAGTCATTTGTTTTTCCGGCCGTGCCGCGTGGCTCGCAGTATCTCAGTTTCCTGACTAGGGATTGAACCTGGGCCCCGGCACTGAAAGCCCGAAATCCTACCCACTGAGCCACCAGGGAACTCCCCTACAAGTCATTAAAAAAAAATACATTTACAGGGTTGTAAAGTCATCACCACAATCTAATTTTAGAATATCTGTGTGTGTCCCCCACCCCCACCCAAAGAAACCCTGTACCAATTATCAGTCACTCCTCATTACCGCATACCCCAGCCTAATAACTACTGGTCTACTTTCTGTCTCCATAAATTTGCCTATTCTCCACCTTTCATATAAATGGAATTCTACAATATGTGGTCTTTTGTGACTGGTTTCTTTCAATTAACATGCTCTCAGGGGTCAATCCATGTTGTAGCATGTTAGCACTTCATTCTTTTTAATGGCTGAACAATATGGTATTGTATGGATATTCCACATTTTTTCCATTCATTAGTTGATGGACATTTGGGTTGTTCCTACCTTTCAGTTATAATGAATAATGCTGCTGTGAACATGTGTGTACAAGTTTTATTGTGGACTTAGGTTTGCAATTCTCTTAGGTTATCCAAGAGTCTTACAGTTTTAGGTCTTACCTTTAGGTCTGCGATCCATTTTGAGTTAATTTCTTGTAAAGTCTGAGGTATGGTTCCAAATGCATTCTTTTGTATGTGGCTGTCCAGTTGTTCCAGCACCATTTGTTGCAAAGGCTCTTCTTTCATTGTCTTTGCACCCTTGTTGAAAATCAGTTGACCATAAATGTAAGGGTTTATTTCTGAATTCTCAGTATTGTTCGATTGAGCTGTATGTCTGTCCTTACGCCAGTACCACACTGTCTTGATTACTGTAACTTTGTAGTAAGTTTTGAAATGAGGAAATGTGAGTCTTCCAACTTTGTTGTTCTTTTTCAAGATTCTTTGTGGCTATTCAGGGTCCCTTACATTTCCATATAAACTTTAATATTCGCTTTTCAATTTCTGCAAAAAAAAAAAAGCCAGCTGGGGTTTTGATAGGGACTGTGTTGACTGTATAGATCAATTTGGAGAGTATTGTCATCTTAACAGTATTAAGTATTCTGATCCATGAACATGGGATGTCTTTACATTTATGTAAATCTTCTTTAATTTCTGTCAAGAATGTTTATAGTTTTCAGTGCAGTCTTTGCACCTCTTTTGTTAGATTTATACCTAAGTATTTTATTTTTATGATGCTATTGTATATGGAATTGTTTTCTTAATTTTATTTTCAGAATGTTTACTGCTAGTGTAGTGTAGAAGAAATAAAATAGATTTTTGCGTACGTAATGATATCTTTCCACCTAACAAAATTAACATTGTTTCTCTTGTACCCTGTCCCTATTCAGATTTTCTTGGTTTATTAATATTAAGATCTACATAAGAACCACATATTGCATTTGGTTATTATGTCTCTTAAGCTTATTTTAATCTGGAGCAATCCTTTTTCCTGTTAAAAACTTTTTTTCATAGTTGACTTGATGAAAAGGCTAGGGCAGGTAGCCTGTAGAAACATCCCACGCCCTGGATTTGTCAGTCTGCCTCTTCACAGTGCCGTTTAACTTGTGGCTCTATCTCCCTTACTTCTCTGTAACTGGAAGTGAGCGCTCAACCTTGGAGGCGTACCAAAATCACCTGAGGAGTTTTCAAAAATAGTGATGCTTGGGTCCCTGCTAAGAGATTCTAATTTCATTGGTCTAGGGCAGCGGTCCTTAAACTTTCAGCAGGCACCAGATCATCCGAAGGGCTTGTTAAATGCAGATTGCTGGGCCCCACACCCAGAGAATCTGATTCAGTATGTCTGGGGTGGGGCCTGAGCATTTGCATTCACAAGTACCAGCTGTTGCTCCTGCTGGTTTGGTAAACACACTTTGAGAACCGTTGATCTCTCATGAGGTTCGGCTAAAATATTGTAACTGCTGTTGATGTGCAGCCTGCCTTGAGAACCACTGAGCTAATGGTTTCAGCCAGCAATGATCTTTGTTTGGCTGCATTATTTCATTAGGGGTTTTGCAAAATGATGTTTTTTTGATATCGGTCCTTCCACCACATTTGCTCGAAGTTTTCTTTAAAGAGGAACTTTCCAGGCGACTTCCCTGGTGGTCCAGTGGTTAAGACTACACGTTTCCACTCCAGAGGACACAGATTCAATCCCTGGTCGGGGCACTAAGATCCTACATGCCACGAGGCGTGGTCAAAAAAAAAAAAAAGAGGAACTTTTCGAAGAGATTCTTTTAATGTTTAAGTTTTAAATTTGGAAAGGAGCCCTTAATATTAAATGTATGTGTCAGTCCTCTTTCTAGGCATGTACACCTAGAAAAAAGGTCAGAACAAAATATGCCAAAATAATAAGAGTATCTCTGGGTGGTGAAATTATGTGTAATTGTATTTCTTACATTTTCTAATGTATAAATAGGACCTTTAAAGTCAGAAAGAAAAAAATATATATATATGTTATAAAAAATAGTTTCTTAAATATCAAATAAAGAGAAAATTTCTTCTCTCCAAAATATTTTCTTCTTTAAGGAAGCCATTTTCATTGCTATGTCTCTTATTAATATCTTTTTTTAAAATTATTATTATATATATTTTTGGCTGTGTTGGGTGTTTGTTGCTGCTCTCAGGCTTTCTCTAATTGCGGGGAGCGGGGCCTAGTCTTCGGTGCGGTGTGTGAGCTTCTCATTGCGATGGCTTCTCTCGTTGCGGAGCATGGGCTCTAGGTGCGTGGGCTTCAGTAGTTGTGGCGCACGGGCTCAGTAGTTGTGGCGCACGGGCTCAGTAGTTGTGGCTTGCAGGCTCTAGAGCGTAGGCTCAGTAGTTGTGGCTCACGGGCTTAGTTGCTCTGCAGCATGTGGGATCTTCCCGGACCAGGGCTTGAACCCGTATCCCCTGCATTGGCAGTCGGATTCTTAACCACTGAGCCACCAGAGAAGTCCCTCTAATTAATATCTTTTGAATAAACAGCGAGTCAACCTGTTTCTCATAGCACCCTACACCTCTGTGGTGTTTGTTTTGTGTCTCTCCCACGTTAACACCCTTTTGGCATTGTTCTGTCCTGAGGTTTTGAAAGAGTGAACACAGAGAGGGGGCAGGAGATCGTCATCACCATGGAGAGACACAACCCAGTGGGTTCCAGTTTCATTGTTTGCCATGTTCCCTGGGTGCCATGTTCCCTGGGTGCAGAGACTCTTCTCAGGAATGGTCTTCATTCTCAGGGGTCTAAGGGACTGAAATCCATCTCGTTCTGCTCTTTGTTCTGGTGATTAGAATGTGGAGTTCTCCACCTTGGGCAACAATGCATAGGATTGGAGGAAGGCAGTTTAATTTCTAATCTGTTTTCAGCATTTTGGAAGTTAACGAGCTGGCTTAGCAGTACCAGTGGCCCTCCCCAAATACTTCACTTAGCACGTGTTTACTCCAGTGTAGCCCAGGCATTGCCTTCCTCTTTAGTCCTTTCACCTCCTCAAGCTGCTACTCCTTGGGCATAAGTGACCTTTCCATATTCCTAGGACAGACCTGTCAGCATACCAAAGAGTGTTTGTCTATCTCAGGCAGAACCAAGTGTCATTCATGTCTGTAAACCAGCTCTTTGTATGATGCTAGGCCCATAGTACCTGCTCAGTAAATGTTTGCTGAGTGACTTGACCCTTACCTATTACTTACTTCACGTGGGACCAGATAGCCAACACCCCATTCGTATTCTTTCTCCATCTATTCACCCATGTATGTGTGCTCTTACAGGCATCTTATTATAGAAAACTTCATCCCTCTGGAAGAAAAAAGTAAAATTATGAATAGATCCTTCTTTGATGAAGAGGAAGATCATTGGAAATTACATCCTATAACCAGACTGGAGTAAGTCACAAATGACTTCAAGTAGACTTTAAGGTGGGGAGGAGGGAAAGAATGTTGATAAGCTGGGCTCGGCCAGAGAGGTATGGTAAGAACACAGTTTGATCCATTTAAACTTGGAACCAATTGCAGGTCTTTGTGGCTGCCATAAGTCCATGAGGTAAAAGTTTGGTGATGAGTATGGTGTTAGGAATTGGGAGACTTTATCACAGTGAACTAATGACCTTTCCCAAGTTCCTGCTTTTCAGCTCCCCCAGCTGTCAAGTGAAACTGCTGGGCCAAGGGAGGGGCGGTACATAGGTGTTCTCTTACGTGTCAGTCTGGCAATGTGGAGAAGGATTCTCAGTCTGCATGTGGATTCCACTGGAAGATGGGAGATGTCTGCTAAGGCTGCGGGGGTGGAGAGTGTCTACAGCTAGGCTTCGTGCCCGCTGTCTAAGAACTGGAGGATGACTCAGGGCCCTTCCAGCTTAAGAGATGCGTGATGCTCACATTTGAATCAGAAAGCCACCCCAGCAGAAAATATAAGCAGCTCCTGCCCCGTTTACATGTCAGCCTTCAGTCCAGGGAGTTTCTTGCTTCAGGTTCTAGCTAAAGAAGGCTCAGTTTTCTGAGTGCTGGTTCCACAGTACCGATCCTGGGACTGTGGAACACACTCCAGCCAGGGCTTTGACCACCACAGTCCATTTCCAGGAATCAACAGATGATGAAGCGGCCAGTGTCAGCTGTGGGATACAAGAGACCATTGAGCCAGCACGCAAGAATGTCCATGATGATTCGTCCAGAGGCTCGATATAGGGTGAGAAGATTGTACTCGCGTTTCTCTCTCCTCTGTCTTAGAAGAGATTAGATTTACGTAAACCCTTAGGCACCAGTCTGCAAAGTCACAGTTTGTATCCTCTTTCCAGAGGGATCTGAGGACAGTAATATTAATAATAACAATTATAACAAATAATAGATAAATATAATTAATAAATAACAAACGATAATAAATAAAAAGGTAAAAGAGAATGAGATTTAGCAAATCAGGAGGGAAGGAGGAGAGTCCAAACATACTGTCCACGTAGCCAATAATGAGCTTTAGAATGGCCTTGCGGGCAGATGGGAAGGAAAGTAGACCTCTAGTAACAGGAGATGGAAATGCGTTAAAGAGCTGACGGTCCTTCCGTTTAACATAATGTGTGTGAGTCAAGTAGTTATTTGAAGTGACATAATTGATGACTATTTAATGACTCAAACATATTTTACAATAAAAATACCGTACAGGCTTCTATTGATAAGCACTTGCTGTGTGCCAGGCACTGTACTCGGCACTTTGCTGCTTTCTCTAATTGAGCCCTCTCACCTACTCTGTTCGGTCAGTCCTGTGGCTTAAAGGTCAGGTAGCTGGTAAGTGGATGAATCAGGAGACACATGTGTTTTTAAGTTATAGAGCAATTGGTACTGGAAGTGTATATATGAATTGAAAAATCTGGTGCAAAGTAGATCAGAATGTGAACTGGTTGTCGCTGGTTAATGGAAGTGAACTCATTTTAAATTTTCTTCTTTTTGCTTGTCTGTATTTTCTAACTGTCAGTGGGGAACTGGTAGGACTTTTATTTATTTATCTATTTAGGCCACACTCTGTGGCTTATGGAATCTTAGTTCCCCCACCAGGGATCGACCCTGGACCACAGCAATGAAAGCACCAAGTCCTAACCACTGGACCACCAGGGAATTCCCTGTATTACGTTTATAATGAAAGATTTTCACTTAAAAAATTTTAAATGTTTTTGAATCTCCCTTAGCAGCCAGAGCAGAACAGATTAGGATTAGTTAGCTCCTCAGGCACTGTTCTTCCTGGCATTGAGTTATTTTACGTAAAGAAAGCAAAAGCAAAAAAGATGTATTAGGTGAGGCTTTATGTAGTGGAGGATGAGTGATGTGTCACACAGAATCCTCAGAAACTTTTTTCTAGCAGTTTCAGAGAGTGCCGGTTATTTCATGTCTTAAGCCAAAAACATGATTTTAAAGCCTGCAAGTCAAATATGTGGGTTTCCAGGTGGCTTACCTTGATCTAAAGGTAGAATTTAAAGCAGTGGCTCTCAGATGATTTTTAGCAATGGACCGGCTCCATTAAGAGAAATGTTATGCAGTATCTCAACATGTAAAATTGATCAGTGGAGCCACGCTATTCTTTCCCCTACCTTCTCCCAGCTGGGGCCCCTCGTGCCCCCTCTGGGGCCCTGGGGCTTGAACTCCACTGCGTGGGAGGAGCTAGAGGGGAAGATGTGGAACCATGGGTGTTCTTCCCTCTTCACACTCAACTTGGTATTTAGGAGCTAGGTAAAGGCCCACTGCGGGATATCAAGTGAGGGAATCTATCTCCAAGGCCAGTTATGAGGCAGGGCCCAGTCTGATTTTTAAAATGTGGTAATAAGCACATATACTGCCACACACACACCCTCCACATATATACACCATACCTGCCTCCTTCCCTCTGCAACCAAAAAGTTCATCAAAGCTGCCGTAGGTGGGGAGATTATTGGTGACTACTATTTTCTCCTGCGTATCTTTTTGTATTTTCACATTGTCTACAATAAATGGGTTTTACTTAATTTATTCTTTTCCCCTGATTATTCCCCTTAGGATAGAATACATGTTCATTGGTTTTGTTTTTTGTTTTTTTAAAAAGAAAAAAAGGAAAGTAAGGCTTCCCTGGTGGCACAGTGGTTGAGAGTCCGCCTGCCAATGCAGGGGACACAGGTTCGTGCCCCGGTTCGGGAGGATCCCACATGCCACGGAGCAGCTAGGCCTGTGAGCCATGGCCGCTGAGCCTGCGCGTCTGGCGCCTGTGCTCAGCAACGGGAGAGGCCACAACAGTGAGAGGCCCACGTACCGCAAAAAAAAAAAAAAAAAAAAAAGGAAAATAAAGAGCATAGAGAAGAAAATAAAAATCATCTGTAACTGCACCAGGAAGAAAGTTATAAAACTACATCACTTCTTCCGGGCGGGCCCTTGGTAGGCTTTGAGTAGCATGCAATTTGAGGTTCTGTTCTTGGGTTTAGATTGCTTGAACTCCCTTTGTGTGACTGGAGGCCATCCTAGCTGGTCTTGGCTCTGCTTCTGCAGGCAGAAAACATCGTGCTGCTGGAGCTGGACATGCCCAGCCGGACCACCAGAGACTACGAGGGGCCCGCCATTGCCCCCAAAGTCCAGGCCGCGTTGGATGCAGCTCTGCAGGATGAAGATGAGATACAGGTGGACGCATCATCCTTTGAAAGCACTGCAAATAAGAAACCCAAGGCCAGGTGAGTGGCTTTTGGTGACCTCTGTTTGAACAGAACATGTTTGAACAAGGACAAATGAGGGGAGAGTGTGGCAAAAGTGCTTGTTTATCGTGGAAGTAAGTGGCAGAGCCCGAGTTAACCTAGGTCTATCTGAATCCACAACCCAGGCTCTGAGCCTCAGTTTAAATGACCAAGGATTTAATTTGGTGCTAAATTAGAAATTCTATCTTGTTAAATTCTGGATTTGAAATTTAAGGAAAATAATTGAGTGAAAAACCAAAAAAGGAGTGAATTCTACCTGCAAACTTAGTATTTTTTACCAATTTGGAGAAGATAGTCAAAATATGATTTTAATGGAATAACAATTGCTGAGAATCAGAGGCCCTCCCCTGAGATCTCACTCCTCCGTTGGCAGGTTGTGTTGGCCATTGAAGAGGGGCAGGCTGTGCCAGTCTCTGGTAGTTTTACAGTTGAAAGTCCACTGAGGCAAGGCCACCCTGAGATGTAATGGCATTTGATGGGAAAGGAATCTGATCTGTGTCAGAGACGGGATGTGTAATGTACGTATGTGCTTGACTTTTGCAGACCTAAAAGTGGAAGGAAGTCGGGATCCTCCTCCTCTTCCTCAGGAACCCCCGCATCTCAGCTTTATCCACAGTCTCGGGGGCTGGTTCCAAAGTAAACCCACTTCCTCCTCTCCCAGAGTATAAACAGCGTTTGCCTTCTGAGAGAAGAGACAAGCAAAAACCCGCAGAGAGGACTCAAGCCCAAACTCAGAACCATTCCGCTGGGGAGGAGTGATGGCCTCTTTGCAGATTAACCAACTTAATCTGGTTGAAACATGCTGGTCATAATCTGGCACTCAGCTCCTCTGGGAACCGTCCTTTAATTAGCATCTCAGAAATGCATGGGTAAGGTAAAGCGCGATAGCCGAAGTGGAAAGCAAGAGAATGACCAGAGACCTTGCTTCCCTTCTCCCTTTCCTCCTTCTCCTCTCCCTTCCCTTGCCCTCCCACCCTCTCCCCTCTCCTTTCTAGCCTGTTCTTTACACTGGGCTCCCTTCTTGTTGAACAATAGGGCAGAATCAGGAGTCACCTTAGCAGGACCAAGTCTTTGGAGGCTCAGGATAAAATGATACTGAGGTTGGAAAGCGAAAGCCCTAGAACTTGAACAGGTGCTTGTTTTTGTAGGTAGAAATGAGAAATCTCATTTGGAGCCAAGCCTCCGAGGGGCACGGTCCATGCCCCTCAGTAAGAAGTGGATCTCCCTCTGGGATCTGCTGAAGGAGCAGATGTTTTTCGAGGAAGCTACCGACTTCTGCTCCAGAAGGATTCAATGTCAGAGGCAATAGAAATAACATTCCCTTTGCCTCCTTGGAGAGTTTAGGGAAACAGCTTCTTGAAAACCTCAAAACCATGACCATCTTGTCAAAGACATAAATCTGTAAGTTGATGCCATGTCCATACACCGTGTCACTTTACTCTTCATTTGTCACCATTTTCCCCATGCACGCATGCTCTGAGCATCCCTGCCTGGGCCCATCCTCTGCCTCCAGAGCATGCTCTGCAGTGGGCCTGATGTGTGGGAGAAGGGAGGCTGGCTCTGCCTTCTCTGATGGGACGAGAGCTGGGGGGACGAGACACATAGTGGCACTTTTGCATCCCCCGTTTTGTTCCATATTTGCATAGAGAGCATTGGGGTGACCAGGCAGGTCAAGAGTCAAGAGGCTTGGTGCATTGGCAAGGGAAGGCATAACAGATGGAAGCAGAGGAATCCTGCCTGCCTTCAGCGGAAAACTCACCTAATCCTAGAACTGTGGCTCTTCTCAGGCAGAGCCAAAGGTGGTGGCGAGGTGTGGCTGTGCGATCGCATAGGCTCAGAGGAGAGAGTTAGGAATTTCCGTTTACATATACTAGTTTGGTTTGTAAGTTTTAGTTCTTTGTATTATTGAAATTCAAAGCTTCATTTTACGTTGGTCATTAGGTGAATGTTACTCATTTCCCCCTAAGAGAAGCTCATAAATGTGTGCGGGTGTGCAAGCACAAGCTTCCAGTGTGTCTGCGTGTGTTTGTAAGAGAGAGAGAGAGATCAAGAACTTGCCCGACTTTAGAAATACGCTACCGTGCAGTTGTTGCCTTTGTCTGTATTAAAGGCCCGTTGAATGATTAATCCAGGCTGGAAGCTCCCACGTTGGTGTCTGAGTCCACGAGCCAAGCCTGAGGGGACAATATGCGTCCCCAGTCGGCCACACCGCGCACCTTGCTGGCACGGTGCCTCGGGAAGGTGGCGACTCAGGTGGGCCTTGAGTTATACTTTAACTCAGCTGCTCAGTTCCCAGGGCACATTTCTGGATCAGAACCCGTGGGAAAGAGGAGGTACCAAGTGCAATGTCTTAGTGCTCTACAAATGGAGCTCTGTCGTCTGACAGCTTGTCTCCTTTTTATAACCATTCTTTCTGAACCCAGGGCCCTTTTCAGCAATTCCCAGAGCATAATGGAGGCATCCCTCATCTTTCTCGGGATCAAACTCGGCTTCTTTATTATTTACTAAGAATTTACCTGTTTGAACAGAAACCAGATAATGAGGTGGGTAGCCTCAGATGGTGACCTGCCGGTTACACCTCTCTCTTGCACCACATTTCCTCGAAGCTAGTCTGAATTCTCTAGGCTGAACATATCCATTTGGCAAATCTGAGAATTGAAAATTGCAGATAACACTGTAGCTGAATACTGATGTCTCGAGGTGGCTATTCTGACCACAGGTGATTGAGTGACCATAGAACTTTTCTAAGAAGGCAAAAGAAGAAAGCCAAGTTGACAGGCAGGATTATGAAAACAGGCTTGCCTTGTACTTGGCTGTGTTCATCTGGTGGTCTGTGAAACAAAGTAGAAGAACCCCTGGGTGGAGGTGAAGCCGTCCCGTCCCAGAGCAGTCTCTGGTGCTTTTCTTCTCTCAAAATGGATCCGAGAAATGTTCGAATAGAGTAGACAGTAGAATGTCTTGCTGCCACCGGAAAGCTGCTGCTTTGGGCTCTGAATTGAGCCAAATGTGTAGACCTACCAAGTCGACTGAGGGACCTGGTTTTCATGTCTGTAGTCATGCTAGAATGTTCCAAGCCATCTGAGGGCCTTCAAGTCAGCAGCAGCTAATGAAGTCTGGCAGCAAGTCTAACAGGATCTAAGCAGCTCATCTGAGAGAAGGAGTTTGAGACGGAGTGTGCAACCCCCCTCAGTGAGGCCCCCTTTTGCTCTGATTGGTAGGAATGTATCTGGCTTCAGATTTCAAATCCCATGTCTCCCAGGCCCCTGGATTCAGAACCCAAGGCCACAAATCATAGGCATGAAGCACTTTCTTAAGACTCCGCCCTAATATTGGATTGTCCTCCGTCGAATGCCTGCATGCTGCTTGAATCTCACCACCCGCACCTCCACGACCAAGGGCGTAAGAGAGTTCTGCAGCTCAGACGTGGGCCGTGCCCCGCTTCTGTCTGACTCTTGTAAGTCCTCCTTCACTGAATGTAGAATCGTTGCCAGGTTTCTGAGAAGCGTCGATTCCCTGTTAACGTGGGATATCAGTTCTGCCTCGCATTTCCCACTTGAGGTCGAGGTTCACTGCAAACAACGCCTTGGGCCATCTCAGCACCATCAGTGGACGAAAAGGGGGCTATTAATATTCTCTGAAAGCCATAATCGGAATGCTCAGAGGGACCTGGATAAGAAGAGTGGGCCTGGCTATTGTCTGTCATGCAGGGTTTTGTCTTGTACTGTTCAGAAACCTGCCCCCCTTCTCCCCACCCTTGTTTCTTGAATGAAGTGCTTTTGAGGTTATTTATGAAGGGAGTGATCCTGGGGCAGGCAGGAGGCAGTGGGCTTTATGGCTCTTTGGAGTTACTATCGATCTTGACCTTCTCTTTGGCTACCTTTAGACAAAGAATATGCCAATACTTGGGGCTCTAATTTTACAACTCATATTTATTTGTATCATCTCTTTGTCTAGGAATGTAAAAGTGATTCTAAACTAAGATGTGTAATAAAAATCAATCAGATTTATTGTACTTACAAAAAGGTGTCCTCATAAATGACTAACGTTTTTGAAAATGACTTGCCTGTGGCTGACACACTGACAATTTCTCTAAACATTTGAATTTTTCTAGTGAAAGGAGGGTGGGAATGGAAAATGAAGATTGAGTTGGAATGTTGGCATTTTAAAAATATAGCAATGAGGTAAAGGGACATGAAATGAAGAAAGAGTGACAAGTGCTTCTCGTGTTTTTCCATGAAGGTTCCTGAGACAGGCAGGAAATTTCTTTTAATTTCTGTGTTTTGTTTTTTATGTTTCTTTAAATTTATTACATATTATACTTTAAAATATATATCTTTTTTTAACACAGAAATATTTCATGTTATTTACCATCAAGAAAAAAAATACCAGAAATGGGTCACTTGTTGGTCTCATGGTTTCTCATATGCTCAGGCCTGCTGGCGTGTCCCCCTGGGGGTCATGTACCCTGTCTGTGGAGTGGGGACTCAGCAGAAGGAGCTCAGACCGTGGACTCCGAGCTGGGCTTGAATCCTGGTTGTGCCTCTGCTTACTAGTTGTGTGACTATGAGGAATTTAGTTTACCTCTCTGAACCTTGGCGTCCTTGTCTGTAAAATAGGGCCAATAATCCCCGCCTGGCAGGGCCATTGTGGAGGATTAGCATTACATTTAAAGCAACAAGTACTCAAGTATGTGGATGAGAGCAGACATTTGAAAATGTGGTTATTAGGAATTCCCTGGTGGTCCAGTGAATAGGACTCCATGCTTTCACTGCTGTGGTCCGGGTTCAATCCCTGGTCGGGGAACTAAGAGCCCACAAGCCACGCAGTATGGCCAAAAAATAATAAAATATGGTTATTGCTGTGACAGGACCCTGTGTTCAGAAGACACCATGAACAATTTGTATCCTAAGAAACTAGAAGCTAGTACTGGGCATATTATGTTTAGAAAACCCTAGGCCTCTGTAGAAAAGCTGCTCATCACTTACAAATACATATTGAGTACCTACTATGTGCCATGCTGTTCTGGGCACTGGATATAGAGATGTGAGCAACATGGTCCCTGCCTGCATGGAGCTTGTGCTTTAATGGGGAGGGAGGCAGGGTAAATGGTAACCTAATGCACACAAAAGTAGAATTACAAATCATGACAAATGCCGTAAAGTGATATTATAAGACATTATGAGAGAGTAACAGGGGCCTAATTTGGATTGGGCGAGTAAAGAAGGGAAGGGCTTTCTGGAGAAATGGCATAAAGTGAGATTTAGAGGACAAGGAGTTATCTGGACAAGAAAGTAAGGAAGGGAATTTGTTTAAAGAGGGAACAGGGCTTCCCTGGTGGCGCAGTGGTTGAGAATCTGCCTGCCAATGCAGGGGATGCGGGTTCGAGCCCTGGTCTGGGAAGATCCCACATGCCGCGGAGCAACTAAGCCCGTGCGCCACAACTACTGAGCCTGCGCTTCTGGAGCCTGTGCTCCGCAACAAGAGAAGGCCGCGACAGTGAGAGGCCCGCGCACCGCGATGAAGCGTGGTCCCCGCTCGCCGCAACTAGAGGAAGCCCTCTCACAGAAACGAAGACCCAACACAGCCAAAAATAAATAAATTTATTTAAAAAAAAAAAAAAAAGAGGGAACAGCGTTTGTGAAGGCCTCATGTAACAGACAAGTAGAATTTCACGGGAAGTTATCTGCAGTCCTTTTTTACCCTCACTAGGGGGAAGCATGGAGAACTACTATAGAATAGAATTTAGTAGAGGACTTTAAAAATATATATACCAACAAGAAATGTGAAGAGCACAGAGAAGACGGTGGCCTATAAGCAAATGATTCTTAACTCGTCATAAGGTGGCCTCAAACTATGTGTAATGTCCCTATAGCCCCCTTTCTTTCCAAAATGAGTTAGCTTAGCTTAGCTTGTATAATTATTGGTTGAGAACAGATCAAAACTCATTAGCCAGAAAGCAAGGGTTCAGAGTGTGATTTGAAGAATTCTGAGTGTGTTCTTGAAAGTGGCAGAAATCTGGGTGGGTCAGGGGCTATATATCAGGGGAGGTACAGGGCAACTGGGAAATTCCTGCTGACTCACCAAGTTGTCTTCTCATCTTCCGGGTTGTTTAAAAAAAAAAAAAAATCAAGAAACTACTCAAACCTTCTGTGATGTAGTAAGAAATATATAGGGTCTTTATCCCCCCAAAACTTTACAACTCTCGAAATTTCCTGAGTGATAAGAGTATCTTTTGGTATTCCTAACAAGCCCCTTTCAATCATACCTGAGCTTATGCTAATAAAATGACCCATGGATAACTTCAGGATGGAGGCTGGTTGCCAGAGGAACGGATCATGTGATTAGTGTCGGAACTTTCCTGATCTCCCTCCTGATCTCCAGGGAGGGGAGAGGAACTGTAGGTTGAGTTAATCACCAATAGTCAATAATTCAGTCAATCGTGCCTACCTAATGGAACCTCCATAAAAGCCCCTAAATGATGGGGGTTTGGAGCGCTTCCAGGTTGGCGAACGCACGAAGGTGCTGGGAGGATGGCATGCCCGAAAAGGGCAGGGAGGCTCCGCGCTCTTCCCCCAACCTTGCACTATGCATTTCTTCCATTTGGGTGTTCCTGAGTTGCATCCTTTATAGTAAACCCGTAATAGTAGCTACAGTGCTTTCCTGAGTTCCGTGAGCCATTCATTCTAGTAATTATTTAACCTGAGGACAGGACTGTGGAAACCCTCAACAGTTATAGCTGGTTGGTCAGAGGTACAAGTGGCAACCTGGGACTTTGGACTAGCATCTGAAGTGGGGGCAGTCTTGTGGGACCAAGTCCTGAAATACTGGGAGTTAGTGTCAGTACTGAATTGAATTGTAGGACACCCACTTGGTGTCTGGAGAATCAGAGCCTTAATTATCGGGTGGAGGGAAAAAACGCATACATTTCATCATCAGCAGTACTGTGAATAAAAACAGTTGACCTTGGAAACTGTTTTGAACTTCACACTGGTATTTTGTCTCGGGGCGCGTGATTTTGGCAGGTCCTTTTGTACTAGAGTTGCCATCTGATTGAATTTTACCCTGAGAATCTGGTCTCCAAGGACTATGCGGTGGTCACATCTGCCAACTGGGTTGTCGGTGGCACTTATCAAGGACGTAACTGTAGCTCTCACAGCTGCTCCTGTTTCATCCTCTGTTTCTATCAGCAGCCTGTGGTAAACCGTCCCCGGTGCTTCGGTTAGGCGAGCTGACTGGGGACTGGCTTTTGGGGCGGGGCAACGGGCAGAGAGAGAAGTGGCTCACCCGCATGGCTGGGGACAGTGCAGCCCACAGGAACTTGTTGAATGCTCGTTGAGTGCCAGGTGTCTTGCTCTGCACTGGAGACCGAGAGGAGTGAAATGCTCTCCAGCCCTTCTGAGGCGGGGAGAGACAAAAACACCGAAGGACGGGGATTCAGAGTGGTTAGGACCTCCGAGAAGGCCAGCCTCCTCTCCTCCCGCTGCGCTCCCGGGCCTCCTTTTGGTTCTGGGTTATGCCAAGCGCTTTCATGCCGTGACACCTTCACATGTGCTGTGCCCTCTCTCTGGAAATTTCTCTCCACTCTTTGCTTGGCTCACTCGTACTCATTGATCAGGTACCAGTTTAATGTCATCTCTTCCAAGAAGCCTTCCCCAACCACGCATTCTGGTTTCCCCCCATCTCCACCTGGCTGTGTGGTGTCTCTCACTAAATAAACCGTGCTTCCTTCTTAGCCCTTTCCCCAACTTGCGATGAATGTATTTCTTTACGTTGGTCTCCCCCAATTAGACAGTAAGTTCCCTGAGGGCATGTCCTGTTGTCTTCTTAGGTTTGACACTTAGATGGATCAGCTAGTTGGGTCGGTGCTGACACCCACAGCTCAGGACAGAGTGTTTTCTGTCAGAGGAAGGAGTGATAGGACAGGAGAGGTGGAGGAAAGCTTCACAGAGGAGGCCGCATTTGAGCGGTGCTCCTGAATATTGGGTAGGGTTTCACTCGCCTGAGAGGAGGGAAGGACATGCCAGACGAAGGCAGCGGCATGAACGAGACACGGGGCTCATGCTGGGGAACCCGAGGCCTGGAGTGCTGGGAGTGGAGAGTGAGAAGAGGTTCAACTCCAAGGCACAGCCTGTAGCTAGAGGGGCAGCCCTCGGAGGCTTTTGGGGGTGTTTATCGGGGGCAGGGGTGACGCCCAGCCCTATTTATTGCACTCCAGCATTTTCTCCTTAAGCCAGCCTCTCATGCTACTATTTCTCTCTGAGATAACAGGAAGCAGTTTCACTAAGTGCTGCTTTAAGTTTGCCTGCTGTTCACACAGGTTTTCTGGGCTCGGTTGGCAAATTCCATTCTGCAAGGAGCTTTCCCTGGCACGGCTCAGAACCCAAGGCATTCCAAGGGTTGACTGTGGCTTGGTTCCCTAGGAATGGGGCTGAGGCATTTTTCAGGGTAGCAGAATGAAAGTGGTTCCTTTGCTACGTTTAGGAACAGAGAAATTAAACTTCTGCCACTGGTTTTGAAATTTATCTTCTTTGGCCAGTGAACAAAAGATTTACATAATGCTGTTCAAACTCTGTGCCACATGTCATGGGCTACATATGGCTCAGGGCTTCCGGAGCTCCCATTCTGGTAGGGAGGTATCGTCATTCACAAATATTTACAATTCGAAGTGATCAGTGGCTCAGATCCGGTGCTCAGAGCGTGCTTGGGGGCGGGGGGCGCAGATTTCCGTGAGGGGTGTGTTCAATGCAGGGATCCGTCGTCTTTGCTTGGTTGTCCTGGGGCAGTGAGAAGAGCCAGGGCTTTAGCACCAGATTCCTGTCTTCATTTTTTTGAGTACCTACTATGTTGTGGGCCTCGCTCTAGTCCTCGGGGTCCAGGATGAAGCTCCTGCTCCCAGGGCTGGCACATTCTAGTGGGGGAGACAGATGGGTAACAAAAAAGAATGGACTGTCAGGTGGTCAGAGGTGCCCTGAAGGACAGCAAGGCAGGGCAGGGGTTAGAGAGTGAAGAGCTGGGGGTGGTGGCTGGGTTAGGTTGGGAGGTTGGGAGGTCGGCCGGGGCTTCTCTGCGGTGGTGACAGGTTCTATTCGAGCAGAGGCCTGAGTGAAACTGGGGAGCAAGCGTGTAGGTATCTGGTACTGGGAGGAAGAGTATTGCAGGGAAATGGAACCACAGTGTAGAGGCCTGGTGGTGGGGCTGTGTTTGGGGACAGCAAAGTGTGGCTAGTAGGCAGTGTGGTTCGACAGGTGGTGGGGGACCAAGGCTGAATTGTAAGTGAATTTTATTTTTAGACCATTGGAGGCTTTTAAGCAAAAGAGGTGGAGAGTAAGAGAGGGAAATCCGACAGGAATGGTTAAAAGGATTCCTCTGGCTGCTCTGTGAGAACAGAGCAGAGGGAACAAGGGGAGAGGAAGGAGGCCGCCTGGAAGGGGAGTGGTGGTTGGGAGGAGAGGTGGTGGCTTGGACCAGGCAGTGGGAGCGGCGGAGAGAAGTGGTAAGATGTCTTAAGATGCATGCTGATTGCTGATAACTATATGTGAGAGGTGAGAGAAAAAGAAGAGGCAACAGTAGCTCCAAAGTTTTTGATCTGAAGCTGGTGAAAATTCCACCTCTGCCACTTCCTTCCATGTGCCCCCCAGCCCGCTTTTAAGATAAAAGGCTTTATTAAGATATAATTCACCTACCACACAATTTGCCCATTAAAGTGTATAATTTATTGCTTTTTAGTATATTCACCTAGCTGTGCAATCATCGCCACCACCAATTTTAAAACATTTTCGTCACCCCCAAAAGTACCCATTGACTGCCACTCCCCATTTCCTCCCAACCCCACAGCCCTAGGCAACCCACTAATGTACTCTCTATCTCATCTGCCTGGTGCTTTTAGGGTCTGGGAACTCCCCGTTTCCTCATCTGTAACTTCACAGGGTGATTATGAGGTTGGAAAGAGAACGTGAAAAGAATACAGGAGAGCATGCCTAACAGGCCAGACCGAGTGGCCTTGGCCTTAGTAAGTGCTCCAGAAATCCCAGCCCTCCCCCACTGCTCTGACTCCTGCTTTGCCATCTTACGAAGGCAGCGTGGGCAGTGGTGAAACGCGTGGGCACTGGACCCAGACTGCTGGATTGTGAATTCTGAACTCACCATTGACTAGTTGTATGATTATTGCAAAGTTTTTTTTAACCTCCCTGGGGCTTCAGATTCCTCAACTACCAGAAAGGCATCATAGCAAGTACTTCCTAAGTTGCTCTGAGTCAAAATGTGTGAAGCACTGGGAACAGTGCCTGGCCTGTAGCAAGTACTCAGTGAGTGGGCAGTGTTGCTCAATGAGTGGTTGTCATTATTAGTCAAGTAAGGAGCAGGCAGGTGGTGGCTCCCAACGTCAAGGCCGGAAATGGACATTTCTGAATCCAGGCTGTTGCAGAGGTAATGGAGAGAGAGAGAGAGAGAGAGAGACACCACGGATGTACTTTTAGTCTTGTCCTTTTGTTGGATCTATACCTTTGGAAAAGTCACTTGTCCCCTCTAAGCCTCAGGTTGCTCATCTGTAAAGTGGGGATGAAAAGTCCTCCTTACCTTGTGGAGCTCTGTGGAGGATTCAGTAATGTATTCAGCAGTAAGTACTGTTTTGAACACAACAGGAAAAAATCCCTGCTCCCCTAGAGCTTGTGTGGAGCTAGTGGAGAGAGACAGAAAGTAAATATTAATCATAAAGACAATAGTAATCATAATAAATAGAATACATGAATAAGAAAGCAGATGTGTAAAGCACCTGGTGCCTGGCATGTGGCGAGCATTCTGTCAACAGTAGCTGTTATGATTATTATATGAAAGCACTTTGTAAAGCTGGACAGCACTGCATGGAGGTGGGTCTCCAGGTGACTTTGTGAGCATGTTGCCTTCATCTAAGCCTACCCTCATCTCCGCTCAATTAAATTTCACTCAGCCTCCAAGGCCCCTTTCGAGTTGCCTGGTTGAAATCTTTGTCTCTCATGGTAGAGTTTTCTTTTTTCCTCCCTTCAGCTGGCACTTACTGAATGCCACTTTGGGCCAGTCCTGCTGCCGGATGCTGGGGCTTCTATGTTGAAAAACCCAGGAGGGGTGTGGTCAGGAGTGTGAATGGAGGGAGCCCAGGGCACTCTGGGCTAGACTGTGTAGGAGCCTGGCTGCCTTGGTTTTAGTCTGTCCAGGGAGACCCCAAGGCTTCTGAGCTGAGTGATAAAATTAGCAGATAAACTAAGACTTCACGACATTCTTGTTTAAATACTGCATGGTAAAAGAAAACATTTGCATTATGGTCAAATACATAATCTCTATTTAAGCACTATAATCTATCCAAAGAGTTACAAGATGGAGATGCAAGGACATGTAGAAGAGCAAAGACCTCGGGGCAAACAATGTCTCAAGGTGAAGACAGTATTCTACCAGATCAGCAGGAAATGTGGCAAAACGGAGCAGGGAGGTTTTGGAGCTAGATAAACCTGGGTTAGCACTTATTGCCCGAAGCAAGCTATTGCACCTTGGTAGGAGGGTTAATACCCACCCCGCTGCTCTCAAGAGTTGCTGGAAGGATGAAAGAAAACATCCATCAAGGATCTGTCATTTCATAGGCATACAATAAGAGGCATATATTATTAAATATTAATGGCACTATTAATTATTAGTAACAGTGCAGCATTATGGAAAGAGCTCTTGTGTCAGCCAGACCTGTGTGCAAATCCTGATACTTCCATTGCAAGTTGCTTAACCTTTCTGAGCCTTGGATTGTGTCCCTTCCTGTAAAATGAATGAATAATACCTTCCTTGTAGGGTTGATATATGTTGATATATGATAAATGTGATAATATAAATTTCCTAGGTTGTATAATAAGTGTTAAATGCTATTTCAAAATCAAAATATAGCAAGCTTTATTCAATATTCTGATTATAAAAATTATATATTCTGATGGTAAAACATTCAAACAATACAAAAACACTTAAAGGAGTAATTACAAATCACTGGAAATTCTATTTCTTATAGCTGATAGCCAGTTTTTTAGATATCTCTTTATGCAAACTCTTTTAGTTCGACCTTCATAATATATATGGGTCCATAGTACACACCTGTCCTGTTTTCACTCAATAATATGTTATGGACATATGTCCAGTTAATAAATATGGATTTATATTATTATTCTAAATGGCTTCCTAGGGGGCTTCCCTGGTGGCGCAGTGGTTGGGAGTCCGTCTGCTGATGCAGGGGACGCAGGTTCGTGCCCCGGTCCGGGAAGATCCCACATGCCGCGGAGCAACTGGGCCCGTGAGCCGTGGCCGCTGAGCCTGCGCGTCCGGAGCCTGTGCTCCGCGGCGGGGGAGGCCACAACAGTGAGAGGCCTGCGTGCCGCAGAAAGGAAAGGAAGGAAAAAATAAATAAATAAATAAATAAATAAATGGCTTCCTAGTAATCTATTGTATGGAATACCAGAATTTATTTAACGCTACAGATAGTCATTGAAGTCATTTTCAGATTATTTTGTTTTATACAATACTGTATAAAGCAACCTTATATATAGATCATTGTTCACTTGTTTAATTTCCTTCCTAGGATAAATCACTATAAATGAATTACTAGATCAAAGGGTTTTACCATTATAATTTTGTCCCATATTGGTAAACTGCCTCCCAAAATGCCTATATGAATTTGCACTCCCACCGGCAGTGCATAAATTATGCCCATTTCCCTATATCCTTGTTAACACTAGGTTCTGCCAATCTTTTTAACCTTTGCCAGTCTGAAAAATTTCAATTCTCTTGAAAAATGGTATCTCAATTTTGTTTCTATCTGTAGTTCCAGTATTACTAATGAGGTGGAAAATATTTTCAAGTATTTATTTCCGTTTGTGATCCTTCTTTCGTTAATTGCCTTTTTAGGCCATTGTTATTTGACTATTTTTCTAATTCAGGTGTTTCCTATTGACTTTTAAAAACTCTTTGTTTATTAGGAAGCTTTTAAAAAATATATTTATTTATTTGGTTGCACCATACCAGTTGCAGCAGGCAGGCTCCTTAGTTGCAGCTCACTGGCTCCTTAGTTGTGGCACGCGTGTGGGATCTAGTTTCCTGGTCAGGGATCGAACCCAGGCCCCCTGCACTGGGAGCGTGGAGTCTTAACCACTGTGCCACCAGGGAAGTCCCTGTTTATTAGGAATTTTAACTCTTTGTCATGTATGTGACAGATATCTTCCTCCACTTCATTGGTTGTCTTTAACCTTGTGTGTGGTATTTTATTGCCACATACGAAGTTTTAAGTTTATAAAGTCAAATCTTGACTTGATTTTACTGGACGGATTTTTTAAAAACTTTTATAACATACTTAGAAAGTCTTCCGGTTCCAGGATTATTAAAACATTCCCTTGTTTTTTTCTTCCAATGCTTTTATTGTTTCTTTTATCACATGTACATCTTTGATCTAAGAGGTGGAATTTAGACTTAGGGAGGGAGATGGAGCTCCAACTTAATTTTTCTCCAAATGGCTACCCAGTGGTCCCGTTCCGTTTATTGACTTCCGTCTTTTCTCCACCAATATGAAATGTTACCTTTATTGTACACTGTAATTCCTTATACACTTGGCTCTATTTCTGTACTCTGTTCAGTTTAATAGGTCTGTCAGTTCCTTTGTCAAAACTGTACTGTTTTAGTTGGTGTAGCTACCTAATGCATTTTAGTATCTGGTAGAACAAGTCCCAACTCATTCATCTTCAAACTTCTTTTGGCAGTATGGCG
This sequence comes from Orcinus orca, assembly GCF_937001465.1. Taxonomy (NCBI): domain Eukaryota; kingdom Metazoa; phylum Chordata; class Mammalia; order Artiodactyla; family Delphinidae; genus Orcinus; species Orcinus orca. The sequence continues at coordinate 26,964,472 of NC_064574.1, read as the reverse complement.
GAGTGGTTAAATTCGCAGAGTTTGGGTTCGTTCAGCCAGCCTGAGCTTTAATCCCAGGTCAGCCACCTGCTAGCTGTGTAATCTTGGGCAAGTTATTTTTTTCTCTCTGAACCTCTGCTTCCTCATCTGTTTAAAGTTAATAGTAACCGTATCTACCTTACAGCATTTTTGTGAAGATGAGATGAAATGATGCATAGGAAGTCCTTGGGCCAGAGTCTGGCACATGGCAAGTTGTCAGTAAATGTTCAGTCTTTTTGTTATGAAAACGATGCATCTATCTTTCCGGTTGAATTTTAGGATCACTTTGACAATAAAATCTCACTGGGATCTTGATTGGGATGACATTTACTGGATAGGCTAAATTTGAGATAATGAATATCCACGTTATAGGGTCTTCCAGCCTGAGGCAAGCTGTGCTCTTTATTGGTCCAAGACTTTATGCTCCTTGGTGGAGTTTATAGTTTTCTTTATATAAGATGTGTGATTTTATATTAACTTTATTTCCAGATGGTGTAAGTTTTGTTGTTGTTGTGAAAGTGACTTTCTTAGTACATAAGAAAGTTATTCATTTTTAAAAATTGAGATATAATTGACATATAACATTATATTAGTTTAGGGTGTACAACATATTGATTCTGTATTTGTGTATATTGTAAAATGATCACCACAATAAGTCTAGTTAACATCTAGCACCATATGGAGTTGCACATTTTTTTTCTTGTGATGAGAACTTTTAAGATCTACTCTCTTAGCAACTTTCAAATATACAATACAGTAATATTAACTATAGTCACCACGCTGTACATTACATCCCCAGGACTTATTTTATAACTGGAAGTTTGTACCTTTGACCACCTTTACCCATCTTGTCCACACCCCCGCCTCTGGCAACCACCAGTCTGTTCTCTGTATCTACTCATTAATTTTTTTTTTTTTTTCGGTACGCGGGCCTCTCGCTGTTGTGGCCTCCCCTGTTGCGGAGCACAGGCTCTGGAAGCGCAGGCTCAGCGGCCATGGCTCATGGGCCCAGCAGCTCCACGGTATGTGGGATCTTCCTGGACGGGGGCATGAACCCGTGTCCCCTGCATCGGCAGGCGGACTCTCAACTGCTGCGCCACCAAGGAAGCCCTATAATTGTTGATTTGGGAAATAATTTCTCCTCTACATAGTGTCAGCTTTGAAATATCCCCTTCCCTCAGCTCCAGGAGCACCCCAGGTTTCTATCACTAGGGCACCTCTCATATTGACTTGCCATCACTTGAAATCCATCTATATGATGCAGGAACTGTGTCTAATTGGACTGTTAGTCCCCAGGGCTCAGCACAGGGCTTGTATCAGTACTAACTTATCAGTGCCAATTAAAGAAGGTGCCCCATGCTGTACTACTGTTTTCTGGGATAGAAGAGCCTCTCTTCTAGGACAGAGGGCAGGACGGTAAATAGGCCCACAGTCCCTGACCTTATCTGGCTGACAGTCTAATTGGGGAGCAGACATTGAGGAAGTCATTATTAATGTCAAGAGTGAATTATATTTTTCCTCATTACATTTTGAAGGAAGCTTTGGATGCTATGGGAGTGTAAAGGACTTAGTGAGTATAGGGCAGCAGAGAAGGCCGTGCCGAAGATATTCAAGGAGGAGTCTGGGGCGACTGCACCCGTCTTGCTCCCCCTCCACTGCAGACCAGTGTTAGCACCCAGTCCTGCTTGAACGTATCCGTTCAGCAAACAAAGAGCATCTGCTCTGTGTCAGGCCCTGTGCTGTTGGGTCTGGGACCACAGAGTTGGGTAAGAGCCAGTATCTGAGCTCAAATCAGAGTTCTGTTGATTCCTGGTAGTTACAGGAGGCAATCAAAACTCCTCAGCCTGGAGATCTACCTCCTGTCCCTCCCTTATGCCCCTACTAGGCCCCAGCCCACCTTTCTGCCCTTGGGTCCTCCTGCCCCACTGGACTGCTGACCCCTCCCCAACTGAACACACTTGTACTTTCATACACACGTGGAGGCTGTCACCCCCTTCCCCCATCATACTCACTGTCACTTCTACCTAGAACTCCCCTGAGCCACTCCTCTTTCCTCTGGGCCTTCAAGAACCAGGGAATCACCAGCTCTGTGAAGTCTGCCTTCCCAGCGTTTGTTACTTCATCCTTGTCCAAAATTGATGGTGGGTCTTAAGAATGTGTATAGTTATTTGTTTCCACGTCTGTGATCCCATTAGACCAGGGCGCCCTCAGAGTCAGTGACCTTGACTTTGTCTCTTTGGTGGGAACTAGGACGCAGTGGATAACTTAGGAACTGCAATTAAAATAGGGTAAAGAAATGCAACTTCTGTAATTGAAGGGGAAGGATACAGAAGTTAGAGAAGGGATGGGATTACTTAGCTTAGAGCAGTGGTTCTGAACCTAGGGCTCCGGGATCATAGGAGCAAGGTGGCAAAGAGTGTGAGGTATGTGCAAAGTTAGGTTACTTGGGTTTCAATCCTGGCTCTGGCATATAGTAGCTCCACAAGTTGGGACAAGTGGTTTTATTTCTCTGAGCCTTTGAGAAAAGGGGGAGTACTACTGTTACTAGCATTACTATATTGGCTTCAGAGGGTCTGGGCACACCCTGAAATGCTATAAAGAATTTTGTATAAATAGGTGTAAGTAAAGTTTGTCCAGAAAGAGGGTCCCTTGATTTTCAGCAGCTTTCACAGAATGTACAAACTAAGCAGAAGGGAGGCACTGTCTTTCTCAGTTGTCTAGTGCTGTGTAACAGATTACCTGAGAACTTAGTGACTTAAAACAGTAAACATTATCTCACACAGTTCCCAGGAGCAGCATATTTGGGTGATTCTGGCTCTGGATCTCTTATGAGGTTGATCTCTCAAGATGTTAGCCAGGGCTGAAGTCATCTGAAAGCTTGTCTGGGGCTACTGGCCGTGTAGACGTCACCTCTCCGTATGGCTGCTTGAGTGTCCTCACGACAGGGTGCCTGGCCTCCCCCAGAGCCTGTGATCTAAGAGAACAAGGCAGAAGCTGCAGTGTCTTTTATGACCTAGCCCCAGAAGCCACACATGGTCATTTGCAAAATATCCTATTGGTTCCATAGTTCAGCCCTATTCAAAGTGGGAGGGGACTAAAAAGGATATGAATGTCAGGGCTGGGAATCATGGGGGGGGGGGCGGGGGGCATTTTGGAGGCTGGCTACCACAGTGCCTTAGAAGGAATTTGGAATGAGGAGTTTTAAGTTTAAATCTCGACTCCAACAACAACTAATTGTGTGATCTTGGGGAAAGCTCCTTTGCTTTACTGGCCCTGCCAATTTTCTTACTCAGCTCACATGGTGGGTTGTGATATTCAAGAGTTAAAGCCTGTGAAAGCCATTTATTCAAACCCTCAACTTCACATTCAGTTATTAGCAATCATTAAAGAGGAGGGGGAACAAAAGCCACTTGAGGCAGTATGTAAGTTAATGTTTTCAGTATAAAAAATTGAAAATGAAGAAACAACCCAATTTCATCAAATTAGCACCACTCTTAAAATTTTGGTGTTTAAATGCACTTTAAAGTTTCTTTTCCTTCTTCACAGAGAAGGAATAGAGGAAATGTCTTAAATTGAGATGAGAAAGATTTATGGGAGATGAGAAAGATTTATGGTAGATGAGTACATTTCTTTAGTATTAAGAGATATTGAAAATTGGGATGGGCTCCTTAATGGGGTCCTGAAATCTCCACGTGAAAACCTTAAAGAATCAGGCAGAGGGCTTTTATTATCTATACTTTTAGTAAAAACTAGCTCAGGTCATCCTTTGAGGCCATTTGGGAGGGGACACCACAAATCTTTTTTTTTTTTTTTTTTTTTTTGCGGTACACGGGCCTCTCACTGTTGTGGCCTCTCCCGTTGCGGAGCACAGGCTCCGGACACGCAGGCTCAGTGGCCATGGCTCACGGGCCCATCTTCCCAGACCGGGGCATGAACCCGTGTCCCCTGCATCGGCAGGCGGACTCTCAACCACTGCGCCACCCGGGAAGCCCCCCACAAATCTTCTTAAGTAAAATGAAAAGAAGTATTATTAAAGGTGTTCTCATACCGTTAAGCATTAAAATCTTTATTTTTTTCATCATACTCAAATGAGTATGAGTAGCACATACTCATTCTAGAAGATTTGGAAACTACAGACAAGTGTAAAGAAGTGAAAAACATTATATCTGCCACCTTAATCTAAGCACTTTGTTTTGTGGTTTAGATGAAAAATAATTTTTTTCAATTAAAATAATGTGGGCTTCCCTGGTGGCGCAGTGGTTGAGAGTCCGCCTGCCGATGCAGGGGACACGGGTTCGTGCCCCGGTCCGGGAAGATCCCACATGCTGCGGAGCGGCTGGGCCCGTGAGCCATGGCCGCTGAGCCTGCGCGTCCGGAGGCTGTGCTCCACAAGGGGAGAGACCACAGCAGTGAGAGGCCCGCGTACCACAAAAAAAAAAAAAAAAAAAAGTAATACTTTGTAGGAAACACCCTCCCCCCAAATTGGCTGTAGTCTCACAAGCCAGAAGTAACCATTATTAACATTTTGGTGGCGTAAAATGGGATTTAAACACGTTTTCAGCCTCATGGGAGACTGAAAAAACAGGAATGGATTTAAGTGATGGTGAATGGCAGGTAAGCTGAGTTAGGGCTGCCCATCACGTGGGCAGATTCTGTGCCTAATGACCACAGTGAGGTGAGGAGGTCTCCATCTCTAAGCATCTTTACAACTTGCATAGGTCTGTTTGGGTGAATCATGCCTCACTGTTTACCAATTCTGCCTGGGCAGGTTCCAAATACTGGATAGGGCTTATTCCATGGGAAATTTGTAGTTAGGGACTTTGTCCAATAAAGTAATTATTGAGTAAGGTCATCCAGATTGAGTGCCTACCATGTGCCAAGACTGTGCCAGATGTTGGGGGTGTGATAATGACCTCAAAAAGATGCTAACAAGAGCAGACATTAGACCAGAAATCATACAAGGAAATGAGATGTGGGAGGTACCAGGAGAGGTGCACATTTGTGGATCATCTGCTATGCTGGAAGTTTAGCAGATGTGATCTCACTGGGACCTGAGGGAGGTAATTTGACCTCTCTGAACCTCAACTTCATTTAGAAATGGGGACAGAGTCACTGGGAGAGAACATTCGTTAGTGTGGCAAACTCTGTTTCAGGGTTCACTGAAGGTTCACTGAAGTATAAAAATGAGACACTTTTTACACTTCAGACTCTAAACCTTCTCGGTGGCAAAGACAGCTGGCCTTTAGTGAGTCTACTGTGTTCAAGGTGTTTCACAAAGGTCCCATTTAATCCCAATTCCACCTTTTGAGTTTATGTACCCCATTGTCTAAATTGATGGCTCTGAGTCAATGGGAGTTTTCATAACTTGACCAAGACCACACAGCTGGAGAATGACTGCAAGAAGATTTAAACCCAGGCCTGCTGAAGTCCAAAGCCAGTGGCAATACATTATCTCATAGTGAGGTTCCAGGGGTGTATGTGTCCTTTTGGAAATGCTTGGGTCTGCTGGTGGTGTGTTTGTTATTCAGATTCCTGAATGTGTGCTTTGCTCATAACTGTGCAGTTTGAAAACACTGACTCACCCCCAAACAGGGCAGGGTTGGATATCAGTCCCGTTTATCTTATACTGTCCTGTGGCACCTGTGTTGACTTCAAAGAAATTCTGTAATAAAAGCACTGTGATTAAAAACAGAAAAACACACACCAAAAAAAGGTATAGGTTTGTTTTTGGTGCTTGTGACAAGAGAATACACTCATGAGTGTCATTAACTTAAAAAATGACAGCTATTTAAGGTTTAGTGACTAAAGCCAATTTTCTAACACACATCTTGTATAGTCCTCTGAACATACTCTTTTCCCACTTAACTATGATGTTGTCATTAGTTTCCGTTTGATCCTGCAAGGGCAGAGACCTTGAACATTCACATCTGGATTCCCCCATGGCTTGACCCAACTGACAGCCAGGCAGAATTGACCGAAAAACTTCAAGGCGTTTCCACGGTGCCTGCCTACATTAGCTTTCTTTTGCTACTGTAAAAAGTTACCAGATTTAGTGGCTTAAAACCTTCTGTCTCACACTTTCTATGGGTCAGAAGTCTGGACTGTGTGGCTTAGCTGGTTCTTGGATACAGCTAAAATCAAGGTGTTAGTAGGACTGGACTCCTCTCTGCAGATTCCGGGGTTGGGGTGGGGAGAACCTGCTTCCAAGCTCAGTCAGGTTGTGAAAGCTCAGTCCCATGAGGCCGCAGGACTGAGGTCCCATTACTTGCTGACAGGGCTTGTTCTCAGCTTCTAAAGGCTGCCTACGTTCCCTGGCTCATGGCCCCTTCATCAACAGTGGGTTGAGTTCCTCTCAAGCTTCGAATCGGATTCTTCTCCTGCCTCTTCTCTCCAAAGCATCTCTTTTGCATTCCTCTTCTGCTTTTTAAGGGTCCATGTGATTACACTGGGTCCACCCTGATAATCCAGGATAATCTCCCTATTTTATGGTCCTTAATTCCATCTGCAATGTCCCTTTTGCCATGGAATGTAACATATTCACAGGTTCCAGGGACTAGGGCATAGATAGTTTTAATTTTTTGGGGGGGAGGGGGCGAGGAGGACGTTATTCTGCCAACCACAGTGCCTGTACTAAACATGTAAATTTTAGAATTAATCTTCTCTAGTTGACTCCTTGGAGGTCAGAGGGGGATGAAGCTACTCAAGAAGAAAACATTTGAAACAAGCCAAATGACTTGTCAAAGGTCACTGCGTCTGCTGTAGATTAAACCACCATCACCACCACCACCCCTTTGTGAAAAATCAGGTCAAACAATTTTTTGGTCGTGGAGGTGGGGTTCTTCCTTTCCCCCTATTGGGGTGAAGTTAGAAGCGGACAGAAGATTTAAAAAACATGCCTATTTCACCTTCTACAGTCTATTCACTTTGCAGGGTTTTGTTTATTGGATGTGCAAGTCTTCTGTGTGACGAGTGTTAGAAGCAGGAGCACTGAACTCCATGATGTTAGGCTTTGGCAGCACGTGTTGATCTTCCCTAAGCACTGCGCTAACACCAGTGAGTGGAGGGTATGCTTCCTCACCCTGGGATAACTTTCAAATGTGGCCATTGACCCTTCCTCCCTAATTTTAAAGAAGTGGCCACTATCCAGTTTAGGACTGATTCTAGGAATGTTTCTGGACGTTGACTGGTTCAACAAATAGGCACAGAAAACCTGTGTGTTGGGTACTCTGAACATCATTTCATTTCATGCTCTGCAACCAAGGCTCAGAGAGGGTAAGTACGGTGCCCACTGCCCCTCAGCTGGTACCAATTATTAAACACTTGCTATATGTCAGGAGCCAAATTATATGGACCTAATGTCATGGTCCCCCTTCACACCCTCTTCCAACCTGCCAGGTGTTTTATGTTGATTTTAATCTCAATAATGCTGTGAGGTATTAGGCTGATAGCCATGGAGTGGCTTAGCCAGAATTCCGGTCTAGGTCCGTTTGACTCCAGGTTCTGTGTTCCCTTCAGGATATTGCCTCTAAAAAGGCCTCAGGTGCATTCTGGTAAGTATGTCCCCAAAGTCCAAGTTCTTCACACAACCCGTAATCGTATCACCAAGTTCACCAGGTGGCATGAACGCTGTAGGCTGCGTGTGCAGCTTCTGCAAATAAAGCTTCTGCAAACACATAGCGGCATGAAAGCACAGGAGGAAATGGAGAACTGTCTAGGTTCATCAATCGTGAAATAACCGTTTTACTGGTATGAGTATCTTTTTGTCTCATTATTATGCGGCAGTGAGTCATTTAGGGGAGGACCAAAAGGGAAAGTCCTGTCTCTTGTTACCTACAAGAAGTGTCAGTGAAAACCGCTCAGGCGGAGAGAGGCACAAAGTGGGCGCTGGAAGTCGAGCTACCACTTCTCGATCCCCCCCCGCTTTACCCGCGTGGCGGCCCCAAGGCGAGAAGCGCCGAAGGGGTTAAACACAGCTCACGGTAGTGGGGCACAGGGCCACCGCCCCTTCCCAGCATCGCCTCCCAGAATGCCTCAGGCCCCCAGCCAGTTCCCGCACCTCGCGAGACTCCGCCCAGCCCCTTTCCCGAACTACTGTCCGGCCCCCTTCCTTACCGAGCTCTGCGCGGGGCAGAGGAAGGGAGGGGAGGGCGGAAAAGACGGGCCGCGGGGCACGCTGGGAAGTGTGGTCCAAGAGTTTCACTCAGCCATATTCTTCCGGAGCGGGGGAGGCCAGAGAGGCAGCCGGGACTACGACTCCCAGCCGCCCTTTCGGTTTGTTTTTGTTCAAAAAAAAAAAACCCCACACTCCCCCTCCTCACTCTTCACACACACTCACACACACCCACGGCAGACACGCACACACCCGGGCGCCGAAGGGAAAGCCGCGTCTCGCTTTCCCGCCCCGCCGCCAGTCCGGTCTTGGCCTCGCAGTAGAGCGGGAAAGCGGAGGCCGGAGCCGTGACCTCTGACCCCGTGGTTATGCGGAGCCGCCGCATTCCTTAGCGATCGCGGGGCTATCTCCTTCTCCTTCGCCGCTGCCGCCGCCGCCGCCGCCGCCGCCGCCGCCGCGGGCGACTGACGCAGCGCGGGCGCGTGGAGCCGCCACCCCTCCCCCACCGCCGCCCTCGCGCCGGGTCTAGCGCCAGCCGGTCCCCGCGCGCCCGCCCCCTCTCCCCGGCCGCACCCGAGTTCTCGCGCGCCGCCGCCGCCACGCGCCCCCCGCCGCCGCCGCCGCCGCCGCCGCCGCCGCCGCCGCCCCGCGCCGCCGCCGCCGCCCCAGCCCACCCCGCCCGGAGGTCCCGCGTGGAGCCGCCGCCGCCGCCGCCGGGGAGGAGGAGGATGAAGGACAAACAGAAGAGGAAGAAGGAGCGCACGTGGGCAGAGGCCGCGCGCCTGGTGAGGCGGGCCGCCGAGGGGGGCTCGATGGGGGGCGTGGGGGGGTTGGCTTGCCGAGCACCCCCCACTGGGAGGGGGGAGGGGCGAAGGCCAGCCCACTGTAGGAGGGGGCGGGCCACCCTTTCTACTGGAAAGGGACAATCCCCCAAGGCGTTGGGTGGGGAGAGGTCCCCCGCCGGGTCGGAGGTGGCGCCTTTTTCTGCACGTCCCCCCTCTAAATTCCTGCGGAGGGGTCGAGCTGGCTGGCCGGCTCCTCCCCCTCCGGGCGGCGGGGCCCCCGCCTCCCCTCCCCCACTATTTGGCAGCTTCTATGGGGTCTGGGGAAGCTTCGTTTATGCACTCGGGGGAGTTAGGTTTCCGGGAAGGGTCGGAAGCTCCTCCCTCGCTTCCTGGTGGGCAATGGGGTGGTGCGTTTGACTCCAGGGGTTGGAAAGAGCCCCCAGTTTCAAGGACGCGAGTGGCATTTTGAGCTTTCGCAATCTAAACCAGGTGTGTGGAGGGAAGCAAATGCTTACTCCCAGCTTGAACCCTGAGCCTTGGTTCTCAAACTTTAGTGTCCTGTGGGGACACCTGGGGAGGTTGTTAAGAATGCTCATCCTAGGGCCCTACTTAAGACCTACGGAGTCTGAGATTCTGGAGTAGAGCTTGAATATCTTCATTTTAACCAGCTTCTCGGGTTGGTTGTAAAGCAGGTGGCCCACGTACCACACTTCTGAGATTCTGCTGACCGGACTTCACAAGCTAGACTGGAAACAGGCACTCTGCAGAGAACTAACTACACTTTGCAAAGAATGTATGCGTGTGTTCTCTCTTCCTTAGTGTCCTGGTGCATGTATACATGAAGTGTTGGGCAAAGACCAAGTGTCTCTGAAGATAATGCTCACTGAGGACTTAGCAAAGGAGAGAGTAATTTGAGTATTTGAAGCTGCCTTGTAATGGGGGTTGTGAATTTTCTGTTCTCAAAGTGTCAGAGGACTTGCAAGTGAAATATCTTCCTTTTGGATTTGCACCCACAAAGCTAAGACACTTTGAGACATGTTCTTATAAAATCTTGCTGATGACAGTAGTAACAGGTTATGCTTGTCTCAGAGATGTCACTTCCTCATAACTGTCACAAAGCAGGGTTATAGTGCAGATAGTATACTAGTCTCTTGACACCCTGTAGTTTATATGTAATTGCTGTAATTCACTTTTAATGATGAATGAAGCTCAACCTTCTAATCTTTCATTTTATTGGGAAGTAGGGTTCCTGCCTCAAAGGTGTTGTGCAAAAAAAGACAAATATGTGTTGGAGGTTTTTACAAATCTTTGGTACACCTTTTTCGTTCTTGGAGCCTGTAAAACTCAGTTAGTTATTGACTTAAAAGAACTAACTCTGTTTGGTTTATAGGGGAAATTAAACTGGTGTACCTGATCCTCTTCCTCAGGCATTTGTTGCCCAAGAAACAGAAGTAGCAATTAGTTTGTATGCTGAAGTTTTGTGCTTCAGTTAATTTGTTTTGGTTTGGCATATGAAATTTGCAGATTTTGAAGTACCTAAATACTTTTTTCAGGTTCAGTCAGATTTGGAAGCTTTGTTCAGCTTTCAGGATCTCTTGGTAGTTTCAGGATTTCTCCATTGTTGCTTTACCTGAAGGAGAGTAGAGGAGAGCCAAAAGGACATGCTCTCTTTCTTCTGGAGGTTGAGTCTGTTTATTGAAATTCTCCTCTGAGTTTCTGTTCTGCAGGTGTTTATGACTCTGGGCACCAACAGGAAATTTGCTTGCCAGAGTTTTACTTGTTAGAGGTAGGTGAAAGTACCTTTAAATCCTGTGTTATTTATGTCTTGACAGAATTCTAAAGTCTGCTCGTCTCAAAGCTTTGTTGGCTCTTCCTAGTTGAAAGTCTCTAGGAATTTGGGGTCTACTCTTAAGCCTCTTTAGGCTCTTGAATTTACGGTGATCTGCACTCCAGTATCTAAGTTGCTATTTCTGTTTTATCATTGGCTCAACTCATGCTAGATTATCCCAGTAAGTTCTTTCTCTTCTTTTACTTCTATGGTTCTTCATTAAAAAATAGTAAGTCCTACTTGGAATTACTTCTGGTGCTCTTAAACACATGAAAGATGACTTGTGGGTATATGGTGTGTAGTTTTGCCTGTCTTTTATTGTTTTTTGTTTAGAATTTTCTGTCCCTTTGGATGGGACTAGTTGGTGAGCGAGGGGGAACTTTTAGAGTTCTCTCCTCATTTGGGGAAAAAAAAATTGTTGTAACAAACCAAGTGCTGGAGAGTTTGTGAGGCTTAACACTGGCTAGAGAAAACCTTGACTCCAGTGAGCTATAATGATAGGGCTGGAGATTAGATCTAATTACTCTTTGGACAGGTGAATTTGGAGTGCTTGCAGTGGCGATCAGATGCACTTGCTTGGGGGCAGTTTCATATTGCTCCCAACCTTGCTCACATTGGTGGCTAAAGTGATACCAGGAGCCCTTTTAAAACTATTTTGGTAGGAAAGAAGAGACTTCTGGAAAATTTCAGTAGTGTAGTAAGCCCCAGGAGGTTGATTTTTGCAGCTGTTAATTATGTTGTTGAGAAGTAGATATTCTTCTTTCAAACATTTTGTAGTCTTGTTTTTCCTAGATGTAGGAGGTAGACTTTAGGGGGTTGGGTGGGTGTAAATCCTCCTACTTGTTAGGAACAATTTGTTTGGGAGAAATAGCTGAGTGGATTTCCCTTTAGATTGCATGCCCTTAAATGGATTCTCCCTGGCTTTGAGAAACTCTTCATTGCATGCTTTATCTTTCACTTTGATTCATGACTGACCATTCTTACATCAAACATTTTTTTCCCTTTGAAGTTGGAGAAGAGATACTTTTTTTTTTAAGTATGCTTTAGAAAGACAGACTAGGGATAGAACACTGCTGAATTGTTCTTATACTGAAAGCCGGAGGCATGTACAGTTTTAATAAAAGTGAAAACTTTGTATCTTTTGATGTAACTTCCCTTTAGAGATTTTGTTTCCTCTCTCTTAGATTCTCAGGCTCTTCCTGACTGCTGTTTAAATAATTGGTAGCTAATTTTTCAGTCATGCTTCTTTAAAAAAAAAAAATTACCATACAAAAATTCACTAGCTTAGCTCACAATTAGTATCAAAGAAGTTATATCTGTGGCAGTGAACATTAGTAGCTTGTATTGTGGGTTTGTTCAAGTCAACACTGCTTAACTTGGCAGTTAGGTTCTTGGAATACAAAGATGGATAAGGTTTGCCCTTGGGGAACTTATGGTTTTTCTGGGGATGGAGAAGGTCCAGACAGGTGAATAGAATTTCATTACAGCCATGGTCAGTGCCATCATAGATGTATGAATGGTAATAGACATCCTGGTTCCTGCTTATTGTCTAAGCATAATTATGAATAGCTCCTCCTTTTACTCTCAAGTGTCCTTTGGAAGATAAATTAGCAGTGTTGTGCAACTATGGGGCAATGAAAAGAGACATTTGAACTGTCTGGCAGAGAGCAGAGAAGGCTTCCTGGAGGAAGGTGCTTTCCGAACTGAATCTTGAAGGGTGAGTAGGAGTTAGGCCTGTCACAGAGGACGTAAGCAGGAGCTGGTAACAAAAAATAGGAGTGTGTGTGTTTATTTGCAGGGTGGAGAGTGTGGGAACTGGGTAGAACTACACATAGTTATTGGAACATAAAGTTTGTGGAGAGACAGGCAGAGATCAAATTGTGAGGGCCTTGTACGCCAGGCCAGCACACACCTACTTGGTGCCAGGCACTGTAGGCACTCAGTACATTATCTCTAATCTGTACAACAACTCTGAGAGGAAGATCTCAGTATCCTTCCTTCACAAACGAAGGAACCTAGGCTTAGGGTGGGTAGGTAACTTGCCCAAGTTTAGAAGACCAGAATTTGAATTCCTTAGAACCAGGTCTGTCTGGTTCTAAAACCTGTGCTTTTCCAGTGGACTAGTGGTCTCTCTGGAAGCTTCAGCTTTCGCTGTGTATAATTAGGTTTCTGTTGAAGGACTTTAAATTGGGAAAGTGATTAGGGCAGGTTTATTTTGTTGGACTGACTGGGGCTATATAGCAGGGTAAGTTATGCAAAAACGGGGATTTGGTCTTTTTTTACTGGTGAATTTTTAGAATTGTCCCTAGCACAAAGTGAGTATTTCACGTATTTGTTGAATGAAGGATGGCAGTGGAATACGAATGAATTTGAGGAAAGCGGGGCTGGTTGCAGGGATATTAGCGGAAAGGCTATTGTGTCAGGTCAGGTCAGAAACTGGTGGTTGGGAACTGGGGGACAGGTGAGAGTGAAGGGTGATGCCTGGGTTTCTGAATTAGGTGATGAGACAGGCTGCCGACCAACGAGAGGAATGTTAGAAGGCGGGGTGGTGGTGGTGGTGGATGAATTAGAGTAGGTGAGCATGTGGGACGTCCAGTACAAAACTGAGTATTTGGAGTCTGAAGCTTGGGAAGCAGTCCGCAGTCCAGGCTAGAGGTAGAGATTTGGGAGTTATCAGAATTTTGGTAGTAGTTGAAACTGTGAGAGATGATAATGACACCCAAGGAGAATGTAAAAACTGAACAGAGAGAGGCTAAGAATGGGACCATGGTAGAGGTTTTATTTCAGCAGCTACTCCTCCAAAACTTGCCTTTCTTTAGTGCTCAGGGTTCATGTTCTTCCACAGAGAGAACCTTCACAGCAGTCCTGTGGGACTGTACATTTTACTTGTGACAGAGCAGTACAGTACTTCGTTGTTAGGGTTGTTAAATGACTGCAAGATGTTGGTGTGGTTTGGAGTAACCTCAGCAGCTGCACTGGTAGAGATGGTACAGAGATATTGACAGCCTCTCTTTTTTCCTCCCTGAGAAGAATAACATTTATAAAACAACTCAGCTTTTTCAAGTGAGAGAGCTCTGGTTGCTCACTATGACCTTACTGCCAGGACTTAGTTATAGATGTCGCTAACGTAAGTGGGATGTTCCATTTCTCATTGTTTGCTTGCACCAATCATATAGGATCACAGCATCATGTTGCCAAATGGCAAAATGTACTGTGACAGTTAACAGAATTGCACAACCCAGTGGCACAAAAGCCATCATTTAAAAAATGTGGGTACTGGGAATTCCCTGGTGGTCCAGTGGTTAGGACTCTGTGTTTTCACTGCCAAGGGCACAGATTCAGTCCCTGTTTGGGGAACTAAGATCCTGCAAGTGTGGCCCCCACCCCAAAAAAAAGATAAAAAAATATGGATACTAATCAAAGTACCTTGGGAAAGAAAATCTAAATGCATTTCTTTTTTTTTTTGCGGTACACGGGCCTCTCACTGTTGCAGCCTCTCCCGTTGCGGAGCACAGGCTCCGGATGCACAGGCTCAGCGGCCATGGCTCACGGGCCCAGCCGCTCCGCGGCATGTGGGATCTTCCTGGACCGGGGCACGAACCCGTGTCCCCTGCATTGGCAGGCGGACTCTCAGCCACTGCGCCACCAGGGAAGCCCCTAAATGCATTTCTGTCTTATAATTTATTGCATAGAAAACTATGTATTCTGTGGTTTAGCCGTATTAACAGCATCAAGTTAAGCGGTAATCAAGGTTGCTAAGGCCCCACATATCATAACATGTATGCTAAGAGGTTGTGTGTTTTCAGAATTGAGAATTAGAATATTTCATCTAATTGCAGTCACTTTCAGCAACTAGTTAGATATATGTGTAATTTGGTTTCAGAAGTAATTTTGTCTGTGGAAAGACTAAATTGTCAGCAGCGGTACCTCATAGCAGAATTGTAGCCCATGTTATATAGTGATGGATGTAAATGGAAGTTGCACACTGAAATCAGAACACTTATATTTTCTTCAGGTACTAGAAAACTACTCAGATGCTCCAATGACACCAAAACAGATTCTGCAGGTCATAGAGGCAGAAGGACTAAAGGAAATGAGGTTTGTATGGCTCTTGTTGCTTAATGTCAGGGTTTCACAGGACACGTGTCTTCCTGCACTCAGGCAGTGATATGAGAAAGTCTGCATGTGCATATATGTGTACATACATACGCACACACACACGTCTGGTGGTGGTGTGGAACTATCTCCCATGTTGTGTGTCCTCTGGGTGGAGGGTGGGAGTGGCTCAACATTCATTTGTTTTTATCAGAGGTTCAGTGGCTTTCCCTATCCTTGCTCTCCCATAATTTCGACATGGAGCTTGTTTTTTTGTGTAAGGAGTCAGCACATTTTCTCATGTACTCTGTTTTGCAAGTTTCAGTGATAGAGAAGGGACAGACTCTGATAGGCTCCATCGTGTCTAAAACTTCCCTTCTCTCTATACCATATCTTTGAAGTCCTTTGTTTTAGGATCAAAGAAGGGTGGTCTAATCACCATAAAACCCACTGGCTTTTTTTCCCCCTACTGATTCTAGGCATTCATGATATGAGCATACTAAATTTGGAGGTGACCTTGATTTTCTTATCCTGTGATATATTTTTCCTAGAGAAGCAACAGATTGGAAACACAGAAAGAATTGCAGGCACAAACAAAAATCAGTGCCTGTCCTGAATCCTTTCTCTCCTCACCCCAACCTTTTTTAAAATTAAAATGAAAGAGGAGAGCACAGCACAGTTCCTTCTCGGGATTCAGAACAGACAGCATATATTCTGCTGGTTAAGCTTTAGCTGCTTGAAATTGATCTTTTAGGATCGAAAGATCCTCACTTTCCAGTTGTCAGTTCAAACATTCTCTAGCTGACGTTTTGTGGGGAGGGAAGATCAGGATTGTCTAGATACATTCATTTAAATACTACCTATGCACTGTGTAGTGTTATAATTGTTTTTTTTTGTTTGTTTGTTTTGTTTTTATGTGCTATTTCCCATCATGCTGCTGTCTGCACTGCTGTTGGACCACTGTGCCTATAGAAGGTAAATTAGTCCCTTTGGGACAGATGGAGTTGAGAACCTAACTTGTTTCTGCTTCTAGCTCTTACAGGAATTATGAAGCAGTCATGGTGGCTCGTGATGAGTGAGCAGCTCTGTGATTTGTAGACAGAGGTATAGTGTGTAGGAGTCACACTGTTTCAAGAAAGACTCTGCCAGCATGCCTTTCCCCACTGTAGCAGAGACATTAGCACACCCACTTGATACTCCAGATTCTGCACAAGGTTTCTTTTAGAGATTGGTTCTTCGTGAAAATTTTTTTTTTTTTTTTAGCATCCAGTGTGTTCCAAAGCCGAATAAGTAATAGGGTTTTTTTAATGGCTTTTTTAGACTCAGAATTTATTTTTAACACTCTGCATAAATTAGGGCCTCTAATTCTGAAAAATGCTGAGAGGCTTTACTTGAGATATTTATATTTATTTAACATGCTGGGGAGAGGGAAGAGAAGGTGCACAGGTGAACCCTAGCACTAACATGCTAGCGCCAAACTCAGTTAATATTAATAATGGACATTTGTCTGTATTTTTGATAGCTTTTCTGTTTTAAGATTTAGTAAGTAGTCGCTAACTCACATGAGTTGTCATTGTTTTGCGACCTACTGTTGTAGCAGGGACCATGATATAACTTAATATGCTATCTCTTTTTGGTTTAATGTTTGAGCATTATTGGGTACTAAATCCATGTGACTTTCTATATTCAAATTTAAATGATTGCTCCTGGGTAGATATAAAATAAAACCCATCTTTCCCCCTTCCCAACTGACAAAAAGCAAATGAAATACTGTTCCTTTTGTGTGTTTATTAGAAAATGTTAACTGGAAAAAAAAAGTGTGCTTATTTTCTTGGGACAGCACCAGTGATCCTGTGGTTTTTGTGTTGAAAATGTTATGTGGCAGTTTCTGAGCATGATACGCAGGTTGGAATATAGATGCTAGGAAACTCGGTTTTGTTTTTAATTAACATTAAAATTTAATTTAAATATTTTGGGTAAATAAAAGTATTGGGTAATTTTTTTTTCAAAACTCCTGAGTGTACCTGAAAAATCATTGTGTAGTGTTTCTAAATTTCTTGAGAGTTTGGTTCATATTGTCAAAAGGCACTAAAGAATTGTCAGGTATGGAGTGGAGATATCAGATAGCATGTCTTATCCCAGAGCTCTCTGGGTGTGATTTATGTGAATTTCATTTGTTGCTCTTTTGCCACTTTCAAAGTAGAATTCTTGTCATGGGATGTTTTCTTTTATATTTCTTCCTCTTTTTCTTGATTTAAGAGTGAGTTAAAGGGTATTAGAGCTTTGAGTAAGTAGACATATTGATTTGTATGACCACCTTCCATCCTTGTATGTTTTTACAGTGGGACATCCCCTCTTGCATGTCTTAATGCCATGCTACATTCCAATTCAAGAGGAGGAGAGGGGTTATTTTATAAACTACCTGGCCGAATCAGCCTTTTTACACTCAAGGTAAGTAATATAAACTCTACTTTAGTGCAGTGGTTCTTCAGCTTTTAGTGTTCCTAAGAATCACTGGTAGGTCTGGAATGTGGCCCATGAATTTGCATTTCTAATAGGCAGGCAGGTGATGCTGATGCTGTTTTTCTGAAATGGCGCATTGAGGTGTTCTGGTGTGAACAGAGTATTAGGAATTATTTAGTCATATCGGCTATTGTGTCTGTATTCAGTTTTTCCTTGTTTATATCTGCAGATTGTATGCAATAGAGGGATAAGTATGTGTGGGGGTAATTGCAAATGTGCCTTAATTATAGTTTTGTTTGTAATATGTGAAGGATAAATTACTGGACAGCCAAGTAAGACCTAGTCTATGGAAAATAACTGAAATGTGAAAATACTTGTGGAAATTCAAAAACTCAGCATTTACCAAGTGACACTAATTACAAAGCAAGAGAACTTAAATCAGGTTCAATTCGTAAGCTTAAATAGAGCTGAAATGAACAAGCTAATTATTTTTCTATGATTTGTGATATACATCATTTAAACCAGGGATTGGCAGATTTTTTTCTGTAAAGGACCAGAAAATAAATATTGTAGGTTTTGTGGGCCACACTGTCTCTATCGTAACTATTCAACTCTGCCATTGAAGCAGGAAAACAGCCACAGAGAATGCACAAACAAATGGGCATGGGTGTGATCCAATAAGACATTATTTATAAAAAGAAGCAGTGGGCTAGATTTGGCTTGGGAGTGTAGTTTGCTGACTCCTAATTTAGACATAGTTAACCTGTTGATGGTGAGAAACTGAAAATTTGATGCTGATCCTTATAATCTTCCAAAATGTCGTTATAAATTGCAGTAGTCCATAAACAGACTTTTCTCTTTTAGTTTTGTTTTTGATAGACTTGTTTTCTTTAATTAATTAAAAATTAAACACTCGAACAAATACCAACTATATAACCTGTGGTCATAAAACTTGATCTTTAAGTACACATCAGATGTATCTTATGTTCAGATATCTGTGCTGTTCTCTATGTTGTTTTTATTTGTAGTATTTCAGACTTTAAAAGGCAGCATAATGTAATGTCAGAAACTGAGCCTTGGAAGAGTCAGAGCCCTGAATTCAAAATTTAGCTTTGTCACCTGGGACAGATTTAACCCCTCTTTATGGTGGTGTATGCATCTCTGACAGTCAGTCCTTAATAAATGGTACCCTTTATGATATTCCTTTAGGTTCCTTATCCTTAATTGCTTGTTAATGGCATTTTTCTATTATATATTATTAAATATATTGTAATTATAGGTAATTATGTATAGTTATAGTTGTGTGTATTATATGTGTTACAAATGTGCCTGTTAGTGGAACATTTCTCTTTTAAGAGGGAGAAGAAATACCTATTTCTATGGATACCTTAAGGATAGGAATTGAGTTTCATTTGTCCTTGTAATTTGGCTCTGGGCAGAATTCTTGGCATAGTCCATGTTTAATAAATTTTTTTTAAAATAAATTTATTTACTTATTATTTTGGCTGCATTGGGTCTTCGTTGCTGCATGTGGGCTTTCTCTAGTTGCGGTGAGTGGGGCTACTCTTCGTTGCGGTACGGTGCGCGGGCTTCTCGTTGCAGTGGCTTCTCTTGTTGCGGAGCACGGGCTCTAGGCACATGGGCTTCAGTAGTTGTGGCACGTGGGCTCAGTAGTTGTGGCTTGTGGGTTCTAGAGCGCAGGCTCAGTTGTGGCACACAGGCTTAGTTGCTCCGCAGCATGTGGGATCTTCCTGGACCAGGGCTCGAACCCGTGTCTCCTGCATTGGCAGGCAGATTCTTAACCACTGCGCTACCAGGGAAGTCCCTGGTAGACTTTTAGCTTGGTTGATCATCCGTGCGTGCTATCCGTGCGTGTCTCTTTTAACATTTTGACCTGTTAGAAGGCGATATGTGCAAATGCAACAGAAAGTAAAATGCAGCAGGGAAAGTGAAGGTAGCCCATAAATTCTGCGATTTGTAACCTAAATGATAATTTATATTAATAATATTTGAAAAAATTGGATTATAATTTCCTTATAGCTTTACTGCTTGTTGTATTCAGTTAATATATTTGCCATGATGGCATTGATACATACAGGCACACCTTATTCTCCACCACTGCCCCCGCCCCTCCCAGGGCTCCTTGAGAGTCTCAAGTATCGATTAGTCTTATTAATTGCCTCATTATCACCACACTATCTTCCAGAAGTTGTGCAGGCATTTACTTTATTGTTATTTGGGAATGGATAAGAAAGGATACCAAAAATCTGAACCAGCTGATTACCATCCTATCCTCATCACCCGAGGACCCAGGTCTGCTGAATAAAGTACAAGGTGGTGCATTTTTTCCTTTCTTATCCTCATTTGAAGAAATTTCAAACCTACAGAAAAATTGGAGTACTACACTGAACACCCCACCTATCTTGCTTTCTTCCTAATTGTTACAAGTTTGCCACATTTGCTTTATCCCTCTCTACATATATATGCTTTTTTTCCCAGAACCATTTAAAAGTGTTCAACTAGTACTGGTACTTTACCCTTACATATCTTAGAATGTATGTCTTAGGAGCAAGGACATTGTCCTACATAACCACAATACCATTGTCATAGTCAAGAAACTTAATGATACAGTCGTATATAATATATAGTCCATATTCAGTTTTTTTCTAGTTCTAAAAATATTCTTTCTTTATTTTTGGCTGCGTTGGGTCTTCGTTGCTGCACGCAGGCTTTCTCTAGTTGTGGCGAGCGGGGGCTACTCTTCGTTGTGGTGCGCGGGCTTCTCATTTTGGTGGCTTCTCTTGTTGTGGCTCATGGGCTCTAGAGTGCAGGCTCAGTAGTTGTGGCTTGCAGGCTCTAGGCACGCAGGCTTCAGTAGTTGTGGCGCGTGGGCTTAGTTCTGCGGCGTGTGGGATCTTCCCGGACCAGGGCTCAAACCCTCGTCCCCTGCATTGGCAGGTGGGTTCTTAACCACTGCACCACCAGAGAAGTCCTGTGGCATTTTTTTGGTCTGTTTCTCATGTGTTAAGGAGAAGCATGTGCAGAATGGCTTGGTATTTTTCTCCCCACTGCCTGGAAATCTCTTCTAGTGGGCCATCAACGTCAGAAACCATGTGGTTTCACTACTTAGGAGTTTTTTCAGTTCTGAATACATTTGTGTGGACTTATCTATGGTTACCAAAGCTTTACTGATAAGCTGGAGTCTTTGGGGGCATGCCACAGGGTTCCTTC
This sequence comes from Orcinus orca, assembly GCF_937001465.1. Taxonomy (NCBI): domain Eukaryota; kingdom Metazoa; phylum Chordata; class Mammalia; order Artiodactyla; family Delphinidae; genus Orcinus; species Orcinus orca. The sequence goes on along the minus strand of NC_064574.1, from coordinate 26,943,942 downwards.
TCTGATAAAAGTTGTTCTGGGTAATGCGATGGTACATTTGACACTATATGTAGATGCTTGCATCAGGCCTTAGAATTAGTACTCAGGGATGTGTGGGAGAGGTGAAATCTATCCATGCTTTGAATTCTTGTTTTGAGTTGCTTTTCTTAAGCTTTTCCTGAAGTCAGCTGTCAGTGTCCATCATTGCCTGGTTAGAGGTGGGATTTATATTGTTTTTTACACTTGGAATTTCCCATCCTTGTAAAACCAGTGAGAGCTCCTTTGTAGTGTTCTACATTTTTATGACTGTCATGCTGAACTACTTTGCTTTTGTGACTAGGTGTTTGTGTCATTGGTGAGTTTAACCTGGGTTGTGAGTTGTCATTGCAGCACTCACTGTCAGTCATGACTGCAGTCATCTGAACATTGTTCAGTTTTATTGTGGAATGATGCTCAAGTCAAAGTGTCATGGCCATTTGCACTTTATTATACCTTATGTAGTGATAGAGGGCTCAGCCTTAGGGGGGGTCCTTTAATTCAACTAACAAGTCCAGTTGAATCTTTTTAGTATGTAGAATATATATTTTTAAAGTATTAAAAGATCTTCTTGGTAAAAAAATAAATGACTACACTTAAAGTATCCATCCATTAAAATTCACTGTTTGCAAATAAAAGAAAAGCAAATGGAGGACGAGAAGGAGGTAATTTTTGCAGTTTCACAATGTTATTTATAGATCTACAATTAAGTTTTTCATATACAACTCCACACTTGCAGTGATTCCAGAACTATTTATATTACCATTAAATACTGAGGAGACTTCCATACAGTCAAATCATAGAGTCTGTCATTTGCGAGGCAGGACCAGAATCCATTTTGATTTTTGATAGGTACGCGTCAAGCAAAGTGGGCTTCTAAAAATGCAAGTCATATCATCCACTGTCCTGCGTGGCCCTTGCCTACCTCTTTGATCTCTCCTGGCACCTTCTCCTTGGTCATTATACTTCAGCCACCCTGGCCTTCATTTACTCTGTTTCTCAAAGGCCCCAAACTTGTGTCCACCTCAGAGCCCTTGCACTTGCTAGCCCGTATGTCTGGAAAGCTCTGGGGTAACTTCTTGTCATTTGGTTGTTAGTCCAGAAGTACCTTCTCAGTGAGGCTTTCTCTAACGGTAGTTCCAGTTCCACAACATTATGAGGATTTTGGTTGTTGCACAGTCCTGCCTTGTTTGTTTGGTTACTGGGTTATCATTAGCCTCCCTCCACTTGAATGTCAGTGCAGGGACTTGGTTTTCACTGTATCTCCTGTGTCTGGCAAATAGTACATAATGTAATAAATATTGGCTGAATGGAAAGTAGAAGATAGCATCATCAATATCTTAAGCCAACTAGTTCTCCTTGTAGTCTACCTTTCTTTTATATGTTTTATTATAGAATATGCATATTCTGGGTTATTTTTTCTTCTCAGCAAGGCAACTTCTAAGAACCCTTTTTTTTTTTCTTGCTCTCTTTAGAGCAATTCTACGTTAATCTGTGAAAGAATCTGCTGACACTAGAAATAAATCTTGGGACTTCCCCAGCGGTCCAGTGGTGAAACGCCACGCTTCCAGTGCAGGGGGCGTGGGTTTGATCCCTAGTTGGGGAACTAAGATCCCACATGCCATGCGTGGTGTGGCAAAAAAGAAAAAAAAAGAAAGAAATCTTTCCCAGGCTGTGGCCATAATGTGGTTCTTCTAATTGCTGAAGGCAGAAACTGAGCCATTCGAAACAGTTTGAATGTTTTAGGTATCTTTTAGGTATCATGTTATTCTTTTTAGTTTTGAACTTTGGTCATCATCTTTGTTAGAAAAAAAGAATTTCTTTCATATAAAATGGTAGTGACGTTTTTAGATGATGTCTTTTATAGTCTGTGTTAGCTTTATCAAATATATGATCTTTTTAGTGCGTAGAATTCTAGAATTTTAGTGTGGAAGGGGCTCTCAAATCATCCGGTTCATTTGCATTTTGCAGGTAGAAAACTGAACTTCTAACAGATTAGGTTTACCCATGACCGTGTGTCCTTGCAACAAATGCATTTGGCCAAGTTGGGACTAGAACCCACGGCTCTACCTTTTGAGTTTGATTTCTTTTCATTATGCCAATTCAGAATAAAGAGTTTTTCTTCAGGTTTTAGGATCTTTGGTTACTTCATCTTTTTAAAGCGTCTTATGAGTGCCTTGATACTTCTCAGAATGTTAGTTTTATTCTCGTAATGAAAATTCTTATAATTGTTAAGCAAAAGTAGCTTTTCATGTCCTTAGATGTGTACTCTTCAGTTATGGGCGGTTGGTTTGAATTTCTGCCCTCTGCATTAATCATATTGGCATTTCTGATCGTGGTCATTCTTTTCTGTACCAGAGTGAGTGGTATATGGTGGTAGTAAGAGCACTGGAGTCAGCTTGAGGTCTGGGGTCCAGCATAGTGCCTCAGGTCCTATGGAAAATCTCCATTTATACTTCTTTGTCTCTAACACTGAGAAGTTGAAATAGATTGGTCATTTAAATACTTCAGGTGTAAAACCTTTCATATCATGAAATGGAGCTGCATGATGTAGATGACTGTGAAACTGCTCTGGTTGAAACAAGCATGAAGACCCCGCTTCTCCATCTGTCGTGGATTCTGCCATCCCTATCCCATTCTCCAAGCACCCAAGGCATCTTTCCCAGACCCAGGAGCTCTGTTGAAAACCTCCTAGAGTGAAAATTCAGTGAAGATCCTTCCTGTGCTCACATTTTAGCATCTAGACTATTTTGTGTGAAAAGTAAGTCGGCCCTGGATATTTTTCTTTCCTGTTCTTTTGTGATGCATTTGGTATTTACTGGAGGCTGACTGTTTTATTACAAACCCTTTCCCACTCTGTACTGCATAGGAGGCCTACTTAGTAGAGCAGTACCATTTACTCTGGTTAGTGGTAGCAGTAGTTTGGTCTTGATGGAGGCTTTGACCCGTCATTTGGTAAAAGTTTCCTTATTGGAGTAATTCTCAAGGGCCGCCTGGATCCACCTTTGAAAAATGGGGTATTCTGTTGTCTGACAGGATATTCAGCAAGCTCAGGGAGAAAAGAGAACTTCATTGTTAATGGAGCCCTGGTTAGACTCTGGTTTGCCTAAGAGGTGAGCAGCCTTTTGTCCTGCTACCTCCAGAAGTTCAAAGCCCTGTAAGAATGAAGTGGTAAATGATAAAGGTCAGGGGACAGAGGTTTGGAAAGCACTACCACTGGAATTATTTTTTATAGCTCAGAGGGGTGGGCAGGATGATAATTTCAAGGTTTCTAAAGCAGTATATATATATTTTAACAAAAAGGTTATAAACATTTTTTAAGTGTTATTTTAAAGCATCAGGGTTCTAGGAAAATGAGGAGCTTGTATGTACTTCAGGCTTCCTTGGGACTGTGTGAAAAAATGCTTAAACTTTTCTGTGGTCAGCCAGTATGAAAACTGCGTTTGATCTCTTCTCAATCCTTCATATCAGACTTTTGGGGAGGGTTGTTTGAGGAACTTGTTTAGTGTCAGAAAGTTGCTTCTTATTCTAGTTTACATAATCTGGTAGAAAAGATGAAACTGATGCTTAATCGAGTGCTAACTATATTCCAGACAGGCATCGTACTGCTCACGTTGGTCTCTTGAAACATAAATGTGTTTCCTACTCCTGTACTAATGGGGGAAACAGCCTGAGAGAGTTTAAGTAAATGGTATGAAGTCATGTTTTTGGTTATTTGAGAGGTTGGTATTTAACAGACGGAGGACAGGTCAGGATATTCTAAGTTTCTCCCAAATGAGTTGGCTCTCAAATATGTGAGATGCATACTCAAGGTTCTGAAAGAATGACTTCAAATTCTTTGTGCATCATGAGGCAGGAGAAGAACAGGGAGCCAAAAAAGATGTCTATTTTCTTCTGGAAGATGCTGTCTTCTTCGATTCAGTTGTACTAGATGGGCTTTGAAACGTGTGCTTTTCTAGTCAGGTAATCCTTTTGTTTTAGTTTTCTCTTTGGCTCTTTATGCCAGCTTTTCTTTGGTAAATTAACTCCTGACAATTCTTTTAAAACTCCTTATTTTTTTTTTTGTCTGCATTTCCACTGCCACCTTAGTCTAAGTTATCCTTGTACGCTAGCTACTGAAATAGCTCCTGCCTGGTCTACTTGCTTTCACTTTTGCCTCCTTAGAATCCAGTTTGCTCTTTTGTAATCCACAAAGCAGCCAGAGGGGTTTTTTAAAAAACAATTTGATCATGACACATCTCTATTTGATTCAAGTCTGTGGTTTCCTATGGTGTTTACCAAAAAATCCAAACCTTGCTCAGCCACACTGCCCTTCTTTCAGTTCTTTGAATTCCTTAAGCTCTTTCCAGTTTTAGGGTCTTCTATTTGGAACTCTCTTCTCTCCACTTCTGCCTGGCTCAACTTAATGAGTATCAACTTAAATCTCAGTCCCTTAGAGGAGCCTTCTCTCTAAATTGGGTTTTCCTGTTGTGCCCTGAACTTTACTTCTTTTCACTTACAACTTTATAATTATATAATTATTTGGATGATTGTTTGATGTCTCTCCTGACCAGGTCTTAGGGCAGAGAATCTGTATTATTTTGTTCTGGGCTATATCCTCAGCATCTCTCCTAGTAGGTGCTTAAAAATGTTTGTTAGATAAATGCAGTGGAAAAAGCATAGAAGGAGGTTGTTATGACTTGATTGGTAGCAGTTCTCTATGCCAAACAGTAGAATTGGTTCAGAATAGTAATTGTTAGTATTAAAACTGAAACATGTAGTACAGAATGTTTATCAGGATCTCTTTTTCAGGGAATGGAGTGTTTGAAAACCTCCAAAGTGTAAGCTTTGTTTTCTCAAAAGAAAGAAAAAGTAATGTCCGGTGTTGCCTTTGAAATCTAGTGCCGTATTGATTCCTGAGATTCTGTGTTTGCCTGCCTTCTTTTTTCTATTGCCTCTCCCTGAAAACTTTTAGGATCTTATTTCCATGATTACATGCTTTAGTGTGGGTCTTTTTGCACTCCGCATGTCTTACTTAAATGTCTGATGATTTTTGGTTGAGGGCTATTCTTGACTCTTAAATATTAGCGGGAACTTCAGTGTATTGTGGTTTTGTGGCTTCACTTGTCTCCTGCAGCAGTAGGTACTGGTTGTCACTTAGATGTATGGTACTGGAGTAGGGGTGCCCATCTCCTCCTAATGTAGACTTAGCAATTCCCACGTTCTCAATTCCATACCTCATCCTTGTCTGCCATGTACCTGGTTTAAGTTCTGAGCCTGTCTGGAATTTAGGGGATGAATCTGCTTGGGTCTTTTCAGTATCTCCTAGATTACTGTAATAGCTTCCTAACTGGTCTCCTTACTTTGCTCTTGCCACCCTCCTCAACACTGGAGCCAGGAAATTTTTTTAAAAGCTCATAGAGGGGCTTCCCTGGTGGCGCAGTGGTTGGGAGTCCGCCTGCCGATGCAGGGGACACGGGTTCGTGCCCCGGTCCGGGAAGATCCCACATGCCGCTGAGCGGCTGGGCCCGTGAGCCATGGCTGCTGAGCCTGTGCGTCCGGAGCCTGTGCTCCACAATGGGAGAGACCACAGCAGTGAGAGGCCCGCGTACCGCAAAAAAAAAAAAAAAAAAGTTCAGTCAGACTGTGTCATTCCTCCCACCCGGCTTCACTCAGGGTAAAGGCCAAAATCCTTAGAGTTGCTTGCAGTGCCCTTTCGCCATCTTCGTCCCACCCTCACTCCCATCTCTCTTCCTCTTACTCTCTCCCCTTGTTCACTCTGCTTGACAAACACAGTGGCTTCTTTGGTGATCCTTTAACATGCAATCGCTATTCGTCTCCAGGATTTTGCCTGTGCTGCTTCAGCTGTCTGCAGTGCTTTCCCCCAAACACCTTCTTGCCTCGCTCCCCCACCTCGTTCAAGTCTGTGCTCGAATTGCACCCTGATGCCTCCACACCGCATAGCTCTCCCAGTCCCCCTGTTCCCTGCCTTACGTTTTTTTTCTTGATATTTATCACTGTGTGATATACCATATTATATATGTTTTGCTTATTGTTATTGTATGTCTCCTTTGACTAGAACTAGTCCTCTAGGGGAGGAGTTTTTAATTTTAGTTAATGCCGTCTCTTCAGCCCCTAGGAAAAAGTAGGTACTCAGTATTTGTGTGAGTAAATGAATCATAGTTTATTTCTTTTAATTTGGTAATATAGTGAATTAGTTCAGTAGAATTTTTTCCAGTGCTCAAGCATCCTTGTATTCCTAGGATAAATGTCACTTTGACATGGTTTTCTTTTAAATAACACGTCATTGGATTTAGAGTATGAATAATTTATTTAGGATTCTTACACCTGTGTTCATAAGTGACCGATCTGATATTTTGATTTCAAACCTTGCCGTGTTTTGGTATTAAAACAAGCTGTGCTGTTTTCCCTCCATTGATTTTTGCAGTAGTCTCTTTAAGACAGAGATTATTTGGGTTTTTTTGGTAGAACATGCCTATGAAGGCTACTGGGTGTGATGTGTCTTACTTTGAGAATATGTTGTTTTTAACTTTTAAAAATTGTGAAATATATAAACTATACAAAAGAGAATATATGCAAATTTTGTTATTTTAGATAATAATAACTGAGAAATAAACTGCACACTGTATCCACCAGCCAGCTCAAGAACAGAACATCCTCTGCACTCTTTGAAACCTCAGCGCATATCCCTTTCTCTCCCTGTGGAAGATAACCACTGTTCTAATTTTCATATTAATCATTACCTTGCTTTTATTTCCAGGTTTGTCCACATGTGTATATATTGCTGAACATGCTTTAAAAATATCTTTATGTGAATGGAATCACGTTGTATGTATTTTTCTCTCACTTGCTGCTTTGTGCTTATCATTTCTGAGCTTGATGTGTGTTGGTGCATTTAATTGAAATACATCATATTTTCTGCTATATGCTGTCTTATGGTGTGAATATTCCGTGATTTCTTTGTCCATTCTGCTCTTGGTGTGCATTTGGGTTGTTTCTAGTTCTTGCTGTAACAAACACTGCTGCATTGAATACTCTTGTACGTCTCTTGGCGCATGTGTTCGGTAGCTTCTCTAGGGTGTGTACATTGCTAGGAATGGGACTGACCAGGAGGTTTTGCACCTAATCATCGTGAGTAGGTAGTACAGCTGTTTTTCGTATGTAATCGTATGAATTTGTAAAGTAATCGTATGAATTTACATTGCTTTCGTAGTACATGAGAATTCCTGCTGTTCCACAGCCTGAGTATTGTGGGTGTAAATTAGTATTTTTGTTCAGTTTTTAAAATACGGTATCATTTACCTACAGTAAAATTCACCCATTTTGATGTACTAGTGTACAGTGTACTAGTGTACAGCTCTATGAGTTTTTTTTAAAAATTCATTTTTTTTTTTTAGTTCACATTTGTGTTGACATTTTATTTGGCATTTTAACAGTGCTATTTAAAGGTATGCTATACGTGTCTTGAATGCAGTTGCTCCAGTAAATGCTTTTGCTAAAACATGCTTCTCCCTCCCCTAAAAATTCAGTTTTATATTTATATACAGTAAAATTCACCCTTTTCCGGTTATAGTCCTTTGAGTTTTTTGTTTTTTGTTTTTTTTTAGTCCTTTGAGTTTTGACAGACATACAGATGTGTAACTGCCACCATAATTAAGATATAGAACAGTTCCATCACCCCAGAAACTACCCCCTTGCTTTTTTGTAGTCAGTTCCTCTCCCGACCCCAGCTCCTGGCCAGCTATTGATTTGTTTTCTATCCTTGCAGTTATGCCTTTTCCACAATGTCATGTAAATTGATTTATACATTATGTAGCCTTTTGAGTCTGGCTTCCTTTGCTTAGTGTGAGGTGTCTGAGATTTAGCTATCTTGTAACGTACAGTATAGTTCCCCCTTACCCGAGGTTTCACTTTCTGCAGTTTCAGTAACTGGTGGCCAACTGCAGTCTGAAAATACTAACTGGAAAATTCCAGAAGTCAACAATTCATAAGTATTAAATTGCACACTGTACTGAGTAGTGTGGTGAAATCTTGAGCCATCCTGTGCTGTCCCGCCTGTGATCACCAACCATCGACCTCATCTCCTCCTGGCATCCAACCACTGATGTTGTCATGGCTCAGTGATCTAGGATTACCTGAAGCAGATGATCTTCCTCTTGAAGAAGGTCAATAGTGGCCTAACACTACGTCACAATGCCTACATCATTCACCTCACTTCATCTCATCATGTAGGCTTTTTTCATCTCATATCATCACAATAAGAAGGGTGAGTACAGTACAGTAAGATAATTTTGAGACAGAGACCACATCTACATAACTCTTACTATAGTTCTATTTTATTATTATTGTTGTTAATCTCTTACTGTGCCTAACTTATAAACTTTATCATTGGTGTGTATGTATAGGAAAAAACGTAGTATATATAGAGAGAGAGTTCGGTACTATCTCGGTTTCAGGCTTCCACTGGGGGTGTTGGAACATATTCCCCATGGATAAGGGGGGACTACTGTATATCAATAATTTGTTCCTTTTCAGTGCTGAATAATATCTCATTGTATGGATCTACCATGTTTTGCTTATCCATTCCTCAGCTGATGGACGTTTGGATTGTTTTCTCCTTTGGACTACTAAGAGTAGTGCTATGAATATTTGTAGACAAGTCTTGTGATAAACGTTTTAATTCCTCTTGGGTAGATGCCTAGGAGTGGAATTGCTGAGGTGTGTTGTAATTACTGTTTAGTTTTCTAAGAAACAGCCAACCTGTTTTCCAAAGTGGCTATATAATCTTACATTCAAGTTTTTTGTTCTTTAGTAAAATTTTTTCTTTTTCCCCGGCAGTATTATTTTTTTCCTGAAGTCTGTTTTGTTATTGATATAGCCCATCCAACTGTCTTATAATTAGGTTTTTTTTTTTTTTTTTTTTTTTTTGCGGTACGCGGGCCTCTCACTGCTGTGGCCTCTCCCGTTGCGGAGCACAGGCTCCGGATGCGCAGGCTCAGCGGCCATGGCTCATGGGCCCAGCCGCTCCATGGCATGTGGGATCCTCCCGGACCGGGGCACGAACCCGTGTCCCCTGCATCGGCAGGCGGACTCTCAACCACTGCGCTACCAGGGAAGCTCTATAGTTAGTTTTTGCATGGTATATTTTTCCATCCTTTTGCTGTTAACCTGTCTATGTCTTTCATGTTTCTTTATATTTTTAGTTGGATCTTATTTATTTTTATCCAGTCTAATAATTTCTACCTTTTAATTAGGATGCTTGGACCATGTACATTTCATGTAATTATTGATAAGGTTGGATTAAGTCTTCCATCTAGCTCTTTGTTTTCTCTTTGTCCTATTTTCCTTCTTTTCTTTTCCTGCCTTCTTTTGGATTGAGTATTTTTATTTTTTATTCATATTTCTTTGAGACATTTATTTATTAAAATTTTTTAATTGAAGCATAGTTGATTTACAGTGTTTCAGGTGTACAGCAAAGTGATTCAGCTATATATATATATATATACATATATATCTATTCTTTTTCAGATTCTTTTCCATTATAGGTTATTACAAGATAATGAATATAGTTCCCTGTGCTATGCAGTAGACCCTTGTTTATCTATTTTATATATAGTAGTGTGTATCTGTTAATCCCAAATTCCTAATTTATCCCTCCCCCTACCACCTTACCCCTGGATTGAGTATTTTTAATATTCCCTTTTATCATCACTGTTAGCTTATTAACTATATCTGTTTTTTCCCCAGAGGTTGCTTTATTATTTACAAAATGCATCTTTAACTTCTCACAGACTACCTTTAAATAGTATTATACATTTCACATAAAATGTAGCATCCTTGTGATGCTGTTCTTCCATTTACCCCCTCCTAGTCTTTGTGCTATTCTTTTCATACATTCTACTTCTATATAGGTTATACATGTCACAAAGCATTACTACTTTTGCTTTAAACAATTCTTATAAAGAAATTTAAAAATGGGGGGAAAAGTCTTATTTTACCCACATATTTACCATTTCTAGTATTCTTCATTTCTTTGTGGAGGTCCAGGTTTCCATTTGTTACTGTTTTCCTTCCTTCTGAAGAACTTTAACAGTACTGTGGTGCAGATATGCTGTGACAGATTCTCTCAGCTTTTCCTCATGTGACAACGTCTTTATTTTGCCTTGAAGGCTATTTTATCTAGAAAGGTTCCCACCCCCACCCCCAGCATTTTAAAGATGCCAATCCTTTGTTTTCTGGTTTGCATAGTTTCTGATGAAAAGTTTGTGGTAATTCTTATATGTGTCCCTCTTTTTTTCTGTTGCAGCTTTGAAGATTTTTCTCTGTATTATAGGTTTTGACAATTTGATTATGAGGTACCATGGTGAACTTTTCAGATCTGTGGGTCAAATTTGAAATATTTTCAGCCATTTTTTCTTTAATTTTTTTTTCCTGTCATCCTGTTTCTTCTGGAAGAAAGACATGTGTGTTTGACCACTTTATATTATACCACAGGTCACTGATGCTCTGTTAATTTTTCCAATCTTTTGTTTCTGTGCTTCATTTTGAATACTTTCTGTTGCTACTGATCTTTTCTCCTGCAGTATCTAATTTGCTTTTAATCTGATCCAGTGGATTTTTCATTACCGATCATGTATTTTTCATCATTAGAAATTCCTTTTTTTTCTTATTTTATATCTTCCTTTTTTCTCATTGTGTTCATTCTTTTAATCCTTGATCATAGTGCATGCGTTTATGGTAGCTGTTTTAAGTCTTTGTCTACTAAGTCCATCTCTGTCATTTCTGGGTCTTTTGCTGTTGACTCTTCTGCTTGTGAGTCATATTTTCCTCCTTCTTGGCGTATCTAATAGTTTTTGTTTGGATGCTGACAATGTGAATTTTACAATGTTCAGTGCTACAGTCTATCTTCCTTTCAAGAGTGTTGGGCTTTATTTTGGCAAGTCATTAGGTTACTCCCTTTGGATTAGTTTACTCCCTTTGAGGCTTGTTTTTTAAGCTTTGTTAGGGCAGGTCAGAGTAGCCTTTTCTCTAAGGATGATTTAACTCTCCTACTAAGATACTTCCCTTCTGGGGTCTCTACCAGATGCCTCCGATGGTTAACAATGTCGCTCCACTCTGACTAGTTGGTAACTCCTAAGTCTCTAGGCCTTCTGTTTGGCGGAATTACCTCTGGGAATTACTCAGCCATTCATTGCCCAGCCTAATGGAATTTCACCATACACATATGCAGAGACCCTATGCAGATTTTTCTGCAGAGCTTCCTTCTCTCTGGAATTCTGTTGTGCAACCTCAAGCCATTTTAGCCAACCAGAACTTTGATTCTTGTCTCAGCTCAGGAAGCTGCTGTGCTCTGCTTGAGATGCCCCGTGTGTGTGTGTGTGTGTGTGTGTGTGTGTGTGTGTGTGTGTGTGTGTGTGTTAAGATAAACTGTTTCATGAGTTCTTGTTGATAATTCCAATTCAAATTCAAGACTATAGGTTTTTTGCTTGACCTTTTTCAGTTTTACATGTATATCTCCTTTCTTATGTGGAAATTCTGGTTCCCAGTGAAACCACATAATTACTCATTTGCTTTTTCCAATAATCTCAGAATAACAATACCAGCACTACCACCACCAATATGAATACTCTAAAGGGTTTTTTGTTGTTGTTGTTGGCCTTAGGTATATTTTACTAGGGATTTAACACATCACTGCAATTTAAAAATCACTTGAAATAATTCATTTGTGTGTGGTTATGCCATCAGCTTGATACACAGTTTGGTTTATTAGTTTTACCTACTTTTAGAGATTGCATTTATAAATTTTAATTTTGCTTTATAATGATGTAAAATATTTATGTATGGTTCAGTACACAGCACAATGTTCATTTAATGAATTCTGTCTCCTTTCCACTCTCCTTTACCTGCTTCTTTTCCCTGTGGGTAAGCATTTTATTTTATTTATTTTTTGTTATTTTCCTTCCTTTTCAGAAATATAAAGAACATATTTGTATTTGTATCCTCCTTTTTTAGAATGGCATCATTACACACTTTTCCCCACTTTATTATTTTCACTTGACCGTTTGTCCAGGAGATCACATGGCCATATTATAGAGCTATTCATTGTTCCTCTTGACAGATGTTTAGCATTGTATTTTGTGGATTTACCATTGTCAAAAATAAGCAAAGTGTGATCCACAGACTGCTCTCAGTTTGTGAACTATTGTTCCTATCTGTGATGAGCTAAGTACAGAAATTTGGAATGTTTAGAAACTTTTATTGCAATTTGACATTGCCACAACACCTGAGTATGCTTGGTGGACTCATCCCCACTCTAGAACAGTGTATAGATCAGCTTGGGTGTTTTCAGGCTTGCACAGTGAGTCACGTGGACTAGTCCTGTGCAGTAGGACCACATATTGGTCTTTGATGGGTTGGGGGATGAAACCAAAACTGGTCCTTTAACCCAGTCAGAATGAGAAGGAGTGTGTCTACTCTGTGTACCCTTTTGGTGTACCTGGCGCCAAAGGTTTCGACATGTGTATTTTTAACATATTTCTCCAGTTCTAAATATTTTGAGATTTCTATTATGAAATCTTACTTAATTCATGAATTAAAACTGTTTTTTATAAGTTTCCAAATATATTTATTGTGTTTCCTCCCATTTTATCCATTTTATTAAATCAGTGTCAAAGAAGTGGTATGTGTGTTTTGGATTCTGTTGAGACTTCTGGCTTAATATTATGGTCAGGTTTTTAAGTGTTTTAGCTGTGCTTTAACAGTGTATTTTTTTTTACTTGTCTATTTTCTGTATTAGTATTCTATCTCCTTTCTGTCTCTGTGACTTTGACCTACTCTAGTACCTCATGTAAGTGGGATCACACAGTAGTTGTCCTTTTGTGACTGGCTTATTTCACTTAGCATAATGTCTTCAGGGTTCATCCATGTTGCAGTCTGAACTCGCTTTTAAAATTCCTCTTTTGTACCCTCTGCTGGCTTGGAAGTTATTTATTCTCTTTCTATCATATACGTTACCTTTACGTTTTTCAGTTTAGGCTGAATACTTACAGCCTAAACTGAATATCTGTCTTTCCTCATAGACAATAATTGCATTTTCAAGTGTTTTAATTCTCAGTGTTTCATCTCTCCCATGCTCTTCTCTAGTTCCACCTTACTTTTAGCTCTCTCAAAGACAGGCATTAAAAAATGTTTAAAAGTTAGTATTTATGTTGAGATATTCCAAATTTATTGGTTTACCATTGCTTCTTGCATCCCATTCCTTCATTCTATGTTTCCTTTCTTTTGTATTAATGTACGTCATTTATCTAGCACTTCCAATTTGGATCTGTAAGTATAAGCTACCTTTCTGTATCTTAAGGCCTCTTTGTTTTTACTCTTAGATGGCATTTTACTTGTGTACTGATTTGTAGTTAACTGTTATTTTCCCTCATAGGAAGATGTCATTCCCTTGTTTCTGGCATCCATTGTTGCATTTGAGAAGTCTGGTGTCCGTTGCTAGTTATAATCATTCTTTTCTTTTGGTTGCTTTTACTACTTTTTGCTTGTCTTTATTGTTCTGCAGTTTTGCTGTAGTGTATATTTGAGTAATTTACCCTGGCAATCTGAAAACTCATGTGTTCAATTTTGGTCAGTATGTCTTTGAATATAATCTTTCTTGCTTCCTCTTCTGTTGTTGATATTTATTGATGCTTCACCATGTTAAAACTTCTCATTCTGTCTTCCATACTTTCATATTTTCCATCTCTATCTTTTTGTGCTACATTCTGTGAGATTATTTCAGGTCAAGAATATAGTTCACTAATTCTTTAGTTTTGACTGAGCATTCAGCTTTAGAGTCACATTTTTATTTCTAGATTTTTTACCTGATTCCTTTTGAAATTTGTGTATTCTCATTCTATCCTGTTCTTGTCTTGTGGTTTTTCTTTCTAATTTTCTTTCTGTGCATTTAAAAAATAATTATTATTTAAAAGCCTCTTTATTCTATTTTACTTAGATCTGGAGGCCTGAGTTTGCCTATTTGTTGTGTCTGCTGAAAATCCTTCCTGTCTTTGAGGACTCATTTCTTTATATAGTTTTGGTTTTTTTTTAATAATTTTTATTTATTTATTTATTTATTTATGGCTGTGTTGGGTCTTTGTTGCTGCGCGCAGGCTTTCTCTAGTTGCGGCGAGTGGGGGCTACCCGTCGTTGCAGTGCGCGGGCTTCTCATTGCCGTGGCTTCTCTTGTTGCAGAGCACAGGCTCTAGGCACGCAGGCTTCAGTAGTTGTGGCACGTGGGCTCAGTAGCTGTGCTCGCGGGCTCTAGAGCGCAGGCTCAGTAGTTGTGGCACACAGGCTTAGTTGCTCCACTGCATGTGGGATCTTCCCGGACCAGGGCTTGAACCCGTGTCCCCTGCATTGGCAGGTGGATTCTTAACCACTGCGCCACCAGGGAATCCCTCTTTATATAGTTTTTAATTTTGACTTACAGGTCTATCATCTGTGGGATTTGTTTTTTTATGTGAGTCAAGTTGTGGAGGTGTCCCTGTAAGAAAGTTTGGAGCTTCTGCTGAACCTGACAGGTGTCTGTAGTGTGATTCCTGTGGTTAGGCTAATGTCTTGGCTTGGCGTTCCTGGACTGCTTGGGTACAGTGATTTTTGGAACTCAGACTTGTGATAATGGGGTTTCATTTTCTCAGAGGTGACTTTTTCACCTCTTGACTTCTGGCATATGGCATACTTCTTTTTCATGGACTGGAAATGGGAGTTCATGATATTCCTGTTTAGTTCTTTTGTGGCTTTTGGTATTTTATGCATTTGACTCATTTTCAATTTCTTGTCTCTTAGTTTCTTTCAGGCATTAAAACACCTGTCCTAAGCCCTAAGCCCTGTGTCTGGTTTTAGTAGCCCTATGAGTTATTTGGCCTTGTAGCTTGTTTCTAGCATCAGGGAATTTCCCTTTCTTGCTTTTGGGCTTGCCTATGTGTATGTGTTATATTTTGCACAGTTTTTCTGTGTATTTGGATTGGGAAACGAGTGTTGCTGTGTCAGGCCTGTCTGCCATATTCACTGGAAGATCCGTGACACATTTGCTCACTTGCAGTTACATCCTGTAAAACAGGTGTAACTCACTAAAACATAGAAGTTTCTGAGTTCTGTCAGAATGGTGCTACACAAAGCACGGTGTCAGACTGCAAGGATGTATCAGTTGACATCATTAATGGGCCCTTTATAGTTTGATTGATCAGAGTGCTTTTGATTGCCTTGAGTTGTAGCACAGTTCTTTCTCATCAACTGTTCTTATGGGAAAGAATTGCTGGAGTGGCCCAGTGTTGTTTTCTGAATTTAGATATATCTTGGGATAGACCACAACTTTTCTTTTAGTGATCTACTCCATGCCACGCGGCATGTGGGATCTTAGTTCTCCGACCAGGGATCAAACCCACGCTCCCTGCTATAGAAGCATGGAGTCCTAACACTGGTCTGCCAGGGAAGTCCCTAGTGATCTAATCTCCAGCTATCACAGCTGAATGGGCAGATGCCCAGGTTTCTGTCTGTAATTCAAGAACTCCAGATCTGCACGCCCAAAAGGACATTTCCATGCAAAGATTCCACCGGTATCACAGATTCACCTTTCTCTTCATCTAATGTCCTCTTACTGACATCCCAAGTCATCCTTCCTGTTATGTTTCCTGTTTCTGTCTGCGCCCTCACTGTCTTCTCAGTAACCCAGACTCAAAACCTGAGTTACTCCTAACTTCTTTTTCTTCTTCTACATGCAGTCAGCTGCTAGATCACGTTACCACTTTCTCATAGTAATCCTGTCTTTTCTCTTACCATGACAGAATCAAGGTATATATTCTAGATCACAGTCTCTCATTATCTCTCCTAATATTCCTCTTGATCAGTCTGTTTATCTTATCTTTAGCTCAGACCAAGATCTCACGTTCTTATCCTCCTTTCTCATCCTAAACTTTTGGTGAAGTTCCACAAAATGTCCTGTTTGTGGCTGTTTGTGTGTGGTCAGGATATTTTTCCTTTAGGCATATTAGGACATAACTAGGAAAAGAACCAGAAATGTATTTCCCGTTTTTGTTCTGTTTTAAACAAGTTAGTGAGTCATTAGGAAATTTTGTCTGTGGTGGTCAGGGAGTAGGGGAAAGGCTGATTCTAGAGACTGGACTTTTAGTCATTAACTTAATAGGATGTTGGATAAATTACTTATATTCTTTGAGCCTCAGTTTCGTCATCTATAATATGAGGGTTGGGGACTTCCCTGGTGGCACAGTGGTTAAGAACCTGCCTGCCAATGCAGGGGACACAGGTTCAATCCCTGGTCTGGGAAGATCCCACATGCTGCGGAGCAACTAAGCCCATGCGCCACAACTACTGAGCCTGTGCTCTGGAGCCCGCGAGCCACAACGACTGAGCCCACGTGCCACAACTACTGAAGCCCGCATGCCTAGAGCCTGTGCTCTGCAACAAGAGAAGCCACCACAATGAGAAACCCGTGCACCGCAATGAAGAATAGCCCCCACTCGCCACAAGCCCGTGCACAGCAACAAAGACCCAACGCAGCCAAAAATAAAATAAATAAATTTATAAAAAAATAAAAAATATAATATGAGGGGTTGAAGTAGGTGATTATATTATAGTCAGCATTTATTGAGCTGTTAATTTGTTCCAGGAACTGGGCTAACAGTATTTTCATGTGTTGTTACTTTTAAAAAAACTTTTTTATTTGGAAATAATTCTCAACTCACAGAAAAATTGCAAGGATAAAATAAATAGAACAAAAACATCCTTATTCCATCCACCCAGATTCATCTATTGTTAACATTTAATATTTGTTAGCAATGGAAATATTTGCATCTGTGTTCATGATGTGTATTGGACTGTAGTTTTCTTTTCACGTGAGAGTAGTGCTGTTCTTACAGAATGAATTAGTGTCTTAGTTTGTTTGGGTTGTTATAACAAAATACCACAGACTGGGTAGTTTATAAACAACAGAGATTTATTTCTCACCGTTTCAGAAGCTAGAAGATCAGGGTGCCAGCATGGTAGGGTGAGGGCCCTCTTCTGAGTTGCAGACTTCTTTTTTTCTTTTTGGCCATGCCACGCAGCTTGCGGGATCTTAGTTCTCCAACCAGGGATTGAACCTGTGCCCCGCTGCACTGGAAGCACAGAGTCTTAACCACTGGGAAATCCCCTGAGTTGCAGACTTCTTATTGTACCCTCACATGGTTGAAGGGGCCAGGGAGCTCTGTGGGATCTCTTTTATAAGTAACCCCATTCATGAGTCCACTAATAATCCACCTCATGACCTAATCACCATTCAAAGTCCCACCTTCTAACACTATCACATTGGGCGTAAGGATTCCAACGTTTGAATTTGGAAGGGGGTGTGGGGGACACATTCTGACTATAGCAATTGGGAACTATCTTTTCCTTTTAGATTTTTCTCAAAGAGTTTTTATAGAATTGGTATCATTTCTTCCTTAAATAGAGTTCACCTATGGAGCCATCTGAACTTGGAGATTTTTTGTTTGTTTGTTTGTTTGTTTGTTTTGCGGTACGCGGGCCTCTCACTGTTGTGGCCTCTCCCGTTGTGGGTCCGGACGCGCAGGCTCAGCGGCCATGGCTTATGGGCCCAGCCGCTCCGCGGCATGTGGGATCTTCCCAGACTGGGGCACGAACCCGTGTCCCCTGCATCGGCAGGCGGACTCTCAACCACTGCGCCACCAGGGAAGCCCTGAACTTGGAGATTTTTAATTATAAATTCAATTTCTTCTATAGATACGGAGCTGTTAAGGTTATCTATGTCTTCCTGGGTGAGTTTTAGTAGTTTTTGTCCATTTCATCCAAATTGTCAAAATTACTTTCATAAGGATATTCATAATATTTCTTTATTATCCTTTTAATATTTGTAGAATCTGTAATAATGTCACTGATCTCTTCCTGATATTGGTAATTTGTGTTTTCTGTCTTTACCTTATTAGTCTGGCTGGTGTTTCATTAGTTTTAGTAATTATCTCAAGAATCAGGTTTTGGTTTCTTCGACTGTTGTTTTTCTGTTTTCTGTTTCGTCGATCTCTGCTCTTGTTTTTATTATTTTCTTTCTTACGCTTGATTTGGGTTTAATTTGCTCCTTTCTCCTTCCCATTTTTCTCATGAGGGAAGCTGAGGTATTTATTTGAGACCTTTCCTCTTTTCCAAGTTAAGCATTTAATCTATACAACAAAATTGGATGTGTTTTTGTTTTTATTCAGTTCAAAATATCTTTCTGATTTTTCTGTTGCTTCTTTAAAATTTTGGTTATTTGGAAGTTGATATTTAGTTTCTGTGTATTTGGGGAATATCCAGAGATCTTTCTGTTTTTGATTTTTAATGTAATTCTGTTGTGATAAGAGAACATACCTTATATGATTTGAACCCTTTTAAATTTATTGAGGCTTGTTTTTTGGCCCAGGATACAGTCTGTCTGTGTAAATGTTCCATGTGTACTTGAAAACAATGTGTATTCTGCTGTTGTGAGGTGGTGTGTTCTGTAAATGTTGATTAGCTTGTTGGTGGATAGCATTTTTCAAATTTACATATATTCTTACTGATTTTCTATCAACTTATTCTAGCAGTTATAACTATATATAGGGAGGGGATGTTGAAATCTCTAATTGTGGATTTGTGTGTTTCTTTTAGTTTTATCAGTTTTTACTTCATGTATTTAAAAATTCACTTTAAAAGGTACAGAAACATTTAGGTTCCTCTTGATAACTGACTCCTCTGTCATTTTGAAATGATCATCTTTAGCCCTGCTAATATTCTTTGCCCCCAAATCTACTTTATCTCATAATAATATAGCCACTCCTGCTTTCCTTGGATTAGTGTTTGCACACTATATATTTTTTCCTTTTTTTATAGTTAGACAATAATTTATTGTAGAACGAATAATACAGTTAGAAAACCAGAAACTATTTTGATATAAAAAGTTATACCACTTAAAAGTTTTTTTGGAGAGGTAATAGGAATAATTAAATACATATATTTTTGTTTGTTTCTCTTTTTTTTAATTGGAGTATAGTTGCTTTACAATATTGTGTTAGTTTATACTGTACAGCAAAGTGAATCAGCTATACATATATATGTCCCTTCTTTTTTGAATTTCCTTCTCATTTAGGTCACCACAGAGCATTGAGTAGAGTTCCCTGTGCTATACAGCAGGTTCTCATTAGTTATCTATTTTATACATAGTATCAATAGTGTATATATGTCAATCCCAATCTCTCAATTCATTCCATTCCCCCCTTCCCCCTTGGTATCCATACATTTGTTCTTTACATCTGTGTCTCTATTTCTGCTTTGTAAAGAAGATGATCTACACCAATTGTTTCAGATTCCACATATATGAGTTAATGTATGATATTTGTTTTTCTCTTTCTGACTTACTTCACTCTATGACAGTCTCTAGGTCCATCCATGTCTCTATATATGACCCAATTTCGTTCTTTTTTATGGCTGAGTAATATTCCATTGTATATATGTACCACATCTTCTTTATCCATTTCTCTGTCGATGGACATATAGGCTGCTTCCATGTCCTGGCTATTTTAAATAGTGCTGCAGTGAACATTGGGGTGCATGTGTCTTTTTGAATTATGGTTTTCTCTGGGTATGTGCCCAGTAGTGGGTTGCTGGGTCAGACAGTAGTTCTATTTTTAGATTTTTAAGGAATTTCCATACTGTTCTCCATAGTGGCTGTATCAATTTATATTTCCGCCAACAATGCATGAGGGTTCCCTTTTCTCCACACCCTCTCCAGCATTTATTGTTTGTAGATTTTTTGATGATGGCCATTTTGACCGGTGTGAGGTGATACCTCATTGTAGTTTTCATTTGCTTTTCTCTAATAATTAGTGATGTTGAGCATCTTTCCATGTGTTTGTTGGCCATCTTTATGTCTTCTTTGGAGAAATGTCTATTTAGGTCTTCCACCCTTTTTTTTTTTTTTTTTTTTTTTTTTTTTGCAGTACGCAGGCCTCTCACTGTTGTGGCCTCTCCCATTGCGGAGCACAGGCTCCGGACGCGCAGGCTCAGCAGCCATGGCTCACGGGGCCCTGCCACTCAGCGGCATGTGGGATCTTCCCGGACCGGGGCACGAACCCGTGTCCCCTGCATCGGCAGGCAGACTCTCAACCACTGCGCCACCAGGGAAGCCCCTCACCCATTTTTTTTGATTGGGTTGTTTGCTTTTTTGATATTGAGCTGCATGAGCTGCTTGTATATTTTGGAGATTAATCCTTTGTCAGTTGCTTAGGTTGCAAATATTTTCTCCCATTCTGAGGGTTGTGTTTGCGTCTTGTTTATGGTTTCCTTTGTTGTGCAAAACCTTTTAAGTTTCATTAGGTCCCATTTGTTTATTTTTGTTTTTATTCTCATTACTCTAGGAGGTGGATCAAAAAAGATCTTGCTGCGATTTATGTCAAAAAGTGTTCTGCCTATGTTTTCCTCTAAGAGTTTGATAGTGTCTGGCCTTACATTTAGGTCTTTAATCCATTTTGAGTTTATTTTTGAGTATGGTGTTAGCGAGTGTTTTGATTTCATTCTTTCACATGGTTTCCCGGCACCACTTATTGAAGAGGCTATCTTTGCTCCATTGTATATTCGATCTCCTCTGTCATAGATTAGGTGACAAAGGAGGTGCGTGGGTTTATCTCTGGCTTTCTATCCTGTTCCATTGATCTGTATGTCTGTTTTTGTGCCAGTAGCATACTATCTTGATTACTGTAGCTTTGTGGTACAGTCTGAAGTCAGGAAGCCTGATTCCGCTAGCTCCATTTTTGTTTCTCAAGATTGCTTTGGCTGTTCGGGGTCTTTTGTGTCTCCATACAGATTTTAAAATTTTTTGTTCTAGTTGTGTGAAAAATGCCATTGGTGATTTGATAGGGATTGCATTGAATCTGTAGATTACTTTGGGTAGTATAGCCTGTGTCTTTGTATTTCAGGTGGGTATTTTGGTTTGTTTGTTTTTGCAGGCATCATATAATTGTGTCTTGCTTTTATCCAGTTTTTCTCTGCCTTTTTGTTGGGATGTGTAGACCATTTACATTTAGTGTGATTACTGACATTATAGAGTTTAAATCTACCATCTTGTTAGTTGTTTTCTGTTTGTGCCATCTCTTCTTTGTTCCTTTTTTTCTTCTTTTTATGCCTTCTTTTCATTACGGATTTTAAAAATATATATTTTAAATTCCCCTTTGTCTCTTAGTTGAACTTTTTTTTAAAAAATTATTTATTTTTGGCTGCATTGGGTCTTCGTTGCTGCACGCAGGCTCTCTCTAGCTGCGGTGATTGGTGGCTGCTCTTCATTGTGGTGTGCAGGCTTCTCGTTGCAGAGCATGGGCTCTAGGCTCGTGGGATTCAGTAGTTGTGGCTCGCAGGCTCTAGAGTGCAGGCTCAGAAGCTGTGGTGCACGGGCTTAGTTGCTCCGAGGCATGTGGGATCTTCCCAGACCAAGGATCGAACCTGTGTCCCCTGCATTGGCAGGCGGATTCTTAACCACTGTGCCACCAGGGAAATCCCTGAACTTTTAAATTTTGTTTTAGTGGTTACATTAGTACTTATCGTATAGATATTTAACATCACAGTTTGCCTTCAAGTAATATTATACCACTTGACCTGTATTTAAGAACCTTATAGCAGTATACTTTCACTCACCACCACCCCCCAGTCTTTGTGCTGCTGTTGTCATACACTTCAGTTCCACAGATGTTATAAACTCCATAGTACATTGTTATTATTTTTCATTTGAACAGTCTTTTTGAGAATCTTTTTGAGAGATTTAAAAAATAAGAAAAAGTCATTTTTACCTACATGTTTTCCATGTCTGGTACTTGTCATTGTCTATCTGGTATTATTTTCATTCTGCCAGAATGACTTTCTTTAATATTTCTTGTAGTGCTGGTCTGCTGGTGTTGGTATTTTAAAGCATTTGTGTGTCTGAAAAATTATTTCTCCTTCTTTCCTAAAGGATATTTTCATTTGGTACAGAATTCTAGGTTGATAAGTTTTTTCTTTCTGTACTTTAAAGATCTTGCTCCACTGTTTCTGGCTTGTATTATTCTTGATCAGATGTCTGCTGTTACTGTAATCTTTGTTCCTAAGTAAGTTATGTTCTTTTCTCCTCCTTTTTGTTAATTTTAAGATTTCTCTTTTTTCTTTCTTTTTTTTTTTCTGACTGTGTGGTGCAGCTAGCAGGGATCTTAGTTCCCCGACCAGGGATGGAACCCAGGCCCACAGCAGTGAAAGCATGGAGTCCTAACCACTGGACCACCAGGGAATTCCCAAGATTTTCTTTTCATCACTGCCTTTCAGCAGTTGCATTATGATGTGCCTTAATGTGGTTTGTTTCATGTTTCTTGTTGCCTGGGTTTTGTTAACGTTTCTCGGATCAAATTTGATAAATATTCTGCCATCATTTCTTCAAATATTTTTCTCTTATATCTCCCTTCCACCTTTCGGAACTATAATTACATATATGTTTGGCCACTTGAGGTTGTTCCCAAACTTATTGATGTGCTATTCATATTTTTTCCAGTCTTTTTACTTTTATTTGTTCTGGGTAGTTTCTGTTGGTACATCTTCATGGTCACTGATCTTTTTTTCTGTAGTGTTAGGTCCCTTTGGGTGTTGTTTATGTCTTACATGTCTCTGCTTAATGTGCTCAGTGTTCAACACATGAAATACAGTTATAGAGGCATACCTTGCGCTTTGCTTTATTGTCCTTTGCAGAAGTTGCTTTTCTTTTTTTTTAAACAAATTGAAGTTTTATGACAACCCTGCGTCAAGCAAGTCTGTTGGCATCATTTTTCCAACAGCATTTGCTCACATCATGTCTCTGTGTCACATTTTGGTAATTCTCACAATATTTTAAACTTTCTCATTGCTGTTATTATGTTTGTTGTAGTGATCAGTGATCTTTGATATCACTATTGTAATTGTTTTGGGGTGCCATGAACTGTGCCCATATAAGACAGCAAACTTAATTGATAAGTGTTGTGTGTGTTCTGACTGTTCCACTGACTAGTTGTTCCCCCATCTCTTTCCTTCTCCTTGTGTCTCCCTATTCCCTGAGACATTATAATATTGAAATTAGGCCAGTTAGTAATCTTACAATGGCCTCTAAGTGTTCAAGTGAAAGAAAGAGTCTCATGTTTCTCATTTTAAGTCAAAAGCTAAAAATGATTAAGCTTAGTGAGGAAGGCACATCAAAGCCCAAGATAGCCCAAAAACTAGACCTCTTGTGCCAAATAATTAACCAAGTTGTGAATGTAAAAGAAAAGTTCTTGAAGGAAATTAAAAGTGCTACCTCAGTGAACACAGGAACGATAAGAAAGCAAAACAGCCTTATTGCTGATGTGAAGAAAGTCTGAGTGGTCTGGATAGAAGATTAAACTAGCCTCAACTTTCCTTTAAGCCAAAGCCTTATCCAGAGCAAAGCCCAACTCTCTTTAATTCTGTGAAGGCTGAGAGAGGTGAGGTAGCTGCAGAAGAGAAGTCTGAAGCTAGCAGAAGTTGGTTGATGATGTTTAAGAAGAGAAGCCCATCTCTGTAACATCAAAGTGCAAGGTAAAGCAGCAAGTGCTGTTGTAGAACCTGTAGCAGGTTATCCAGAAAATCTAGCTAAGGTAAGTAATGAAGATGGCTACAGTAAACAACAGATTTTCAGTGTAGACAGAACAACCTTCGATTGGAAGAAGACACCAACTAGGACTTTCATAGCTAGAAAGGAAAAGTCAAAACCCAGCTTCAAAGGACAAGCTCTCTTGTTGTTAGGGGCTAATGCAGCTAGTGATTTTAAGTTGAAACCAGTGCTCATTTACCATTCCAAAAATCCTGGGGCCCTAAAAAATTATGCTAAATCTACTCTGCCTGTGCTCTAGAAATGGAACAACAAAGCCTGGATGGCAGCACATCTGTTTATAACATGGTTTACTGAATACTTTAAATCCGCTGTTGAGACCTACTGCTCAGAAAAAAAGATTCCTTTCAAAATATTACTGCTTATTGACAGTGCACCTGGTCACCCAAGAGGTCTGATGGAGACGTAGAACATGATTAGTGTTTTCATGCCCGCTAACCTAACATCCATTCTGTAGCCATGGATGAAGGAGTCATTTCAACTTTCAAATCTTATTATTTAAGGAATACATTTTATAAGGCTATAGCTGCCATAGGTAGTTATTCCTCTAATGGATCCTGGCAACTTTAAATTGCAAACCTTCTGGGAAGGACCCACCATTCTAGATGCCATCAAGAACATTCGTGATTCATGGGAAGAGGTCAAAATATTGACATTAACAGGAGTTTGGAAGAAGTTGATTCCAGCCCTCATGAATGAATTTGAAGGGTTCAAGATTCTAGAGGAGGAAGAAACTGCAGACGTGGTGGAAATAGCAAGACAGCTAGAATTACAAGTGGAGCCTGAAGATGGGATTGAATTGCTTCAGTCTCATGATAAAAGTGGAACAGATGAAGAGTTGCTTCTTGTGGATGAACAGAGAAAGTGGTTTCTTGAGGTGGAGTCTACTCCTGGAAAAGATGCTGTGAAGATTGTTGAAATGACAACAAAGGATTCAGAATATTACATAAACTTCGTTGATAAAGCAGTGGCAGGGTTTGAGAGGATAAACTCCAATTTTGAAAGAAGTTCTACTGTGGGTAAAATGCTGTCAAATAGCATTACCTGCTATGGAGAAATTATTCATGAAAGAGTCATTCGATGTGGCATATTTTATTTTATTGTCTTATTTTAAGAAATTGCAACGGCCACCCCAGTCTTCAACAGCCACCATCCTGACCAGTCAGTAGCCATCAGCATTGAGGTGAGACCCTCCACCAGCAAAAAGATCATGACTCAGTGATGGCTTAGGTGATGGTTAGCA
This sequence comes from Orcinus orca, assembly GCF_937001465.1. Lineage (NCBI taxonomy): Eukaryota > Metazoa > Chordata > Mammalia > Artiodactyla > Delphinidae > Orcinus > Orcinus orca. The sequence goes on along the minus strand of NC_064574.1, from coordinate 26,919,010 downwards.
TTTTTTAGTAATGAAGCTTTTTAATTTTTATTTATTTTTTAAACAATTTTCTTAAATTAATTATTTTTGGCTGCGCCGGGTCTTCGTTGCTGTGGGGGCAAGCAGGGGCCACTCCCCGCCGTGGTGCGTGAGCCTCTCACCGCAATGGCCCCAGGCGTGCGGGCCTCAGCAGTTGTTGCATGCAGGCTCAGCAATTGTGGCTCGTGGGCTCCAGACCGCAGGCTCAGCAGCTGTGGCACGTGAGCTCAGTTGCTCCGAGGCATGCGGGATCCTCCCGGACCAGGGATCGAACCCATGTCCCCCTGCATTGGTAGGCGGATTCTTAACCACTGTGCCACCAGGGAAGTCCAATAAAGCTTTTTAAAATTAAGGTATGCACATTGTTTTTTTTAGACATAGCACTATCTTTCACTTAATAGACTACAGTGTAGTGTAAACATAACTTACATGCATTGGGAAACCAAAAACTTGGTGTGATTTGCTTTATTGCGATAATCACTTTATTGCAGTGGTCTGGAACTGAACCCAAACTCACAGTATCTCCAAGGTTTGCTTGTAATAACTTTTTGTAGAGTCTTCAGTAGTCCTACCATGTGTCATTTTTGGGTCTGTTTCTATTTATTTTTCTTGTCATTATGGGTTAAATTTCTCTGGTTTGTATTCTTAATAATTTTTTTATTGGTTACCATACGTGAATTTAACTTCGGGTCCTGGATATTTTTGTATTCATGTTAATATATATTTTTAAGTTTTATTTATTTTTGGCTGCGTTGGGTCTTCGTTGATGCACACAGGCTTTCTCCAGTTGTGGTGAGCAGGGGCTACTCTTCCTTGCAGTGCACGGGCTTCTCATTGTGGTGGCTTCTCTTGTTGTGGAACATGGGCTGTAGGCACGCGCGGGCTTCAGTAGTTGTGGCTCATGGGCTCTAGAGCACAGGCTCAGTAGTTGTGGCGCACGGGCTTAGTTGCTTTACAGCATGTGGAATCTTGCCGGACCAGGGCTTGAACCCGTGACCCCTGCATTGGCAGGCGGATTCTTAACCACTGCTCCACCAGGGTAGTCCCCATGTTAATATTTTTGAGCTTTGTTCTGAAATGCAGGTAAAGTTACTTGGAAATGTATCCCTTGGGGTCTTGCTTTTAAGCTGTGTTAGGTGGAGTTTATCCTTCCTGTGTTTATTTTTATAAAGATACACCGATATATGTTTTCAGATTTCCTTTTCTTTCTTTTACAAAAATGGCCTATATGTGTTCTTTTCATTCATTCTTCCTTCATACGCATAACTGTCTTTTTCCTTACAGTTCTAATATTCTTACTGAGGCAGTAATTACCCCTGGCCTAACTATTGCATTCGTCTCTTAATTAGTGCTCTAGTTTTCAGACTCTTTCCATCTCTAATGTGGTGTTCCAATTACTGTTGGAATGATTCTAAAGTACAACTCTGATAATGCCACTGCACTGCTTTTCAGTGCCTACAGCAGTGGGAGTCACATTTTTTTATTATTTCCCCAATAGTAATTTTAAAAAAATACTGAGTTCACATCCTCAGTGTGTATACGTTTATATTTGTTTATTTATACATCATATATATGTACTATTAGACGTAAGCATATGTTCTTTTATAATATGTCCATTGTGAAATACACCCTAAAACAAATTTTAAAGTATTTTAAAATTACACTATATTTTGAAAATAAATAGTTAACATTAGAGTGAAATTATTAAATGGCAGAAGGTATGTTTCAACTAGTCTTATCTCATTTTGAATGTGGGCTAACGTCTTTTTTGGGCATGATTTGCTTGTTGTTGACTTTATCGTGTAATATACCTGATGAAGAGTTTATATACTTGCTATAAAATTGTCAGCTCTTCTGTTTTCTTAGTGTCCCTTGTACTTGCATTAACAGTATTACCTCAAAACTGCCTTTTCTTTATGGTAATGTTAGTAAGCCTGGTTAAAATTAGATATAAAGTCTGTTAATCTACCTAACTATGCATGTGAAACATGCTGAAAAGAATTTCAGAATACTGAATATGATGTAGGAGTGATGTAGGAATTGAGAAGGAGCAGCTGTGTCATTCCATATACTAAATGGGTAAAGCTTAATTTTGTGTTCTGTCTTTGGATTAAAAATATATGTGGGGAATTCCCTGGTGGTCCAGTGGTTAGAACTCTGTGCTTTCACTGTTGAGGGCATGGGTTCAGTCCCTGTTTGGGGAACTAGGATCACACAAGCCACATGGTGTGGCCAAAAAAAAAAAAAAGATGTTAAAAATATGTGTGTATGTACATTTTATTTTGGCAATTACTGGCCCCATCGATAGACACATCTCTGCCTAATCCTTGAGCACCTCCTGATTATTCTGTATGTTTAAATATTATAGCATTTTGTGTCAGTTAGCTTTGCTGTGTAACAGGTCATCCCCAAATGTGGTGCTTTAACTCAGTTCCTTGGGAGAATTGGTTGAATGGGCTGTGTTTCTGGTTTGGTCTGGTTCAGATTATCCGATTATCTGGGCTTGGTCTTTCATGTATCTGTGGTCAGCTGGAGGGATGGCTGGAGGCTGGATATGTTACGCAGACTTCTAAAATGATCCTAGGACTTCCCTGGTGGTCCAGTGGTTAAGCCTGTGATTCCACTTCAGGGGGAGTGGGTTCGAGCCCTGGTGGGGGAACTAAGATCCTGCATGCTGCATGGCACGGCCAAAAAAAGATCCTAATAATTGATGCCTTTCTATAATCTCTTTCTTGGGCATGGGAGTGAGATTTGCAGTTGGCTTCTCACCAATAGGATATGGCAAAGGTGAAGAGAGTTTATAGATGTATTTAAGATCTCTAGTCAGTTACCTCAAAGAGCTATTATCTTGAGTTGGCCTGACCCAATCAGGGAAGCCCTTTAAAAGAGGACCTGGAGGTCAGAGATGGGAGAAGTAAGCTGCTATATTGTGAGAGGGCCACACAGCAAGAACTGCAGAGGTCCCTAGGAGCTGAGTGAAAGATCCAGATGACAGCCAGCAAGAAGGTGACCTTAACTCTGCACCACAAGAAATTTTCTGCCAATAACCACATGATCTTGGAAAAGGACACTGAGCTCCAGAAAAAAAAGCTTGGTTGACACCTCGATTTGAAACTTATGAGCTCCTGAGCAGAGAACCCAGCTAAACCATGCCCAGATTCCTTACCCCTGAAAATTGAGATAATAAATGTGTGTTGTTTTAAACTACTAAGTTTGTGACAGTTTGTTATTCAACAGTAGAAAACTAATATACTTGATGTCTAGGATGGCCTTAGTATAATTTTATCTTTTCCAGAATGGAATAGAATCATACAGAAAGCCTTTTGAGATTGGCTTTTTTCACTCAGCATAACACCTGAGATTTACCGAAGTTGTTGTGTATATCCACCCTTCCATTTTATTGTTTGATAGTATTCCACTTTATGGACATATCATAGGTTGTTTAGTCATTCTAGTCATTCTTATACTGAAGAACATTTGGATTGTTACCAGTTTGGGTCTGTTACAAATAAAACTACTGTGAAAATTTGCATGCAGGTTGCACTGTGAAAACATTTTTATTTCTTTGGGATAAATCTATGAGTGGAATTGCTGGGTCATCTGTGTGTGTGTGTGTGTGTGTGTGTGTGTGTGTGTGTGTGTGTTCATTGTTCTCATCAGTTTATTTTATTATTTTTTTTAAATTGGAGTATAATTGCTTTTTACAGTGTTGTGTTAGTTTCTGCTCTACAGTGGAGTGAATCAGCTATATGTATACGTACCTCTCCTCAGTCTTGGACCTCCCCCACCCCATCCCACCCATCTAGGTCATCACAGAGCACTGAGCTGACCTCCCTGTGCTGCTACATACGTGTTTAACTCTATAGGAGACTGCCACACTTTTCCAGATTGGTAGTACCATTTTTTGTTCTCACTAGCAATGTATGTGTGAGTTGTTCTGCTTTCCCATTAGCACTTGATATTGTTGGTATTTTTCCTTTTATCCATTCATAGTAGAATCTCATATGGCCTTTAATTTGCATTTCCCTTGTGGCTAATTATGTTGAATATCTTCCCTTATGTTCCATCTGAATATCTTTTTTTTGGTGCAGTTTATGTTCATGTCTTTTGTCCAATTTCTAATTGGATTGTTTTCCTATTGTTGACTGTAAAGTGTTCTAGATAATTTGTTGGATATGTGACTTGCAAATATTTTCTCCCAGTGTATGGCTTATCTTTTCATGTTTTTAGGAGTGTCTTTTACAGAGGAAAGGTTTTGAATCTTGATGAAGTCTAATTTATCAGTTTTTAAAATTTATAGATCTGTTTTTGTGTTTCTGTGCATCATGTCTTAAGAACTCTTTGCCTAACTCTAGATGATAGAAAATTTTTTCCTTATATTTTCTTCTAAAAGTTTTATATTTTACATTTAGGTCTACAATTTCTTTTGAGTTAATTTTTTAATTAGGTGTAAGGTTATGTTAAGGCTTTTTCTTTTTTTGCCTCTGGATGGCCAGTTGTTCCAACACCATTTAAATTGCGTTTACACCTCTGTAAAAAATCAGTTGGCCATATTTTTGGTTTTTTTTGTTGTTGTTGTTGTTTTGTTTTTGTGGTACGTGGGCCTCTTACTGTTGTGGCCTCTCCCATTGCGGAGCACAGGCTCCGGATGCACAGGCTCAGCAGCCACGGCTCACGGGCCCAGCTGCTCCGCGGCATGTGGGATCTTCCCGGACCAGGACACGAACCCGCGTCCCCTGCATCGGCAGGCGGACTCTGAACCACTGCACCACCAGGGAAGCCCAGTTGGCCATATTTTTAAAAGGTTCTGCTTTTGGTCTCTCTTCCATTAACCTGTACGGCTTTTCCGCTGTCAGTACCATGTTATCTTGATTACTGTTGTATACCCATATGATAAGTTGTCAAATTAGGTGATATGCTTCCTCCAACTTTATTCTTTTTCAGAATTGTTTTACCTATTATAATAACTTTGCCTTTCCGTATGGAACTGTCTTAACTATATCTGCAAAATACTTTGTTGAGATTTTAGTAGTAAATACATTAAACCAGTAGATCAGTTTGGGGAGAATTGACATCTTAACTATGTTGAGACTTCCAGTTTATGGATGGTATGACTTTTCATTTACTTAGATTGTTTTTGGTATTTTCATCAGCAGTTTTTGGTTTTTATGAGCATACAGAGTCTATACATGTTTTATTAGATCTATACCTTAATATTTAATTTTTGGACAAGCTATTGTAAATGGTATTGTGTTTTTACTTTTGGTTTCTAATTGTTGATTGCTAGCATATAGATAGTACTGCTTTTTTTTTTTTTTATGTTGACCTCTGTCCTATGAATGTGATAAACTCACTTGTTCTAGGAGTTTTTCCTTTAGATGACTTGGGATTTTCTATGTAGATTATCATGTTATCCATGAATAGGACCAATTTCACATGTTCTTTCTGTTGTATGTGCCTTTTATTTCCTTTTGTTGACTGATTTCACAGGCTAGGATTTCAGGGATTGTGTTGAATAGGAGAGGTGAGTGTGGACATCCTTGCCTTCTTCTCAATCTTAGTGGGAAAACATTCAGTCTTTTACTATTAGTATGATGTTAGCTATAGATATTTTGTAGATGCTCTTCATTGAGTTGAGGAAGTTCTATTCCTAGTTTGCTGAAAGTTTTTATCATGAATGTGTATTGAATTTTGTTAAAAATTATCCAGCTTTAATAAATACATGGTTGCTTTTTTTATACATATCTCATTGTTTTAATTGATATTTCTCGTGATAAATGATGATGAGTACCTTCTCATGTACTTATTGGCCATTTGTATCATCTTCGTATGTGAATTGTCTATTAAAGTGTTTTGCCCATTTAAAAAATAATTTATTTTTAGTTTTTAACAGTGATTAAACTTTCAGAAAAGTCTTAAATACAATGCAAAAAAGATCTCTTTTCCTGAACCATTTTAGGGCCTTGTTACAATACCTTAATACTTTAGTGTATATGTGTTACAATTAAGGACATCTGCTACATTTCCATAATACATGTATCAAATTCAGAAAATTACATTGAGTCATTTTTGCCATCTAATCTTCCGATTCCATGTAAGTTTTGTTAATTGTCCCTGTAATATCCTTTATGCTTAAAGGATCTGGTTCAGAATTACATGTTGTGGGATTTCCCTGGTGGTCCAGTGGTTAAGACTCTGTGCTTCCAATGCAGGAGGCGTGGGTACGATCCCTGGTGGGGGAACTAAGAGCCCCAAACTGGTAACAATCCAAACATGCTGTGTGATGCGGCCAAGATAGAAAAAAAAAAAAAGCAGAATTACATGTTGTATGTAGTTGGTATAAGGAGTTGGTCTCCTTCAGTCCAGAACAGTTCCTTCGTCTTTCCTTGACTTTCATGACCTTGACTCTTTTGAAGATTATTTCATAGTTATTTCATAAAATGTTGTTCATTTTGGGTTTTCTTAGGTTTTCTCATGATTCGATTCAAGTTATGCATCTGTGTCAGGTATTAGCAGAGAAGTGATGCTTCTTAGTGCATCTTGTCAGTTGGCTCATTATTTCTGCTTGTCCTATTACTAATGCTGTCTACTTTTATCACTTGGTTAAGGAGCATCTGCCAGACTTCATCACTGTAAAACTCCTCTTTTTCTCCCTTTTAATAACTGTTTTGTGGGAGGGGCTTTTAAGCTCTGTGATATCCCTTTCTTCTAAATTTTGGGTTGTTTATATATCGATATGAAATCATGGTTTTCTGTTTTACTCAGTGTGTTATAATCTGTTATTATTACTTATTTAGATGTTCAAATTGTCCCTGATTTGGCTGGTGGGAATTTTGTCAGTAACTTGACATATTACCATCATTCCTGGAGTTCTGTCTTCTTTCTGGCAAAAGATGATCTAGGCTCACTGTGTAATTTCCCTGCCTTAGCCCTTATTATTAGCATTTCTCCACAGAGCCCTGGTTCTTCTAATGTGTAGTGGCATTTAGAAGCCAGGATCTAGGTTTTAGATATGCTTGATGTTATTGGGGTGTTGCTGATCCCAGTTCCTCTCAGTGAGAAGCAGCTAAGGAATATTTGAGTGTATTTACATACATATACATATATGCACTTATATACATACATGCCCTTATATCTATATTTATGTGTAGTTTTATCTAAATATATTGAAAACCATAAGTTTACACTAATAACACAAATTCTAATGTAAGCCCAGAGGGTTCATTCTACTTTTCTGCCTTTCCATATTTAAAAAAAAATTTTTAATTAAACATTAAAAAAAACTATTTATTTATTTATTTTTGGCTGCGTTGGGTCTTCGTTGCTGCACACAGGCTTTCTCTAGCTGCAACGAGTGGGGGCTACTCTTTGTTGTGGTACGTGGGCTTCTCATTGCAGTGGCTTCTCTTGTTGCAGAGCATGGGCTGTAGGCGAGCGGGCTTCAGTAGTTGTGGCTCACAGGCTCTAGAGCTCAGGCTCAGTAGTTGTGGCACACAGGCTTAGTTGCTCCACAGCGTGTGGTAATCTTCCCGGACCAGGGCTCAAACCCGTGTCCCCTGCATTGGCAGGCGGATTCTTAACCACTGTGCCACCAGGGAAGTCCTCCATATTTTTTTTAGCATTCATTTATTTTTATTTATTTATTTTGGCTGTGCTGGGTCTTAGTTGTGGCACGAGGGATCTTCATTGAGGCATGCGGGATTTTTAGTTGTGGCGTGAGGACTTCTTAGTTGCAGCATGCGAACTGTTAGTTGCGTCATGCATGCGGGATCTAGTTTCCCAACTGGGTATGGAATCCGGGCTCCCTGCATTGGGAGCACAGAGTCGTACCCACTGGACCACCAGGGAAATCCCTCCATTTCCATATTTGTAACTCATTTCTCCAGCAGTAAGAAATCCAACTCCTATTTTTCCTGTTATCTCTATATATCTAGCGTATCTCTTAATATATTTACTTGTTTAATTTTCCCACTCTCTTATATAACTAATCTCTCCCATCAGTGTTGCTGCCTTTCCCTCATGAAGATGCCCTCTTGACGCCTCTTGAATTCCAACACCCTCTGCTAGGTTGGCCCCCATGGATGATGGCCTCGCCTGCTCAGACTCTGATTCCCTGCACCAGGCTGCCATCTCGTATAAGCGCCGTCCTCACCCAACTTGGGCTTTGATACTCTGCCCCTTGTCATTCCTTGTTTGGGAATTTCACCCTTTTTTAGCTCTCATTCCCACACCATGCTGCCCTCAAATGTGAATACCTTCTGTTCCCCACTCAGGCTCTAACATCCTACTCTTGGCCACTGGGGCTCCTTTCCCCACATTTCTCGTACACACACCTAATGGGAGGAAGAAAATAACAGCCCTTCCCCTTTTATTTTTAAACTGAAGTATAGTCATTTTGGTTTCCATTTGTAGATTTTAAAAAAAATATACCCTGGATTCAAGTTCTTTGTCAGATATATGTATTGCAGATATTTTTACCAATCTGTAGGCTGCCTTTTCAATTTTTTTTTTTTTTTTAAGATCTTTCTTTTTTTTTGACCGTGCCACGTGGCTTTCGGGATCTTAGTTCCCCTACCAGGGATCAAACGCAGGGCCACAGCAATGAAAGCACCAAGTCCTAACCACTGGACTGCCAGGGAAGTCCCCGCCTTTTCATTTATATTAAGATGTCTTTAATTAGAAATTTTCAATTTTGAGAAAGTCCATTTAAAAAATTTAATGAAAGTATATAGTTAGTGTTTTTAGAAATCTTTCCTTTCCAATGAATATTTTATTACATTTTCTTCTATAGAAGCTGTATATATTTGACTCTTACGTTTAGGTTTGGCTCCCTACTTTATCTACTTTGTATCTAGTTATTTGCTCAGGTCTAGAATAAACATTTAATACTTTAAGAATTGCCAACCTATTCTCCTATGAAAAATCTAACTAGAGCTCAATATTTGTTTATAGTTCATTTATTTCTTTAGCGCAAGTGTACATAGTTAAAATACTGTGTTTAAAATTAAAAACTGCTACTTGAGGGACTTCCCTGGTGGTCCAGTGGCTAAGACTCCGTGCTCTCAATGCAGGGGACCTGGGTTCGATCCCTGGTTAGGGAACTAGGTCCTGCACGCATGCCTCAACTAAGAGTTCGCATGTCACAACTAAGACCCAGTGCAGCCAAATAAATAAATAAATATTTTAAAAAGGAAAAAAAAAATGGAGTTGCTACTTGGGTTAAATCCACCCCTGCCCCCCTTTCAGTGTGGTTGTGTTATTTGAATACATAAAGCAAAAAATTTTTGAAGTATCACAGTATATTTTCTCTTTTCAAGGCTGTGGGAAAACAGGCATGTCATACTTTGCTGTTAGGAACACAAATCAGAACAACTTTTTTTTGAGGGGAATTTGGCTGTTAACAAAATTACATTTACATCTACCTTTTGACCCATCATTTTCCACTTTAAGAATTTATTCTGAAGATACACCTTCAGTAATATAAAAGCACAGATTCACAAGGTTATTCAAGGCAGTGGCATTTCTATTTGTAAAATATCAAAAAGACATCTAAATGCCGGCATGTGGAGAAGTAATTGCATAAATAAAGTTCGGTACATCTGCATCATGGAGTATTATGCAGCTGAGAAGAGAATGAGGAAGAATATCTATAAAATAAAAGAGTCATTTTCAGGATACTTTTTTTTTTTTTTGGCTGTGCCTCACGGCATGTGGGATCTTAGTTCTACCTGAGATCGAAACCACGCCCCCTGCATTGGAAGCGTGGAGTCTTAACCGCTAGTCTAGCCAGGGAAGTCCCAGGATACATTGTTAATTGAAAAAAGTATTTTGCACTTTGCTATATATAGTGCGCCATTTTTTTGTCTAAGGATGAAGGGGAAATTAGGTGTATATATTATCATTTGTGTAAAAAGAAACACAAGAGAAATAAGCTGGAAACTAATGAGATTGGTTACCTAACCAGGGGGGGATGGGTAGGAATGGATTGGAAAGCTGGGGAGTTGGGGGAGGAAGAAAGGGATAAAGGGGGGCAGTGTCGATTCTCTGAGTGTAACCCTTTAGATAATTGTGACTTTTATAACCATGTTATAGTTCACATTTACTTCAAAAGTAAAATGATAAAGATGAGGAATAAAAAACAACATGGATTACAAACAGAAAAGATGAAGCCTAATGCTATTACTAGCTATAAAAGTCCTCTTGATATGGTCAGACACAATGGTTTTGTTCTTCTTTCTAAAGGTTGGTCCTATTGCTGTCCTTATTCCGGTTCCCAGTATGGACTATTTATCGGGTGGGCAACCATCCTGGTTTGCCCAGGATTGAGGAATTTCCTGGGGTGCAGGACGTTCGGTGCTAAAATGAGGAAAGTCCCAGACACACCTGGGGCAAGTTGGTTACCCTGTCTGACATGCATATAGCTGTTTTCCTGGGAGTTCCTTTCATTCTCACCTTAGAATTCTCATCACCTTTCTCCTGTGTTATAGCCTCTCTTTCCTATACCTCGTGCAGGTGTTGTTTATTTATGTAACACATTCTCTAGTTGCTTCCTGAGAACAGGTGCATAGGAGGTAAATTATTTTGAGACCTTACATGTCTTTGTTCTGTGTTCCATACTGGATTATGGGTTTGACTCAGAATTCCAAAAGATGTTATTTTATTACATTCTCTAAAACTGCTCTTGAGACGTGTGATGCCATTCTGAGTTCTTTGTCATGTAATGTGTTCTCTCTGATTAAAAGATTTTAGGATCTCTTTTTCAATCCTGTATTCTCAAATTTCATGGTGAGGTGTTGCGGAATGGGTCTTTTTTCATTCACTGTGCTGGGCATTTTGCCTTATTAAACCTGGAAACTCAGGTCTTAATTTTGGGAAAACTTCCTGTCTTTTTCGGTTTTCTCTTTCTGGAACTTTTGTTTGTTGTATGTGGGACTTTTCTTGATGCAGCAGCCTGTTCTCTTTTTCTTTCGAGTCACTTCTCTGAGAAATAGCCTATTGGTTGTTATTGCTGATTTTTGGGGGGGGTATTATTTTTAATTACTAGCACATTGCTCATGTTCTCTGATGTTCCTTTATTTTTTAAAAATAGCATTTTGTACTTGTTTTTGGACTGTCTCTTGGAGGACATTTGCTGTGAGATCTTCATTATTTCTGTTTCCTTTCAGTTCCTCCTTTGTTATTTTGGTTGCTGTCCTTCATATAGCAGTAGTGCTTACTTATCTGGTGGTCGTTGATAGGTCATTTATGGTGAGAACTGACAGATTCTGTGCTTGTGGGCACTGCTTGTTGACTGTGGTAGAGTGAGGACCTGGATATTTTTTTGGAATCTCCCAATTATCTGTACTTTGAAGGTGTATTTTTTTAGGTTGGGCACTTTTTGCAGGAGGAGAGATCCTCCCGTCTCTTGCCAGGTAGCTGAGAGTAGGCTGGGGCTGTAGGGCTGCCACTGTTTGGGGAGCTTTGGGAGCCGTAGCTGGGGGAGAGAGTTAATGGTGTCACCGTTTTGTATATGGTCTTTGACTTAATGCTTCTGTTTATGGAGTGTGGCACCTCAGTCTCTCCCCACTCCTTGAACTGGTGTCTTCTATTCCAGAACCTCTCTGGTTTAGTCCAGTCAGAATATAAATCTCCTGTTTTCTTCTGGAGCTGGAGAAGGGTATTGCTTGACTCTTTGGGGACAGAGAGGAGATCTGAAGGGTCTGACTTCTTGTTCGGACTTCCAGCCACTTCTATTTTCATTCCCGTGCCTCACCTCTGTCTGCAGTTGTTCCTGGTACCTCTTAATCCCTGCCCCCTTGGGGGTTTTGCAGTAGAACTGGCTTGCTCTTTGTGGCTTTTCCCTCTGCAGTCTTAGACTTTGGTTTTCTTTCCCCTGCTGAGTCATCACTTGTCTTCCTGTTATTCATCTTCTAGAATTTTATTGATAGTCCTCATCTACTGCTTTTTCTTCCCTCTTTCTCTTTGTGCATTTGTACTTTTTAAAATGCAGCCATTCTAAATGAGGCTTCAGGAGTTTGCAGAGAGCTGTGTGTTTTCATTTCGCCATGTTTAAATGGAAGCTGCAGCCTTTGTGCAGAGAAAGTGAGAAATGCCTTTGACTTCCACACCAAACCCTACCCTTGTATATGCCATCCAGGCCTATGGCCCTTGTTCCTTCCCAGTAGCAACCAACTACTGTCATCAATTTAATGTGCATCCTTCTTACTCATATGTGTCCATGAAAAATGTGTGGTTTGTTTATATAGATGTATTTTTTTATTCCTTTTACCTGCTGTTTAATTGTGCATCATATCAATATATCTTTTTATTTATCCAGTCCCTGTTGTGTACATTTAGGTTTTTCACAAGTTTTCCAGTTTTTCATTATTACAAACTATAATAGTAAAATTGCTGCAATAATCATCCTTTTACTTTTGTAGTCTTCATATGCAAATGTGTGAAATTTTTCTAGGAGATACTTCCCTATCTTTTAATGGGTAAAATGGAGGTGATTTGGAGGTGCTGTGTGGGCTCAAAAATATTTCATTACATTTTCTTTACGTGTTACACCTGTGATGAGAAAAGTTGAATTATAAAACTTCCAAATCTTTTCAAAAATTTTATCAAGAAGCATGTGCTTTTTTAATGGTCCAGTAACCCCTTACTAACAATACGGAAATCTGAAATATTTTGAGAACTGACAAAATTTATTCCTAACTCACTTGGCAGTAAAACTTGACTTGCTTAAACTCATTTGGTGGCAAATCTCTGATCTAGACCGAGAAGGACACTTTAAACCTATTTATTTCACCTGGTATGTACATTATGTTAATTCAAAAAATATTACTGTGTTTGATTATGGGTTGCTGGTGGTGTTAATATGATATATTGCCATTTGTAAAATTCAAGAAATCCTAAGTTCTAAAACACATCTAGACCCAGGGGTTTCAGAGGAGGAATCATGGGCCTATGGTCACCATCAGCTAGAAACTTTGTTTGCAGATGTGGGTGGCACATCACAAAATGAGAATTTTTCTGGTTGAGGGAATCTACTTTTTAGTCATTAGTGAGATCTCAGACAATTTCTTGTCTTTATAGTGTATTCCAAGAATGTGTTCATTTTTTAAATAACAGGTCTTTTCTTTGACAGCTGTAATATTGAAATTGCTTCTGATAATGCAAATGGATTTCAAATTCAAAGAACTTTTTTTACGTTAAGTATTTTTAAAAAGGATAAAGCCTTTTCTCAAGCATACACAGAGGTTGCTTTACAAGTTTTAATCTTTCTTTAGGATTCACATAACAAAGTTAAAACATAATAACGGACCATTGTCTAAAAATGAATTTTAACTTTCGATCTATAAACGTTCTATACACTTTAATGGGTTTTATGTGGTTTTTATAAATTTTGATTAGATTCTTTCATGTTTTCAGAGCTGTCAAATTTAGTAAGCAAATTTTTATCCAGGTTTTTTGGGATGTAACTCACAGACCATATAGTTTACCCATTTAAAGTGTACAATTCGGTGGCTTTTAGTATGTTCATAAACTTATGCAACTATCACCATTATATAATTCTAGAACATTTTCATTACCCTTAAAAGAAACCCCATACCCTTTAGCAGTCATTTCCTATTCTCCCCTCCCCCTAGCCCCTAGCAACTGCTAATCTACTCATTTCATTACTAGAGCTTTATTAAAAAATAAAATAAAATAAAGCAGAGCATCTCATCTTGTTCTTCTTCAGGAGTGTCTTGGCTTATTTGCGGCTCATTGCTTGTCCCTGTACAGTCAAGTTCTACCAAAAAAAAAAAAAAAAATCTGGTTGAGTGTTTTATTGCAATTTCATTGAACCTACAAGTCAATTTGAGAAGAGTTGACATCTTTACAGTGTTGAGTCTTCCTAATCAAGAACATGGTGTAGCTCTCCGTTTACTAAGTTTTAAACCTTTCTTGATAAAGTTTTGTTTTCTTCATAAAATGATTGTTTCTTTTTGAGCTTTATCTCAGAGTAACATATTCTTTGTTATAAATTACATTTTCTAATTGCTGGTATTATGCTGATGTTAGGATCGCTTGCGTTTTTAATGTGATTTTGAATCTTACAGCCTTGCTGAATTTCTTACTAGGTCGGAATCCCTTGCATCTTCAATGTGGATAATTATACTTGTCTGGAATAACGACACTCTGGTTTCTTCTAATTCCTTCTTGTTTCTTTTTCTTATGCATTGGTTAGGAACTCTAATATACTGTTGAATGGTCAGTACGTTCTTAGTTTTTGATAATACACATTAAACAACCCTCAGATCAGCCTTCTCTAAGAGAGTACAGATTTCTTGTTGAGGACAGGTTTGTCAGACCCATAAAGAAAGCAAAGGCATACCTGAAATTTGCTTATCGTTTTTTAGTTGTGAACCTAATCCTGGGTGGTTTAAAACTTCATCGGTTTAAATTTTAGAGTTCCATTTTATTCATGTTTGGGGCTTCTTGTATTTACAGTGCATTTTATTTTTTAAAACATTTGACTTGGGCTTCCCTGGTGGCACAGTGGTTGAGAGTCCGCCTGCTGATGCAGGGGACATGGGTTCGTGCCCTGGTCCGGGAAGATCCCACATGCCGCGGAGCGGCTGGGCCCGTGAGCCATGGCCTCTGAGCCTGCGCTTCCGGAGCCTGTGCTCCACAACGGGAGAGGCCACAACAGTGAGAGGCCCGCATACCACAAAAACAAACAAACAAACAAACATTTGACTTACGGGAAAATATTGTATCTGGGTTTATTTATTAATGCTGGTTGCTTTTTTCCCCATCACTAGCCTCTTTGCCAGTTGCCTTGCCAAACTAATATATTTTATGTATTTTTGAAACATTTATTTGTGTTAATAGGTGAACACGGGTAAAAATTATACGGCAGGTGTTCTTTGTACTATTTTTATTCTTACAGCTTTTCTTTAAATTTGAAATTATTTCCAAATAAAGGTGTTCAAAATGTATTTGTTTGTAAAGGTAATACATGCCCATTATCAAAATAAAAAATGATTCAGAATAGCTATAATAAAAAAAGACAAGTAACTCTTTTTTTCTTTTCTTTTTTTTGGGTTTTTTGGCCATGCAGCTTTCAGGATCTTAGTTCCCCAACCAGGGATCGAATCTGTGACCCCTGCAGTGGAGTGCCGAGTCCTAACCACTGGACCGCCAGGGAATTCCCTTTTTTTTTTTTTTTAACAAATAAAAACACTTGAACAAACAACTTCAGAAAAGGAAGATATGAAAATGTCCAGTAAGCACATAAAAATGCGCTCAATATCTTTAGTCATCAGGAAAATGAAAATTAAAGCCACAGTGAGGTACTCACTGCATTAGAATGGCTAAAATAAGACTGATACCACCAAATGTTGGTGAGGATGTGGAGCACCTGGAACTCTCATACAGTGTTGTTGGAAGTGTACATCTTTGGCTTTTTTTTTTTTTTTAAATAAAGTTCAACATTCATCCATCCTATACCCCCCTTGTTCTATTCTTAGATATTTACTCAGGAAAAATGAAAACATGTCGATAAAAGCTGTGTACAAGAATGTTCAGAGTAGCTTTGTTCATAATAGCCCAAATTTGGAAATACCCCAAATGCCCTCAACAGGAGAATAGATAAACAAATGGTTGCATATGAATGCTACTCTGTAATAACAAGTAATGATCTACTGATGTATGCAGCAGCATGGATGACTCTCATAGACATGAGACTGAGCAAAACAAGCCAGACAAAAGAGAGTACCTACTGTATGATTGCATTTACATGTAGAACAAAAATAGGCAAAACTAATTTTTGGTGGTAGAAATTGGAACAACCATTGTCTCTGTGGGGTGGGAGGGGCAGTGTAGAGTGGGGATTGACTAGAAAGGGGCACAAGGGGACTTTTAGGAGTGTTGGGTATGTTCTATATCTTGGTATGAATTTTTAGAAATAAATTTATTGGGCTTCCCTGGTGGCGCAGTGGTTAAGAATCCGCCTGCCAATGTAGAGGACATGGATTCGGGCCCTCCTCCGGGGAGATCCCACATGCCGCGGAGCAACTAAGCCTGTGAGCCACAACTACTGAGCCCGCATGCCACAACTACTGAAGCCCACACACGTAGAGCCCATGCTCCGCAACGAGAAGCCACTGCAATGAGAAGCCCACGCACACTGCAACAAAGAGTAGCCCCCGCTCGCCGCAACTAGAGAAAGCCTGTGTGTAGCAACAAAGACCCAATGCAGCCAAAAATAAATAAAATTAAATTTAAAAATAAAATAAAATAAATTTATTTATTTATTTATTTTTGACTGCATTGGGTCTTTGTCGTTGTGTGTGGGCTTTCTCTAGTTGCAGTGAGTGGGGGCTACTCTTTGTTGCAGTACACGGGCTTCTAATTGCGGTGGCTTCTCTTGTTGCGGAGCACGGGCTCAAGGCGCGTGGGCTTCAGTAGTTGTGGCATGTGGGCTCAGTAGTTGTGGCTTGAAGGCTCTAGAGCGCAGGCTCAGTAGTTGTGGCGCACGGGCTTAGTTGCTCCACGGCATGTGGGATTGATCTTCCCGGACCAGGGCTCGAACCCGTGTCCCCTGAGTTGGTAGGCGGATTCTTAACCACTGCGCCACCAGGGAAGTCCCTTGATACACATTTGTCAAAACTAATCAGATAGTATACATTTCACTCTTTGTAAATTGTACCTCAATTTAAAAAAATAAGGGAAAGGACACAAAGGGTATACATTGATCCAAGGACAGTCTCCTGCATAAGCACAATACAGTTCATCCATGTTGTTGTGAGTAGCTGTAGTTCGTTCTTTTTTTTATTATTGTATAATATCTATTTATTGAGTATTGATCAATAAATACATCAGTCAATCCATGTAGTGATTCTACTGATGGGCACTTTGTTTATAGCCGAAGTTACAAATGATGCTGTCACGAACATCTGGATGTGTACATGCATGTATTTCCCTAGGGAATCCAAACCTAGGACTGACATTGCTGGGTCATAGGATGTTTGTATCTTCAAGTGTAGCAGATAATGCCAAACCACATTCTTAAATGCCTGGATCCATTTTCAGTGTACCTGTTCCCTGTTCCACATCCTCATTAGCACTACTTGGTATTGTTAAACTTTAATTTTAGCCATTCTTGTGGATGTGATGTCATCTCATTGTGGTTTTAATTTGCATTGTTTTGTGTCTTCCTTACTTTATTGAGGTTAAATACCTTTCCGTGTGAATGTTGGCCATCTGGACATCCTCTTTGGTACAGTGCCTAATACAGGTCTGCCTATTTTTCTTACTGGTTGCCTTTTTCTCTTTTTTTTTGCTGTGCTGCGTGGCATGTGGGATCTTAGTTCCTGGGCTAGGGATCAAACCCGTGCCCCCTTCAGTGGAAGCAGAGTCCTAACCACTGGACTGCCAGGGAAGTCCCTGGGTTGCCTTTTTCTTATTGATTTATGCAGTCTAGATACAAGTTCTTTATTGGTTATATGAATTGCAGATCTCATCTTCAACTCTGTAGGTAGCTTGCCCTTTTTACTCTATTAATGGTATCATTTGCTGAACAGAGAATATTAATTTTAATGTAGTTCAATCGATTGATTTTCTCCTTTTTAAGATAATGTCCTGGGTGAGTCTTACAAGTGTTGGGTTAAAAGGTATATACAGTTTTTAGAGTTTTGCTTACAGTTTACTTTACCACTGGCTGTGTATAAACCTTTTTATACCATTTTCACTCTCACCAACAGTGTATATGTGATTTTCCCACACTCTTGCCAGAACTGGAGTTTTGGGGTCAGTTTTGACAATGTAATAGACCTCTTTTCTTCATTAAATGAGTATTTTGTCTTAGTTTGCCTGTATGATTCAGGGAATAAATTTGTTGCATTGTTCCAAGAACATGGCAGTCAGTAAGCCTAATTACAAGATTAATACTAAAAATATTCTTTAGCTTTTGATCCTGTGAGGAGCATTTATGGTTGGTAGGGAAAAGAGAGAAAGATATAAAAAACCATTTTCTTTTTTATTAACTTAAGTCAGCTTGATGTTGGCTTAAATTAATGCAAATAAACTGATGAAGACTTAAGACAGTAGTCCTCCGTTGTCTGTGGGGGAATATGTTCCAGGACCTCAAGTGGATGCCTGAAACTGTGGATAGTACCTAACTCTATATATGCTATGTTTTTACCTACACATACATACCTATGATGAAGTTTAATTTATGTATTAGGTACACTAAGAAAGTATAAATCAGGCAGAGCGAGAAGTGCCAGCACCACTACGCTTGCCTTTGGGGCCATTATTAAGTAAAATGAAGAGTTTCTTGAACACAAGTGCTGTGATACCATGACAGTCGATCTGATAACTGAGATGGCCACTCAGTGACTAATGGGTGGGCTACGCTGGACAAACAAATGACCCACGTCCCAGGTAGGTCGGAGCTGGACAGTGTGAGACTTTAGCACAGTACTCAGAACAGCATGCAATTTGAAACCAATGGGTTGTTTATTTCTGCTACTTTCCATTTAATATTTTTCAACCATGGTTGATTGTGGAAAGTGAAAAAAACCCCTCAGATAAGGGGAGGCTACAAGGAATCCATGGAATTGATGAGTTAGAATTTTGTGGATTTTCCTTGTAAATTTCTGGCATATTTTTAAGTGATAGAATCATGATTTTACCTACTCTTTTTCACACACTTTTACTCAAAGACGACATCCCCACCCCAATCTGTATCTGCTCCTCCTCTCTCCATCCCCAGTATTCATTCATACTCCTTCCTGGTTTCAAGGTAGCTCCTAAGTTTTCCTTGGGGATGGGTAGAGTTTCATTTTGAGACTCCACGACAGAGACTGTTAGAAGGAGTATTTGTTAGGAGATGAAATTTGGAGTGGAACTCTCCTCTACACTCTAGCCTTGTTCCCACTCTCTTACTTTAGTTTAGATCTTTATCCTTTTCAATAGATTTCTGTCATAATCTAACTCTTCTTCTGCCTCCAGACTTCCCATGGTTAACAGAATGAAATTCCTAAAACTCAGATCATTCTCCTGATTCATATCCTTCAGACTCTATAAAAATCAGTCTTAATCCCTCAGCACAGTGCCATGATTATCATCAGCCCTCTTCCTGTCTCTCTATCCTCCTCACGTATCCAGTTTCCCACACACCTCCTGAAGTCTATGGTTTCTTTGAATTTGGAATGTTCTTCCACATTCGCTCATCACATTACCTAGGACTCCCTCTCCCTCCCCACTGGCAACTCATCTGCCTATTAACTGACTTCTTTTAAAACTGAGCTCAAGCAACACATCTCCTTGGAAACCCTACCTCCCTGATCCTTATTCCCCTTCTGTACCTCCATGCCCTCTTCTCCAGCTCAGTGAGTTAGATGTTCCCTGTTCTGGGCTGCTACAGTTTTCTCTCTATCCTTCCATCACTGTGCTTTGTATTGTTATAGATTTGACTTTGTCCTCTACTCATTTGAGCTCCTTGAAGGCAGGGCCCTGATTCCCCTCCTTATTCCCACCCCACCCACCGCTTGGAACTAGCATGGTGTAGTTTATAGGAGGCACCCCATAAATGTTTAATGAATAATTAGATGCAAAATTATATCTAACTTTTTAATTTATTTTTGGCTGCATTGGGTCTTCATTGCTGCACATGGGTTTTCTCTAGTTGTGGCGAGCGGGGGCTACTCTTCGTTGTGGTGCGTGGGCTTCTCATTTTGTGATGCCTTCTCTTGTTGTGGAGCACAGGCTCTAGGCACGTGGGCTCAGTAGTTGTGGCACACGGGCTCAGTCGCTCCGCGGCATGTGGGGTCCTCCTGGACCAGGGATCAAACCCGTGTCCCCCGCATTGGCAGGTGGATTCTGAACCACTGCCCCACCAGGGAAGTCCCTCTAACTTTCTTAATGTACGTATGAGAAGAACTTTCTGAGAAAAAGAGGTCAATTAGAAAGGGATAGGAATTTAATCAATATTCTAAATCCCTCTTCTCCAAAAGCAATACACATTTAGGAATGACTACTGTGCTTGTAGGATTTGTAGGGTTTTGCTCACCTGAGTTGTGCCTTGCTGTCACAGAAGGATGCCCTGCAGTGGTCTCGCAGTCCGGCTGCAGTGGAGGGAGAGGAGCCAGAGGACACAGCTGATGTGGAGAGCTGTGGGTCTAATGAAGCCAGCACTGTGAGTGGTGAAAATGATGGTAAGTGTCCTTGACAAGATGGGTGAAGAGCCACAAGCAGTCGCTAGGGTCTAACCTTTATTTCCCTCTCTTACAGTTTCTCTCGATGAAACATCTTCTAATGCTTCCTGTTCTACCGAATCTCAGAGTCGGCCTCATTCCAATCCCAGGGACAGCTACAGAGCTTCCTCACAGGTTGGGGGGAGAGTTGGTGACTAGGCTGGATGGAAAAGTGAGGCAGGCACAAGACAGGACTCTTACTCCTGTAGTTAACTGAGCGTGTTGAAGAGTGGAGAAAATCACCTTGGTCTCCACCTGTTAGTACCATTTAAAAGCGGGCCATAGGAAAAGTGGGTAGTAGATCTGAGAGCAGAGCAATTTGTTTTTTCTCTTTACCATGGGTGGATAATTTTGTTTGTATTTATGAAAAACCTGGGAACATTCAGGGAGAAGTATAACAGAGTGGGGAGAACATGAGCTTGGGAGTCATCAGTTTGAATTGCAGCCCTGCCACTCACTAGCTTTGGGCAAATTCCTTACCTGTAAAGTGGGGAGAGCAACACACTCTTTTCAGTGTGGGGTGATGCTTGGCACAGTGGCCAGCACCTGGCTCAGCAGAATGAGTCGTTGCTATTATTGGCATTACCTGCCCGTGCTGGTTGAACACTAACTCTGTTTTACAAGACAGCGAGGGAGACGTGGTCGAGAGGGACAGCTGTTGTGGCCTGCAGGTGACTCAGGCTCCTTTTGTATCCCCTCTGGGAAAATAGGCAAACAAGCAGAAGAAGAAGACCGGGGTGATGCTGCCTCGAGTTGTCCTGACTCCTCTGAAGGTAAACGGGGCCCACGTGGAATCTGCATCAGGTATGTGTAAACTCGTGATTGTGATGCTTCTTCCTCAGGGCCTGGGGACCTGCCTCCCTCTGGCAGCAGCTCTTGGCCTAGGTAGTGCTGTGCCAGTAGAGTCAGGAGCCGTCCTCTGGCAGTCAGCACGCCGTGGCGGTGAGACCCGACCTAGCTTCCGGCATGGGCTCTGCTGGGCGCCCTTCCCCTGGCCTCCCAGGGCAGTTGTGAGGGTCCTATGAAGGCGTGTGCAGGTGCTTTGTAAAAGACACAGTGCAAACCAAGATGGCGGTTTGGCATTCTTACGTGATAATTTAAAGCCAGACCAGGAGGTGGTGATCTCTGACGGCCCAAGGCTGGGCCATGGAAGCACCAGTATTGCTGGCAGCATGTCAGGGAGAGCTGGGAGAAGTAAGCTTGTCTGAGAGCCGTGGGCGCGGCGTGTGATGCTTTTGACCGGTGGAATGCTGTGCCTTCAGGGTTCTCAGGCCGCCACGCCGATGGCGAGAGCGGCAGCCCGTCCAGCAGCAGCAGTGGCTCTCTGGCCCTGGGCAGCGCTGCTATTCGTGGCCAGGCCGAGGTCGCCCGGGACCCTGCCCCGCTCCTGAGAGGCTTCCGGAAGCCGGCCACAGGTAGGTGGCTTGGCACTCATTTCTCTGCCTGAAAGGGGGCCCCTGCAGGCCTAGAGAGAAGATGATGTCTTCTACTCCACTCCTTTACAGTTTATTTTTACTTCGCAGGTGGCCCTCTATTTTTGTTGGTTTTTACCTTGTATTTTGGTTATGTCACATACAGATTTTTCTCTGCTAGACTGAGAGAACTCCCTGTGGGCAGAGATGGTGCCACATTGCTCCTTGTATGTCCCTGTAAGGGCCTAGCCTGTGCCTGCCTTGATACTGCTTAGTGAGTGCTCAAGTGAGTGAAAATTGCTTCTGAGTGTCTCAGTGAAGAATTCCAACATTTGTTTTCTTTCTTCGGTAGCATCCTGCCAAGTTTGTTCTCAACGTCTGCAGTCTCTGTCAGATGCCCTTTTTTATAACCTAGTTAGTATATGGGGTGGAAGCCTATGTTGAATATGGGCTATGCAGACAAGTTCAGTAGTGTGCACCTCCCACCCGCAGTAGGGCTATTTGCAAGGCTAGTATGCCATTTGCTATTTCCGGATTTATTTCTCAAAGCCCCCATGCTGGGTTTTTGTAGATGGGCCACTTGAAATCATTAAGAAGACTAACCTTGGCTTCTGAAAATTAGAATAAACCATCACCCAAGTGGCAGCTAGGTTTGCTGTCTTGTAGCCTCTCCAGCTCATCAGCCTTGCTGAATCTTAAAGCCTCACAGGTCTCTGTTCCATTTGCTGAGGCTTTTGTGAGAGGTATTGACATTGCAGTGGGCTTTAAACAACCCTTAGCACCTTTCTGCCTGGAGGTCAGACCTCTCCAGCCCATTCACAGAAGACTTCTGCAGATTTTTCTGTAGGACGCTAACCGGATTCACTTTTAGACTTCCATCGTTTCTCCCATTGGCTTTGTGGAGCCTGTTCTCCAGCTTTGGAGGGAAGCTCAGAGCCTGCCCCTTGCCTGGTTTTCTGTGAGAAGAGTGTCCCTTCAGGCTGTGACACAGCATGCTACTGAGTCTTGTCTGAGACGATGCAAGCCCAAGTGTTCTCTTAGGTTTGATGGTAGCTGATAGGTTAGGGTAGACTGGATGATTGAGCTCATTGTGTGCAGATAAGTTCTGGGTAGCTTGGGTGCTGCCACCAAAGTTTTCCCTCAGTTGGCATTTGCTTTTTTGGTTTAAGAAGCTGAAAATCTACATTTTGCTTCCTACTGCTTGAAAAATCACAGGTCAAATGAAGCGCAACAGAGGGGAAGAGATAGATTTTGAGACGCCTGGGTCCATTCTCGTCAACACCAACCTCCGGGCCCTCATCAACTCTCGGACCTTCCATGCCCTGCCGTCCCACTTCCAGCAGCAGCTCCTCTTCCTCCTGCCCGAAGTGGACAGACAGGTACATGTGGGCGGCTTCCTCTTTGCTTTCTCTGGGCTAGCTTCTGTTCTCTTTCTAAGTTTCTTTATTGTTTTTTTTTGCCTTGATCCTTCCAGGTGGGGACCGATGGCCTGTTGCGTCTCAGCAGCAGTGCACTGAACAACGAGTTTTTCACCCACGCGGCTCAGAGCTGGCGGGAACGCCTGGCTGATGGTGAGTAAACGTTCTCGTCCCAGCGGCTTGAAAGGTGCCTGCCACGTGTGGTGTCACTTGTCTCCTGGTTTTTAAAACCCAAAACCCAAATACGCATTTTTCAAGTCTTTTTTTTTTTTTTTTGGCGGTACGCGGGCCTCTCACTGTTGTGGCCTCTCCCGCTGTGGAGCACAGACTCCAGACGTGCAGGCTCAGTGGCCATGGCTCACGGGCCCAGCCGCTCCATGGCATGTGGGATCTTCCTGGACCGGGGCACGAACCCGTGTCCCCCGCATCGGCAGGCGGACTCTCAACCACTGCGCCACCAGGGAAGCCCCTTTTTCTTTTTTTTCCAAGGGGTATTCTTTAGTATAAGGCAGGCTTTCCTCTAATAGACGTGGTGGATGTTAATATGCCCCATAGCTCTAAAGAAGGTACAAGAGTATTTGGGCTTTCACTATTTTGTGTGTATATATTCATCTGCATTGCCTCTTCATCATTAAAACTATAAACTCCTATTCTTTCCAGTAAGCATGGCATTGACATACTCGGTAAGTTCCACCAGGTGCTCTGTCTTTTTAGATGTTGCCACTTGGAGTGATTGTTAGCTTCTCGTAATTCAATTTTGTGGGGAAGCTACGTGGGAAGTGCACTGGGAGGTCCCCAAGACTCCCCTCCAGGTTCGATGATTTGCTAGGAGGACTCACAGGACTCAGCATGTAGTTGTACTCATGGCTGTAGTTTATTTTGGTGAAAGAATACAGAACAAAATTAGCAAAAAGGGAAAAGACGTCTGGGGTGTAGTCCAGGGAAACCAGGTGCACACTTCTGAGATCCTCTCCCGGTGGCGTCCCACAGGATGTGCTCAGTTCCCTCAGCAAGGAGTTGTGACCGCACGTAGTCACAAGTGTAGTCTGCCGGGAAGCTCGTCAAGGACTTGGTGCCTGTGGTTTTTACTGGGAGCTGATCATGTAGGAAGCCTCTGTCTGACCCAGACCCAAATTCCAGATTCCCCAAAGGAAAGCAGGTGTTCACCATAAACCATCTGGTTTGCTTCAGCTGTTCAGGCACAGTGAGCCATTCCCTGTCAGTTATGGGGTGGGGACCCTCCTGAAATCCAAGGTCCAAGATGTCAGCCAGGGGCCCACCTTGTCAGCAGGCCTGTCTGAGCCTGCTATGTTAACTTTTTTCTACGCATGGAGTAAGAACAATTCTCTTGTTTGTTTTTGTTCTGATCAATGTGGTGTTTGCTGTTGAAGGACTGATTACCCGAGGGAAGGGTAAATTTCCCTTATAATAGGTGTGTTAGTTCTGTCCTGAATAAGAGCACCATGTGAGAGTTCCTCTGGGGGAGATGGGAGCCAGCGTGAGGAAGATAGTGAGGGTTAAAAAAATGATTTCCAAGCTCACCAAAGTCACGTGTTATTTTGAAAACTCCTGACATGGTAGAACTGCAAGATTTGGCGTTTCCTAAGACAGACCTTAATATCCTTAATGCATCACTTGAAGAGTTTTGTTTCTCTCTAGGCGAATTCACTCATGAGATGCAAGTCAGGATACGACAGGAAATGGAGAAGGAAAAGAAGGTGGAACAATGGAAAGAAAAGTTCTTCGAAGACTACTATGGACAGAAGTAAGGCCCTTGGTGCTGTGAGTCCTAGTGTGGTTTCTGGGGGGACAGAGGCAGGTGTTCTCAAAGCCATGCATACTGCTGTGTCACCCAGGAATGTGGAGATTGCAGTGACTCTTATTTAGCTTAATGCCATTCATGGGGAAGCTAACATAGGTTTTTCTATGGTTAGTGTTACATACCATGCAGATTTATTTTGTTCTGAGAGATCTAATATTTGGGTGTATATTATTCATAGTGGATGTGCCCTCTCTGCCCTGTAACTGATAATGTGAGTTTGGTTTGCAGGTTGGGTTTAAGCAAAGAAGAGTCATTGCAGCAGAATGTGGGCCAGGAGGAGGTTGAAATCAAGAGTGACTTGCGTGTCTCGGGAGAATCAACACGACCGCAGCGTGGCCCGGCCACCCGGCAGCGAGATGGGCATTTCAAGAAACGCTCTCGGCCAGATCTCCGAACCAGAGCCCGAAGGAATCTGTACAAAAAACAGGAGCCAGAACAAGCAGAGGTTGCTAAAGACACACAGTCTGTGGCACCAGACATCCCCCTGTACAAGGATGGGGAGGCTAAGACCGATGCAGCAGGGGTGGGTGGTCCCCACCTGCCTGGCACATCCTCCGCTGCACCCAACCCAGAGAGTTCCGAATTCCCGGTGGAAACTGTGGCTTCCCGGATCCAGCCCAATCCAGACGACCTGGCACGTGTCTCCACGTCTCCAGACAGAATTCCCAGCTTGCCTCAGGAGACCGTGGATCAGGAACCCAAGGATCAGAAGAGGAAATCCTTTGAGCAGGCGGCCTCTGCGTCCTTTCCCGAAAAGAAGCCCCGGCTTGAAGATCGTCAGTCCTTTCGTAACACAATTGAAAGTGTTCACACCGAAAAGCCACAGCCCACCAAAGAGGAGCCCAAAGTCCCGCCCATCCGGGTAGGAGGCTGTTTGATACTGGCTGCCCTGAGCCCAGGCCCCTTTGAGGGACGGGAGATTAGTGGGGCTCCTTTGCAGGGACAGAAGGCCCCCGGGCCCTTTTGTTAATTATGTGGGAGTGTAGAGCTCGCTGTACGAGAGGCGTTCTTGAGACTGACTTGAGTATCAGGGGGATAGGGTTCTTTTCTTCCTCACTTGGTTGTTCACTCTGTTGAAGTTATCTCTAGAGGTCATAATCCTTTGGGGTTTTAAAATCTTTTATTAGGTGGTGGTAGATTTTTTGTGTAGTGACTTACACAGTCCCACCAGAAATTAAATTTAGAAGTGTGGCATATAACAGCCCTTGAGCAGAATCTTCTCAGAATGGTGTGGTGTCTTGGACAGCCATTTTACCATGATTATTTCTTTTTTTTTTTTTTTGCGGTACGCGGGCCCCTCACTGTTGTGGCATCTCCCGTTGTGGAGCACAGGCTCCGGATGCGCAGGCTCAGCGGCCATGGCTCACAGGCCCAGCCACTCTGCGGCATGTGGGATCTTCCCGAACCGGGGCATGAACCCCTGTCCCCTGCATCGGCAGGCGGACACTCAACCACTGCGCCGCCAGGGAAGCCCGATTATTTCATTTTTAAGGAAAATGATTGGATTCTCTAGGCCACTAGGGTCGCGATTTAGCTTTACAGTTCCTAGGTCAGAGTGCTCAGTCAATTAAAACTGTTTTCTTACTTTTCTCTTGCAGATTCAACTTTCACGTATCAAACCACCCTGGGTGGTTAAAGGTCAGCCCACTTACCAGATATGCCCCCGCATCGTCCCCATCACAGAGTCCTCCTGCCGGGGCTGGACTGGCACCAGGACCCTTGCAGACATTAAAGCCCGTGCTCTGCAGGTCCGAGGGGCGAGAGGCCACCACTGCCATCGAGAGGCGGCCACCACTGCCATCGGAGGGGGGGGTGGCCCGGGTGGAGGTGGCGGCGGGGCCACCGATGAGGGAGGTGGCAGAGGCATCGGCAGTGGTGATGGTGGTGAGGCCTGTGGCCACCCTGAGCCCAGGGGAGCCCCAGGTACCCCTGGAGAGTGTGCGTCAGATCTACAGCGAACACAACTACTGCCGCCTTGTCCTCTAAATGGGGAGCATGTCCATCCTGGAAGTGCCGTGTCCAGAGCCAGGAGAGAGGACCTGGCTTCTCCCAGAAAGGAGAAGAGCTACCCACGACAGAGGGTTCCAGATGGCCTCAGAAGTGGGCTGGAAGATGCTTCCCGACTTCCCATTGCTCCCACTGGGGACCAGCCACGCCAGGCCTTACTCCCACTGCCCTCCAAAACCCCGGCACCTGAGCGATTAGTTGAGCAGCCTGCGTTGCATCTGGGAGGTAGAACTGAATGTGGGTCTGGTACCACTTCCTGGGAAAGGGGTAATGAGGAGCGAGGACCCACCATCCCCCTGGAGAGCAGTCCTGTTCAGGCTCTAGCGGGGGATGTTGGATTAGAAGAAGGAACCGGCCAGGCTCTAGACAGTGACAGTAATCCCACTGTGAAGGATCCTGTGAATGTGACCCCCAGTCCCATCCCTGAACCATCGTTGGCCGGTTCCCTGCAGGACAGACCATTTGATGACGAATCAGGACTTGGTGGCTCGGGCCCACCCACGAGGGAAAGTGCTACTAGACAAGAAAACTTGAAAACCGAGGCTCCCGTCTCCGCTGGTGCTGCTCCTTGGATGCCTGGCCTGTCAAATGACAAGGCAGTGGGACAGCCTGAACCCGACTCCAGAGAAGACGTCCCATCTGTTGAGCCGCAGGTTGGAGAGGAGTGGGAGAAAGCTGCTCCCCTCATTCCAGCGTCACCTGGGGGGTTGACCGCTGAGGAGGGTCTGGATCCCCCCGACAGCTCGGCTTCACTCTGGACAGTGCCATCTCCGGGGTGCGTTGCGAGCACCGGCCACGACCGCAGACAGCTGGAAGGTGGAAAGCTGAAAATCAGTGGAGGCTCTGAAGTGCTGAGTCCTCACAGCGAGTCCACGGACACAGCCTCTGACTTTGAAGGCCACTTCTCTGAGGACAGCATTGAGGCCGAGCCTAGTGAAGCTGCAGTGCCGAAGAGGTCCTCAGCGGTGGAGCAGGGTGAGAAACACGCTTGGAACCGCTCCACCTCACTCTCCAAGGTGAACGGTGACCTGAGTCTGGTCACAAGGACAGACGGGATTGTTGCTCCACAGAGCTGGGTGTCTCGAGTATGTGCGGTTCCCCAAAAGATCCCGGACTCCCTGTTACTGGCCAGTACCGAGTACCAGCCGAGGCCTGTGTCCCTGGGCAGGCTTGCGTCCTCGGTGGAGGCTACTAACCCCCTCGTGATGCAGTTGCTGCAGGGCAGCTTGCCCCTAGAGAAGGTTCTTCGTCCAGCCCGCGGTGGCAGCAAACCCGAATCCCCACGACTCCCACTGACGACAGAGCCGAGCCATGACGGCTCCCTGCATGTGGGATCTTTGCAAGACCCTGCGGAAAGCAGTTGTGAGGTTGGCAGTAGCAGTCCCAGTTCTTTAAGAGCTTCGAAGGAGTCTCTTCTACCTGAGAGCCGTGAAGCAAGCACCGGCCTCGCCAGGCTGGAGGCCGCCCAGGCTCCTGGAGCGCCCCCAAAGATTTCCAAGCACGCCCTGAGTTTAGGCTCCCTATATCCAGTGACAAATCCAATGGCTGCCTCTGGGAAAGTAGAAGTGGATTCCAAAGAGCAGTTCTCTTCCTTTAGTTTTGAAGATCAGAAGGAAGTTGGTGACCTGTCCCAGTGCAGTAATTCAAGTGCTGCCCCAGGCACGAGTCCGGGAAATCTCACTACCTCGAGAGCCCCTTGTTTCTCATCTCCAGTTGTGGTCTCCTCGGGTCCCGATCAGGCAGGTCGGGCCCTGGGTGATCAGAACAGTGCTGGAGGCCAAGGGAAGAAGCTCTTTGGCTCCAAAAACGAGGCTGCAGCCCTTCAGTGCCCCCGGCCTGTGGAGCCAACGCCTCTGCCTGCTGATGCCCCTCCCGATTTTCCCAGCAGGAAGTTGGGGCCAAGCAAAAACTCTGTGTCTGGTGGGGTACAGACTGCCAGGGAAGACTGGGCTCCAAAGCCACCGCCTGCCTCTGTTGGCAGCATCAAGAGCGAGAAGACTTTTGGTGGGGGGCCTCCCAAGGCGAATGCAGAGAACAGAAATGTCGCGGGGCCTGGTCCTCGGGAGCTGGTGGATCACTTGCAAGGGATCCCCTTTGTCCTTGATTTGCCCTTCTGGAAATTACCCCGAGAGCCTGGGAAAGGGCTCAGCCAGCCTCTAGAGCCTTCTTCCATCCCCTCCCAGCTCAACATCAAACAGGCATTTTATGGGAAGCTTTCCAAACTCCAGCTAAGTTCCACCAGCTTTAATTATTCCTCTGGCTCCCCCACCTTTGCCAAAGGCCTTGCCGGAAGTGTGGTGCAGCTGAGCCACAAAGCAAACTTTGGTGCAAGCCACAGCGCATCACTTTCCTTGCAGATGTTCACCGACAGCAGCACGGTGGAAAGCATCTCACTCCAGTGTGCGTGCAGCCTGAAAGCCATGATCATGTGCCAGGGCTGTGGTGCGTTCTGTCACGATGACTGTATTGGACCCTCAAAGCTCTGTGTATTGTGCCTTGTGGTGAGATAATAAATTATGGCCATGGGAAAAGTTGTATATTTAGTGTGTGTATTTTGATAATGACGGATCTTAAATCTGTATACAGAATATCATTGATAAAATAGACTGTCTCTAGGCAAGAGTTCTCTTGCCTGTCCCTAAAATCTGTAGTGCTAAAGCCCCTCGGCCACTTGTCGGCCTTCTGGTTTTGCTGGAAGGGTTTCCTGCAGGGCAGGTTGCTGGGCTGCCCAAGGCTGGCCGGCCAGCCCGAGCTCTTGTCACACAGACAGAGCCTGGTGCGGCGTGGGGAGCCTCCTTGAGACTCAGAGGGACTTGAAGCTGAAGCAAGAAGGTTGTGTTCTCCACCAAGGGGACTAACCTACCCGAACTGAGTAGAAATGTCAGTCTTCCACTGCCCCCTCCCTGCCGTCTTTCCTCCCGCTGTTGCTCTGGGAGTTGATGGGGAAGAAGCCAGCACAGGGTTAAAGCAACTCCCAGCAGTGCCCACCAGGGGGCTTCAGAACCTGCTGACCTCAGGGTCACAGTCATTTGCCAGTTGGTGGAGCCAGTTTGACCTTTGGTTCTGTTGCTGAAGCCAGTTTGGGACTTGGCTGTCTCCGAATAATCCACTGGCCCACGGGAGCTTTCGGGACCTTGAATAGACCTGCTTGGACAATGGTCGGGCATAGGATTGTCTTTCCTCCTCGTAAGTCAGGTGTCCAGACGTTTGGCAGGTGAATTTGTCTGCTCGACACCCTCTCCGTCACTTTGGACTCTGTGGGAGTGGGCATCTCCACACACCTGTGTATGTGAAAGTCATTTTACATTTCAAAGCAGTGTGTTTTTCTTATTTTTATATTTTTAACTCTTTATCCTTGGATGTATAAAGTGAACTTCTGGCTTCTGTAAGTATGCTCTCTGCACCTCTAATGTTTTATCATGTATTTATATGTTGTACACAGTACTGGCCGATTCTGTAAATGGATGTATTGTACAGAGAACACGAACGACTCTCCCTTATTTTACGTCTTCGGCATCATTGCATTAAAGTGGTGTCATTGACTTCTCTCCACCTGTGTCAGAGCCACTGCGTGCTGTGCTGCCCGACGTGAGGGGTGGAGTGATTGATTTGGGACCTGCCAGTTGGCCCGGTGCCCTGTCACCGGTCAGCCGGTGGACCTGCTGCACTTGCAGAGCCACGGGCAGCCCGGCTGCTCGCTGCTGGGCGAATGCGTCTTGCTCCTCATCGCTTCTCCTCCGACCTTCACTGGCGGCTCGCCGCCACGTGTGACAAATCACCACCACCAGTGTCAAGTGCTTCTGGATTCAAGGGTGAGTGACCTGGGCAGCCCCCAGGTGGGCCTTCTGGACCTGGCTCCGGGCTCCCCACCTGTCAGCAGTACCTGGGAGCACGCTTTCCTGGGGCCACAGGACTCCACTGGACATACTTTTGACAGCAGGTTAAGGAAGAAACAGCTATGCCAGCTGCCAGCCTCTCTCCCAACACGTTTCCAGCAAGTAGATGTCTCCATAGCTGTGCCACCTCACCCTGCTTCCTGCCTTATTTCTTGTTCCTCGACTTGTGAGTTGAGCATCTTCCTTGTTGAACTTAGGTCTCCCTGTGTGAGTGCGTCTGTGTGAGCTGTAAAATTGGTATGACTTCAGCAAGTCTCATTTCATCCGAAAGGTCTTTTCTTTCCCCCACTTTTCATCCATTGTGGCATTTCTGTCATCTGAAGCATGAGTGGGAAGTTGGCAAAGATGTGGTGGTGATTTAAATGCAGTATTGGCCAAGTCCAGGTTGTCAACTTCAAGAGTCTGTTTACCAAAGACAGGGAGCAGAGGCACAAGCGTGTTTGACCCTCTTCCTCCTTCTGCTGTGACCTTTGGGGCCACCCTAGGGGACAGTTGGAAACTGGTCCGCCAGGGAAAGCACTGCTCTTGTATGTCTCTGTGGTCTTGGAAAAATAAACCTGTACAACCTGCACATGTGGTCTCGGTCATCTTCTGCGGCCGCCCTGCTGGGCTGGGAGGAAGGTTGGGTTGGGAGGCAGACCCTGGCTCACTTCACCTCAGCGCTGGAGCTGATTTTCTAGTCTGTGGAGTTTTTTGTTTTGTTTGATATAGACCATTGTTTAAAGTCTTTATTGAATTTTGTTACAGTATTGTTTCTGTTTCATGTTTTGGTTTTTTGGCCGCAAGGCTTATGGGACCCTAACTCCCTGACCAGGGATCGAACCCACACCCCCTGGGGTCTTAACCACTGCACCGCCAGGGAAGTCCCTCATGTGTGGAGTTCTTTTGAGACGTTGGTCCCAAAGGTGCGACTTGTCAGTGTTGCTGGTCTTCATCAGACTGAGCATGACGTGGCGAACTTACCCATTTATCCACCATGTGGACTGGAAGCAAAATCTCATGAAAACGGTGGGGGTCCTTTTCGCCTGAGAATCGAAGCCGTGAACTATGCCGTCCCTCCACAGCTGCTCATCCCAACCGCCTTGCTGAGACTGAGGTTGCCTGAGAGAGCCCTCCTGGCAGAGGGTCTTGCGGGAGGGTGACCAGCAGCAGTGAGGGAGGGGCCTGCCCGAAATGGGGTCTGACGCTGGTTGACGAGCCTCAGTGGATGACAGACTGCAGGGCTTGACTTTAAAGATTAATTAATTTGTTTCCCGTGAACTGGAGAAAGTAGATTTTACGTGCGTTGGAACATGTGTTGGGGCAGTGCAAGCTGTCGTTTTGCGGTGCTGCGATTTGATCGAGGTGCGGGTAGAGGAGTCGTGGTCAGGTGGCTTTGTGGTGCCTGGGTAACTGCCTGGTGGTGGTGATGTGTACGTGTGCCTTCATGTCATGGAATCTGTTTGCCCAATTACTTCTGCAGGAGCTTAGAATGTGTTGGAAGCCGGGGCTGGGACCTGACTGCCAACTGCATCTCAGCAGGGAGGTGGAACGTGCGCTGGGTGAGAGTGGGGGCCTGGCCGCTTGCCAGCTCAGTGGTTGGGGTAAGTCACTAAGCCCCTGGCAACTTTCTCATCACTGATTTGGGCTGAGAGTTGCTACTGCATAAAGTCATAGTGTGCGGCACATAGGAAGTACCCCATCCTGTTAGCTCACGTGGGACCGAGACAGGAGAGGCTCCTGGCGTCTGCTTGACCCTCACCCCAGGGAGGAGCCGTGGAGAGGGGGGCCCGTGTGGCGCGCTGAGGGCTGGTGCGAGCTGAGTGGATATCTGCCTTTCAGCCCCTAGCTACAGTTGAGTGCATAGTCCTGGGTGTAGAGACTGAGTACTTGGCAGGAGAGGCTGATTTTACTCATGGTCCAAAGGACAAGGAAATCTGCTGTTTCAGAATCTGGAAAGTGCTGTCTTACTGGCCAGGCACAGTGTCACCCGTTTGTTTCATGTCCGACCTGCTCATGAGGAAGTCAGACCCTGCTTGAGAGGAATGCGTGCGTGTGTGTGTGTGTGTGTGTGTGTGTGTGTGTGTGTGTGTGTGTTTACACTCAACAGAGTAGCCACGTCCCTCCGGCCTCGGGGACCAAAGCCCAAAGCGTCTGCCTGCCCTGTGCCCTGAGAGAAGGCAGCACGGGCTGTGTTGCCGTGTGTGTGTGTGTGTGTGTGTGTGTGTGTGTGTGTGTGTGTGTGTGTGTGTGTGTGTGTGTGTGTGTGTGTGTGTGTGTGTGTGTGTGTGTGTGTGTGTGTGTGTGTGTCATTTGAAGTGATGGAGAGGGTAGGCTCTGTGACCCTGGAGGTTAATACTTGAAACCAAATGGTGACAGTGCCCTGTGCTTCTTCCTCTTTGTGCATCATTTTGAAAACCTGGAATGAGCATCTCTAACAACCAAAAGGTATAGACGGAAGCTCTGTAAGGATGACAGTAAGAAAAATACAGCTGTCAGTGCAATGATTCTTAACTTTTCTGGGAACACGGGCTCCTTTGAGAGTCCAGTGGGAGCTCTGGACCCTCTCCCCGCAGGAACGTGCACATGCACACACAAGTTGTATTATTTCAGACTGTTTAAGAGACCCCCTCCGCCCCGCCGGCAGCTGGAGCCCCTCACTGAAGAACCCCCTGACTGATAATAAACCTAATAAAATCTGGGTTTATACAAAAGAGGGGAGAGAGGACTTTGCAAAGGATTATCCTACAGTCTGTAGCTACTGACCTTCACTAGTGCATTTAGATTTAAAAGTGCGTTACAGGCACGGTCTCCCCTCCTCACCAAGTAAGCTGAGCTTCGCCTGCTGGGTCACTGAGTAGCCTTGATCTGACTGTTCCATGGGGGCGTCCCCTTTGATGTCGTCCTCTACACTTAACACCGGTGGTCTGGAGCTCCATTTAAAGAAGCTGGGCCGGGACCAAGCAGCCCTTCTCTGTCCACAAGCGCTTCCTCCTTGGATCCCAGTGTCCCCGCGGCTGGCTGCGGCTTCAGCTGGAGGTGAGGGCTTTCCATTGGGCCAGCGCGGACCGTGTGCCGTGGGCCCGGGCTCTGGCTGTGTTGTCCCAGGTGGGGGAGTTTGTGGTCCTTCGGTGACTCTCAGCAGTGGTAGTTTTGGTGGGACAGGCACTGTCATGGCATCACTGAGGACTTGCTGCTCTGGGTCCCTACCTGCATCTGAGATGAAGTGTCACCTTGTGCTTTGACTACCTGCTCCTCTTCTTACGAATCTCAGCCCCAGGGTATATAGACTCCCACGGGGCAGCGTCTTCAAACTGTTGGCCCATCTCCCTTTACCTGTTTTATATATTTGGCTACTGCACAGAATTTCATTTCAAAAAAAGATTCTTCTGCCATTACCAAAAAAACGTTTAACGACTGCCACATAGTGTGTGGGGGTGTGTGTATATACAAGCAATTGTTAATTACATTTATGCTTTTAACTCAGAATTGATTTTAAACTCCTGATAATCAGGTTTGGCCCCAGTCACATTCCTGAAAGTTTTCCTCAAAGTTTAACCTAAATTGAATGCAGGATGAAAAAAAGTCTGCACACAAGTAAACGTCTTTGAAAAAAAAAAAAAGCAGCCCTTTTGTTTCCTTCAAGGGGATCCCAGGTGTTGGGTTGAATGGAGTGTCAAGTCCTGACGGTTCAGGACCAGGGATGGTGTTTCCTCGGTTTTCCCAGCCGCCTGAGTTTGGTTTCAGTCTCAGAAGAGCTGCGCCCTGGGCGGACGGGAGTGGAAAGAGGGCGATTTGCCGGGAAACAGCTGCATTTAAGACCTTGCTTGGGCGCTGGCTGAATCCAGGCGAGGTGTGCACCCGGCGTGCCCTCTTTCTCATCTGTAAGCGGGGCCAGAGCACCTCCCTGGGAAGGCAACGGTGAGATTTCAAAATGATGTGTGCCTGTGCTGAGCACCTGACGAGAACCAGGAAAGGTCCATTTCCTTCCCTTTCTGAAGGGTGAGGCGCCAAAAAAAGTGACAAGTTCATGTGTTCAAGAAAATCTACTAAGGACCTTCTGTGTGCTAGCTTATTGGCTAGGAAAAGGTGGAATCTGGGACTTCCCTGGTGGTGCAGTGGTTAAGAATCTGCCTGCCAATGCAGGAGACACGGGGTTCGATCCCTGGTCCAGGAAGATCCCACATGCCACAGAGCAACTAAGCCCATGCGCCACGACTACTGAGCCTGTGCTCTGGAGCCCACGAGCCACAACTACTGAAGCCCGCGTGCCTAGAGCCTGTGCTCCGTGACAAGAGAAGCCACCACAGTGAGAAGCCTGTGCGCCACATCGAAGAGTAGCCCCCGCTCGCTGCAACCAGAGAAAGCCCGTGGGCAGCAACAAAGACCCAACGCAGCCAAAAATAGTAAGTATATAAATAAAAAAAAAAAGGTGGAATCTACTGGTAGAATGGTGTCTCAGTGCCAAACTAGAGTTGGAGGGAACAGAACTGGCTGGCAGTGCTGCTGTTGAGAGGACACAGTGGAAATAAAGCATTCAGTTTGTTATTCAGTGTTTATTAAGTAGATTCAGTCTTATATATGATATACAGATTCAAAAGAAAAAGGATTCCACATACTTATGAAATCAGTGCATTTAGCAAGTAATACCATGGAGATAACAGCTCGATTAACAGCTCATTGGTCTTTTGTTAAGTGAGGGGAGAGGGAGTTGGCCTGTGCTAGTCATTCCACAAACAAAACAGAATTTAGTTGCATCACATAGAGAAGACACATTCTAAGAATTAAAATATTAAGCCACATTTACTGGAAAAACTCACTATATAGAACACAAATAATTTTTATAGAGCATTGAGGAGGAAGTCCTCACCTGCTTAGAAGAGCCACGTTAAGTTGCATAGGTGCATATCTGTAAAAATATAATTTAGAGGTGAAGCCATTGATTAAGTAATAAAGAGTCATCTTTAAAAGTTCATGCCATCTGCTTACTGTCCGGAGCCCCCTGCCCCTCCCCAGAGGTGATGCCTCATGAATGAGCTGCCTCCAGGGGACCCTGAAGAAATGCTCATACCATCTGCATTGGTAAGTCTTAAAACTCATCTCAGGTAAGGAACTTGCGCTCTTCCCCAACGTGTCTACATTATGCCAGGGGATTGGAAACCTCTCGGGTTGTCCCTAAATGTTGGGTGGCTTGACCCTGAAGCTCCCATGAGTCAACGTGACCTTCCCATTCCCAGGCTGTCAGGAGAAGAGCTATATCCACCCCCGGCTCTGCAGCCAAGTCCTACTTTCACTTTTCATGAGTCCACGCAGTCAGTGTCCCACCTGCAGCCGGTAGGAAGTCTCCCTTCTGAGCCCTGCTCCTAAATGGACCATATGACACAGGCATATGGGCCATCTGCCGCATGGAGATTTTTCTGAGCTTAGAAAAGTATTTTTCAGCAAATCTGAGTTCTGTGTGGTGTAGGTTTTTTGTTTTTGTTTTTAGGTGGAAACATAGGTAAAAAGTGAGAGGTTTTTGTTTTGTGGCTTTGCTAAGCAGATGAGCTTTGAGGTGCACCTTCCTCCTCAGGAGCGAGTCTTGCAGGACACACAGGGACCGGGGCATCTGTACATGTAAACAGTACACTTTCACTGAGTCCAAAATTAGGAGCAAAAATACAAAGGTTCACATTGGTCTTAGGTAGATACAGGCGAAAAAGGACTGAGCTGTTTAGCTCATGAACAACAAAAACAAAGTTTCTAAAGCACCACTAAATTATATAAAAATCAGACCATGGACGGATTGAAACTGGTATTCTGGTGAAATACTTTACTATCTTGTAAAAAGTTTTACAAAAAATTACAAATTAAAAGTATCAACCCTCTGAGTTCAAAGCAGCATTTTGAATATGAACTGGTAATTAATCCTATAACCACCCCTGGAGTCATAAGTGGCCCTTGGGAATAGGGATGGCTGGGTTCCACCTGTTGGTTTGAAATCTTCTAAAACTTTCCAACCCCCTGCCGGTCCCCCTCCCCCTCAACACTGTCCTTGGGTATAAACTGAGTGGTGACGGCAAAATGAGTTTTAGATGGGTTGTACTCTCACTGGTCTACCCGATGACCCACCCCTAAGACCAAATTCCCATTTCTCCTCTGATTCCAACCTTGTGGGATTAGTTAGCCCCCTGCAAAGACTCTGGAACTGATACATTCTATTCTTGCATTACCTCTTAAAAGTAGGATCCCGAATGATCAATTTGTGCCCTGAGGCCCTCCGTAAGCACTGGCTGTGGGGCAGGGCTTTGGACGCTCCCTTTAGGAGAAGCAGTCCCTGGGGTGGGCGGGGACAGCAGCGAGCTGGGTTCAGCAGAGCCAGCTCCTTGGTGCTTCTTCAAGTCAGGACGAGAGGGATGGGGTTGACGCTGCATCTTTTAAAACAAAAGCAAAACTGAACAAGTTCCCTGACTGAACTAGCTAATGGAATCCTGTTTCCACACAGTAACTTGCTCCTGATTCGGCCGTCACGAGGGCTTCACTAGGAAGGAGCCCACCCAAGAGGTGGGGTCAACGTGACGGGATCCACTGTCCTGGAGGGGCTCTGGGAGCCCCAGTGGACCTTGACCACTATCATCATTTGCTTCCTTTCTCTTTGAAGCACACTGAACCTACACTCTTATTATCGCGGTGCTAAGGCCGCTGAAGGTGGTCAGTTAGTTAGGACAAGCTTGACTCAGAAAAACACGACTTCACACTGGAGCTTATACTGAGCTTCAGATCTAATCCCTTGTGCGGGTGGTGGCGGAAGCCCCTTCCCCAGTCTTTCTCACTCCTGTGCGTTCAGAAAAGCTAACCGTTTGTGCCTGGCTTGGGTACTGCCTCCGGGAGGAGAAATGACATGTGAAGCAGTTGATGTCGAGAATTCTAAGGCGGCGATTGTCTGTGCCAGTTTTCAACATTAAGATTTTCACAAATTGCCTGGGGTAACATTTTGCAAAAGATCTACTGATTACTTTTTGTAGTATTGTTCACACACAAAAATAAATATTTACACAAATTCAAACGTCCGCGAGTAGTACTGAGCAGATGGGGGCGGGACGTGTGGACGCTGCGGGGGTGGGAGCGGCCTCGGGCACTGGAGCTTGTGCTGTGCTGACGGCGGGTCTCGGCGTCCCGGCCCTGGCTGGAGCCTGGGGACTGGTCAGATGGAAGGCAGAGGTGGTGTGGCTGCATGGGGTGCTGGAGGCCACTTGGGAGAGCAAAGGCCACCCTCAACCTCTCGGGGCTGGAAGCAAGCAGGGGGCAGGACCCCCTGCCCTTCAGACTTTCTGGATCGGGGGCCCGTAGCTCAGTCGCGGATCCGAGGAGGGGGAGGCATCCACGCTGGGGCCCCCTCACCACCCCTCCTGAGGGTGGTCTGCCAGTGCCAGGAGGCAGTTGGCTGCAGAAAAGCTGGTTTGGGAAGGGGGGGGGGGTGCCTGCTTTGGGGTCGAGCGGCTCTCGACCCTAGGGTCCCCTCGGCCCTGGCTCCCATGGGACCTCTTTGCTCTGAGGGCGGAAAGGCAACAGAGGGCTTCTGCCAGCTCCGGGCAGGGGCAGGCAGCAGAGGGCTGCTGTCATGGCTACGGAGTGTCGCATGGAGAGGCCCTGTGGGCCTTGTGAGGTCTGGGCAAATCCCTGGTTTTAGCAGCACTGGTAGGTATTGCACTGAGCAAGAGGAAGTGCCTATCGGGGAGGAAGGAAACCAGGCCAGCCTTTTCTTTTTGCCCTTTTTCACACTCCAGGGATTATGGGTTTCTTCCAGGACTGGCCCCTGCAGAAGGGCTGGTCCTAGGAGAACCCAGGTGGCTTCTCCACTTCTGCTGATGGCCCCTTTACTCCAGCCACGGGGGCAGGGGACAGGAGCTGCGGTCCACCTTTCCTGACAGCCAGGGGCGCACCCTGCAGCAATGAGGGGGGTGGGGTCGGGGGCCCTGTCCGAGGGGCCAGGGCCTGTGCGGAGAAGTGTTCAGACCTGGCTCCCTGGGGGCAGGGTGAGGGCAAGGGCCCAGCTGACCGGCTGCCTGTGCCCCAGCACTCTGTCCTGTCAAGCGCTGGGGCCAGG
Source organism: Orcinus orca (assembly GCF_937001465.1). Classification (NCBI taxonomy): domain Eukaryota; kingdom Metazoa; phylum Chordata; class Mammalia; order Artiodactyla; family Delphinidae; genus Orcinus; species Orcinus orca. The sequence goes on along the minus strand of NC_064574.1, from coordinate 26,880,141 downwards.
GGCTCCTCCCTGGGCTCCATCCAGCTCCTGGCCTCCCCTCTGGACTTACCTCCCAGGCAGACACACTGGGTGGGGGAGGTGGGAGACAGCCGTTCAGAACAGGCTCAGGGCACATCCTGGAAAAGCCCACGCTGGAGTGTGAGGTAGAATACGGGTGACCGTGTGACTGGGGCGTCTGTGGGATGGGGGAGGGGGAGCCGCTTTTGTTTGTCTTTGCTCTGTAGTGGGTGTGGGTGAGGTCCTCCTGCTTGGCGGGGCTGGGCGCTCAGAGGGACAGCCAGCCCGGCGCCCCCGCTGCCCCCAGCCCTGCCGGCCCCCAGCCCGCGCCAGTGTAGTGATATGGAATGTTAGGTCACAGGGGTACATCCTCCTGATCAGACAGACACAGACTGGCAATCTGTACAAACACAAAAGAATCCATTTTCAGAAAAATAAATTACTAAGGGGAGAGGAAGAAAGGGTCCACTTTGTTTTTCTCAATAAATATGCAATTCTGCTCACCTAAGACTTGAAAGGTAATTATCTGGGGGTGGGATTCTAACATCAGGGTCCACGAAGATGATTCTAAATACAGCTGCGGCCCCAGCGCCTTGTCAGGGGAGCCCCAGCCCTTCCAAAGCTGCCCCGTTGGCCTCTTCCAAGCAGGTCAGAGCACCCGTGTGGTGAGATTCCAAAAAAAAGTGTCCTTGTGCCCAGAGTCTCAGGCGCTTGGAGTGTGGCTAGAAACAGCTCTTCTGCATCCACCTCTTTCAAAAAACAAAAGGTACCAACTGGTGAGGCGGGAAGCCGGTCCGGGGCTGGGAGAGCCTCCTTCCCTAGGGTAGTGCACTCCACGTGCTGCTGGGTCAGTTCTGCTGTAAAATGAGGTTTTCCAGTTCATCTGCTGAGCGCAGCAGGAAGGCGGCGGACTCCCGGTAGCCGGCGATGAGCTGCCGCACGGCACTGATCTCGGTGGGGCTGAGCTGGGCGGTGGGCATGGTCCGGCTGGTGCTGTTGCTGGAGGGCGTGGGCGTGGGCGTGGTGGAGGTGTTGGAGGCCCCGCCTTTCATGCTGAGGTCCGTGGGCCCTGTGAGGAGGGGAGCCAGGGTGAGGAGGGGCACCCTTTCCCCTATCGTGGGGGCCCAAGGCCCTCGTCTGTCTCCACGGTTGTACCCCAGTGCTTAGAAGGGGGCCTGCAGACAAGACGTGGGCTTCTCTGTTAAGCCCGAGGGTGATCCTGCGTTGGGGTCGGGGGGGAGGCTTTGGCCTCGGGCCGGGCAGCACTCTGAGCCCAGCTCCCTGGCACTCATCGCACCTCGGCTGCTCTCTGAGGACAGTCAGGCAGGTCTCCGTGCTCCGGGCTCTGGGCTCCGGGGGAGGAGGCGGCCTCGAGCTGGCGGGGAAGGGGGCGGCTAAGACACTGCCGGTAGGTGGGGGTCCGACGCCCCCGAGGGGGACAGGGTGCGGAAAGCCCTGGACGGAGTCCAGAGTTGGAGCCCCAGAAGGCCAGGAAAAGGAGCACCCATGTGTGCGCCTCGTGAGACAAGGAAGGGGTTTCTCAACCGCTGCCGCCGGGGAAGAGCAAGAAAGAGGCTGGCTGCCCTGGGCTGCCCTGCTTGGGCCTGGGAAAGAGGCTGGGGCTGGAGCGGCCAGATGGAGCGCGCCCTGCCGGGAGCGGCTGGAGGGGCAGGTGGAGGGAGGCGCTGGGGGCTGAGCCTCCTCCTGATGGGCTGCAGCACCTCGAAGCCCCTTGCCTTTGAGAAGTTCTCTTGTGCCCAAGCGAGGTGGAAGATTAATGCTGGTGGGACGGGAGAGCGTGGGGTGGGTGTGTGAAGGTCGGAAGGTCAGACAGGACCCAGAGGGGCCCTCTGGAGAAATCACCTCCCCTTTGCCCTTGAACGGTGGCAACAAAGAGGGAGCCTGCAGTCTTACCGAAACACACTGGGGGTGTGTGCTGGGGCCACCAGGCCTGGTCTCCTCTCCACCTTTCCCAAACGGCTCTATGGGGTGCGCTGTGGCTCTGCAGTCAGCGAGCCCGGACCCCGCCGTGGGTGATTCCTAACTTCCCTGGGCCCCGGCCCTCAGCTACAGCACAAGGAGACTGTTCTGGGCTGAGCCACGCCGGTGAACCCCTCGGTGCGGCTCGGCCTACGGAGGCCCACTGGGAAAGGGCTTCCAGGAGACACAGAAGCTCCCGGAATTTGAGCATTCTTTCGAGGTGTTCAGCAAGAAAACCGCCAAAGGAGAGGATCTGGCGGTGTGGGGGCGGAAGCTTGCTTGGGAGGCCTTCTGTGCCCTGCCCAGCCCCCAACCCCCATAAGCAGAGATCACCGCACAAGGGTGTGTGAGGCAGTTCTCAGTTACCAGCCAGCTCCCCACCACCCCACCGGCTCTGAAAGCCAGTTTGAATCATTATTGCACCTACAGTGGCAGCAGCTTTTTTTTTTTTTTGGCCGCACCATGAGTCTTGCAGGATCTCAGTTCCCTGACCCGGCGCTGAACCCGGGCCACAGCAGTGAGAGCCCAGAATCCTAACCACTAGGCCACCAGGGAACTCCCTATAGTTTTTATGCTGCTACAGAGATGGACAAGCCCTTGTCACTGGAGACGTATAGACCAGAAGTAACATCTTGGGAGAAATTATGGAAACTCGACTACTGCTAAAAGGAAGCTGGGGAAGGAAGTTGGAATCTAGATGGGACAGTCTGTCACGTGCGGTTATTTCTTCTCTAATCAGAGAACAGGGACGTCAAGCAGGAGGTCCTGGGAACTGGCCTGCTAAGGAACATCCTTGGAACTGAGGGTCGAGGGAAGTCCGTTAAAATGAAACACAGGAGGAAGGACTGGGGCTGTGAACTGCTGGGAACTGCAGCCAAGCAGGCGGCTGACCCCCACGTGGGTGCTGCTGGGATAGTCTGGGAGCAGGCAGGGGTGCCTGCGCTGGCTCCCGGCTGCTGCAGGGTTTGGTCCCCTCCAGACACTGGCTGGGGATGGCAGAGGAAGGCCGGAGCCGCCTGCCACATGGGTGTGAGGCGGCCCTGGGCTTCCTCTCTTTCCTCACTCTGCCCCCAAGCCTTGTCCTCTTCACTCCCATGCTCGGAGCAGGCCTTCCGTCTCTTCCCCCAGGGCTCTGGTTACAGGCAGACACTCAGGTGGCCAGGTGGTTGCTAGAGGGGCCAGAGCGGGTGCGAGTTGCCCAGCACCCCGGGTAAAACAGGCAGAGCCTGAGTCTATCTGGGCTGACCTGGATCCACCCACGATCTAAGTGAGGAACTCTGAGCTACCAACACGACTGCCCAACCAAGGTGCCAAATGGACTGAACCCTCGTTTAAGGGCTGCTGCTGGGAAGGTACTGGGACTGGGACTGCCCGTGGTGTTCTTCCAACTGCTGGACCCAAACCCAGTGCTCACAGGACGCCACTGCCCCAGGCAGGAGGTCAGCGAGCAGATCTCGGCCTCCGTGACCTCACCACCCACCTCTAAGGAACCAGGGAGACTGAGGTACAGGGGCAGAGCTAGTGGCCTTTCTTGAAGCCTCTCTGGCAAGTGTGAACAGGGCGGGAGGGCGGCAGGCCTGGCCCTCAAGAGAGGCCGGAGCAGCCCTGGCAGCTGCGGCCCGAGACAGGCCCTGCTGTGTGGTACCAGGTGGGGGCCTATCACCATCACCTGCCCCCTGGGAACGACTCTCCCCGTGCGCAACAGGGGGGGCTCTAACTTCCTGCCCCACACCTGTCTCCAGACCCGCTCTACCAGGGTCCCCACTCAGCAGGGCTGTCAGATAGGCTCCTTCCTGGAAGGAAAGCAGCCCGCCTGGGACAGCCATTTCACCCCTGCTGCAGCTGGCCACTCTGGCCTCAGCCTCAGGGATTAGGGCCAGGCAGCCTCTTATTTTAGGTTAAGAGGCATTAGGAAAGGATGAGAAGTTAAGCCCAGGCAGGAATCTTCCAGGGACCCGCATGTACTTGCCGGTGGTGGGGGGCAAGGTGAGCGAGGGTGTCTGGGCTTTCTGCCATGGGTAGGGACCAGCCGCCTCCATCGCTGCCCAGGAACAGTAAGGGGTCTCCCGTGGCCAAGGACAAGGGCCTGAGAGGAATTCTCAGCCAAGACCTAGAACCAGAATTCCCTGGCCTGCGGGCGGCACCTTCCTCTAACCTACTCGTCAAGCGGCAACTTGCTGTCACCCCCAGCCTCTCCTCTCGCCTCTGAACGACCCCCGAAGCACACTGCTTCTGCCTCCTGTCCTCCCCGTTAAAATCTCACCACAAGGGCAGACAGCACATTCATAGCCTCCTTTGGTTAAAGCCTGTCTGTGGCTCCCGCTGCACACAGAACTATATCCAGATACCTGGCTCAAGAGGCCCTGGGATCACCCCTACCTGACCCCGCCAGCTCCCGGAGGCCGCCAGGCTGCCCTTCACCGGGGGAACCCGCTCTTCCCCTGCCGCACCGGCCACCCAGGCCTCAGTGTGACAGGGCCTGAGGTCCGCACTCAGGGCAGCACCTAGCTCCATTGGGAGGTTTGTATCTTTTGGGGACTGTTTCTCCAATATTGGCCTGTGTTCCGTCTGCATCAGAGTCACCTGGGCAGAGTTACAGGGGGCACCTAGGGGATCACCAGCTCCTGGGGTTAGAGTTGGGGGACAGACGGCTAACCACTGCCCCAGGTGACCTAGATGGGGCCCCGCAGTGCAGCAGAAAGGGCTGGGACCCTGCTCCTAGGTGAAAGAACCTTCATCTCGGGGCTTCCCTGGTGGCACCGCGGTTAAGAATCTGCCTGCCAATGCAGGGGACACGGGTTCGAGCCCTGGTCCAGGAAGATCCCACATGCCGCGGAGCAACTAAGCCCGTGTGCCACAACTACTGAGCCTGCGCTCTAGAGCCGTGAACCATAACTACTGAGCCCGTGTGCCACAACTACTGAAGCCCGCGCGCCTAGAGCCCGTGCTCCGCAACAAGAGAAGCCACTGCAACGAGAAGCCCGCGCACTGTACCGCAACGAAGAGTAGCCCCCACTCGCCGCAACTAGAGAAAGCCCGCGCACAGCAACGAAGACCCAATGCAGCCAAAAATAAATAAAATACATAATTTTTTTTAAAAAACTAAGAAATGCTTTTAAAAAGAAGAACCTTCATCTCACAAGTGAGGTCCTAAGCGGTGGCCTGGAGAGGGAGGTGACCTGCCTGGGACCAAATCCTGGCTCTGCCATCAACTCTGCAAGAGCTGGGCCAGCGACCGTCTCACTGAGACTTGGTCATTTTGGGTGAGACGAGGGTGTGGAGGGGCTCAACTCAGGTGAAGAGCGGGGCCTTGGCTGGGACTGCACACAGTGGCCCGTGGAGGGGGTGTGGGGCAGCGGCAGGGGACCAGGGAGAGGCCCAGCAAGCCTCCGGGGAGGCAAGAAAGGAGTGGAACGCTGTTCCTGTTAACCTTGCCTTCCGAGCTAAGGACTGGCTAAGATTATGAGATGGGGAGGGTCCCTGTGCCAGGAAGGAGTCACTTTCCCGGCCGCCTCTGCTGCTTCCTCGCCTGCCCTGCCCCCTTCCCAAGGCAGCTGGTCAGGGAGCCGCAGAGCCTGGTGTCCCACACTCACCATTACTGTGATTTCCTGTTTGGAGGGAGGCAGGGGGCTGCAGGTTGCTGCCCAAGGCCCCGTAACCACGGTAACTGTAGTTCAGGCCACCGTTGACGTACACAGGGTCCTGGGAGTAGGAGGAGGCTGGCAGTGAGTAGGTGGAGTGGGGGATGGCTGCGGAGTCCCGGGAGTGCTGCTTGTCCAGGGCTATGGGCTCGTCCTGCAGAGCGGGAGGGAGGCGCTGGGGAACCACAGGGGCAGCAAGCCCTGACCACGGTCCCTGGACGGGGGTGGGTGGTGGCCCCAGATTTGCCGGGACCCGGCGCGGCACCTGCAGGACTCTGCCTCTCCCCCTGGCTGCCTTGCCCAGGGCCTCCCCCAGCCCCCCATGTGCTCATCTATCTTCAGGGCAGATTTCATCTGTTCCTGCCCGGCTGAAGACACTCTCAGGGCTCGGGATGAAGTCCAGACTCCCTTCCTAGGTCTGCAAGGCCTTTGTGTCTGGGCTCCTCTGACTCCCCCCCGCCGCCCCCCTCCCCCCCAGCATCTCCATCTCCCCTCTGAGGACGCCCTCCCTGCTCCCTCTGCACCCGGGGGCCGTGGCAGTATCTGCAGCATGGCTGAGGACACCCTCCCAGTGGCTGGCGGCGAGCAGGCACCTGAGAGGACGGGTAGATCTCCAGGCGCATCCTTTTGGCTGCTTTTCTCGTCTCGCTCTCACAGGCAGCTGCCAGGATGTTTTCTGCCATGGCCGAGGTCAGGTGGGGAGGTGTGGGTCTGGTCTGCAGGCGGAATGGGGATGGAGCCAGTGTTAGGGCACAGGGACCCTGCCCTAGAGGTGGGCAGGGTGGCACTGGGCTTTGGGCTCCTCTGTGAACGAGGGGCCACAATGCCTGCTTCCAGGGGTATTGGGAGGGCTGTGGGAAAAGCGCCCAGGAGGCCGGGAGGGTGCGGGGAGCCTGGGACTGGTGGGCCTGGGGCTCACCATCTCCATGCCGTTCTTCTTCATGCGCCGGCAGGACTTGAGGTACGTGCGGATGCGCTTGCGGGCCCGCTCCTGGAACTCAGGGAACTGCCGGCTGCAGGACTCGATGATGGCCTGGATCTTCTCCTTGGGCTGCTTGGAGATGGGCACCATGCGGTCCAGGTTCTCGTCCACAAAGAGACGCACAAACATCTGCAGGAGACACAGGCTGTGGGAAGGGCTGGCCTGGCTGAGCCCCCGCCCCAGCCAGCCCTCCCGGGCGGGCGCTCACGTTGAAGGCCTTGAGGCGCTCAGGGTCCATGCCCTCGGAGTCATTCATCTTGTCATTGTCCTCATGGTCGTCGTGGTCATCGTCGTCGTCATCTGCTGTGGGGGCCCGGCCCACCGTCAGGTCCTCAGGGCAGCCACTGACCTCGGTTTTGATGGAGTCATAGCTCCCTGAGCTGTAGGGGGGGGACTGAGAGAGGGCGGGGGGGGGCAGAGGGTCAGGCCGCGGTGAGTGTGCGGGCAGGCGCAGCGAGCACACCCAGATGCCACGTGAGCCACACTGCAAGGCCCTGAGCAAGTCACTCTCCTTCTGCTCCTTTCCCCTGTGACACGGGGCCAGCGATGCTGCCGCCCCTCCCTGGGCGGCCGTGGGAGGGACTGCCCACAACCACACATGCAGAGGCCTGGCGCCCCAGAGGAGTTCAGTGGAGGGGACAGTGGTTTACTCGGCAGTAGTGCCCACGCCAGGATGTGCCTCATCGCACGAGGGAAAGGCAAACACAGAAAGGGCTCCTTCCCGCCACCAGCCAGCCTCTCCTGCTTGTGCCAAGATCTGTTCTGGCTTCGGGGTTTCCCTCCCTGGTCTCCAAGGGGCTGCAACCCTGAGCTGACAACCGAGCTGTCACAAAAGCAGTGAGTGTGCTGTCTGTCGGGGATGAGGAACAGATGGGCTGGGAAAGAACCAGCCAAAGAGACAGGCCCATCAGGCAAAAGGGCATCCCCGCAGCTCCCAGGCTGGGCTTCTCCTGTCTGCCGCCACCCCTGGAAGTCACCGTGAGCCCTGATGCAGAGCGTGTGTAGAAAGGGGAGAGGGAACCAGGCACAGCCCACTGGGAACCAGGCACAGCCCCTTGTCCTGCAGTAGAGAAGGGACCCACCCCCTGAGCCCCTCTTGGAGCAAGACCCTTCCCCAGCTCTCCTGGGAATGCACTTCCCCACTCTCCTCTCTGCTTTTTCCATCCTCTTCATCCTTTACTGCTCAGTTCCCATCCGGTCTCCTGCCCCCTGCTGCACGTGCTCTGGGAAGGCTCCCTGAGGACCACTGTCATTTGCCTTTTAGAAAGTCTGCGGCTTTGTCCAGTCCTGACTTCACTCAGTGGTACCCTGACTAGCAGTGTCCTGGAGACACAGTCCCTGCCCTCAAGGAGGTGGGCATCTAGTAGGCAGTCAGGCCCAGGAAACCAACAGCCGCAGATCACACCCTGCAACGTGGCCACGTAGTGGCCCAGACGGCGTACAGCTCTTGCTGACAAACGTACAAAGACAGACACTGATTGGTGCCCTGTCCCACGGTAGCTGCCACCACCAGCCTCCATGTGACCACACCCACCGGGGTCAGCCCTCCCAGGGTCCCTGGCCCCATGCCCATCTCTTGATCCACACATAGACTCTGAAGGGGAAAGGACACCCAGGTCCTCTGGCCTCCCAGTGGGCTGTGTCAGACTCGCGACGGAGGGTCAAAGGCGCCTTGGGCAAGTCACATTCCCAGGTGCTCTTTGGCCAATCCTCTGCCAGCGTCAGAGGAGACAGAAGAACTATCGGTGGCACTCGTGCTCCCGTCTCACTTCCGTGGTCCACACATGTGGCCTGAGACCACGGTGGCAAACTCAACCCCTCTGGCTCTCTGCCTGCCGAGGCAGCAGCTGTGCCTGCCCCTGGGACCCAGTCAAAGAAGGGAAGACAGTGCTTTGGCCAGTACCTGTCCCTCAGCCTGGGCTCAGACACACAGCGACGACTGAACACCGTTCATTTGTACAGAACCTTCCCACGAGACACGTCACTGGAAGCCAGCACTGGCACCCACCCCACACCCTCTGCAGAAGAGAAAACAGGCCCTGGGAGGGGAAGGAACCTGTGCAGGGGCCAGTAGCTGCAGCCCAGGAGTGTAGGGCTCTGAGAAGGCACCTCTGGCCCCCCTAGCCCGGGCAGAAGAAAACACTCCCCGGGAGAGCTCCCGCCGCCGGTGCCGCACTGCACTGCTGCAGAAGACCTCCGTGGCCCGGAGATGGCTTTCGGAAGCAACAGGGGAGGGGTAGGGGAGCGCCAAACGGTGGGGCACCTGTCCGCCCCCCATTAGCCTGGTCTATTGAGTTTCACACATCCACATCCCTGGGGCCACAAACAAAGGCCTCACCTTTTTTCTGCACCATCTGTAGAATGGGGACAGGCATGCAGAGTAGCGAGAAAACATGAGGCCTTGGGCCTCTGTGCTGAATGCAGCCCACTTGCTGCTGCTCCTCACAGCAGACTGTTTTGGAGGCAGAGGGGGCCAGGCCACACGTCACCCACCACGTCCACCAAGGCAGAGGCCAACAACCCCACTTCACAGATGGGGGTGGAGGCTGAGAGAAGTGAGGGCCTTGCTCGAGGTCAACTGAGCGGTCTCCCGTTCCAGAGCCTCCCCAGGACAATGATAGCAGAGCAGCCACGGCTACCACCCTGACTTGGTGTCACAACCCCAGTACGCGTGATTTCACGTCAGCCCCGCACAGCCCTGCCGTGTACGGGCGCGGCAGAGGCTCCCAGCTCCGGCGGGCCAGCAGCCCGCAGCCCCACACACCTCGGGGGTGGTCTTCACCCCGTACTTGACGCGGCTCCGCAGTCCATCGGCGTCGGAGGGGTAGGAGGGCGTGCCGAGCGCCGAGCCCTGCGGGAGCTTGTCGCACAGGTTGATGGGCTGATCCTCGGCGGTGGCGGTGAAGTCCACGGGGGCCACGGTGCCGTTGCCATTCATCTCGGGGAAGGCGGGGTCTCCCTGTGTGCTGCTCGAGGTGGACGGGTTCAGGGTGGAGGAGCCATTGCCGCTGCCGCTCTCGGAGGAGGAGTCGTCTGAAACGAGAGGCCTGGGTGTGAGGCTCCACCGCAGCACCCACTGGCCCCTAAGACCCCCCCTCCCCCCAGGTACGTGGCCACGGCAGCCACAGGGGGTACTTGCCCTGTGCCGTCCTCGCGAGCATCCCTGGGCAGGAGGTGAGTGAGCGCTGCCGTCCCCGCTGGGGGCGCCAAGAGGCTAGCCTTGCCCCAGCCTGAGGTGGGGGCAGGGTCCCTCTGCCAGAAACTGGGGCCATCAGGGCGGAGCGGCCATGGAGCATGCCTCCTGCCCTCCACCCCACAAAAGCCTTATCCAGCTTCGGGGGCCAGGGAGTGAGTGGCTGCAGCCTCAAGTGTGACCTGCCTGCCGCAGGTCCAGAGGTCCTCGGACACGCCAGGGGCTGCATGGGGCCTGGCCAGTGCCCCCCTCTTCCTCCAGCTCACCACTGCCTTGCCCCTTTACACCCTCTCCCCACAGGACCCCTTCCCCACAGCAGACCCTCGAACTTCTCCATCCTCTGCCTGAGGAAGGTTGGCTCCACTGTGACACCCCTGCCCCTTAGTCACTCCCTCCAGCAAGCAGGCCCAGGCCAAGCCTGTGCAGACAGAGATCTGCCCTTGGTGCACGGCCACATGGCACTGAACACCCAGAGCCAGGGCTGCGGGTGCATCCCTGGCACCTCCTGGGCCATCCCTGCTTTCCTGAAGTGACAGCCCAACAAAGCCCTGTGGAGGGCGCCCCCTGCTGCAGACAGCGCGGCATTGCTGGGGGACCTAGGAGGACAAACTTTTAACTAGGGGGTTAGACACTTCAGATAAATTCCAGGCCCCTTTTCCCCACCCTGCCCCAGCCTCCTGCTTGATCAGCTGAGAAGGCAGAGGCCCAAGCTACGCTCAAGCTCCCGGGGTCACTGTCAGGTGAGTACCGCGTGGTTCCTGGTGGCGCCCAGGTGCCCAAGAGGCTCTGCACCTGTAACCTGAGTGGGTGGGGGAGGGGCGGCCACTGTGAGCCCTGACCGCCTCCCGGGCCACCCCCTCCCCCAGGCCAGGGTCGCGCACGACCCCACCCCCACCCTCCCAGCCGGCAGATTATGAAGATTTAGTTCCTGGTGCTGGGCACTGGGCACGCGCACCTCCGAGCGTCCCCATGGTGACCAAGCGGCTCTAGCTCGCCAACCAATCACTGGCCTCCCGGCTGCCCAGGGGCGGGGCCGGGCTGCCCATCAAGCAGCCAGGGCCCAGGGCAGAGGGGGATGGGAAAGGCCTTCGCGCCATGGCACCCCTCCCCCTCGGCTGCCGCAGGTCCCCTGGGCCAGGATGCCCCTCCTTCTGCCCCTCTTCCTCTGGGCAGTCACTGCTCTCTCCATCCTCCTGCAGGGCAGCTCCAGGCTCTACTTAAAGCCACCCCAAAGATCCGCCCCGCCTTGCTCAGCTACATCCCACAGTCCCCAGGCTAGCCGCCCTGCTACGTCTGGAACCTCACTGCCCATCCCCTCCTCCTCAATCACAGATGGGTCTGGTTTTCTTCTGGCAGTGTCTCCAGCGACCAACCTAGATATTTGTAGAGTGAGTAGTATTTACTGAGCACCTACTGCGTGCTGGCTCTGTCCCAGGCTGAGAAACAAAGTAGTGACTATGACCCAGATGCCAGCCCTCCTGGGGGGACAGACGCACATTACTGAAACACACAGAGAGTGAATGGGCCACCAACTTGCCAAACCACATCCAACCCAGCCCCACCCCATCCAGCCTCCTTGGCCGACCTCCCCCTTCAGCACCCCAGCTCCCCTCGGTCACCCCACCCTTTCCCAGCACCAGTCTAATGATCACTCCCCTGTTCCCTAACCTTCCTGCTCCCCACAGCCTGCCCAAGAAGAGTCGGCAAGAGTGCCGGGTGTGTTCTTGGTCCCATGATCTCTGCAGCCTCCCCCAGCCCAGGTCCCACTATCCTGGGCCACTTCTGAAGCCTCACACCTCCAGGCCTCTGCTTGGGCTCTGCTGCCTGCCTGCCATGTTGCTTCCAGCTCAGTAAATGTCAGTCCACCTTCAAGACCTGGCTCAACGCTACCTTCTCAGAGCAGGCCTCCTTCCTCCGCTGTCCCTAGGAAGGAGGTACTCAGAGCTCCGAGCCCAGCCTGGTACCCATCCTTCCGAGGGATACTTCATGCCTCCTTCAGCGGCTCAGGGTCAGTCCTGAGAGCTGCCGACCTCCCCACCAGGGCTGGGCCCGTTGCCAGAGAAGCCCCAGAACCCGGGATTCAGAAGTCTCTGCCAGGGTCAAGGAGCTGAAGGGCAAGGATTGACACCCATCCTGGCCAACTGTCTGAGCTCCTCTGAGCTCTGGCCGGTGCCCATTCTCAGCTCACCTTGCACGTGTGACTTCACATCCTGGCACCACCCCCAAAAGGCCACTTGCTTGACCTCAGAGGGCCTTGTCTTCCTCCTCTGGAAGGAGGGGTTACTAGGAGGGTCAATGGGCACCACACCAAGCACAGAGAGCGCCAACTGTCACTACGCTCAGCACGGGCGTCAGGCCGACGGCCTCCTGCAGCATCACACCAGGAACGGGCCCAGAGGTGGCACCCTGACTGCCTGCCTCCCGGCCAGATTCCCTCCAGGGAGGATGGACCCTCTTGCCCTGTGCATCTCCAGGCATGAGCATGAAGGAGGCTCGGGTGCTGTGAGGACACACGCGCGTGGGTGTGAGTGTGTGCGCGGGTGCGTGTGTGTGTTCCCAGGGCCCTCCAGCTCAGGAGCCCAGGGTGCTGGCCCAGACTCTTGAGCTGCCAACACCCTCACCCCAGGGCTGTGCACCTCAGGCACTGGCTCCAATGGTGGCACGGCCCCTCCGAGTAGGCAGATGCCGCCTCAGTCTGATAGGGGAAGTGGCTGGGCAGATGAGACCCAAGAGGCCAGGAGCCCTGACCTCCTGTAGCTGTGCATTCCAAGTTTTTAGAAGAAACTGGAAATATGCACCATTATGTAAATGTCCAGATTTTTAAATACTGGTGACTGACTTACATTGTTCACATTCTGAAAAACCTTACTGGACAAACGGACAAACAAAACGTGGTCTATCTATGCAATGAAATACTATTCAGCCATAAAAAGTAATGAAACTCTGATACATGCTGTAACATGGATGAACTGTAGAAACGCTACGCTAAGTGAAGTAAGTCAGAAGCAACAGGACGGATACTGAGTGAGGACACTTGCATGCAGCATCTAGAACAGTCACGTGCAGAGGGACTCAAAGTATACGAGGCGACACCAGGGACTGGGGGAGGGCGGAATGGGGAGTTATTGCTTAATGGTTACAGAGTTTCTGTTTAGAGTACTGAAAACTCTGTTTTGGAAATAACGTGTGCTGGTTGCACAACATCGTCAATGTACCGCTGCCGCGCTGTACACTTAAAAATGGTTAAATGGCAAATTTTATGTTTTACAAAATTTTTCACCACAAAAAATTCCCCCAAAACAAAGCAAAGCAAAAGTCCTTGAGTAGGCCAGCGGGCTCCAGTTTACAAGCTCCATTTGCTGCCGCCGCATGTATCCACGGGCCAAGCCTCTCGCGCCTCCACTCTGCATCTGGGGTCAGGGAGACCCAGTGACACACACAGAGCCCTCCTCTGGGGCATAGGTGAGTCACAAGTGCCTCCCCCCGCCCCCAACACGCCGCCCTTAACCTGCTCATGGGCTGCCTGCAACCTGGGGTCCACTTCCAGCCGACGAGGGAGGCCATGGGCTTTAGGCAGAATGCAGCGGGGCTGTGTATCCTTGAAGACACCCCTTCGCCTCCTTTCAAAGTGGGTGCCATGTCAGTAGACAGCACCCGGCACAAAGCACCCCGATTCCCTGCCCCCGCCCAGGCCTTCTCACTTCGTAACGCACGTGCTTCCCGAGCGTGGCTTTTCCAGGCTGGACTGTGGGCTTCCGGGGGCCCCATGGAGCCCAGCTCGGTGCCAAATCTGAGGTGGGCACGGTAAAGGGAGGTGGGAGAGGGACAGGGCCGGGAAGATGCTGTTCCTGCCCTCGTCCCTTCCTTTCTCGAACACTTACTGGGTGTCAGGCCTGTGTGGGGCACTGGGGACACTGAGGTGAAAAGATGGGGGTGGTCACTGTCCTGGAGCTCATGCTCTAGGGAGCAAAAAACCAAACATAAGGTTCTAGAGGACGCTGGGCTCTGGAGAGAGCCTTGGAGTTTCTCGCCCCTCCTGTCCCCCCACCTCCCCCTGCAACCCCTTCCTCCTCTGGGAAGCCCCCTCTGACTGCAGCGGCCATCGAGGCCCCAGTTCTGGACCACCCGCTGCGGGTCTCACCCCAGGGAGGGTGGAGCTAGGGTGGCTGCTAGGCAGGTGGGAGGCAGGGCAGGCTTTCTGGGAGAAGCCTCCAAGGAAAATGCTGAGAAAGCCCTGGGGCAAGGGCTGAAGCCCCCTGACCAAAGCAGGGCAGAGGGCTGCTGAGGAGAAGAAAAGCAGCTGCATCTGTCCAGAGGCCCCGAGGCAGCGGCTGCATCTGTCCAGAGGCCCCCGAGGCAGTGGTGATGACCCGGCCCCAGTCCACGGACTGAGTTCAAACCCCCAAGTTGAAGCCAAACTCTCCCCAGGCCCACTGGGCCCTGCTGGCAGCCCCCCACCCCCGCTGTCACCCGCTCTGGCTGTGTGCCCTGGCCTCTGCCCTTGTTCCCTCTTCTCGGGACACTGTGAGTTCCCTTCCCTCCAGGGCTTTGCTGAAAGGTCACCTTCCCAGTAAGACCTCCCTGCCCCCACTCTGACACACTGACCCCTTTACCCGTTTTTTTCAGAGTGTTTATCACCTTCTCACATATTATGTCTATGGTCTGTGCCCAGCGCCCCGGTAAGCTGCCCCGGATCGTTCCTGCCTCTCCAGAAACCACACCCCTTCCTCTGGTGAGGGCACCCCGAGTCTTCCAGGGTGAGCATGTGTCCCAGGCCCGGCCAGTCAGCACAGCCCATCACAGCGATCCCTGGTGGGCATGTGACCAAGCTCGACCCATGAAAGTCAGTCCAGGGGCTTTTGCAGGAACAACTGGGGAGAAGCACCCTCCCCTCACCACAGGGGCTGCTGAGCCCACTCAGCAGGGAGGCCCTCACCCGGAAGGCAGGGCTGACAAGCTGGCACAGACAAATCCCCCCTAAATCCGTCCGTGCCCAAAGCCAAAGGAGGCCCTAGACTTTCTGGTTACAGGAGCCAATGATTTCCTTAACCGCTAAAGCTGGCCGGAGGCAGGTTGCATCACGTGTGCCTGGTTTGGTCTCTGAGTAATCCACGGTCCTGCCCCCGGGAGCGCCCGAGGGAATGCAGCCTCCGCTGGCCCTCTCCTCACTGTGGGCCACCCCAACCCCAGGAGGGGCTGGCTGCAGGGCCCGCCCTCCCCCAGCGCCCGGCACAGCCCTGGCCCAGAGACCTGCCTGTCACCGTGTGGGGAAAGAAGAAAGAGGGAGAAACATCGACATCCCAGGCTGGGGCACGCTGGGCTCTGATCCATTCCTAGTTCTTTCCTCCTCCCGACCCTCTCCAAAGAAATGTGATTTAAGGGAGTCACGCACGCAAACCCGTGCCCGAGGAGCAGGGCCGGGGGAGCAGGTGCGCGGCCTCGCCGTCTCCCGACCTTGGGCACAGCCTGCCTCCCTGGCTCCTCTTATCTGCAGTCTAGGGAGTTGCCGCTGACGCCCTCTTGGGCTCTGACACTTTATGACCCTGTGAAAGAACCCATCTGGCCCCATGGGCACCAAGGGCCCAGTACACGGAGTGCAGGAGTTGGGCCTGCCGGGGGTGCAGGCCTCCAGGCACGGCACACGGAGCTGGAAGTGACCCTCTTGTCTCCACCTGGTCCTTATCTGTGCAGCCGTGCCAGGAGGCCCCTCCAGGGTGGGCACCCCACCCACGGCCGGCCAGCCGGAGCCCCGAACAATGCCAGCAGGACAGGACGGCCCCCAGCCTGTGACTGCAGTGACAGGGACAAGTGCAGTGCGGGGCCACAGGGAAGCGGCGGGAATGCACCCCTCCCGAGCATTTCCACAAAACCAGGCCTCCCTGGCTCCGGCGAAGGGCAGCTCCCCGGTCTGGGCAGGACGCAGGGCCCACCACCTGTGCCCGGAATGCCTATGGGCAGGGGAGGACTGCGTGCCCATCTATGTAACGTGGGGCAATGCGCTGCTATTCAAATGGGGGAATTAGTGATGAATGGGGGAAATTGTTCCTCCTTCTGTCCAGTCTCCAGAAGGAGACAAAAACCCCTTTTACCTCGGCAAACAATGCTCTTATGTGGGCGCCAGCACCCCGCAGTCCGCACAAGCCCGGCTCTGTGCGAGCCGCCAATCGCCACACCAGGCTCTGGGGCCACAGCCGGTGGCGCCCTCTCCCAGGGGCGACCCTCACAGGCTCCCGAGGAGGGCTGGGCAAGAGCGCGAAGGTCCACCGGCCCTGGGACCACAGGCCGGGCCCCACCAACCCAGAGTGCCCACTGCAGCTGCCCGCTGTGGCCAGAGGTGCGGCTGGGCTGCCGCAGGAAGCGCCCCCTCCTGGCGGGCTTCCAGGCAGGGGAGAGGAGGGGGCGTCGATAATTCACACACACAGGACACGGCCCGGAGGCGGCGGGGAGGGGAGAGCTGGAGCCGCAGCCCCACCGCGGCCCGACGGCCCCCAGGATGTGGAAGAGCCAGCCCCGCCTCCCCCCTGCCACGTGGCTCCGGGCTGCAGTCCGGGGGCCCTGACTCTGCTCTGAATTTGGGGTGCGCGCCTCGCCAGGGCTGGCCTCCGCTCTGACAAAGGCCAGTGGCCAGGCTGTGTTGACATGATGCCTAGTTCCCAGGAGCACCCGGCTCCTGGCAGGCTTACCCGGCTCTTCCTCCCGGAAGAGGGCCCTGGGGTCAAACGGGGGACACCGAGGAGTTGGGTGAGGCGGTGTCCCTGGGACCCCACCATCCTGGGCGGTGGGGCCACGCCGGGCATCTGCCCCACAGTCTGCCTTTGGACCCCGCTGCCCGCCTAGCTGCCCCTCCTGAGCGCTACCCCGCTCCATCCCTGTGGCTCCCAAGGCCTGGCCCGGCCCCTGCTCCCCATCCCAGCTCCACTCCTGCCCCCAACACCCCCAGCACGTCTACTGCACAGCATCCACCTTCCTGCACTTTTATGACTCATTCCTGAAGGTGGCATCAACACCTGAGGCCCTCAGAGTCCAGAGCGGCGCTGTCCAACAGAAACGTAACGCGAGCCACCTACAGAATTGTCAGTTTTCTAGCAGCCACATTAAAAAACGTAAAAAACAAAAAACAAGTGGAATGAATTTTAATAAACTACTTTATTTAACCCAATATATCCAAAATATGATCATTTCAACTAATAATTAATTCCGTGTTAAATGTGAGATACCTTACATCCTT
This sequence comes from Orcinus orca, assembly GCF_937001465.1. Taxonomy (NCBI): domain Eukaryota; kingdom Metazoa; phylum Chordata; class Mammalia; order Artiodactyla; family Delphinidae; genus Orcinus; species Orcinus orca. Next base: position 26,863,120 of record NC_064574.1, on the reverse strand, counting down.
TTTTCATACAAAGCCTTTGAAACTCAGTGTGTATTTTACACGGTGCACCTCAATCTGCACGAGCCCTTTTCCATAGCGGTCTGTGCCTCCCATGTTAGCACAGACCCAGATTTTTGTGATTTCCCTCTAAAACTGAAATCATTTTGCTCAGTGCAGGGACCCTGGGGTCTCAGCCCCTAGAGAGGTGTCCAAGTTGCAGATGAGAGTTGGGGTCTTGGGGCAGGTGGCCTGAGCAGGGGTGGTGGCGGGGCACTGGGGGCAGGCGCCGCCTTCGGTGGGGGTGGACACCAAGTATGTGGCAGGCGCCAGGCAGACTCATCGTGCCTGATTTGCACAACCACCCCCCGGAAGAGACGTCAGGAAGGAACCAGAGGATCCCAGAGGGAGGTCATCGGCTGTCACACAGTGTGAATGGAAGAGCACCGATGAGCCCCAGTGCTGCCTGATTCCCCGAAGCACCCACCCCTCATGCTCTTTCCTCTCTTGGCCTCGATTTGCCCATCTGTACTATGGGACAGCCCCCACCCCTGCCACTGTCCCACTTTCTGCCGGCCCTCCCCAACATATCCTGGCCCAATGTGCCCCGGGGGAAGACACTCCCAATATGGACTGCCTGGGTCTTTGTCTTCCCAGGCCCGACAGTCTCCCTGGCCCCACCCTCAAGGCCAAACACAGGCAGTGAGCCCTCAATGCTAATTCAGTGTGCAACTCTCTAGCTGAGATGTCCCCCGCACCCCCTCAACCCAACCCCAAAACAAATGAGCGAAAAGAGCCGCTTCGGGCAACCATGTGTGAATGATTCATGGGGCCGGGCCCTAGCCCCAGAGCCTGTGTGCTTGTGCGTGTGGCTTCTGAGGGCCTGGCAGGCCTTCTGCCAGACGGCTAGGAAGCCCGTCTGGGTTCGGTGCATCCCAGCCCTTAGGTCAGAGTGATCAAGCCAGCGTGGCCCCGGTCACTTCCTGGTTCCTGGGAACGTGGCCTGTGGACAGGCTCCGGTGGCGAAGCCTCTCCGACACACCCCTCCCCGGCCTCCTCTCCAGCACAGCAGGCCTGCCTCCACAGAGGGGCAAGAGGCAGCTGGGTTTCCACGTGTCCTGGGCTGGGGAGGGGGGCAGGGGGGAGCAGGGCTCTGACACCCCGATGGCTCAGCAGGCCTAGGCGAATCTTCCAGGTGTCGGGGGGGATCTCCCTCTCCCTTTCTCAGCAGGTGAACTTTACCTCTAGGGCCCTGGAGCATGTCCTGCCCTATGCCCCCACCAGGCGTCTGGGGGCCTGTGAGGGCCTAAGACCCTGGCAGCCTGCACAAGGCCAGGGCTGTGCAGGCCTGGCCTGCTCCGGGGATAAAGGGATCTCTCGGTGCTGTCTCCCAGCCTCCCTTACCCCGCAGCGGCAGGAGGCCAGGACAGCCCAGCATTGTCTGTGCCGCCTGCAGCCCAGCTGATGATGGACACTTTCCTGTGACCCGGGCCTGGCAGGGTGGCCCACGGCCAATCCCCGGAAGGGCTTGGGCCCTAGTTCTGGGGTTGGGGGGCGGGGGCAGGAGGCCGCCGCCGCCACTGCCTCTCTCCATCTGGTGTGGATGTTCGGAGCCTTGAATAGGAGCAAATAGCTCCTGCTCTAGAAGGAGGAAGTATGTGACCTGTAGCCAGAAAATAAGGCCCAGACACAGCTTCCAGTCTCACCTGAGAAAGGTGGAGTCAGGACCAGACCAGGCGTGGGGGAGAGGAGGCTCAGTTTAAAAGCCCACTGCAGGAAGCCATCCCAGGGAGGCCACTGTGAAGGGGCCACAGTCCCCCCCACATGTGACAGTGACCAAGGAGGATGCCCAACGACGAGGGCTGGGTCCACAGTGAGCAGGCTGCAGCAGGCTGTGAAGCCTTGGGGCCCCGGCTGGGGAGACAGCTGCTCCAACCGCAGGGGTGGGCCCGTGGGAGGGTGGGTACCATGCGCACAGAACACGAGAAGTGGCCGCGGCTCGGGTAATGCGGGCGATCGTCTCCGAGCCTGCCTGGCCTGGCCCCAACCCCGCTCGCAGTACAGCCTCTCGGCTCTCCCCTTGCACAAGCAGCTTCCATCCCCGGCCAGGAACACTCCCGTGGCATCCTCAGTGCCCAGCACAGTGGCCAGCACACAGGAGCTAAGCTGCTGCCCGGGCGCCTTCTCCTTGGACAGAAGAGCTAACTTGCAGCTGCCCGTGGGGCTGCCCATCAGTGAGGGAGCCTGGACGGGTCTGGGGTTTGCAGATTAGAGAGCAGGATCCTGGGAGATGTAAGGTCCCCCAACAGGCCCTGGCACACGTGGGTGGTGAGTGGGACAGGAACTCAGGAGATGCTAGAGCAAGCTGTGGGTGCCCAAGCCGCGAGCTTGTAAAGAAAGCCGTGGTCAGAACCCCACAGGGCACAGTGGGCAGAAGGGATCAAGAAAGACCTGGATGGATGAGGAGACAGGACTGGACCGCATGGGGCAGTGAAGGGTCGGGTGGATGGGGTAAAGTGAGGCGGACTCCTGACCCACCTGCAGCCCCCTCAGCCTGTGAGTGCCAGTCGGCCACGGACCCCAGCCTCCGGCTCTTCAGCAGAGGCTCCTGCAGCTGCCTGGCCACCTGAGAGGAAACGATCCCCTCTCCGGTCACCAGCCTTCCCTGTCCACACACTGTCCAGTCCTCACCCCGCCATCCAGTGACGGGGAGGGACTGGCCCCAGGCCACACAGCAGACAGGCCGCAGAGGCAGAATCTAGCCTGGGCTGGCTCACCGTGGCTGGGGTTAGGGCACACTCCCCCTGCAGACCCACCCTCCGTGGAGACCGGCCCAGGTGGGTGAGGACAGGGGAGGCGGCACTGCTGTAAATACCGAGCCCTGGGCAAGCAAGTCACACACCTGCTCCCCAGGTGACCGCCCCTGCTGCTGCCCAGTTTGCGTGTCTGGGTAGTGGAGCGCCACACCCAAGGGCAGCAAGAGTCAGGAGGCAGGAAGCCTTGGTCTCCTCACAAAGGGCTCCTGAGACACACCAGGATTAATGGCTGCAGTCACGCAGGCCACGCTCCAGACAGCAGCCAGGGATCAGAGGTGAACAACTTGCTTAAGACCCCACTGCAGGACCAGGGCAGGCCAGGACCTGCTCGGGAGAGCCACGGCAAGGTGCCAGGGGCTGCCGGCAGGGGGCCGTGTCCGGGAGAGACCCTGGGCCCACAGAGGCGGCTTCACCTCTCTCCTTCCTCCCGGATCCCCTGCGTGCCAGCCTCTCGCCTGGCCTGGGCCCTCTCTCCTGGCTGAAGCTTGGGGCCACAAGGAGCTTCTGGAGACATGTGACCCAGGAAATCCCCAACCCTGGCATGCAGCATCTCCCTCCCTTCCCAGCCTCCTCCTGACGTTCTGCCCAAGCTTCCCAGGCTGTCGAACACCTGCCTTCGACATCACAACGCAGCCTCCTCCGAGAGGCTTCCGCTGGTCCCCCGTCTCTGCCACCAGCTTCTCCAGAGCCATTTGCTGGGCACCTGCTCTGAGCTGAGGACTGGGGATAAAGCCCAGAAGAGGACACTCGGCCCCGAGGCTGCTCCGTGCCGCACTGTTTGTGACAACAGAAAAGTGGGGGCTGGGATGTCCTTCCCCATGAGTGGCCCAAACATAGGCTCTGGAGTCAGAGACACCCTTGTGGCCACTTGGAGTCCGGGCACGTTACCTCTCCCTCTCCCTCTGCACGTCAGGCCTAGTCACAGCTCTGAGCTCACAGGGTCGCAGCCAACCTGCCACCAGCGCAGAACTGAGCAAACAGTGGGCTCAGGAATGGGACCTCCAGTCACTGGGGTGACCAGACAACCTTTAAAAATGCCGTATCAGCGATGGGGAGAGACGAGACACCATGTGGGAAAAAACGTGGGTCCAACACTACACGATCCCTCCCCCCCACCTTTTTTTTTTTTTTTTTTTAAAGGAAACGACTTCGATTATATACACAGAAAAGACTAAGAAAAACAGCACTGGTAACATTGGTAACTTTGTCATTTTTTTTTTTTTTGCTCCTGTTTTTTTTCTGTTTTCTACAATGAATGTAATACTTGTGAAATAAGGTAAAAAATAAGATACGTTTCTTCGAAGACACATCTCCTGCCCTCAGAAAGCTTACAACCTGGCGGGGGTCCCACGTTCTGTGTGCCTGTCCCTCTCCTGCAGGTTCCTTGAAGGGGTGAGGGGTTAACAGCCTCCCAGGCCACAGGGCTTGATATTCATGTGACAAGACTGGTGGAGAGCCCTGAAAGAACCAAAGGCTTAAGCCAGGACCCTCAGCGCCTTGGTCCAGCCTCAAGACGTGGTGATGGCCACTGGAGGAGAGACCCCAGACGTCCAGTCTGCAGGCAGAAAGCGCCGGCACCATGTCCCTGGAGGGAGGGAAGCTCCGAGGTCCAGTGGGTCCCAGAGGCCCAAGGCTGGAGGAGCCTCCCATCTGAGAGGCACAAACAAGAGGCCCCCCAGATGCCCCACAGCTCCTGCCCAGCAAACCCCAATGGCCCTGCAGGAAGACAGAAGCAGGACCCCCGGTTCTGCCCTGGCGGTGACTTCCTGTCTGCCCGGAAGGTGAGTAATGTCCACTCCCCACCCCCCGCATCCCTTCTGGAGGCCAGGCCTCACATTTTCCGCTCAGGAAGAGGCAGAGCAAGAGGCCTGGTGAAGCACATCAAGGGGAAATGGAAGGAGAGGGCCCTGGCCTGGCCATGCATCTGACATCCAGCAGCCTGCTGGCTCACCTGCCCGGCCTGGGCCCTCTTTCGCTTACTCATTTAACAGACACTCCCCCTCACTTGCTCTGTGCCAGGTGCTATGCTGGGCACCAGGGAACTGGCTCTCAGGGTGCTCAGTCGGTCACTGGGGAAGAGACGGTCATCGAACAGATAATCCCACAGACGGGGCATAACTACAGAGGGATGTGCCGTTTGGTCCTAAGTCAATGCCAGACCACCGTGTCTCTGGACGGAGTCTCCACAGTTGGCTTCTTCCAACTGTCCTCCTCTCCACCCCCTAAATGCAGCTCCTGGGTGTTTTTCCAGGCACCTGTGATGAGACCAGGGCTCTGTGCGGACTCAAAAGAAAGCCCAAAGCCTCAGCTGGGGCTTAGTGGAGGGTCTGGAGGGGACCTGGCTGTACGTGGACTGCAGGCAGTGGTGGGAACAGCCTGGATCACTCAGCCCTGGATCACGACTCAGAGAAGGTAGTGCTCTGAGTTTGGGGGGACAGCCTCCTCTGGTTCCCAGGCTCCCATATCCATCTTCCGGGGAACCTCACACACAACCTCGACGCCAGCCAAAGAGGACAGAGGAGGGCAGCAGCCTTGGCAACCCCTCCCGACTCTGGCCAGATCACCCAAGTTCTCTCACTGATCAACAGTTCCCTCCCCTGAGACGGGACAAGAGCCCTGTGCTCACCCGCAGCAGCTCCAGCCGCCAGTGAAGAAGCACCACGGGGCTCCCCGGCCAAAGCAGCCGATGCCGTGATTTCAAGAAGCCAGGAACGGGGCCGTGAAAGAGACCTGAAGCGAGGTATCGCAGGCAGTGGCAGCCTCGGGGACAGAAGCACAGCCGCCGCGTTTGTGTTCGTGGCGAGCACACTCCCACAGCTGCTGAACCTCAGACAAGCTCCCAGGAGTGAGAACTGGCCTGGTTCATTCCTGGTCTCAGCCACGGGACCTGCCCTGCCAAGGCCCAGCCCTTATCTGCCTTTGCTAAAATTTGAAAAAGGGGGAGGGAGGAGGAGGTGTTGGAGGAAGAGGAGGGCCCCCGATTCACATCCACCAACAGGTGTGAATCTGTGCAAACTGCCTGGTTTCTTGAAATGCTCTGGCTGTATCCCTGAGCAGCAGGGGTGGGATGCTGCTCCCCGGCATGGCCTTGGGAGTCCCCACACTTTCTGGCTAAAGGAAAAGACCCAGTTGCTCAGACTGGGGGGTATCCTCGGGAACAAAGAAGCCGACTTGGCGGGGGCAGACCTCGATCCCCTCTGGAGGGTGCACTCGGGGGTAGGCCTCAATAAATGTTCGCTCCTTTATTCATTCGGGCAACAAACATTCAGCAGGCCCCTATGACGTGCCAGGCGGGCAGAGTCACCGGGGACAGAGCAGAGGGCGAGATCCACGTGGTCTGCCCCTTGCGGAGCTCACAGTGGGGGCCTCAGACTGAGGACCCCCGAGGCAGGACCGAGGGCCAGAGACCGAGCGCCAAGCCGTCCTGGGGGTCGGTGGCGTTGGGGAAGCTTCTGGATGAAGGCACAGGAGCAGGGAGTGGAGACCATGGAGGGCTGTGCCTGGACGCACACAGAGCCCCTGCCTGGCCTGTCCCTGCCCAGTCCTTCTTTAACAACAGGGGACATGAGAACACCCTGAAGCCCCCAACGGTCTCCCACCGATTCACTGAGGGGAGCGGGATCTCAGCTCACGTCTACACTGCAGGCACCTGCAGAGGGAGGGCTGGAGGGCTGGCCAAGGACTCCAGGCCGGGTCTGCGCCCAGCTTTGGGAGCCCACTGGTCTGGACAGACACGGGAGTCACCACCAGATCTAGGACCAGAAGGGCAGCAGAGACCAAGCCAGCCGGTCTCTCAAAGCCTGCGACCCCCTGCACTGGGTCTGGGTCGGCCTCTGGCCAGCACGTCAACCCACAGCCTCCAGACACAGCCTCTGATGAAATAATTAAATCGATGGTATCGTGGTCAACACCATCCTCCCTGTCTCCAGCTCTGGCTGCCTGCCCTCATAAACACCCTCGTCCTGTCAGCGGGCCAGCCTGCCCCGGCCCCAGCACCCAGTCAGGAGGGACCTGGGCGGCCGGAGGGGTGGGGGACACGTGTGACGACACATACCCGGGTTGGCGCCGCCACCTGGCTCCTGCAGGACGGGCTGCGGGACACACTGACCCCATTAGCCTCCATGGCTGAGGAAGCCCTGTAAACCCCACAGAAACACTCCCTTCTGCTACCTGATCCTGGAGGCCCCCCCAAATCACCACATCTCCCTGGAAAGTGTCTCTGACAGAGCTGAGACACCCCCCACCGCGCCCCCCCGCCAAAGGGTGGTTGTAAGCAACAATAACACGAGTTTTCTGAGAATGAGTTGGGGGACTAGGGCCCCCATTCAGTCCTACTACTCTGGGGTTTTTAAAAATAAATGCTCTGGATCCTTCCTGGGAAGGTGTAACCGACAGCCTTGGGTTGAGCTTTGCTGGTGTGGCCCTCGGTGTGGCCTTTGGCTGTGGCCCTCAATCAGCTCAGATGAGGTGGGAGGTCAGCTGCTGGGCACGTCCGGGCCCCAGAGCCCCCCGACAGCATGCGCTGCCCCTGCCCCGCTCCCCACTCGCGGGAACGCTGGAGCTGGAAGGCAGAATCGGTCTGGGAGGCTCGCAGCACAAGGGGGTCCTGCTGACCTCATGTAGCGTCAAGGGACAAAAGCCTTTTCTTTCCCAGCAGCCTCGAACCCCACTCCTCACAGAACCACACCCTGGGCTCCCCAGCCCCAGGCGCAGCCACCCCCAGCGGCCTCCGGGCTGGGTCTCCTCCCAGACAAAGCCGGATTCAGGCCTGGGAGGGCTGTGGGGAGGCAGGCACGCGGGTTCCGCCATGGAGACGAACTTTGACCCAAACTGCAAGGCTCCTACCCCTTATTTACTCTTTAAGGCTAACCCGTTTCACAGAGTTAACATTACACCCCTTTTTAACCCTGCACCTCCCGCCCACATTCCAGGCCCCGACCTTCGACCCCTCCTAATTGCAGCTCTACACCCCAGTTCTCTCCAGCTCATCCCCCACCCCCAAGCACCTCCTCTGGGAGAGAAGAGCCCGGCCCGCCCGGGACGCTGTGACTACAGGTGCCACCCCACGCCCACAAATGCATCTAACTGAGGCAGGCACCGGAGTCCCAGAGCCCAGCCCTGGGGCTCAGCGTGGGAGCACCAGAGTGGACCTCTGGGGTCTGACTCTGACCCCAGCGCTCCTACCCCAAGAAAGGAGCCTGTGTTCCAAGAGAGGCAAGAGAAGGCTGGCTGGCAGGCCCTGGCGGGTGACAGCTCCTCACCAGACCACCTCTCATCCCAAGGGCCTGGGCACACACGTGGACAAGCGCACTGCCTGCTCGCTGACCAGGGGAAGGGAAGGGACCCTGGTCCTGTAGCCTCACATCCAGGCCACAGAAGCCCAGCTCTTGTTTTCGTTACTGGGCAGCTGGACTGTTCCGGGTCAGGCACACTGTTAACCTTCCCAGACCTGAACCGTGATAACTTCAAAATCCATATCCCACCAGCCCGTGAGCATCGGAGCAAACAGGGAGGACACCATCAGGCTGCCTATCCCCGAAGTGCTCTGAGCCCTTCACCTTTGGGAGGAACAACTGTTCTCCCCGGAACTAGGGGCTGGGGCAGTGGGGCCTGTGGAGACGCTGAGAACACTGGGGGCAGCTGTCAGCCTGGGCCCAGCCGCCCCCAGAGGCTCCAGCCCAGATTCTACCCCTGCGCCCCCTCCCCCCTCCCCAGGGATTCCTAGGACCCTGCAGGCGGGGACACAGCCCCTCCCCCACCAGCCACAAAGGGACACTCACCGTCCTCTTGGCTGTGGAGGTTCTGCGGGCTCCGCATCCTCTCCTCCTGGCTGGGACTCAGGCTGGAGGCCAGGTGTGGATCAGCTGACATCCATGTGGAGTCGTTCATATCAAAATCTTCACTGCTCACAGAAGTTTCATCCTGATCAGGGACAAAGAAGGTGGGCGTTCAACAGGGACGGGCTCTCTGCAGCCCCTCGGCAGCATTCTGGGAGAACCCCAAGGCCCGTGGGCGTTTGGAGGTGCCCCCAAAGGCCGTAGGGCGCCCCCAAACCTTGCAGTGGGGGCTGGGTTGCTCCCCCTACCCTCCCATGGAAGTGGCTCGGGCTCTGGTTCCTGTCGGAAGCCGGGGCTGAGGGCCGGCGCTGTCTGTAATTGAAGACAATTACGAGGTTTCGCATCCTGTAGGGGCGGATCGCAGGGCCTGGCTCTTACCCCCGTGAGCCAAGGCTGAAGCAACTGCTGTAAACAAGGGCCACTGCTCCCCACTCCCTGCCCACAGCCCGGCGACGGGGGCTCGCTCCACGCAGGGCCAGGCGAGCAGAAGTGGGCAGCGGGACACGCCGGGCACCACCGAGGCCAGGCTGATCGCGCCCACCACGCCTGCTTCCCGACTCCCGTGGAGCATGCATGGAATTCCTTTCTCCCACTCCCCCAGCCCAGAGGACATTTCTGTCTTCCTCCTTCCTAACCTTTGCTGTGCTTCAAAGATATGCTCTTGGGCGGCTTCCAGAGCTGAAAAGGCCAGCCCCAGAAGTATAGAGAAGGAAGGGGGTGGGGCAGGCGAGGGTTCGGATCAGACCGCAAAGGGGGTTCGGCTCAAGGGCCTGGGGGGCCGCCAGGGCCTTCCAAACAGCCGGAGGGCCTGCTGGAGAGGACCACGCCTGCCTCCTCTCCCCTCGCTGGCTTCAGTGAGCCCTTGGCCAGTCATCCGGGAACCCCCGGGGCGGGGCCCCTTCAACCCAGCCCTCCAGTGGGAAGGGACCCCACCTCCTCCTGGCCCAGCCTCTTTCAGGGGCAGCAAGCAACTGTGTTTGGGAGCTGGCTGTAAAACGCAAGAAAGATGACCCAGCGGCTCCCACACCCTGGAGCTCTGGCTTTGCCCCTTCCCCTTCCCCAGCAAGATACAGTGGCCTCTGTGGGCCCCCAGTAAGGACCTCTGGCAGAGCACTACCCCCCAAAGGCCTCCCTCCAGGGGCCCCTCACAGAGGTCTCTTTTACAGCGAGCAAACACACTTCGGTTTGAACTTTCTTCTGCTGCTGTCCGAGGCAGACACATCTGCTCTCCAAGTGCTGGGGAACCAGCCTGGATTATCCCCACTCCCTCCCCCACCAGCCCGGCTGGCAGGGAGTTTCCTGGAATTTATAGCTTCTGTGCAGCACGAGTGTGCACCCTCTGCGGCTGAATCAGGAGGACTCAAGCCCGGCCCGAACGCCAGCTCCGCCCAGCTCAGGGGTCCCCACGCAGCACGCCCAGAGCCTCAGGGGACGGGGACCACATGTGCTCTCGTGCCCTCTCCCCACACACGCACGCACTCTGCTTCCCTCCCACAGGCCGCCCTGCTCCTCATACACAAGGACGCTCACTCACACACTCACTCAGACTGTGTTCTCACACCCGGAGGGAGGAGGGAGAGACACACGTTCAAAAGGTTCTCTCTGCACAAAGGGCAACACGACTCTCCCTACGCTAACAGGACAGGACCCAGAGTGAGGGGTGGCGGGCAGGTGGGGAGAAGGACCCTTGGAGGGGTAGGGCCATACAGGTTCTGGGAGCCAGGAACTGGGCCATCCTCGCTTGGGGCCCTGGCTCCTTCCTGGCTGCCCAGGGGTCACTGTGCTCAGGGTATGACCTGAAGTCCCTGCTGAAGCAGGAAGGCCCTCTCCTGGCTCTTGGGTATTGTCGAAACACTCATGGTTTAAAGGACCAAGTATTCTGTTCATGTCTGTGAGTAACATCTATTCAAAATGCTCCGTCCGTTTACTCAACAAGTATTTACTGAACACCTACTATGTGCCCAACACCTTTCTAGGTGCTGGAAAATTCAGCTGTGGACAACTCCTGGCCTGCCCAGTGCTCACTGCCCAGTGGGGGCGATGGACAATCAGCAGAAAAACTCATAATATCAGGGGCGACGAGGGCTACAAAATAAAGCAGAATAAAGTAGAAGAAGAGGGAGAGGGACCTGCAGGACTGTGTTTGCCAGGGTGGCCAAGAGGAGCCTCACTGGTCAGGGGACAATCAGAGCAGAGGCCTGCAGAAGTGAGGGAGGTTGCTGGAGAGGGGGTGGTCCACGTGGGGAGTGCACCACACACCAGCACGTGCTGGTGGCTTCCAGCAAGCAGCCCGGAGGCCACAGTGGCCGGGGAATGGGTGAGCGGTGGGCAGCGGAGCCATGCGGGGGAGCCATGCGGGGCACGTCATCTTGGGCAACCATCTTCAGCTCAGAGAAGGAGTGTTCCGCTAAACACACAGGTTCTCACTGAGGAGCAAGAAAAAGTCCGAGCTGCTGGCTGCAGCGCTGAAGGCTCCCACATTCTAGCCCCACCTGGCAGCGTTTAAAACAGTAACGACAGGGCTTCCCTGGTGGCGCAGTGGTTGAGAGTCCGCCTGCCGATGCAGGGGACACGGGTTCGTGCCCCGGTCCGGGAAGATCCCACATGCCGCGGAGCAGCTGGGCCCGTGAGCCATGGCCGCTGGGCCGGAGCGTCCGGAGCCTGTGCTCCGCAACAGGAGAGGCCACAGCGGTGAGAGGCCCGCGTACCGCAAAAAACCAAAAAAAAAAAAAAACCAGAAACAACAGAAGCCCATGTTTATCAGGTGCCAAGTGCGCCACAGGCCCGCTGGGTAGGTGCAGCTATCAGCCCCATTCTACAGATGAGGAGGCTGAGGCTCCAAGGGGTGAAGGCAGCTGCCCAAGGTCACGAGCTAACAAGTGGCAGAGCCACAGGTGGGCGGTCCTGAAGGCCCAGAAGCACCCTCCTTCCTGCCCCTCACCTGGAACGCCCGCACTGCCTCGGTGCCCCACAACCCAAACTCCAAACGCACGTCCGTCCCCCTGGCTCCATCAACTTCAGCTCAGTCTCCATCGTTCCTTTCCTTACACCCTCTGCCCGCCGGTACCATCAGCCCTGGCACTTAGGCAGGCACAGAACTCAGCTGCAGCAGGCGGCACCGTGGCTCTCTGACCTCTCTTTCCCCAAGAAAACCTGAAGTCCTCCCAAGAGCGGGGACCAGGCTCTATGCTCTCTGGACAAGGCCAGCGAGACCAGTCAAATTGGCTGAATTGCCTGGCATGATACCCGTGTTTAATGAGGACGCGGCAACAGTTTGACAATCAGGGACGTGGACCCACTGAGCACAGCTCCTGAATGGAGACCATATGAAACCTGGACGCTGGCTGCCGTGCCGCATCCCCCCCTGCAGCTGCCAGGCGCCCCCATGCAGAGCCTCAGGTTTCTCTGGCTCAGATCACTTAACTATCCACCAAAATGGCCCCCCTCCACTTCTCCCTGCCCTGACAGGTCCAACGGGGCAGAGGTGGGCTAAATTTTACATTGAGTTGCAATCGCCCGATAATGAAGAGCACCCAGTTGCAATCGCCCGATAATGAAGAGCACCCACACATGAAGGGCTCTGCGGCAGGGGTGTTATGAGATTTCCTCGCAACAGCCCCGCAGAGAAAGCAGGCACCCGTGTAAGGCCTATCTCCAGATCTGGCGCCCGCCCCTTGGAGACCTGCCTCAGCTGCCCAAGGGCACCGTAGCTAGTGGCAGAGCTGGGATCTGAACCCAGGCTGTCTGTGCCCAGAGCCCACATGACAGTCCACCACACCGAGGGGCGCCCTCACCACACTTCCTCCCTTCAGTCGGAAGAATCAGATTCCTTAACAACAAAGTGTCTCAGGACGAGACCCAAAGGAAACTCCGTGGGAGACGAAGCTGTATTTACACCCATACCCACACCCAGTTCACTCTCGTCAATGAGTCGACGCGCACTTACTGAGCATCTACTATGTGCTGGTGTTACGTTAGGGGCACCAAGACTGTGGCAGGGCTCCTTTCCTCCAGGGCCCTGTTATTTAGGGAAGAACAGAGAAAAATTCTGACCCACTTGTAAGCGCAGAGAGAGAAGGGGGCTGGGGAACCCCCTCTCCAGTTATCTACCGACCATCCAGCTCTCCCCAGCGAGTGTTCCTACAACCCCCAGGGTTCTGCCACACGAATCCCTGTTCTGTGGGTGATGGTTCTAGCTAAGCTTCTGACACCACTGATACAGCAATTTGTTAAGTGAGAAATCAAACTTATTAAACCTAACTTTAAAAACCTGCCAAACTCTTAAGTTCCAATCAAAATTAGCTCCCACACCCTCACTTCCAGGGCTGACCTGGGACAGAAGGTTTCCCAAGCCCCCTCTGCCACCCACCTGCTACAGCAGAGCTCCCAGCTGCAGAGGGCAGACTGTAACCTCACCGGCTCACACTGAGCCCAGGCTCCAGGAGCAGCCCAATTACACAGGCAATTACCAGTACACAGTTCAGAGCCCATCAACGATGAGCAGAGGGGGGCACAGCCGGGCCTGAGGGACCTGCGGGAGATGCCAGCGCAGGCTATGAAGGGCCAGGCCCAGAGGTCATAAGTCGGGCACTGCTTGTTTTTCCCTCTGGAATCTCAAGGGAACTCAGCCTACTAATTTCTCTTTCTTTAAACAAACTTCAATGAAACTTACATTAGAAAATAAGACTGTGTACAATCCATTACTTCCAGGTCCCCTCTCCCTAGACCCCACGTGACTGGCCAGCCAGTACCCCCAGCTCCTCTCACCTTACCTTCGGACACCCTGAAGCCTGCAGCCTTGCCCACCTGTTGACAAAAGTCCATCATTTATTAGGCACCAAAGGACCTGAGCCACTTGCGGGTCACAGGGCGATCAGGTCAAATGTTCTTCTGAAAAGGGAACACAAGAGTTGGGGCAGGGAGAGGGGGCAGGCAGACAGCACCCAGACAGCCCCTGGGACACACCCCAATCTGGCAGCCCTGACTCTGGGCAGAAGGAGAGGAGCCGACCAAACCCTCCCTGCTCTTATCTGTGGTCCAAAATTCACGGGCAGGTTCAGTTTCTCTCCACCCAGGTTCGGAGGCCCTTCCTCCTCTGCAAGCAATAGTACCAAGCACGGCTCAGCCCAGGAGGAGGAGAAAATGGGAGACCAGAGGGGAAATGGTGGAAACGCGCCTGTATCCATGGCACGTAACCAGGGGCAGGTGCTATCAGTAACCTGATTATTTTACAACTGGGGTCACTTTCTCGGGAACTGGGTTCCTGGTGCTTCTGAAGTTGAGCCATTTGCATCCTCCAGGACAGGGATCCTGGGCTTTGCCTCCACAACATTTTCCAGGCCTTTCCTCAGAGCTGTAACTCTATCTCTACCACTTGCTTTGAGAGAGAAAAGGAGGAGGATTTGCTGTGAATTTCGTGCAGTTGTGAGCCGTAAGCCCTGACCAGGAGCCTTCTTGGGTGTGTGTTCCAGAGGAGGGGCGGAAGGCAGGCATGGGCCAGGCAGGAAACAGAGCCCCTCTCTGTCCAGCCCTTGGGGTCTTTTTGATGAGAAGCTGAAGCTCCTGCCAGAAAGACCACCAGGCTCAAGGCAGTTACCCTGGCACCGGCCCTAACCCAAGCAGGCGGGCACCAAGACGGAGAAAGTGAGCACCTCCTTCAGGAACACCTGCAGGCCCCTTCCAGGCCCTGGAAATTCTTCAGTGCGAGGCAATTCCCCCCCTTGTCTCCATGTCAGCGAGCATTACACACACAGCCTTCTGAGCATGCCAAGGAGGTACTGAACCGCATTTGACCCCAACTTAACCACTTCAGTTCATCAGATGGCTTATTAATGGAAGATGAAAACCCTCCAGGATCCAAGGCAACAAGGGTTCAAATCCCTGTTGGGAAGGAACAGCACAAATGAAATCGTAGGGTGGTCGGAGCCACAGCTCCTGGGAGCTGCGGGGCCCCAAGGCTGCTGCTCATGGTCCTTCCCAAGCCCACCTGGCCACCAGGGGAGGAGGCCAGCCTCCCGGGGACACTCCCGCACAATTCCACTCCTCCCTGCCAGTGTACCTCCTCTGCTTCCTAGTCGTACGAGCATACAGGCTCATCTGGGAAATGGGAAGTGGGGAGGGCTGATACAGCTGATCACCTAGCACATTCTAGGTAGCCCCCCCACACACACATGCACACACACACACACACACACACATGCACACAGCGTCTGTCAGAAACATGTTCGCATCTACACAGGGACGCTCTGTTGTCTTTGCTGTCATGGGTGCCTGGATGCTGGGGTGAGCATTTTCAACACCTTCCTACTAGTGTATTGAGTGTAAAATGGGCTTTTGTTTCCCAAGCAAAGGCAACTGGCTGTCTTCCCAGCACTCCTCACCACTAGGGCCTCACTGATACCCCAGGCCCTGCCTTGAACAGGGGTCTCTTTAAAAGGGAGGCTGGAGAGATGAGCTTCAGTAGACAGGGTTCTTCCAGCCAAAAAGAGGGCTGGAGAGAAATCACTCTGCACTAATCCCCTGCAGGAGTTTCCTTCCAAGAAAAGGGCCCAGACAAGTCAAAAAAGTTCTTGAGCAACTCAGGGGCAGTTCAGCTCCACATGGCCCCAGGGTGACTGAAGCCACAAAAGCTTCCCCAAATCGGCCTTTCCAGCTGGGAGGAAGGCCCTGGGTGCTCTGTTCCCGCTGTTCCTCAGGAA
Organism: Orcinus orca; assembly: GCF_937001465.1. Lineage (NCBI taxonomy): Eukaryota > Metazoa > Chordata > Mammalia > Artiodactyla > Delphinidae > Orcinus > Orcinus orca. The sequence goes on along the minus strand of NC_064574.1, from coordinate 26,847,793 downwards.
GGTGCTGAATGGGGTCTTGGCACCCAGCCATGGTGCAAGGGTGTGGGAGGAGGTGCTGTCTCAAACCCTGACTCTCCAGGACAAGCCCACCTTGAGATGGGGTTAAATTAAGCTTGGTATTATTCATTCACGGACACACTGAGGCCCTAATGGTTTTCCAATATAGGAGTAATTTACTACCCGGGGGCTAAACTACCACTGGGGCCTGGGCCCTAAATGGGTCTTTCTCCCAGAATGACCTGAAATCCAGAAGCAGGGGGCAAGGCAAGAAAGGGCCCCTGGTCAGGACTCTCTCCTGAGGAGCTGTGAGAGCCCCACAGCCCTCTCCCCATGCCCCCCACCTCGTAGGACAGGGGCCCAGGCTGGGGTTTCCAGCTGATTCTGGGATAAGTAGGGCTTTATCTCAAGGGAGGATCTATTTCAAGCCACAATCCTTCTCAGAAAGAGGAGGAAATCACAGAGTCCAAACACCATTTCAGGTGAAATCAGGAGGTTATTAATCTCCCCTCAGAGCAGACAGAAAGAAAAATCAATGTTTTAGAGGGGAAAAAGGTTCCATTTGAATTAATAGGTTTGTGGCTTCTCCATTGATCAGTGCCTCTTCACACTTTCTTTTTGTGCTTTTGTGCTCTTGGGAAGGAGGGAGGAAGAAGGGAATGGGGAGGAGGGGGGTGGGCCTCCCGATAAGGAAAAGGACGCTCTAACCTTAACCTTTCTCCAGGAATAATGCTAATTAGCGAGGCTTAGTGAGAACTTCCCCCAGGAAGCGCGGCCCGCTAGGGACGACCGGACTCGGGCAAACGCAGCTCCAGGTGGGATTGGGGGGTGGGGAGGGGGGTCACTTCTGAACCTGAGCTGCTGGAATAAGAACGCGAATGGCACTCCCCCACCCCGCCGCCGGAAAAAGTGTCCAGCCTTGGAGAAGCGGAGAGCGGCGGACAGAGGTGTAAATCCAACTTAACCCGGGCACGCGCCCTCACTCTGGCCAGCTGCCCCCGCCCCATGTGCCCCCGTCAGTAAGGAATGCCCCTGCGACAGGGGCCGCCGACGCCTCCAGCTTCCGCTCCGACCGAACACTTGCCAGGGGCATCAGGTCCGCTCCGGGGAGGGGCGGGGGCCTGCCGAAGTGGGCTCAACTCTGCAAACCTCGTCTCAACTCCCCGCGCCGAGACAGGGAGCCCCTCCCTGCCACTCTACGCTTCCCGTCCTCACATCTCCAAACAGTCCACTTCCCTTCTCGCTACGGCCGCGGTGGCGGCAACCCGAGCCTGACCCCCACCCCGCCGCCTGCGAACGCCTTCCTCACCGGGACGCGGTGCCGAGCCCGCGGCAAACGGTGTGGCCGCAGCACAATACCGCGGCGCGGCGCACACAATCACCGCCCCCCAGGACCGGCGGCGCGCACGGCCCGGGAGTGGGGTGCGCCCGACGGCCCCCGGCACTCGGGGCCGGGCACACCTCTCGAGCACCCCGCGGCCCCCAGAGTGCAGGCTTCACGGCCCCCACCCCATTCGGTCACACTCACCCGCCCCCCGCCCCAGCCCACTCCGCCTAGGGCGCAGCCGCTTCCGCGCGCCCCCCTCCTCAGCCCCGGTGCAGGAAGCTCCCCCGCGTCCCCCTCCCCGGAACCCCCCCAGCTTCCCGCCCCCCTAACCGCAGCTCAACGGCCGGCGGCAGCAGCAAGAGAAGGGGGGCGGCGGCCGGGGGCCCGGAAACGGCCCGATCGCGGGGATCCGGGCCGGACTCCGTACCTGGGCGGGAGGCGAGGCGGAGACAGACGGTCGGGCTCGGCGAGTGAGCACGGCGGGCGGCGGTGACAGCCCTACAGCTCCAGTTGCTGCTGCTGCTGCCGCCGCGGCCGCCCGGGGAGAGGGACTGGCACCGCCGCGGCGCGTCACTGCCCGGCCCGGGGGCGGGGGTGGCCAGGGGGAGGGCCCAGGCGAGCGGCGGCGGCGGCGGCGGCAGCGGCGGCGGCGCCGCGGCCGGGAGGGAGGAAGGGGGAGGGGGGCACCGGGCAAGGGGAGGCGGGGGAGGGGGGCGGGACCCGGCACGGGGCGGGAGCCGGGGGGAGGGGAGCACTGGGAGGGCGCACGCTGGGAGAGTAGGAGGGGCAGCAGGAGGAGGAGGTGGAGGGGCGGGCAGGAGGGAGGAGTGGGCACTGGGGGAGGGGGAGAGAGGAAAAGGAGGCACCCAGAGAGAGGAGAAAGGAGGGAGAGGCGGGGGGTGGGGAGAGGAGGAGGAAGGAGCGGGTGCTGGGCCAGGTACGGGGGGAGGGATGAGGGCGCGCTGGACGCGCCGCCGCGCTCTCTGTGGGGAGAGCTCTCTTAAGGGGGAAGCGCTTGGAGGAAGATTCTTGCCGGGGTCTGAGCCCGGGAAAGAAGGCGGTGGGGTCTGTGCCCGCCCCTTGCTCGCGGAGGACTCAGTCTTCGAGTCCGGGGTGGGGGTTGGGGGGCGCCCGGTCGGCTCTCCGCGTTCAGACCAGAAGAGGAGACACTTGGCCCAAAGAAAGTGACTCGGGCACTATTAGGAACTCCCGGCACGCTGGGGCCTTCGGATAGCCCTCGACCCCTGCGCGTCTTCTGGTTCCCCGGGGACTTGGGTCCTCGCTGGGCGGGGCTGCTGGGCCAGAGGGCTGGGCCCCCCGGCGGTCAGAGCGAGACCCAGCTCTGGGAAAGACAGGCACGTGGTCGGCTCTGTGCCGCCCCCCCATTCTGGGCCCCCCCTTTTCTCGACCAAGTTCAAGCTCGGGCTCCTCGGCTTGCTGCCCATTCGCTGCCCCCTCCCCTCCCCCTCCTCTATTCCGCACCATCTCGCCTCTTCACTCTTCCTTTGTCTCTTTCCCACCACTTAGTTTACACCCTCCCCTGCTCCCCTTCTTCCCACTGGCGGGCGCCGAAGAGTCCGGCTGCGCTCACCTGTCAGACCCAAACATTTCAACCATCTCCAGCGCCCGCCGCCGGCCTGCTCCCGGCTCTCTCCCCGCCCCACCTCCCGCCGGACATTGTGCTCCTCTAGACCACACAGTTCGGGCTCCTTAAGACGCACAAGATACAGCTGTAAAGTCATAGGATAACATCAAGAAATGCTGCTCCATCCCAGACCCGGGCGCGCACTGTCCACAGACACAGAATCGCAGTAGGGGAAGGACCCACGCGGATCAGAGACGCAGTGCTCCGCGCAGTCAGACCTCATCCACCTGGGGTGCAGGAGAAGACGGCACCGGGCGTCGCGGTGGTGGGGGACCCTGGACCTCTGAGCAGCCTCAGACTCAGCCTGAAACATAACACGCTCGTACCCCGACAGCAGAATTAGCCCCCGACAGAGAAGATTGGTCAGGGCGGATTCTCCCCTCCCCAAATCCACACCCTCCAACAGATCAGCCTTCAGAAAATCTTGTGCTTTAACGGGGATGGAGAGCTGCCCTCGTGGAATTCTGTGAGGAAATGGCCAAAAAACAAAACAAAACAAAACAAACCAATAACGATCCCACCACCTGGTTCCTCTGGTCGCATCCAAAGAGGAGGGGCAATTTCTACTGACTTTACGCTACAATTCATTCACAGTGAAACCAGCAAAGAAGAGAAAACGAGACAGCCACCGCGATTGTTTGCAATTTTGAAACAGACTGCCTTTAACCCTCCAACTTTTTTTCTGTAAAAAGCCTTTTTCTTTCTTCCACTGAAAGCTTTGCATTGTGAACAATCCGAGGTAAACAAGGCTCCCTCTACAGGTACGAGTTGGAAATACAACACCGCAGGTTCAGGGCTCAGTATTCACCCATTAGAAAAATAAAAAGATGACAACACATCAGATTAACAGCACACCGACTTCCTTCTGCACACGCTAAAGATTTTACTGTCAATATAAAAGTCACACTTTGTTTTTAAAAGAGGCTCTAAGCATGTTACTCATTAGCACCTTTTATCCCTAAAATCAAATGTGTTTTCAAACCAAATCACTCTTCCCACTTTTCTCTATGAGATCTTTCTTTCTCATCCTTTGTGGTGGGGGACAGTTTGGAAACTTCATTGTCTGAACGGCCACACACCAATAATGATTTTTAGAATTAATTAGTGGCCACGAATCTTCAGTTCATACAGGGAAATATGGGTGTTTCCAACATGGGAACTGTCCTTCCTCACTCTGAAAATGAGATAATTCAGGCCCAGGATTTCCCATCTCTTCCCACCACATTTCTAGAGACCTCTGACTTCTCCTGGCCTGAGTCACTATTTCACAGCGGTGGTGGACATCTGGGCTTGAAATATAAAGCCAGATCCAGCTGATGTTCAGAGGTGGAATTGAACCCAGATAAGCCACCTCTTCTCTGACTAATAAGAGAAAGAGCTAGTACGCCAGGAGGGCAGAGCAGTGATTTTCTCTAGGCATGAAATGTGAACTCATTTACCATCCCTGAGATAAAACAGCCCCAGCCTCACTCGATACACAGGAAGCAGTTGGGAGCCCTGGAGAAGCCTGGCTGTTTAGTAGCACGGCGAATTAGGTGAGTTTTCATGTGTGCTGAAGCCTGCAGAAATCTCCCGGCTCCTTAATTCCTGCAGGAGCTGCCACTCCTTGAGTAACCTTGTGTAGGTTGCTCTCTGTGTCTTTGCGCATCTCCTTAAAGTGGCCACAGCATGGGTCCCAACAAGGAATGGCATAACCCAGTTTCTTGACCACTAATTCTCCCAGTGATGTGTCTCTTCTTCCAGCCCCAAGCTGGTGGGAGACCATGACAGAGAAGGGCTGCTCTAGTCTGCTTAAGGGGGCGGTACTGCCTTCATGTCCCCTCCAGGCTCTGCAAACAGTGGGTGCCTTTGTAAATGGCAAAATTAGCAGGGCATTTGCTCTGTGGAGTTTCTTAAGCAGCAACTCCCTCCAGGCGGACTCCCATATGAAATGAGCGCGCTCCGTGAGCAGGGACCTGGCCATGGGAACCAGAGGTTGTGATTCGGAATAACAGGATCTTAGTGTGACCAGAACAGATGCTGTTCAAGCATCTCAAAGCATAAAAAAAAAAAAAAAAAATTATCCCTACAAATTACTTATTAATGATAAAAGGCACATGTACCTGCACCATGGAGAGACCGGTAGACACCCCCCAATCAAGTGATCAAATGCAGCAGACCCCGAAGGAGAACCACCTGACATGATGTGCTTACTTCCTGAAGGGATACAATGAGAGAACATAGCATTACCTATGTTATGTTCTCCCCATGTCAAGTCCTCCCCTCCAAAATGCTTAACCTGAATCTGATCATGAAGAAACAACCAGACAAGAAATACTGAAAGAGAGACTCCATAACACAAGTATCCCGGACACTTCAAAAGATTCACTGTCATTAGTTTGACTGTTCTTTTAATCACGAGACTAATGAGAAAAAACAATGAAATGCAAAGTTTGAATCTTGGTTGGATCCCAGAGACAAAGAGGGAGGTGGTGATGGGGTGAAGGAGACGCAGAGGATGGGGGCGGTGAGGGGTGGAGGGGAGACAGGGGTTGAGGGTGGAGATAAGGTGGGCTCTGGGCTGAGTGGTCAGGGAAGGCCCCTCTCAGGAGTAAGCCCACATGTGCTCTGACCCCAGGATGCTGGAAGCTGACAGCTGGGTGAAGACTTGGGGGCACAGTCTTGCAGGCAGAGGAAACAGCTGGTGCAAAGGCCCTGAGGTGAGAAGGGACTCGGCATGTTTGAGGGCTTGAAAGCTACCAGTGTATTTAGAGTGTGGGGGAGGGTGGGAGGAGGTAGGGGTGAGAGGGCATGCAGGGCCAAGCACTCAGAGCCTTGGACACCACCGTGAGGTGTGTGGATTTTATTCTAAGAGCAAGGAAATCATGCCATCTAAATTATGTTTTTAGATCAGAGGAGATGAAATTATAAGGAAGCAGGAGTGGCATCCGGGAGACCACTGAGGAGGTGGACTAGAGTCTAGTCAAATGGGACTGGTTCCAGTTCTGGCTCTGACACCAAACAAGTGTCCTTGGGCACCAGTTTCCTCATCTACAAAGCAGATAAGAAGATAGTGTGTTTAATGTATTCGACACCAAAATGTCCCCTTTGACATCAGAAACTGTGGTGTCCCGCCTCCCAGCTCTCCCGATGATCCTTCCCCCTCCTGGTGTCACACCCTCGGTCCCCTGGCACAATGGATAGGGCTGTGGAAATGAGGCTCTATGACTTCTGAGCTTAGGTCATAAAATACAGCTTGCTCTTTTCCCCAGAGGGAGTACTCGGTAAATGGTAGCTTTTATCGTCCTCATCAGGAGTCTACATTTTCACAGTGCTGGTCAGAACCCTCTCCACAAACGCTGTACCAGTTTCCTCAGCAGCCAGCAGCATCTGGTAGTTGTCATTTCACTACACGCTTGTCAGCGCTTAGTACTAGCAACCTCCTTTATCTCTGTCAATCTGAGAAGTGAAAAATGGTGTCTCTCTCTGCCCTCTTCATTTGGGAATGTGAGCCTATATTTATGTGTATCGTGTGTTTACTGGTCACTTGTAATTCTTTTCCTTTTTTTAAACAATCTATTCATATTCTTTGCCCTTTACTTGAGTTGGTGGCTTGTTTTTTTGGTGAGAACTGTTTAGAAAGGAAGGGAATTCATCTTTTGTCGTATATTTTGCAAACATGTTTTCCTTTTGTTGTCTTTTTATTTATGATGGGATTTTTTGCCACATGAAAATTTTACTTTTTTTTTTTTTATATTGTCTCATTAGGTTTTTTTTTTTCCTTTAGGGCTTTAGGATTTCACGTCAAAACAAAGGTTTTTCTTTTTCCACTCTAAAATTATAAATGTAATTCACCCATATTTTCTTCTAGAGCATTTATAGCTTCATTAGAGTTAAATCTTTATTCTATCTGTAATTTCTCTCCATATAAGAAGTGAGGTGAAGATCTAGCTTATTTTGTTTTTTAATGCCTATCCTAGTTGTCCCAATACCATCTTTTTTTTTTTTTTTTTTTTTGGCTGTGTTGGGTCTTCGTTGCTACTCATGGGGGCTGCTCTTCATTATGGTGTGCGGGCTTCTCATTGCAGTGGCTTCTCTTGTTGTGGAGCACGGGCTCTAGGTGTGCAGGATTCAGCAGTTGTGGCACGCAGGCTCAGCAGTTGTGGCTTGCGGGCTCTAGGTCGCAGGCTCAGTAGTTGTGGCGCACGGGCTTAGTTGCTCTGCGGCACGTGGGATCTTCCCGGACCAAGGCTCAAACCCGTGTCCCCTGCATTGGCAGGCGGATTCTTAACCACTGCACCACCAGGGAAGCCCCCAATACCATCTTTTAAATAACTCATCTTTATCCACTGATTGGAAGTGCCGTCTTTATGGTATACTAATTTCCCCTTATTTTTGGAATTGCCTATTCTACTGATCTGTCAATTCCTGTCCCAATAGCATGGCTCTGGAATATATTTTAATATCTGGTAGGGCCAGCACTCACCTCTACCTGCCATGAACTGTCCCTGCCCGCAGCATAATAAAGACAAACTCTTGCCACAGCAGGGAAGGCTCTAGGTGCAGCACAATTATGGCAAACGGTGAGGGGGGGGCGCGTTTCTGACTGAGGGGCTGTTGGGGGGTGGTTCCTGGAAGAGGTGACATCTACTCTGAACCAAAGAAGGCGGGAGGAATGTGACAGGTGGCAAGTGGAGAGGGCATCTCGGTAGGAAGAAGAGCGGGGGTAGAAGCTCCAGGGCTTCACACATGCCTGGATTCAAAATACCTGATCTGCAGGTTGGGTAGTAACTCAGCTTATCCATTTATTCTTCACATTCACTGATTTTTGCCCAGCTGGCTGCAACCTCATAGTTGGTTTGACACCTTTGTTAAAATCTAGGAGAAACTGTCCCATGCCGTTTCCTCACTCCTTCTCTATTCAGATAAATTTCCCATGATGCGTATCACTAAGAGTCTGACTTGTTGAAATACACTTTCCTAACAACCATGACAAAAGGTAAAAATTACAACTTCATCAATTGCCTTTTCAGAAATGTGTTGCTTTAAAATGTCATCAATTAATCTCTCTTACTCCAAAACCTTCAATGGCTCCCAGTCACTGGCAGAATCAAGTTAGAGCTCTCTGGCCCAGTGTTTAAGGGCTTCCACAGCCCTGCTGGCCTTACAGCCTTCTGTTCCAAACTGTGAACTCTGCTTCAGACTCACAACTGCTGTCCCTCAACTGCCCATGTGTGACCCCCTTCAAGCCTTTGATCATGCATGCTTCCAGACACACGTTTTTTCCACAAATATGTATAGACCCCCTACCACATGCCAGGCACCATGATTAGTATGGGTGACACAACAATGAACAACACAGATACAGGTCTTCCCACCTGTAGCCTGCAGGCTAGCAGGAGAGAGAGAGATTAATCAAATGACCACAAAGGTTTTAGTCACAGGATATATATTCGGTTTGTACTTGACAGTTGTGGGACCTGCTAGGAAGGAAGTGCCTAGTTATGTGAGAAGGACATAGTGGATCCTGGAGGGCTCCACTGAGGAGGTGACATTTAAGTTGGGCATTGAAGAATGCATGGGCGTTCACTAGGTAGAAATATACTCTGGGCCATTAACAAAGACATCCTCCACCCCTGCCGGATCTAGGCCCCTCTGAACTCAGAGCATCAATCTCACAGACCACCCAGCTGGCTCTGGTGGCAGGTCTCCGTCAGTCTTATATCACTTAATGCACTTGTAGTACTTCCCATTTCCTCGGCTATACCTCATCTCCCCAACTGGACCATGAGCTCTCAGGGGCTGGGACAGGGTCTCAGGTGGCAGAGTCCCTGGTAGCATCCTGCACACAGTAGGGACCTACCACTGCATCACTCAGGACCCCATCCTGCCCACTGCCCAGCACAGCCCTGATGTCTGCAACAGAGCTCTGAATTAAGCACACCCCCCTTAATGCAGACCACACTTTGGAGCTCCCCAGAGAGGGCACCTACCTCCTCTCTCCCTTCTTTCCTGGCACCGTTGGAGAGGCTTGGCCAAAAAGCCAAGGCCAGCTGCAACCTGGCACTACTGCTCCTGGGGGTGCACACAACAAAAACGAGTACAGATGGTCCCCAAACACACCAGGATGGTCATAGCAGCCCTACACTGTGGAATACTGCTCAGCAATGGAAAGGAACAAACTAGTGGTGCAGGCCCCAACACAAGGACTCTCACGAACTCATGCTTGTGGGCAAAAGAGCACACACAGGCCATAGTAGAACAGGCAGAAGCAATCTGTGGTATCAGAGGTCAGGAGAGTGGTCACCCTTGCCAAAGGTTAGTGACCAGAGTGGGGGCTCAAAGGGTCTTTGTGGTGCTGACAAAGTTCTGTTTTTTGATGTGAGAACTGGTCACAAGAGGTGGATTCAGTTTGTAAAAATTTACTGAGCTGTCCACTTAATGATACGTGTTCTTTTCTGTATGCGTGTTATACTTCCATAAAAGTATGAAAAAGGGAAAAAAAGCTGAGGCCAGTTACCATAGCTGAGCAGCTTAGAGCTTGGTGTGATCCATTATGGCGACTCATACACTACCAGGCACCCGTGCTGGGTGGTAGGATATGTTACCCTATTTGACCAGCCAAATACCAAGGGTGATTTAACTACCACTTTGCACACGAAGATAGTGGCTGTGGGAGGGAGATTAAATGACCCATCGAGTCCCCCAACAGCTCAGAGACCAGGGGACATGCCCACAGTCACAGAGCTAAAAGCTAGTGGACGTGCTGGGGTTTGAAGCAGGGTGAGCTGGTCTCCAGGGTGCATGGTGGGCCCTGCCCAGGTGGGGCTGCTGAGACGTACCGCGGGGCACTGTGCTTCACCGACCTCCAGCAGAGCAGAGAGAGGAACCCTCTAGAGCGAGTCTGGGGCTGGGTGGGCAGAGGTTTCCCCCGGGGTTGAGGCTGCTCCGAGGTGGTCAGCCCCTGCCTGGAACCCCAGCTTCTCCGTGCAGCCCCTGAGGGCGGCTGGGCCTGGGAGTCTCCTGGGAGGCAACTCCGGCTGCTCCTCAGCCGGTGATTGGAGGAGAGGCAGGGCCCCTCTGCGAGCTGAGCGAGACGCTGGGAAACTGGGGCAGGTGGTCCCTCCGTGACGGAGGCTGCAGGTGGGGGTTGTGTGGGGGGACGGGTAGCAGCCCAGGCTTTGGGGCCAGAGTTGCCGCACAGAGGCCTTGCTGGTGGCTGGCGTCCTGTGTTTGACGGTCAGCATCTAAGGTGGGCGTAGAGCAGGGGACATGTTTTGCTTGCATTCAGGCCCTTCCTCAGTGTGATCTCAGGCAGGAGACTTAACTTCTCCAAGCCTCAGTTTTTTCATCTCTGAAATGGGGGCACAATAATAGAAGCTTGTTTCTGAAGACTGCTGTGCGCTTAAATGCAGGGATGCCTGCAGGGCGCTGGACTGATGCCTGACACAGAACACCTGCCCAAACCCTAGTTATTGTTAATGATGATGATGTGAAAGATAAGTAATTAATGATACAGACATCAGTCAACAAACATTTCTTGAGCCCCTACTGTGTGCCAAGGCCTGACCCAGGTGAGGGACTGTGGTGGTGAGATAAGCAGACCCAGGCCTGTGCCCATGAAGCTGCTGGTGCAGGGGCCCTTGGCCTGGCCCTAACCTCACCATCACCTTCTTTCTCCTTTCCCTTCTCCCCCCCACCTCCCCACCCATCCGTTGGGAAATAGCAGCGTTAACGTGGGAGGGAACAGGCTCTGCCTCTCACGCACTTTGGGTGAGTTACCTGAGCTCTCTGACACCGAGCCTCAGTTTCCCCATGTTGTCTGTAAGGGACCCAGCACACAGAAGGCCTCGAAAGATGGTTCCTGCTCCCCTCCCTGCCACCCCCTCCTCTCTTCCCTTCCTCCCTGCTTCCACTCTGTTTCCTTTCCTCACTATTCTTTTTTTTCTTTTGATGTGGACCATTTTTTAAAGACTTTATTGAACTTGGTACAATATCGCTTCTGTTTTACATGTTGGTTTTTTGGTTGTGAGGCATATGAGATCTTAGCTCCCCGACCAGGGGTCGGACCTGCAGCCCCTGCATTGGAAGGCGAACTTTTAACCACTGGATGGCCAGGGAAGTCCCTCCCTTACTATTCTTCCCCCTGCCCAAGCCTGTGGCAACTTAACACCCAAAGGCATTGTCAAGCTCAAATGATGGTGCCCAGGCCATGGCAGACACTGTGGACTAACTTACCTGATAGCTAGACTCAACATTTCTCTCTCCCTTGTCTGAACTACAGAAGGTGGGAAGTGAAATTTTTTCTTTCCCAGCCCCCACCCCCAACCTGCACCCCCGCAGCTGGAAGTGGCCATGTGACCCTGGCCAATGAGATGTTAACGAAAGTGTATTGGCAACTCTCTGGGAAAGCTTTTGCTTTGCGGGACTAAGCCTACGCCACCCCTTCCCATCTTCCTCTCACCCTGAATGTGGACAAGATGGCTGGAGCAATAGCAGCCAACTTGCAAGTGTGAGGAAAAGGTCAATAACATCACAGAGACACCAACCCAACATGGCTGACATCAACACCAACAGCTGCGCCACCACTCTTCCTATTTCAGGTGTAAAAAACCTTCATGTTTTGTTATAGAGCCAGCTGGGTTTTTAGACCTGTCGTCAAAAGCATCCCTGTCTGATTCACAGGGCTCCTGTTTATGGATGGACTGGACAGTAAGGACCCCAGACCCATGTGGCCTTTTCCCTAGAGTGTCAGCTCCTTAAAGAGACTGAGGAGGGGGGTTGTGTCAGGGCACCTGCTGTGGCTACTGCGGTGCAGGGTGGGGGAGGACTCTGCAGAGGGAAAGGTGCCAGGCTCTGCACAGGTGTGCCCGGGCACTTCCCGAGCCACAGCAGTGTTCCAGGTAAAGAGGATCTTCTGTTTCTATCCTATTTTTTCTTGAGGCACTTGGAGCTGTTCCAAACATCCAAGCCTCCCAGCAACCATGGGGCTGGCAAGGCATAGGCTCTGTCACTCACGTCTACTGAGGAGGAAGCTGCAGGAGAGAGGGGAGCGGCCAGCCTGGGGCCGGGCTGCCTGTGGTCATGCTGGGCTGAGCCCCTCTCCCGCCTGACTGCAGCACCCCAGCCCAAAGCTCAGGGCTATCCAGGCCCTGTTATTTACTGCTGAAGGCTGGAGGTGGGCTGGCTGGGGGCAGGAAGGGCAGGTGGGCAGAGCTCTGGGCCCCTTTCCCAGCGACATGCCTGCCTCCTGCTGACCCTTGACATACTAACTTCCTCCCCAGAAGAGTTTCCTTGAAGAAAGGGGTTCCTCTGTCCAAAAGCAAATTTTGAAAACCACTGAAGTCTGGCCCAAACGTGCTGTTCCAGTAACAGGGAAGCTGCAGCTTGGAGAAGTGAAAGTTAGGCAGCTGGTGCGGGGCAGGGCCACACCTAGGGTCGGAGCCGATGGGCTCTCTTGGCCGCTCATCTCCACTTGCTGTCACCTCCAGTTAAGCCCCTGCCCTCCTCTGGAAGAGGAAGGTGCGCCTTGAGGTTCCACGTGCACACGACAGGTGGGCGAGAGAGCACCGTCCTCTGCAGGCTGCTCGGGCTTCTCCCAAGCACATCTGCCCCTCACTCCCCTGTCCTAGTCCCCTTGCTGTTCCCAGCCTAGGGCCTTTGCACTCACTGTCTGCTCCACCTGGAAAGCCTTTCCTCTATAGGGCGGGCCACCTCCTATCAATTGGGTCTCAGCCTGGATGCCATCTTTTCAGAGAGGCCTTCTCACGCAGAGGCGAAGTCTATCGATGGTCTCTATTTTAATTCTCCGCCCTAAGCATCTCACTTTTGCATATCTTTTTTTCTTTCTTGTCTTGTTTATCATCTCTATGGCCTGTGAACTCCCAGAGAGCGGGCTCCTTGTCTGTCTCAGAACAGCGTCTGGGAAGTTGAAGGAACTTAAATGATTGTTGAATGAATGAAGGAGGAGATTTTTTAAAAACTATACACACAGAGGGTCGCAGGGAGGGCAAGGGTCTGGAGGGCTGTGAGCAGAAGCGTGGGCCTTTGCCTCCTCCGTCTGAGTGGAGGTTGGGGAGCTCCCAGCCCCCCGTGGGTCGATGCCTGGTCCCCGTATGAGTAAAACAAGGCAGGCAGCACAAACAGTGTGACACTGCTGTGCTACCCTCAAAAAAAAAAAAAAAGAAAAAAAGAAAAAGAAAAAGGCCGGTTAATGAGGTAAACACAATCACAACCAGGAAAAATCCTGGCCATGCTTCTTCGAGTCCACCCAGAGCCATTATCTCTAATTGATCTCCAGACATCAGCTGCTGAAGCGTCTGAACCCCTCCTGCATTTTCCATGTCTGGTTACAAAGCCCTGGCCCACCCAGCCACCAAGTGGGGTCAGGTCTCCTGGAGCAGCTCTTTGCTGGGGGCCGGGACCCGTCTGGGCCCCACCTGAGAAGAAGGAGCCATCAGGCTGCCAAGGTCGGGGGAGTCAAGAAGCTGTGGAAAAGCCACAACCCATAAATGCTCGGCCCCCTCCGCCCCGGAGCCAAGCAGCCCGCATTGCGGCGCCTTGAGCAGAAGTCTCCACAAAGCCACCAGGGGTTTCGCCCTCAAAAACATGTGACAAAAAACAGGGAGGGCGGGAGCAAGCGCCCCGCCCAAGATATCCCCCTCGAACTGGGGGATATCCAAGAACTGGGGTCAGGAGTTCCATTGTTAAAAACAACAACAGGACGTGGCCATGAGACAACAAGGCCCCTCTGGGTCTCAGTCAGGCTGGACCCAGAGTCGGAGGGGGGTGGGGCACAAGGTCGGCCATTGGTTCAGTGACCATCTGGTTTGAGCTGCTCCTTCCTGGCCCAGCTGGGGAGAGACACCTCCTTTCCTGTTGGGTCCTTAGAGACAGAGCAGGGAGTCAGCTACCTGGGTGCCTTGAGGGGCGGTTCTCAGTCAGAGGTCTGAGAAGACAGAGCTGCTCCCATGGACGGAGGCCCAGGTAGCGGCTCCTGACCTTGCCCCCGCCTTTTCCCTTGACACAGATAAAGCATCTTCAGGCCAGCCCCACATGCAGGATTCTGCTCCGGGCACCAGGCAGCTCTCCTGCCTGCACCAGTAAATTATGGGCACTGCATGCATTTTCCCCCCCAGATAATGAAGCTGAAAGGCTGCGTCAGCATCCTTGCAAGCATGGGGGTGGATTTGGTAGCCTGGAAGGGGGCTGAGACTTTTGGAGCGGACGGGGACAATGAGTTGTTTAGGTTTGGGGTATCTACTAACTGCATCAGGCAACTGGCTTTGGAGACAGGATGTTGGTCGTTTTCTGCTTCTTTCCCACACAGCTTCAGGGAAGCAGGAGGAAAGAAGAGAGACACGGACGTCCTGAACCCAGGCTGCCCTGGCGAAAACAGCCGTAATGCTCACTTTCTTCAAGTATTTGGAAACTGTAGCAAGTTTCTTCAAAGCACCGAGGACTGTCAGTGAAATATATTGATCACTAAAACAATGCCCTGTAACAAAGATGTTTGACAATGGGTTTTTCACTTCCCTTTTTGTCTTCTCAAAAAAGAGGTTTCTGGCTTCCCTGGTGGCGCAGTGGTTGAGAGTCCGCCTACCGATGCAGGGGACGCAGGTTCGTGTCCCAGGCTGGGAAGATCCCACATGCAGCGGAGCAGCTGGGCCCGTGAGCCATGGCCCGTGAGCCATGGCCACTGAGCCTGCACGTCCGGAGGCTGTGCTCCGCAACGGGAGGGGCCACAACAGTGAGAGGCCCGCGTACCACAAAAAAAAAAAAAAAGAGGTTTCCCAGAAAACTTTCCGTCTCAAGTTTCAGCGATGCCCTATTTTGCCTGTCACCATCTTTAGGAGGATGGGAACGCTGGGCTGTCAATATTTATAGCCCCCAGATTCCAGCACGGAAGTGTGATGCTCCTGGCTCACGGCCCACCCGGTCTGCTGGGTGAACAGAAAGGCCTGCAATCAAAGTGTTTCAGCTTCATGTTCACGTGGATGGATCAATGGTGCCTCAGTATCTTTCCCTCACCAAGAACGGAGTATGAAATTTTTTAAGGCATTAAACTTTTTTTTTTCAAATACTTCTTTTTTCAAGCCAAGGAAACTTTAAAAAATAAGGACAACAAGGAGGGGAACCATTCCTGCTACGTAGTAAGATATATTAATTACATGTATTAGATATTAAGACATATTAGTCTCAATACTTAAAACAGTGTGTAGTTGGTACATGAACAGACAAAGAAACCGGTGGACTGAATAGAAGTACACTCTGTTTCAGATGGAAATTTAGTAAATTATAAAGGTGGCATCTCAGATCAGTGGGAAGAAAATAGATTCCTTAATAAATGATGTTGACACAAAAGGGTAAAGCAGGACCTGTATCTCAGAATATACTAGGATGAGCTCCAAATGGATCAAAGATCAAATATGAAAAATGAAAACACATAGATGTTTTTGCTCTGTCATCTGAGAGGGTCTAAAAGAAAGGACACCCCAGTAGCAATAAGTACACTTAGTGCCCAGATCTTGGTTTTTAATATGATTCTATAATATAAGGAAGATATGGCTGATTCTAGGATTGGGGTAGAATATATACAAGACGAGCCTGGAGCATCTTGTAGTAAAGAAACACTAAAACAAAATAAAATCCTTCAAAAAACAAACCAACAAAAAACTTCAATGGGGGTATGTCAAAAGAGCACAGGAGCCAGCTGAAAGAGCTCCCGGTGGCCAAAGCCAGAACAGCTGGAGCATCAAAATAGATACAGCAGTACTGAGTTATAACCCCAAGTACAGAATAAATAGCCATATAAGTAAATGATTGAATAGATTTATAAATGAGGAAGGAGAGACAAACCTCCCATGCAAAAGAATTCCAAATAATGTATGTGGACACTTTACCCTCAAGGAGGGAAATTATAAACGCCACTGCTTAGGTGTGGGCTGCACATGGTGACTTCCTTCCAAAGTGTACAGTGATGACACCTGACAAACATTATGTCAGCCGGTGTGGCCAAGGCAACATCAACGGTCATGAGTCATGGTGACAGTAGGTATACTTGATACGATGTGGTAAAAATGGCACTCTGAGTTGGGCATTGACAGAGGCAAACTATTGTATACAGGATGGATAAACAACAAGGTCCTACTGTATAGCACAGGGAACTATATTCAGTATCCTGTGACAAACCATAATGGAAAAGAATATGAAAAGAATATATATATGTGTGTGTGTGTGTATATGTATAACTGAGTCTGCTGAAATTAAACACAACATTGTAAACCAACTATACTTCGATAAAATTTTTTTTAAATGGCACTGTGTCTGTGGTCTTCCTCCTAATAACCCATAACCCCAGTTTTATATTGAGAAAAACATCAGAGAAATTCCAAAATTCTACAAAATACTTGACCAGTATGCTTTAAAACTATCAAGGTCATCGAAACCAAGAAAAGGCTGAGAAACTATCACAGCCAAGAGGAGCCTAAGGAGATGTGACAAGTAAATGTTAATAGTATATCCCAGATAGGACTGTGGAACAGAAAAAGGACATTAGGTAAAAACTAAGGAAATCTAAATAATATATAAACTTTAGTTAATAATGTATCAGTATTGGTTCACTAATTGTAACAAATGTATCATACTAATGTAAGATATTAATAATAGGGGATGGGCTTCCCTGGTGGCGCAGTGGTTGAGAGTCCGCCTGCTAATGCAGGGGACACGGGTGGGTGCCCCGGTCCAGGAAGATCCCACATGCCGCGGAGCGGCTGGGCCCGTGAGCCATGGCCGCTGAGCCTGCGCGTCCGGAGCCTGTGCTCCGCAACGGGAGAGGCCACAACAGTGAGAGGCCCGCGTACCGCCAAAAAAAAAAAAAAATAGGGAAAACTGTGTGGGGGTGGATAATGTGGGAATTCTGCACTAGCTTCTCAATTTTTCTCTAAATCTAAAACTGTTCTAAAAACATGAAAATACTAAAAGAGAACACGGAGGCAGAGTGGAGTTAGGTTTTTCTTAAGACTCCAATGCAGAAGCTATTAAAGAAAAAAACTGATAAATTCTGAGTACAGAAAAATAAAAATGACACACACACACACACACACACCATAAGCAAGCTCAAAAGATGGAGGGCTAAGGCTGGAAAAAAAGAGGCAATGGCTAACTCTGGGGAATCAAAAGAAAGAAAACGTAATCACAGTGTGCTGATTGGCTCAGCTATGAACAACCTATACAGCCATTATAATAGAAATATAATAATTTACCTAACTAGGGAGGTATAAATAATACTGAGGGATGGAAGAAGGAGAAATAATACATGTGTTTATGAGAGGGTGTAATAGTGTACATACTTATCTCCTCCAGCAGGAAATTAAACAACAGTAACCAAAACAGCCCAAACTGAAAAGTCAAGAACCAGCAGCACGAGCACATGTTATGTACAAACAGGGGATAAATACCAGAAGAGACAGCTAAAAGATAAGAAAGGATGGAGGCTGTCTCTGAAGGGTAGAAATTGAAGTGGGGAGGCTGGGACAGGATCTGCTGTTTTTCTATATGACTTTTAAGATATGTATTTTTTATTGATAAAAATAAAAATGAATACAAATAAACAAAAAACATGAACACTTGAGAAGCTGTTTCTGAGGGTTAGCTGCCCTGGGGTGATGCGGGGGGGCCTGAGGGGCACGGGGCAGGACCTGAGATCAGCTACCCCACCTGCACATCTTCTCACAGCAGAAATGTGCCAAGGATCATTCTTTGCCTGGAGAAATCCAAACAGCAGCCTCGGTCAAGGTCAGTATTTCAGTGGCTTTTTGTTTTTCTTATCACAGTACAAACCTTCTACAGTGCCAGGGATTTACTGAGATGGGAAAAGGTTTGTGCTACAGCTTCTCAGATCTTGATAATGGGGCCAGTGGCATTTCAGGCCTTTCTTGGGCTCTCATGGAGGCAAGCTGGGCCCCCTTCACTCAGCTACATAAGGCGGGCTGATCCCAGAGGCCTTTGGGGGGTGTCTGAGTGGAGGGAGGCAAGAAATGGAACGTGAGAAGGAAGCCAGCAGAGGACCAGGAAGGCCTGGAGTTGGAAAGAAGGGAAGGAGGCTGGGAACTGAGAAAGTGGCCCCAGCAGACCTCAATGGGTGAGCCCAGTGGGGAGAGGAGGAGAGGGACTAAAATTCAGGCAGCTAAGGCTGCAGACCGCACATTCTCACAAGTTCCATGGAGTCCGCCCCTCATATTGCTCCATGCACATTTCCAGAGAGCAAACGCTGATGCTCAAAGTACAAATACTGGTTTAGAGAAGTAGCTACAGAAAGATAGTAGCAAAAATTGCAAAGGTGAAGAGACTGATGATGGGTAGATGCTGAGGGATGTGAAAGAAAGGTGCTGCCTCCACCCCTTGCCCCTTCTACTCCCCTGATACGTCCAGGGACCAGTAAAGGCCCAGAGTATATTTACGTTTTGCTTACATGCTGGGATTATAAAAGATCCTCACAAGAAAAAGGGATAAAACATGAGCGTTTGGGAAAGAAAGAAAGATGGAAAGAAAGGAAGGAAGGAAGGAAGGAAGGAAGGAAGGAAGGAAGGAAGGAAGGAGGGAAGAAAGAAAGATGCTGCCTCTCACAGTGAAGTCCAAGTTACTCTTTATGTTCTTAAGACCTACTGCCCTCCTTGACGCCCCCTCAGGGCAGACTGCTGAGGTCAAGAGCCCTCAACCTCCCCAAGGGTAGACCTCCAAAGTCAAGAGGCTCTGAAATCTTACTGGGAAACTGTGCTTTTGATCAACAAAATATCTCACTTTGCCCTATTTAATGCTTTTTTTGCCTTGAACATGTTTGCCTTGAACTTGTTTGACACTAATAGTGCTGCCCTCTCTTTCTTATGTTTTAATCTTCCTTTTTGTGTCATCTGAAAAGTCTTTTATAAATACCAAATGGATTTTATCATTAAAAAACCTCATCTGGGGCTTCCCTGGTGGCGCAGTGGTTGGGAGTCCGCCTGCCAACGCAGGGGACGCGGGTTCGAGCCCTGGTCCGGGAAGATCCCACATGCCGCGGAGTGGCTGGGCCCGTGAGCCATGGCTGCTGAGCCTGCGTGTCTGGATGACTGTGCTCTGCAACTGGAGAGGCCACAACAGTGAAAGGCCCGCATACCGCAAAAAAAAAAAAAAAAAAAAAAAAAAGTTTAAAAAAAAAACCCAAAAAACCTCATCTGAGCCTTTTTCACTCTTTGTAGTAGAATTTAACCCATTTATGTTTATTGTGATTTACTAGTGTTTCATCTTGTTCCTGTTAGTTTACCTATCTTTTCCATTTATTATATCTCTTTTTGGTTACTTCTTCTTTTATTCCCTCTTTTAATTACTCTTGCTGGACTGATCAAGTTTTCTTTGGTTCTTTTATTGTTCTCTAGTCATTTAGAAGTTCTACATTCTGTTTCTATTCCACGAATATTACTGTTTAATTTTCAAGAACACATTGGCCTTTTCACGATGATGGCACCGAAGGCAAAGAAGGAAGCCCCTGCCCCTCCCAAAGCCGGAGCCAAGGGAAAGGCTTTGAAGGCCAAGAAAGCAGTGTTGAAAGTCACCCATAGCCACAGAAAAAAGAAAATCTGGACGTCACCCACCTTCTGATGGCCCAAAATACTGCAGCTCAGGAGGCAGCCCAAATAGCCTCAGAAGAGCACCCCTAGGAGAAACAAGCTTGACCACTATGCCATCATCAAGTTTCCCCTCACCACCAAGATAGCCATGAAGAAGATAGAGGATAACAACACACTTGTGTTCATTGTGGATGTCAAGGCCAATAAGTACCACACTAAACAGGCTGTGAAGAAGCTCTATGACACTGGTGTGGCCAAGGTCAACACCCTGATCAGGCCTGATGGAGAGAAGAAGCCCTGTGTTCAGCTGGCCCCGACTATGATGCTTTGGATGTTGCCAACAAAATTGGGATCATCTAAACTGAGTCCAGCTGGCTAATTCTAAATATAAAAGTTTTCACTATTAAAACACACACACACACACACACACATCAGAACTGCTGCTTCCTTAAGATACCATTAAATCCTTGGACATGGCAAAGTTTCCATTCTGCTATTTCTCCCCTGAGCTCACACCCTGCCTGGGCTTCAGGGCAGCCTGAGGAAGGGGAAGGAGGAGATTACCATTGCTATCAAGCTCTTAAACCTGGGTGTCAGAGTCAGTACTCACAGGTTCTCCACAGGTAAAAGTCCTGTGAGTCAGGCACTGTTTAAGTAAGTGACAGGCTCTCACTGTAACCCATCAACTGTGCTTCCTCTTTAGGTCTGCCCATTTTGGGGGGCCCTTTTGAGCAGGAAGGAGGTTGAGAATGTCCATGTGAAAAGCAAGCCACAAAGAGGGGTAAGGACTCAGAGAGAGAAGGAGCAGATCCCTGTTTTAATCCCTCCCTATCCCATAACCTGGTCTAAAATATTAAAAAGTGAATGTGGCTAGCCAAAAAGTGGAAACAACCCAAATGTCCATCAACGGACGAATGGATAAAAACAATGCGGTCTATCCGTACAATGGAATATTATCCAGCCATAAAAAGGAATGCAGTTTTGACACATGCTACAACGTGGATGAACCCTGGAAACATGCTGAGTGAAATAAACCAGACACAGAAGGACAAATATGTGATTCCACTTATATGAGGTAGCTAGATGGTCCAATTTATAGAGACAGAAAGTAAAACAGTGGTTACCAGGGGCTGGAGGTGGGGGGAACGGGGAATTATTGCTTAATGGTTACAAAGTTTCGGTTTGGGGTGATGAAAAACTTTTGGAAATAGTGGTAATGATTGCACAACACTGTGAAGGTACTTAATGCCACAGAACTGTACACTTAAAAATGATTAAAATGGAAAATTTTACATATATTTTACCACAATTAAGAAAAAAGTGGGGCTTCCCTGGTGGCGCAGTGGTTGAGGGTCTGCCTACCGATGCAGGCGACGCGGGTTCGTGCCCCGGTTCGGGAGGATCCCACGTGCCGCGGAGCGGCTGGGCCCGTGAGCCATGGCCGCTGAGCCTGCGCGTCCGGAGCCTGTGCTCCGCAGCGGGAGAGGCCACAGCAGTGAGAGGCCCGCGTACCGCAAAAAAAAAGAAAAAGAAAGAAGTGAATGTGGAGAGCTTTTCAGAGTGGACTTGTTTCCTTCTTCTCTAAGGAAGATGCAAGCCTGAGAAAGTTTCACACTTGGAATGTGCTCATTTCCTGCCCCAAATCCTTGCCTGGCTCCCGAGTGCTGACTGAGGAAAGGGCTCTCTCGTGGCCTTGCTTGCAAGAGGTGCATGCTCTGAGTCCCCTCCACCGCCTCTTCTTCCTTCTCCTCCTTTCCCCAAACTGGCTCTGTTCTTCCCCAGCCCAGGTTCTCCTAGAGCTGTTACCCCTCAGCTTCCCTCACCTGGGCCCTCTTTGCTGGTCCAGATCTCATTTTAAAATAAGCGAGTGTCCCCTGAACCGCCTGGCAGGCTCCTCGTCCCCTCTTGTTTCTGTTTTCTTGTCTTGGATCACAGTTCCCTGGCTGCTGTCTTGTCCCCTCTACTAAGAAGAGCTCCTTGAGACCAGCTACGCTGTCTTACTCATCTTTGCGGCGCTGCTCTCTCGGACAAGGTCATTCACTGTGTCTATTAAGCCGAGGCTGCATAATAACATTACCACCAACAATAGCAGAGGTCACTGAGATTTCCTCTGTGCTTCTGAGGTGTCCGGCACGGTGCTAAGCACTATGGCTGCTTTGTGTCATTCAACTCTTGGAATAACTCAGTGACGTGGCTGTATTGTTATTATTCTCAAGTAACGTGAGGAAAAAGGAGCGCGGAGGGGTGAAACGGTTTGCCCGGAGTCACACAGCCGGTAGGCGCCGGAACTGGTACCGTCAGCCGGACTCCAGGGTCTCTGGTGGGCGGGCTGGAGTCCTGGCTGAGAACAGTGCTGCTTCCCGCTGGCCTGGAGACCCCCCCCACCCCCACCCTGCAGGCCCCACTTGTGTGTGGGGGAGGGGGGAAGCCTGCCCTCCTCCCCCAACCTCCAGGATCCAGGGAAAACTCAGGGCCGGGCGAGAGCTGCCGAGGAGAGGGAGGCAGACGTTAAGGAATCGAGAGCCTCAGTCACGTGGGTTTAAACAATGGGGCAGCGCACCACTTCACACGCTGCCGGGAGAACCATTAAAACCATTAGCGGGACATTAGTGCTGCTCCAAGAACTGGAGACACTGGAGGTGGGAGGCGAAGGAAGGAAGGTGCCGACAGCCCTCCCGCTCCGGAAAGAGCAAGGGGCTGGTGGAGGGGCGGTGGGCACCGGAAAAGCCTGAGCCAGGGGCTGCCCTGGGAAAGTTGCTGAGCCGCCCTGGGTCTCAGCCTCCGCTACTATAAAATGCAAGTATGTGTCAGGGAAGGAACACAGATGATTTGTCTTCCTCCTTCGGATCTGGATCTGATTTCTACAACAACAGGGTCTTGGTTCAAACACTGCGATCTCAGGAAAGATCAGGATCACATCGCCCGTAACGTGGCTATCAACTTATCCACGCACCCCTGCAGGTAACTGAGTGTTCACGAGGTAGGGGGCGACCTCTCCCCCACCCCAGCCCCTTACCAAATCCCTCCTCCCGTATTTCCTTAAGCGTTATATGCTTAAGGCGGCTCCCAGTTCCCAAGCCAAAGAAAGCTCTCTGCCCTGCCAGCGTCTCTGCCAAGGACATTTTCTCTCCACTAGCCGTGCCGGCGATCTGGCATTCAGTACCCAGGTGGCACACCGCCTCCGATTCTGAAGAGCACACCCTCATCCAGGAAGTACAGGGAGCAGCGGGGCTTGCGGCCGCGGCAAGCGCACAGGTTTGGACGCAAGAGGTCTGAGTTTCAGCTCACGTTAGTGGCTGTGTGACCTTGAGCAAGTACGGAACCTTTCTGAGCCTCAGCTACGAACCTGTAAGGCGAGGATGACAACGTGACCCTGCTGAGCTGTGAGGGCGAGGGGTGAGGTGTGTAAAGTGCTGAAACAGCATCCACCCTGCTCACTGCCCGTCCCTCCTCTGTTCCTCCTCTAAGCTCTTCCTACAGACCGCACAGCGTTAATTTCGGTTTTCCTTTCTCTCACTGAACTCTGAGAGCCATCAGGGCAGAGACGCTGTTCACTAGTCTCCTCAGCGCCTGGAACCATGCCAGTTCAAGTGCAGGATGGATGGATGGATGGATGGATGGACGGGTGGATGGGTGGATGGGTAGGTATGGGTGAGAAAGGAGTGAATGACAGGAAATTATACAATCAGCTTATCTGGTAGGTGGGAACAACAGGGCCCAGAGGGTAAGGAGACTGAATAGGATGGAAAATCAGCATCAGAAAAGCAAAGCGGGTTGTAAAATGGTGCAGATGGGGTAATTCCCTTTTCTATTCAACAGTCTGGAGGGGTGGACACCGAAATATCCACAGTGATCTGTGTGGTGAGATGATGGTGACGTTTGTCACCATGCTTTTGCGTCTTGGCAACTGAGGCCATGTGTATTTGTGTAACTAAAAGTATGAAAGAAACTAAAATGAGACAGAAAACAAATCAGCGGCTGCGTGAAGACGAGACCCGAACATTCCTCTTAGTGCACCTTGCACACGGCCCTGAGAGGGGATCTGAAACATCAGCGGCTGGGGGTGCACTTGCTGGCCGCCTCTGGCCCTATGAGCTCGGCCTGCACCCCTCCCTAGGACCCCATCTTATCAGAGAATGCTTTGGAACATTCTCTGAGACAGTCCACATCTCATGAAATCTTCACACCCTCCCCCTATGAGAAAATGTATTAACCATCAGTACAACTAAATGCGATTTCAGTTTTATATCTTTATGACTGTTTTCCCAAGTAAGGGGGAAAAAAAATTTTATCAGGCTACCCTCGCCTATTTTCAGCTCCATGTGGCCACCGCAAATGACAGCTCCTGGGGGGTCTTGTGTCTTAGGGTGGAGCTCCTGGAGGGTGGAGTCTGACCCCTAAATGTCTTGCATGTTGAGGACACCATAAATATTTGCTGCACTGGATCAGATGTCAAGAATCTTTTTTGTTCGTGTGAACATTATTATTAGATTTTCATATTAACTAATGTCCTCTGTGGAGAAAGACCCATTTCTCAGCACATTAACCCAACACAACTGGACAAAAGGTAACATGGTTCTGTCCAGTTCACAAGCACACTCCACCGCCTGTTCGTTGTCTGCTCAAAGCCAAGTGAGGGGAACATGTTCTACTTGCCTCACTAGTACAGCGTCTCCTGGATATCTAATGCTGGAAAAAAATGAATTCTTAGATTTTTCTCACCCAGAGTTTTTAGATGTAGAGCTTTGCTCAGCATTAATAAAATATCATTTATCCCGTTACTTTAGATTTGGGTTTGTTTTCCGTGTAGCCTGCATGAGTGATTTGTAGACACTACAGGCGTCTTCTGTTGGCAGGCCTTTCGGGGTCGCAGGGATGCTGCAGGGAATGAAACTACTTTCAGAGCCTTGTCTTGGGACGTGGGGTTTGACGGCAGCAGAGGTAGCCCTGTGGCTGCGTTGGGATAGGGAGCCATTCACCCAGTCCTGCTCTGACTGCACTACAGGAAAGAAGCTACCAATTCAAGTGTATGTATTTTCAGTTCCAACCCAAGCTGAAGAATCAAAGACATCTGGGCCCTTGGCCCTTCCTTGCTGCTGCAGATAAATAAACTAGTGAGCAATGCGACTTCTTGTTTGCCACGCGCCTGGCTATGGAACCGGGCTAACGGTGCTGGCTGAGAGGCTGAGGCCTTGAGCGCTCACTGCAGTGTGTGGAGTGTGGGAGACTGACAGCTGAAGGGCCCCAGGCACGAGGTGGGGTGCCGCTTCTCCTGCCAGGTGTGTGCAAGGAGGGTCTGAGCCTTTATCCCCGACCACGGGAATGTTCAGATGATCCCCATCTGGGAAACCAGAAATGGAGGCAAGGAAGACACAGCCAACTCCACTGTCCACGGAGGCCACCCCAATCTCAGCCTCAGTCCCAGCCACAGCATCCTGGGGACAAACACATCCCACAGTTCTCCCTCCCTTTGGGAGTAGCCTGAACCTCACCAGGGCAACTTATCCATCTTGTTACATGAACTTCCGTTCATTCACAGATGCGCGGCAAGTGCTTATATGCCCAACACTGTGCTTCTCCCACTTTCCTTTAGCTACAGAACTCCTCACACTCCCCGCACCAGCCACACCAGCCTCACAAATTCTCACTGGTGCTGTCCTCCCTCGAGCCACAGGGCCTTTGCACAAGCTGTTTCCTCAGCCTGGAACTCTCCTCCCTTCAGATCTTGATCTCAGCTCAAGCACCCCCTTCTGAGGCAAACCTTCCTGACCCCTGCCTCAGTCCCCGCACCGTGTCCATCTAAGTACTCATGGCACCATGAGTCTCCTGCCTGGCACTCGTCACAGCTGCACCGTGGTGCCTTATTACCATTTGTGCGTAATTTTTCATTAGTGTCTGTCTCCCCCTAGATCATAAGGAGAGCTAGGAATGGTACTGTCTTTGCTCATCCCCAGAGCCTGGCTCACGGAGTGGGGCTTCATAAATATTTGTTGAGTGACTGCATCCTTGCTAATGTACCTAACCTACAGTCTTAATGCCCCACAGACAGTAGGAATTTGTATACCAAATGAAACATAACAGAATCCATTAATGAGGGATCACAGAGTGGGCTACGCTGACCACTGCTGGTTCTGGTGGTGAGCTGGATGGAGCGCCATTTTGTAGAAAAGAAAGAGCCGTGGGGCTGGACTCCGGCTGTTTGGCTGTTCGAGTGCCTCTGCTCTTCACCCTGCGTGGTGGCGTTTAGATTTTATAACTATTAACAAAGCAACACCCTTATAACTGGCATTCCTGCACAAAAACAACTTTACCACTGTGAGTTGAAAATCCAACACCATTTTCCCCACTGACATTGTTTGTGAGTACATGAAGTTTCTTAGGGATGCAACCACCATAGAATAGACCATCTCAGATGAAAAGACGCAAGAGACACAGACGGCTCTACTACCCAGAGCCAAGCTTACTTCATTTGACCTTTGGAGGCTGTAAGGATGGGAGGGCACACCATGCCTCCTCCTCAGGGGAGTGCAGAACTCAAGCCAACCAGCTCAGATCCTCAAACTGGGTGCCACAGCCCCAGATGCCACCTGAGCGCGTCCTGTAACATCACCTCGGAGCTGACTGCAGAGCCATCACCCCCTGGGCGGACACAGGCTCAGGTTGTCAAGGAGACCAGCCATACCCAGGACGGAATGCACCCAGGGCTGAAGTCAGACTTTCAACGGAGGAGAAAGAACCCATTCCCCTTGGCAGGCCTCAAAGATACAGTAGGTTCATGTGTCAGACGAAAAAACTTGAAGCGAGAGGTTAAGACATCATTACTCTAGTTTTCTGGGCAGCGGCGGAGGGAGGGGGTGGCACTCACCTAGTCCTTCTCTGAAAGACAGTCAGGCTACTTGCCTTGCAAAGGGCTAGAAGGTGGGCTGTGTAGAGAGGCAGGCAGGAGGGGTTTTCTTTTCATAACCTGTTTCCATGGTGCCTGACAGCCCTGGGCAATCCACAGCTGGGGAGTCTTAGACAGCCGGGGAGGGGGAGCCCAGGGCCTTATGTCACCCAGGCCACCCTCCAAGGCCCATCTTCTTGGCCTGTCTGGGCCCCAAGGGTGACAGAAGCCACAGGCAGGCAGCAAGGGCCCCCCTCTCTCGGGGGAAAGGAGCCGAGTGATGTAGCAGACAAAGGGCAGAGCAGAGAGAGAACAACCCGAGGGCCAAGGTGGGCAGCTCTTACCCACCCCCTTCCTCGCCCCTGCCCTGAAGGAAAGTTTCACTGAAGACCCGGCAGACCCTCTAACTAGGAACACATTCCCTCCCTCCCCTCTCAGCCTGGACTGCATGGCCCAGATAACCAGATAAGGGCCTCTTTGATTTCCAGTGTGTTTACACAGGTCTCGGAAAGGATCGACCATATCCAGGCAAGTCAGGGCACCTCCAGGGGGGGTGAGGGGGGCGGACGCCTTACCTGCTCCTGGGAATTCATCACGCGCAACTTCATCTGCTTCAGGTACGTAGAGGTGAGGGGCATGTTGTAATCGATAATCCCGGAGACCAGAGGAGAGGGAGGCTCGTTTTCTGGCGGAAAGAAGAAAAGGAAGCCCCTTTCAGCCTGTGCTGTGGGCCACCAGCAGCCTGGCACCCACGTGGGGGACCCAACACAGGGACTGAGGAGGAGGGAGGGGAGGCCGGAGATCGCTGACTGGGGGCTCGCCCGCCGTGCCTGGCCCGTGGATGTGGACTGCATGACGCTTAAGTGCCAGTGTTTAGTGAGAGAGTTCACCGTTGAAAACCAGGGATTTCTGACTCCTTTGAGAAATGGAAGGTCTGGCCGCACAGGGCCCGCACTCCCATGTGGCAGACACCCACTGCAGCTGAGCCGCAGCCGCTCCTTTTAGACAGAGTGTGAGGGCTCCATTTTGCCACAGTCCCCACCCCTCCCTATTGTGCTGCACACTTTCACTCAACGATGATGCCTGCCAGGCCCCTGAAGTCATTTAAGTTTCCAATGCTGGCCTAAGCCAGCTCACGTGCCACACTGTCCCACCCCGTCCCCCAACCCCCACGGTATCCCCCCCAAAGCACCGTCAGGGACCACATCACTTGCAGGTCTGGGCCAGGCCTCCAGTATGCCCAAATTCTAGTTCCTCTTTCATCACACAGAGAGGAGCACTTTTCCTCCCATTTATTGCTTTCTTGTCCTGAACATCAAAGTAACGCATATCCCTTTTGTAGAGCATTTGCAAAGTGTGGAAAGATGTAAAGAAAAATTTTAAAAACCATAATTGCACCAAGAAGCTTGGCATATGCTTGTTTATTTTTTCCCTGTGATTTCTCTTTTTTATATACTTGATATCACAATGCATACAGAGAATTACAGTCTGCTTAAAAAAATTTTTTTTTGCTTAACATTTTTCTCATAGGCATTTCCCCCACCATCAAAAATCTCGTTTTGCTTTGCAAGTATAATTTTTATAGCCCTGTACTATTTTATCCTATTTTCCTTAAGTCATTCCCTTATGATTGATTACTTAGGTTGTTTGCTATTGGGGGTTACTATAAACACTGCAGGGGACATCCTTGTGCAGGAATACTGGTCTGTATTTATGACCGTTTCCTTTTTAGACCAGACTCCAAGACGTGGAATTTGTGGGTCAAAGGGTAGGAATACTCGGAAACTCTTGAAATGTCTGGCCATGCTGCCTTCTGCAAAGGCTCCTGCAGTGGACACTGCCCAGCCGTTGTGTTCTGCATCTTGGGTGCCACGGTGGGTACCATTTAGGAGAGACTGCAATGGCACAGGAATAAGTCAAGAAGACGAGAAGCATGATTCGAAAGGAGCCCATCACCTCTCTCTCCAGTCCAGCTTCCCCTTCAGATGTCTCCTGCTGTGACCAAGCTCAAAACCCTGGAGTCACCCGCTGGGACCCGTCACACGAAGCGGGGCCTCATTTCGTCACTTAGTCGCTTGACCTGGCTTCACCCTCCGTCCAGGGAATAGTCTTGGTTACCTGTTCTCTGGTTGCCTCTTCCCCCCGTCTCCAAGGGTGCCAGGCCCTTGACCCATGTCCCCCCTGGTGCCTAGTTCTGTTCATGGGCTGGGGTTTGAGTGGTGCGAGAAGTGGGAATGACCTTCCAGACGGGCCAAAGCCTGCACGTCACCACAAGCACCGCGCCCAGGAGATGCGCTGGACGGGAGCGGGTGACAGGACTGAGGTGGAGAGAGGCAGGGATTTGCAGAATCTGCCGCTCCAGAGCCAGAGCCCAGGCCAGACAGGCCCCTGCAACCCTGAAAACGCTCTGCTGAGGGAGAGAAGCCAGACGCCACAGGACAAATACTTTGTGATTCCACGTGGATGGAACATCTAGAACAGGCACATTCACAGAGACGGAAAGTAGAAGAGGGCTTCCCTGGTGGCGCAGTGGTTGAGAATCCACCTGCCAATGCAGGGGACACGGGTTCGATCCCTGGTCCAGGAAGATCCCACATGCCGCAGAGCAACTAAGCATGCGCCACAACTACTGAGCCTGCGCTCTAGGGCCCGCGAGCCACAACTACTGAGCCTGCGCTCTAGGGCCCGCGAGCCACAACTACTGAGCCCGCGTGCCTAGAGCCCGTGCTCCACAACAAGGGAAGCCACCGCAATGAGAAGCCCGTGCACCGCAACAAAGTGTAGTCCCCGCTTGCCACAACTAGAGAAAGCCAGTTCGCAGCAATGAAGACACAACGCAGCCAAAAATAAATAAATAAATAAATTTTTAAAAAAGAAAGTAAGTAGAAGAGAGGTTACCGGGGACGGGTGTCTGAGAATGGGAAGTTACTGCTTCACGGGTCCACAGTTTCTGTTTGGCGTGATGAAAATGTTTTGGAAACAGACAGTGGTGATGATTGCCCAGTGGTGTGACTGTAACTAACACTGAGTTGTACACTTAAAAATTATTAAAATGGCACGTCTTGTGTTGTAAATAGTTTGTCACAAAAAAGAAAAAAGGCAAAAAAAAACCCCCAATAAAGATGTATTTAAAAAAACCAATAAAGGTTGTACTAAAAAAAAAAAACACCAATAAGGATGGATGTACATTAAAAAAAAAAAAAAAGGTAAGAAAAAAGGCCCCTGCAAACAAGGGGGAGAAACTACCCAAAGGGCAGCGGGCAGTTCCCACTTGGCGCAGATAGGAACAGCCCTGCAGAAAACAGGGTCCATGCGTCTTGGGATGGTGTCCTTCTGGTGACTGTACAGCTTGAATAACACTTCTTATCAAGTTTCATAAAAATGCAGAGCTTTGTTTTGCTTTTTTTTTTTTTTTTTGCCTTTGGGCCGTGCCATGCGACTTGTGGGATTTTAGCTCCCTGACCAGGGATCAAACCCAGTCCCCCTCAGTGAAAGCGGTGAGTCCTAACCACTGGACCACCAGGGAATTCCTTGTTTTGCTTTTTAAAGCTAATGTGTCTTACGCAGAATTTCTGTTTGTCCAGGAGGAGGTAAATGTCACTAATAGAATGTCTCAGAAACTGGCTTGGAATGGGCCAAACCTTTCTTTTTCTTAAGGGATTTCCTCTTGGTCTGTGGCAGAGGAGTTCTCTAACACCAGTGCACACTGGCCCCTCTGACACAGATGCCCAGTGCTGTGGGGAAACTAAAATGCACTTTTGTGACCTTGGGTCCTCTTCTTCTTGCTGCCCCACCATCAACCCAGACGTGACCTCTTTCAACCCAGGGGCGTGCTGGGACCTGGCCTCCGCAGCTCCATGAGGTTGGATACAATACGTGAGGCAGACACTGCAGCCACATTGAGATGATGTCACTCAAGAGAGCCGTGGTTCCTGGTTTGGAATGTGGGTCTTCAGATGGAGGACTCTGCCGTTTCCATTTCATTTCCTCAAAGACGTGGTTGTCTGCTGAAAAGCTGCTGGACAACATGGTAGATGAGAAGGGACCCCCACCCTAAGGGTCGCCGGTCAGAGACTCAAATGAAGACTTCGTCGGCTGCCATGGCGACGCTCTGTGTTTGGTTGTCCATGGAGGCCGGACACTGTGTTCCTTTACGGATGGCCACCCGTGTCCTGCCTGAAAGCCATGACTACTTACGAAAAGGTAACTTTAAAAAAGCCAGGTATAGCTAGGTTTAGGAGAAAACCCACAATGGCTGGGAAGGCACTCTTGGGGGGTGGGAGAAGGGGTCTTCCTTGGCCTGTTCCCTCCACAGCAGGTCCACCGATCAGAAACTGCTTCCAGGGCCCGGAGGTGAGCCAGGAGAGCTCGGGAAGAGGAGGCCGGATGCCCTCATCTGGGGAAGCAGGGACATCCCGGGCACACACACGAATCCATCCGAGATCGGTGTGCAGTGAAATGCTTGCATCTGCAGTTCCGGAAGTGAGGGTTCTGTCGGGGAGGCGGGACCTTGGTGGGTGGGACACGTTCCAGGTGAGGGAACATGCCAGGGAGCTGGCTGTGGGAGGCCAGAGCTCGGCCACACCACAGCAAGAAGACAGGCAGGCAGGGTTTTCGGCAGTGGGAAGCCAAATGGTTCCAGGGGTGGTAAGTGCCACACACGAAGATGAACAGCTTACTAGGAAAGAGCTAAGGAGCAGGGCCAGTGGGGGCGCCATGGAGTCCGGTGCTCGCGGCGGGATGGGGGATGAGCTAAGGTGGACACACGAACAAGGAAGAAGTGGCTTCCCTGGGCTCTGATGGGCAGGCCAGGTCCCCGCTGTGGTCAACAAATGCAGTGGCCACGCCTGAGCCACTACAGGTAACCTGAGACCACGGGTGAGTTAGGAGCTAGGAAGGGTCACGGAGCTGAAATAACCCAGTAGGTTGTTGGTGAGAGAAGCAGAGAAACCACACAAAGAAATGTTTCGACACCTTTTTGCCAAGAAAAACTGAAACCAGCCCAAGCACTAGCCCTAGTTTTACAGGCCTTGAAAATAACCAGCGATGTAGAGGTTCTCCCAGGGCCAAGCGAGAGCTGATCACAGCTGGGCTCCAGTGACATTTGCCAATCAATGCAAATTCCAGCTGGGGTGGTGGCCCGGATCCTCCAGGTGGAACACAAGGTGGCAATTCTCATGAGTTTCCCCCTACAGGATGGAAGAACTCCTCCGTCCAGAGACATCTGTAGCTGCTGGATGCCAGGGTGAGACCTCTCGGGGTCAGAGCTGGGGGTTGAAGGACGTGTGCACGATGAAGGCCTGGCACAGAGGAGCCTCGAGAGCGGCCAGCCTGCCATGGGGCTCAGATTTGGAACTAGAGAAGCCAGGCCTGGGGCTGGCTCAGATGAAAAGACCTCTCTCCCAGGGAAGCGAATCAATAGGTCAGCAAGTCTTCAAGGAGCACTGATGTGTGTGCATTCAGGGTGGGGACGGTGGGGGGAAGGGCGTAGGGACGGTGCCTGTGCTCAGCAGGGCAGGACTGATGGCGAGTCCATTAGCGCTCCAAGGAGGAAGAGCTCACAGGGCTGTGAAGGAGCTCCAGGCAGCCTTGTGGAGGGGGGATCTCAACAGGACTTCCATTCAATCACTCAGATGACAGCCACTGAGCCCTGCCAGAGCGCCACGCAGACCCTCCCGCGTGGTGCTCCCAAGGACTCTGTGGGGTGGGTGCTCGTGTTAATAACCCCACTTTACAGATGAGGCAGCCACACGTGGGGAGGCTACGCAACCTCCCCAGGTCGTATAACGAGTGAGTATGAGAGCCGAGAGAGGACAGGCCAGCACAGGAGAGACTGCAAGGGCAGAGGAATGAGCCGGGATGGGGTCACATGGGGCAGGACAGGAAGGGGGGATCTGGAGGGGCCAGGCAGGGAGGGGGTTGGAAACCACAGAGGAGTCTGGGCCCGGCTGCAAAGGCGCTGCCACCTGAGTGGATGGCTCTCGCTGAGGAAGGGACCCTTCGGTAGGTGACTGGCGTTGCCCACTGCTAACTCCTAGTCTGCAGCCATGCAAATGGTATTTCATCACATCAAAGAAACGTGAAACGTGCTCCCGAGGCCCCTCACCACTGCAGCCAGAGCTGGGCCCACTTCTCATCTCTGCCTCCTCCAGTCCAGACTCAGGGGCTGGTGGAAGAGGAGAGTGGAGCCGGCAGGCCCTGGAATCTCCCATCCTCGGACTTCCTGATCCCCGGCAGCCTCCTTTGTTCGTGCTTCTGGCGCTGGGGGAGGGCACAGGGCTGTCCAGCCCCCTACCCCCCCACCCCGCCCCCCCGTGCCGGGACAAACCACTGAGCAGGGGAGGCTGCTTTGCTTCCTTTCTTTCTTTATAACATGAGGCCAGGAAGCGAGGCGTCCTCCCAGCAGCCCCTCGAGAAAGCTCCATCCTGCTCCCTGTCTCCCTCCGGCCCCACCTTCCTGGGACAGGAACCTGGGGCCTGCCTCTGGGCCTTGGGGCAGGCTCTGATTTCCCGGAGGGCGGGCGAGGGAGGAGGGAAGGCTGGCAGAGCAGGGGTGCCTATGAAAGAGCGGTCGGAGCAGCTGACCACATCCAGAGAGGCCAGCATGGCAGGCGGAGACAGGATCTCCAGGCTCTCAGCTGGGGCAGGAGAAGGGAGAACCTGCCAGCTGGTGAGGTGGTCCAGGCGCTAGTGCCTCTGGCCATCAAGCAGACAGGGGAGCCTTTCAGCCTCTAAGGCTCTCCACTGGCAGCCTCCAGAAACCAAACCCTTCCCTTTTGCCCAGCGGCCAGGTTGTGGACCCAGGGTGCTCACCTGGGTGGGTGACTGACCGTGCATCTTCCCGTGGGACACCTGGACATTGGCAGCCTTGTGCCTGGGTGGTACAACAACATGGCGGTAGGGTGGGGGACAGGCTGATGCTCCCTAGGCACCCACGGCACCAGGCGCCTGGCAGAATGGGCTCGTTTAATTCAATTGCATCCTCATGAAAACTGAGACGGGGGAATTCCCTGGTGGTCCAGTGTTTAGGACTTGGGTCTTCACTGCCATGGGTCTGGGTTCAATCCCTGGGGATTGGGGAACTAAGATCCTGCAAGCTGCGTGGCGTGGACAAAAAAAAAAGAGAGGGAAGCATTACTCCCATTTGTTGATGGGAAGGTAAGTTCTCCTGCCTTCTGGGGACCTCGGACAAGTCACCCTACCACCTCTCTGTGCCTCCTTTCCTTAGCTGTAAACAGGGACAGAGCCGTCACAGGATCATAGGGGCTGTTATGAGCAGCTGATGTTCAGAGAGGTCCCTGAACCTGCTGAGGGACACACAGCAGGGAGCGGGGCGGCACACCCGGG
The DNA here is from genome assembly GCF_937001465.1 of Orcinus orca. Taxonomy (NCBI): domain Eukaryota; kingdom Metazoa; phylum Chordata; class Mammalia; order Artiodactyla; family Delphinidae; genus Orcinus; species Orcinus orca. Next base: position 26,814,008 of record NC_064574.1, on the reverse strand, counting down.
CCTGCCAGACCCCAAGCCCACTTTCTGAGACACTGAGGCCACACAGTCTCCTGCTCCCTCAGCATCTCCTCCTCTCCCTGCACGGGAAGCTCCACTCCTGGGGACAGGGAAGTGGCACTCTGCCCGAGGACAGGCAAGGATGGGCACGGCGCAGCCTTACTCTGCCTGCCCTCTGTCTCGCTGGCGCAAGCCCCTGGACAGAGAGGCTCCAGCACAGGACCCATGAAGCTGGGGCGTGTGCTCTCTGCCTCTCCCCCTCCCTTGGTCCCCCCTCCCTCCCCCGGAGACCTTGCTGCCTCTACTGGGGAGTCAGGGACGTGAGAATGTCCTCCACACCAGCGTGGAGAAGGGAGCAGAATAGAGCCTGCAGACGCCCCAGAGCAGCCCAGAAACACAGCCCATCTTGGCCTGCCTTTGTTTCCCCCAGGTTCTGTGTCTGACTCTGCCAGTTGCTATGGAAACGATTAGGCCAGCGCTGGAGGGGACAGGCGGATGGGCGGGCAGGGACCAAGCAGCCACCACCAGGGCCCGCGTCCCTGGGACCCAGACCCGGGCAGGGCGGGGAATGCAGCAGGGAAAGCCTCCCGGCCCATTGGCAGGTACCAAGTGCTGTCTTGGTGCAGGGGATGCAGCTGCTTAGCGGGGGCCAGGCCACGTGGGGCAGGGGCCTCACTCAGGCCCCACACGTTATCACAGTAACTGCCACAGCCGTGGCTCACTCCTCCTGCATGGGAGCCCTGTGCCAGGTACAGGGATTAATTCTCATATTTCATCAGAACCCTGCCCCCCCACCACCAGATAGGTGCCATTATTAACTCCATTTCACAGATGAGGAAACTGAGGCTCACAGAGGTGAAGTCACTTGTTCAGAACACATGGCTGCTGAGCGGCAGAGCCGGGATCCGAACCCACCCAGTGCGGCCCTGGAGCCCCTGCTCTTAAACCAGGAACGCAGCACTTATGAGGGATTAACTAGATTAATTCCTGTCCCTCATACTTTAGTGGTCATCCAATGAGCTCAGGGAAGTGGCCATGGCCTAATGGCCCCCAAGGACAGGAAAGCCTCTGGGTCTGGTGAGGTGGCTGCTGTCCGAAGTCGCATCAGGGACTACCAACCAGGAGGACAACCTCACTCGACACCTGTGCTCCAATTCCTTTGCTGTCGTCGGGCCTCGTTGTTGGTTTCTCCACGTATTTGGTGGATGCCACTTGGGCACCACCTGAGCAAATGGCTCACCCTTCATTCCGAGTCTGTTCCCATCCTCAGGCAAATGCCCACCGACCTCAGCAACCTTTGCGGGCCTGATGCCTAGAAGCCCTGATAAGTCAGCCACCGGGGCATCATTTCTCAGTGCTGAGTTAAACATAACGGCCTGTCTCGCTATGCCAAAGCCACCTGCGAACAGATGGCCCAGACTTACTGGAGGCCTCTGGGATGTTCGGGTAGAGGCTGTGGGAGACTGAAGCGGGGATCTCACTGGGCAGGGTAGAGCTGGAGAGCTTGGATGTCGGTCTAAGGGACCACCTTCGGCTGATCACAAGTACTCTGGGCATTTTCAATTCTAACGACTCCCCACAGATCTCCTGGGTGTGCACTGGGGGTGGGGGGCAGGGGACAAATACTTAGGGAGGCCTGCTAATGGCAGGTGGGTGGCCATAGGGTAGGCGGGTGCACGCAGTGGGGGGTGTGCTCCTGTCCTCAGAGAGTGTACAGTCGGGTCAGTGAGACCAGATCCACGTGCACGCCGCCTGGGGTGAGATCTGGGAGGCAAGTACTGCAGAGCTCAGGGAACGGGGCAAGGTGGCCATTTCCGTCTGGGACCTCGGTGGGAGAGGAGAGTCTTGAAGGGCAGTAGGAATGCGCTATTGGTTTTTAAGTGAAACTTGACATTTTAAAAAAAGTTTTAAACAAAACAAACCTAAAATGAGGCTCTCTGGGCAGCTCCATGGACCCACACTGGCCTCCGGGAATTGTGACAACTGCTGGCCATGCACTTTTCTGTCCGTGCCAGCAAAGGGCAGGCCCTTCTGGGGGAGAGCCGCTCCCCGCAGAGCCTCCCCTCAGCCTCCAGCACGCCCACCTCCTCCCCTACCTTTGGGCTCCAGGCCGTTGGAATTAAAGTGCATCCTCTTCTGACACTCTGTGCAGCTCATCAGGAACCGGGTCACAGCCTCTCGCGGAAGGAAGGCGTAGGTCTCGGCGATCTGGGAGAGAGAGGAGGTTTGCTGTTACATGGACCCTTGGGGAGGTGGCTTGGTCACCGGTTCACCAAGGGCTGTGCTTTGGTGGCAGGCACTTTGCCCTTGCCAGGAAGGGCAGGGATTTGAGGAGCAAGGAGCAGATGTCTTAGAGTGTCAGCCATGGAAATGAGTCAGTACTTTTGCAGAATACCAGCAGTTGTAAATTTTTCAATTAAAGAAGCTTAAAAATTGAATAAGCAAAACAACGAAACATCATCTAGTCTTTAACCTATGTTCTCATAAGTTGGGAATATTCCTCTCAACATATCATTGCTACTACTGAAAAATGACTTGATAAACATTGGTCTAGGGTAGGAGGAGACAACTTCCACAATTCGAGATGAAGAAACTGAGCCTCACTTACAAAGCGACCGGCTCTGGGCCTATAAATGGAACCCAAAGCTCTACAAGCTATTCCTTGATCTACTCACAGATCAAGAGAGCTGTGAAAGGCTGATGCCAAGCGGTTCGATTTTTCAAGTTGGACAGACTCTTAGGGACCCCCTTGTTCCAGGTGAGTTTATGAGGCCCAGAGAGGTGAACCAATTCGCCCAAGATCACACAGCTCCTTAGAGCAATGCCAGACTAGAACCCAAGCTCCAGGTCACGCCCCATAGCTGTCTCCAGGGGGCCTCCCCTTGCTAGGGAGAAAGAGTAAGCAGTGTGGGAGGGAAGGTGAAAGAGATGGGAGGCGACACAAGAAAGAGACTGGGTGGGGGAGTGGGGAAGAGCGGGGTGTGGGCCCAGAAGCTCTGTCCTCTCCTCTTGTTCTGGGTTTTGAGAAACCCACTGGTCCTGGTTTGGCTGCCTGAGGGGCCCAGAGGGACCTCGTGGACCCGGGTTTCCTGGCTGAGGCCGGTGGCTGCCCAGTTGCTGGTTTTCACGTTTCCCAGAGCCCAGGCCCTTCCGCTTCTCTCCACTAAGGGGCAGCACCACCCTAGCATTCCGCCGTTCTCGCCGCAGCCCAGACGGGAAAGTTGGCCAAGGGTGCTGGTCAGCCCACAGTAGGAGGGGCTGCTCTCCAGGACGCACCTGGTCTGCTCCTGCGGGGTGGACACGTGCCCAGGCCCATCTCTGTGGTGGCTAGGAAGCAGGGCGGGGTGAGGCAGAGTGGATGGGGTTGGGGGGGTGCCAGGGGGCCCCCCCGGCTGCGGCCAGGCCGTCAGAGGACCAGCTTAGGCTGTGCTGCCTGCGGAGCTCCAGGGGCCCGCTACTGCCTGGTGGCCGGCTACAAATGCAGAGTTGATCTTGGTGACACAATTGTTATTTCTCAGCTGATTTGATGCTCTGCGGAGCAGGCAGGCTCCTTGATGAGTTATCTCCCTTCCAAATTCCCTGTCTGATTGCCTTCCTCTGGAGGTCAGGGACAAGGGCAAAGCCCTGCTCTCTGATTGGAGCTGGTGGATGGGAGGGCGTGAGGGCCGAGGCACGGGGGCTCTCCTGCCACGCATGCGGACATCTTCATCCCCAGCCAGGGGCTGCCTGGTAGTCTTAGGGGTGGCAGGTCCCTCTTGGGCCTGCGGGGTTGGGAGGGATGGGTCCTGCTGAGGGGCTGACGGCTGCAGGAGTCAACGGGCAAGAGGGGAGGATGCCCGCTGTGCCAAGCAGAGGGCCAAGGCTCAGTTGGGCCAGCAGACGACCTCCTAGGTGCCCGAGGTGTGGCCTCTCTGGTCAGGCCCCAGAAGAGCTGAGGTGAGGGCGTGGAGGAGGAGGGTTGCAGTCTGCTGGGAAAGGAAGGGTGACACCATGGGGAAAAAAGCCCTACTTTACTACCCGGAGCTCACCGGCCGCTGGGCAGAGACAGAGTTTCTGCAGGGCTCAGGGAGAGCCTCCTGGGTGGGCTGCTCTGCTGAGGGCTGCCTGTGGCATAGGCAGAGGCCCTGCTTGCCGCCTGGCCCACTGCGGGCACAGGGACAGTTACGAGAGAGCGTCCTACCCAGGGGCAGGAGTGGCAGCCCCAGCTCTCCCGGCCTTGGCAGGGACCCAGCAGTATGCAAAGGCTGGCCGGAGTGCCACAGGGAGGTGGCGCACCGGGCACACGCCTTCTGGCCCTGGGTCCCATGGATGGGCAGGTGGGCTGGACCAAAGGCGGGTGGGTAAGAAGTCCTTGGAGCTCTCCGAGGGCCCGGGAGGGAAGCCCTGCCCTGCGTGGCTGGAATGTCTGCAGCCTCGCTAAGCGCTCCCCGGGGAGCCAGTAAAGTGCAGAGTCCAGCTCCACGCTGCTGCAGGGACCCGAATGGAGGACGATGCCTTCCCCCACTGGGGCCTTCGACCTCCTGTGGGCATCTTTTGGTTCATGCTCCTGCCTTGTCCACATGAGAAATGGGACCTCCATTTGTTTGACTGCACAGATGCCCAAGGCCACAGGACCCACAGGATGAGCTGAAACAAGGAGGACCATCCCAGCTGATGCCCTGGTCAGTAGGATGGTGGTTTTCAGATAGTTTTAGAGCTACAGACAGTGTTCTGGAAATAGACTCTTATCCTGAAGCCCAAAACATGACACAGATAAAGATGGAGCTGTTGCACTTAAGAGGGGAAGCTCCAGGACCCCTGTCCCCACCCAGCTGCCCTTGGAGCCCCTGGACTGTCTATTGCCTCACGCTCAGGCCTCCTGCCTGGACACTGAAACACATAAATGAATGTGCCTTTTACGTTTTTCTTAGTAGTAAAAACTGAGTGAGATTTCGCTGGCAGGGAGAGCAGAAGCTATTTGCAGAGTTGCTGACTTGCAAGGCCCCATTTTCGGTCCCCAACTCAGAGGTCAACAAAGACAGATGAGGCCAATTGGGGGGATTTGCACCACTTTACAAGATCCTCCTTCTGCCCTGCGGGTGGATTAGCACGTGGTGGGCCTGCAGCAGCTGCTGACCACATCTGGCCCCAGCTCCGAAGTGGTCTGGGCAGCCAGATCAGGACTCCAGAACCCGATCTAGCCTACTAGCACCCTGGGAAAGAGGAAGGAAGCAAAGGGGATCACCCTAATTCAGATGGGTGCAGACACCAGAAATGCCCCTTGAAGAAGGACCAGTCCTCTATGTGGCTTCAGCTAACTTTGTAGAACCCACACCCCTGCCTTGGCACGACTCCCCGGGATCCTCTGGACCTCAGGTCACGCTGCGTCAGAGGCAAAGTAAGGCAGGGGCTTCTTGCCCAAGATGGGACTCCACTGTATTGTCCGTCGTAAACAGCCATCCACCCCTGGCTCAGAGACCTCCAGTTTCAGAAAAGCTCATTACCTGCCCTCTCTGATCCCTAGAAAGTCCTTTGCCCACTGAAGAATGCGCCTCCTTTCATGCCCTGAACAAGCCTGCCCATCTCCCTTCCAGGCTCCGGCTCCCTCAGGCACCCCAGGCCTGTAAGAATCTGAAAGGTCCCAGGTGTCCCCAGAGACAGCAAGGCAGTCCCAGGATTCACGTTTGGTAAAGCACACACAGGCAGGTCCAAAAACCCCTCCGAAGGGCCTGACGCAAAGCCCGCAGCGCCAGGCTGTGCCTCTCTGCACCCAGCAGCACGGAGTTTCCTTTGGGGGCGGGGGCGGGTCTCTTTCCACAGGCATGGATGGGGCTGAAGAGCTAGGCTTGGGCTGAGGAAAATGGGAGCAGGTGAAAAGAGGAGGACAAAAGCATGCGGGCACCGCCCCATCCCCCCAAAAGGAAAAGGGTGGCAATGAGAAGGGTGACAGATGGAGAAGAGGGGGAAAGGGAGAGGAGGCACACAGGGGAGGAAGGGGGTACGGCGGCCCCCCGGCCTCACACCCACTGCAGGAGGGCCTGGCCTGCTCCCTCAGCCCTGGCCCTGCTGCTGAAATTCCAGCTCTGCACGCAGCCCAGCTGGCTCGCTGCCAGTCATGTGCCAGCTCCAGGCTGGGCAGCGGGAAGTGGGGCACGCGGCAGGCATATGGACGAGAAGCCAGGAAGCGCAGAGCCAAGGGCTGGACGTCCGCTTGGCCCAGAGACGCAGAGCCTGGCGGGTGCAGCCAGCCCCGCCCTCTCCGCAGCACAGAGCTCGAAGACCCCAGCCTTCGTAAACACCCAGGAAGTGCCCGAGGGCGAGACTGGGGGCTGGGCACCCAGGGGACCAGGGAAATCATGAGGTCTGGTTGGTACAAGCAAGTCAGCGGACCCCACTAGCTGGCCATAGGAGGTTTGTAGAGAGGTGGCATGTGTGGTGCTCAGGGTGTGGGCTCTGGGACAGCTGCCTGGCTCTGAACATCAGCTGGATGACCTCAAGGCAGGTTTATTCATCTCTCTGAGCCTCGCTTTCCTCATCTGTAAAATGGGGGTACAGCAGCACCTGCTTCATCCGTGTGATGGCTCAGAGAGCTGGTGCAGGGGACGTGCTGAGCGCAGAGCCTGGCACGTGCCGGCTCCCAGCAAGGCAAATTCAACGCTGAGAAAGTGTGCGGGGTTGCATCAGTACCAAGGGGCCCACACAGGCCCCAGCTCGGGTATCCCTCCCTCCATTTATGACCCTCCGGTGGAAATACCCTCAGAACTCCCTTCCCACAAGCCGTTGCCCAACGCACAAGTGCTGAGAAGCAGTAGAGGTCGGGGCAGATAGGACAATCATCTCCTGCTTCCCTCAGCCCGACCCCTCATCTCTCTGAGGTCCTTGTCATGCGGGTCCATCCTTAAGACTCATTTAGAGCAAAGGCCATCTTCTGAGGACAAGGACAAACCAGATTATTGGATTTTTTTAAAAAAAATCAGGCCATATGGGGAAACTATAGACTTATACAGGCCACCTCCGCTGCACTCCAAGGATATTTATAAAAGAACTTGGAGGGTTCGCATCCGCTTTGGGTGAGGTAGCCCCATCACAGAGGGGCAGGTCTCTAGGAAGCCAGAGAGAAAGTCAACGCAGAGCTGACTGCCACTTCAGTGCTGTGTGACCTTAGAGCGGTAGCCTACCTCTCTGGGTCTCAGTTTCCTCAACTGTGAAATGGGCCACAGCACCTCTGTCACAGGACTGCTGTGAGGCTTGAATGAACATCAAGTGCTTGGCTTTACTGGTTCAGTGGTGGGTGCCAGACAAGTGGTTCAGAGCTGGGCATGAGCCATGGCAATGGGGGTCAATGGCGGGGGGCAGGACCAGAACCCAGGCAGGCCCCTCCTGCTCCGGCCACCATCCCCTCCACTGCCCGGTGTGTGATGTTTCCCACCCTAGGTTGCCGCCTCTGCTCTCTTCTGTCTACCCAAAGTTTAGATTGCTAGCTCACCTGCCACCTTCTCCATGAAGTCCCCCTGGCTTAGCACTGAAAGTTGGTGTCTGGAGGGGCCTTTGCTGAACGACCAGGCGTACCTGGGTTCTTGTTCCCTCGAAGCTAGTCTTGGACACATTTCTGTTTCTCGTATCTTGGTTTTGCTCTCAGCCTCCCCACCCCAAATCGAACTGTGCTTTCCTAGAGGGTGGGGCCCAGGTCCTCAGACTTCCCCTGGGGAACTTCCAGCACTGACTTCACAGGGTCGTAGGGGGCTGAATGAACTCACACATAGGAGTATTCAGGACAGGCCTGGCACACAGTAAATGCCATGGAAGCATTTGCTCTGATGATTATTATTATCTAGCCACCCCACCCCCAACTGCGGCCCCAGGCTGGGGCTGGGGGGATGGAGTGAAGCAGAAACCAGGAAGAGGAGGGCTTTCCTCCTTCCGTCATCCCTCTCCTTCCCTCCCTCTCACTCCCTTCAACCTGCTTCTCCTTTGTGCTCAGACCACAGAGCCCGCCCCCTCGCCCCATGAGCCATCTCTGGCTGCCATGCCCTTGCCCTGTGCCCCCCTGGGTCCCCAAAGGCTGTTTCATCACGCCTCAGCTCCCTGCCCCACCCCCCTGCCCAACATGTGCGGATCCCATGGCCTCCTGCCAAGGCCTGGGGCTGCCAGCAGAGGCAAAGAGACAGAAATCTCACCGCTCGGTAGGTTTTCTTCTGCCCAGCGTGCTTGGGGGCTTTGCCTGGCTCCGCTGAGCTCTCCACATGCATCGAGTAGATGATGTCAAAGAAATCTTCCACCACAGCGACCCGCTTCAGAGAGATGCCCTCCGGCTCCGACAGGCCATCTGCCCCCTGCGACAGGGTGGACAAGCTGTGTTAGTGTCAGGGATGATGGCAGGGTGAGAGCTGGGCCCTGTGGCTGGGCAGTGGGTCAGGGGCAGGGACACCGCTGCTCGCTGACCCCGTAAGGCCTCCGACGGTAGGTCTGGGGGGCTGGGGGACAGGAGCCTGCTGAGAGGGCCGCAGGGAGGGGGCTTCCAGAGTCAAGGGTGGCTGCTGCTACTAAATCTGCCAGAAACAATGGGCAGAGAAACAACAAATTAAAAAACCAAGAGCCACCATGTTCACAATTTCAGACAGATTGTGCCAGGCTCAGAAGGGAGCTTTCGAATCACACACTGTGCCAAGACCATCCTGGAAGCCTCTGGGGAGGGGGGCGGTGCTAAATAGATGCGGCTCCATCGAGAGCTCCCCAATTAGCAGGCACCTTTCGCTGTGGTCGGGGGCTAGGGTCCCAGGGAAACGGCTCGGATCACCTGGGTGACTCCTGCCTCGCCCTGGCATTTCAGAAAAGCTTTTCACCGCTGCCCACCTCCCCACTCCAGCAGCTGAGCGCCAGCAACGGCACCCGGGCTCTTTGTGTGTGGAGACGTAGAGAATGACAGACACAAGGCCACGTGGAGGTGGCAGGGCCACAGGAGTGGGGTGACCGTGGACCCCCCGAGCCTCTTACTGGGCTGGCACGAGTGCTGTCAGCTGGCCCCAGAAAGGAGTGCCAGGATCTCAGGGACACCGGGCTTTCAGCCACCATCTCCCAGAGTGGAGCCTTGGAGGGCCCCGGGGGTTTCAAAGAGGAAGAGCAAGCAGTGTTTGGGAGGGGGCATCTGGGAAAAAGGAGGCAGGCTCTTCTCCAAGAGTGCTCAAAACACACATCTCCAATAGAATTCTTCCCCAAGGATCCCACTCAAGAACGTTGGCTCTCTGGAGGGGGAAAGGGGGTGTTCTGGGGGCTCACAGCTGTCTCCCCAGCACAGAGCACGATGCCTGGCACACAGTAGGCTCAATAAACAGCTGCTGAATGACTGGGTGCTTATAAGCGGCAGCCAGGCAGGGTAGTTTAGACACACACTTCTCCAGTTTCAATGGGGCCCCATCATTGACGTGGCTGTGTGACCCTGAGCAGGTATTTCGCTTTTCTGAGCTTCAGGTCCTTTACCTAGAGGCTGGGCATAACGGAAGCACCTTTCCCATAAGCTGCAGAGAGGAGTAAATGAAATGTGTGCGCGGCACTTAGCACCAAGCCTGGCCACAGAAACTGCTGGATAAATATTGTCATTAAAAAGTGCTTTGCCAGTTGCCAAGCTTCCCCCAGCCAGGACGGGGCTGAACATCGCGACCAGCCTGGGAGACCGTTAGGGTCAGGACCTGCCTGTGGGATGGTGGCTGGTAAGGGTCAGAGCTGGCTCAGGACTTTGGTCTTTGCGTCCAGGGAGAATCAAGGGCACGCTGAATGGGACACTCACTCACAATACATTCTGGGCACAGGCAGGGTTTGCTTTTATCCAGCAATTTTCTCAACGTGCCATGATAGGATAGCAGGGCTATCTCTTTGCCAGTGGCCCACCTGAGAGCAGGTGGAAAGGAAGGGCATCTGGGACGTAGGGACCAAACACTAGGGCTAGTGGGCAGCGTCCATGAGTGATGACCCTGGGTGGTGACCTCACTGGCCCTGCATCCACTGCAATGGGGACTTCTCAGCAGGTACGTGTGTGTGTGTGTGTGTGTGTGTGTGTGTGTGTGTGTGTGTTCGCGCGCCTGTGTAGGAAGAGCAGCTTGCTGGTCCTGACTGCTTGCTGTGAGATTTAGGCAAACTCTTCAACCTCCCTGAGCTTCACTTATGAGATGAGCTGTAAAATTCCATGACTGCTATTCTTAAACCCTCTCAGAAGTTACTGTTATCTCCGTCTTGAGGGTATCTGAAGTCCCCCTCTGAAGTCCTGGGCTCATCAGTGACTAATTCATTAGCTGACTTGTAACTACCAGCATTTTGGAGATCTTCAAATACTGCCGTGACAGAGATGCATGGGACAAATATTATGACAGGTCAGTTACAATACACTGCTAACCAGAGGTTCACATTGACAACAACAAACAAAAGAAACTTAAGAATGAAAATACAACTGGGTTTCTATTTCTTGAGCGGGGGTGGGTTCAGTTTATAAAAAGCCATTGATCTGAACACTTACAATTTGTGTACTTTTCTGTGTGTCTGTTAAACTTAATTTTAAAAGGCATATTTTTTAAAAGTATAATGGGGTGGGTAGTTCCAGATTTCAATAATCTGAGTCCCAGAGGCATAATGATGGGTTTCGCTGCTTACAAGTGAATAGACCTCTCTGCTCATAAAATTGTTTCAGGCCAGAACACAGATACTTCTGGAAAAAGTTGATAAAATTCGATGAGAAGGAAGAGAAAAAAAAGACAATCTGATGAAAGATAATATTTTAGATAGGTGACATGGAAAGTATCCCCTAACCAGCTTGGTGACCTTGGACAGGTCACTTCTTCACGTCTTAAAACTCAGTTTCCTGGGCTTCCCTGGTGGCGCAGTGGTTAAGAATCCACCTGCCAATGCAAGGGACACGGGTTCGAGCCCTGGTCCGGGAAGATCCCACATGCCACGGAGCAACTAAGCCCGTGCACCACAACTACTGAGCACTCTAGAGCCTGCAAGCCACAACTACTGAAGCCTGCATGCCGCAACTACTGAAGCCTGCACGCCTAGAGCCCATGCTCCGCAACGAGAGAAGCCACCGCAGTGAGAAGCCCGCGTGCCGCAACTAAGAGTAGCCCCCGCTCACTGCAACTAGAGAAAGCCTGTGCACGGCAACGAAAACCCAATGCAACCAAAAATAAATAAATTAATTAATTTAAAAAAAAAAACAACTCAGTTTCCTCTCACCTGTAAAATGAACCTAAAAGTCCTAGTTGGATGTTCCAAGGCTCAGGTAAGAACGTAAGTCAGGCATCTGCCACATAGATCCATTCAGGTTACAGAAGGGGTCCCCCGAGGTAATAACCACCATCAGAAGAGATGCAGAATCTTATGCAAAATAACATGCTAATAAGGCTGTCACAAATACTTGGAATAAGCTTTCCTAAAGTCAAGGTATAACTAACGAACTCAGATTAAACAGCAAAACACACTGCCCAGTGCCTGACCTGCCTCGGTCCCAGCCTCCCACCTCCATTCACAGGCAGGCGCGGGTAACCAACAGCTTTGTACCTGGCCCAACGTGACCATAAAATTAACCCAGAGAAACTATTCAGGGATGCTCCCTCTTTAAAAATGGATTGTCGGGGATTCCCTGGTGGCACAGTGGTTGAGAGTCCGCCTGCCGATGCAGGGGACACGGGTTTGTGCCCCGGTCCGAGAAGACCCCACATGCCGCGGAGCGGCTGCTCCCGTGAGCCATGGCCGCTGAGCCTGCGCGTCCGGAGCCCGTGCTCCGCAGCGGGAGAGGCCACAACAGTGAGAGGCCCGCGTACCGCAAACAAACAAACAAAAAATGGATTGTCATCTCCTGTGCTGTTCAAACCTGGGTCCTGTAATCGGTCTATCTCAACTGCAGAAATGTACACGGGAAACGAGAGGGCCCGTAGCAACCAGAATTCAAACCACACAAGGTCTGCAGAGCCACACCTTGAACTGTCCTCTGGTGAGCTGTGGCCACCTGGACACCATGTGTACTACACCCTGAGGGTGGAACACCAGGATATCTGTGTGGCCTTCAAGGAGAACCCTGGGAAGAGAACAAAGGGATCGCACGGCAGTCACATGCCACAGACAGCTCTGCCATGCCCTGCATCCACAGAGGTAATAACTTTCATGCTAAACGCTGCAGGAAAGACATGCCTTTCCTAGCCGAGAATCCAGACGCAGTACTACAACGCTTGAGCTGCTAATTAGGGAGTGGACAGCACCTTCCGCATAGCCTTGGGATGCCTCTGCCAACCACCTCTGCTTTGTACCCAAGTTAGCTTAGTCTGATCCACAGCCCTAAGCAAGCTGGGCCCTGGGTTGACAAAGGAAGCTCACTTCATCTACAGGCTGGATAAAGAGTGGGGCTGGAGCCTCTTGGCTATTCCCCACTTCCTGGGAACGCCAACCAGGAGTGATGGAATGGAACCCAGCAGCACCGCATGGGAAAATCCATGAAAAACACATGGTCAGGGCTTCCCTGGTGGCGCAGTGGTTGAGAGTCCGCCTGCCGATGCAGGGGACACGGCTTCGTGCCCCGGTCCGGGAAAATCCCACGTGCTGCGGAGCGGCTGGGCCCGTGAGCCATGACCGCTGAGCCTGCGCGTCCGGAGCCTGTGCTCCGCAACGGGAGAGGCCACAACAGTGAGAGGCCTGCGAATCGCAAAAAAAAAACACCAAAAAAAAACACGTGGTCAGTTGTGCAGGACCGACCTCTGGGGCCTTCCTGTGTGGGGAAGAATATTGCCATGGTAACTTACTACATCCTTTTGAAACAGCTAACTCCAAAAACAGCCAGCCAGACTTGGGCCAACAAAACCAGACATGGCAATAGTTGTTAAAAATTCATGGAGCGGGACTTCCCTGGTGGCGCAGAGGTTAAGAATCTGCCTGTCAATGCAGGGGATACAGGTTCGAGCCCTGGTCTGGGAAGATCCCACGTGCCGCGGAGCAACTAAGCCCGTGCACCGCAACTACTGAGCCTGCGCTCCAGAGCCCGCTTGCCTACAGCCCGTGCTCCGCGACAAGAGAAGCCACAGCAATGAGGAGTCCGCACACCGCAACGAAGAGTAGCCCCTGCTTGCCACGACTAAAGAAAGTCAGCGCGCAGCAACAGACCCAACACGGCCAAAAAAAAAAAAAAAAATTCATGGAGCTACAAACTTTCTTGGTTATTACCATCTTCCTTAAAACCAGCCCATCTGGGTTCCAAACTAAAGACCAGGTTGCAAGTCATTGAGGAAACCACCAAATGTCTACTTAAGCAAGGCTGGTATTTCAGAATATTTATAACAATGGTTCGCAAAGTGTGGCCCCTAGGCATCACCTGTGAACTTGTTAGAAACGCAATTCTCAGGTTCCACCTCAGACCTACCAAATCTGACACTCTGAGGATTTTAATAGACCCCCCAGTTGATTCTAATGCATGACAGATTTGGGGAACTGCTGATTAGAATGTCTCTGTGATTGAGACAGGGAGGTAACTAGTAAGGAAACTGGCATTGGATAATGAATATAAACATGTTCTGGGACTTCCCTGGTGGTCCAGTGGTTAAGACTCCACGTTTCCAGTGCAGGGGGCCCGAGTTCGATCCCCGGTCAGGGAACTAGATCCCGCATGCCGCAACTAAAAATTCCGCATGCCACAACGAAGATCCCGCAGGTGGCACAGCCAAATAAATGTTTTTTTTAAAAAAGAATAAAAAAATAAAAATAAAAAAAATTAAAAAATTAAAAAAAAAAGAATAAACATGTTCCGTGCTGCCAGGCCTAATATATTAATACTTTCTTCTCCAGGGAAGACCCATTTTCCTAATGGTGGGAAGAAAAGAATCTCATTGGACAACATTAGTATGAATTCAAAACACCTACCCAGAGGCTTAATGTGGCTAATGGATAGAAAGAGCGGGAGTGCCCAGCATCCTGACATCTGATTTTTAAGTCCTCCCTGGCAAAATTAATTAATACTTAAGCAGGTCATCCCTTGACGGGTCTTTTTCTGGCTTCCTCAGTTTCCTCAAATGATCTGAATGCTCGGCACAAAGGGGACTGCTGTGCCCAGGGCTGCAAACCTAGGAGAGAGATGAGCATGTCTTCCCAGGCCCCTGCCTGGGTGGCCTCGCGGGCTGTTGTTGGGAGTCATCTCTCAGGTGAGCTCCTGAATCTGACTGAGTTTTGCCCGTCTTCCCACTAAGCCAATTAAACGGACTCCTGCCCTTGATGGCAGGTGAGGTCCAATTGCTAATGGATTGCAGTTCTGTCATCTCCACTGGAACTTCAAAGTCACTTGCTGGTAATAAGTTATACACTTATCAAAGTGGGCTCACCGTTTCAGGCCACCGGGGTGCCGTTTAGTGCACCACCATCACTATAGTAGTGGCATATGCCTTCCAGCAACGAAGTGTCCATGATTAAGAGAATGAGGCTAAACAGTGGGGACATTTCTCAATTGGGTTCCTAAGGTAGAGGAAGAAACCATGCAAACAGTCCTTAGGATGAGCCCTTTTGGTGCAGCTCTCGACAAAGAGTAAAAATCAACGAGCTTCCCTGGTGGCACAGTGGTTAAGAATCCGCCTGTCAATGCAGGAGACACGGGTTCGAGCCCTGGTCTGGGAGGATCCCACATGCCTCGGAGCAGCAAAGCCCATGTGCCACAACTACTGAGCCCGTGTGCCACAACTAGTGAGCCCACGTGCTGCAACTACTGAAGCCCGTGCGCCTGGAGCCTGTGCTCCTCAACGGGAAAGGCCACCGCAATGAGAAGCACACGCACCACAACGAAGAGTAGCCCCCGCTCGCCGCAACTACAGAAAGCCCGCGCATGGCAACGAAGACCCAATGCAGCCAAAAATAAATAAATTTATTTCAAAAAAAAATCAACGAGATTGCTGTCAGAGGAGAAAGTCAGTGAGCAGAACCCACCCCTGGGGAAACACACCTTTAGCTACCACTTGTTTGGGAGCCCAGGACTTCAGCAGGTTGATTGCACAGACACGTGTGAAGATGCTGCCCCATCCCATGAGGGCCAGCCAGATCACAGGCAAAAGCTACTGCAAACGCTATTAGCTGCGTGTTCCTCCCAACTTCTGGAACTGTGGCCATTCCTCCCGTGCCCCAAACCACACTTTAATCAATTCAGGCGGCACCAAGGTTTTGGAAATGGGGGTAGCAGTTTTTGGGGAGTTCCCACTAAGTCTCATTCCAACTACTGGTAGGGCTGAAAGAAGACCCAAGGGGAGGAGTCAGCTTCCTGCAAAGGGTCCTCAGAGGGAAAGGAAAATGGTGGAGATGAAATTTAAAAAGCAAACTAAATGGAGAGAACGAAAAGAACAGAAAACCAGAATGAAGACTGTCACCCAAATATCCAGAAATTCTTTCCTCAGAATCTCCAAGAGAAGCCGGTCACAGTTTGTAAAGGGCACTCAGATGACTGAGAGGGGCCGTTACTTTAATGGGACAAGGATAGTATTTGAATTTCCCTACATTATGAACACTACTTACTGCAGACTGGAAACCAAAACCAAAAGCAGAAAACTCCAAGATAAAGATTCACAGCAGAATTTTCGGACCCATGGTTGCACTGAGCTCTGTAGGCCTGGATGGGGTGGAGGGATGAGACCTCCCCCCGCATAAATAAATAAATACAAAAACAAGGCGTGGAGGACCTAATGTTGCCTCTTCTCCACCCCTGTGCACAATCTCCAACTGTTAGTGCAGAGCCGCCACCGCATCGCACCTGCCATCTGGAACAGGCCTCATATATTCCAAGGCTTCCTTTCTGCTTCGCTGAACCTCCATCTTCTTTCAAATCACGCCGGGGACCGAAATGCACACGCCGGGGCCACAGGGCAAGGTGCTGGGGATCAGCCCCCAAACAACAGCACTACCTTTGAGGGATGCCACCCTTCAAGCAGCTCTGAATGTTTTTCTTTTTCCTTTTTTTTTCTTTTTGGTTTTGTTAACTGTGGGATGTCTGGAAAGGGTGAACGGGGAAGGAGTGGGAAGAGAAAGGGGTGTAGCGGGCCAACGTGTCCCCCTCCTGGCGCAATGACCCTGGTTTAAGGGATGGAGGGAGGGAGTAGCTAAGGTGCTCTCAAGCAGGATAGGGTAGGGCCTGGAGGATAGGAATTCTGGCCTGGGCGTGCCAGGAGGGCGCAGGTGCTCTAAGGTTAAGTCACAGGCCTGAGGACAATGAGCCCTGACCCTGGGCCTCAGTTTCCTCCTGTGCAGAGATGACACGATACGCGCAGTGCCTTTCGCCACCTCACAGGAAGGTTGTGGGAACCCAAAGGATGCACAAATAGCCCCCACCCTGGGCGAGATATCCATAAATAACCGCGGTCACCGCTACTATGGAGGGGCGCGCTCCAGGATTCTGGGCACCCGCCTCCCTCGAGCGCCGCGGCCAAGGGCAGGGGAGTGGGGTCGCTGAGGTGGGGGTGAGGCGGAAGGGGGCGGCCCTGAGCCAAGCAGACCCAGCGGGCGGGTCCCTTCGGGGCCGCGGCGGGCGGCCGGGGCGCGCTAACGAGCGGGGCCCCAGGTGCGGGCCCCACCCCAGACTTGGAGGGAGGAGGAGGGGCTGGAGGGGGAGGGGAAAGGCCCGCGCTAATGACTGTTGACAGCGCGCGCTGGGACTGGCCGAGCCGCGCGCGCCACTGACAGCTGCTCCGGCGGGGAGCTGGGGGACGGGGGTGAGGCTGCTTGCGCTCCCCCCACGGCGCACGCGCGTGCGCCTCTGCGAGGAGGGGCCGGGAGGAGCGCGCGCGCCAGGCCCGGGTTCGGAGGGCCTGCTGGAGCGGCTCGCGCGGGCTCCTCGCGGACAGGCAGGTAATGAGAGTAACCATGGCAACCCACCAGAGGAAGTGTATTCTGCAGGAGACGTTAATCCCCTCTCCCCGGAGCTGGGACAGCCTGACTTTCCATTCTCACACAGTAATTAGATACCAGCTGTCAGTGCAGGGGGGACGGCTCCGCGGCTGCAGCCCGGCTGGGGGGGCGCACAAAGGGGGCGGGGGGGCGGGAGGAACGCGGGGAGGAGGACGTTAAAGACACAGGGACGCTTTCCGGCGGGTGGGCCGGGGCGGCGCGCCTCCCCCAGTCTCCGGCCTCGAGGCGCGCTCCCGCTCACCTGGAGACCCCGCCCGCGCGGGGCCCCGCCCACTCGACACGCACCTGCTGCGCGCGCGCGCCCGCCCGCCGGCCCCTGCGTTCCCCCTTTTTCGACCCCGCCTCCCCACTCTCCGCGCACCTGCTCCGCTCCCCGCCCTCCTGGGACGCTGCCCACCTGTCCTTTGTGCGGGGCGGTACCATTCGATCTGCCCAGCTCTCCTTCAGGGAGCGCCCGCTATGTGCCAGGCGCCGTGCCAAGCCTGATCTGTGTAATCCTCACAGACCCTCTGCGGTAGGCGCCTCTGCTGTTCCCCGCCCAGGGCGCAGCGGGGTGTGGCCATTTGCCCAGGGTCACGCAGACTTGAACTCCCATCCCGATGCCCATTTAACCACCAAGCTGCAGCGCCTCCCCATCGCGTCCACATCCGTTATAGCTCCAGGGGCCTCCCAACCGCCCAGGGAGACAAAACAATCACGCTGGTGGCTGGCATCGTGGTGCACTTAATGTGTGCCAAGCATTCACTGCCTCATTTCACTTTCCCAGCAGCCCTGGGAGGATTATTACCCCCATCTTATAGATGAGGAAACTGAGGCACAGAAAATGGAAGGGACTTGTCCACAGGCATGGAGAACAGAGTGGAAGAGCTGGATTCAAACCCAGCCACTCAGACCCCAGGATCCATGCTGTCAGCTACCGGCACTATTAACTCCACCCCCAGGTTCCTGGTGTCTGTAATCCAGCCCAGGCCCTCTCCTTTCACCCTTCAGCCCACCCACATCCTGTCCCAGCATCAGTAAGGAGCTGCCTCTCTTAGCCATACCTGAGAAATAGAAGTTCCTAGGCCTAAAGCCACTGCCACGTCCCTAATTTCTGCCAGACCTCCCAGAAACCCTGGCTCTCAGTGAGGGTAGCCACTCAGAAATCATTGTAGGCCAGCCTCCCCATTTCCCAGGTAGGGGAACCAAGACCACCAAGGTGAAAGGCTAGCCCAAGGAGGAGATGGCCTCGTGGAGCCTTTGGCAGGGAGTTCAGTCCCCGCAGGCCCAGCTATGGCTCCTGCCCCCCACCCCACAGTCAGGTCTGGGGGGGCACGCCAAGGAGGGGCAGGAAGTGCTGAGAAGCAGAGCGGGCTCCCGTCCCCAGTGGCGGCGGGTGTCTGGGGCAGGAGGAGGCTATCTGATCCCTTCCCCACTGCCCCGGCCATGACCTCCTCCCTCCCTCCATCTCTCCCTCCTCCCTCATGGCCAGGGGAGCCAGCACCCTGGGCTGCAGCTGAGAACCCAGCGTTCCCCAACCAGGCCCACATTCCTGTGGGAGGAGGAGTGGGGGGGGGGGCATTGGGCCAAGGGCTTTAGGGACGGGGCACCCCTGGGGTTGCCCCACCCTGCCTGGGCCAAGGCCGGGCTGTCTCCAACCTCACCATTTCCTGCCTCCGCTCTCCGCATCTCTCAGTAGCAGAGCTGCCTAAATTTGGCTCCAGGAGGGAATGGGGGAGGTGGCAGCAGGCGGGTGCTGTCAGAGGCCAGGGCGCAGCTCCCTGTCTAGCCGGCTGGCATTTTTGCTGTCTGGAGGAGGGCAGGGGGGCCCAGCAGCCCTCTCCGGGAAAGGGAGATGTTCGTACCTTCTGACGTGAACTGAGTAATGTGCAAACGACATGCAAACCAAGCTTCAAATCAGCATCTCAGCCAGGGAACAGCTTGGGTGCTGCTTTTGGGATGAGAACAGAAGGACCAGTGGCCCGCTCCCCAGGGCTCCAGTGGGGGCTGCGGGTGGGTACAGGGTGTCCGGGGCTGGGAGCCGGGAGACTCCGTTTCTTGCTGGGTGGAGCTTCAGGGCTTTAGATCAGTGGCTGGATGCTCTGGGTCCCAGCCTGAGAGCAGGGCCATGGCTTGCTCTGCCTGCTCTGGCACAGTGCTTGGCACACCCTGTCACATGGTTAAGCACAT
Organism: Orcinus orca; assembly: GCF_937001465.1. Taxonomy (NCBI): domain Eukaryota; kingdom Metazoa; phylum Chordata; class Mammalia; order Artiodactyla; family Delphinidae; genus Orcinus; species Orcinus orca. Next base: position 26,794,955 of record NC_064574.1, on the reverse strand, counting down.
GAGTTTGTAGCCACCCTGTCTAGGTTTGAACCTTGGGTCTCTACTGGCCAACTCGGTGAATTCATCAACAGCTGTTTACCCAGGCAAACAGCTCATGTAACTGGCAGCCCTTTTAGGACTTGCCTGCCCTAGAAGGTGGGCACAGGGGCATGGCCCAAAAGAACATGGGCTTTGGAATCAGACCTGGATTCCAGGTCTGGCTTAGCCAGTGAGGCTCTGTGGGTCCCACGCCCTCCTCTGGGAAATGGGTTCAGGATCTCAAGCTCAGCTGTGATGTCCACGTGAGGGCCTGGACACTCCAGAAGTCTTCCCACCAGCGTGGTCTCACTGCCTCTGCATTCATTCAGCTACCTTCTCTGCCCCGGTCCCATCTCCCCTCTCCTCTTTGCTGTCTTGGTTTTTCTCTTGTCTTGTAGATTTCTTTCAGTCTCTCCCCTCCCGTTCTCTCCACTCGTCTCTGCAACCTCAGGGAAGCCACTGCCTCTCCCAGTCTCAGTCTGCACATCTGCTGCATGGGGGTAATGGGAGGCGGATGACGAGCTCTGGCTGGGGTCTAGGGCCCAGGAGGAACTTGATGGGCGGCAGCACTTCATAAGGCCCATTTACATCCCAAATGACCAGGAGGGGTGGGCTGTGCCCCCAGCTCTATCAGGTATGGGGTGTTGGGGCCCCACTTCTCGGTAACTCTGTTTAACCCCAGATAACTGCTCTCCTGCCCCTCGGCCAGGGCTGATATGAGCTGAATCCAACTTCCTGCCACCCAAAAGCCACTTCCTGCCAAACTCGAGCTGATACCAGAAGAACTTGTTTTCTGCACACAGAGCAGTCCCGCTGGGGCGGCCACCCGCCTGCTCCGGGTGTGAACATTTTTTCCATCTGCAGGTCGGCCTGGTGAGGCCGGCGGGGGTAGGCGGGGAGGATGGGGACTCTGCCCTCCTCACCTCTGAACCTGCCTGTCCTGCCCCGCCATAGCCTCCGGGCCTGCCAGCCAGCCCAGGAAGGGTGCCAGGTGGCCCTTTGGGCCCAGACAGACGCGTGTAGGCAGCCATACACAGTCTGACACAGCCACACACACAGCCGGCCTGACAGTCCTCACAGCCACCGGGCGTTTGGGTGAAGACTCTGGGAGACAACTGCGTGACCCTGTCAGACAGCAGTCGCACACACTCAGAGTCACAGACAACCGCACACGGAGACAGTACACCCAGTCTCAGTCACTCACACACATGCACACGGAGCTCCCCACACTTGCCCAGCGTCCCCCTTCCAGATGTATTCACTAATTCAACAAACACTCTCTGAGGGCCTGCTCTGTGCCAAGCCCTGGGCTAACCCAGAGTAAAAGCTACTGGAATAGTAACACATAAGTAGCTGACCTGTGCTGTTCCCTCAGTTTCCTCACCTGTGAAATGGGGAGAACAGCCCTGCCCCATAGGTCTGTTGGGAGGATTAATGAGCTAATTCGTGCAAGGCCCTGGTCCCCATCTGGCCCGTAGACAGCACCGTCTAAGTTAGGCTATCTTAGTTAACCAGGAGCTTCCTGTGCCCAGCTCCGCTGAGATCTTACATACCTTATGGCCCTGAGTCCTGGCCCAAGCCCCCCATGGCTCAGGTCCTCATTCCCATTTCCACAGATGAGGAAACTGAAGCTCCGGGAAGAGGCCCACAGGTCCTCAGGGTGCCCCCATGAACTCCTCTCCTGCCGCATCTCTCTGCTGCCGCGGCCTGCCTCACTACCCGCCTCGCCACACAGCCACGGTTGCCTCTGCCTGGAATGGCCTTGCCACTTGCTCTTGGTGTGACCAGCTCCTTCTGACCTGCCTACTTCCCCAGCTCCTCCCCAAAGCCCAGGCAGCCCCTGTTCACTTCCCTCAGAACGCTCATCACCTGTGGAGCACCTGGACCCTCCACTGGCCTTTAAAGGCCAAGAGTCAGAACCATTTTGTCCATCCTCTGGCACCTAGCAGGTGCTCAACAACTTCAGAACTAAATGGATAAACGAAGTGGCCTGCCCCTCACAGCTACTGAGGACAGAGCCTGGGGCCACGCCAGGACACCTGAAGCTGGAGCTCAGTCCTGTGCTATCTTGCTTCTCACGCCACCAGCACTTCATAGCGTGTCAATGAATGAATGAATGAAACCAAGATTTCGGGATCCCGGTCCAGTGCTCTCTGGGCCAAACCTCCTTCACTTCCTGGCAGCATGGACAGGAGCCAAGCTCCAGCCGCTTCGGATGGTGGCAGGGCTGACGGGCCGCCTGAAGCCTGCTGTCAGGAGCTCGTCTGGCCACAGCCGCCAGCAGGGAAGACCAGCTGGCGGTGCAGGGTCCATCGGCCCAGGCCTGGAATCTGAGCCGCCCTGAGAGGCCCAGCTTCTCTCCAGGCCCCCACAAACTGGCCTTTGTTTCCCAGGCCGGCCAAGACCCAGCAGCCTGGGCTTTCTCTCTGCCTGCGGCACCCGCACTGAGCTGGCGGGGTAAATGGGCCAGCCTCCCCTCTGTCCGGGCCCAGGATGTCGCTTCAGGACTAAATGGAGATGTAATTTTCTATACAAATCCATGACAATTTAGATGGAGTGATTGTAATTGGCTTTTCAATGGGGGTTTTGTCCAGTGCTGGTGGCTAGAACTGGGTGGCCTGTTTGAGGCAGGCTGCATTTAAATGACAATAAAGCAATAATATTGAGGACTTGTACAGTGCCCAGAGCCCCTCCTGGGCCCAAGTGGAGCCTCATGTTTATGGATCTGGTCCTTCCCTGGGGCTGTCTGGACAACCGGGTAGTGGGGGGCACAGAGCCCGGGAGAGGGGCTATTCCAGACATAAAGGCTCTGGGACGGCCGGGGCGGGGTCGCGTGTCCACCGGCTTCCCTGCTCCACACTCATCACACAACCACTGACTAGTGCCGCCCGTGGGCTGCTGCTATTCCAGGTGCTGGGGGTGCCGAGAGCCAGAGAACCCTCCCGGGCAGGTCAGAGGCAGGAGGGAACAGTGGCTAGCTAGCACAACATGCGGCTGGATGGAGAGCATGACCCAGAGCCAGATGGCACGGGTTCAAATCCTACCGCGCTCCTTACTAGTTTCCTGGGCTTTGGCAAGTTACTTAACCTCTCTGTGCCTCCGTTCCGCCAGCCATAAAATACAGTTGCAAAGTCCCTGTGAGGACGAAACACCTGTCGAGGGCTCAGCACAGTGCCTGGCGGGCGGAAGGGGCTGTCGGTAAGTTACCGCCTTGTTCGCCTTGTTCGTTAAAACTCCAGCTCTGGTGTCAGACTTGCCAGGGGGTGACTGCGAGCTTGTGACTTAACCTCTTTAAACCTCCACCGGCTTCTCTTTAAGGTGGGGCTTTTAGGAGAGCCAACCCCACAGGGTGGTGGGGAGAGGATGCAGGAAGTGCTTGGCTCAGTGAACGTTAGCTCTCACTTGCAGTGATGCTTTTTGGCCTTGAGGAGCTTCCCATTCCGTGATAATTATACTGTTGGGTGTGGGAGACAGAAAGGGAAGGAGAGAAAGCTCACAGGAAGCCAGGACAGAGCTGTCTCTGCTGGCAGGGGCTGCACTGGGAAGGAATGATCTGAAGGGGCCTCGGGAACAGGGTGGGGCTGCAGGCTGTGTTAAGGAAGGAAGGCTTCACAGAGGAGGTGACATTTGGGCTGGGCCTTGAAGGATGAGTGGCGGGGTTTTGCCAACATAGGACGGATCCCAGTGCCAGGCACCGTGGCCAGAGAGTCACAGGCAGACCCTGCAGCCCTGCGTCCTGAGCACGTGTTTCGTACCTGTGGGAGTGGCTGAGGCGGGAAGATAAAGGCAGGCGGTCAGGGAGACCCTCCTGAAGGAGAGATGCTGAGAGCATGTAGGAAGGGAAAGAGCCTGTGCAAAGGCCCGCAGGTGGGAAGGCGGCTGGCGTCTTAGGCTTTGGTGAGTGGACGGTGGGGAAACTGCAAAACATGGCTGGAGGGACTGGACAGGGGCTGTGGGTTTACTCACAGTGAAGTAGGCGGCCACAGAGGGATTTTAAGCAGGCGGGTAACACCATCCACGTTACATTTTTAAAGGATCCCTCCAGCTGCTTGTGGAAAATGGACTGCAGAGAGGAAAGGGTAAGAGGGAGACCTTGGAGAAGCGGGCGAGTCACTGGAGGCAGGGAAGTGGTTGGATCCACAAAATAGCAGGCGCTCGGTAACTGCTGGCTGGATGATGGGCAAGCAGAGCAGAGCATGGTGAGGGGCTGGGTGCAGCTGGCACATAAGCAGGGTTGGTGAAAGGAGATGAGAGAAGAGAGGTGAGGGCCGCCTCCCACCTCCCCTTGCAAGGCTAAGGCTCTGGGACTTTTTCCTGAGGGCAGCGGCGGAGCCAACACGGGTTCTTCTCCAGGCAGAGAAAGACCATGCTGCGATCTGTGCTTTGGAAAGATCATTCTGCCGCAGGGTGGAAGGGTGGGAGGTGGTGGGTGGGCGAGGCTGGAGGGAAGGAGGCAGGGAGGGAGAGGGGTTGCTGAGGGCTCAGAGGCCTCAACAGGCATCCTAGCCATCCCTCAACTCCAAGAGCAACAAACTTCCTCTTCAGCAAGGTCTAAAATCTAGTCCTGGGTCACAGAGCTGTCAACGCAGAGTTGGGATCCGACCCCAGGGCTGTTCCCCTTTATTATCATTCCCATCCTGCAGATGAGGAAACCAAGGCTCCGAGAGGCTGAGTCACTCATCTAAGGAGACACAGCTAGGAACTGAGATCCAGGCTCAGACCCAGGCAGTCTGACTTCAGACCTTTATACCAGAGGTCCTAACCTGTATGTGGGGGGCAGAGGTTTATTACCATTTTGAATTTATTGCTAATACGTAAAAGTTGGGAAATTTCGTGGAAAAAGAAAACCCGAACTTTGTACAGAACCTCCTGATGTTGACAGCTCCAGGACCCAGTCCTTGAACCTCGTCCACCTAGCGGCTCCCAGGTTTACGCCTCCAGCCTGGGCCTCTGCTCTGCATCCATTCGGCCGATTGGACGTGTCTGAAAGCAAGTGCGTGTCTAGGGCCCCTGTAGAGGGCCAGGGAAAGGCATCTATCTATCCATGCACCCATTCATTCATTCAAGCATGTGGACCACCGCCACCGCCTCCAACGCCCGGCCATCGCCACCAAATCTCCTCCACCAGAAGCCTTCTCCATCTCCACTTACTCAGGCCAAATACCCAGGAGTCATCCTTGATTCCTCCCTCTTTCTCTCACATCCCCCCACGCCCATCTCACCCAACAGCAAATCCTGTTGGCTCCACCTTAAACTTTAACCAGAATCCAACTGCATTCCACCACTTTCCCTGCTCCTGACTTCCTGTCCCGGGACCTGCGGGGCTTCAGGGAGAAGCACGTGCTGGCACTGGAGAGCCCTGGGGCCCTCCCCACTGGGTCTCAGTCTCTTCATCTGTAGGAAGGGTGGGATACAGCAGGTCATTTTGACTCCCGTTATCCTTTTGTCCAGATTCTGGAGTCGGGAAGAGCCTGGTTCACAAGACATTTCATGTTAAACTCCTAATTCCTTTCTGGCCTGGGCAGGACACAGGTGGGACAAAGGAATAGAGTGTGAGTGTCTGAGACAATGACAATCTTGACTTTCAACACCCTGGGGTGGGTTAGGAGCCCCCTGGAGTGGAGGACGTCTTGCTCACCACTGACCAGTCCTCAATATCTGCTGGAGCCTTGCACCAAGTAGGTGCTCAGGAAACATTTGTTGAATGAATAAAGGAATGAATGAACCTTCCTGGCCCTCCAAAGGCACCCTGGGCATTCACTCAATTTCAGAGGGCCTTGATTTTCCCATCTGAGAAATAGGTAGAGTAACCTAATGCCACTGCCTTCCTTCTGTACAACAACTAACATGTACTGAGCGCCTGCTGTGTGCCAGGCACATATTAACTCATTTACGCTTCACTATAATCCCAAGAAGTAGGAACAACTCCCTTTTATGACTGAGGAAACTGAGGCCCAGAGAGGTTAAGTGACATGACCAAAGTCACACAGGGCACAAGTGGCTGAGCCAGAGACCATTCCAGGCAGGCTGGACCTAGAACTCTCATTCTTTTTTTTTTTTTTTGGCCGCACTGCAAGCAGCTTGCAGGATCTTAGTTCCCCAACCAGGGATTGAACCTGCGCCCTTGGCAGTGAAAGCACGGAGTCCTAACCCCTGGACCACCAGGGAATTACCTAGAACTCTCATTCTTAAACACTGTTCCAGGCTACCCTTCAAGGAGAAATGAGGTCTGGGGAAGCCTGCCCCAAGGAGGCAGCCCACAACTTTATAGATGGGGATATGCCGAGCAGGGCTGCCAACTCGACGGTCCTTCCATGGCCCCCATTTAATACCAGTCAAATAAAACCCAAATACCCACATCTGGACTCAAGGCCCCTGGAAGGAGCTCCAGCTGCATCTTCTCCTTCCATAGGCCAGCCCCAGCGCAAATGTGATACTCCAGCCATGCTGGCTGCTTCTCTTCCCCATCAGCCTGGGGCTGTCCTGCCTCTGTGCCTGGACACACCCTGTCCCCTCTATGTAGAATGCCACCCCCTGGCTCCTGGGCCGTCGTTCCTCCAAGTTTTATTCAAATGTCCTTCTCTCTCCTTCCTCCCTTCGAAGACTTCCCTGACCCCCAGCCATATTTCTTATCTTCGATTTCCTAAAGCACTTTGCCAGCAAGGATAACATAGTTAATGCGTCTCCATATGCCAGTACGTACTATTAACAATGCCACTTTACAGATGAGAAAACCGAGGCACCGACAGGAGAAGTAAGTTGCCCAAAGTAACATGGGACGGAGTCAAGATTGAACCAACACTGGCCTGACCCAAAGCTAGATCGCCAAGCCCTGAGTCAGACCACATTTCCTGAAGTCTGTCTTTGAGTCTTAGCTGCCTTACCAGGAGGGATGCAGCCTGAGGGCAGAGGCTACTTCTCACCCATCTTGGCACCCCGGGCTCCTAGGACAGTGCCAGGCATACAGTAGGTGCTCATTCAAGACTCCCTGGTGACTGAACAGTGTGGACCTTCTGCATGAGTAAATGTGGTCTTAGAAACAGATTTTCCAGGCAGCACATGCTGAATCTGTGCTCTTCTGGCAGTTATGTCGGAAGGCGTTTGAGGCACTGTGAAGGCACAGGAGCTGGATAGGATGGTGGAAAGTGAGTCAGGGTCAGAAGCCAGACAGACCATGTGACCTTAGATCACTGCAGAGTGGGGATTTTAATCCTGACCTTCAGGGTCATTGTGAGGGTATACAGAGTGCCAGTATATAGTGAGCGGTCAATACACAGTAATCATGATTATTAATTAACAATACATATTCTAGACATTGCTGCCAGGAGTGGAAGGCAATCTGGCATCATCTACCAAGGACCAAAAGCACATGCCTGTGGACCCAGCAATTCTACTCCTTGGTAAAAACTCACATGTGTCTGAAATGGCCATCTGCGTTCAAGGAGGTTCACTGAGGTCTTGTTGTGAGAACATAATGCTGGAAACAACTTAAATGTCCATCGACAGAGGGCTAGGTAAATAAATTGTGGTACATCCATAAAATCGAATACTACGCAGCTATAAAAAAGAATGAGAAAGTTCTTTACGTTCCGACATACTTATGCACTGACAGCACATAGATCTACTGTTTCATGAGAAAACAACCTGAAGAATGTAAGAGCTAAAACTATAAAACTCTGAGAAGAAAGCATAAGGATAAATCTTTGTGACCTTAGATTAGGCAATGAAGATGACACTATAACACAAGCAAAAAAAAAATTGGACAAACTGGACCTCATCAAAATTAAGAACTTTTGTCCTTTAGTGGACACCATCAAGAAAGTGAAAAGAAAACCCACAGGCTGGAAGTAAATATTTTCAAATCATATATCTGATAAGGGACTTGTATCTAGAATATAGAAAGAACTCATAACTCAATAATAAATAATGCAATTAAAAATCAGTCGAAGAATCTGAATAGATATTTCTCCAAAGAAGCTGTACAAACAGCCAACAAGCACATGAAAAGATGCTAAACATCATTAGCCATCAGGGAAATGCAAATCAAAAACCACAATCAGGGGACTCCCCTGGTGGTCCAGTGGTAAAGAATCCACCTTCCAATGCAGGGGAGGCAGGTTCCATCCCTGGTCCGAGAAGATCCCACATGCCACGGAGCAACTAAGCCTGAGCGCCACAACTACTGAGCTTGCGTGCCTCAACTAGAGAGCCTGCGTGCCACAAACTACAGAGCCCACGTGCTCTGGAACCCATGCACCACAACTAGAGAGAGAAAGCCCGCAGGCCACAACTACAAAGAAGCCCGTGTGCCACAACAAAGAGCCTGTGCGCCACAATGAAAGATCCCACGTGCTGCAACTAAGACCTGACGCAGCCAAAAAAAAAAAAGAGAAAAGAAAAACAACCCACAATCAGATACTATTTCACACCCACTGGGATGACTTGAATCAAAACGACAGATAATAATAAGTGTTGATGAGGATGTGGGAAAATTGGAAGCCTCCTACACTGCTGGTAGGATTGTGAAATGGTGCAATGATTTTGGAAAACAGTCTGGCAGTTTCTCAAAAGGTTAAACATAGAATTACCCTATGATCCAGCAATTCCGTTCCTAAGTAGAAGAGAACTGAAAACGTATGTCCACACAGAAACTTGCACATGACTGTTCATAGCAGCATTATTCCTAATAGCTAAAATCTGGCAACAACCCAAATGTCCATCAACTGTTGAACAGATAAGTAAAGTGTGGTATATCCATACAATGGAATACTATTCAGTAATAAAAAAGAAAGAAGTGCGCGCTACAGCATGGGCAAACCTTGAAAAAATTACACTAAGCGAAATGTCAGGCACAAAAGTCAGGCACATATCGTATGATTCCATTTATAGGAAATGTCCAGAAAAGGCAAATCTACAGCGAAAGAAGTAGTTTCCTAGGGCTGGGGAAGGAGGTCTAGGGGAGTGGGGAGTGACTGCTCTTGGGTGTGGGGTTTCTTTTGGGGGTGATGAAGATGTTCTAAAATTGATTGTGGTGACACTTGCACAATTCTGAATATACCCCAAAACCACTGAGTTGTATTTTAAATGGGTGAATGGTATGGTATGTGAAGTATATCTCAATAAAGCTATTGTAAGAACAAAAAGCAACCTACAGAACAGCGTACAACATATTTTGTGTAAAAATAGAAACAAACCCCAGAAATACATGTGCATATGTGCTTATACATATGTATAAAACATCTCTGGAAGGAAACCAGAGAAATAATAGTGGCTGCCCCTGGGGAGGGGAACTGGGTGGCTAGGAGGGAGAATTGTTTTTTTCACTGTACACTGGTACCTGATGAATTTTTTTTTTTAATAATGAGATTTTATTACCATTTCAAAATGTTATACTTAAAAAAAACCAAACCAGTGGTTTATAACTGGCCCTCAGCCAGGGGGTGGGTTGGGCGAGGCAGCTCTGAAACACAGGAGGTGGCGAGAGAAACCCAACTTTACAGTTTTCCAAGCCTTGCTAACATCCATCGTCTTTTTTATTCCTCACGCAAGCCCTGTCAGAGGGTTTCAGCACAAGCCCTGTTTCCAACAGCAAATCCTGTGGGTCTTCCTTCAAAAAAAGCATAGAATTTGTCCACTTCTCACCCTCTGCAGGCACCCTTCTGGCTCAGGCCATCATCCCCTTCCACCTGGCTGACCTGGATCAAGGCACCGGCCTTCTCCCAGCTTCCACCCTCTCCAGTCTGTACTCCACACGGATCTGCCCTTGCCTCCCACCACTCGCCCCCACAGCCTGGGCTCCAGCCCACTGGCCTCCTCACGGTTCCTCAGACCTACCAGGCACTTCCTTCCTCAGGGCCTTTGCACTTGCTCTGCTCTCTACCTAGAATACTTTCCCACCAGATATCTACCTGAAGGCTCCCTCACCTCTGGACAGTTCTCTGCTCCAATGTTTTCTCCTAAAGAGGCCTTCCCAGACCTCCCTATCTTCTTTCCCTGCTTTATTTTTCTGTATAGGACTGACATATTTAATATTTACATTTACTTGCCTGTCATCTGTCTCCCTAGCCCCAAATTTGGCTCCATGAAAGGTAGGCTTCTGTTTCTTTCCCCAGCACCTAGAACCATGCACATTGTAGGAGCTCAAAAATATCTGTTGAAATAAAACTGGGGGCTTCCCTGGTGGCGCAGCGGTTGAGAGTCCCCCTGCCGATGCAGGGGACACAGATTCATGCTCCGGTCCGGGAAGATCCCACATGCTGCGGAGCGGCTGGGCCCGTGAGCCATGGCCGCTGAGCCTGCGCGTCCGGAGCCTGTGCTCCGCAACAGGAGAGGCCACAACGGTGAGAGTGCCGCGTACCGCAAAAAAAAAAAAAAACTGGGTCCTAAGAAACTGTCACAGACCAGAGGAGCACAGGGAGATATGAGGACTAAATGTAACGTGGTCTCTTGATTGGGATCCTGAAACAGGAAACGAAAGTTAGGGAAAAACTAGTGAAATCTGGAAAAAAAAAAAAAAAAAAGTGTGAGCTTAGTTAATAGTGATGTACCCATGTCGGTTCCTTAGTTGTAACAAACATACCATAATAGTGTCAAATGTTAGCAATAGGGGAAACTGGGTGAGGGGTAAATGGGAACTCTCTGGACTATATTTGCCACTTTTCTGTAAATCTAAAATTGTTCTAAAATAAACCATTTATTTAAATTTTAAAAATGTGTTGCATGAAAGCACACGTGTGCAAACTGAGGCTCAAAGGTGAAGGCATTTGCCACAGTCTACATAGCCAATGAAAAGCCGCAGCTCACAGGCAGAGACCGGTGAACATCCCCCAAGAGAAGGAGGCCCCTGTCACTGCAGATCCATTTATTTTGCAATGAAAGGCAATGTTGTATTGGGGGAAGGTGGAGGTTTTCTTTCCAAACATCACAGGAGACTCAGACGTTTTACTGAGAATCCACGTCTAGTCCTGTAGAGCTCAGAAGACAGGCATGCTCTCCCAGCAACTCCCCAGGAAATTGTCCTTTTCTCCTTGGCTCCCAGGAGGCCCAAAGGGCCTCTCCAAGTCATGATATTGTTTGCCAAGGGTTCTTGGCCCTGTGGCTCAAGATCTCAAGCCGGGTCATACAAATCAGGTTGGGGACAAGGAGAGGGGCTAGGGGAGACAAAGGGTGGTCTAGGAAAGGAAGAGAAAAGGGACAACTCTTCTTGAGCACCTACGAGGAGGTGGCACTGGCCAAGGCATTTTAGGCCTGTGTGACCTCATTCCAGGCTCCCAGCCCAACAGGCTGGTTTGGTTATTCCTGTTTCCCCGATGAGGAAACCGAAGATTGGAAAAGGATGCAGTTACAGGGTGATGAAGCAGACACACTGGGGTTTGATCT